>NC_139741.1:0-1243601 GCF_964211835.1 Anser anser | reverse complement strand
CCCACTGTTAGGGGTGCAGAAGGATCATTCCAATGTCAAAAGCTGGGCTTCTGCCACCTTTCTTACTGTAATGGAGACTACACAGAGAGATAAAATGTACTGCAACATACTCTGATTTAGCAAAACACTTCACCCTCTGCAGATACGTGTTCCTTTCCAAGGCAGCACCTGAAAATGTGCTTAGGCAAAGCCTGTGCAGTGGCAATTAAAAACAGGTACTAACTTGACTTCAGCGTAAATGCTTCTGTTGTATTGACTGCTATGGCACTGTAATATGGACTTAAAATTAACTTTGTGCTTATGCAACGTCCTGAAGAAAACACTTTCCTGTGCTGGGACCTCTGTCCCTATTGTGATCCAATGCTCAGGCCTCATCAGGTGGTATTCCCCATCAGAAAACAATGGGGACTTTTACCTTGTGAACTGCAGAAGCAAGCAGAAGCTGATTATTTCTCAGCTGGATGAATTCTTCAGTTCTGCAGTGAGAGCAGAGGTAAATAAACTTGCTGCTGGATCAGGAAAAACTAGGCTCAGATATGAGGGAAAGTGGTAGGAGTTTACTTTGACCTTTCCTGTACATTCGTCTTCCATGAATGCAAACAGTTTCCTACTTGGTGCTGCGGAGCGAGAGCCAGAATTTTCAAAACTTTGGCTCAGTTCCTGCTAGTGTTCATGTTCTGCTTATCTTGCTTCCGGGGCAAACCATTTCCAGAGAGAGAGTTACTGTGAAAGTTGATGATTGTGATGGAAACTGAGGAAGAAGAGTTACCAGAAAACCAACAGACTGAATTCAAATGCTGATAAGTACTAGCCAGGACCTTTCTCTCTCCAGAAATTACTACCAAGATTAGAGTGTGCCTTTGAGCAGAAACGGGGCAGCTGAGCCCTACCACTAGCGGCTACTGACAGAAATAGGGTAGTGAGACGGGCTGTGCTTTCTAGCACTTTGTCTAAAGCGTTTTTTGTTTTTTTGTTTTTTTTTTTTTCTAAAATCAGAGCGCTGCCAGTCATCCCAGGTATCTGTACAAACTCTGCTCTGCTGGGAAGCAGGCAGAAGAGCAGGGCTGCAGGACTGAGATTGTGGTGGAACTGCAGCGTGCCCGCACCAGACACAGACCAAGGCTTCAGAATGCAGGTTGGGAATAAAGCCTGTCCACAGAGAAGTGACAGATTGTTCAGGGCTAGCTTTCTCAGTCCCCTTGTTGTATATGTGCCCTGCACTGTCTGCTAGTGTCTGTTGCAGGAAAAAGATACATAAAACGCTAAGGTTAGTAAAAGAGTCCACACAAGTCCAAAGCTTTTTGGCACTAAAAAAAACCAAGGGATCAAAATTCACCTTTCTAGGTGTATGGTTTCAAATTGTCTCTTTTTGTCTGAAATGCTCTGTTGTGTGAGACTTTATTCCTATCATGACTAAAGGTTTAGGAATATCATACATGATAACTACAGAACCAGAACAGAGAACATTTTTATTATGGTATCCTTCAAAATCAGAAACTTAAATGTAAATGTAAAAAACATGCTTATTGGATTTTATAGACTTCTACTGTGTCTGAGTAGAACATGTGTTTCACTATTTCCTGCAACATCATCAGAAAAAGATTTATCTGCATGTACATTTGTGCTTGGTGAGTAGTTTGGGTAGGGACTATTTGGGGGTTGAAAAGTTAAGTATATGCACAAAGCCTTGGCTCTTTACACTGAGACAAATGTTTCCATTCAAAGAAGTTTTGCATAGTCTTGTACAGAAAGTTTAGGCTATCATTACTTCGTGCACTCATGCTAATGTAGGGTGTTAGCTGGTTAATTTGTGGATGTACTAAGTAGCTTAAATATGGTATGACTACTCTAATCCGAAGTCTGAACTGTATGCAGAGTTCAAGCAGGGATTTGGGTAGTACATGCCCTTTAAGGTGACTTTCAGAAGAAAAAATAAAAAAAAAAAGAATTATAAATGTTTGCTTAGAACTGAGATGTACCAAAATAGCCTTAAGGGATTTTAAGGATGTCTCTTTTCATTTTGCTTTCACCTCACCAACTCCCATTTGACCAGAATTGTTTGCTATATATAAATCTTCTATCAGGTGAAGACCCCTTGTACAAATGTCTAGTGACTGCTCACACCTGAATGGGAAGGGAGCGTCATTCTGCGAATATGAACAGTACCGTACTGGCTTCTCTTCATGCTACCACAATCAAGACAACAAATAATTTGCAACTCCCAGTGGCTCACAAATCAAGACATAAACCTCCCTCACATCAAGCATTTGGCCTGCAAATCATCACAGAGTAAACTGAGAAGTTCTCTTAATTCTAGTTAAGAAGAAAGTTTCTTCATACTGCTTTTATTTTCATTTTCATTTGAGTCTGACTTATCCTCTCCCTCTAGGCTTTTTTTTTTTTTTTAATGCAGTGGTCCAGTGGATGCTCTTTCGTGGTTTCTATGTGCCCTTCAATATTTTCCTCTTACGCTTGAATCTCAGTCCATTGGCTACCTTGAGCCCTGACCCAGTTTTGTACAGCACGGCGCACAGAACCCTTATTCCTTAGTGACCACCACGGACTTGAACAGAGCCCTGCACACTGTTTACATCGCAGCTTTGAGTCTCTCGGTACTAGTCTGCCATACAGAATGAAAGGAAGGGGTTAAGTTTTCTTGTTAGTTCTGAAAAGTAGGGTGCCAGTGTGATCCAAAATTAAAGTGAGAAAGAACCAGAACGCAGTTGTTTAGGACATACATTTTCTGTAGATCTCCCATTGCCTTTTCCCTTCAAAATCCCACTTGGTTTCTAACATATATTATAGTTGTTATACCATGACATAGAATTCTAATTAAGAACATTCAAGTAACATCATAAAATCTGCTACACCAGAAACCACGATTCTCCCTGTAAATATGTGCCTCTTAGCGCTACAATAATCCATGCAAAAAAAGAAAAAATGCCAGACCCTAATCAGCCCACTGCAGGGATAGGTCATGAACACGTTTATCTTTCCTCTCACAAGCCTCCCCTGGATAAAGGAAATGCCCTAATACTCAAGGCATCTTGGACACCAGATGGCTGATTATTAGACATTTTATGAAGAGGAAGGAAGTAAAGAGAAACAGCCTGAATTTTCATGGTACTGTAGGGACAGTGGAAAGGAAGGCAGAATGAGGACCTCATCCAAAACACACTGACTGGGAAGACACTGATTTCAAAGGACTTTGAATCAGAAAGAACAAACATCTGTGTTTGTTTTTCCTTCTGCAGATTAATCCTCAGCTCACCAAGGGGTAGAATAATTGATAGGTGAATATAATGTCCTTTCTATTATCATCACTGTAATGACTTGAACCATTCTGAGCTGAACCATTTTTAATTTCCGGGGGACAGGTTTGAGTTTTTAAATATTCACAATAATGTTATAAGCTTTCTTTAGACTATCCACAGGTTTTTCATAGACCTAGTCTCCAAGAGCCTGCCTCAGGGAGCAGGAGCGTGCTGTGAGGCCAGGAGGAGCCCTAGGACACGCAGGCGGTGCTTGCAGAATTCTGCCTTCCAGAAGAAAGGACTCAATAGGCAACGCCTACTGGATGCATTTGGGCTCATCCTCTACTAATGTAAGTCGATCTAATCTGTTTTACCCTGGCAGAAGTAACTGATGAGGTAGGTAAATTATGCCATGCCTTCAGCTACACACACAGCACTATAGGTTAAAATAAGGAAAATATACTGTAATCATAGATATTTACCAGAATATTGAGAGTATCCAAAAGAGACTAGAATGAATATATGTGAATACATATCACTTGTGTAAGAAGAGTCATTCTTCCCTAGTTGAACTTTTAGAAAACTCTGAAAGCCAGCTCCTTCCATGTCTACCTGCCACAGGGTTCTAGCAGCTCTCCTAAAGCAGAGATGTTGATCTATCCAAGCTCTCCCCAGAGGTGTCTACCTGAGCTAAAAGACACATGCGCCAGAATGCTTAGGGCAATGAGACTTCACGGCTACTTCACAAGTGGAAGACAGCAGTAATTTCTCCAAGGTCACACCATGCACAATGGAGGGACACAGCTACTTCAGATGTGCAGATGAATCTTGGGAAGAATGCAGACGTCAAACGTCGGTCTCTGTGGTCCTTCTCCACCCATGGAATGGGATGTGGACTAGCCAGCAGGCCCTGCTGCTCCCAGTACAGCCTTCTTGCTAGCTATGTGATGAGAGACTTAATGAATGATTTGAGAAATGTATGTGGCCACCCCACTTCTGAGGCATTGCACATACAGATGTAGAAGCAGAGTTGCAGAACTGGAAGTGAGGCCTCCCACAGAACAGTGTAAGAATTAGTGGTAAGATGTCTTTCCACAAAGAAGGGGCTGCAGCAGGAAAGGACAATTTATTATTATTATTAATTTTCCTTTTGCCATTAAAACTGTCATGGAGACAGAGTTTTGCGGGTAGGAATATGGCATACAGGGGTGTGAAGAGTTGGTTTTTGTTTTTTTTTTCATTTTGCTTATCAACATAACTACGCTGCCAAAACACTGAAGTACAGGATCAGCCTTACTCGGGGTGTACACAGCAGACCCTCGACTCATGTCCCTTCTATAGGCTTCTCATATGAAACAAACACAAGAGTGCAGGGTACAACATGAATAGATGATTAATGTGTCAAACTCTTTTCCCTTTGCTTAGAACAAGAAGAAAGGCCTTGGGGGAATGAAGCTAACAGTCATGTGGGGTAACAGCTCTGAAAAATATCATGGGCTTTGGGACTTTTACAAAAAGGTGTAAGAGGGGCTGTTGTGATGTAGCTCAGTAAAATGCGCTAATGACAGAGGCAGTGGCAAAAACAACTAAAACCTTCAGCTGGGGCCGAGACTCAGAGCCGTAATCTCCTTATGCAATACACTTGACAAAGCTCCCTTGTGGAACATGAGCCTGCTTTTTCCACCACAGCATATACCCCCTCCCTTGACATACTGTGGGTTATTGAGCTTTATCTCTTTATTTTTTATTTTTATTCCTGTAACATTTTACAAAATAAGCTGGTTCTTCTGATGCAGATAAAACAAACATGGGGAAGCTCTGCTTGCAGAGGGGTGGGTATGCCTGTCTGATGTGAAGCACAGCAGATCACCTGCTGCAGTGTTTTGAGAGGTAAACCTGCCTAATCATTTTTGATTATCCATGTGTTGTTTTGTTAACCAAATATTTGTCTTTTTGCCTCACACAAACATCTAATGCCAATATACAAATTGCACAAGAGGATTATGCCAGCATGAGTCAATCTTGGGTGTGTTTATCCGTGGAGAGACACAACCCTCTGTTTTTAGAGGCGGGTGTTACTTATCCTTGTTAGACCTATGAATATCTCTCGCCAACAAAATTTGTCACTTTTCACTGCTGGCATATCTGCTGCTATAACAAACCCTGCAGACTGGCAGGCCTCCAAGTGGGGTGGGGGCTAAATCCTCTGTGACTATCGTTATTGAGTATTTACATTACAGCAGAGCTTAGAGGCTTATAGCCGAGATTCAGGCGTTGCTGTGCAAGCAGACAGTAAGACACTTCCTGCCCCAAACAGCTTATAGTCTAAACAGAAGAGTCTGGTACTAAATAGCAGAGAAAAGGCAGTATTATTGCAACACAGCTAGGTCTGCAAAAACCATGAGATTTTTCTAAAAATAAATGTTAAGTCTTTGTATTTGTATTCCAGACTATTCAAATTCGTATTTTCAAGCTTTCTTAGTCCTTAAAGCTAGACATTTTTTGTTTGCTGTAACAGCTACGACTCTTGCTTACTCACATGACTCCAGGAGGTGAGGTCTTTTAAGATGGAACACATCATCCCAATGATTTCCTTCCAATCCTATTTCAAAGTTCCCTTCTGCTGACCTGTGTAAAGAAAACATTGATTGCAGCTACACAGCTGGACTCCCTTGTCTTCTTTTTGTGGAGCAAGAATTGTTTTTATTATATTGCCCAAGCACAAGAGTTTTCTCCCACCAGTACAACTAAGTTTTAAGAATAACAGTAATTTAATTTTCACATCCCTTTCTCCGTTATTCTCAGTGTACAGTTCAGATACCTGTATCCACCCATGGTCTCATTGGTAAATATTACTGTCAAACCTGAATATTGACTGTTCCATCCCTTGCTTTTGGCCTTGCTATTTTAAGTGGCAGAAGATCCCTACAAATTCCTGGGTTTTCTGATGACAGTTGATACAAAAGAAGGAAAAAAATATGTAGGCAAAAAGAAATGGGTGCTTTGCCTGCTCTAACTTGGCCTTTATTGTAATTAGTGCATTGAACCCACCAAACAGGCAGCTGAACAGGAAAAAGTTTGTGGGAGAAGTGGACCTATGCTAAGCATTTTATTAGAGGTGTAGGGCCAAATCTTGAACTGGTATGAATTGGTTTGGTTCGGTTACAGGCAATGGAGATGTTTAAACTGAGGAAAACGGTGAGGATTTGTCCCATGAACACTACCTCACCACCTTCATTTTCTCTGTAAATCCTAAAAAGAAAATCCAGCAGCATGTCTAAAAATAGGACCAAAGTTTCTTAACTTCACAGCAGACAAGCATGCCAGAACCACCGAGTATTATTGTGCTGTGCAGCAAAGAGAAAGGAATACTCATACTGCCTGTGTAGGAGGAAGCCTTTGAGGGGAAAATCATTGATAATAAAGGCCTCTTTTATCTGAAACACCTAACATTTCAGCTCTTCAAATCCCAACACTGCATTTTCTTCAAACAGGTTTCTATTACCTGTGTTAAACACATCAAACTGAGTAATTCAGTCTCATCATCTAAATTCAGTGTTGTGATAGCTGAATGAAACTGGGACAAGCTAGCTAAAAAGGTAATAGAAGCCTTTGATAAAAGCAGCATGTGAAATGCATCAGCGCTTTTCTTCCTTTGAAAAAAACCTCTCTGCTTTTCTCCCGTGAGCTTATGTTACTGAGGTGAAGACCCTTGATAAAGTCTATGGGGCAGCATTCGCTGGAGGTGATTAGCAAGATTAGGACTTTACTGTGGCAGTCAGTAAGGGAAAATCCTTGTCCCACAAAACTTAGTCTGTGCAGGCAAGAGATGGGGAACAGGGAGGAAGACAAATCCTTTTAGTTCTTAGGTCAGTGGCTGAAACAAGCTTTTAACAGTTCTCTCTGACCCAGTTTAGGTACTCCTCATTTTATTGTTGTTTTCAAAACTATTGTTGGTTTTTGATATGCAATAAAGACCACTGTACACATCAGACCGAAGTACACAATGTGCGGCTCCCCTGATTCAAGAGAAAATATGGTGGTTTTCCTCTGTAGGATGCAGGTCTTATGTCTATCCTCCCCACCCTCTATACTGTACATTCAAGTCCTAGCAAGTGCCTCAATAAATGCATAACATACGGCATTAAAAAGGTCACCTCCACGAACGTTTGGGCAAAAGAGTTCAGCGTGCTAATATGGCCCTTCCACCAATGTTCAGCCATTGTATTTCTCTTTTCACACCCTCTAAGAAAACTAAGTATTTTTATCCCACTTTTTCTTATAGACAGACAAATTATCAAGATTACACATGAAATCTGTGGTGAAACAGCAATCTGAATTTAGTTGCCAATAGACATGCTTTCTTCCCATTTCTTTCTGTATCTTCAAGGCAAAGACCATGAAAAAAAAAACAGCAGGAATAACACTAGAATTTTAAATTGTACAAGATGCAAGATGCTGGGAAACACTTCTCACAAGGCACAAGTACAAATGAAGCTGAAATCACCTTTTTTCCCCGACTCTGAGTTGCATTCTCCCATTCACACTTTCAATATAGACCTCTTGAAAACAGTGTGTTTAAGGAATTAAATAAAGGCCTCAAAATGTATGTGTGTGTGGGTGTGTGAGGAATGGAATCTGTGTCCCATAAGAACTGCTCTGTCATGCTTGATTTTGTGGGGCTGGAATAAGGGATACGCCTCTTGTGAATTCCTGCTGGCCTCATCCATGAAATCTCAAAAATTACACTCCCTTCCCACCCCCACGTTCCCAAGCACCCTGCTCCTGGCACCTCAGCATCACGTCTGCTCAGCGCCCACCCCGTGTGATGCACGCTGCAGCTCTGCAGCACGCCCGAGGTTGCAGTCCTGCGCTACTGCAGCTCTGGGGTTCGCCTCGGCCTGACAGTGGTTCCCTGGTGTAGGTGTGCATCTCCGTGTCTGTTCTTTCCGCCTTGCTGCTGGAGTCAGAGCAGCTAGCTAGGGAGAGAACAGCTCACTTGCGTGTAACCTGCTTCCGCAGAGGAGCACTCAAGAGATTCTCCATTTCCCCCATGCACGCACCAGCCTCATGAACACGCGAGCCAGCAAGCGATGCTGAGCAGGGACACGAAGGCACGGCGAGTGCAGTGTTTAGTCAGCACATTTTTCCATACAGCCCTGGAGGGCAGTCTTGTACGCCGGGACTGGAATGCTGCCCACTTATGGCAGCCAGTTAATGAGGCCGGCACTCCCAACGCAGTAAACTCTTGCAGAGAATGCCAAATATCTTGTGATGCACAGCCCACATTTTTCCTGGTTTGCTTTCTTATGCAATAAACCTTGCTTACTGTCTATTGGCAAATGGATGTTCTCAGGCAGGTATACAAAGAATGCCTGTGAGAATAATACCCTTGTTAATAACATTGCTTAGATGCACAGGCACCTGTACTTGAGGATTTCAGTCTGTCAGACTTCTAAACTATAATTTCCAGTGCTAAATTTCCAGCGTTCCTAAGAGGAGGGGAGCAGATACAGACTTTTTCATAAGGTTGGAATGATGGAGGTAATAAACAAAATAAGTGACTTTCCCAAAACCACAGGACGTATCACATGGCAAACTAATTAAACCCTAATCCAGCAAAGCCCTTAGTATATATAAAATTTACATGAGCATGTGAATAATGGCAATGGAATCAAATACTTAGCCTGATCCACCTGCTTAAGAAAATTACTGAACAGTTTATGCCACACTACTCGATGCAAATGCAGCCAAGCTAACAGATATACCAATACCCATCCAATCATGAGAAAAACAGCTGTGTCAACAGATTTGCCCTGCTCCACTGCCTCATGCCCTATATTCATAGTGTATTCCCTCCTTTTTTGCATAAAACTCTTTACTGTATTGCCACATGTGGCTCGGGTATCATTTTAGCTTTTAAAATCTGGTGTCAATCTCTCACAAATTAAAGAGGCAATCTTCTGCCAGCAGGGTGCAACTAAATTGTCCTTCTGGATCCCTCACATGAGACGAACAGCCCTCACCCTGCTAACAGCGGGGAGGCATTATTCCTGCAGTGACATCTCCTACCTACCACAATACATCGGCCCTGTGCAGGTCTCCAGGCAGCCAGGACTCGCAGCTCCCCGCACCGGCTTCCTCGAGGTCCTGTGCTGAAAGCTTTGTCCACGGCGGTTCCACAAGGCCATAATAAATTTTCCTCCTATTGATGATATGAGTGAACCCGTACAACTCCTGCACTCGAGTGTTTATATTCACTACAAGATGTTTATAATAATGCCCACTTCATGTGCTAGACCTGCACTTATTCTTTACTAGGTAGACGTTTATGTCAAATAAAACATGTATCTGGCCGATTTATAGAACATCTGGGAAAGGCTACTTCAGGAGAGCACTCTATGGCCTTAGTAGGCAACTTGGTTATGGCGAGAACGTGGCTGGTATTTATTTTACACCGTGGTGTAGCGTTTTACACCGTATTTTACACCGTGGTGTAACGGCAGAGCCCTGTCAGTGAGGGCCCGGCTCCTCTCCTCACACCGTGACAGGCTGAAAACACACTTCTGATGCCGTTTTTAACCTTCGCTAACCTCCTCACAGCGTTTGGCACCCGCAGGTGCAGGAATGGCCGGAGCCCTGGCCCACGGCAGGGCGCTGCGGCCGCCCGGCACCGCCCCTCAGGTGCTGAGGTGAAGGGGCCGCCCCGCGCCGGTGCCTCCCGCTCGGGCGGGCCTGCGCCAGGGCCCCCTCAGGGCTCGCTCACGGCTCCCTCAGCGTGAGGCCGGCACGGCGGCGGGGCCGAGGGGCTCTGCGGGGGACCGAGAGGGCAGCGGGGAGCTGAGGCGGGCCGCAGGCGAAGCTGGGCCCCGTGCCTGTCAGTGCGCGGCGACAGCCCGGGGAGAGCCGCGCTGAGGCGAGGCGGGGCGGGGCGGGGCGGGGCGAGCCGCCGCCTTCCCGCCTTCCCTCCCTCCCTGCCGCCCGCCTTCCCTCTCAGCCCGCCCGCCGCTCCCCCCGCCGCCGCCGCCTCTCCTCGCCGGCCTCCCGATGCCGAGGAATGGATAGAGCGGCTGCCCTGCGAGCCGCCGGCATGCTGGAGAGGAAGGAGCGGAGCGGCGGCGAGGCGGCGGCGGCCGGCGGCGGCGCGGGGCCCCGGGCGGGTGCGGGTGCGGGTCCGTGTCCGGCGGCGCGGGGCTTGCCGGCCGTGCGGAGCACGCTGCAGCAGTGCGGGCTGCTCCAGGACCTCATCGACATCTCGCTGTCCAACCTGCGCGGGCTCCGCACCAAGTGCGCCGCCTCCAACGACCTCACCCAGCAGGAGATCCGCACCCTGGAGGTACGGGGCCGGGGTGCGGGGGGGGGGGGGGGTGTCCGCAGCGGGGGCCCGAGGCCTGCCCCCTCCCCGCCGCCTCCCCCGGCCCCGGGGCGCTCCTTGCCCCTGCCCCGCCGGACGGGGGCGGCGGGGGGGCGGCCGCGGGGCCCGGCGGGCGCTGCCAGGGACCCCCGGCCGGGGGCATCCCGCGGGCTGCCGGTGCCGGGAGGGCGGAGGCGGGGGCCGGCAGCCGGGGACAGGTGCGGGGAGCGCCGGGCCCGCGGGGAGGGAGGGTGGGGGGGGCCGCGTTTCGCTGCCGTGCGCGCGCTGCGCGGCCCCGCGGCCCTCCGGCGGCGCTCGGCCTCCCCGCGGGGCGGGCGCGGGGCGGGGGGACCGGCGGAGGCCGGGGGCTGCCCCGGGCGGGCCGAGGTGTGCCCAGGTCGCTGGGTGTGCTCCCGGGGCGCCCTTCCAGGCCCGCCGCTCGGCCCCGGCGCGGTTTGCCGATCGGAGCCCGCCCTGTTCGCCCCGGTGCGGCGGGCGAGCAGCGTCGCGGCCCGTGTGGGAGAGAGGTCGTGCTGCTCGGGGAGGTTCTGTGACACTGTTCGTGCACCAGACGCGCGGTGCTCCCGGATGAGGGCTGAGTCTGCACACGGGTCTGCGCGAGTATTTAGAAAGGGAATTTGGATTTGGTTTTGTTTGGTTCGTTTGAGCTTTAGGTACTTAATAACCCCCCGTCTTTCGCCTCGTGTGCAGGTGATGCTGCTCTGGGCAGAGCAAGCGGTTCCCACCCAGCGCCGTCCTTGAGCAGGAGCCTCACGTGAAGGCCCGTGGTCCCTTCCTCTAGCCTGACGCTGGGGGCCATCGAGCTAGAGCATCAGGCTCAAGGAAGGAAAATCCTTACAACCGCATAGCTCTAACAAACACACGTGCTGTAAAACCCATCGCTTAAGAAATGAAGGCTGGAAAAAATTTGTGAAACAATAGGTGGTAGCTCTTGGTACTGCCTCTTAGAAATCTATCATTCTTCCTTCTCTTCTTCCTCTGCCTTATTTTTTATTTTTTTAATTTGGAGTGCTCTTTTTCCCCCTGCCACCTCCAAATAGCCTTCAAAAGGCTATTCTTTCTGAAACAATATTTATGTAGGCTTTTGGCAACCCTACTGACTGTCTTTTCAATGCTTACACAATGTAAATCACCATCAGTTTGGAAAATGATCATTAGTATTTTGCTGGTGGGCCCATTCTAAAAGGAAACCTTTATTTAAAAAGTTTAAAGGCCTGCTGTCATCTTCAGGTTGTTCTTAAAGCAACAAAAACAGCTTCTGCTGATGGCTGCCAAGTGTGTGTGCGCGTTCCTTTTGAACGTTTATCTGCTTAAATAAACGGGTTCCACATTCAATAGTGGTCGTAAAATTTGTCCCTCATCAGAAAAAAAATCCTCTGATGCACTGTCCAGTGTATGATTTCTCTGGGAACTGAACCAAGAACTGGATCTCTGCCAGCCCATGAAGCTCCAGGAAGGGGCACGGGCTCTGCCCTTTGCTCCGTGCCGTTGCCTGTGCCGTGGTACATGCTGCCGGGCACGGCCTGTTGTCAGGCATGGCGCTCAGCAGCCCTGCGCCAGCCCGACGTGGCTTTGTCTGCAGATGCAGGGCCCAGGCTGAGGAGACGAGGGTCTGTGTTTACTTCTCTAAGCTGTAATTTCCCGTGGCGTGCCGCAGGGACACCGGGGTGGTGGGCTGCCTCAAGTGACAGGTGGCCCGCCTGGGGCACTGCCCCGCGTGACTACTGTGCTATGGTTAATGTGTCAGAAACGCACGCATGTGTGGCCGTACGCATTTGCCTACCAGATCGAGGCAGCCCAGACAGGTGCTCTGATGGTGCCTGGAGCCGGTGTTGCCGATAAGCTGGCTGCAGCGTGCAGTGACTGTGCGCGCTGAGGGCAGCTCCTCGCCAGGCACTCCCGTGGTGAAGCGAAGCACCTGGAGATCTCCAGCGCCTGCTGGCTTCCCTCGCTGGCCTTGGTGAGCTGGATGGCTTCGTGGGCCACGATGAGGTAGTGGTATGGTTGCTGGGCCTGTGAGCCTCATCTGTGCTTTGGTTCTGTTCTTACGTGGAAACTTCTTCGTGGAAGAATTATTATGAAAACTTAGCTGCATTAGTGTAACTGGTAAACTGTATAGCAAAGCCACAGGGCTGAGATGAAACGCAAGATAGGTACGGGGAGCAAACTGGAAGTGGGAAGTACTCATTTGGGAAGGGAGGGGACCTGACTCTGAAGTTGAAGAAGTAGCTCCCGAGGCCAAATGCGAGGCTGCACGTGTGTCTTCTGAGGACAGTCCAATGTACGAAGTCAAAAATCAGTTTGGAATAAAAACAAAGAACTTACATTGATAAGGAACGGAAAAGCAGGGAAGCGTCTGTAATGCAATCTGTATATAGCTCATATTTTGACAAGTTTTGCAGTGTCTAGTTTTGGTGTCAGAAGCGTGAACTTAACAGGATGCCTCCCTGAACACAGTCTTTGGTACCTGTCAGCCGCAGGCATCCTGACCACCTGCACGTAGGAGGGAGGCAGGTGGACGCGGCTGCCCTGCGTCGTGCAGCCAGGGAGCTGCGTGTGGCCACTGCCGCCTCGGCCTCCCGGCCCTGAGGTAACGTTCTGAAGGCAGCTGTAACGTGAATGGGCTTACTAGCCTAAAACACCAGTGAAAATGAACATAAATGTGTGTTGTTTTTTTTACCCAAGATCTGCTCTCTTGGTCCTTTTTGCACTGCTTTCCTCCAAGTCTATTCGCAGCTCAGATAGCCATCAGGTATGCCGCGTGATTCATAACGTGCGTGTGCCTCAGCGGAGAACATCCCCCTAACTGAGGGTTAGGCTGTGCGTGCTTACGTCCCTCCCAGCTTACTGAAGTGCTTCAAGTCCTTCCTCATTCCTCTTGCTCATGAGGTCTCCAACCGAAGCACACAGCAGATAAGGATGTCAAAGTGGGACCCTGACAGGAAAAAATAAGCACTCATGGTCTAAAGACTGCAGGGAGAGCTTTCTGTAATACAGAAGGGAGAGGAGGGAAGAAAGGGCTGTGGGAATTACTGGCAAATAACGCGTCAGTGTAGATGTGTTACATGAGCTGCCCGTTTCACATGCATGAAGGCTGTTTCTTAGAAGGGCAGGGAGTTTCCCTGTAGTGCAAAGTAGATTGTGTTAGTTTAGTTATTAGCAGAGTAGGTTCTCTGATACCACAAGGTCTTGTATTTTTTTTTAAATTTTTGTGTATTTAGCCGAATAAGTGCGTGAGTGTTTTTCTTCTTACCCGACGCTTTGGTATATGGCTTTCTTTCAGTTCTGTCCTCGCAGGTTACTCACTTCTCAACTAGACTGCAAAACTGAAATGGAAAATAATGGTAATTCTAAGCCGTACCTAAGAGAGCAAAATTTGTCTTACCATATGGTAAGCACCCAATGTTACCCCAGGTGTCTCTGGAAAAAAAATACACAGTTTTTAACTCTGTCTCTATGCTAATCCCTTGCATCACTCTTAAATTGGTTTTGCAAAGTTAGAAGCATATCATTTTTAGCTGTATTTCTTTGGGAAAATTAGATCTTTGTGGATCTCTGTCTCTGGCTACGAAGCTGATAACAGGACCAGACTTGACGATCCGTAGTGAGGCACGTGAAACCTCTACCACTGCAACTCAAGCCACTCTGTTGGAAGTGCGGAGGAGGATACGGTCCCATGTGCTGACTGCAAGGAGAGTTCCTACGGTTTCTCAATCTCTTGTGTGGAAACAGCATAGGTGGTTCAGTAAACTGTGGGAATTGCCAGGCTAAGGACACCTTTATTTATTATTTTTTTCCTTTAGCCTGATTGCAGCGAAGATGAGGCAGGACCTGGCTGAACCGAGACCTAGACTGTTTAGATTGCAGATGTATTTTTTTCTACTGTGGTTCTTACATCGTAAGAGCTAGCTCCAGTGTTTCTGGCAATGAAGCTGCCTCCAAACTGCTCATGGTGGGAGTGTCGGGGCGGGGAGGTAGCGTGTGTTGTGAAGATCTGTCTGCTCTTTGAGGAAAACTGTCACTGCTCTTTGGCTGGACTGTGTCTGTGATAGAGATGTTCTTGGACCAGTGTGCAGAGATCGCTTTGACCTCTCCCTCCGGTACGTCTTCCGTTCAGCACCACCAAAAAATGTAATGCCAGAGGAGAAAGTCTGATTCCGGCTGTGCTGTGTCACAAATGAGTCTACAGCTTCGCAAATCAGTCTTTCAAGTTGGCTGAATGATACCTGTGGATTAGATACGTTCGAGCTTGCTTTAGCATAATCTTGATGCACTTGGCAATTTGACTAGGAAAGGCTTGTCTCTTACCAATCTCTGAGAAGAAAGAAATGCTTTGAAAATGGGTGAAGAAACGAGAGGAGAGGAAGAGGAATCGTAATCATCCAAACTTGCAGACTGGAAGTTGGACATGTGGTATGCATAAGGAAAGGAAGACTGTGTTTGTAAATTGTAAGTAGTGGGAGTAGTGAATTTTTCAGGCCAAGCTGCAACCTGTAGCCACATGTTTATGAGCCTTGCTCAGCTGAAAAAAACTTCCTTTTCCAGCAGGTCTTATGTAAGAGACCTCCTTCTCTTACTTCATCTTACTATTTGTATATATGCAAGACATTTTTTTTTTCTCAAAGGTGATTGTTATTTTCTGTAGGACTTTTCTTTTTTTTTCCTAAACTTGTGCACTTATCTAAGAGAAGTTTCAACAGAGAATCTGTTTGACTTGGATGGACGGAAAGCCACATTACAAAGTCTGTAGCATTCGTCTTTTCTTTGCGGCAGTGTCTCTGTATATGATCAGGATTTGCACATCATAATGGAATTTGGCTTATCTCCTACCATTGATTCTATATAAAAGTTGACACAAAAAAAAAAAAAGGCAGCAATGTTTTAATTTACCTGGAGCTTCCAGGATAAGTGGCGATGAGAAGATTACCATAAAGATGAAGATATGAAAAAGGCTTCTCTTCACTTTTCAAGGTTTATATGTAGTTTGCTCCTTGGCTGGATTCTGTGAAGCGCTAATTGGGAAGCAAGAAAGAATCAGAGTAAGGCCTTACAGTGCCTTTGTCTCTCCGAGACTGCTTTGACATAATTCAGTGGCCACACAAAGAATTATTCCTGCTCATTTTTGTGCAGAGTCAGCTTGGAGATCCTTACAGCAACTGAACTTCAGGAAAGTTCAGCAGAGCCTGGAGCTGAGACCTCTGTACGTGCGTGCCTACACACACTAACAGGAACCCGCAGTCTGGTGTGCTAGACAAGCCTCAGTCTCCACATATGAATTCTGATGTGTATTGCAGGTTCAGAATTGATTTAATCAGTCAAGTAGCCCAACTTGAACTCCAGCTGTATCTAGCTAAGCCTGTGGATGTAACGAGGCTTGGACAGGTAGCACCTGAGCAGAACTGGGTCTGCTACTGAAGTTCAAACACTAGCTTGTAACTGCATTTTACGCAAGGAAAACCCCAAGGAACGTTACAGCTGCATACAAGTGACAGATTTACAGATATGAGTCGGTGTGGTGCTACATACATTTATCACCTGGTGTTGTTCATAAATAGGAACACAACAAAAGAAGTCACGTGACACACAGAATTATTTAGGGAATAGTTATGCTTAAAATTATATTTCCAGCATAGACTGTGTAATCCTTTGGATGCTTGAGGGATAAAACCCTCACCATTCCTTTATGGCTATGATTGCCCATCCTTGTTTTCAGCCAATAGCAGAACTTTCTCTTTCCAAAAGATAAATTATAGTGAAATCATGTTTGGCTATTTCCCACTGTTTGGGGGATTGGAGAATGTATTGGCTCGATTACTGCTGTGGTGAAAGGCACAGAATGATGTATATAGGTGGCACCACCCAGGGATACTGACTCAGACATCTCGTAGAGACTTCCCTCCCAGCTCGTTTTTCCCTCCCATGGAGCAGTCCCACACATCCGACTGCTACAGCAGCACGGTGGCTCAGTTGCCACAGCTAAGAAGTGTGAGGAACTGGGGGTCTTTGAGTCTGGAAACACACCTGGAAACGCGCCTGTTCCACAAGAAAGGAACAGCCCTTCCAAGATACAACGTGTGAGCAGTTGTGCATGGGAGTGTTGCGGGCACTCTTGCTTCTCGGTGGGAGTCTGAACGCAGCCAAGGACTAGCGCAGCGTGGTTAAGAAAATTTGGCAGTCTGGCTTGGCTCTGACTGCAGCTGTTCCCTGTGGGCACAACTTGAGTGAGGGCGGCTGGGGGCTGTGGTCCGTGCCCCCAGAATCTCAGAGAGGGTCAGTCCCAAGTTAAACTAGAGATATTCTGTAATGCTGATGAGTAGAAGGACCGCTGAGAGCCACTAAGTATACAGGTGCTCACAGGTGTCCTTTGCCGTGAGCTGGAGCTGTACAGAGTTCCTGTGCCACCTGCAGACCCCAGGGGGATGTCCCAGCCCAGCTGTGCTGCCCCATGCACGCTCCCATGGAGCGCTCACTGGTGCAGCTGTAGCATTCCCTGCAGCCTGGGCTGGTTGACATTCACCACCTCTGCCGCAGCCCACTGTCTGCACTGTAAACCTTTCTGCACGAGTTAGCTTTAAACTGAACCCTGGAGCATTCTTGAGGTTGAAACCAAAACCTTAGCATGTGGCCTGATTTCTTTGGGCTTGTGTGGATCACAGTCCAGTCTGCTAATAGGTGTCTGTTGTGCAGCACATCTTGTGGAAGCCTGGGCTGTAGGGGCTGTAGGTAGGTGGAAGATGCAAATCTCGTTGGACTTGAGGCTGTTCAAATAACAACAGAAGCCTGTACCATGATGCTCTAAATTGCTGTAGAAACCGGTGTGGTTATGCAAGTACGCAGCAGAGGAGGAGCTGCCTAGAGTTGTTGCTTCCAAGAAGCGAGTGTTTTTTGTTTTTGTTTTTAAAAAAAGGAAAAATGAGATACTAGATGGAAATAGCTTGCAGCTGGCTGCAGAAGAGTACAAGTTTAGCCTGGCAGAGGGACGTTCAGCATAGTGGGAAAAGCAGTGACACCAGAAAGGTTTTAGTGTTTGTATGGAATAGACTGAATAAAACGGGACTCAAAGATGGAATATTTACCTGCGTGGGCTCTGTTTGAGGCTTTTCAGGTGTTATTTGGGACATTGTTCAGCAATACCTAAAATCACTTGTTTCCTACAAACTAAAGCCGTGATGGCAGGTAACAGCAGACAGCTTTCCAATAGAAACCTTCCCACCTAAATACGGGCTAAGAATTTTGTAGCTCAACTCGCTACTACTTTTGGTCAGCCAGAAGTGACGCGGGGAGGGAGGTGCAGCAGATGGTGCCCGCAGAACGTGTGGTTAGATGACTGACTCAAATACATTTTTAATTAGCGAGGGGAAAAAAGAAGCAGCTTCCTATTTTCTTAGTGATTTTCCTAAAAGGAGAAAACAAAAGGTTTCGTGTGTTTCTTTAGGTTACACTTCAGGAAGTTGTTGGGGGGACAGTACTGAGGGCTGGAGGCTGAGCTCTGTTGCAGGCCGAGGGCATTCTCCGTCCAGTTGCAAAAACCCCCTGAGAATAAAAGTGGTCAGTGCTGCTCATTGCCTCGAAACGGTTTGTGTGTGTGTCATCTTCCGTCCCCTGCCCTGCGAGACAAAGAAGGGTGCCCTGGCCCATCACAGTGTGAAATAAGCCGCTGACCAGGATGTCCTATTTTACGTTGCAGTAGGGAGGGTCTGTCGTGGCGCTCTGCGTTTTAGAGGACTGATTCTGTCTGCCAAGACTCACCACAGGCTCTGCCCCATGTTGGCACGTGGCTGTAGGCAGACGTTAGCTTGCCCTAAGTTAAGGCAGTGGCTCTTCAGCAGGCAGTAAAACAGCAGTTACCCTTTTAATGGCTTTGGAAATGGGGTTACAGAAGTCCTCTGTAGCACCCCCTGGATACTTGTTGGTGTAAGTCTGAGAGCCGCTGCAGTGGAGCAGCTCCACGCTCAGCAGCCGTTCCCTACCCATTCCTGGGATCTGGAATTGGACGCGGTGCCTCCATCTTGCTCTTGGTAGTTTTAGATTTGGCTTTAAAGCTAAAATCTAGTTGTCTTTTCTCCTGGGAATGTGTTCTGAACACAACAAAGGCCAGGCCTCCATCACTTTTTTTGTGCGTAGAGAGGAAATCTAATTCGCATCGTGTGCATCTCGGGGCACGTGGTCAGTCGAATAAGGAGTCACGCTTGGATCAGGGGCTGTGGAGTGCCTCTGATCTGATGATTATTGGTTATCCCAAGGGGAATGGCTCTAATAACGGAAGCCGTGAGATGTACAGAGCAGTGACTGGCATGGCGCTGAGGAATCCTGCTCGGGCGCAGTGGGCCCAGGCCCTCCCCTGGGCTGCGTGGAGCTGGGCGAGGGCTGTCGGGACCTCCTGGGCGGCCGTACCTGCACTTCCCAGAAGCCTTGTGCAGGGAGGCTTAAAAGAAGAGTGGGCAAGCACTTTCCTGCCCTGATTATTTGCTTCTAAAACGTGGGGTTTATCAAAGAACTTTCACTTCTGTCTGAAGCAATCTAAATTTAGAAAGGAAGTCTCGAGCTTCTCGCTGCTGCTGGGGGGGGCTATTGTTGAGGCTTGCAGATTCTAGCGTGAGGTTTTATTTTTAGTTCTTGGTGATGCTGAATAAACTGGAAAGAAGAAATTAATACTTTTTTCCAGATTGAAAACCTCAACCAGGTGTAACCTCTTTAAGGTATCAGACGATGCAAATGAAAGTAGTTACTGGAAGATGCGCATCAGTGTCGTCCGTGCTGCCTCAGAGTGCTCAAGGAGGACTTCTCTCTGTTTCCCTACCCATCTTTAAAGCACAGAGAATTTTCTAGCAACAGTTTTCATTGTCCAGAGCAATGTTTTCTTCTTCTTACCTTTTTAGTAAGCTAGAGGGTTAAATCCTGTGTATGGCTATAGCTGCATAGCTGCACTGAAATAAGCAGAAGTGGTAAGTTTTTGTTGCTTAAAGCTTCAGGGAAGAGAAAACTGTTTTAGACTGAACTTTCCACAGAAGACTCCTGATTTTCAGACGTCTCCCTTTTAAAAGCTGTTCTTCATCTGCCAAGCAGAACATTTCAGTTTACGGGCCTTTTGTCTTTCTGACCAAAACTGAAACTTTCCACATAATAAAATTTCCAACTTTAACTCTCCCACAATTTCAGTAGAGACAGTTCTGAGTGCCTCAGAGCAGTGCCAGCTAATAATATTAGACACTCTTAGTGCACGTGTGGATCAGAGAGCATTTTAGTGAATGCTGGAAGCTGTATCTTTGCCTGTTCTCCCTTGGTTTAAGGAAACAACTGAAAAAAACAGGTATTGGTGTCATGGAACTGACCCCTTTGGGGAGATTTGCATAGACTTTCAACCTGCTCCCTTTGAAAAAATGAAGGTTTCTTTTTCTGTTTTTCCTGCGAAACACAGGGATGTATTTAAGCTCTTCGGAAGAGGAAGGCGATGATAGCATTGAAGTAAGCCAAAGACTTGCAGCATTTGCTTACACAGCTAAGGTGGGAGAAATCTCAGAGTGGAAGTCAAAGGGCTTGTCAACCCCAGTTGTATTAGGCCAGGATATTATGTGTGTTAAAACTGGTTTGGTCTTGCTTTGTGGGTCAAACATAATATTCATAAAACCACTGGCTGCGTGCCGCGGGCCTGGTTTAACCACTGCTGTGTTGGTGACGGTCTGTGTGGGTACAATGGGGCAGAGTTTCGGTCAGCGCACCCCGGGTCCCTGGGCCACCCGCAGTCACGGCTAGCGACCTGGGCGGTGTCTGTGAAAGAAGGGTTTGGAGGGGGAAAGGAGAGCTGCTAGAAGCACAGGTCTTCAGCTGCTGCACTGAAACTCTGGCTGGGGTTCTGCTGAGGCTGTGTGTGGAGGAAATACAATCCAGCTCCTTGGGAGGGTTTTTTTACAGTGATGCTCAGTGCACCTTTGTGGCAGTAGCTACCTATTTGCATCTGACTGAACGGGCCTCATCTGTTACCGGCTGCCACTCGGTGACTGGAGGCGTGGCTGAATACTTCTGCTGGTGTGACACTAATATTTAGTTTTTGATTCTTATGGAAACAATCTGCAACAACATCCTGCTGCCAAGGCGTGCTGCAGCTCCACTGATGTGTTCTTTCCTTTTTTCTTCTGTGTTATTCAAATTGCCTCAGTTGCCAAGAATAACTAGTTTGTGCTCTGAAGCTAGGAGCTTTGAAGTTAGCGGAGTCCTGACAACGTAAGATTTCAAACTGTAGTAGCATCTATCCATTCATCTGGGTGAGACACAAGCACTTCAGCAGCAGCAGTGCAGCGTGGCGCAGCCCTGCTCGCGGGTGAAGTCCCGTGTGGCGGCAGTGCTCCTTATAGCCCCTCCTCGTAGCCTGAGGCGCGCTGCCTTTGCCCCGTTCCCTGGTGAAGGAGCAGGTTCTCTGGCCTGGCAGGGGAGCTTTGCTAACAGATCTTGGTGTTACTGTGAACGCTTCCACCAAGAAGGGTGACTCGAGAGAGCCTTAACATCTGGCTTTGAACCTCTGGTTTCTCATGGCAGCACTGGGAGGAGAAGGCAGAGCTGACAACGGCCAGATGCCTTTCTTTCTAAAGGCAGCAAGTTACGCAGGTAGTTGCTGTGGCAGTTGACTTTGTGATGCCGTGTAGCCACTAAGAGCTGTTTGGGACGGGGCGAGGAAGGCTGAGGAGGAGCAGCAGTGACCAGTGCTGGTGGCCGAGGTGCCTTTCTGATGGCAAGCCTGGTCCCTCAGGAATGGTTCAGTCCCTCCAAGAGCTTCCCCTTGGCTGTCTCCACCTTGCGGTGTCTTTCCAGCTGCTTTGCTTTTTGCTTTCTCACAGGGCTTTGTCCTCTGGCCTCGGTGGTGCAGACACCTCCTGCAGAGAGGGCCCGACCCGGCTCTCCTGCATGTTCCTGCCTTGGCTGTGTCTGCAGCTGTGAAAGCAGCGGGCAGAGGGAGGGGGAGAACACGAGCCGGTGCGTGGCCTGATCCCTGCCTCTCCCCTTCGCTCACCGTTGGCCCTGTACGTAGGTAGGCTGGCCTGGCCTTTTTTGTGATCCCCTCTTCCTGGTGAGAGGAGCGTGGTGTGAGGTCTCTTCCGTACCGGGCATGGCCCCCATGTGCTGCAGAGAATAATCTGCACATTCAGACTGCTTTGCAGGGTGGGTTAGCAGCATGGTCTCTCTTGACAAAGCGTCTGAGCTGTGGGAACAGTATCAGCAAGCACTGCAAGTCTCTGCATTGCTAGAATTCTTTGGAGTTCTTCTAAATGCTGAGCCTGACCTCCAGCCACTTAATGCAAGTTGCTGTGGCTCTAAGATTTATCTAGCTTCAAATTCTGGGGCAGAGGACATGGGGAAAACTGGAGAGCCACCCTAATGGGTGAGGGATTTTGAAATTTACCAGTGAGAATGGCTCATTTCTTTGGGAAAAATGATGTTAAGGGTTTTTCCTCAAGGAGGTCCTGTACCACCTCTTAAGTACCTTCTTCTCACAGCAGAGAGCAGTACGGTTTCCATGCTGCTGTGCAGGTAGTTGCCAAGTTTTCTGAGGATAAGCCTTTCTGAAGTGCGTGGCCTTCTTGTCCTTAAATCACGAGCATTTGGGCTGGCAATTCTCCTTTCTGGGAAAGGTGCCTGACAAGTTAGCCTGCGTGGTGGCAGCTGGGGGAACCACCAAGGAGAGGGGTGAGTTTGCAGTGTTTATTTTCAAACTGTGAGATAGCCTAGCGATTTCCCCTCATAACCAAAAACTTCGTGTACCCGACATCTGTGTAACTAACTGCAAATAGATGGCAGCTTCCATGAGATCCGTGTGGATAACGTGGTGTTTGTATCGGGATGGTAGTTTGATCAAAGCTGTACTTTGGTCTCATGTAGCTGCACCAGCAGCATGTGTAATTCCGCTGAGAGCCTGTCTCTGGGCAGTAGGTTCTCTTATCCCAGCTGGGACAGACAAACTCAGAGACCAAGCTGAACCCTCGTTTCTGCAATTGTTGGAAGGGTTACTGTTGTCTTTGTTCTTGTCAGGTTACCAAATGATGGGGAGACCATCCTCAGCTTAAAACTGGCCAGTTGAGACGTGGGCAGAAAGAGGCAGGTTTATCCGGAGACCAGTGTCCCAGCTCAGGAAGGAGTGCTGGTTCGGTGCTCATGAGCTTTCCAAGTCCCTTGGAAAATTGCTGGGGTACACGAAGATTATTTGTAAAATGAGAACAATGGCACTTAATGCTACCAGCCCTCCTTCACCCACCGTGCCGGTGACACAGTACGCACTTTCACTCAGGATGGAAAAACCTTAGGGTTAGTATGCACAAATTGTTGGAGTTGATTTTTAGGGTGTTCAAATCCTTTTCATGTATAGATTCACATGAAATAGGACCTATTTGCTTAGGCCGAGAGTCTGACCCCAAAGCAGGAAGCCCTTCCTGTTTGGTGTCTGGCGATCTGGGGATCACAATGCCCCTGCTGCTTGCAGTTGCAATTGTATGTGCAGTAGTGAACTCCCAGGTGAACGAGTCTGGAAAAATCTTTTTCCTTAATGACTATTGTCCGCTTGAAAGCCTGTCTTCTAAATCTGTCTAGAAATGGTGTGTTTGGGGACTTGTCAAATTTTGATTTTAGTATTTTTCATTTCCTTTTTTGGTGTGCTTTGGTGGGTTGGTTTTTTTTTTTTTTTTGGCCTTCACTGCTGGGATGTGGAGAGGGCAGTTAGCAATACATCCTCAAACCTGTTTCCAGGTGCTGACAAATCGGGCTATAAATATATATTTGCAGCTGAGGGCTGGTCTGAACAAAGGGATGATTTATTTTGGGTATTGCATCTTCTAATGTGGGTAAGAGTTATTTTTCTGGGTGCCTGGATTGCTACCTTTTAAAAAAGTATTGAATATTCTGTTGCAGCGGTTTCCACTCAGGTTGGCACAAAGAAGCAGTGGATGCCCCATCCGTGGAGGTGTTCAAGGCCAGGTTGGACGAGGCCCTGGACCACCTGGTGTGGTACGTGGCATCCCTGCCCAGGATAGGGGAGATGGAACGGGATGATCTGTAAGGTCCCTGCAATTCAAGCCATTCTATGAAGTACTGTACTCATTAATATTCCTCTATACAGCCTTTATTAAAAAAAAAAAGTGCCGGTTCTGTGACTCATGTGGTTCGTAACTTACCTGCCGTCTGCTGCTCATCACTAAAAGATGCAGTAAGCACTTTCTAACCTGGCTGCCTAAGAGATTAGGTACTTACTCCACAGGTGCCCAAATGCCAGTCATGAGGAGAGCCAGAACGCTTGCTGTCAGTTCAGATGCCCAGAGGCAGAAAGGAGGAATGATCCCCAGAACAGTCAGCATCACACAGGTGGAGGTCATCACAACACAGTACAGATAAAGGTACCCTTTTCTGAAATATTTCTTCATGTTCTGATGAGCTTCCACTCACCATCTGCCCTTTACGCAGCTGTCATACAATTATCTGTTCTTTCTGAGGCAATTTAATTAGATTTTCTTTCAGTAGGTTTTAATCAAGTATTATGGGGCTGCTGGTAAATTATTTACAGCCATATCACTTGATGGAACACTTGGTCTGCTAAAGCTATCACGTAAGTGACATATCTTTAGCAAAGAGTACAGCTGGCTTTAGCTTAGGACCTCACTTGCGCTCCTTGGGGTTATCCAGTTGGCATTCAATGAATGCCAGGTTATGCGAGCCTATTTTTCATTTACAGTAGTAGTTACTGAATGTGGCTGTGCTGAAGACATTGGAGTTGAAACAGTTTAAAATGAGAGTAAGAGCTGAATTTAGCTTTAGTCTATGCCTGCTCAGTTCTTTTTTAAGTGCCTTTCAAGGTTGAATACCCTGAACAGTGTGGCCTTCACCCTCACTCGAAGATCCAGCTATTTCAACAGAAGTGTTGTTCGTACTGTCTTCACTTGGTCTGATGCAAAGTAAGTGTTTTTTGAAGGGGCAAGGTAATGAAAAACAACACTCAAATACCAAAGGATAACAAACTGAGAAAGTGGATATTTTTAGAATGCAAAAGGATTCTTTCTCTGCCTTATTGAAGGAAGGCAGTACCAGGAGTTGTTAAAGGTAACTACTAACTCGCAGAAACAATGTCCAATCCAAGTCTTGTATGAACTAATAAGAGGTGGATGATCAGGTGGGCTTGTTAACGTAGAGTTCAAAAAATGAATGCTGTTCTTCATTACCCACGTGAATAATAGTGTTACGTGCATTGATCTGACTCATCCTACCAAATTTCCTAGCTCATTGAATGGCCTCTGGGTGGCCAATAATATATGGAGATCAACCTGTACCAAGTTCCAGGTTCCTATAAGAGCACATTACTGTGTCACCTCTCTGTTGTGACCAGGGACCGTTTCAGAGTCCACACAGATTTCTTTCCACTTCAGTAGAATTTGATTTAAGGACAAGAAAAATGTTAGTATATTTATATGAATATTCATACATTTCCCATCCTGTTCTAGGCAGGGAATGCTCTCAGTATTATATTTGCCAAGAACATGGCATTACTCTAAATCCACGACCATTTGTTCCCCAAGCTGAAGACGCTATTTATTAGTGGCTTTCAAGGAAAGGTAGCAAAGGCTTCCTGGGTTTTGGCCCAGTTCAGGATATTTTTTCCCAGCGCAGATATTTAAGTACTGTTTTTTTTATATATATGTCCATTAGAAGTTGTGATAGTTCTGTAGCAGTGACTATATGAATAATACTATCTTTATTCCAGGTAGGCGACTTGCTCATTCAGTATTTGCAATGAGTCTAAGCTTGGGTGGTTTTTTTAGTGTTTAGTCTGCAGGCTGTAGATGCAATTCAAGCTCCATTTTTTATTGGAAAATGACTAAGTACTTTTAAAGATGGTTTTATCTTTCTGGCCTCTGTTAAATTCCTTCCAGTGTTGGAATTAAAGGAGTAGTTTTGCAGATTCTTGATGGTGTCTTACCTCGCTTGATTCCTTGCTGAGGTAGAGGAAATACGACTCAGTTTGTTCTGGGTCAGATCCCAAAGCAGTAATATATCTTAATTTTGAAGCACAAAGCTCAGCTGCATATATGGAGAAAGGATATACACTATGGAAGGCCGTATCTGACATCAGAACCATGTCTTTACCCTAATTTTACTTCTCCATAAGCACGTTAGAGGAACAAATCCAGTATCTCCTTGGAGGTCATCATTTATCATGATCCTTTTGTGAATGAAGACTACTCTGTTGTCTTTTTGTGTAGATAGGTAGGATGTGCCCGTGTGTTTGAAGGTTACTCAGAAAGGACTATTGAGGTGAGGAGTTGTGTACTCTGCGATTCCCCCTGCAGTAAGAGGGAGGACTGCCTACTCTGAACCTATGCCTTTTTTCTGTTCCTCATTCTCCAGAATGGTCAAATTCAAGAAGGGAGCCTTACTAACATTCCGAAATGAAAGCTGAGCACATTATAGTCTCACTTGAACAGGAGCTGAAAGCAGTCCACCTACTCACGAGACCATTTCTACTAGCCAGTTTTTCTAACCTCTTTTGACAAGTAAGTAGGGCAGACACATTTCAGAGAAAGTGCTTGTAGTCCTGATGCTCCTGGTATTTGGGAGACAGGACAAAGGTGGAAGCAGGACAAGAAGTGACTTCACTGCACTTTGTTATCACACAGTAATTCTTACATGGAAATGGCACAGATATCACAGATGGTACGGTTACGAGACAAATGGAGCCTTAGTGTTGCTTACCTGGGGCTGATATCTGAAGCACGCTCCTGACAGGCTATCTGCTAGTCTCAATGTTAAAACTCAAGTGAAACTGTATAGTACCTTGCTTTATAGCCTGGTCCTTCCCTTCAGCCTCTGTGTAACCCCAAAGCTTTTTCCTCTCCTCCCATTGCTGTGTCTGTCGGTTTCACATATATGATCACTGCTCTGAAGCTTTGTGCAGCTGCTGAGAGAGTATTTGCCTTTGCAGCAGAAGGCAGGCTGCTCCATGTCACTGGAAGTGCTGCAGTCTGTCCTTTCCCCACCCCCAGAGCTGACTATTATTTACGCAACGTGATCTAACCCAGAGTGTCTAGGAGATGATGGTCCAGAGTTCATTTCCAGTTATTATTGTAGTACAGAGTCAGTCTGGTTAGAGGTACTAATTTCCAGCACAAAACACATACCCTTTGAAAGCATAAACAAACTCCAGGTCAGTTTTTCTTAGCTTCGTACAGAAGTGCTTCAGCTAAACAGGAAAAGCAAGATAAAGTCGAGGCATTGCAAGAAGCTGGTCCAACAGTCATCCATAGGGAACTACGGAGGGCCCCTTCCAGTAGAAGGGAGATAGAAGGAGCACTAATCTCTAAAGCAGCGGTGTGAGTTTTCCTTTTTAATCTCTGGAGATGTATTGAGTACAGGTCTTACCTTTGCCTCAGTATGTGTTTAAACTCCTGCGTTGGGGCATACACGCATGAAACATGCAGAATTACCTCCCCAAGCTGGGGGTCAGACTTCAGTGGCCCTAGCAGATGTGTCTATTTCTGACTTTAATGGCCTGAGCAATTATGCCTGCTGTCACAACCCTGTTCTGGTATGTGGGTGTAGCTGCTCTGGGGTTCAGTCATCCTAGCTGCCACTAACCCAGCTAGTCATCTTAATTGCAACGCTTTGTTTGTTTGTTTATCTAGGACTAGAAATCCTTCACAGACAAGGCCCTGTCTTTGAAGGCAGGCATGTTCAGAAGTTGGTGTGGTCTCCTGGGCTGCAGATTAAGAGGTTGAACTAGGTGAATCACTACCTGCAAAGCATGAACTTCTAGCATCGGGGTACCACCTTCCCTGTCTGTGCAGCCCCAACACCAGTAAGCTGATTGGAACTGTAGCCAGCACGGAAGCACTGAAGTAGTAGGGGAGCTGGGTTACTTAAACAGTAAAGCCTCTTTTGCGCGCTAATGCAGTAATTTTAGATTTGAGACTGAAAAGACACTTTGCATAGCTTTGTATTTGTAGCTGGAGATGAGACTACCTTATGGTAATTAACTCTCATTGCCTTGTTCCAGGTGGTAATCTGTATGCTGCCCCTGGAAAGCTGGGGATCAGGCAGCTCATGAAAACCATGGTCATAAGAGGCTGTTAAATTCAAAGGCCAGGTCTAACAGGGCGACACAGCTGGAGTGGGAAAGGGCTGCCTCTCAGCTGAACGAGCAGCTCACACGGGTTTCCAGAAACCTTGTCCCTATGAAGGCAGGGCACCAAGGCTGCAGGAGCTGGATGCTCTCAGGTAGGAGCAGGACCAAAGGTTAGCAGAGTTGAGGCTTCATTGAATACTCCAGTGTTCAGGTTTTCTTTAGCAAGAATCCACCAGAACAGTCATTAAGTTCTTTGCAGTTCCACCTTCAAAGCACTACTGATGTCATTAAATGCAGAGTTTCTAACCCATAATAAACCGCTTCACTTTTGGTCCTTGATACAGTCTTCCCTTGCTTTAGGGAGACACCAGCTTGGATATCATGTTCCAACCGTTTCTGCCCTATTTAGGGAACAGAGGTCACATCCTGCTTTGCCTCTATAGAGCTGACTCCTACTCTTCCTGTTGCCTCACTCTTTCTGCTCATTCCCTTGCAGAGTAGCAGGGGGAGTAGGAAGGAAGGAGAACCAGTCCAGTACAAAACTTCATTCAAAACACAGTCACAGAAAGCCAGCAACTGAACAGCAATCTTACAGCACAGTTAAACGGTAGAGTTTTGTGCGTAGCTCACCTCAGTAAGTTTAAAAAAGAATCAGGAGAAAAGCAACAAGTAAAGCCTTCCTGCAACACCATTCTTCTGTTTCATAGCTCTTCCCCACATCTCACATTAAACCCAAACATCTTCAAGTAGCCCTTCTTCCTCGTTTGAACACTCACCCCTTCAGAGGGATGGTCCTGGGGTTTTAGAAAGCAGTTTCTAGCTGTAATCCACTGCAGGGAAGTCCCTCCTGTGCGTCTGGGTGATTGGCTATCCAGGATGATGGTTCCCCCTTGTTCCCAACTGCACAGAAGTAAATGTCTCAAACTGCGTTAAATCTCACAAATCCTCAGCCTTCTGCAAACAACAGTTAAGTGAATATGCTAGGCGTCTGTGAATACTTCTGTACTAGGAAATCAGGAGCGCTTTGCAGGAGAAGTGATGCTTGAACGCAGGATACCTCAGGCACAGCTTGAATTTCTGTACTCGACGTGCTGTAGCATAATTGCAAGACACACTTGCCATGCTCCATGACAGTTGGTTTGGAAATACTTGTTGAAGGCGTGCCTCCCATCAGGTCTCCTGGGCTTGTGTCCCTTTACCTTGTCTCCTGACTGTAAGTCAGCTACACAGAAGTTTGCCAGCAACTGTAATGTTCCTGGTTTGAGACAGCAGAACGGCTAACCTGCGGACACTTGGGATTGCAGAAAAAGGGGGAATTGGAAGGATAAGCTCTATGAGTTTACGTGCTTTTTTTTCTGGGAAGGAAAGAAAGCTGACCAGGGAAACGAGCTCAGTATGATTCCCACTTAATAATGGTATACCCAGACCCGGAGGAAAGAAAAAGAAAACTCATACAGTCCACTTTACTCTTGATTTGTTTTAGGAGCTTTTGCTAGAGCTGAGCTGTGGGTGATCAGCTTTCTACTTGGCATCCAAATCTCAGTTATGTTTCCAGAGAAAATTTTTCATTCCTATATTTCCTGCTTTGTGCCTCAGTGCATTGTGCAGAGCACTCAGGAAGCACGCTGTAAAGCTGATGAGCAAATTGAAAATCTCTGATTCCTACTGCATGGCAGAGCATACCAGCGTTTTTGTTTTTTCCTCCTAAAATCTGTGATGAGGAGACATGTTTTATAGGTCAAAAACATTCTGAACAGAGGGGCTTTTAGTGTATTTTGTTCTTTTTGACAATCTCAAACTGCAGTTTCATAGCAGCTTGTTAAAATTAGGTTGTTTTGCTGTTTTAAAAGATACTTTCAGAGAATATGGCAAGTTGCCACATTCCAGTTAAGCAATTTCCTATAGTTGGCTTTTTTTTTAAAAAAAAAAAAAAAAGCATGTGGTTTTCTCAGCCATCTCTCTCCTCCATTTTCACTGCAAAATGCAACCCCCCAAAAAACAAGAAGAAACACAACGCAAGTCCCAACCACTTTTTTAATACTTGCATTTGAGGTGCCTGTTCTTTGGGAAACTATGGAAGGCCAGTGTCTATCAGCAGCATCCTTTTATGTTTTTGTTCATTGCATAGTGTAAACATTTTCTGATCATAAACATCTCGTAAAAACAACTGATAATACGGAATGGTAGGGAATATTTCATAAAGTGAATTTTGTAAATAAAAAATACTTTCTCTTAACGTTTCTTTCTCTCTTTCTGAATGGGCTGCATATTTAGAAACTGGTTACACTGCGGAGCCTGAAGTTTTTAGTTGCTTTGGAGAAAAGTGCTGCTGATGTGTTATTACATGCTAGCATAAAATGCACATGGTGGACGAAAGATGTCTACAGCAAAAGAGAACCCACTCCCAGGAGCCGAAGTCCGTCCAGCTGTATGGCACTAAGTTATTCTTAGACTTAAAATTGTTGGCAGTACAAACATCTGTACATAAAGAAAAAAAACTTTTATGGGATCCTTTTTTTTCTCTTTCTCCCTTCCTTACAGCTCCTCTGCTGTTGTCCTCCAAGGGCATTCAGATGCATTCAGAGAGCCCACTGCTTTTTGCTGAGAAGTCTCTGTGGAAGCAGGGCTGGTAGCAGCAGCTCAGAGCAACCTTTGCTTTTTCATCATTAGAACAGAACCCAGAGCCTTGGCACTGGTGATTTGTAACATGTATGGCAAACAAAGTTTTAAGAACTGAGGGTTTTTTAGAAATCGTCTTTTCTTTCATGAGGATAGATTTGCCTTTTATTTCCTCAGCAGACCTCAAAAGAAACTCACTAACACAGTTCTTGGGAATCCTGCCCTTACAGATTTGAGCTTGCGATAGGGAAAATAAGGGACAGTACTTTAACCACATATACAGCAGCAGTGCAGTATCTGATGCTATCATACAGTTTCGAGTCTTGCTTAAAATGTCTTGCACTTTCTCACTGAAGCAAGGGAATAGCAGCAATGCCTTCCTGAGCACAGCTGGTAGATGCATGTCCTGAGAAATCAGGTTTTGGCAGGTGCGTTTAAGAGCTGAGTAACTGCCTTAAGGACTGATTTAAGAACATCTGCTGAGTAATCAGGAAGAAAGGCAGGCGAGTCCTCGACATTGTGAGTAATGCTATAGCTTCCTACTTTGGGGTGACAGTGCTTGATCCTCTCCCTTTCTGTTATCAATTGACGAAAAGGACTGGCAGGTGGCAGTGCTGTAGAGATGAGATTCAGTGTGCAGGGCTTTTGCAGGCAGACTATGGAAGTGGACTCAGAACATGAAGTGCCAGCCTGCCAACCAGCTTGGGCAGCTGCAGTGCTTGTGTTGGGCTCCCAAACGCCTGTGTTTTAACCAAGGGTGAGGCCCTAATGCCAGCCCAGACAACAGGCAGGACCTAACCCACCACTCTGGGAAATCTGTGAAAATCTCTGATAATTTCAGTATTGTTTGAATCAGGTCGCAGCTGAAAGGCTAGTAATAGTCTGCTGCTCGTTATTTGCACTTCCAAGAGTAAACAGTCTAGTTACATTTATCATTTCCCTTTGCCAAAACACAAGAGAAACGACTATGAAGAGAGGATGAAGGTAGAGGGCTTTTCCTGTTTTAAGGTATTTTGGATTCAGCGGCTGGATGCTAAAGAGACTGCTGATACTTAGGGAATTTGGCATGCTCTGTTGTTTACTCACCAGGTGGTGGCTGAGCGGGGCCAAGTTTTGTATCTGTGGAGGTCCTCAGAACAGCTGAGCTTTGGGAGGAGAGCTCGTGCTCCCATCTTCAAACTACCGCGTAAGCGAAATGTTAGGAGAGCTGCGTGGGCACTGAGCGGTGCCTCTGAGAGAAGCAAGGAACTACCTGCAGCACAGCTGGATCCCTCGGACACTTGTAGGCCTTCGCCGTGTTTCTGACCTTGTTACTCTGGAGGAGTGCTGCACAAAGAATTAACCCGGCGGTGTTTTATAGCACACATAGTGACAGGTGTAGTAGGGTACCGGCGGCATTTGGTGCCTTTCATAGCCCAGGTGTGGTGTGTTGGTTCTCAGAAGCTTCCTGGGGAAGCTCGTATTTAGAGCTATGGCTGTCATGTTCATGTTCCTCTTGGAAAGATCGAGATGAAATACTGTAAATGAAAGGAGTCTGAGAAAAATGTGAGTGATCTTTGGGTAACTACGAAGTGTTGGTTGGCTGCTGTGGAAAGTCTCAAAGCCTAAGGAATGAATTTGTATCCAGTGCTCAGAATTGTCAGTTCACAGGCAGAAAAATACAACACAGGATCCCTTTGTCTTCCCTCTGCTCCTTAGGAGGGGGATATTTCTGTTACAGAATAGCATGCAGGCTAGTAACAATGGCTTTTTATTTTCTTGTAAGCGGGCATGGTTTTTTCTCCTTTCTGATCACTGTCACTCAGTGGAGTCCTTCCTCTGATGCAGTCATCTGAACAAGAGATTGAGCAGAAATCCTGAACCCAAGAGGCTGCTGAACTTACTCTTCAGTGGATAGTCAGAGGAGATACGTTAAGATGAAAGGGATATAATGAAGCATATGTCATGTGAAGGGAGTGACAAAGGACTACTATGAAGAATGTTTCCTAAGAAGAATGTAGAGCATGAAAAGTGAAAGATGTAAAAATTGCAAACGCTTTTAGAAAAAGGACTGTGGGCTTGATGATGTGGACCTTTGTCAAAGGTTCCCTCAGTGCAAATCTGAACCTAAACCAGTACAGCATTAGGAAGCTAGAGATTGACTTTTTTAGTATTGGTGTAATTGTGCTAGTGTAACTGGTCCTGTCGACACAGGTGTATCAACCAAAAGTTTATATATATAAACTATATATATATATATATATAAAGCTTATTATATGTAGATACATGAGAGTATATATCCTGTTTCCTGTTCAGGAGGCAAAAGAAGCTCTTTTTCAGAGGTACAGCATTTATACCGAAGTGCCCAGGCAATGAACTGGTGATTGGGCAGGCAACTGGCATTCTAGGTCCTGAATCTAACAAACAAATGCTTGGGCCTATGGCCTAGGTGAGCACACTAACCCATGAAATTGCCAGCTTTCAGAATAATGTCCTGGACTTAGAAATTATTGCATTGAACTCAGGGTTCATCACTGGTGGAATAACTGCTGTAACAGAAAATTGCCAGGTGATTCCTATGGACGTCGTTTGTGTTTTCTGTAACTTTTTTTTGGTTTAAGCGGCAGATCTCTTGTTTAGGCCAAGCAGTGATCAGGTGTTATTTTTAATTCTCTTTCAGCTTTGGTTGGTGCTCGTGCATTTTTTTAAGAAACATAATTTATGTCAATGAGGTATTCACATGGAATCAGTGCCGTGTTGCCATCATTGCCCATTCTAAAAGGCTGCGTCAATTTGAACCGCACCAGTTTGTGAGTACATACACATAACTGATTCAGAAACCACAAAAACGAGCTGGAAGAAGCAATTTCAGAGGGCTTCCTAACACGTATTACTTGGTTGTTGTTTTTATATTTTTATTTTTGTCTGTCTTATCCCCAAATAAAGCTGTTTTAAATGATTTCTGAAAGGAAGGGACAAAAGCAAAGACAGTACTTCTATCCTGTAGTACTATCCAGAGCTGCGCAGTGGATGCAGGATGGCTGGGATGTCCTCTGTGCTTTGTAACTCCCGATATTCATCTCAGCACGTCACCTGGTGACTGGGTTGAGATGACTGTGTGTGTGCTCAAGGAAAGCTCAGTAGGTGAGTGCAGAGAAGGAGACCAAGTGTGCAAGTCACTTTAGAGAATTATTGCTACAGGCCAATGATCCGAGGTAGTTTTCTGAATCTTGGAGTGATCAGGAGTTGTGGGTAGAGGTAAGGGCAAGTGTGAGAACTTTCCTGTTCCTAAAGCTTTTTTTTTGATCCGAAATTGGAGAGAAAAGTCAGGCTCATATTTTTCATAAGTTCTGCATAAAAAAAATGTGGGTGACACACATACACAGTGCTTAAATTCTGATCTTGCACTGGCACACTTCCTTTTATTGTACGTTTAATTCAGAAGTGAAATCTTTTAAATTAAGTTTTCTGTATTACAAAAACATGTTTTGACAACTTTAATCTGTTTCCGTAGAACACTTTCAAAATGGGAAGCTTACCAAAATCACTTTCATGGAAAAGTCCTGGTTTTAACAAACTGCTTTTGACTATATAGTTGTCTTAACAAATGGTCAAAACAAACCGACAACAACAAAACCTTTTTGACTAGGCACAGACACAGATTTGCTGTGTGGAGTTTCTGTGGAAATTCACAACAGTAATGGATGTTGTATCTGGCCTACAAGCACAAGAGGATCCTGAACTTGGAGCTTGTTGTCTCTGCATACGTGTGTGATCATTTTTCAAGTGCCGATTAAAATCTTTCCAGGCTGCTGCATGGTGCCAATAGCTGTTTCAGCATTGTCTGTTGTGTAGCCAGTTGCTGCTTATCAGTCTCTTGAGCATTTTTTCTCACACAACTATTGCTAGGTCAGCAACTACATTTTCCTCCGCTTTTCTAAGTGGACACAACATGGCCTAAATGAAAGCCTTGGTCCAAAGAAGAAAAATTTTTTGTGGGTTGGGAATCCGGCTGGATCCAGGTGTCTCCTGTCTGAATGCTGTATTTGTACCTGAATAATGATTGAAACACCACTTGATTGCTATAGGCGAATGTTAGCCACAGAGCCCCAAAGAGATTTTCGGGCAAAGAAAATGCGAGCAGTGAGGCACAGCAGCTTTCTCACGCAGTGTCTGAACAGAGAAACGTGACCCTAGTCCTTGCCAAAATAGCTCTGTTCTCTCGAGTGGAGAGCTAATCATCCGGAGCATTTTGCAAAGTATCATTGCTTGGAAGAGAAAGGTGAAAAAACCTTGGGGGTTATGGACAGCATCCTGGGCAGTAAACTCTCCATTAAGGGAGCTCATTTCCTTAGAGACCTTTCGAGACAGAACAGTGGGAGCTTTCGGGCTAGCCGTGCAAGGTGCCTTGGTCCCTCGCCGTCTGGTGAGAGCTGGGGGTGCTCAGCACCTTGCAGGATGAGGTGTCCAGTGAGGAGGAAAGGGAAGCGCAGGAATATGACGGGGGCCTAGAATTAGTCATTCCCTTCCTGACCTTTCTGAAGGAAATGCCTGGCTTTATATTTTTTGCTGTAAACTCTACTCCTTTATTTATGCTGGAAATGTACACGTTCACAGGTTGTTGGTTTCTGTATGCCCACCTCCCCCGGTGTCGAATCAAGTACACTCGAGAGTTATTTCTACAGATGTGTAAGAATGGTTGGTGTTATGTTAAAAATGACAGGGGACATCAGCTTTAAAGGCACTGTGAGTTTTGAGTTTTACAGAGGTCCGTGAGTTGTAACTTCCCCCTCCCCCTGAAGATGACCTGTTGTTTCCTCTTAATTTTAAGAAATGTTTGTAGTCTTTCTCCCTGACGCTTGCTGCTTTCTGGCTGTGGTCATTGTAAAACTGGCAGGGGGTTTGGAGTCGTTGTTTTCTTTAAGGGAGGAGAGAGACAATAGATTTGCCAAGGGACTGAACAATCACAGGGAGAAGCATAGTATTAGTATTATTTTCAAGCTGCATTCACCTTTGTATAGCTTGACGGGCTACAGCAGATAGGTTGGACAAGGCGTGGTTTATCTCAGTACTTTGGGAAGTCTGTGTCGTATGTGTGGGCACCTCACGACCTCCCTTTCCCCCGGCTCAGCAAGGCAGGGCAGCGCGACGTGTGCTCGGGCAGACCCAGAGGCGAGCCTCGAAGCCCGCACGGCACAGGACCACCGCTGTCAGCCCCATGCGCACGTCCGCAGGGTGCCCGGCCTGCCAGGCCTCACCCGGCAGCCCGCAGGAAATGGGGAGGAGGGCAAGGATCTGGACCTAGGTTTCCCCAGCTGTCAAGAAAGATTTACTCAGGGCTGGTCTTTTCTTGGGGCAGGAGATGGAAGTCTCTGATTTCTTGAGGCTTTCCAGATTTCTTTCAGAGCCGTTACGACAAGGGTCAGAGTCAGCCACGGGACTGCTCTGCCTTTGAGTTGTACAGGCCCAAAAGTGATCTCTGGAGATCCTTTCTGCTTTCTTGCCAAAGGCATGATTAGCTCTGCCTAGTCCATTTCTTACAGGTATTTGTTATCTTATTGTTAAAGACCTTGGTTGAGGGCCAAGACTCCCTCCCTTCGAAGCCTTGGCTGCTGAGAACCACGGTGACAGTGATGCTGTTCCCAGGTTGTCACCCAGCCTGCGGGAGCTGTTTGAGATCTGGCTGCAGGTGGGCAGGTACAGGATCTGGGACCCTGGGGATGGAACCAAATGAGTGAGAACAGGAGATACTCTGTGTTTGGACAGAATTTTTGTGCGTGGCACGATAAAACCATAAGCCTTCTGAGTGGCACATATGCTAATTTCAAGAGTGGATGGGAAACCTTAACAGGTCTTCAGGTTAGTTTGGGGTAATGATATCCTTCAGTATCCCCTTTTTGCAGGGAAGGGGTTGTTCTTCCTGTGCTCCGTATGGAAATACAGCTCAGCCTAATGAAGCATGGCTGAGATAAAGTGGTTAGGTGGGTGCTGGAAAGAAGTGGGAGCTGAGGGAAGGTTGAGCTGCAGATCTGATGTGGCAGCAAGCAGGCTTGTGCTCAGCATACAGCAAGTACAGTTCTTAGTCTTGCGGAGCACTCCTAATCGTTGTGCTGCAGTTGCATCGGGTTATAGAGGAAGGGGGAGGGCTTTCATTTTTAGTGTGCACTGGGTGTGAAACCTTTGGTATTTGAATAGAGGACTGTGCCTGGGGCTGCATTAGGTTCATATGCCTCCCTGGGGTGAAATCTGTGAAGAAAATTGTGTTATGTACAGGCAACCGCTCAATTGTGCAGTGTCGTCCTCCCACTCCCACCTGTAGCCAGGGAGGCCTCAGCTGTGCCTTTGCAGCTCTTGGTTGCTGGGACTGTGGAAAAAGAAAGGAGGGGAGAGGAGAGAGGGTGGTACGTGGCCTCCAAGTGACCCAGAAATGATGCTGTCTGCATCATCTGACAAAGCAGAAATAACATACTGTAGTGTTTGGGCGGTGGGTATTGTGTCAGCCTCGGGCGTGACTGAAGGTTCAAAGGAAAATCCATCCATCTGGTGTTTCATCTCTCCCTATTCCTCTACCTCTCTGTGCTTTTATTTACTCATTTTTCTTAGGCTTTTTTTTTCCCTGAGTGTACCTTGTGCATACACTTTTCTGCTGGCTTGCGCTGGGTCCTGTTTTGCTGGGTTTGTTTAGCAATGCATTGAGAAACTACTTCCTTTTCTTTTATAAGCAAAACCAAAAGTCCTTAAGCCAGGCCAGACACCCGGGTTCTGCAGCAGCAGGAGGCGGTCCAATGTTCCTGCTCTGTAAATGCTGCAAGTAAGGCTGGCATGGAGACTCCAAGCACAGATCCTCAGCTGATGTAAATCACCACAGCTTCCTCGCCGCAGCATGGTGTGACTGTAGAGCTGCAGTCACTCAGCGCTTACTCCTGTCCTTGCCATCATTCCTATTCCCTCTGCTTTTTGGAAGCCCCACAGCAGTTACTGCTGCCATGCTCTAGCGGTTAGGGCAGAGGACTGAAAGATGGGTGTTTCATGGCCTGTTTCTAAAACTGCTCCTTGACTTTGTGCAGATTGTTTTTAATCAAACCATCTTTAATCCTTCTTGTGAGTGTGTTAATGTTCATAAGTTGGTTTTGGCATTCAAAACAGTAGCACTGTTCTGCAGGCTGTCTTTTTCAAAGGGGGCTGTGCTTGTGGTCCAGCACAGCAGGAACTTATATACCCAGTGCCTCTGATTGCACTTCTGTAATCAGTAAAGACGTGGATAAGAGACAGACACCAAGAAGTAAGTGGTCTGGCTGCTGTGGTAGCAGAGCTAGAATGAGGACCCGGCCTCTCTCGGACAGGAGTGCTGCTCACCCCGCCACGCTTCTGCACTGAACGAGTCAGCTGGGTGCGAGGGAACGTGAGTTCCCCTGACTGCAGGTCCGCGTCTGACATGTACATGCGTTCCTTTTTTCAGGTATCATCTCAAATAAATAAATGATTCTGCTACCAGTTCTTTCTTTGTAATGTTTTATCTGCGAGCTTGGCCTTCCTCCTATATGTCTGGTGAAGATACATGACAAAATATTATCCTTTAGTGTATTTGGTTTTGTTGTTCTTGAGGGCAAAATCATGTGGGTGAGAAACTGAGTGACCTCATTTTGTAGGATACAAACAATTCCTGAAATGTTTTTTTTTCCATCTCTTCTTATTTTGTTGTGTGTTTTGCTCCTGTGCAGCTCTTGTGCTAGCCTTGAAAAGAGCTGTTTGAAATCCATGCTGGATTTGAAGCAGCTTTGAGGTTTGTAAGATCCTAGGAGTCACCAGCTGAACCCTGCATCATCTGAGTGCTCCTAAGGAAAGCACAGATGGGAAGGATGGTTTTCTCTGCAGTCGAACAAAATTTTCTATGAACAGGTCTGGATCAGTTTTCACTGCAAAATGAACATATGTCATGTGAAAAGGCTATAGACTTTACTTCTACAAAGTACAGTTTTTACACTCTACTTCACCAGGCAGATGTGGTTAAGCCAGTCAAAAGTAGGCATTGTTTTAGTTCTCCCGATACTAGAAAGGGAACAGTCCATATTCCTATACTCACGACAAGCTACTCCACTGAACACAAAGGGGAAATGAGGACCTCTGAGACTTCGGTTGCTGCTTGGTGATACCATGATCAGATGACGGTAAGAATTGAGATAACCAGGAGGCATTCAAATGAGTCAGCTGCTTGAGGCAAGTTCACTGAAGGTGAACTACTGCTTGGCATCCCCTCTCTGTTACTCTGGCGTGCAGGTGTCTCCTTAGCTTTGTTGTGATCGCCTGCGCTGGGGCCGTTCTGAGGAGGGGAGCATGAGGCAGTGCGGACGGTGGCAGCGGTGTCCCACAAGTGCCGGCCAGATCCCTTCATCACAGCTGCTGTTCCGGGCCAGTCAGCACGGGGTAGGTTCGTTGGGTCAGCCGCCTGCACGGGGCTGTGCTGAGCTCTTGTTCATGTCACAGGTTCTTCCCCAGCTTTCATACCTCAAAATAAGCAGCCTTCATACAACGTAGCTTGCTCTATAAAAATAAAGTGCTGGTTCTTTCAGTTCCTTGGATCGACTCGGTTGCACCTTTTTTCTCTTTCAGTTGGGGTGACTTTGAAAAAGGTGTCCTGAAGTACACTCACAGCGCAGCTGGTCTCTGGATGATTGTAGAGATCTCTATCAGTTTCTCACATGGTTTCTGAGCAAGGCTTCTGAGACAAATTTGGCAAGTCAGATTCTGACCTTTTTATGTTCTCTTCAGTGCTCAGGTTGCTCAAGATTTTTTTTTTTTTTGGTCTGACTTAGGGTTTGTCTGTGTAATGGCACTGGGGAAAATAGGTAAGAGTCAGGTAAAGGTGTGAAGTGAATCCACTTTCACTGGATGCCTTAAGATGACTCACTTTATTTCCCCCAGCGTCCACACACAGATAAACCCCGAGATCAGAAATTTTGTCTTCTGTTTCAGAAGGTAGAAGTGCAGAACCTCCCTACTGTATGAGACACCGATCCCCAGGTGTGATGCCCTGCTGCAGCAGCTGCTGTCTGCCACTTCAGAGAGCGCGCCTTTGCCCTCTGGGTCCTGTTCTTGGCAGGAGGTTAACAGAGGAGTTCTTTCCTGGTTAACTCCTGCCTGAAGGAATACAGGTGATTTGCATTTCTCTTAGCCACATTTAAGAGCCGGGTCATCTGTTTTCAGCCACCAGCTTGTTAAATTGCAAGGCAGTAAGTGGTTGTGGGCTTGGAAGTATTGGTGGAAGCTCATATTAACTGTCCTTTCAAGTGCTGCCAGACTCCGTGAGATTTCATCGCCTGGGACAGGAGAAGCATGACATGCTTTAGAAAATGTCCTTGATTTGTTGATTAAATAATGTCAATTGTCTATCTTGAATGTTGCAAAAAAAATCTTCTAAACGTTGCGTAAGTTTCAAGTCGCCTAGAGAAGTTATAGGCATCGGTGAGGAGAACATGATAGGTATTGTGAAAACATGAAAACATCTTCTCAACAAACTGTTGATATTCTGAAGGAATCTTGGCTGGTACTTTGGTATAGCAGAGTCCCTAGCAGAGTACCTTTGAGTGTCCCAAGTTTCTTTAATGTGTAATTTTTAGCTCTACAGATGCCATTGCTTTCATGTGCCATGTCTGCAGCAGTACAACTGAAGAACTTGTGCGTGTGCGCGCCCGTCTATGGCTATGTGTTTGGTTTTATTTTTGTTTTGTTCCTATTCCATGACACTTCCAACTATTGACTTGAGGTCATGAACACAGGCAAACTTGTATCTCAAGATTTCTGACTGTTTATTTTGTATAAATAGATAAAAATTCAAGCTTGGCATATTTTTCCTAAACATCTTGGGCCTGATTCTCAGATATGCTGTAAATGGACATTCATTTAAAAATAACAAAAAAAAAAACAAAAACAAAAACCAACCTGTCAGGAGGAGATAAATGTGCATCCAGGACCACACCTTGGAAGAAGTGTAATTCTCATGGCAAATGAGAACGGGGTATCCTGGCCGTCAGCTGCAGGCTGCTGCCGAGGGCACGAGGGATCTGATGGAGCACGCCCTAACCAGCCACGTACCCCAGCGCTCCGTGTCCTGTCTCTGCTCTGGTTCTTCCCCACCTCTGTGGGTTAGGGGCAGTTGGAATATCACTGCCTCTGTTGTGGGATTTGCCATTTGTGATGAGTAGGACGTGCTGTTTGGCAAGCAAGCAGTGAATAAGTTACTATTGGCTTTATCTCTCTGTCTAGTTCGTGGTTGGAGACCTGCATGTTGTTTGTGGGTTTTTATGTGCGTCACTGAACCCAGAAGTTTTATTATGTTCTCAGAAAAGGGTTTTGCAACAGCTCAGCTATTAAAGCCAAACCATGTAGTCGAGTTAAAAGTCTGGGCAGGAAATAACAAAATGAAACCCATCCTAGGGGAGAAGCGTGGTGCACGTAGGGTGGGAAGAGAGTGCAAATATACTATTTATAGGAATGGGGGAAAACAATTCTGGACTCACAGAGTAAATGTGAAGGAGTTGTCATGGGAAAACCAGACTTGGCAATCTGAGACACTCAGCTCTGTGCTGTCAGACCACTTTTCCATTTTTGAGGATTACATTTTTGGTTTATCCCAGTGAAGAAGGAAACTTTCAACACTGAAATCTGTGTAGCACAGAGCACCTTCCTGCAGTGTCCTTCTAGTTTATGCCATGGATGAACCTTGTCAAATGAAAATATTTGAAGCCATCTTTTTTAAGCAGTGTTAAAATAATTGAAGATGGTGCCTGCTCCAGGCAGTTTGTGCAGGCAGAGCCCCGTGCAGGATGGGAGAGAAGATGGATTATTTAATTTGCTCCCAGTCACACAGCAGGTCAGTGGCAGAGCTGGGAGGGGAGTCCAACTCCCCAGAGTCAAGGTCCAGTCTCTTACTCTTTAAACGTGATGTTCTGGTGTTACGCTGAAATTGGCGAGGAAAGCTTTTGTGGGGGATGCGAGAAAAGTGACTGTGCCTCAAGAATATGCTTCCTTTAGGCAGCATGCTGTCCTCGTGATACTGCAGAGATTGCAATAAGATAATGTGGGTTCGTATATTTTTTTGGATAATTTCTTTGACTTAATTTGTGATTTTTGTTTTATAAATAGGTGTTAAGTCCATCCTGCCTTCCATCATGGTTTTTGGAATGAATTCCCACACCTCTTCTTACCCCAGTCAGTGCTTGCAGTTCCCGGCTTTATGCTGGGTCATGTGCGACTTTTAAGCGTTTGCATATCATTAGTGCTACATATAACTAGATATGGCGCTCTAGCTTTAGAGACCATGCTGATATCTCATACTTCTTCGAGGAAGACAAATCTTGCCTGATGCAAGGTCCTACACTAAAACACCAGATCACAATCAGACTGAGGAGCCAAGCTTCTACTTTTACACATAGGCCTGTTGTGGCTGGCACTGACAGTCCAAAATCCCTGCTCAAGCAACCTTTCCCGAGGTGCTCAGCAACCTTGAGATTTGGCCAGGAATGGGGAAGGGGTGAGGTGACCTGTGGGAAGAAGCAGTAACATAAAACAGCTCCCCGGGAATTCTGCATACTGCGGCTTGCAGACGCGCAGCTGACTTGTTTGCCTTTGGCTGGATTTTGTGGTTGCAGTTTGTATATCAAAGTGCATATAGTCATTGAGCCTTACTTGGAATGGCCTCCAGAAAAGAGAATGCTTGGGTGATTTCTGTCTTCCCTCTCCTCTCCATGACATGTCTATTGCACAGACGGGAAGCCGCGCTCTTTTTTATTTATGTAGGCTGACTTTTGGCATACTGGGCGCTACTGCGTAGTCCTCAAACTTCCTGCAAGCTCCTCTCTGACCCTTATTAGGAGACCTTCCCTCTGTATCCATACCAGTTCTTCTTTGTTCCTATTGCCTCCGTTCCTACATGGTGCCATTTGTTAACCTGACTTCTAGCCCATGGGCTGCCAAGATCCCCTCTTCTTCCCGAAGGGCAAGGTGTGCTCCCCTCACATCTGCTGTCAGGGCTCTGCTTATTCTGCTCCTGTCTTTACCCGCAGCTAAGTCCTCCTTCTCATCCTAATCTCTTCTGCCCCAATATCTTCTGAAGGAAGGAGTTAGGATGCAAACATGGTACGTTTGGAGGCAATAAGAGCAGGACCAAGTATCTTGAGTAGAATGAGACCCTACAGATGAGAATGCCGGTTGGTCTTGCTAACATGTGTGCACGCACGCAATATGCACAGCCTTGTTTTTAATTGCTACGGAGGTCTGCAAAGTCACACCATGTCTAATGCGGGCCAGCCGGCTGTAGCCTGTCAGAGTGTGTATGACACAAAGCCAAAGTGTGAGGTGGGGGAAAAGTACAATGAGCAGCAGACAAAAAATGAAACCAAGCAGCTAGCAGGAAAATACCACGAACCGCATCTCCAGGCGCACTTCTCACCTGACTGAAGATCGGAGAGCTCACCGGGAGGTGAAAATACCTATGACAGTGAGAAAGCAGAAGGTCACAACTTAGCCAGGCAAGACATCCTGCGTGCCCCTCGGCTGCACTGAGCTCGCTCTGCAGGAGCAGGGCACGCGTGTTGCAGGGACGTCCGAACTCGGGGCTGCGCTCCCCTGACGGTGCGGCTGTGTAGGAGGGTGCAGCTGGCAGCGAGCCTGAGAGCAGGTACATGCAGACCGAGCAGCAGCAGTGTTTAGAAGTCACATTGGTCCGCTGGCACATGGCACTATTGAGGGAGCGAGCTAACTTGTCCCTGCTTGGTGTGGCAGTGCCTGGCTGCCCGTAGCCCACCGGCAGCCCCTGTGGGCTGGGCCGCGCTGCCGCGTGGGGACTGACCGGGGAAAGCAGGCAAGGGGTGGAAAAAAGGAAGTGCTATCATCCCCTTTTTAACAAAAAGGGGTACTGAGAAAGATTGAATGGGATTTCCAAGGTAATTTCTGTTTGGTCTTATGCTTCAAAGCCGTGTGAGGAAGTCAGGGTTAAAAGGTTCCCCCTGGTTTTGGCTGGGTGGCCAGGCTAAATGCAGGGCAGTGGCCGTGTCTTCTAGGACACAGCACTTCTTTTGTTGCACAACTGCCTCACCTCAGAGTGGCATTGCTTTGCATTTCTCTGTTTGCTGCATGAAGAGTTTGAATCACTTACTTTTGTTTGTATCAATCCACTTTTTGATAAACCTTGTACTTCATGGCACTGCTGTCTGAACTCAGAAGTGCGATAGTTGCTGGTAGTCGGATTGCTCGTAAAACCCTGAGGTGAGTTTACAGGAAAGCACAAGCTAGAAATCTGTTATTAACAGCTGATTCCAGTGCGAGACCACATGGATCAACCCCATGATTATATGTTTGCAGGACTGGATCACAACAAAGAAGTCAAGAGGGAAAAAAGGAATTTTCGCCTCTCAGTAAAACAAGTATAGGTGGGGAGGGGAAGTGGGCTTAACTCAAGAGCCAAATCCCCTTTCTGAGGTAGTTAATCCTGTTGCCTGGGGTTTTGGCTCCAAGATTTCAGGGATGTGTCCTGTACTTTACTGCTGATCGGGTTCTCAGATCTTCTCACATGCCTGTCATCAGCCTGTGCATCCAAGAGTATCTCCTGCCATGCTGTCGGTATACTGCCAAACTGAGGAGCAGGCCAAAAGCAGCATTCTCCATATGGGGGTCATTTAGCTGAGATCAAGTGCGATATCCATTTTCCATCTCATTTCTTACACATCCTTTGTCTGGGAAAGGAGGAAATGAGCTAATTGTCTTTCCCCCGTGTAACTTTGTGCATGCAAGTCATGTGTAGCATTGTTCAGGTACATAGGCCAAAACATTTTGAGCAGAAACTTAAGAGGAGAGAGATTATAGTGGACAAAGAATATATTTGTTTTTTTTTCCTTTTCATTTGTAGTCTGATCTTGTCTCAAATGTTATATTTTGTTGACTAAGGACATGTTTTGGTTTATAAATCATGGATCAGCTAACTTGCTTTGAGGCATTGTTTTGTTAGGAAGGTTTTGAAGCTGAAGTCTGCCCCATGGGAATGTGTGACATAGTCAGAAATCTTCTGAGAGTATTTTCTTTTTGATAAGTAAACATAAAGCACAAATTATGTTCCTTCTTGTTTTATTTTTCTGTGCCTGGCATGACAGTTTCTGTGTAGTACATTAGGCATGAGATTGGTGACAGAAGTTTTGGAATAAAACTTAATTTCTTGTTCTTTTAAGATCATTTAAGAGCCCCAGTCACAAAGCAGCATCTCTGTTGACTAGGTACTGTACAAGCATTGCCTATGAAGGTGACAACATATCCCAGGAAACTTAACTGTTTGTTTCTGGATCCCAACAGGTGAAACTAATCGACTACATCCACAGACAACGGCAGTGTAAGCTGAGTGTGCCCCTGAACGACAGGACAGCAGAGCTCAACAGCTACCCAAGATTCAATGACTGGTTAGACATTGTCAACGTGAGGAAAGAAGTTGTACAGGTAAGGGGAAGACAACCATCAGCACAGAGCCTTCCTGCCCTTTCACAGCTGACACATCTGACAGCTGCCTGCTGGGTTTGAGTTAGTTTCCTGAACTTTCAGGCAAGGTGGGAGTGTGTGGGTACCCACGGGGACCTTTGGTGGAAAGGGTGCTTCCGTCTCTCCCTGGAGCAGAGATCACCCAGGGGGAATGCTGAAATCCCTTTGTCCTCCTCAGAGTTAGTAGGGATCTTCTCATAACAGCATTTGAAGCAAAGCCTCACATCTACTATTCCGTATGAGACAGAGGTCCTGTGGTATCATCACCTTCTCTCCTGCCTGCTAAATCCAAGAATGACACCATGACTTACTCAATAGTTTTTATATAATAATGATGTACTGCGCTATTTTCTATGTCCAGTACTAGCAGAAAGAAGACCTAGAGTACACTGATATACTCAACAAATGAACGAAAATGTCAAGTTGTTAAAGCTTAGAGTTTTATTGTTTCTAAAAGCATATAAGCCACAATTATAAATCAGTGAATATCCAAAGACAGCCACTAGCACTGCATCCCTCTAAACTCAGACTGACAGAAGAGTTCTGAAACATAGGCTCTCACAGTGCTCAGACTGAAAAACAAAGTAGGCTGCAAGCCAGTATCCTCAGTAACGGGCAGGTGTGAAGCTGTGGTTTGGATTTGATAAGGAGTCTTTACTCAGAAACATATATATATATATATATATGTTTTTTCATTACACAAACACCCGCTCCCGTGAGTAAAGTCTGGTTCAAACTGATACCTAAGAACATCGCATCAGTGTAAAAGAATGGAATGAATAACTCTGCTGCGGTGGCCAGCATCAGCTGTTCATGCTCACAGGCCGTGGCTGCTTCTGATATTTACAGATTCCTTATCGCTTAATTCTTAACATGTAGATTTCTAGAAGCCTCTTTACTGCAGAGTAATCTGACACTTTTGCTGGAATCAGAAATGACAAGTCAGTGCCCCTAGCTGTTGTCTGGACACATTTTTTTTAGAGCCTGAGATCCTGGCTATGTTTAGATGATAACTAGGACTTCCAGTATTGCAGGGAACTGGCATCAGATTGTTCCCTTGGCTTCGCTCCGTGCATGATTTATCCATGATGTTCTGTACTGGGAACAATTCAGTTCAGTGTAACGTTAATGGCAATAGAAGTAGAGCTTGGTCTCCTGGTGGCTTAACAAAGCAGAAAAGGCTTTTTTCCACTTTTTTTTTTTGACATTTTTGGCTCTGCAGGCCAGATCACAGCATTCTCACTCAATTTTCTTTGATCCTCACACAAGCAAAGACTTTCTTTACAGGCAGATTCCTGATGAAGTCAAAGTCTGAATGAGAAATTCAGCAGGTTTCTATGGAAGTTATTCCAGATAGGTCAAGATGTAACTGAACGGGTTCTGGTGAAATAGGATGAGTTCAGGACTGAGCTGTTCTTTTTATTTACTACTATTCATTTTGAACATGATGCTTTATAATGGATATTGCCTTCCAGCCCAGCAAGGGTTTGGATAGCACAGCTGAAGGTGCAGCAGTGACAATGAGAGAACAGAAAAACAGCCTGTTGCTGTGGCCAAACTGCCAGGCTCACAACTGTTGTTGGTTTCTAGGGTTACTGGAATTGCTTGAGCCTAAAAGAATGTCTTTGTAGCTCTTTTTGAAATCTTTTGTGATGCCTGTATAACTGGGGGTAGGGAAGAGATGAAGAGGAGGAGTGGAGCAGGGGGAACGGAGGTGGACAATTCAAGTCTGCCACATCTGGTATTTTCAGGAATCACAAAATACCAGATTTCATTTTCACACTGTCAAGACTGCCCTTCCCTATGTGCGGTCACCAAAGAATGTGAGCAAATTTGATTTTGGTCCAAGTCAGGAGAGATCATTTTCCAACTGTTTCTTGTTTTTATTTGTGCTCTCTTATTACCATCTCCTAAGCAATGACCAAGGTAATGAACTATGTTCCTTCTGTTCCCTGGTTCTAAAATATGGGGTGCATGAAGCATCTCCTGAAATTGCTCCATGATCCCAAATGTGGGGCTATTTTGTGGAAGTTCTGCATCCATTTCATGCAGCTGCAGAGAGCTTCTGTAGCATTTAGATTAGCCAAGCAGGAGAGCTGCAACACGGTCTTAAAAATGATTTTTGAGAAACTGAAATATCTGGGCTAATAATAATAAAAAAAAAAATGCTCCAAAGAGCAATTGGATTTGTAGCTCGGGAAGTGTTCTTTGTTGTTGTTTGTGTGTGTGTGTCCTGTTACTGCACTGCTTAGAAAACAGCCCTGCAGCCACAGTTGGTGTTGGTGGCGTGGACAATAGCAGCGTGTTTGTCCATGATGATGTCCTTCAAAAGTGTTACAGGTACCATGGGATTGTTCCTGCTGTTGCTTAGATTTCATATAGCATGTGAACCGTATTTCGGCTGAATGACTTGAAAATGGCAGTCGCTGACAGAAGGAGCTTTAACAGGTTAGCCCTTACGAGCTATTAAATGGCTGCCTTAGCCTTATGTACACTGCCTGCGCCGTGACTGGGGAGCCTTGGGAAGAGGTGGCTGAGCGGGTCAGACGGCAAATGGGGATACCTGGGTCCCGCACCTGGTGCTGCTGCTGCTCTACATAGTGCACTGGGGAGTGACTTAACATCTCGAAGATACTGTTAGCTTGTCTGTAAAACTGAAATAATCATACTGGGTTTCCTTCTTAATGCTTCCAAAAAGCCCTACGGGGGGAGGAAAACCTCACATGAGTTGTAACCACCTTTTCACATTAGGCACGTAGTCCTCTCTTCTCTGAGAATTTAGGCTCTGAAACTGACTGGAGAAGTTGCCAGCACCCGTAGAGTCTTGTACAACGTGTCCCCTCGGTGATCCTCAGGCCTCCAGCTGCGGCAAGGCCCTGCCATGGCCACCTCGGCTCGAGACGCACAGCACGGGAGGTGTGCGCAGGTGAAGGGCTTTCCTGTGGCCCACTGCTTGTCAAGGCCAAATCAGGAGAGAGGCCTGAGTTCATGGTTGTTTTTTGTTTGTTTGTTTTTGGCTTTTTGAAATGGTTTTGACTCCCTTCGCACTTCTACTGTTGCTGGAGACATTGCGAGATTGTGCTAATCTGTGACATAACACCTTTGGAAAACAGCCTAATTGCAAGCAGTTTTTTAGCTCAACAGCTAGAGAAACAATGCTCTTGTTCTCCCTCCCCCTTTTCCCTCCCCTTTCTGTCCCCCCCGGCCCTCTCCCAAATAAAGCTGCCGCGCAGGGAAGCACAGAAGCTCCCAGGCTCTCCGTCAGAAATAGAGCACCGGCTCTAATTTAGAATATCTGCTGACTCCTCTCGTCCAGACTGAACCTATTTTTGCCTAGTGACTTGCTGTAGACATTGTGAAGCTTGAAAGCTCTTGCTGTTAAAATTGCTGTCTTCTTGTTGGGCTCCTTTCTTTTTTTGAAAACCTATATTTAAAACGAGAATAATGACTGCTTGTAAAATCCTTTAGTTCTGGAAGGGATTATAGTAATAACAATGCACTGTTTATGGCACTGGGCGACAGCTAAAACTCCTGTGAACATGGACAACAGTCAGCGAGTCACGCTGCGCCGAGTGAAAGGGCTGTTCTGTGTGGACCTAGCAAACTTGGAGGTAGGTGGTGAATACAAGCTTCGACTTTGTGATCCTGTTTGCTCTCTGTGAATACACGATTTGGAGGGGTAAGGAAAATTTGAACCCCCACCCCAACTCATGCTATTTCTGTTTCTTTGTTAGTGTGCCTCTAATCAGTTGCCAGACAGATTTTTATCATAGGAAACAGTGGCTAGTGTGGAGCAGACTCTGCTGTGGAGCTGGCCGAATATTGTTCTGTAATTTTCTTTTTAAGTATTTTTCTAGGAAATGCTGGAATCCTTGGCTTTGGCTAGAAATTCTGGAGATGGATTAGCACTATGTGTGTGTAAATTACTACCAAAAACGGCGCATGGCTAAATATTGTGGATTGAAACCGGGGAAAGAGATGTTTGAGCTGAAAATTAGAAAATGTGGAACAAGGAAACATATGGAGAGGTATACTTAAGCTATGTAGTCATCCTCAGTGGGTGAAAGTTGCTCTGTAAGTGTACCTAGGAAAATACACCGTTCTGGATTGTCATGCTCCCCTTGAGAGCTGGAGTCAGGAATTGAGAAGGAGGTGGAAGGAGAAGACAATGTGAACAGAGCACTGTCCCCACTCAGGCTGATTGAAAGAGCCTCTTGCAGAGTTACTTACTGGTTTCTGGGCTTGGGATGTATCTACCAAAAAATACATTTAAAAAAAAGAAAAAGGATTTTTTTAATCTCCACTGGCTTATTTTCTTCAATGCAGAAAAAAATCTTCTCTACCCATGTTCTTTCCAGAAACTTCAGTATTCTGTTTGTTCCCACAGATAATTTGCCATCGTCCTAAAAAGCAATTTAGGAACATAGTCATCTCCTTATCATCTTCTGGAACGTGTCCGAACCAGCCCTGCTCACCATGTCGCAGGGGTTCCAGTCAATCAAGTTCGGAAAGCTGTTTTTAGTGTAGATAACTGTCGTGCACAGGGAGGGGCAAATCCTGGCCTTGTGATTGCTGGCTGCAAGCAGAGCTCTGCCACCACGGCGGCTGTGTGGGAGCCGACGGAACAATGCGCTCTTGTCGGGTTCTGGCTTACAGCCGTTCTGCTGGGGAAAGTATCAGACTCCCAGTGTGTAGGGGGGGTTTGTAATAACTCCTGTTTGCGTGTGAAACTTGCCTTGCCCCACATTTACCGTTTCTGCGAAAGACCCACTTTCTTGTAATTAAGTAGAGATGCTGGTAGATCATGGCAGATGGTTTGGCTTGGTTGGAGTGTGATCTAGCTTGTAGCAGATTATGCCGATCACTTGTTACAGGAAAAGCATGGTATTTGTGTGTGCGTGCACCCTTACTTTGGTTGGGGGGGGTACAAGAGGAAGATCTGCCTACGCCCAGCAAGTTTCCACAGATGCATCCTCTTGTCTCCTGTAAGGATACCAGCGTGAGCAGACTGTGAGGACTTCGGCCATTTGCTGGGGATTTCCATGGCTCTGACAGCAGAGGCTCTGATCAGACTGCTAGATGGCAGAGATCTTGAAGGTGCTAACTGGATGTATGCAAGTTAACTCTGTCCTGCAGGCTTCCTGCACCTATAACTCCATCACCGTGTTCAGCTGAGGGCCCATCCCCAGTATGAGCAGATAGTCTGTGCTACTGCCGGGCTCGCTTGCCCTGCCATGGGAGCCAGGCTCCCCGTGCAGACCTGGTCACCGTGCGCCGTGTGTCACACGAGGTCAGTGTGAGGCTCACACTGCAGCCGCTACGTCTGCCTTCCCCCAGAAAAGCAGCAGCTACCCTGTCAAAGAGCACCCCACCTCTTGTGTGAGCTGAAACAGTGATGATGTTATGCAAAACCATAGCCTGTGTATACTCAAAACTTAATGCAAGCTAGAAATTTAACGTGAGAGGCTTTCCAGAATGCCTATAAAATCTCCAGAGACCTAATAATAGAACAATTTTTCAGTACCTACTTCACCGGACACCAGAAAAACAGAGCAAGATGTTCTTAAGAGCATCCTTACACGCTTTGCTTAGAGCTATCAGTGGGAATTTAAGCACCTTATGTAATGGGCTTTCCCTCCTAGCATCTGCTGCTTTAGGGGAGGATGACTGGTGAGGGAACGTATTGATTTAAGAGGCAGCACTTCAGGCCTCGTCAGCTGTCTGGCTTTATAGGAAGAGCCATGTCTACTAGGTTGAGGGGCAGGTCAGACTGATTTTTCCAAGTGCTAACAGCAGCATTAGCTCTGTAGGCTTATCTGCAGGGAAGAAAGAGTCTTTACCAAAAATACCTCATCCACTGTGTTAGATATCAGCTTTTTTGCCATGTTTCAAGGATTTAAGTTGGACAGTAGACAAGATTAAAGACCTCCTTACACTATCTTGAACTCTTCACCCTTGCTAATTTAGAATAGGTTGGGTGGCCTCTTGGACACTCTGGTTTGCTTTTCTCCCTTTTAAACATGCACACTGTGAAGTGCACAGTCTGTGTGTCTGACAAGCAGGCAGGCTTTGTAGAAAAGTCCTCTCACCTGCTGTAGAGAGGGCTGATTTCCTGGTTTGGGCTGAGCGGTGTGTGGTGAGTAAGGCTTCAGGTTTTGCTGTTGCCGCTTCTAGGTGCGGAAAGATTGAAAGCAGGTTCTGTCTCCTGCCTTTTTTTTTTTTTTTCTCTCAGTTTGGCCCTATTAGAGTAGCATGTGAATGTCTCACAGCTTGACATGTCATTCTGTAGTCAAGGCAAGTGTGCTGAGGGAGATGGTACCTCTGTCGGCCCTAAAGCAAGCCTGTAAGCTGCATGGTTGTTTTTTTTTAAAGATGCATATTTTTAAAGCTGCAGCACCCATGAAGAGGCAGGTGGAGACCCACATTTCTCTGTTGGATACACATTGGTCCTCAGTGCTGCAGATGGGCAGCGACTGCTTTCCAGGTGCTCAGAATTGCCTTGCACCGAGGGGGCTGGAGCCCACCTCCCAGGGCCTCCTCCCTCCCAGCTCACCCGCTCAGCCAAGGCACTGGCACCGATCGGCTCTGTTGTAAGATCCGTCTTGAACCAGTGACCCTCATCATTTTCACAGAGGCTGGGGGGGCTAACACAGAGATAAATTATATAAGGCCAATCTTGCAGGGCTCAGGTTGACCAGTTTTATATTAAGCCACCGTATGTGTGCAGCACATGAGTGGCTCTTTAATGAAAGCCTCTTACTTCCCCTCCCTCCCCCTCTTCAAAAGCTTATTTCTTTTGTCGCGTGTCATGGGGACTGGCAGCAGGTTCAGAAAGTCTGAGCTCCCAGCTCAAGGTCATTGGGATTGTTTAACTATAATCTCCTTTTCTGTGCTTATACTTTCCTACAACTTGCTGGTCTGTTTTTCCAAAATTAAACTATCAAGCAAAAGAGTAAATTGGGCTTTATATGCTGGCCCAGGACAGGGACAAGCCAGCAGCAGGCTGGGCTGTTCGCCGGGGTGTGTGTCTGTGTGAAACTGCCTGGGACAGGGAGCAACGTGGGCAGCGCAGAGCCAGGGCTGCCGGTGACTGGTGACTGCTCGTGGCCACGCGTTGGGCTGCAGGGCACAGACCTGCTGAGGAAGTGAAACCAGGCAGCTTGGGGTGATCGAGTTCAAGCCCTCCCTAGTGGTTGTGTACTGCAGATGAGTAAGGGAAAGGGAAAAAAATGCCCCGACACTTCAAAGAAGATCGATAGTTTGGATTGTTTTGTTTTTTGAAAATTGATCTTAATTTTTTTCTGTACAACTAGGAAGGCTTGGAAACTAAAGTGAAAGCTGGAGATTCCTTGTTGCAGGGGGTTGATCTTTAAAAAAGAAAAGCACTAAACGCTGTCAGACTTGCAAGAACAGGCAATCCTGGAGTTTAACCATGAAGCTGCGGTGGGACAAAAACGTCAAGTTCTCTGTGCCAGTAAATGTCAATTGTGCTCCTCTGGGAAGGAGAGAAGGGCCTGTGAGGCTCTGAACGACGCTGTGCAGGACCACGGCCACTCCATGAATATTGCAGCCACACCTCCCCACCACCCTCCCGCATCTGTAGTGCTTGTGACAACAATTCTGTGCTTGTGAGTTGTCCCTTGGGCGTGAGTGCTGTGCTCGGAAAGCCAGGAGCTAAGCCGAGATGCCATTCCACATACCTCTTACAGCAGGGAATGGGAATTCCCCAGTTAAGCCTTGTCGATACTTGCACAACCAGGAGAGCTAATTTGGGGTAAGTAAAAATAGTCAGCTCCTCCTCATTGATACAACTTGAAGTTCACTTTCAATATGTGCTCAGTTTTTTCAGTATAAAGGCCTAATGGGCCATTCCTTACTCCGTTGAGGACTAACTGCATGGGTGTAAGGCTCTTGTCACAGGTGCTGTAGCACAGGTCCTAGGTAACTCCTGTACTTTGCCCTTCTTGGGGAAGGAGAGCAGACAAAACCTGACTGCATCACGGCTACTTGAGTGGACACAGGCTTGCAGAACAAACTGACTTCCTTCTTTCTTCTACCCTCCGTGTGTTTAAAGCATATATAAAGTTGGGATTTGCTTTCCTGTGATTTCTAAACTGGGCAGAGAGAACCCTTTTCAGTATCTGATGCCACACCTGCTTTTACAAAGCATTGAGGCTCACCTGTCATTTGTGGCAGTCCAAACACCACCAGCTGCTGAGCCTCGATACCCGGTGCCAGCCGTTAACCCGAGCGTTAGCGCTGCAGGTCAGCGGTGCTCGGCGGTGCTGGGGCCTGCCACAGAGCGGTGCTGAGGAAGTCGGATCCCCAGGGGGCATCCAGCCCACCTGGCCCTGCTCGCGTCTGCTCGTGCTGGCTGTTGAAGCCTGGGCTAGGGACCGGGCTATGAAGGAAGTGCTCTGCTTTCCTGGGGAAATCGTAGTCTCTTTCACTTTACTGATTGACTTGCTAATAGCTCTAATAAGTTACTGGTTACTTTTGTGTCGTGCAAAGGATGGGGAAGTGAGGTGATGCTGGGTAACGTGACTTAGTAGTTTATACTGGGATCTGGCATGACACGGTTACTTAAAACAGTGGCTGGGTAATCTAGGTTGTTTTCTTAGCAGGGAGTGGTGGCAGTGAGGAAATGTTTCAAGATAACACAGGAATGCCATTGCTGTAGTCCCGTGTAAAAGACTGTGTAAAAGCATGACAGGGGCTAAATCTTTTTTTGTAAGAGACACTGGCTTTCTTTTATGCTTGGTGGAAGCATTAGCTTCTTTGCTTTAGAGCTTGGGGTACCCATGGTGGTGTCGAAAGCTTTCTCCCCGCTGTGTTCGTGCCATGGCTGTCTGCCCCCGTAACTCTCCCTTTCAGAGCGGCGTGTGGCCGGTGCCCTGCATTGCAGAACTGGCCTTGTGATGCAGCTGAACAAAGATGCCTCTGTGGACTGCTCCTCTGCGTGCAGGGGGCTGGAATTCAGAGGGTGCTGGGGAAGTAACTAAGAGTCAGGCTTTGTTTAATGCTGTTGTCATTAGCCCAGTTTGGATGGGGCATTTTGGGAACAAACCTGTGCTGGCTTCCTGCTGGGATATTTGAGTTGTGGATTTTAGGGCAATTAGTTCAAACCTAAGATGTTTAACATTGAGATGCCTAAAGTAGGGCAGGTAACCTTTATCTCTTAGCCACTTTAGAATGTGGTGTGATTAGCTAAGTGCTCTCAGTACAACAATTTGAGCATTTCAGAACGTTCAGACCAGTTACCTGTATTAAAGCAATGGAAGCAGTTCTGATTCATCGCTTAATTTTAGGAACCAGACTAACTTCTATCTTTAGCCTGGATTAAGAAAGATGTGATCTTGAAAAGACATTCAAATTTGGTTTGTAGTTTTTTAGGGTTTGAAGGGTTGGTGGGTGGGTTAAGTCTCTAGAGGATTTCAAGCTTTTTGTTGTCAAACAGATACACATAAGTTTCCTGTTTAAATAAAAATTGAAATATTGTTATGTATCGTGATTCCAGGAGTTGAAATGAAGCTTTTAGGAAAGAGGCCAAATATTGTGAAATTTGTGATGTCATTGTGAGAGTAGGCAGCAGTAAGGTTTGTTTAGGCAAAACGTTCAGGGAAATTCCTGGGTATCTGCACTGAGTATCCTGGTTTTGTTTGTTAACCACAATTGCTGCAGACTTACAGTGGAAACATTTGATGGAAGAGAGAGGCAATACAGCTCAGTTTTGTAAGGAAACATCGGATGATTTCATGCTTTCCAGTTCCCTGTATCATTTGTGTCTGCCTGATTTAAACCTTATTATTTTGGGGGCGTTAGCATATTAAGGGGTACAATGAGCTCTGCATAAATATCATTCTAAGCAAGGTATTGGTAAGGCTGGTCCTCTAGTGAAGGAAAAATTACTCAAGGAAGAGGTCACTATCTCTGTGTCAGAACATTATTTTTGTTAATGAAAAAAAAGCCATTTTCCACACTGCTTGTACTTTTCATTTCCTTGCCAAAAAGCCAAATAACTTTATCTGAAAAGTTTTCAGGTTTTTGCTTGCTTTGTTTTTGATGAAAAAGATGAACTTCAGTTGGTAGCTTTTCAAAAATACTGAGTGAAAACTTTCCACAAGGGGAGGAAAGAATATTTCAATCAGCTGTAATCCTAACTTCAATACTGGAGACGGACAATAACATCCTAATGATGCAGAGCACACTCAGGCACACGCCTGGTCTCTTATGGTGTAGAGAGAAGAGAGAGCAGCTTTAGAGCGCTGCTGCTGCGTGATCATTACTGACCCAGAGGTCCTTAAGAGAAATGCACTACGAAACGAGTAAATCATGAGCCAGACCTGGTAGTAAGACAGTGGCACTACTTTTCATCAGAAAAACAAATGACGGTCTTATTTAGATATGTATATTAAAAAATGTGCATTGATTTTTATTTTTTCCTCCCCCGCAGAGAATACCAGAGGAACTAACCTTAGATGCCTTACTCGAAATGAATGAGTCAAAGGTGAAAGAAACAATGAAGAGATGTGGTGCCAGAGATGAAGAGTGCTCCAGACTCAATGGGGCACTGAGCTGCTTAAGGAAGGTGACTGAATCAGGTATAGACTGCCTTTTTTGTTCTGTGGAATTAGTTTCTCAGCAACCCAGATCACATCCTGCTTCCTTTTATGTAAGACAATCTACAGAAACCTTTGGGTCTTTGGGTATATGCTGTAAACAGTGTCAGGTTGTGGTTCTTGGATGAAATTGCAGTGATCAAACACATCTAGAGCTATGGAACGGATTTGTTTTTGACATCATGTTCAGCTATGGAAATAAAGGTACGTGGAAATACCCTCTCCGACTCAATAGAAACTATGATTATTCCCTCTGTGTTCAGAGTTGAGTTTGATGCTCCAGTTGTCCTCCATCATTCAGTATCCTTGACCTAATGATTGCAAACAGATTTCCTTTAGGTAATCCCCTCCCCAGATACTGCCAGCTCGGAGAGAAGGTCCAATTCTGTTTGGTGTGATGTAGCTCAGAAGCCTGAGTGTTTTTCAGCTCAATGCTTTGCAAGAGCAGAACATTCCTCTGACAGCCCTTTATCACCGCATAGCTTGTAGTCTGCCAGTTGATTCACTTCTCTTTAAAACCCTTGCTTCCTGCTATTTTTCTGCTGGAGTTGATAGAATCATTAGCCAAATAGCAGTAGCAGATGTAAGAGCTAGAAAGAACCTTGATTTACATTGAAATTATGTATAGAAGGATACTGTGTAATTAGGAATGTGTGTTCAGTGTGCAAGTTGATCTGACCAAGTTATTTAAGAACAGACAAACACAAGACTCCCAGATTTCTGTTTCACCGTCTTCCCCTGTCACCTGTCCCAGGCTACTTTGAAAGCACTGTGAATTTGGTTGGTATGAGAGCGTTTCTCACAGCATACTGGTACCAGTGTGCATCAGATCTTTCTTTGTAACAGTTATCACTCTGTCACTGAAAGGTGTTGTTTCCTGTTGGTATTATGACAGTTCATACCATTCGCGAATCATAAAGATTAGTTAATGGAAAAGCCAACAAACAGCTCAGTTCCATATTTCCTTTTTTCTAATCTTTCTTATCCTGCATTGTCAAATATTTCCCATCCATACTGTGACAAAAACAGCCATTGTTCAGAAGGCATGACATCCACTCATACAGAAATGGCATCTAGCCCAAATTTTAGTATACTTGTATTAACGTTCCTCTCTTTTAATTAAAAAAAAAGTGCGTTTTGAGAGAGAGGTTTTTTTTTTTTTTTAATCCCAGGTATATGATCTTTTTTTCAAACACCTAGCGGTCAATAGGACATCCGGGCTTGAAGTTTTGACTTCTTGCCTTGATTTAAGATATTAAAGACATACATAAATTAAGCCAGAGAGTTATTCTGCTGAGTTCTGCCCCTGAAATTATCCCAATAATCTATGCCTTCATGCTTTGCCGCCTGCAGGCCTCTGTGCTTGTTTTTGCCATTTATACCTAGAATTGGTCTGTGAGCTGTACTGGACTATTCTGAATTACAGTGGCAAGCACTGCAGAAGGCAGGGCTGAGCTCCACCAGCGATCCAGCAGGTTGCAATGGTTCCTTTTTGTCCATCTGTAGGTCCCTGGTAAAATTCTAGCTAATAGTCAGGGCAAACACGCCAATTCTGTGCTGAGTGCTGCTGCTGCCTGTAACTGAACAGCAGTGCCTCGGTATTCCAGCTGTCAGGTAAGTTCTGCCAGTGGTTACACGCCAGAGAGAGAGTTGGCCAAATGAGTATTAGGAACATCTCAATACCCTTTTTTTCAATCTAACAGCTTTTCTCAGTTTCAGTGTTATTTGGCAGTTCTGTTATCTAACAGAAAATGGTTTCCTCTCTTTCCCAGAAGCCAATCTGAAAGATGTCAGGGTGCTAGGTTGGATGTACAGATTTGTGTAAGCAGGTTGGTACCAAATCCAAATAGGTTTGTAGTGGGATGCGGGTGTCTGTTTCATGCAGGTATGTATATCCCACGTTCTTCAGTGGTGCCCCAATCTGTTAAAACTCAGCCCATCTTACAACATAAGACCTCCTTTAAGCTTTGAGATACAGTTAGGAAACAGCTGCTCATAGTTTAAAGTCACTGTATACATTTACCAGCTTTTTTATTTTTATTCCAAAACTAACATTGCTGTGGTTGCTGGACATCCACAGGTGGGGAGTTAAAAGACGATGTGCTGATCAATCTTCCTGAGGCACGCCGAGAGAACAGCGCTACAAACACGACTGAGTCCCCTGGCTCCTCTGCACCCGCACGGACTCACGCTGCACTGAACCTTCCCAAGGGCAATAGCCAGCAGGCACGGTCTGTGTCAGTGTCTACAATCACGTCTTCAGATTCTCTCTCCTCCAGTCACGGACCTTCAATCTATGCAGATAACCTCCTGGACCCTTTTGCCTTCCCTGCACACAGTGGAAGGTTAACACCAAGGACTCCTCATAGCATCACCATCACTCCCCCAACCACGCCTCAAGCGAAGAGGCGACATAAGTTGAAGCCACCACGGACTCCTCCTCCTCCTTGCCGGAAGGTTTTTCAACTGCTACCTAACTTTCCAGCCCTCACAAGGAGCAAGTCCCACGAATCACAGTTGGGAAACAGGATAGATGATGTTCCCCCAATAAAGTAAGTGTGATACTTCCTTCCCCACAGGCATTGCTGGGCTGTATTCATCCCAAAGGGCATTCAGTGCTGCAGGTGTGATGCTGTGTAAAAGATCTGGTGTCCAGTTACCTGACTGCAGTTTCACTGTGGTCTTACAATCTGTATCAGTGGGATATTCTAAGATAACCAAAAAACCATCTTAACTGTACTTTATTTGAAATTTCACCTGCTGGGGACGTTGGGATGACTGCTGCTATTAAAGGGCCCTGCCAAATATCCTCAGGTATCTAATAGCTAATTCCACATCCTATCATTCTTTTTTGACCTTAAATGTTCCTCACAGTTCAGGTGGCTAGTGTCCTTTTATGTTTTATCTTAAGATGTGTTTTAGCTGCTAGTGTGAGCTTTAAAACATCTGTCTATATGACAACTATACCTCCACAAAAAGACAAATGGTCTTAGGCTATATATTAATATACATATATATATTTTTTTTTGGACTGATCCAGGCTTTGAGATGCACTTTGTTGGGGGGCAGGTGGGATGAAAGGTATTTATCTAATTTAATTTAACTAATAGTTGAAACCAGGAAACAAATATGCCTTCCAGAGACTCTGGCTATCTCTAAACATTGTAGAAACTTAGATCAGCATCCAAATTCTCCAGCTGGCAGTGGACCACTATGACTTAAATAACACTGACCTCCTGGAAGAGTTCAGAGAACCTGTCCTACTCCTGACCTCCTTGCCAAAAGTACACTTTTAGATAGGGGAAACTAGCCTAGTCAGAATGGAGCTGAGATTTTGGGTGGACAAAGTGTGTTCTTCTGATGCTGCAGTACTGGACTGCTGGCTGACTGACACGAAGGAATTCATTGTAAATGTGGGGCCTAGTAAGCAGTACAGTACTCTTTCACGTTTTGAGTGCATATGAAGTATACACTAAAATGCAAATTGCCAGGCCTCTAAACGTAGCAAGTAAGTGGTTTCCATTTAAGAATGGGTGAAGTGTGACCTTGAACTGAAAAGACCTGTGGCCAACACACTGCTTTGTTTTGAAAGTCAGTTGTAAGAACCTGTTTCTGCTGTGATACAGGTCCTATTGGTAAGAGTGATAGGAGGTGCAAAATATGGCACTTTATTGATTTGGACCCTGCCATGTGGAGCCTTCCAGCTGTCTGAGTTGTACAGTCCCATTCACATGTCACATCTGCAAGCCAAAATTCAGGTGCACTCTTGTATGGTCTGCTCCTGGGCTGGAGCTGGGGCTCTGCCTAGCAAAGTCTAATATTTGTAGGCAGGCAAATACTGGCTGTGGAGTGACTTCAAGAAGGGGTGCAAAACCAGAGTTGTTTGTAAATCCGATGTCAAAGGTTGCAGGAAAGTGTTTCTGCTCTAGCAAAGTGTGTATCCTGTCATGTGAATATAGATGTCTTAAAAAAACAAATTTCTTTTCTGTTCTCTAGGTTCGGTAAGAGATTTTTACAGGGTTGTCTTCATTTCATTGACTGGGAGAGAAGAACCTGTCCTTGCCAACTACCTGCAGTATGACCATCTCTGTGCAGCCTTTGGAGGTCCTCATGAGGGCCTTGTATCCCAGAGTTTCTGTTAACGTTAACAGGAGCTTGGCCAGCTGAAGAACTGCAGGATGCTTACAGGGTCTTTGTATCTGGTACTTCTTCAGATAACAAAAGCAAGGAAAGGGAATGCTGATGTTTAGAGGGTTAAAGCAAGGGGTTTGTGTGTAATTGCTTGTCTGTGACCTCAGAACAGATACTGGTGTCCCTTGGTACTAGAAATAACTTCATATCTAACCATTTGTCTTTGGATAGTGTCTTTGGATATTCACTGCCAAGTATCTCTGTATTGAAATTAGACATTTGTGTGCAACTTTTTGAGAAACGCTCCAACACGTTCCTAAACGTAGAACACTTCCTCTGATGTTGATGAGTCTATTAACACATTTAAAGGTCTACAGGACTAGGACTTGTGCTTTTATCCTGTAACGTATCAATGCCATTTGGTGTTTTGTCTCTCCTGATGAGACTGCATGCATCTCATTTGCTGATTTTTTGATCCTGTTGAGACTGCATGCATTTATCTAATGGCCTTTAAAACAAAAATCCCAGGAATTACTTTTAGAAATGAAAAAGCATAAAGAGAAAATTCTAAAATGAAGATGTAAGCAGAAGTCTGAGCATTTCTCTGTGGAGACTGATGGAATTTATGCAATAAATAAAAAAAGGCATAAGAAACAATTCAAACAGAAATTAAGACTTTGCTGCTTCTGTGCATGTAGTCATGTTGTCAGTTTTAAAAATTACGCTTTAGGCTCTTTTAAGTCCCATTAAATTCCAAACTTTGTTACATTCCTTGAACTCTTAAGTAATGGTTTAGACATCTTAACTGATATGATGATTAATGCACGATTAATTAATTGTGGTTTGGATGTTCACGCTAGCTCAGCAATATTCCTTGGAAAAACAGCTAGTGATTCCAGCCTTTTCTTAAGATGCAGAAGACCACAGATGCCTTAAAAAGTTCACTGGAGTGATGATAAAAGAGAATTTGGTGCCATCTAGGGCCAAAGAGAGAAAGTGTCTTTTTGTAAGCCTTGACAGTGTCCAGTCTGGAAGCTGTGTTGCTGGCTACAGATTGAGTTTTCTCCAGATTTGTAACATGGCTATAGATTTAATTCAGGAAATATGCCAGAGTCTTAATATTTGAGAGGTCTTAAGAAGCTTTGTGGTATATCCACTGGAGCACTGGACTGGGATTTTGGAGTCTAGGTCTCCTTTTCTGCATTTATTGGCTAGCTAAGTGATCCGACCTAGATCATTTTATTCTTCTGGGTCACACTGGCTCTGTCTATGAAATGGTGATAATAATTTTCAGTGTAAAAGAATACTCCGACACCGCATGAAAAGTGGGTGATAGTATTTGTGGTAAACCAATTGAAAGTACGCTATTGTCCACTTTGTTTTGAGAATGGGCTAGACCTAATCAGATGGACTTCTGTAATCCCTAAATATAAAACACACTGATTTAACAAAAGGAAGGAAGAATTATGATTCCACCACCAAATCTTACCTTAAATTGCCTCATGTGAAACAAAATAAAAGAGTAGTAGCTGGTAGTTTTACCACAGTAGGCAAACCGATCTCAGCTGTACTCCTAGTGGAGTCCTGGCTACTAGTTCTTACCTATGAGTGTTTACATCCAGACTTGTAGGCATGCTGGTGACTAATACGTCCCTAAAACATCCTTTTATTCTCCATCAGAACTCTCCCAAGGATCCCCTCAGACAGTACGAAGAGATTTTGGCTTAGCTGTAACACACAGGTAAGCAACACACGCTGTGGAAGCCACAAAGGGAAGGGGTCAGACCAGGCCAGCTTCCTATATAACGTGTTTGTAGAAGGGAGGACTGTTATTAGATGGGCTTGAAGTTGGGTTGGACACCTCATTTCTCAAGTTCAGCCGTTACTCTGTACTTCAGATCCATCTGTTTTTAATGTCTCTGATGTGTCCAGCCCCGGAAATCTTTTTTACAAAACCAATTGACTTGCGGTTCCACAGTGGCTAATGTACCAGCAGCAGTAGTGTTTGGGGGGGGGGGGGGGGGTCATGTCCAGGGTGATAGGAGTAAGTAAGAGAAATATGTAACAATGCCTTTTCTAAAACACTTCTACCTTTACAAATGAAAGGTAAGCTTATTCTTCCTCCCTGTGTGGAAAGAGCATTTCCTTTTTTCTTCCTAGTAGCTTCCTCCGTTCCCCCTTCCCAAATCCAAAGTGAAACTGGGCCAGCTGGTACTAATGCCAAACAAACCTATCTGTTTGGTTTTTTGGTAAAGGGAATAATGCTCTCAGAGCCACCACCGCACGCACCATAGGCTGGGTCCCAGTTCTAGGAAGGTGCATTTAACCAGCGCAATGTGACGTCCCACTGACCTGAAAGGGGTCAGCACCTGGTGGGCAGTGCGTGCCTGCAGGCTGGACTTACACATGGAGTGTGCTGGCTGCCCTCTCTGAGCACCTGCTTGTTTCACAAGGCAAAGCTCACAGTTTGAGCTGCTTTTATGGAAAGAGGTGAGATTCTATCGCTTGGGTGTCTTTGTATGGAGCTGCAGAACTGCAATCTGCCATGTCTTGCTAAGCTGGGATTTTGAGGACCTTTCGATACATGTGTGCATGTACACCCTGTCTCCATAGTCAGGGACACCCCTGAGCACCTCTCAGCCCTGTTTCAATAATAAAGGGCTAGCAACAGTTCAGCAGAATTGATGCCAGCCTTCTTTCAGTTGCTCTTGATCAGAAAACTTAAGAAGTCTTTTACATAATACTATTTACCCCTTTCAGAAGAGACTAAAGGAGTGTGGCCTGTCCATAACTACCGACAAACATAGGTTCCTTTAGATACTAGTTAACATAATTTTTCCCCTCTTCTCTCTGATTAGGTTCTCTACAAAGTCTTGGTTATCTCAGATTTGCCAAGTCTGTCAGAAAAGCATGATGTTTGGGGTGAAGTGTAAGTACTGCAGGTAAGCACACAGAGATGATCTCTAACGTAACAAGTATCTCAAGATGTGAAGCAGTATTAACTGTGGCATCGCTTTTTGTTTCAGTCAAACTGGCAATAGGATGCTTTGCATGACTTATACTTAGGTTGGGAGCCTGACGTGGAGGAATCAAATTTAGTTCCCTGCCACAGGATTCGTACCTGATAATGGGCAAATCTTGTAGTGGGAACTAGATACCTAAATAACAGCAAGGCCTTGGTTTTGATTCTCTGTCAAATTCTGAAAGTCCAGAATGTTGAAATTTCAGCAGTTCCCTGTCGTAGGACGGGAGTCAGTGAAGATAACTAAATTAGAAATAAATGATTTCTAGATATGATAGATATGATTTCTTAGATACTAAGATGTCTACGTACCTTTCATTAGCCTAATGGTATACATAACAGGATTCTTCATATAAATGTATCGCCTGCTTTGGGGCCCAGAGCTTTCCAGAACTCTCTCTGAGATTAGCATAAGTAGTACAAATTAAGGGTAGGCTTCCTCTTTTGGGGAAAGAACAAATTGCTATTTAACATTTAATGTTTCTCTTTTAGGTTAAAATGTCACAACAAATGTACTAAAGAGGCACCTGCTTGCAGAATATCCTTCCTCCCCAGTAAGTTTTCTACAGATTCTTACCACTTCAGTGTAACTGGTGGTATCATGAGGACAAGTCTGATTTAAAGCTTTTTTTCCTCCCTTCTCCAATCTGTTTTTCAGTAACCAAAATAAGGAGAACAGAGTCTGTTCCTTCTGATATCAATAATCCAGTAGACAGACCAACAGAACCACAGTTCGGAACTCTTCCCAAAGCACTAACTAAAAAGGTACGTGGTGACAAAAGTGAGTCTTCTGTCTGTAAGTCACTGGGGAGCTACAATAAAGAGAGGTCACAGTAGTACCTTGCTGGTTGGAGCAAGAATGGCACCTTGATGCAAAGAGACTTTGGGATGTGACGTTTCCAGCATGTAAAACATTGGATGCGCACAGCTCCAGCCCCCTACTCACTTAAAGAAACCATGCAATGATTGAGGCTGGGGACAGCTTTCCTTTCTCTGTCGTTCAGTAAACATTGAGGGGAATTCTGTATTTCTGTTGTTTTCTCAGTAGCAATTTTTCTTGCTTTCCAGGAGCATCCAACAGCAATAAATCATCTGGACTCCAGCAGTAATCCCTCTTCTACAACCTCTTCCACACCATCTTCTCCAGCACCTTTCCAGTCTTCCAATCCTCCTAGTGCAACACCTCCCCCAAACCCGTCTCCCATGGGCCAGAGGGATGGACGGTTTAACTTCCCAGGTAAGCCCATCTCTTTCAGGAGAAAAACTCTGCGGAGATGAAAAAGGCATCTATGCAAGCAGAGGCTAACCACAACTTTTTAAGTAGTTTCAGTTTTCTGAATATATAGTTGTCTTATGCAAAGTTTGAAAGTGTGTTCTGATACCTGATAAAAGGAAATGCTCTGCTTTTAGAAGTTTTAAAGTTGTATCAACAAGATACCTTTGCAGAAGACAAATTATTGAGGAGTGCCGGTACCTTTCTTACCTGATACAGTCTTTCTGCTTTCCTTTTCTTTGAAGAGTACTAAAAAAACCAACAATGCTCTTTTTTCTTCCTTTTTTTTATTGTATTGTAAAATGCATGCTGCCTGCTTTGTGATTTAAAGCCTCTGGTGAACACATAAGTAAGCTGATTGCTAGAACAAAACATGAAAATGAGAACTGGGATGAATTACTTTTATCACTACCTTCCAAAAGATAACCAACAGTCAACACGCGTTTTTAGAACATCTGTCAGATGTGTATGGTGAAAATAATTTATTCCACATACTTTGTACATTTGGGTCCTTAGTCTGTAGTCCTTACCAAAGCTGATAGAGGCAAGACTTACATAGTGAGAACAAACCTAATTCATCTATCTGTAAATGAAGTCACATGCTGCTCAGTAGCTGCTGCATCTAGCCTTTAATACTGCTGTATTTTGCATCAAACTTTTGATCTGTGAGTGAAAGTTGCTGTTCTTGCCTACTCGTAAGGAGCAGAAGCAGTGCCAGTTTAGTGCAAGGATTCTACTGCAACTACTTTGTATTAGGACATATAATTCAAATTCACTGAGATTAAAAAAATAAATGCTTGCAAATGGCTCAGAGCTTCACCTCTCTGCACGCATCTTGGAAAAGCTGAAGCTGAAGAAATAAGAAAAGATTGAAGCACCAGCTTTTATCCAGGCCTGCCTTTCTGCATCCCTAGGTTCTCTTAAGTTTGCTTCTGCCACTTCAAGTCCAAATGTATTGTTTTCCCACCAGACTGTAAGCTTATTGGTAACATAGCTTTGACTTGATAGGTACCATCTGTCTTAGTCTTTGAAAGATGCATGTGCTAAAATTCACCCCCCTCAAGCAGGCTGATTGATAATCTACTAATCTGTTAAACAATGACTTGGGACTAATTCATTGAATGCATACGGGACACTTGCTGATGATCCTCTAACTTGTTTTGTTGTTTTTTTCCCTTCCTCATAATTTTTTTTGCTGTCCTTTTATTAAAAAAAAAAAAAGCTGCCTACTACATTCAGCATAGACAACAATTTATCTTCCCAGGTGAGTTGATTGTTTTAATTCTACTAACCAGCTTCTGCTGCCAAAAAGTAACTTTTTTGTAAAATTCTGCATGCTACCCAAGAATGATAATTCTGCTTTTGGGAAAAGAAAAAAAAGTATGCAATACAATTAAAAATTTTTCTTATCTCAATATATAGTTCAGGCACTCTGTCCTTGTATTTAGGTACAACTTCTAATATTCAGTTGTAAAACAACAGATTTCTACTATGGGATTCTATACACAGCTGTGTTTTTTCTTCCAAAAAGGATAACTTTTAGAGTTATATGCTTAGTATAAATGGGCCCAAAGTTCAAGAGTGCTTGAGTTCACCTTTATGAACAGATTTTCTTGCCTATGGGATTTAAGAATGATGCAACAGAATTCATATTTGGATTTACATGTGCAAACTGTTTTCTTAGTCACTTAGTTCATAAACCCTTAGAAACAGCTTGTTTGTTTCCAGAGTGAGAGTTGGTAATGTAGGATGCCAGGTATACTCGACATTTGTGAAGGATTTGCAACCCAAGTTGAGTTTCCTGTGCGTTGGTGACACTGGTTGTACTGGGTGCAGTTGGAACGCATGACCTGCAGGAAAAGATGAAACCAAATGCCCCAGTTATGTGAGGATATATAGGTAAGTGAACGTGAAGGAGACGAGCTGGTAATACACAGCTGTGTAAGTACTAGAAAAGATTAGGATGGTTTTTAATGAGTAGATGTATAAAATCCTATGGTCAGAGGTTGAATTTATTTTCTAATTCCTAAATCAGAAGCAAATACCTGTTATTGTAATGTTAAAATTTCAGATCAATAAGAGATCTAAGTGTAAAATATGTAGCATTTTTTTGTTTTCCCAGAAATTCCCAGTCCTGCACAAGTAGCACAGCCTTCAGAAACAGCTGCAGACACTAAGTAAGTATTGTTTCTAATTCTTTTACTTCTGTACTGTTTACCTGATAATCTTCAGATTTTACTCTCTTACTTGCCACAGTAAGCTTAGACAGTCCTTACCTTTTAAGTGGAGCGGTAATTCTATTTTCCTTTGGCCTACTATAGTGCTATCAAGATCTGTTTTCTATTTACTACTTCTCACTACTTATTCCACTAATGGCATAGGTAGCAGCCCACTTTTCTAATTCAGGTGGATATGCAAACGTTACTGTCATTGTAAATCTGTCTTCTCTTGCTAGAGCTGAGGAACAGCCAGACACAGATGGAGTTGAATGTGAAGCAGAGGTAGGTTTTCTGGTTTGCCCTTGTGTACAATCAGAGATGGCACGTTGAAGTACAATGTAAAATTTGTGGCTGTGGAACTGCAGGTGTAGACTAGCTGGGCCTTACCTCAGTTCCACCGATCTGTCTGTACTGCAAAGATCTCAACTGAAAACTCATGATTTCTGTAGCTAGGCTGAAACAATGAAGTATTCGTAACAAAAAACAACTTTTTTCTAGTTGGGCTAAGACAATATTTTTCAAATGTCTGGTTCACTCAATTTGGTGCAGCTGCTTTTATGTTACAAGAGCTGCAGGCCTGCTGCTGGAGTTACGAGGTCTAAGTACTCTGCAGACCTCAAATCTGGAAGTACTGCATGTGTAGGTGTTTCCAGTGTTCAGGTTAGCTCATGGTAAATCCTGCAAGCACAATCCATGAGATTGTGTGATTTCTTTAGTGCCTAAGCACACGTTCCACTGGCAGTATGGACACTGAAATGGGCTTCTTTGGGGATGGGTAAACCAATAGAGATAGAATCAATGATTTCAGCTCAAATTACTGGATTCTGTGTCAAGCTTACTGATTTTTTTGGAGCAAGTCTAACAAGAGAATTTTAGTAATCTCAGAAAAAACACAAAACAACAACCAAACAAAAATCACACCACGACCACCAACAGCAACATAAGAAAAAAGAAGAAACACCACAAACTCAAAAATCACCACCCCACATTTATTTGGAGAGTGAAGTGGTTTTCGAGGCTTCCTTTTGGAATGGTCTCTAGCTTTTTTTCATTTACTGAAGGGCCAAATCCTGAGTGACGTTGAGCCCCTAGATGTTGGTGCTGGTTCTAGAAGTTTAACTCAATGGGATAAAGCCTTTCGTGTCTTCACCAGCACACGGACATACAGAAGATGTCTTTTGTAGCTTTCTGAAATGGCTTTGTCCTATGAAGCACATCTTTGAGCCGTAGTCGAGTATGTACGTCCAACCCCGTGAAGTCCTCTCAGAAGAGCCTCTGTCACTGGCTGGTAGGCTGCTTTGTCCCTCAGGTGGGACTCTCAGCACAGGTTTCTTTTCTTTTTATACACAGGTGGAAGAACCAGAGAGTAATAAATCAGAACCCGAAGATGATGAGGATGAGGTGGAAGATCTGCCAAACAGGCGGCCACGCTTGCAAGGGATGATTTATCGCAAACCTAGCCAGACCAGCGTCTACCTGCAAGAATGGGACATTCCCTTTGAACAGATTGAACTAGGGGATCCTATCGGCCAAGGGCGATGGGGGAAGGTTCACAAGGGGAAATGGCATGGAGAAGTAGCCATCAGGCTGTTGGAGATAGATGGGAACAATCAGGATCATCTCAAGCTCTTTAAAAAGGAGGTGATGAATTACAGACAGACCCGGCATGAGAATGTGGTGCTTTTCATGGGAGCATGCATGAACCCTCCTCATTTAGCAATCATCACCAGGTGAGGATATAGCACCGTATTTCAGTATTACTATACATATTTATTTACTGCTAATAGTAATAATATAGAATACATTTCTATAATTATATAAATTATATATTTGCATAACAAATAAAGTATTTATGGTATTATATGAATATATTATAGTTTAAAATAATTATATATAAAAAATCTGGAACAAGCTGTTCCTCTGTCATCTACTTCCAGATGCATCCAATTCAGCACAGTGGCAATAAAACAGTATGTGAGGTTGATAATACAACAGGTATTGATCTTTTCTGTTCCTTTTAGAGACACTTGCCGATTAGGCAAGAATATTACTATTTTTCTCTCCTCTTCTGTTTTCAGTATTTTGTTGATATTAGGATTATTTAGCCCCTAGATAACAGCTTTTGGGGATGTTCATATGAAGGCTGAATTTATGTCAGGCCAACAGGATGCCACTCATAGTTTGGCAAGGAGGTACTTACTCATTTCTAGTTGTCAATTCCAAAGGAAGTTTCCTGCTTAATTGAGCAATAGCCCCAGCAGAAGCAGGTGCTCAGGTTTTGAAAACTGGACTGCAGCTGTCAGAATAGCATAGCAAGAACTGGGCCTCTGAAGAAATACGTAAGCATTTGTTGTATATGTTTGAATGTGCTTTAACAGTGGCTCACCTGTACGTGTGTACACCCATACAGCTGTAAATCAATTGGGCCCTTAAAATTCTTTGAAATGGCATTTCCCGGCAGTTCAAGTAGGAGTGGGATTCTATCAACATATGAAAACCAGTTGAGCATTCAGTGTTGATTTTTGTTTGCCTCCAATGTTTTAAAGGCATTTTTCAGGACTGTTCCTCTTTTCTGTAGCTTCTGCAAAGGAAGGACACTTCATTCGTTTGTAAGGGACCCCAAGATATCCCTGGATATTAATAAAACCAGGCAGATAGCACAGGAGATCATTAAGGTAAGCGTGTACATCCTGCTAACAGAGCCATCTGCTTTGTGAGTAGTGCCTCAGCAAGAGCCTAGAGAACGCCCAGCTGGGGTCGTTCAGTAGATCTCAGTATCCACGCCTGTAACTTGCCACAGCGTGTTGTGGCAGGAAAAACTTGAAATTGGATAAAGAGAAGTGGGCAGTAAGCTAAGGACCTGAAAGGATAGAAATAGACCTTTTGCTTGCTAGTAAGGGGAGGGAGAATTTTGGTAAGGGGAACCATGAAGAAATGCATGACACATTTCCTAAGTTAATGCATTCTGAGGTAAACGTTATTTTCCCCCAGAGTTGCACAGTCTTCCAGTGCTTGCATTCAGTATTGCTCAATTGAAGTAACATTTCTAAAGCTGTTTCAGTGTTTCTGCTGAACTGAGCAGCATTTCTGCTGTTTTTCTTCCTGGAAGAAGTATCCTGTGATTTTAGTGAGCAAGCTTGTGTCAGTTGCTCATTGTTCTTACGCATACAGACTTCTTCAGAATTGTGAGTCCACAGGTGCTTAATGCTCTTCAAGTAAGAGTACCCTTCCAGCAGCCCTACTATGTAGAGGATGAAAAGCATTTCAGAGGATGAGCACGGAGCTAAAATCTCCTTGCAGACTTTCCCTGCACCCTTCCTGCATAAGTCAGACAGTTGCTGTGTCCCCACTTAAAATTCATTATTTATTCTGGAGTAAATGTGTGTTAGAAAGCAAAGCATGCCCAGTTAGAGGCTTGTAAATAAGAAAAAAAAATGACATCTCTGAATATAAACTTTTTCCTAGGGCATGGGCTATCTTCACGCCAAGGGGATTGTACATAAGGATCTGAAATCCAAGAATGTTTTCTATGATAATGGAAAAGTTGTGATCACTGACTTTGGATTATTTGGGATTTCAGGTGTGGTTCAGGAAGGAAGGTAGGTGGAGGTTTCAATGCTTTGGTCCACTTCTAGAGTGATAAGTAATGATCAAATAAGGAAACATTTTGATGCATTACACAGTACAAATGAGGAGTGTTGATTGCTTTAGTACTTAAAAATGTTTTGCACTTCTTTTTTTGCAAGCAGAGTCCTTTCTACGCATCCAGTAGCACACAGCTAGAAAGTTATATATGAACTAAGACTCTGAACAAAAATAACTTCAAGCCCAACAGTGATCTGTAGAGTCAGGCCAACACTTGCATGTTTTTTTAATATGTCTAGAAAAATAGAAAGTGTTAGCCAAAACAAAACATTTCAGTAAATAAAGGCATTAGGCAAAGCACAGATATGAGCCATGTGCTGCTTCTTGCTTTACATAAGTGTTTCACTATGGCTTCTTTCTTTTGAACTCAGGAGGGAGAATGAATTGAAGCTGCCTCATGACTGGTTGTGCTACCTGGCCCCTGAAATTGTTCGTGAGATGGCCCCTGGCAAAGATGAAGACAAGCTACCTTTCTCCAAAGCTGCAGATATCTATGCCTTTGGGTAAGAGAGGAATACCTGAGAGTACCATGGGAGCATGCAAAACGAGATACGGCACAGACCTGAGCCCTGCCAGTCAGTGGTCCTCTTCTCTCAGACTGGGGATTGTAGCTAGGATGCGTTTTCCTCACCCACTACAAAAGACGTGGGCAGGACAGTTTGATAGGGAGGTGGGTAGGCTGGGAGGGATTTGCTGCACAGCTTTATACACCTTCCAGAGCTTATCTGAAGTAATTGGGACTGTGTCAGGGTTTTGCATCATTCTCTTTAAGAGCGGGCAAAGCCTTGATTTGTCTGTTGATGTTGCAGGACTGTGTGGTATGAGCTCCAAGCAAGAGAATGGCCCTTCAAGAACCAGCCTGCAGAGGCACTCATCTGGCAGATTGGAAGTGGCGAAGGAGTGAAACAAGTCCTTGCAACTGTCAGTTTGGGGAAAGAAGTGAATGTAAGTACATCAGTTGCAGGAGTCCTTCCAAACAGCTGTTCACTGGGGATGCTGGAAGAGAGGGAGCTGCTTAAAGGGATCTATTTTACTCTTATTATAACTCTAAAGATAAAGGGCAGAAGAGAGAACAGGTTAGAATGAGGCTGGTTGGATTCCAAGTCTCTTCCCATTATTGTCATACAGAAGTGGGCATCCACTGGTACACAGGATACTGTTTGATTATTAGAATGTCCAAAACGTCTGTTAAAAAGCAGCTCTAGCTGGGCTCCCACAAATCACACTGCTCAGTCGGTTGCTTGGTCTGAACAGTTGACATGTGAACTAAGAGGAGATAATGAGCCTGAAATATCCTTTGCAGGAAATTCTCTCAGCATGCTGGTCATTTGATCTCAGTGAGAGACCTAGCTTCACTGTCCTCATGGATATGCTTGAAAAACTGCCAAAACTGAATCGTCGTCTCTCCCATCCAGGGCATTTCTGGAAGTCTGCTGAGTGAGTATCTGCTGTTGTTGAGAATACTTGTGCTGCTCAGAAACTGCTAACTGGTAATTCCTGTGCTTTATTTTGCCTTCCTGGGGTCTGTCAGCCCTTCAGTAGCAGAGTGACTGCATGCTGTTCTGCTTTTCTAGTTACCTAGGGTATTATGCAATGAAATTTGCATGCACTTCAGACAGATAATTTCCTACTTCAACATATTCACCTCCCTCCTCCTGTAGATCATTTATCCAGCTTTGTTTGGTTTCAGAAAGTATCAACCAACATCATCGGAAAGGGCCCACACTGACCAAAAAGTGATTAGAATTTCCTCCATAATGGCTGGTACTGACTGAGAAAGGTCACCACCTTGTAACCCTCCTAAAGGGACGTATAGGAAAAAAACAGACTTCCCTCCCTTTCCTTCCCCTTTATGGAAGACTCCCCAGTTCGCACAGGCAGATAAAGAAATGCAGCATTAGTAATTACAGCATCAGTGTAATTGATTCCTGGAGAAAAAACAAAGTACGTGCTAATCATCCCGAGTATCTCTAAATTGCTTGGCACGTGCAGTGAACTGACAGCTAGGAACAAGTTGTGTTTGGACTGAATCTCCAGGTTGGATTCATGTCAAGGTTTGGACCAAGGAAAGATAAGTCAAGAGCTGACAGATAAATCCTTGTCAGATCATGATATTTTCAAAGTCAGGATCGATGTTGCAATTGGGGAAGAAAAGTGTTATAAGATCAAGCGTCTGTAAACTGTCAAAATTGGGAGAGATTCCTCAAAAATACCTGATTGAACATCCTGTGACATCTGTCATTATAGACGAGACCAGAATTTAAAACTCATTCCAGTTCAGAATAGATGGGCATAAAGCCATGGGGCCTAAAACTTTCAGTCTCCCTTGTCACGAATAACCTGTCAGTCAGACAAAAACGGATCCCAGCTCCACTTCTACTAGTGGAAGCAAAACAGATACAATTTCTGGAGCCCAGAGACTGAAATTCCCACCTCAGACACCAAACTGATTGTTTATGTCCGTTGCCTAATCTCCAGTGCTGTACAGCCTCGCTTTGGGCACGCAGCAGGGTCTGCAAACAAACTCCAGTTGGCAGAAATGGGAACATGGCCTCATGCTTCCCCTAGGAACGCTCATTCCACAAAACCCACGCGCTTGCCAAACTACTTCCAGGCACAGCTTGTGGTGGCCAGGTCTATACCGGCTACCTCAGGTGTGCACGTTTCAGCTCTACTGCCCATTCCCTTCAATCATCCTGCTGCAGCTGTGACAGTTTCTCTTTTTTTTTTTTTTTTTTTTAAAAAAAAGAAACGTTTATATTTCTTTAAAACTAATTCTCCCCTGTCTCAAAGGAGGATCACGGTGTTCAAATGGTGTTATAACAACCGTTTCTTTGCCAGGAGATTTGCATGATATCGCAGTGTCCTTTGTTAATTTTTTTTCCCTTTCTACAGAAACACAGTGCCCTCCAACACGATGGTTCTGTGTGGCAACGCTTTCGTGCCCTCATTTCTCCATACTATCAGATCCACTTACGCTGGATCATTAACTCTGGCTGTTTGGCATCTTTTCTCCTACCTAACCAGACAGGGCTGACCAGACAGAGCCCAAGGTGTCTGCACATTCCCATGCAGGCAGTCACACAACCCTGCATTGTCCTCTAACAGCACATTGGAAATTAACTTGAAGTAATGCTTCCCATTTGGGCAGTCAGTTCATGAGAGTGCTCATTTCCAGAGTAATTTGCCAAGTGATTATTTTGGATTAGTGTTTCCATAGGGAGTTCTTCTTGAACAGCTTGTGGAACTGTGCCTTACAGAGCAGCTACCCTAATTATTTTTGCCTGGGTAGACGCAGACCCTCCCCCTCCTACTGCAACTGCTTCCTGTACATTTGCATATATTACTACTTTTTCTCTGCTCAAAGCATGTAACGGGAGAATTACTTTAAGCGTCAGCATTACATATCAACACTGACAGCTGAAGTAGTGCTCAGTGAAATGAAAATGCAGGCAGCTCAGTTGCTTTTTAGTCCCTGCAAAGTACATCACATTCAGGTCACACTTGGAAGGCTCTCCACAGCCACGTCAGCCAGAGACCAGATTCAAAACCCAGTAAAGACACGTTCACATCTCCTCCAACCAATCTTTTGAGAAATATTGCACTAACCCCACGCTTTATTCTGATGTAAGCTTTATAATAGTTCACAAGGGCTTGCTTTAAATAACTGAAGACTAACTCTCACGGTGTCTTTTTCCCTTCCCTCCCATATTTCTCTGTAGGTTGTAGCTACTGGTGCAATAATGGGTTCCACCTTGCATGCTTCCATCTGTTGCATCCTAACCGGCAACTTGGACAATCACCTTCCATTTAAAAAAGCGAAAACAAACCACGAAATTAACCCATGGACATAATCAACACTTTATCCGAATTCTCCTTTTCTGCCTTTTTCTGCTTGGTGTGGGCTGTTAGCTTGAATAACAACAACTGTCTGTAAGAAGTTACTGTCTAACAACGTGGCCATCTCTCACTTCTGAAGCATTTCATCGGGCTGTAGCTCCCTCCTGCAGAGGGCCTAGTGATCTGCTCTCTGACTAACCAGGTGCACGCAGCGGAGGGCCGGGCGTCCTGCCCAGCAGGCCGGGGGTTTGCCGACACGGGCGGGATGTGCAGGTCCCCCAGGTCTTGCGAGGCAGAAGGGTGCATTTTCCTAGCTGCAGTCTGAGGTGGTGCGTGTCAGCCTTAGTGCAGGGCTGGGGTTTGTGACCAAACAGAGCAGGTGCATTTTTCAAAGGCACAGCTGACAAGTGAACACTTCACTTGTGTTGCAAACCACCCTGACTCAAGGGCCAGATTGCGCTGGTCCTCCTGTGGGATGAGACCCAGCATTGCATTGACCTGAGGGGCAGTTCTTTTCAGGGGGCGCAAGGGTAGTTCTTGCGTGAAAAGAAAGATGGTCCTTGCTCTGCTTGGGGCAGATTGCAGTCCCCTAGCCTACTTGGGAACAGGCCCCCAGCGGTGCCCAAAACTGGCCCACGGGGGTTGGCTGAGATCAGCTACAGTGCTGTGCAAAAGAGGAGGAAAGCCCTTCTTTCCCTCTTTCTCCTCCCCTTGCAAATCCAGTTTTGAATTCTATGGTTTGCTCATGTTTACATCCTCTGTTCAGCAAAATGCCTGACTTCGCATTAGGAGCTTTGCAGAATTGCAGGTAACACACTTATGTGCCTTTTTGGAAAAGATCTTTTTTCATTCCTTACTAATTCATGATTTTGAATTTTTTTTTTTTGAGGGGAAAGGATAGGGACAGAGGAGGGTAAGCACCAGGAACCAGAGAGGTTTTTACTGTCCTCAGTGAGGACAAATACATGCACATATTTATTCTCTTAGAAAGTCAGATGCTTGCACACAACGCTGAAAAGAATGTATTCAGGCTGTCTGCTTTGCTGTCACCTGAGTGCATACGTGTAAGAAGGCATTTTGAAGTGAAAATGTTTATAGCTATGCTAACAGCTTAAGGGTGAAGGAAAAGACATCTTTATTCACTTGCTACAGTCTATAAAGAGGAGCAAATGGGTTTTTTGAAATGATTGATGTACCTTGTCAAAACCCTTCCTTTCCCTTAAAAAAACAAGAAAAAAAACCAACAAAAAAAACCCAGTCAAACCAAAACAAAAGCTAAGTAATTTTTTTCCTTCCCTCTTTATTTCAAGGAAAGCAAAAGCGTGTTGAAAACAGGTGTCAGGCTTCTACCCACCTTAGGTATTTATGAAAGTCTCCTGCTTCTCCCATTTGAGTTGTTTTTTCACTAATGAGGTTAGCATAACTAAGTTCACAGGTTTGCTGCTTAATTTCTTAAAACGCTTTGCTGGATGATCTGAAGTTGTATGAGACCAGAATCCAACCCATTTAATTTCTTTTTATATGACTGTAGCTTTATGGGGGAAAAACAACAAGGAACCAAAAATAAACAGCTCTTTCCCTTTCCCTCCCCCCTCTTTTCAGCATTAACAGTAGCAAAGTTGTCCTGCGTTTTGAAAGATTTGGCTTGGGAATCCTGGAACCAAGTAATCAAAAGATATAGCGTGGTGTTTAATTGTCTTGTGATAATGTTGTCTACCTACTTACACAAAGCATCAGAAACCTTCACTGAATCTTCCAAGCTACGAAACTGGTGCAGCCACAGCTGAAAGCCACATGACCATCAGTTCACAGGCCTGTGTTGTTTGCAAAGTCTGAATTCTGCCTGAGCACCAGCAGTTATTTAAAGAATGTTTACATGATACTTTTGTGTGAACTATATTTTTTAAAACATAATAAACAGTGAATCAAGTTTAACTACAGCCATTCAAAAAGCACTGAAAAGAAACCAACCTATTTCTAGTTCCTTCTTGCGTCTGTGGTGTAAATAAGAGCTATCTTTTGCCTTCAAAATATTTGTTTTCCCGAAGACAGGTGGAACTGGCTTCTTTCAGAACAGCTATGCATCTCGTACAAGGTGTTGAAGTTTTAAATTATGTTTTCCTTTCACTAAGGCAAAATTGATCCATTGCGTTGTGATTTTGCCAAACTGATTATTCAGTTTGTGATTACTCTGTGATTTGTTTCAGCAGGGTTGGTTCAAGCTCTGGGTTACCTTGAATTAAGTTACACTAATACAAATCTACTTCTTACAGGGGAGTTGGTTATCACGCCCCCCAGAGCAGGGTGCTGACATGCTGCCAAGACCGGGTTTAGCTCCATGCACGCGGGGAAGGCAAGCTCCCAGCTGCCAAATTCCTCTTCCCAAGTTTCAGGCGCAGCAAATTCTAGTCCCCTGAACTAACAGCACTGTTGGAAATGTAACGCTGCTCAGCCAGACTAGATGCTTACTGTCCCAATCACCACCTCATTTGCAGAACAAGTGATGTTTTCCAGAGCTCCAGGGAGAGGCAAGAAAGACACGAGTAAAAGCTATCCATTTCTCTCCCCTGTGTCCTCTCTGACTGACTCCTGGAGGTGGTCATGTAAGTTTGCAAGCTGTTGGTTTTAAGGCATTTAGGACTAAACCGTAGTTTTGGGGAAAACTAAGCACAACACAAACCTTACAACCCAACAGCTCAGACTTGTTTCAAAAGTAAATTTTAAGACATAAAACAAAACACATGCTCCAGTGTGTAATATGCAGCTTATAAAGGATACAGATTATTACCGCATTTAAGGTGACTGATGCATTATCCCACTTAGCACTAGTACGTTACACACCTCCTCTATACCGTTCGCCATCATTACAAGGATTTGAAATGAAGATTGCAGGGAGAAGAGCTCTGAAGTCCTCCATAAAGCATGCAAAGTAGCAGGCCCTCAATTTGGCTATTTTACAGATGGCTGACTTTCATAGAAAATTAAGTGGCAAAAAACTTCTGAGTTCTGTTGAGCAGAGAGCTTCACTCCTGCTATATGCGTAAGCCAGTTATATTCTCTTAGAAATATTGTGCTACAGTGACTTTTAAGATGTGTCTCAAATTAAAACAAAAAGTCGGTTTGGTGGTAGCCAGGTGTGGCATTGTGGTACTCAACCTCCTTCCTCCCTACCACACTGTAAAGCAACTCAACCCCTTCCATGTGCCCTGTGCATCTAACCTACACCACCTGCTTCTCGTCAAGATTTGCTGTTTGCTCTCTCACAATAATACTGTGTCACAGGCTTAAACAGAGGTTGTTTTCCCAGCAAGTGCTGCTGAAGTAACAACGGCACGACACCCCCAAAAGTGGGGAGGAACGCGCATCATAGCGACACTGAGAGGCAGACCCCCGGGCTGAAGCCCTCCCTTGGCTGCAGCAGCCCCGTTCCCAAACACGCGGCCTTTCCTCGCCTGTTCAGCAGTGGTAGCGCTGCTGCGGCCACGTGCAAGCGCACTGCTGAGAAAGCAATATATCCTCCTCACTCTTAATAAGGTGACTGGCTGGAAGGACAGCCAGCACTGATGACTAGCCAGCTTAAAACAAAACAATAGTATTAAAAGACATACAGAAAACTTGTTTTTCCTATGACTGCCTGCAGGTGTAGTTCAAGAGCAGCACTGGTCCCCTGCTTTCAGCACAGCCACTTGCCTAAAACCTCACGTCCTTTCGTGCTGCGCTTTGAGGCGTGCGGAATGCCAACAGGAGGCTTATCCCTGCACACCGGCCGAGCAGTGCCCGGTGGTGGGACTCCTGTCCTGCTGCTCCAGGGAAGGGTTTCAAAATGTGTCTTTAAATCATGAGATTTGAGATCCAAATTCAACCCTTCCTTGGATTTGCATTCAACTCCCACAAATTGCCCTTGAAAGCAAAACCCAGCCTCCTGAACCCAGTATTCAGAGAGCAGGGACCGATTACTGTCTCTGGGATAATATTTGTTTTAATCAGCTGGTGTGATACACACGAAAGTCAAACAAAACCAGTGGAGTTGTACAGCTGTGAAGAAAGTCAAGCTCTTATCCCTTACTATGTTGCAAACCAAGCGACAGTCATTCGGTCTCGGTCGCATTGTACTGTCACATGTACTGTCTCCTCGTGTGCTGGTGTAAGGGCGTGAAGCACGGTAAGCCTGTACCATTTTAGAGTTGTAAATGTGAAGCTGGCTGTACAATGCTGCTACAATAGCCACATGTCAGTAGTGAATGTAAATGGAGTCTGTAATATGGTGAAAATGGACACGTTTTCTTTTCAAATGTGATGTAAACTTTGTACAGTAAAAAATTTTTTTTTATATTTTCTATCAACTGAGTGTCTTCCAGAATTGCTATTAAATTAATTAAAAATTGTTAGTATTAATAACAGTTTCTGTATTAGTTTATGCAACCAGCAAAAAAAAATAAAAGACAGAAGTGCACTCTATGCTAATAAAATTCTGGGTATGTAGGAATCTTTTCAGTGAATAAATCTTTGCTCTGGATAAAGCAAGTGTTACAGAATTGTGGTTTGAGCTTTTTCCCCCCGTTGACTTGTACCTTCCTGCACTGCCAAGCCCCGTGGAGGTGGGTGGCAGCCAGAGCCCCACAGGGCAGCCCCGCAGCCCCCTCCAGAGGTCTCCCCCCAGGGCTGGGTGAGCCCTGGAGGTCCCCACATTGTCCCGTGAGCCCAACGCTGCTGACCCTGCCCCAGCAAGGCAGGCTGGCCGTGGAGCCAAGGGGCACCCCCAGCCCCTGTCCCACCTGAAGCCCCCTGACCCGTGTACCTGCGAGCTCAGTTAAGCACCAAACACCTTCCCCGACTTTGGGGCACCCCATTCACCAGCGTGATCCCCGGTGGGCTTCGGGATAAGGCGCTGGCTGACGGGAGGTGGCCTCCAAGCAGGTGGCAGGTGGGCACCCTGCACTTTGAGCACGCCATTCCCTGCAGCAGAATTGGCAAACCTTTGTTTCCCTGTGGTATTGTAACCCTCCAAAACCCCAGCCAGGGAAAAATAAAAAGCAGTGTTAGAGCCTATGAGAGCAAGGGCTACAGAGAGGAGCGCTACATCCTATAGGCTTCTTTCACTAGATAGACCTGTTAGCGCACAGCCTTTGAACTATTTCCTTTCTCATGATATTAGCTATCAATCACTGCCACCCTTCCCACAGATGATACTCTGTCTTTTCTGTACTCGTGGCAGAATCAAATTTAAGGGGCCTTCAGCAGCTGGCAAACCTATTCTTCAACTAGTTTAATAGGTGGAGCCAAGAGGCCGTTCGCGTTTTTTTGGCTGTAACTGCTCGGATTCTTGCAACAAATCCTATCAAACTAAGTGTGCCTGGGGCATTACCGCGAAGGAGAGAGGAGAACCCGGGCTCGGCTGTCTCGCGAGCCGCCAAGTTTCCGCAGCCCCGGGCACGAATCCTTCCTTCCCCGGGGCTTCATCGCCTCCTCGTGGCTGCTGCCGGTAGCCGCAGCCATCCCGTCCCCGCCGGAGGCGCGGAGCCTTCCTCACACAGAGAAATTTTTCCCTCCTGGACACAACGGGCCGGGTTACTCAGTGCTTTAAGAACGCCAGCATTTCGTTTTGTTGAAGCGTTAGACTGTGTGGGAAGCAAGCTTAGCCCCGCTCAGCGCCTCGGGCCGTGAGCGCAGCCGGGCGCGGGGGGCAGCTCGGCCCCGGGGGCTGCGGCCACGGCTCCCGGCCCAGGGGAAGCGCTGAGCCCAGAGCAGGGGCACAAAGGCAGGCAGAGGGACAAGGAAGTGCTCTGCAAAACGCTGTTCAAAAGCCTTTTGTTACCTGGCAGACTGAGGCCTGCCAAAGCGTGTTATGGCCGAGCACTCAGTGGGGCCGCCTTGTAACAGGGGTGGCCACGTTTAGTTCTCCACATAGCACGTGGTGAGCTTCAGCAAAAATTAACCTAAAAGTATCTTGTGAACTGAGAGAGAGGAGAGCTTGCAAAGCATCGCACAGACTGTGCCCTCCTCAGTTTCGGTTTCTGGAGGAATTGACCCAACACCACCATGTAGGTAGGGGACAGCCCCGCCGCATGTGGGGCACGAAGCGGCAGAAGCACCCTTTGCACCGTTAGGGTTACGCTCCCATTAACCAGGAAGAAATAAGTGCTGGGAAAAGTCTCCCTTGCTATCTGCACACTGTCACGGCAGCGGGAACTGCCTGCTGTCCACGTGCGGTGGCCGCACCCCGACCTTTTCTCGGGCCTCCCCCAGCTCCCTCCTGTGCTGCCGGAGCTCCCGGCCTCAGCCCTGGCTCGCTGGAGCTGCCCCGGCCCCGGCCTTGCCCTGCAGGCTGGGGGAAGCAACTCTGCCAGGGACACCCGGAACGCTCTGCTCTGCTCTGCAAGGGGCTGGGCACGGCCATGCGTTAATTAATCCCTGGACTGTTGCGCTGCTGCCAAACAGCTTTATGCCAAAAATAACGGCAGCGTTGCCCTGTCCTGCCGGCAGAATGCCAGCACATTTTAGGAGCACAATTTCACGTTTCATCCATCTTAGCTAGATCTTTCATATGCAAGCAGTAAAAATCCAATAATCTGTTTTCTCTGAAGGATGACAAAAGCTTCCTCCCCTTCTTTTTTTCCTGACGTAACCCACACTCTCATCTCAATGAAGACAAATTCGAGCACAGAGACCATTTGTGGCTCCAGACTGCTGCAGTGGAACCTTCCAATGCATTTTAAACCTCAGCACCAGAGGGGACCATTTCACCAGTGCTGCTGCACGATCCCGGCTATTCAACACACCTCACAGCGCGGATAAAACATCTCGGCGCAAACAAGGCCATGGTGGCTTATTCAGAAAGGGCACCAAATAACTGCCCACAGGGCATAAATAGATCAAGCTACAGATGAAGCGACTGGAGCAGGACCTAGGAGAGGCGGACACACCACTTTCACACTCAGAGCTCAGCCTGCTCCTACACACAAAAGGCAGCAGTTCAGCCCTCAGCCTGCACCCAGCCCTGGCTGCCCAGCAGGGTTACTGGAGCAGAGGAGCCTTCTATGCACTTCTGAGCACACATTCAGAGAAGGGAACACCTCTACACAGTTATAAAACAACACAACAATTGAAAACAAAACAAAAAACACATTTTACCTACCTGAAGCCACTCCTTCCTTGCACTGGAGTTTGTCAGCACAGCCTGCACCTCAATACTGTGCCAGCCATCTTCTTCCACTGCTCTGCCCCATGGGGCTCAGCTGTTCCTCGTTAGCCTGCTTGGCAGTAGCTCATCAGTCACACCTGGCTGTCTCCTCTGAACCTCACGCCCCTGCAGCATGCCAAACAGCACGGCAAAACCACTGTGAGGCTGGGCAGCCACTTAAACTGGAGGTACTGAAGTTATCCCAGCATTTACCCTGATGCTAGGCTTGGACTTCCGTTAGCTCTCAGCTATACGATAATGTACTAATGGATCCCATCCATGTACCACTGCTTTTGCATTAGGAAATGCATTCATATGGCAGAGCCCTACAGATTTACGGGGTATAGGGAAGCAAACGGTGTATCTATACTGCAAGCCCAGTGACATACCAAACTGGCATGAGGACTGGTAACTCTCTGTGTCCACTTTCAGTTTAGCTGGACCAACTTACTCTGTGTATTTGAGAGGCCGGGGAACTCTGCCAACAATCAAAAGTGGCTAGAGAACTGGGGGAAGAAAAAGGTCTGCATTTCAGTGCCATGGCATTCAGCTTTTTTTGAATACTGATTACCATTAAGGCCGCCTAAGTTGGGCATTAATGAAACAGTCCACTAATTGCTTCAGAAAGTGTTGATCTGTAATTTCAAGTTTGGTCTGAAATCAGTGCGATGCATAATCATCTCCCTAACTTATAGCCTTGAACAATTCCTCTGCTTCTAGCAGAATTACTCAAGTGCTTAAACTAATGCACATGCTTCAATCTGTTACTGACCTGGGGCTGTAATGAACACTTTAATAACTGCAGAGCAGGCTTTTTGATCATCTTTGGGATTTTAAAATATATATATTGTATCTGGTTTCTTAAATGAAGTTTCAGTTCTTGTGTTGGAATAGAATAATTATGCACTGACCTTAACATCTGCACTTTATCTTCCTCCTTTATTCCCCATTTATTTAAAAAAAAAAAAAAGGCGATTATACACAGCTTCAAATCAGTGCTGCAATTGAAGTTAACTTACAATTGGGGCCAGTTTAAATAAATTCACAGAGTTAAAACAGATCTCTCTTTTTATTTTTAATCCTTTCCCTTAACTGCCTTAGAACCTGTCTGTTGGGGGAAATTTCTGCAATGGTGGAATTAAGATGAAAAAATCCCCAAGTAAAACTTGCTTCATCAACTTAGAATGTATCAATGGAAAGTCATGCAATTTCAGAACCAATACACAAACACTTGGTTCTCTTGCTCTGACCTGTCAGAGGTTTATGTGAATTTCCACTTTTCCAAATGAAAGTGAAATATGCGCAAGCATTTGTAAAGTATTATGGTAATACTTAAAAGTAAGTGATTACGTAGAAGAATAACGTGAGATGTAAAGAAAGGATCCTGGCAAGAAAATTTACCTAGTTTGTTATGTGCGTGAAAAATGGGTTGTGCTGTAATGTACCTCCCAAAACAGCAAGGAACACATCAGACTTTTAAAATGCAGAACTTACTTCTGTTTCCTGCCTTTGTGGTGTTTGAACTCCGGCACTCAGTGAGCCCTGTACTTATTGAGAACTTTCTTAATGGAAAGTGAAATTGCCTTGTTCTACTTCCATCCCACCCCAAAACTAGTATCAGAGAACATTTGTTAAACGAAATATGAAATAACACTTACAGTGCACACTAGGTGCCCATCAGGACCCCATACTTGCTATGAACCTCTGTCCTTTACTCTCTGTATCTGCTGTCTGATACTTCCTGTTCTCTGCCATCACTGTCTACATTCTTTCAATTATGCTGTATTTTTCATCTTATGTTTAAGGCTGTCCTGAAGTACACGTGAAACACTGCATGTACATGACATTGTTGACTTCTGAGTGTCAGCTCCATCAGATTCTAGCTCCTGGAGACAAAGGATGACAGGAAAATCTCACCTTTAGCTTTTTAATATCATCATAAAACCCTGGTAATTTTAGAGAAAGAACTATAAGTTGTGACATAACTGCAAGGCATAGAAAGAGACAAAGTCAAAATATAACTACGGCAAAATACATTGCTCTAATTGTTATTTTATATTCTTTAGTTCACAAGCCAATCTCACTAGGGACAGATTCACTCTTTCCAGGCAGTAACAAAAATATGTAACTAGTCTTCGGTGGACTGTATAATTCACGGAGACGGGCTCTTTGCGTATGGAGGGAGTGCTGGCTGGAGCTCAAACCCACTCTAATGGAACCCGAGAACTTACCTGCCTCCACTTTTTCAGGCTGAAGGCAATAGCACAAAGTACATTTAAACTACACCAACTTGTTTGTCTCAACATAAAGGTATCTTTTATTGCAAACAAATCAAGTAAGTCAGAGCATAGAATTCAAATGTACAAAGTGCTTTTGAATTTTCTGAGTCTCACTGCCACAGACCCTGTAACAATGACAATTCAGGTTGATACATCTGAATCACATAAAGCAGAAATCAAAACTGCCTCTTCATGTGTATACATCTGAAGTGTATGCAGAAGATATTTCCACTTATAAGCCATTATATTATTACCACATTTGCAAGTACTGCTTCAGATTCAACAAGAGGTGTCACTAGATATTTCCAAGTGACACAACCGTTCATTTTCTTGCTTTAAAGTGAACATAAAACAGTAAAACAATATAAATAAATCCACACAGATAAATAGTCCATTAAAAAACAAACAAACAAACAAACAAAAAACATTACTTCTAGTTCATAGTAAAAAACTAAATTTTCCTCATGAGCAGGTTTTACATTTTTTTGTATTTACAAAAGACAGTAGATGTGTACTAGCCTAGACAGAATTAAAAAAATAATTTGCATCTTCACTATTCAGATAATTAAAAGAAGTCCCAGAATAAATAGCAAAAAAAGTTATATTTCATATTTTTCTTACTTAAGGCTAAGATTTAGAAGTCAAATCCTACAATCAGATGTGTGTTTTTTTAACATGAATAAGGAAGAGAATTTGACCCCTTGATCTTTGAAAATAACATCAAATGTGCAAATATGGTTTAAAATGTCTGTTGATTCATGCTTGGACTGATGGGTTGCAAAGCTCTTACATCTCTTTTGACTTCATGTGGGAACACAGCCCCAAATATATCTTCATGGTAACGTTTTTGGCTCTGCAAAAATAAAAACAAAAACAAAACACCAAGAGGTGAATTAAATCCTGCTAGCATCTCTTTATGTAACAGTTGAGTAACTAAAATTTTTTTTGCATTATGACCAACTCTGTGATGGTGGACTTTTGCTGTCAATAAAAGGAATCTATCCAAATCTCAGACACACATGCTTCAGGACAAGTTCTGCTAACAAAATGGTCCTAAAAAGCCAGCATACTCAGGCACTCTGCTTTCAGCAAGTGCCCCATCAATTTCTTAAACTCCCATTCCTCCTTTGATACAATAAAGTCTCAAACTTTTGGTGTTCCAGATACATTGCAAAGCTCATGTCCAGGGTCCAAAGAAAGACACTGGACAAAATGGTAGGCATAAGAGAGAGGAATATGACATATCATTCATACAACCTAACCAAGGAGAAGCTATGCATTTTAAATAATGGTGGTTAGACTAAGCTGATCACTTAAGCTATTTTCTTTAGCATGTTGTTGAAAAGAAGCTCATTGCAGCCTGTAAGATCTTGAGAGTAACTTTGAAGTCTTCTGTAACCCACACTAGAGCACTGTCTGAATGGAAAGAATCCCTTGTACATCACAGCATACCTTTAGCTCGAAGAAATACTCTTCTGCCTGCTGCTCCGTGAGGTTCAGTTTTTTTACAAGTATCCCCTTCAAAGTCTGAGCAACATCCCTGGCCATGCGTATATCTCCACAGACATACAGATGTCCACCCTCTTTATGCAAGAGATTGCACACTTTGGCTTCCAACTTGTTTTGGAGAATGTCTTGAACATAGACCTTAGAAAAAGAAAAAAGGATCATCAGACAAGGTCTTTTTGATGCTACTTTGGCTATTGGCTTTTCTAAATTCAATTTGGGCCTACACAGTAGAGTAAGGTTCAAAATGCCCTAACTATTCCAGGTACTGTACCACAGCAAAGGAGAAGAAAAATGTCTTTGTGCTGTCTTTACAAGCCCCAGATTTGAAGGCTGGACTTGTCTCTTGATTAAACTAGAGCAGATTAAGACTCTTTTACTTAGAACTAATTGTCACTGCCAAAGATTCCTAACTTGCCAGGGTAGGAGGACTGTTCTCTTCTCCAATCAAGATTACTTATAAACAAAAGTAATTTCCAGGGTCACTGTGTCATTGAAATGGTGACAAATGACTGGAGTCAACTCGTTTCTAACTCATGGGCTAATCATAACCTGCAAAATTTAAGTTTTCCAAAAATTTTCCAACATCTAGTTTCAAAGACTGTTTGCACTCAAAGGTTTAATTGTATGTCTATTACACCTATTGATATGGCAGTGAGGGTTTTAAAAATACATCTTGCTCCTACAGAAGCAAATAGTGAGATTGTTTTGAAGGAATGGGGCCTTTGTCACCTGATCACAATACACTGAAGCAAAATGCTAACAGTTTATTTTGTTGTTGTTGTTTTTTGTTTTAAAAAAGAAAATTGCTAAATCAAGCCCAAATCTTAACTTGAGGGACCATTCCCAAAGAAGCCAACCCTTAAAGAACAAAGGAACTAGCCTTACTTTAGCTTGGCCAGGTTGCCTGGAGTAAGCTGTAAAAACTTCTTTCAGAACTCCTTTCCTCTTCATTTCTTCTGTTTCGTCTCTGTAGATATGATCCATGTCTGGCTGCCGGCAGCCAAACAATAATGTCATGTCACCACCTTTGATCCCTGAAACCAACATTGGAAAGGTTTTTTGTCTTTCCTAGTAAGGCCTATTATTTCCTATTACCATCCCCACAGAGGGCCCTGTTGTCACAGCAACTAGTGAGGCAATGCAACTGTTATTTCTAATTAGCCTTTCTCACTAAACATCTGAGAAGGTGTGCGTGTGTGTGTGTGTGTGCGCCTGACAGATTATGATTTTAGGGTCTGCAGTAGGATTGAATCTACGTGAATCTTTGAAGAAGTATGTGGAAATACCTATTGAAGCACGTTCCCCAAAGAGGCTAATACAGACAGGCCTAAGCTTTCTTCTCTGCATTGTAGCCCCTTTGTGAGAGCAGGGCAGTCGCTGAATATACAGTATTTACCAGGACACACATAGGCTGTTCCCTCTGAGTGACCGAAAAGCTCAAGACCACCAGAATGGTCTCAAGTGGGATAGAATTATTAGCTGTTCCAGTGCAGTGTTTAATCGGTCTTGGGATGACAAATCTCTACATGGTTTACTTGGCTGATGTGCAGAGATTTTATTTGGAGGACTAGAGATGTCCCTTGTGGCTGCATGAGTTCTGACCTCCCCCATGTGGCAATCCCTGTAAGTACCTTTCTTTTCCAAGTCATAGAGACGTTGCAGCCAGAAACTTCTGAATGGAGCAATTCCTGTTCCTGGGCCGATCAGAATGCAGGGCTTGGTTGGCTCCTTTGGGAGCTGGAATCCATTGCCACTAACATGCAAAAATACGTTAAATAAGTAAAGTAAAACTCAGAATAAAACTATTCCTACAAAGCTGACAGAATGATACCTAGTGATCATCTCTGGTGTTCTGAATCTTCTCTTATTATGCTTAAATATATGAGGATAAATTTATCTTGAAACAGTGAAGAATCAGACTATTTTTTCAGGTATACGATAAATATTAACACTGATAAGTACGCAGTGATGTAGGAGAGTAACTATCAATGATTTTGTGGAAACACCAGATGTCTTAAGCCCTTACCCAAAGCCACAAGGTATAGTTGAAATATGTGGTAGAAAAAAGTACATGATCACCTCCTTCCTTTGTCCCCTCCCTTGTCTCCAACCTGTCTAGTTGGAATTGTGTCACATTTTCAGAATTTTCTAATGATTTATGATTTTACTCAACATAAGACATGGTAAAGGGCCTCATCTCTGGAAGACAGAGGTTCTCTCTCCTCACAAACTCAGATATTCCAACGTGTAATCAGCAGTTACTTGAAAATCATATGCAAACATTGAAAAGAAAATACTTAAGAAGCTTAAATAAGAATTGGTGTTTGTTTGTTTGTTTGTTTGTTTGTTTTCTTCTGGCATACACTCACCTGCGCACAAAACATGGCACTACTTCATTGAGACTTATTTTATTCAGCCATGTGCTGCAAACTCCATGATGCAAAGGCCCTTGTCCATCTAATCAGAGGAAAGGAAAATCTGTAAGTAAGTATTCAAAAGCTGTTTTTCAAAAAGCAGTTTATACTTAAAATGATTTATACTTAAAATTATCTAGTAATCATGTATAAAACAAGGATACACTGATGGTACAGTACTTTAACATATCCTGATACGGTATGAACATCTGTACTGCTATGTAGTTTTCTGCATGTATCACAATATAAACGTTCTGTTACAGATATGCTTCATGCCATATAGCATACAGTTTTTCCTGAACCACAATACAGACTAAATATCACTTAAATTAAGAGAGAAATTTAAACAAGAATTTGTTACCTCTTGTCCTGTAATTGACTACTGCAACTGTCAGATGAATCTCTCTGGGTGTCATGTCACAGGAAGAACTGACGGAATAGTACCTGGGTTTCAGATATGGCAGCTGAGTCAACAAGAAAGCTGTTGAGACTTCAGCAGAAGGAAACTCTTCCAGGACCTCCAGGATGTTTGGGCTGTTGTAAAACTTCCATTTATTGTATTCTTCTGTGTTCTAAAAGCCAAAGGCCACCATTACAATGTTACCAGGTCATTTTGAGTTCAGGAGAGCAAAGATGTTTGAAATGTAACTTTAAAAGTAAGATTCCTGCTTTACATTCAATTAAATAAGCAGTAAACAGCAAATCAACAGAGAATTCTCAAAACTTTGCCTAGACTGGGGTTTCCTAAAAAGTTGTTTAATTTTTGTAAACAGAAATACCCAATATAATTTTTCTAACATATAAGCTCTCAGAGAGAGGATGTATAAACTCAAGCAGAATCTGTTTCTCAGTCCTCTGCTATGGGATATACACCAAGTTGTGTAGGCTCAGGTCCTGATACCTACTGAGTTCTTGTTGAACCCACTAGGAGAAGCAAGCACCTACCACACCTATGAGTCTTTGGTTACTTAAAGTGACATCCCTCTTACTTTCATGGTACCAAATTCTGTGACAAAAATATCTAACAGCTCCCTTACAACCTCTCCACCTGTAAACTGATTTTTTTTAACTGAAATATTTTTTTAATGGTGTATCATCAGAAACCATCACGAGGCTGCCAAGCGAAACAGGCAGACAAAATGACCCACCCACAACCACACAGGAAATCTCTCTCAATTCCCACGCCTGAGTTGAGCCACAAGACCATCGTTTCTCTCACTGTGGTTGGTTTTATAAGCACACAGAACATGTAACAGAGGGATGACAATCAAGCACCACCACTACAAAAATTTCTAGTTTCCACTGTATAGTAAAAGGGCACTGGATGGCCCAGCATACAGTACTTTTAGCATAACTCCAGCCCTAACTTACATGACATAGAACTTCCAGTCTCTGTTTGTCTCCTTCTGCTGTTACCAGCTGGGAAATCTTTCTTAGCAGTTGTTGGGAGGGTGGAGTAGTGATATCAAGCAAATATGTCAAAGCTTGGGAGAGTGTGCAGGCTGGAATCTTTTTGTCACTTGTCCAGTAGCCACCTGGAAATAAGGGAAATAAAAGATCACTTGGCAATTCCCAAGGCATTTGACAGCTGTAGAGCTTTGCAAGCAGTATCCTTTAAAATATGACTTCAGATTAGGTTGCACACAGGTCTTGACCACAGGACCTTACTGAAAATAGGTTAATGTGAGGTTTCAAGCTTTTTGTAATTGGAGAATCTAATGTATAAAACTGTATGATAACAAAACACCACATTTAAACAAAAGAAAAATGGAAATCATCTATATATGTGTCAGAATCCCATGATTTCACAGATTGTGGCTATTAAGATGGAAAAAATGGTCATGAGATATAAACCTATTTTAGAACACTGATATGTAACAACAATAAGCAAACTCTGTTGACTAATTTAATTGCAGTTGATAGCCAATTTAGGAACTGAATTACAAACAGTGTCAGCCTAAGATAACTCTGCCAACATTGACAAGGTTACCATGGACTGCATGACAATGTAAAAGCAGAATCTAGAATAAGAAGTATACCTAAAACCATCAACAAAAACCTACTGAAACTTAAGAAGAGGATAATAGAATCAAATTCAGCCTATAAAAATTCTAAGAAGTTTTAGAAAAAAATGTCAAATATTTTCTGTTACTTTATCTGAAGGGAACCAGCATACCTTCAGTGCAGGTTTGAAGTCTGATAGTCTGATCAGCTGGAGGGGCATCCTTAACATGTGCAATGAGGCCATGGACTAATTCTGGCTGGTTGCCTGGGAAAATCCCAATATGTTCTCCGGGCAGGTAGCGCACTTCCTGATTAGTCTCACAGGAAAGCTTAACTAGAATGGTAACACGACTAGATATAGAAAAAAGAGATCAGATAGATCTTGGTTACGTTGACAGGATTTCCCTTGAATTACACAGAAAAAGAATAAATCAGAACTGACAATTGCCAAGGGCTTACTTGTGTTCATTATCAAATTATCAGACCAGCTAAGTAATTCATGGAGACTTAAATAACAGTCTAGAGACGTGAAGTAATTCTACCAGAACAAATAAGATGCTGAAGTGCTGCCTGATCTGTCCAGTATAGAGTAAGTGTGCTTGTAATCAGCCAATGGAAGGAAGAGTAGCTTACTGAAAACTGAATAGCTCACATCTTAAACCATCTCAGAGTACATCCTATAAGACGACTTTATTTAGAACAGGGATAAAAGAGACTTACTGAAGGATGTTGAAGAGCCACTCATGGATGTTATTTTTAAGACAGATGTTGGCACTATTATATTGTCTTGTTTCAGTTTGCTTTGTAGTACAACTGAAAGCAGCAGCTTCTTGCACTATAACTTTTCTTTTTTTTTACCCTTTGCTAATGGTCAAGTTTTTCCTAAACAAAGTAAGTATTTGCCCGGCATGTAGCATACCAAGCAAGGGAGAAGGACCACACATCTGATGCCTACTACACATGTAGTAGGCATCAAAGGGCTATTTTCACCAAGTTATTTTGTTCCCTGCACTCCCAGAGACTCCACTGGGAAGTCAGCTACTAACTAAATAGAGGCTAAGTCCCTAGGTATTGTTGTGCTCTGGTGATAATGATTTACTTCTATTAAGGATGGTAAAAATTCAAATACATTTCTTAATAACTACAGGGAGGAGATGCTTATTTCCAGGTATTTCAGTTGTTTAAGATTCTAGTAGAATGTATTGAAATATCAAAAAGAATAAGGTATCATACCTAGATTTTAAACTCTGAAGATTCTGTCTGAATTTCAGCTTCATGGGAATTATATCCTTTCCATGAATGTCAGTAAGTGCTGTTGAGAAAAGAAGATATGACTCAAGAAAAAAATTGTGATTAGGTTTGTTTAATATGTCTTCAAAAACTACACAGAAAAGAACTGAACAGTGCTTGTCCTAGAATGCAAGATACTTCTAGTCAATCATGTGTCTTCTATGTATGCCTTCCCTGACTAAAGTAGTTCATCTCAGCTCTTGTTCTTCTGGGATTGTCAAAATGTATGCTAGCTCTGGTGTTCTAATGTGTTTACGCTGGAAGACATAATGATTTATTCAGTGTAAATCAATGTCTTTTTCTCTCTGACCACTCTATTTCATTATACGAATTCTATCATCTAGCACTGTAGCGGGATCATTATAAATCTCAGACAGCCTTTACAATTCAGACCTATTTGAAGCAAAATTGACAGAGGAAGTGGAAGGTTGCAGATAATACCTTTAGCCAAGTCCATGGTTTGAGACTCGTGCAGTATCCTATATTTCTTAGGATTCCAGATTTCATCTGAGGTATACATCTTAGGCAACTGAATACTGTTTTTCCCACGGATGTTAAAAATGTCACAGGCAGTCTAGAAAAAAAGAATAAAATATATATATTAATGGTAAATAAATATTCTTACTGTTGTCAGTTTGCTGGTGTTATCTTTATTTCAATAATAACAATGACACCAGAATGCGGAGTTAGTGTTAGTTATGTTCTTATTTAATCCTAGGGGGGAGATTCCAGTTTCACTCACTGCTGTTATTTATTCAGTCTGTTGAGTTCAGTGATGTTACAGAAGTTCAACAAGGTTCCACTTCTACACCAATACAAATAAAAAAATGATCTACTTAGCAAAATTATGAGGTCTACTCATACTGGACATCCCCCTATCCCAAAGGCTTTATGGAACTTTATGTGAATATTAAAAAATAATAGAAAAGGGGCCCAGTTTCCTCTTCAACTTAGGCAAGCAGCAGAAGAGAGGGGAGTCCAAAATTCAGATATAAATCCATGTTTGTTTTCCTTCATTATTCCCCATTTTTCTGGGATGTTAGTGAAGACTGGAATAAAGGAAATGAATGATTGAATGAACTAATCCATAAATTAGCTTTTATATAGTCACCTTGAATGCACTGACTGCCCACGTGCGAAAGGCTTCTTCTTGCCCATTGAGTTCATCTCCTTCACCTATTGGAGTGAGCTGTGAAGCCCCTAGCTGGGCCAGTTTTCGGTCAATGGCATGAGCAAAGGCACAGAATTCAGGATACATGGTAGATCCCAAACCAAACACGGCATATCTGCAGAATGAGATACAAATAAGATCACTATGTTATGCTGAATGAAATGCAAAAGGACTCAATTGTATGCAAACCAAATAACAAAACATTTTACCTAATTTTCTTTCTCAGCAATTTCAGGGTGAGCAAGGAATTCTTCAATGTCTGTATAAAAATTCATAAAATATTTAAGGTTAGAAAAACACTCTTTGATTGATTTAAAACAGAAGTGAGTCCCTGATCCATTTCTTACTCATGTACACGGGAAAAATGAAATGTTATCTTTGAAACACAAAATATCCTGAGTTGGAAAGGACGCACAAGGATCACAGAGTCCAACTCCTGACTCCAAAAGGGGCTACCTAAGAAGTAAACCATACATTTAAGATTGTTGCCTAAATGATTCTTGAACTCTGGGACGCTTGATGCCATGATCACTTCCCTGGGGAGCCTGTTCCAGTGCCCGACCACTCTCTCAGAGAAAAACTTTTTCTCAATATTCAGTCTGAACTTCCCCTGATGCAGCTTCATACTGTTCCCTTAGATCCTATCACTGGTGACCAGGGAGAATAGATGAGCACCTCAGTGCTGATCTCAGTGGTCTTTGAGTTGAGCCTCATATATGCTTCTGAGGCAAGTATTACCTTTCCATTATTTGGAGAATCTCCATTTCCAAAAGTACTAGTAACCACTAAAAGAAGCGTTTCTTTTTCCAGGTCAGTGATGTTGTATTCATCCATGCACAGAATCTGGAAGGTATAAAGCTCATGAGAAATTGCTAGCAGACATAAGAACTAGCGTTAGATATCTCTGTGATTGTCAGGTGTGACCAAATTTACAAGCATTATTCCATATGAATAAAAAATCAAAATCTAGTCCAACTTACTTTTAGCAGACATTCTAAATACAGGTTTAGAGAATGAAGAATCTTGCAGAAGCTAATAAAACTAAGCAAACTTCATCCTCCATTTGGTGTGAGTGCTCTATACTTTCTTACCTTAGTGTTGAAGGCACAGCTGAACAAACTGCACAGATTGTTGGCTAGTGTTTCAGATTTCCCAGTCTCTGTTGCATAGATCACAGTGACCTTGGACCTCATTGCCATTGCTTTTTGCATGAGTGAAGATGCAAACAGTACAGCCCTGAGAAAAAAAAATTACATATCATCTTGGATATACCTATATAGTACTTCTGATTGATTCCCAAACAATTTCCTAGATAAGGCTCATATTGAGCATGGCTTTTGCTTGGAAGCTTGTTTAGGGGCAATATGCTATAGATAGCCCCAAATAAGAACCTTAGATATGAGTATTACCTAAATGTAGAGATGTAAGTCTGTGATTCAAACAATTCAGGTGGTCCCTACTGTAATAATTATCCAAAAAATGTGTAACAGAATCATCCGGAAAAAAAAGAATAGTTGGACAAAATCATGAAGATGAACAACTTACTTTGCCAAGACACTCAATTTTATTTCTCTTTTCTTTGGCCTCCGGGACTCATCATGCCAGATGTGTGTTTTCCATGCATCCACCTAGGAAAGGAACGGGCAAGGGAAAGGGAAAAGGGAAAAGGGAAAGGAAATTAATTTACAGGTAAAATGCAAAACAACAAATATAGTTTCTGTATCTTTGAAAGAGACGGACTTGACAGAATCTGTTTATATAATTCACTGTCTGTACAAATACTGGATCAGTCTCTAGCAGTAAATTGCATTTTACTCGCAGCTTAGGAATTCAACAAAACTAATATTACCTTCCACAGTATAATAGAAATTTCCTGCTATTTTATGAATCTTCCTAGTGAACTTTCATTTGCATATACCATGACTAAGAGTGGTATGAGGAACAGGGGCTTTTTATTCAGACTTTTCCATGCTTCATATTAGCATCTGAACTTCTGAAGTTATCTAATAGAATCTTTATTTCTATTTTTTTTGACAATGCGTACCTGGTAGTAAAAGAAGGGAGTGAGGACGTAGTTCAGCATCTCCTGGTGGAACACGGGAGTTATGCTCCCTGACATAGGAGGTACAATCCACACCCAGTCAGCTGGGCAGCCTCCTCGCACACGGTACTCATTCTGCATATATTTCATGAAGGATTCAGCAGCTGAGTGGTGATCCATGATAGTAACGTTTTGTTTCTAGAATAATTGCAAAAAGACAGATATATTAAAAAACCCATTCTGATTTTGTTCTTGACATAGAGTACTCTTTTTGCTTTGGTTAATATTTCAAGGACTTTACACAATGCTGGGAAATAGTTAGTATTGGCAACTATTACATAAAGATCTAGGTGGACCTTGGACAAAGGACTCTTATTAAGTCCCTTTTATTTATTTAATTTTTTTTTACATCAGCTTTTTACCTCCCCAGCACTGGGAGAATGAAAAGCCTTTGATTCATTTTTCCTGTCTTTCATATTATTGTGATATCTTAAATAAACTGTAAATGCAAATGAAATAAATTAATCCAGTGGCTTTACATAGATTTTGACACTTAGACATCTGTGCTATAAGGGTGAACAATCTTGCCCTTTACTTCCTTTTCTTTTTCTCTCCCTTTTGCCTCCACCTGAGATTTTTTTCTGGAAACAACAGGAAATATGGTTTCCTTTGCTTTTCCAGGTGTAGATGAAGAATGACTCAATTGGAATTACATTGATAACCTCCCGTACACTGAGTGTACACTGGCAATATATTTGTATGAAGCTGTTGTAAGTGAAAGGAAAAAGAGATACACATTATTCAATGTCTCTCCAGATACCAGGCTCGTCAACTTACTTGGAAGCTATAAAGCACAGCCACATTTATCTCTACAACAGCTCGGTCTTTCCATAGTGATGAAAGTTTGTTTGTTTCCAGTCCCATTCTTCTTCCTACCTCCTACAAGTGAAAAAGAGAGAGAAAATGGAAAAACAAACTTACTATGCTAGACTTAGACCTCATAATTTCTCCACCTCATCACATTAATATGCAGAAAAGAATATTACAGAAGGGGGACGAGTCAATCCTATGCCAGCAAAAGCGATGGTAGTACACACTTGATACTAGAGGTAAGCTTGTATTATGAAGTTATGGTTCTTGAAGCTATTCCAGTTTGGGGAAGTGGAGGGAGGGCTCTCTGGGACTAAATGGTTAAAAAGTAGCAGCATCTGGTTGTAAGTCATCATCATTAATTTGTAGTGGCAAGATGTCCAAGACCTGCAGCTAACAACTAGGACCCCACTGCCTTATCAACAGCAGACTGGAACTAGCAAATACATCTCTGAGAAATGTACAGTTAAAGACCAGAAGTCCTGAATCAACACTATTCAGGTTAAAAATGGGGAAGAAAATTGCTTTAGGACAGCAATTTCTGTATTTTTTTACAGGTGTGGTTTCACCTTTCTGGATAGGTATTTGGAACGGATATAGCAGAACACTGCAAAAGCAATCATGCAATCTGGCAGTCATAATCCTGACAGCAATTAAAGATGCCCTTAACAGTCAGGAGACTGTCAAATTAGCACTGATGTGTTAGTGGGAAGTAAATACAACACTCATCCCAGTAAAGGCTGATAGCGCCTCTTCTTTCAGAAACATTTCACCCACTGAGTCCATCTTCTTCTCAGATCTACACAATCCTTCTACTTCAGAAGATTACCTTCAGGATATTGTACCGCTGCACGTCACAGAAGTCTCGCACTCCTATCTCTGTCCCCATGTACCAGCCATTGAAAGGACATGCAGTAAATTCCAGGCCTCCCACCTCAAGGAGCATGTTGGCAACAGCAGGCAGCGCGTACCACTTCAGATCTAACTCCTTAAACCACTCATACCTGTTAAACAAGCATTTTGATTTATTACTTTATGTATCTTTTCCTCCTTTAGGCAGCAAGCAGAAAGTCCAAGAAGTGAAAGAGTACTATCTGTAGGGAGAATGACCCATCTGCAAAAGCTTGTAGCAAAGTTTTCATTTACAATGTGGTAACCGGGAATTGCCTGCTAAAGAGATTGCAGAACAGTATAATAGAGTTCTGCTATCTGCAGGCCACTCCCAATGCAAAGATGAAGAAAGAAACAAAGAGAGAAAGGCAATAAAGCATTATGTTATGAGTGCAGCCATGTTTCACATATGTATTACACTGGCATAAGAAGCTATGTTTTTTTACTTTGTGATATGAGTGAAATAGAGATTAGAAAAAAAAAAGATTTCCAACAGAAATGCTATTGGCTTCCTTAATTTAAATCTGATTTCATTGTTCTAACAGGCATTTTATCTTTTAGGACAATTTACCATAATTTCATCCTAACAAAGAACTCATAAAATGACTGCCACAAGCAAAGGTTAATAACTTGCCAAGGTGAGGCAGAGGCAAAAATGCAATTATCTAAATCTGGTGTGCTTACTTTGGATGCTCCATTGGCACTTCAAGGATAATTTCTGGAGGGAATTCAAATATTTCTGGATCTTGGCCGTTCGCTTGGAGAATGAGTGGAACTACATCAAAGCGGCCATATTTCGGCTTCCACCCAAGCTCAATGCACAACTGTAAGTAAAGAAAGTGGGTTTCATTTTCTGAAGTCCCTCTGCCCCCAGATTTGAAGAAAAAAGAATGTGAACCCTCTGAGGTAAATTCTCAGTGGTAAAGGATGTCTTTTCCATTCAAACAGCACCAAGACATGTCGTTCAAGTAAAGATTGTGTAACTCACTTACGGGGAGATTTAGCTCTCCTTGTTCTGAGATAGAGGGGAGTATTTTATTGGAAAGTTAGGAATTACTGCTTCAGCCTGCACCTAGAACCTGTGGGGCTGGATACCCCATTTGCTTCTTACACCCAATCTTCCCTCCCACTCTGCATAAACATGCAAGAAAAATAAATGAAACACAGATAGGTTAGGCAAGATGGAAAACAGTTACGATTCTGTATTTGGAACTATACCTTTGTGAACTCCACACTTGCAGGGTCTCCCAGGATAGACCCATCTGGCATTTGATATCCAGCGTATCGGATGAGCTGGCTGTTCCAAACACGGAAATCATGTTTCCCATCAGTCCTCTGTGGGAAGACAGTGATGGCTGACCTGCCCAGAGAGATGATCAAATCCCGTTACGTAAAAGCAGCACATCAAACACATTCTAATTATTAAGACATAAATTGTTGCCAGCTGAAATTATTTTATATTTCTAAAATAAACATCTGTAGAAATAAAGTCATCCATTCTTTCCACCCACCTCCCCAAATCTTCAAATCATCTTTTTTCCCCAGGATTATGAAAGTTTTTGCAATTTCAGCCATAAAAGCTATAACTTTCAAAATAGTTGATGGTACATATGGGAGGAACGTGTGAATACCAGAAGACTTAAGAGCAGAGACAAGTAGTCAAAATATTTAGATAGATCATTTCAGGCCTATTGTGGAGTTTTGAATTCAGACCTGGAAGTGATACTCGTTATTTAAAATTCAAATTAAATACAGGCATACCTTATGTTTCCATTGTTTGTTGCATACTGAACATGACGACAGATATGCTCAAACATTTCCTTGGCTGTTTTACAGTCACGTGCATCGAATACCTATATGTTTCCCAAATAAAGGTGAAGAAAAAAATGATTTTGAAAGAGTAATGTAAGCTTATTATTTTTCTAACACAGCTACAGAAAGGAAAGATTAAGTAAAACACTTTAAGGAAAAAACGAAAAAGGAAAAGATTAAGTAAAACATGAAAAATGAACAATTTCTCAGTTTACTTGTAGTTCCACTAGGGAAAGTTTATTTTTACTCTTCTTGTATGTACTTATATGTACTATTTTCACACATAATAATCCTTCAAGGTCCAAGACATGCACATGTTTCCATGACTTAATTGGTTCCTAACTAGCATCCCTACGCAGGCTTTTATTCAAGTATGGAGTAGAGAAGTACAAAAAAATGTTGATTTTACAATATGTACAGGAGGGAGCAGTCCTTAGCTGAAGCAACTGGCAAATTTTACCAAAGTAAAGGACATTCTGATTTACAGCAGACAGCTATTTGGGCCTTAATTTCTAGACTCATAGGTTACCTGTAGATTGGACCACTGGATTCTCCCAATACATCTCGGAGCATTCCTCCAGGCCTGTTTGGCAGCAAAGATCAGTTCATCCTGTGTCAGATGGTAGGTTCCTGTTGTTTCTATTTCTTTGGTCACTGCTTCCAGTCGGGCCAGGTGTTCTTCTATTTTTGACCTGTTGAACAGGAAACAGCCATGAAAAGAAACAATAAGAATATCACTACTTAGAAAACTAATTTAAACTGCAGACTCTCCTTATGTTCTGGGTGAAGAAGAGCCCAAGCATTGCTGAAGCCAGAAAGCTTTAGAGTACAAGCCATCCTTTTGCAAGAGACTTCCATTTTCACTGATGATTTTATCTGCCTGGATGTAGGTAGAGCCCATTTCCAGGGAGGGGATGGGTATCTACGTTGGTTGAGATATGGCAAGTTTGGATATACACTGAGAAATCTGTCCTTGTTATAAATCTACACTGTCTGGATATGAATCAAGTAGACAAAAAATACTCTATCATTTATGAAAGCATCCATTACCTCAAAAAGTCAGTTTCAGGTGTGAAAAGTTACCATCATCTGCTCCCTATGTCCTCTACTGCACCACACTTTTGTCCCCAAAGCATAGCTGTTATCTACTGCAATAGTCCAGGCTCTGAGATTTTTACCAAAAAAGACCCTAAAAGTATGACTTAAGTACATATGACTCTTACTGAAGTCTAATCAGGATATTTTTTCTTGGCTTCATAATTTAGGAACTGGCCTTACTGAGTGCAAATGACAGAGCTTACTGGCCTAATGAAAGTAACATACTAGAAATTCAGTAATAACACTGTCCTTTCACCACCCAGTATGTACATGGATTGATCAAAAGTTTTTCTGTACAAATTTTCAGTTTAAATTTAAAATTTCTAGATTAGCTTGGTAAAAAGTGTCAAAACACAAACAAATAAAAATTAGAGAACAGGTTAGCTTCAGCCTAAAAGTGTAAGTACAGTGACTGCACTCTCAAAGTTCTATTCACAGGGACATAGGTCTTCTGAGCAAAGTAAGTTGATACCAAAAAGGAAGTGCTGAGCAGTTCCTTTGTCAGGGAAACCAACTCTAAAATTCTTTCGTTTGATAATAGAGAATGAAGTCAAAACATTTGGAAATATTTATCACAGAACAGACAAAAATTGTTTTGTTGGCCTACAGACAGAATGAAAATAGCCTGCACTGTCTGAGAGTTTTCACATTTTCAACAAGATGAAAGATAAAGGGCAAGCATATAAGATAGTGTAACTCAATGTGATCAAACAGCCATGGGCAGAAACACAGAGATGTGCAAATGCAATACTCTGGCATGTGAGCACAGCCTGTGTGTAAGATGGGGATTTTCAGAAAGATTTGTCTGGTAGAAAGCCTTGTAGAAGAGATCAAAGTGTCTAAAGAAGAAGCCAATATGTGGCTGAGTCCCTTTGAAAATTCAATACTGTTTTATAATGAAATGAGCAAACACTGAATTGTGATTTGAAAGCTTGTCACTTGAAAACTTTGTCACTGCAAATTCTTGGACCTAAACCAGATGTTCCAGCTTTTCCTGTGACATCTCTCTGCACCATCTCCATATTTGCAAAAACACAAACCTATTCTGAAGCTAGAGCATCTCTCTCAGCATGCTCAGTAAGCTTATGTTGACGATAGCACAAAGCAAGGTTGAGAAGCAAGACAGCGTTCTTCCACCCTGTGGCCAAAGCCTTCAGAGACAAAACATACAATAAAAGAACACAGAGAAAAGATGCTTGGAACAGCACAAACCAAAAGCATTATCCACGTTATCTATATGTCTAAGACTAGTATGAGTAGGAGCTAATCCCATTAGCATCCAATGTTAAGAAAACAGAAGGTAACATTTTGAAAGAGTCCAAACCAAGCTGCTTGTTATGATGTGCTATAATGCAACACACTCAGAAGAGATAGGGCTGAGGAATGTGCTGTAAAGTGTCCATGCCTGTATTCCCCAGAACTGAGATTGGCAGACAGAGCATATGATGTGCAGTAATAGTTCTGTTTGCCTTTTGTAATAATCCATATCCATTTTTGGAATGCATACTATGTAATGGAATAGCTGCCAATAGCTGTGAAGAAATCAAGCAGCCTAGTCTCACACACAGGTAGGTAGTTAGGTAGAGGATTTTTATACCAAAAATGAGGATAAAGTTGGCTTACTCTTTAAATGAAGTGTAGTACTGCTTGACAAAGTCTACTGCCTGAGGTAAAAGCTCTTCCAGAGGAACTGGCCCATCTCTAGTGCCCCTCACCAAGCCCTTTGGGGTCATGAGTGCCCCTTGGCATGCTTTGGTGCGGCAATTGATAACCTGGAAAACAATCAAATGTTAAAAGCAATGTTGCACTATGGATCTTTTCAAAGGTATGAAAAATCACTGTTCAGGTTTCTGCATCTTACCTCCTTTGCTGTCAGGTGTAGTGTGTCAAGAAAGCTGGATCCATTTTCCAAGTTTCTTACTTTGAGATGTCTTGGACATCTTGATATTTGGTTTGAAGCTTTGATACCATTTACTGGGGGTTTCTGGCCAAAGAAAAGATAAAAATACACACTGTCTTCGGACCTATCAAATATCTTAATGCTTGATTTTTATTTTTTTGACCATTGGATGCAAAAATTAACTACAATGAACTAGGCAGAAATGTGATCTTTTCCAACATGAGTACATTCATTTGATTACAAAACTATTGATCCGATCCACAGTTTGATATGAAATAGCCAAAATGTTAAGTATTTTTCTACTAACCAAACAATATTTGCCACTGCAAACATCTTTTTAATTTCATTAAGGCTTCTTAACATAACAGTCACAGTCTCAGGAAAACAGTGATTCAAACAAAATTAGAGAAAGGACATGTTTGTTACTAAAGGCTGGGTTTTAGGTGTAAAGGCAAATAAAGGAGTTTGGCACTCCAGTCCAGGTCCTTGGTATCTCTTTCCTTTAAGGCTTACCAAAGCATCTTTTTATTCAGAAAAGATCTTTCATCCAAAGACCTCACAGCAGTCCTAACCTCCTGTAACCAGAGTGACTCCTTGTATGAGACCTTTGAGAAGTTTCAAGCAGTAAATACAACCTGTGTGAACTGTCAGTATCAGTCAATGAAGCTAAACACAGCTCTCTCCCACCACTGACCTCTGCTGAAGTTATGATAGGCAGCTTCTCTTTCTGCTTCTTGATTAGATCGTGCAATTTGGCATCATCTTTCACTAAGCTTTAAAAGAGACAAAGACAACTCAGTATAAGGTAACATACTTAGTTTTTATTTGTTAGGTTATCCTGTAGCATCACTAAATTGATGCTCAGAGTTGTCTCTGGAAGTGGCACTGAGTCAATAAGCCAAACATTCTCAGCAGCATGAGGGATGGAGTGGACTAGAAGTCAATAGTAAAACAACAAACACCCTTTCCACATCTCTGTGTGGGAAGGAAAGCAATGGAGAGGGCCCAGAATGGTAAAGATTGAGTAACATTGCTGTAAGCTAAGCAGAGGACATCTGTATGATCATGATCTGACCAGAAAATACTCAGAGGAATTAAACAAAGAGGGTGAAAGCTTCAGAGAAAATTTCTGAAAATTTCAGAAAGCTCAAGTCTCCAGCTCATTAAGCAAATAGTATTATTTTATATTAATTTCCCTTGTTTTCAATATTAACTCTGACTTTCTGCACTCCCGTTTTTGAATTTGGATACTGGTATCCAAATTTCAGAAGGTGTTCATAAACACCCAAGAGACATCCAGCCCACGACCTCCAAACCCCTTAATTCAGAGAGTTATATGTTATAGGTTTTATCTAGACAAGAGTATGTGATCACCCATTTTCACTTCCAAAATAAGTTGGTTTCACTTATCTTCACATTTGAACATGAACTGCTTTAAGCAATGGTAGTAAAGGGTAGGGGACAGGCAGAGAAATAAACTATATGCATTAGAGAACTGAAATAAGCAGAAGACTGAAAACTGGGAAATTTAATATGCATGTACAATTTATTTTATACAGTACCATGTATGAATTGTATCACAGAAATACTACATCAACTTAAATACTTTGCTAATTTTTATTGTATGCATATGCCTCTTAAGTCCTAGCATACATGTAACCATTAGAGCACACTAAATAAATTTAGAAGTATGAAAGATAAACCATGAAGATTTGTTTCCTCAATAATTGTATAACTTAGACACAATAGCTGAAATGTACCTTACTAAGTCAACACCACCCAGTGACCACCAGGGACAACTGTTCTTTTGTTAAAATTACTGCAGTGGAAACACACTACTAGTTTCTCCAGATCCCCATGTTAGTTAATATCTTTACTTTTCAAACAAAAGAGAAACTATGAAACCATTAAAGGACAAAGATCTTACCCATGGATCTTCATATCTTTCTCCACGTTATTATTGATATCCTTCTCTTTGGAGGACTGGTTCTTAGCAGCATGAGGTTTGAATGCAAACTGCCATGGGCACAGCATTTTGTATACTTTATTTACAATTGTACTTCACAGTGCTGAACTCTTGTTTTGAGTGATGTTGGAACACTTCAGAGAGGAGGAAAAAAAAAACAAGGTCAGTTTTTGACTAAGAAGGTAACTCCCTTTAAAAGGATGCAGAAACTCAGCAGACTAACAGATTTGATCTAATTAACTTCCTGTGTTTAAAAATGAAAATTACTTGACTCTTAGAGTAATGATACACTGACAAGGAGAAATGTTAATTTTAGTAATGCTGCAACCATACTTTATTCTAAACTACAGGGAAGGGTATTTCAAATGTCTCCCGGTTGCATAAATAGCCAATATCTGTATCTCTGAAAAACACATGCAGGCTCAACTTCTCCAAAAAAGACACTTTGAAACTTGTATTTTTTAAGTTCTTTGTTTTTCAATAGTTTGTTAAGTGTTACTAATTTTTTTGTTAATTCTCATCATTATACTTTTGCAAGGAAAAGGGATGTAAAATTTTGCTGTTTTATTCACATTATAATGATTCTCATCAGAAAAAAAATAATGCTTTGTTATTAAACCAGAGCATTTGCAATATATTCAGTTGCCTGAGCCAAATAGAATTGTGAGATCCCAAATTCTGTATTTTGTAATATATATACATAGCATATATTTGAATATAGATTGTATATAATTCTTATATAAATGTTAGATTTTATTGTTATTCATTTTAACATAGATTTTCTGCTAATTTCTGACTGTAAAGGATATTCTTGTGCCAGGACAAATATAGCAAACTTGTGTGACAAGGAGAAAGAGAGCAAACTAGAAAATTGCTAGGTAAAGAAGAATTAGCCTCAAAGTTTGTATGCATAACGTAACAGTCATATACTAGTCTACAAGGATGCTGTCTGCTGTAAAATCACACAGGAAAAGAAATGAATGCAACTATCTGTGCAGGAGCTGTAATGTGCTAAAACTTGTCTGTTAACACCAGTAAAAGAAATAGTGTGTAATAAGCATTTCTTAACAGTTACAAAGTAGGAACAAATCTAGACCACTACCCTGAAATAAAAAATGATGCAATGTGAGTGCTTATTATTACAAAGCATACTGTATATTATTGTATAGCATGCATAAATGAAGAGAGAAGGAAAGGAGAAGTAGAGAGATAGAAAGGGGGGAAAAGAGGGGAAGTAAGAAAGTAAAGGAAAGGGAAGAAAAAGAATATAGAAAATAGAAAATAGGGAGGAAAAGAGAGAAAGAGGAAAAGAAAGGACAAAAGAGTAAAAGAAAACCGTGCAAGAGAGAAAAAAGAGAGGAGAAAGAGAGAAAAGAGGGAAAGAGTAAGAAAGAAAAAATAAAAGAGAAGGAAGAGTCATTTTCCATTCATTGGCAATTAGAGCAATAACTTGCTTGCTTGTTACGCTTTCACAACAGATGTTCAAATGAGGAACAAATGTTCAAAGAACATTTATAATGTTAAGTGTTACATGCACAAACCTTTAAAGACAGCTGGAAGGGGGATAAAGTTTTCAGAACTGCAGGATAGCTTGGAAATGAGAGGAAAACTGATTCCAACACTTTGCTCCTAGTAAGGAAAAAATAGTTTGCCATACAATTATTTCCCTTTGCAAGCTGTAGTAAATCAACAGTCAGTTGAACAATTACACAGTGTTGTCTTACCGTGTTTTTGTGAGAGATTCTTCCAAATCTGCAAGGAGATGGTCTTCTCTATGGAAGTTGCTTCCCTTTAACCTCTCCTGCTCTGCACCCGTCCTGTGAGGCACAAGCATTTTATACTCCAGGGCTACGTATGCAAAATAGCACAGTAAGACTACACATGGACAGTGGACAAAAGGGGAATCCCTAAAGGTTCCCACTGTTTCTTTCTGTGTGGGAGGGTGTGTAGCTGATGTCCTGCTACTGCATTACATAACCTGCAGCGCCTGGAGACGGAGCTGTGACTAATTCCTGATGTTACAAGCATCCCTTCCTTCCTGTACAGGGTGCTGCAGTTCTGATTCCTGCAAATGCTCAGTGATAAGGGCAATAGATTACAGTGAGCAGTTTTTGCAATCTTGCAGGCAATGTTAAAATGCAAAAAAAGAATCCTGAAGTAACTCTTACTGATCAGATCAGTGGTTGGCTGTTCTACACTCAGCCAGGGGCTGTAGAAAGCCTAAGTCTGTGACTTTCATAAAGAAGTTTATATAAATTGAACAGTATCAGAGAGCTCTATGGAATGTATCAGTAAATCATTTAAACAGGTGCTTATAACTAAACACAGGTATTTTAACATGAATTTACACTTAGTAATGTATTATTTCCTAATTTTTGATACCATTTTAAAGAACACTTCTCAGTATAGTATTTGTAGAGTTGCTTCCTCTCCAAACCCTATTCGAGCTATTGCTGCCTGTGAGGTTTGCTCTTTCGTGCTTTTCCAACATATTAGACAAACTGGAAGGAAACTGCAACTCCCTGAAAGCATAAACTATTCACATAATTTATGTGTAAATGCCAGAAGGACAAATAAATGATGAAGATGGGACTATTGAGCTGATTTTAAATTTAAGACAAAATGTGGATCTAAATATAGCACAAAGTTATGTTTCTACTTGAGGTCTACTTGTTTCTCCTTGAGGCCACAAGCAATCCAGGAGCCAACAGTGGCATGCAGAACAAAGTGCTCCCAGGCAACTGCAGGCTCAGAAATACTGTGGTGTGCCAGTATGGTCTCAAGGATTTTAGCCTGAGCTGTTTGTTTGTGAGCATTATGTATGACTGAATAACACTATGTTGAAGAAACATTTTAGATCTGTTTTCAAATTACAATGACAAAGAGAGAAAGATTTACAAGTGCTAATCAAGGATCTGTAGATCTGCACAGGGCTATAAGAGAAACAAAGAATCCCAGGTTCTCTTTCATTTGTCACTTTTCTACTGGACAAGCTTAGGCAATACATTTTTTTTCTGTATCTCAGTTTGTCTATTTAAAAATGAACATTATGTGCTTGTGTAAAGCACTCTTAGACGTAGTGTTATGACTACATGTGTTCATGCATGAATACACCTGTATATATATCACAGCCAGGACTGTAGAGAAGAACCTCTTGCAAAATGGTCCTGGGTTTGCTGCAGTTTGAGCATTCATCTGCTTGACTGTATCGTGCTTGTGCCTCTTTGCACTCACTGCTCATCAATATTCCATACATTTTTTAACACAGCTTTTTGATTTGTTTTGTTTTGTTTTTATTAACTGCATCTCACTAGTCAAATTGAAAGTGTCTGAACTGAAGGAAACTTGAGAAATCAAAAAACAAGGTTACACCCATCTTGGCATTTGCTGTTTTGTCAATGTTTAAAAATTGTTTCAATCCTTCCCCTTCTTCTAAAATCTGACCTCACTTTTCTATAGATCACAAGGAATCTTAATATAGTACCTTAAAAAAGGGACAGATCTTAGTAGAGATTTAAATGAATTCAGCGATGCTTAATTATTTCTAAGCTTTTATTACTCACCATCCCCACTTCTTGCTTTGAGACTGCTGGGAACAAGGAAAGGTTACATCGGGATTAGGTAGGAAAGATCAGGTTTGGAATGACCAGAAGAGGAGAAACATCTTCTTTCCTCATAAGCACTGTTTATAGGATTGGCAGACACACAGCCATTCAGCAAACTGCTTAATCACTCCAGTTTTTCAAAAAGGATCTGCTCTTTTACTCACCCAAATCAATGACAAAACACTATTACAAGAACAAGACAGCACCACTCATTTCTTAGGTGGAGTTAGAGATTAGCTAAACAAGCTCACCGTGCACTCCTTCCACAAATACCTTACTCTGCATGGAGAGTTCCTCCTTTAGAAAACCTGTTCCGCACTGATTCCTTTTCCTACCCAAGCCACTTCTGCCTCTGCCATATCAAAACGCAAGATCTGGTTGCTTTTCTTGCATTACCTTTGACAAAAGAGGTATCCTTTCAGAGCAGAATGTTTGACCTATTCAATGGCATTCGAAGCATGCAGCAATTTTTAATCAAATTTGGTTTTGTTTCTTCAAACACAAACAAAACTATAGTTTGTAGCCTCAACAACAGGCTTTCTTCAGTTTCATTCAAAACCAAGTCACATTCTTTGTCTGATTGCAATATTCTGCATGAGCTCAAGAAGCTGTAAGGAGCTATGCTTGTAAGGTTGCTCCTCCGAGATCCTGCAAACTTGTGCCCTAAATGAACTATTACACTGAGGGGACGCTGATGATAACAAAAGCTTATTTTCCTAACTTCATGTAACCCCACAGAAAAGATTTTCAGTTGTCCCAACTCATCCTAAATCACTAGGGATTTTCTTCTAATGTTCTTTACCTATCTAATCCAAGACGTCCTGTGACGGTCTTCCAGAAACGTTCCGTACCACATCACAAACGAGACACGTAACACTGCAGCCACCTGTCACTTCAGGAGATCTGACTTCAAATGCTCCACCTCTGACAGGGTGGAAGCTCTCTATTTGCATTTACAAACTGCTGGCTCTGTCCCTTATGCTTTTCCTTTTCCTGAGGAAACCTGCACTTTGCTTCCTGCTTCACGCCGTTTGCCCCCTTCACTGGCTGACCAGGCAATTGGTGCTTAGAGCACCGGTAACACAGGAGTGTTAGAAAAGGGTTGCAAAGGACCTCCACATGACACCTGGTCCATCTCCCTGCCCTGTCAGCAGGATACCTGTAACCAACGTATTTCTGAACCACCAGAAAACACATACAGGTCAGTATGAGGGGCAAAACTCACAGAGAAAAAAAAAAAGAAAGAAAAAAAAAAAGCTGCCTAGTTACTGAGATAACATACCAAAGATTAAGATGGTTAGATAAAAATCATCATCAAAGATCATCATCAAAGACCGTTTACATTAAGAAAATGGACTCATGCTCTTCAGTAAAATGCTCATTACACACTTGACTACTTCATGGTACAAACAATTTAGCTCATTTGGCTAATGAACATTCATTCACTTTCTGTTCTTTTTCTGGTCTGACGTTCTGTTTTATCTATTAGCTATGACTCTTCATTCACATTTTCCATCTCGTTATCATCACTTAACTGTAGGAAAGACATCACTTCCCTGGCAACTCCTCACTACGTATTACATGCACGAGAAGTTATCTGAAGACAAGAATATTCTCTTTGGTTGTGCAGTATCGTTTCTGACACAACGGGACACTGAGCCACTGGAAAGCCTCGCTTTACTTTTTCAACTCAGAGGTAAATGAATACCTGAATAATGATAACAGTGAGGATTTGTGTCGTTGACTGGGTGCCATATCACCTTGGGACAGAGTCTACAATCCCTTCACTAGCAACTTTGCACTTCTCATACAAAAATGTTTCCTAAAAAAAAAAAGTTCCAAAATTCCTACACTGAATGCCAAATGTACCAGAAATGGAAGAGGAAGCTTGCAACACATGGATCGTGAAGAATCTAGGAATGGTAGGCTGAGAAGTTCTTAAAGGTTACAGGTGACCTTTTCTTTGCCTTGTTTTTCACTGCTTGCTAATCTCACTTGGGTCTGTTTCAGTCACTGGCTTTACCACTCTTCTGGGTGGAGTATGGTGCAAATGCCCCTGTACTACAGGATGGAGACAGAAACAGTGACAAGTGCAAATGCACATCACAGACAATAACACGGTAATATAGACTAGAATTTTTTACTTTCTAACTCGCTACTTCTTTAAATGTCTAATGGAGACATGGAAAATGAAACTGGTAATTTTTATCAAGATGTGAGACTTCAAATTGATCAGTTTGCTGCATTTAATTTAGAAGCTGAAAAAATGTAACAGGTTTTCTTAGAACACTTTCTTTCTTTATGACATCCCACCCTCAACCACAAAAAAGCCGGTCCATGGCAGCTAGCTCTTAGACACTGTACGTCTTCAGATGAAGATCTATGCAGTGATACAATCGAGTTTCTCTCCAATCCTTTTCTGCCTTTGTGCTTTGGAACCGCAATAAATGCTCTGTTTTTATTGGAAGCTTCCTTACAGTACCAGGTTCTGACAATGAAACATATGATCAATACTGCTAACAACTATTGTTAAAAATGGGCTCCCAAATATCTCCTCATAGTGACTATCGTTAATCATCTTCTATTCCACTGGTTTGGATTTTCACTTCCCAAAGAAAATTTGTTTGCTTTGAATGCAGCCTTAAAATTTGCAATATTGCAAACCCATTTGTTTGGTCTAGTGTTTTGCTTGCTTATTGCATCTTTAAGGACCATCCATGCCATTTCAAAGGATTTTAATGTATTTATCATTAACAGTAGCATCTTCATTAGGTTCTTCATTATTTTGGAATGTACTTATAAAGCGGGGATAGCAACTTTCTATCAAAATTGAAAACAGACTCAGGTATCGGCACTTTAAAATATGCAAATTTGAGTATGATCCCAAATCTACTGTCTGGACTCCCACTTTTTATTTTGTGCACGCTTAAAGTTTACTAAAATGCATTTTAAGGTAATAAGTGTGATGTTTCATCTGCCACATCCTGATCTAGGAAGTCTAAAATTGTATATCAGCTGACAGGGCAGGGTGGAAAATTTCATGGTGTGAACGTCTGAGAGTGAAAATGAAAGTGAGGGAGAGTGTTAAAAGTTACAGTGCTGTGCCCGTAAACCCATCCCTTCCTGTCCGCAAGCTGTAAGAGTCAGGCCAAATACAGAAGTGGAGTAATAACATAAAATCCCTTCATCATCCGTCTTTTTCAAAATTTCCATTTGTGCACGTCACGAACATTGACGGGGAAGTAAAGAAGGGAGACAGCAACCAGACAACCAATAATCAGATTTTTGAGACAACGTGCACCCAGGCACAAACTGAAGTGACTTCTCAGAAGTACTGACTGGGTGAGTCAGTCCCGCAGGATCCTCAGCCCCAGCTGCAGCAGCAGAGGCTGGCTGCTAGCAGATTAAAGCAAGAAGGTAAAACAAAACCTGGCAGTTGCCCAGTAGCCTGTGTGTGGCTGCTTGCTGGGCTCTGTGCACGCTGGGTTGCACATCCTACGCTCCATGACATAACTGCATTATATTGAGACTATTGAAGACTTCACTGTCTGGAGAGTAAGGAAAAGCTTGCTTGTGGATGAGAAAAACAGAACTACAAAACTACTTGGGACCTGCAGTTCACGCTTGTCACAGCTGTAGTGTAAAGAAAGGTGACATTAAGACTACCATGTCTACCAAGATTGTTTTTGTCTCAAGAATTAACAGTGGGCTACAGAACGGCAGGTGTGCTTTCATTTAGTAATAGCGTGGTCTGAAGTAACCGACAGCTGCTTGATATCAGAGCGATACGGAACTTCTAGTCAAGGTCAGACCATAAAAGATTTGAATACTGGTTACGAGAAATAAAATCCATAAATATCTGCACTGAAATTAAGAACAGAATATTGAAGTATAAAAGTATAGAAGCAACCCTTAAAAAAAACTAAAAATACCTAAACCAGAATGGAACACAAGCTAAAATTCAGCCTAAGAAATCACAAGGACTACTTTTTTTGTGGCATAACTACATTCTGCATTTCTGTGCTGTTTTTCATCCAAAGGTATGAAAATATCATTAAAAAATACACATAATTTTGATCTCACTGCACAGTCCCCTCACAATATAAGGGAAAAACAGCCAAATGCTCTATTATTTCTCATGGGAATATACTAGAAATATCATGAAAACAATTCACTTCCACAGAAATTGCTCAGAAAACTGAAGTTGAATAGAGAATGATATAGTTTTGAAGGCTGATTTAGCCACTCTATAAAAAAGTATGGTTATAATTCTGTTTTATCATGGAAGGTGGGTCATGTTCTTCAGCTTAGTAGGACATGAAAACTTACCCACCACTCACACCAAATTAATGTTTAAGGTCAGTCTGAGCATTAAGTGAGTTCTCTCAATCCAGTGTCCCATCACTGAGTTCTGAAATGTGGTTGTTTCTTACTTTTCCACATAACTTTCTCCTAAATGAATGACTTCATATGTTTTTAATGCTGCAATTGCAAAATATATTGCATTCTTTTTATGAAATACTAACAGAGAATCTTTCTTCAGTGTTTAATGAGCTCTCAGAAAGGTTATTATTAAGTCTACTGGGAACTCTACCAAAATCCCCAAAGCCTGAAATCTATTTTTGCTATGTTCTGTTTTGGAAGCACATAGGCACACTTTTAAAATACTGAAAATCACATTTTTGCTTAATACTAAAGTGGGTAATACACTCAGGTTAACTTTAGATGCAAACAGAAGGAACATTGTTCCATCGTGGATTAAGAGAGCAGGAAGTTAATTCATTAGAAAATGATTAAAGATCATTACCTGTAGCGGGAAACAATCAAAAAAAGTGCTTTCAAGTACTTTTTTTTTTCCTCACAGCATAATGTCTTTGTTATCCTTCCCTTAGTAGTTCATCTAGTCTAACCTCCTGCTCAAACCAGGGTCAGCAATGAGGTCAGAGCAGGTGGCTCAGGGCTTGATCCAGGCTGGTCTTGAAAACTTCCAAGGAAGGAGAGTGCACAACATCTCTGTGCAACCTACTTCACTGCTAAAATGTCCTCATGGCAAAAAAAGTTTTTCCCTATACCCAGTCTGAATTTATTTCAGTTTCTGCCCATTGCTTCTCATGCTCCCACCATGTGCCGCTGTGAAGAACTTGGCTCCATCTCCTCGGCAACCTCCTCATAGGTCTTGGAAGCTGCTACTAGGTCCCTTGGGTCTCCTCCAGGTGAATAAGCCCAGTTCCTTCAGCCTCCGCTCTTGAGGCATGTGCCTTAGTCCCTGGCCACCTTGGTGTCCCTCCACTGAACTCACTCTCATTTCTCAATGTCTTTCTTGTATTGGGGCACAAGCTAGAAACAGTATTCCAGCAGAAAAGGATGCAGATATTCTGATTGTGCTGCTTTTCCCAACCCACCTTCTTTCTTTAAAGGTTCCAGGCTAGCACTGTACTATTTAGTTTGGTCTGGGACAAACGCCGCTTATTCCCCCAGTTCCTGACAGGAAAACTAGCCTGCGAATCTAAGCTTGGAAGAGGGAACACCACCTGGGAGTTAGACAAGTCACTTATTAAAAAGAAGAAGAAAAGAAAAAAAACAATGTGGAAAAAACTGTGTTGAAATTTAGTAAGGTTAGATTCTAGAAAGTTATGGACTTAATTATGAAATGGGCTAAGTCGTAGGGTTTAATCTATAATAAACAGTCCTAATAAAAAGAAAGGAGTACTACAAATTAATTAGGAGGTGCTCTGATTATCCATAAGATTTTTTTTTGTCTCTATTCCTAAAAGGATAGGCTGTAAAATAATCATGTAATGCAGTCTAAATGTTTCATCTAATTATTGCAGTAAGGGTATATTTGGGCCACAGCCACCTAAGCAAAAGGAGCTGATGTAGACTGTACTTCACTGTTTACAAGGCTTAAAGGTTCCTGAGTGACAGAAATACTACTTCTGGCATGTTCTTGCCTCATCTTATTTTTATGATTAGTTTTGGCTTAGTCATCTGATACTTGGCAGAAGGGACTGTAAAGGGGAATTTTCTGTGTCTTTACAACACTGTCCATAAAGTTAAAGTAGTTCAGGATAGCTCTATGACCAGCACAAGCTGAAAACCACTATATTATTTCCTCCTTTCTTCTCCTGTACAAGCTTGAGCCAATCCAGTACTAACAGATAGTTTCTAAGACTTAATTACAAACTGAGGATTCTTCCCAGTGGTGCTTTTGGGGATCAGTATTCCCTGTATTACCATGAAGTGTCAAAGCCATCATCCAATATACCATCTCTAATTCTACTTCCTCCCATGCTTCTGGTTTTGAAATCGCATTTCTTATCAACAGAAGTGCAAATCTGAACGTAAGACAGATGACTGACATCCTGAAATGACTTCATAATGAAAAGACAAATTCTCACGGTTAACAAATGTCTTGATTTGGTAGAACGACTGTATCAGTAACGATGACTTTCCAAGCACATAATGACGTATCCACACTTTCTGCCCATGCAATGTCTGAAAGTTCTGGATAAGAAATTAAGTGATAGCTCATGAATACTTTTGGTAGTTTTTTTGCACTACGTTCCTCATCTCAGACCAACTCCTACCCAGTTAGATGATAATTTTGGAAAGAAAAAAACCACAACAACACAAACCAAACAAACCCACCACCCCACCTCCAATAATTGACAGAATTGAATGCACCATGGAGAATTGGTGACCATTGTCATCAAGGAGGAAGACTGCAGGTGCATGTTGATAAACACAGATAAGCACAGTATAAACTTAATGATCAGCAATCCATCAACTAAATTTTGAACAGACTGCAGGCGTTAATATTGACAAAGTCAAAAATGAGAAAAAAGGGAGTGTAGTTCCTCAGTAAAAGACATGCTGCTGTCTTCTGTAATGTTTACTTTTCCAAAACATTGTATGTGGCATGGCAAATGAAGGCAATTAATCAGTGGTCAAAGAAACTTTAAAATCCTCCTTATGTCTTCCCCATATTTAGCCATTGTAACAAGGAGGAATGTACTTGCTTTTGGTCTACTGCAGAAACTAAATTTTGTAAAATTAGATAAACAAAAGCATTTCACGTTTAATTCTGGTAAACATGATTAAGCATGGTATATTTCTGTAAGTATTCCAAGGCAGTGAAAAATGGTGTAAAACCTGACTGAATGCTCACTGAAGTACACAGAGGTCTTACCTTTTACTTCAGAGGATTTGGATCAGGTCACCAATTAACAGTATGAGAAGTAAACAACCAGAGAAGTAATTATTCAGAATATCTTTGATCTTATAGACCAAGGCAGAACTCGGTAATGCATAATGGCAAGATTAATCTTGGCTTTTCTTTTAACAAGCACTCTATGAACTCCAGGTTCTTAGAATTTTACAGAGTTCTACAGACCAAAGCTGTACCATTATGACCTGTGATTTCTTTCAGACACAAATCAGAAAATAAATTCTTAGTAGTAAATAAATAATAAATAAAATCACACAAGCACAGCATACCGTAAAGTCAGCTGATTATAGGTTCAGTTTGTTACCTGATCTGCTCCTACCAAAGTGCCTTTGTTAGATTAGAGTTTAGGGTTCCGTTCCTCCCTCAGCTAGACATGGATTTTCATTCAAGTTACTTTTCATGCTACCATTCATATTGTATACATTCTTTGTATTATTAAATCAGCTGTAAAACCTGCACTATTGCTTATGACGGAACTTGAAGGATAATGAACAAACACAGGGCAGGGATTAACTATTTCTTAAATTTCATAATACACACCAGGTGTCTTTTCAGAAGATCTGCATTTAATCAATGAGAAATTACCAGACTCAGTAGCATGTAACTGTGTGAAATACTATTGGTTGGAAAATTATGTCAGTTGGGAGCAGAATTTTGATTTCTCTCTATTTTTAGGCTGATGCTTCTTAAATAATGCTTCTTAAAATGACTGTGACCATTCTAGTATCTTCCCAATTCAGTATCATGTTAGCAGGGGAATAACCATTTAACTGTCATTTGGTCACTTGTCAACAAAGTCCTAAACAGTCAGAGAGGTAAAAGCTCTAATTCCCTTGGTTCTTAAATGCAACAAACAAACAAACAAACAAGCAACAACAGCAAAACAAAACCCACCAAAGCAAACAACGAAAACTAAAAACAAAGAAAACCAAACCAAAATGAAAATAAAACCCACCACAACAAAAACAGTATCCAGATCCACTACGAGTTGTTGCTTACTGTCTTGATCGTGACACCCTAATTGTTGGTTGCAGTTACAATTATGCAACGTTACACAAATAGTAAAAGAGAGACCCTTCCATGTAATCCAAAAGGACACAACAGAATATGAAACAGCAGTCCAGAAAAGTGATCTTATTTTCCTGATCTTATATGGCAACACAGTGAAACAGCAAAGTAACACCAAGCATAATTTTTAAGGTCTTCCAAGTTAAGTATCTACAAGCAATATGAGAATTACTTTTGAAAATCTTGGCTATAAAGCTGCAACCTTCTATGTGATATGCTTTCAGCTAACAGAAGATAAACTCCGCAGATCTCCTCGGGGAGAAAAGTCTCTCCAAGACTCAACAGGTTTCTGCATTCTCTACTGTAAACAACAATTAAACACTACTTTGTGATCTCTAAAAAGAAGAAAAAAAAAAAGAAAAGAAAAAAGAAAATAAAAGAGAGCCCTTGCAGTTGCACAATTGTGGAAAACCAATGCTTTATTTTTAGGCATGAAAATCAGTCCTCAGATCAGTGAGTATCAGGGAGGTGTCACCAGCAAACACAGTCTATAGCCGTCTGCCATCATGATATAATATTTTCCAGGCTACTAACTTCTGTTTGATGTTTTGAAACACACTGTTTTCCTTGTTCCTTGTTTCATACCATCTGAGATACAGCTGACTTTCTGAGGATTAAATGACTACAGAGAAAATGAAGGTAAAACTGAGAAAATCCCTGATCCTGTGTGATGTTACCTAATACAGAACATACGTCAATCTAATAGTTACAAGAATTTGTCAACTTTATGTCTTTTAAAAACTACTTTTAAAATATTTTAAAATGTTCTGTGGAATAGCAGGAAATCTTAATCAAAACACTATTTTAAAAATTCTTCCAAGAAGCATGGAAGGATACCACAGACTCTGCAAAAAATAAGCTGCAATAATAGAAGGACATACAGCGCACTAGTTTTTAACCAGATGAAGCTTAACACAAGCAGAAGGAAGCCCATGTAACAAAGAGGTTCAACCTAATGCTGGGGGGCAGCAGCTGATACAGCACTATATATGAGGCAGTTAAGCATCCAGCCAAATTTTGCTCAGATGTTATTGACTCAAAACACAAGTTTATCCTTTTCTAAATGGATTAATGTAGAATATGATTCTTCTAGGGAAAAAGGCACCCAGGTTAATAATGACAGAACAGGGAACTTAACTTCTTATGCCTCCCAGGTCCTAGGTCAGGACAACAAACACCAGGTCCAGAATTCTCTTCAGACTCTCCCAGGTTACTTAAGCACACAGGGTTTCCCCCTTTGTTTAAGTGTGGAGTGATGGGACCTCTCCGACTAAGAACAAAACCAAACATTGTTAAACAGTTACCTGCAAGTGGCAGATGCCTCCATCTGCTTCTGAACTTTAAAAAACTATTTTAAATATCAGCAAACAGTTATGAGCAAAACAGAAAGTATTCTTCAAAGATTTTTTTTTTTTTAATTTAATGTCTGCCCTGATTAATCACGAGCTGAAAGGAATACTTGATGACTACTGTGTATTTCAGTTAACACTATTTCATAAAATCTGGCTTGACAGAAGTATAAGATAAATTAAATCAAATAATACAAAAGTTGAAAGACACACCAGCTGGCTTATGCTCAAGAAGAAATACACAGCCCCTCGGCAGTAGGAAACACCACAGCAAAGCAACTGACCAAGTGGGTAGCACAGCGTAAAGCCATTTCCATGCGTTATTGACTTGCTTTAAAACACAGTTCTTGACAAAGAGACTTCTCAGGTAAATGTATGTGATTTTGGATGACACCTCCAAGCATGGGGAGGATAAGAAGGTGATCAGGAATAGTCAGCATGGATTCACCAAGGGGAAATCATACTTAACCAATCTGATAGCCTTCTGCGATGGGATGACTAGCTGGGTAGATGAGGGGAGAGTGGTGGATGTGGTCAACCCTGGCTTCAGCAAGGCTTTTGACACTGTCTCCTAGAACATCCTCATAGACAAGCTCAGGAAGTGTGGGTTACATGAGTGGACAGTGAGGTGGATTGGCAACTGGCTGCATGGCAGAGCTCAGAGGGTTGTGCTGGCTGATACCCCAGAGGGCTGTGCTGCCATTCAGAGGGACCTCGACAGGCTGGAGGGTTGGGCCGAGAGGAACCTCATGAAATTCAACAAGGGCAAGTGCAGGGTCCTGCACGTAGGGAGGAATAACCCCAGGCTCCAGTACAGGCTGGGGGGTGACCTGCTGGAGAGCAGCTCTGCAGAGAGGGATCTGGGAGTCCTGGTGGACTGCAGGCTGACCATGAGTCCGCAATGAGCCCTTGTGGCCAAGAAGCCCAACGGTATCCTGGGCTGCATTCGGAGGAGTGTTGCCAGCAGGTCAAGGGAGGTGATCTTCCCCCAGCTCAGCCCTGGTAAGGCCACACCTGGAGTATTATACCCAGTTCTGGGCTCCCTGGTACAAGAGGGACACAGAGCTGCTGGAGTGAGTCCAGAGGAGGGCTACGAAGATGATGAGAGGATTGGAGCACCTGTCGTACAAGGACAGGCTGACAGAGCTGGGCCTGCTTAGCCTGGAAAAGAGAAGACTGAGGGGAGACCTCATCAATGCATATAAATATGCGAAAGGAGGGTGTCAAGAGGATGGAACCAGACTCTTTTCTGTTGTGCCCAGCAACAGGACAAGAGGCAATGGGCACAAACTGAAGCACAGGAGGTTCCATCTGAATATGAGAGGGCACTTCTTTACTGTGAGGGGGTCACAGCACTGGAACAGGCCGCCCAGAGAGGTTGTGGAGTCTCCTTCTCTGGAGATATTCAAAACCCGTCTGGATGCCATCCTGCACAAGGTGCTCTAGGTGATCCTGCTCGGCAGGGGGGTTGGACTAGATGATCTTCAGAGGTCCCTTCCAACCTCGGCCATTCTGTGATTTTGTAATACCAAGTGACATTACATTGTGGGGCATATAAAGATTACTGCTTACAGTTTAGAAGACAAGGACTCTGATAATGAATGTTATCTGTATTTCAAAGAGATACTGAGCATCTAAGACTCAGCCACTGAGATACTTGTTCAGTTTGCATCTAATCACAGCTTTTTGCGAAGGCACCCTTTGTTGCGCCAAGTTAAAAGCTACCTACAAATAAGGAACTATTACCCTTAGCAAAGATCACAGTGAATATTATTTCTCTCAGAAATAGTGTGTACACTTGCTCTTTATACTATCACAGTAAGGACCATTTCCTCATGACATTTGAAAATAAGCCAAACGCCACAGACAAGATGTTTTTGTTTAGCATTATATTCCTAAGCTCATGTGTCTCTAAACAAAAAACTACATCTGTGACATAACAAAGCAAATGAAAAGTTTACAAAGTGCTAGAATTCAAAGAATGATTTAAAGAATACTCAGTTATTGACAAATGATGTTAAGCAAAGCCTGGCTTGGGATGGAAGTATTTACTCAGTATCCACAAGGCTCAAATGACTTTCAGTGGCGAGAATAAACTGAAATCAGTAACATCTCTGGCATAACAGTGTGATCAGATAAATATACATCTCTTTACGAATGGCAAGTGCAGAATGCTTTCCTGTATTTTAGATAAGCCACACATTAACAAACCTAATTGCAAATAGCAAAACCTGATATGAGCAAATTAAAAAAAGAAAGATTTTTACTAAACAGAAAGCTTCTACATGAGGCTCTGAGGCTGGTAATAATAGAAGTCGACCCCTTAACACATTTGCAGGTTTAAGAGCAAGAACCTATACACTAAACAAAATGCATCAACTAACTCCCTAGTAAATTGTCATTGTTCCAGTCTTTCCAGACTTGTCACTTCCATATTTGTACTGCATGAGTCATTTCCATAAAATTCCAGTTTTATGTTCCCAATGTTTACACATACAGAAAATAAAGCACCAGATTTGGTTCTAGCCTCAGACTCCATTTTGATAAGTCTATAACCTGGAGCTAACGGCTTAGAAATTGTTTCTCATTTTCCACAGCTGAAATGGGATACAAATAATCTTTCTCCATACTTCAAAAATTAAAAGTAATTTACCCAACCTATTAAGCAGAAGTCTCTCAACTGTCTTTTCCTTTATTTTAATGTTTGTTTTGGACAAGTCTCCTGTGAAACCCTATCTATAGCTTAACTGACAGAGTTGCCCATGCACAACCTTTGTACAGTTAAAGCTACTTAAGGAAACTTGTACAGGAGTACTTAGGAGAAGTTATTGACCTAAGGTCTTACAGTAACAAGCTGCAAAATTGTTGTTTCCAGAATGTAGCTGTTAATTTGTAAACACAATAAAAACTCTCGGGCTGATGAATGGCCAGTGATAACATTCCATACTGAAAGCAGCATTGGTAACTGAATATTTACTTTGTTAATACCTATCACTGGGGCCAACAAAACCTGAGGCTTTGACATGACCTCCTGGCGAGCCATTAGTTATCCAATTATTTCATATACCTATCAACCATCCTTTACTTACCAGAACTGGCATGATGTACAGTTACAGAAATAGATTTTGGTTTCTTTTTACTGAAATAAGGAACTCGTAAATGGAATACGCCTATCCCTTTTTACTGACATTATCCTTTGTATTATATTCGCTAACCGGTATTGCAAAGTGATAAAAAGTGACAAAAAGTATTGCAAAGTGATAAAAGTTTACACTACTCATTCAACTGTTGATTCAACACAGTCTTTTATCCTATATTACTTATTTTGCACCCAACATCTTTATTTTCAAAAATTCTAAATGATTAATGGGGAAACATGAATACACCAATCTATTGGGGGTTGATAGCTTTTTTGCAACTGCCATCAGAGCCCTCGAGGAGGTTTACCAATTAAGTATTCCCATGTGAGCAGCAGAAATCAAGTTATGCCTATGACTGTACAAGTCTTTCCCACACTGGGCCCTGTTACAGTGATTGACAGATAATGCACAGTAATAATTGACAGTTAATGCACAGTGGGATTAACACCAAATTAAGACATTGGTGAAACAGAGAACAGTCCTTCAGTCTCAGCAAGGCTGGGTGGCAGAAAGGCACAGAGTTGATGAAGAGAACTCTATTTACTGCACAAACTCTCAGGTCAAACAGGAGAGTGACAGGTAAATTTGGGCACATCCAGGATCAAATGACTTCTGAGTAGAGGTTTTTGCGGATAATAATTTTGGTCTAAAGTATTGAATCTCCGCTTAAATCCTGTTTTAGAGTTCAGATTGTCATCTATATTTAGGCTAAAACAACATCTTTCATCCCAAATTATGCTGCTGAAGAACAGAATGTGTTTTGTGTGTTGAAAGGAGGAAAGCCTCAGCTATGCAGATGAATGTCCAGTCATCAGAGAAACATGTCTGTCTTAGACAGAAAGCAGGGTTACTTTCACTATCACAAGGAAGTAAAAAATTGTTTGCATCATTTCTCCCCACTACCAAGGAAATTAACTGTTCTGTAACAGAGTAAATAAAGTTATCTTTACATCATATTCCCATTCTATTAAAAGGTTTTTTATTTTGAAAATGAGATTATGTTTGTATAAAAGAAAATGACTCAGGCATCTCATCATGCCCTGAATCACTACTGTCAAAACATTTAGTCATGTCTCCTGCCTCAGCAACTGTGTTCCCCCTCTTCACCCTACAAAGAACTGCACGCTCTACCAGTTGCCAAAGACTAAAATTCACACATCCTGGTCCTGCCATACCAGTTAGAGCTCTCATACCTCTGGGTCTGATGTTCCCATCTCTCAGCTGGCACCTCAGACATTTGGAGCTGCAGACATGCCATAGTTGCATCTTCCAGCTCCATGGCGTATTCCCTGTCGAACTATCGACAAATTAAATAACATGCATGTAAGAATGATATAAACACATGCAATTATCTTATTAAGTAACTAAGCAAATCAATATGCTTCTCACTACATAAAGCTAGATAATGAAAGCAACGGAGTGTTGTTGAGCACACTACACTTAAAGTTCAGGAAACTACCATGTTTCCATACACTGCTACTGCTACTGGGTCTTAATGTTTTCACTATTGCAACAATATAAAGCTGTCGGTGCATCTCCACACTACGACAGAATATATATAATAGAATTGGAATACAGCACGGGTCAGCTGTTTTTTTGCTCTTGATTAAAGGTAGCACATTCATATGTTTATCATCAAATCTGTTTGAGCTTTTTTATTAGTGTTTGGTTTCATACTGTATATTCCTTTCCAAATGCCATGGCTGAAATTTTCTGTGTTGTACCTTGCATCAAATTATTTTGGAAGGATAAACTAAAACAGATGCACTTTCCAAAAATTTACACAGAAAGATAAGTAATTTTGCCCATATGAAGAAAAGCTTGTTCCTATTTTCTTGAGATACTCTATTACCTTCATGCTTTATTATTTGAAATTAAGTAGAAGGGTGGCCCCAGAAAAATACCTTAGTATCTTCTAATGCTTCTACAAATTATCAGAAAGGGATTTGTGAAGGAGAAAGAAGTGTGGAAGGGGACCAGACGAGAAAGACCAGAATTAAAGAAAATCTGGGACAAAAGCTACAGAAGCTGAAGGTGTATAAGATGAGGTGAAAAGATGAAGGACTAGAGAGAGGACAATAGCAGGGATGGCAGAGAAAAGAATAACAAGTGAAGGAATGTTTGAAGAGTAGGGCCTAGGATGAGCAAATACAAAGGAAAATTTCTGATACAGTACTTTACTGTATAAACTTTCACATATGGCCTTCATTTCTTTTATAGCACTTGTCTGAAATTCTGCTTAACTACTTGGAGCTGGAATTTTGTTTCTTTCATGGCTGCATGAAAAAATAAAATCTGCCCAGAACAGATCTGGCTTAGCACCTGAGTTCCTTTTTGGCAGGTGAAGAAGCTCAACAATTCAGAAACAGTAAAAGCAAACAAATCCAACCCCCAAACGCTTAGGACTTCAGGTATGCATAGCAGCATGCACTGCCACCTGGAGGCAGAAAGCTCCAAGTACAGCTAAAAGCTTCAAAACTACAGCTAATGCTTCAAAAGGAAACTTTCACCCCTAAATTAATTTTAGTTAAGATACCTAGTGTTTCTTTTGAGTTTTTCCTGGTGGAAATCTATTAAGGCAGCAAAAAGATGGTCTTCTTAAAAAGGACACAGACTCACGTTTTTAAATGCCATTTATTACACATTGCAAAAAGCTGTGAAAGCCTTTATATCTGCACAAGACTACATATTTCCAGTGATCCATGGAGTGCACAGAACCCGTCTGAATGGCATCTGTTTTCATGGGATTTTAGAGCCTAGGGTCACAGGGGGCAGGCACCTATATTTAAATACAAAAAGACAGAAATCAGTTCAAGTGCAAACCTACAAAGTAGAATGAAGATATCCATAAGCAAGGAAAAGCAAGAGAAGAGACTAAATCAGCCTTGCTATCAACAGGAGTGTAAATACTGTAGTTCAAATTTTAGATGGGCTTAAAATCCTCAGGGGAACGTTCTCCACTGAGTAGGCTATGCCTTTCTCCAGGCCTAACTAACAGTATAATCTAATCCATAATCAAGGAAATAGAAATTTGCTCTGAACCTAAACGAGCATTTCACAAGTTTGCAGGCTCTCAGGACAGACCTTTATGCTCAGATACTGGTTAAATTCTTTCAGATGAGACTCTAATTCACCAGATATGAACAAAAGACAGAGCACTATTTATTGTTTGGTAATGACTTGTACTGCATTATATTGTCACGCTCAGTAAGTTTTCCCAAGAAGTGTTCTGTGCTATGCAAATCTTAGGGAAGTTTGAGCTTTATGCTAAGGTTTGTGATTATGCATGCTAAATACTTTGAACCTAGACTGTATCATTTTATCTACTATCTCAAATAACTTCAGAAATATTATTTTATTTGCATTATATAAAGGAAAATAGCAGACAATAACATAGCACTGGACTTATTTGACTGCAAATCCTCTAACGATGTTTACCAATGACATTTCTGTCTTCATCCTTCTTCTACTTCTGTTTTTTATACTGCAATGAAAAAAAAAGAAAAAAAAAGTGGGAAAAAATACATAACTAAAATTAATGATTTATAACGACAAGAATTTACAATCCCATTCATGATCTACACAAAATTGTCTCAGTTTCCTTTAATTTAGATTGAGATGCGATAGGCTTTCCCTCTGCGATATGAAATAATGGAGCCATTTGCTTTTTGATGGACACCGAATTGGATCCTCATCTTGCACCATTGGAAAACTGGCAATATAACTAAGTACAATATAATCTGCTGCAGAATCAGGATGAGGCTTTTCATAATTGTAGGGAGAACAAAATCAGATTCAGGCACAGACAGTTATTTACTAGACTGTAACTGCTGGGATTTAGCTACTGCTATAAATTTATAATCTATGACTAATCTGTGCTCGCTCCTGTAACAATTCTTATTTGGATTTCATGGACTAGCAGAGATAGGGATTTAGCAGTCATTTAGTAAATTAAGTCACAGACACTTAGAGCAAGCTAAATTTTTGACTTGTTTCATTATACTCTGAGAAATCCAAACTCCATGCAACTCTCAGATGTCCAATGGCATTCTTTTATTTAAGAATCCAGTTTGTCAATCTACTTCTCCTCTGCTAGTATAATATTTTGACGTGGACCTTGCGGCACTGACAGTTTGAGTGATACATTTCAGTGCTGTGACAGTAGAGGCATTTCCACTTGGTGATAACTGCGGCACAAGTGAACTGATAACCACGATTTTGCCACTATGTCGTCTAACCCTGATCCATGCAGTCACAGGTAAGACCCGAGAAAAGAGCATTCAGGGAATTTATGTAAACTGATCAACAGAGGACAGATTCCTGTTAGGAAAAAAGCCAGTGTGTAACAATGAACTGTGACTTGTGTTGTTCCTCTGTGATAAACTTATTAGTCACCACTGCTGAAATTTAATATAATTTTTAAAGGAAACAAAAAAAAATTATACAGAGATCAATTTAAAGCATCATTGGTTCTAAAACATACACTTAAATTTATATTGACAAAGAAGAATTTTTAAACAAGAACCATCAAATTCATAAACCCCTAGCAGCTAGGTTATTGCCTTTCACTCAGGTGCTTCAATGTCCAGGACAGTAGAACAGTTTGCTGTTCCTAACTCACTTTGCAATGTTTTATTCTTTGATTTGAACTAAGTCAGAGCAAAACTTCAACAATCTGATGCACTTACTTTATTCATGACCCAGTCGGCATCTTCAATGGCTCTCTTGATAATTTGCTGGATCCTTTCAGGATTGTCTTCATCCGCATGAACTTTGAAACTCTGCAACATTTGATCAGTGTTACACTGACGACCAACAATTGTCAAAATAAGGATCCCTTTTAAATGCTAAAGAAAATTTGGTACACACATACTTTTTATCTGAAAAGGTAAAAATATACATCATAGCACCTGACTATGCTATTTCCATAACAAGGCTTAGTAAATGCAATTTCATATTAAGTATTTTATTCCTTTCAAACACCATCAGCAAAAATACCAAGAAGATGATCACAGACTATTGAGAACTTCAATTCAGGACAACAATTGAGGTACCTTTAGGAGGTAAAGGTATCTCAGGAATTTAGGAGGAACCTCAAGAATTTAGGATTTAAGAGGAAATTCTTCATTAAGAGGAAATTCTTCACTCAGAGGGTGGTGAGGCACTGGCACAGGCTGCCCAGAGAGGCTGTGGATGCCCCATCCCTGGAGGTGTTCAAGACGAGGCTGGATGGGGCCTTGGCCAACCTGATCTAGCGGGTGGCATCCCTGCCTATGGCAGGGGGGTTGGAACTAGGTGATCTTTAAGGTCCTTTCCAACCCAAGCCATTCTATGATTCTAGGATACCTTTCATTACGTGGAAATGCAAAGTACATGACCAAATTTAATAAGCATCTCACATCCTACTGAATTCAACAGCACCTAAGTAAAATGCTGAATAGTGAAGTTTCCTTGAAGTTGTCTGGTACAGTAAAACTACAAATGACACAGGACATCAAAGGCATGAAATGACTTCCATATAAACAGTTAGATGAGATTTACCCGTCCTGAAAAAAAAAAAGTAACAGACAAGGAACTAGCAAGTGTTACCATAAAAGATGTGTTTAGGTGAATAAGGAATTGTTGTTCACTCTGAACTAACACAAGAAGTAGAGATGAAAGCAAAGGAAAAATTGAAGGTTTCAGACTCAAAGCAGACAAAAGGAAATGCACCTTCACACACTCCCAGCATAACCCTTTGAATCCACAAAGGTTTCAAGCTTACAGAAAATTTTACATGCCCAAAGTTTTAAGAAGCTGGTCCAAACTGTAGGGGGAAAATAAACAAAAAAGAAACTACCACACAACTCTGAATTCCACCAATGAAAAGAAATATGTTTCTCACCTGCCTGATTGCATGTCTGTAATGCTGACGAATATTCTCTTCGGGAAGTTGCTTACAGCATCGAAGCAGGTAACGATATAATTGCAAAGAGTTCTGAACTAATTCAGCATTGGGTAGTGGAGCCATTGTCACGTTTTTTAGCTGTTGAAAACAAAGAACACAAATCAAGATATCTACTGAATTTTATTAAAAAACAGTAATAAAAGTGTAAAGTAATTTTACAACAATAAAAACAGGGCCAGTACATTAAAATTTAGCAGCATAACTTGAAAAAAATCTTTAGAAGAAAACAACATGAAATACATCAGAACTTGCTTAGTTTATGGACAAATTGTGGTTATTTGTCAGCGATCAAACTAGAAAAAACAGTGTGCAGTTCATGCAGAGAAAATCACTTTAAAATAGTAATATTAAGCTGCATTGCAATTTAATACTTTTTTTTTTTTTTACTTAAGAAGAAAAAAAAACACTACAGTAAACAAAAGAGTATTGGCAGCCCCCAAGAGATCTGTTTACTTGTATGAGCCTGAGGTTTGTGGCTTAACATTAGCTTTGAAATTTTTCATTTTTGGAACAGCAACAGGAAAAGAACAAATCTAGCAAGTTTCACCTCAATAACTATACTTACACATTGTAACAGTAAGTCCATCCAAGCTATATGAAGTGCTAATCAAATACTGTAAATGACTTGTCATTTAACAGATGGTTACCATCTGCAGAGAACTAAATTAACATTTGGAAAAAAGCACTTTTACATCATTACTCTTAAGAATAAAGATAATACATAAGTAACTAAATAAAGAAGTAGGTGTAAGCCATTATTTTAGCACCCGTTATGATACATACTTATCACTTGGATTTTTTTTTCTGTTTTCTTCGTTTAAGTAATTTCTTTGGCCAAATTTAGTTCCAAGTAGAATAACACAATAAGCATCTCATGCATGGGCTGCTGAGGCTCCAGATGAGACATTTATGTTTTTTTACCTGAAGTTAATTACATCTCACAGACTGCACTGGCTACCAGGTTCAACACCTCCAAGCTAACAGCCCAAGCATCCCACCCGTGCAGCCACAGCTCTGCTTTCTCACTGCCTGCCCAGGAGTACCCAGACAGGAGCAATGCTCGATTTAAACACAAGAAGAATTGCAGTAACAAGTGAGAGATAGTACAAGGCATAGGCCTTCTTCGATGGAATTTCTAAAGCTAATGCATGGGACCGTTACACACGAATCTGAATATCCCTACATATGTTCTTTTACTGCCTACAATGTTGTATTCAATGGAATTTGAAAATGTTAGGTCAAGACCTCCAGAAATCTCTAAGTCTTGCTGGGCTGCAAGATGTCCGGAATTTCCAGACTTGCCCAATAGGCACATACATACCAGCTGCTCTGCTCACTTCCCCTGAGTAACATAAGCAAAATGCCAGGCATCAGCCATGCAGATCTGGACAGAAATAAAGCAAAAAATTATGTCTCTGAATTGACCAATATGTAAATTTCACAGCCATAAAGAAATAAATACTAGTTTTCTTCTTAAGACAACAAAATATTCTGCTGACCTTGCAGTGCTCAGAGCTGATGTACTTAACTCCCGAGCATCAGTCAGCTCTGATATAGCACCTTCACTGCAAAGCACATTTGAAAAGCAAGTAATTGCAAAGAATTCTGAACTAATTCAGCATTGGGTAGTGGAGCCATTGTCACGTTTTTTAACTGTTGAAAACAAAGAACACAAATCAAGATATCCACTGAATTTTATTAAAAACAGTAATAAAAGTGTAAAGTAATTTTACAACAATAAAAACAGGGCCAGTAAATTAAAATTAAAACAGCAAGTAATATTAGGTTAAAGGTTGGACTAGATGATTTTAGAGGTCTTTTCCAACCTGAATGATTCTATGATAAAAGGGGAGAGAGAAAAACATATGATCAGTGCTCTGGCCCCGGGAGTTTCTTCTGTGTGTTCTACTCATACCCTGGTTTTAGTGTACACTCATGCTGGTTATGTATGATTCTTCTGTGTGAAGAAAATTAAACAATTCTACGAGAAAAACACATTATGTGCTCTATTCTTGAAGGGTGGGCCTCTACAATGTTGCTTTACTCATGGCACCAAGCCACAGTACAAGGTTATAGCTGAGCAACTCATGGCATTGCTGCTTCTGCTCATTAGGGGAAGACTGGGTGAAATTCATGCTACCATAATTAGACAAAAGGTAGGTAGGTTCAAAAAAAGGAAACATCCTGTAAAATGAGACAGAGCTGTTCCTGTGGCAGAGCTTCTTGTCAACAAAAGATGCATAAGAAAAAGCCTTGCAATATTAGCGTTATTTTCTGTATTGGGATCGGGCCCATACTCTTCAGCAAAGAACTTGGGCTTGATCGTGGTAGGTACTCCCCCTCTCTATACACACATACATATATGTCTAAAGAAAAAGTTTCTGCCACAAAGAATTTACAAGGCAGACTAATGACAAGTCATAAGATGAGGCAGAATGAAGCAGATGAGCCAAACAGGTGGGATGGGAATGGGGAGGAGGTGACAGTAATACGAACATGTTTTTGTGGAGCCTAATAGAGCGCACAGTATAGCTCACCACCTGCTTAGCTGCTATCAACAGGCAAGTTTTATAACACTGTTTCTGCAGGTCCTTGAAAAATAGTGAGTCATGGCTAATGATGGGTGCTATGGAAGCCCCAAAGAAAGGCTCTGATGACACTTCAGAAAGAAAACCTTTTTCTAGCCTTCAAGAGAAAAAGACGACTGTTTCAGGGGAGTACTTTACAGAGTTACTACCTCATGAGCTGATGTAAATCATGTGACGTAACTTATTAAAACTAATTTAAAGATATACAATAGAACACAATGATTAACCCTCTAGTGAAAAACACCCTTAAGAGTTGGAAACCTAGGCTACAGGCTTTTTTTTTTTCCCCTTAAAAACCCCAGACTGGCCTTTGATACCAATATGCCATATGATTTTTTGATTGCAGAGAGATGAAAGGTAAATGTATAGTGCTGTTTACCATGACCCTACTATTAACATCACAAAAAAAAAGCACTTAAAAAAAGACAGTTGAATCCCCTGATCTGTAAGCCACTGTAATGGCTGGGGTAACTTCCCTTCATAGCTAATGCAACGCAGCTTGCCAATGACCTGCACGAGGCTCAGCTTGGACACTCCCTTAATTAACCCTAGGGAAAGCACTGTCACTCGGGGGATCTAGGAAAGAGAGGAGACAGGGAACGTTCCCCAGGCAGAGAGATGGGTGATGCCAATGCCAAATGCGGCAACAAGAAGTCCTGTGCTGGGAGTGCCCCACCGGGTGTCAGAACTAACGCACATCAAAGAGACAAAAGGCGGGCTGAATTTGACATTTAAGATGGTAACTCTGATTTGGGTGGTATTACTGGATTCTAGAATACAGATCTCCGGGACTGAAATGGTTACACCACTTAGGAGAGATTCCATGGACAAAATGCAAGACGTGGTATTTCCATTTTTTTTTTTTTTTAGTTACAGGTCACTCAGAAGCAGATGCTAACTGGAGTTAATTTTCAAACCCCTCTCTCTCACCATGGTTGGGTGTAATATCATGATGTCTTGTGGGTAAGAAAACCTTAATTATTTGGCTCTTGGATTCTGTCCTCATAATCTTTACCTTCTGCCAGTTATCCTCTCCTCTCACAACTGACACGTAACAAAGATAAAGCTGCACTGGCTTCCAACAGGTCAGTGATGCGCCAAAAAAACCTCTGGACAGTCCCATCTTTCTCTAGTATCCAAAACTGACAAGTGGTTTAGTGCGCTTTGAGCTTCCTAGGGCGTGCCTGCTTTTGAATATTTGATATGTTCTATTAGTAAAGTAAGAGAGATGAGGTAAGACTTCACAATGGTCCCTCCTGAGAATTATTTACAGCCAAAATATGGCTTCCATTAGGTTTCGTGAACAATTAGAAAACTATTCTTCCATCATGAGGACAATAAGTTGGCTCTATACTGCCACTGCAATCTTTTCATTCTGCTTGCTTGATTCCACTTCTGTTCTCTCGTATTTGTGTAACAAAAGTCATTCATCCTCACACACTACAGGATTTCTACTGTCCAGGAAAAACAAAAACAAAACACATATAGGGCAGAAAGATTTTACAAAACTTCAGAAACAGAGACCAAGAGCTGGCTTTTCAAAATGGTTTCAGTCTGACTACCCCACTTGCCAGCCCATTGTCCAAGCACATGAGATTTGCTAATTCTGGCTTTGCCCTAAAAAGTTCAGCTTAAAATACAGATCAGAACTCCCCCAGGCTTAGGAATGTTCATCTCATTCTCTTCCAATCTTTTCTCTAAAACATCACTTTCTCTTTGCAATGAAACCTATGCCGGACATCAGTTCCATGCAGTTTTTGGTTTGAATTCATTTCACTTTGTCATTTGAGTAAAATAAGGTGATTATACTCCAAGGTCAGTAAAGGGATCCCTGTATCACCCCTCCAACCAGAAGAAAGATAAACACCAAAATGTGGCTCAGATAAAACACAGACTGAATCCCTCCCTACCCTTCTCTCACTGAATGCAGGAGTAGCAAACCAAACGTTATGATACAGAGCCTACAGTTACATGCTTAAATTAAGTAGAATGATTCCATGTCCATGATCTATTATGAAAACAGAAATATAGGAAGAGAACTTAATCCAGAGTAGGGCCTCAGTTTTGTTTGGGCATACTGGGCACCTACCTCATTGTATAATACTCCAGCTGATATATTTACTTTCCAAGTGTTGAAGTCCTCATTTGCTTTGCATCCCAAATTAAACTTTTTGCAATGAGCTTAAGCAGGCAGGCTCCGGGAGCTAAGCAATTTGAGAGTAAGCTGCTGGTGTGTGCAGACCTGCAGCTCCACTGGCAATAGATATAGTCAGTTCTAATCAGTTTACCCTGAGACCGCTGATTTGATATGTAATCACATCAAGCTTTTTAGCAAAGAGTTTGTATTTACGAAAAACGAGAAGTTAAAGTGAACACAGAGCAGCCTGTGCATATCCCTGAGAATCATTTTCCCAGCCGCCAGAGGGGGGTCAGTCAGTCCTGGGGCCTGGCTCCCAGCAGTCAGAGCTGAGGGCATGCTGCCAGCATACACCTTTCGCTCCACCCTCGGTATCACTCTCAGCACTGGCTTCCTTTCTTGACTTCTCCTCTGAAGTTGTTTTCTTAACAAATCTGGGACCCTTCTAATATGAACGGACCTTCAAAGAAGATTCTGGTACCCTCCTTCAGTTTCTTCCTAGCACTCAATTCAGTGATATCACTGTGTTCCCCTGCCAGGTATCAGTGAAAATGCAAATGAAACTTCAGGAAAACCATCTTGGACAAAGCTTGCTTTATTATGCAAATGCCTTTGCTTTCCTTTCCTGTTCAGGAAATTTAGTTTCCCCCAACACCTGGCTCTTTCCCCCCAACTATTTAAATAATATAATTTAAATAGTTCACCTGGTGTTTGTTATCTTTTTACTTAAAGTATTTTGGGGCTACTAATTCACATCATATATTGTAATAAACATTTACTGCACAAGCATCATGCTGAATCCCCTCGCTTCAGTTTTCCCTTTACATTTTGTACTGCAGGTGACAAAACTGAGAACAATATATTTAGACTGAGCAACATTCCTGACACGTACTGTGATTTTAAGGGATTCTGTCACAACACCATTCAATTTAAAGAAGATGTCAATGTTTCTGTTTCAGAAGAACTGAGAAGATAAGGATTTTACGTTTTGGACCAAAATCTAGCTTCACTTCTCTTTCATAACAAGAAGTCAAGAAGTCCAGCAGCATACACACTGACTTTCTTTGGCAGTCTTAAGGTTTTTTTAGCCATGTGAAACTATGCAGGGTAAGCAAGACCTTGGAGTTACTGGAGCTTAAGGATGACTATTTAGAGGTGTTACAGCCAGACATTTTTGAAGTGTATTTCTGAGTATGTTCTATTACCGTACCCGGAGTGTCTCCCCATGTCTAGCGGACATACCAGAACACCACTCTGAGACAGGGCCTGCTTGTCTACAGGACAGCGAGTGGCAGAGATTAAAGGACTAGACCAGCTTCATACAGCACATCTTTGGCTCCAGGCACTGTTCTCCCTTTCCTCCTTCCTTCAGAGGCAGTTGTGGATGTTCTGTAACACTGACATTCAGGCTTTAATAGAAAAAGGTTTTTGTTCATCTGAACGCGAGCTTAACTTTACACACAGGTTTATTTGGTTTGATCCTTAGCTGGTAAGAACTGGGACGGTTCCACTGACCTTCAGCTCCTAACCCTGTATTTCCCATATTCCCACTGAATCCCAGTTCAAGGCACATCTCAAAACATGCTTTGGGAGTAAGGCCAATTGGTTGAGTTGTTTCTAGGCTTTGAAGTCCTATCTGTCACTGTGCTCTAATTAAACCTAAGTGGTGCTATAGATTTCCTGTCGCAAAAGCAAAGATTCTTTATGTGTTGGGAATGTAGAGGACAGCCTGCTTCAGCATAAAGAAACTAATCTACGGGAGAGAGCAGGAAACCAAAGTCTCATAAACATACGAATACGGAATGATTAAGCTGATCGATGGAATTGCAAATGTGTTTCACTTTAGATAATTATGATTTTTCCAGTGCAGTATTTTTCATAGGAACACAATGAACTGTTAAATTCAAATCATGTGACCAAAACATTTATAATGATGAATTTCAGAAAAATTTCTACTTTCCCCCAAATACTGGACTTTGTAATGGATTTGAAATTTTCACCAGTTCTAGTTATCAAACCTTTACTACAGAAAGGCCCTACACTGAAAGAAAAACCAATCCTGAATTCTGCCATACATCCATAGCTTCACAAATTTTACAAGTTTGTGACATGAGTTATCTTCACGGGGAAGTTTACCACCAAAAACCTGTATTTTTCTGAGCACGCAGCGTCCCCGTGTTTGTACGACCCTGAGCAGACTGTGAAGGGTGCCGTAATTCCAGCAGGCTCCACCTGCTCCCTGCAGCCACGGCACCTCCCAGGGACCCACCGCACCTCACCAGCGGCACTGAGCCACTGCTACCTTGCTGGGGTACCAGAAGTTGTGTTTCAAAGAGTACTGAAAGGCATTCTTCCTATCGTCACCTCAGTTACCTAAGTTGTGACAGCCACTGTTGATTGTGTACATTCAAAAAAAACCACCATTTGGCTAATTTTTGAGTCTGGATTAAGTTCTCCTGTATGTTAGTCATCTTCTTGGCATTCTTGGAACCTTTGCTCACTTTAGGACCACCACAATCTTGCAACATTGTCGTAATTTCAAGAATACACTTCAGTGTATTCAGTGCCTCAGTCTGCAACTGTAAAAAGATAATTAGAATTTTTTATGTACTATAATGCTCAACTGTGAGCTCCACGTACAACATCTAACATGATTTCAGAGCCTACTGGCTGGAAAAGCTGTATAAAACCCTAAAGCAGTAATACATTTGATACTATATTAGAACCTAATACTCTTTCTTTTCCTCTCTACATGTGCATCCAGCTTCCACGAAATCAAATCAAATTCTTCTTATGATCTGACATATTGAAATGTCATCTGGCCAGGTCTTTCTCTTTCCTTCGTTTCTTATTTTCCCCCTTTTAACCTTTCTGAGCTGCCTCCAACATCCTAGCTCTACTGTGCAATACAGTTCTCCTTCTCTTCCAAATGGCATACACAGCTTTAACTGCTTTTGAAGTACTCTGTCCCACCAACTAGGATTTTGCACGTTCCTGCCTCAGCCAACTCCACATCAACTAAGTATTGCCATGTTATCACAGCTGGAAGACAACCGCCTTGGGGAACTGGACCATTATCTTTCTTATCTCACTTCACTGGAAATCTACCACAGGACATGGAAAAACTGATGGCAATTTTACTAAAACTGTTGTTTAATCAGAAATAATCTTATGAGTTGACCCACCATTAGGTTCTTGTACAGTGCTATAGTATCTTAGCACAATTCAACGCTGAATAAATCCTGAGAAGAGGTACAACTAAATTCTGTACTTGTACACTCCACGACATCACGGAATTTGCATAGTTAATTTGCCCCTCACTTTGCACAAAAAGGACAATAAGGCATAGTAAGAGTCTGCATTAATGCTTTTGTTCCAAAAACACTCCACAAATGTTACAATTTTTATCTGCCATGAAAAATAAAAACTTCAACCTCAGAAAATCTGGCTGTAATTGTGACTAATACTGTAAATCTCCTTCTGATAACTTAAATTTCATGCATAGTATAACAAACAAACTGACTGTTGAGTCAGAAACAAAATAATCCACTAATTGTGCTTTTCTGGAATGGATGACTGTATAATGCCCTAATCAGAAGGCTGAAATCACATTTGCATTTAGATAAAGCCCTGTTTAAAAAGAGACAAGTATAAAAGGAGACACTGAGACTATTGTGGCATTTCGCTGCATAGCATAATCATTTACATTCCTGATAATGATATTCAGATAGTGAAGCAAAAGCTGACCAAAGCCAATTAATCTTACACTCTGCATTAGCACGCCTGTCAATTGACCCTGTGTATACCTGAACCCACGATACCGATATGACACTGTGCCACTGCTCTCAGATTTTTTTTCCTGCTACTGTGACTGTTTTTCAAGCAAATCTCTATGGCCCAACAATTGCAATCTCAATCCCTCCAGACTAGTTAAACAGCCACCAAAACTGGGCTTCAGAGACTTCAAATATGAGTCAAAGGGCTTCAAGAACTACCTGAGCTGCTGCTGTTTCAAGGTTGTTCCCACCGTGCTCCACCCCACATACACAGGCTGGGTATGTGTTTCCTTACTCCTTCAGAGTATCGTGGCTTTAGCATTGTAACTTGGGAATGTACGACTCTCTGCCCTAGTCAAACCTCATGGTCTTTAACGTACTGATTTTACAGTACCCTTGAAAAGTAGCACAGCAGTATTGTATTATGTCTACTTTTAACAACGAGGAACTGAGACACCCACTTAATTTGGCCACTTAGTTGACATAAAGCTAGTCCGGAACACGCAGATCCACAGGGCAGAGAGGGTCCTACGCTGCGGAACCCCAACCATGAAGCAGCGTTCACCAGAACGGCGCTGGGTTCCCCCAGACAGCCCCACATTCTGACCAGCGACCCGTCTTTCATGATCTGTGCTGGGGAACGCATCGCCATTGACCGCTGCCATCTCTCAAAACCAAGCACACAAAACAGAAGTTGGAGGGAACAAAAATTGGAAATAGAGACCCATTTGATTCTATTTCTCTCGGTTGGCTCTAAGTTACTGAAGGTGCCTGTGGTCCAAAAGCTGGTACCAGTGTTGATGCTCTCGCTGCAGATTCTGTTACGAGTTGATCCCACTGCGTGTTCAAGGAAACCACACTGTCTCCCCAGGTGTTAGTAGGCTTTGGTTGAACTCAATCAAAAATTGCTGAGATGTACACAGTGGATTTTGCAAAATAGGATTGAGTAATCAAACCTTGTTAAAAAAAAAAAAAAGGAAAAACTAATGCAAAGCATCTATTCAGCAGTATTAGTTTAGTTTTAGTTAGGAAAATGCTTCAGAATATTTACAGCTGCATGAATACTGACAAAGCAGCACAGAAGTAGCTTGTTTTGTTTTCTTTTTTCCAAAAAGTATTTTTTAGTGATTTTAGGTATCTTGAGAATTCAGTGTTGAACTTGGAACATCTTCTACAATTATCTAAGCTGTCAAACTTATTTGTCCTCCTTGAAAATATAAATTTAAGTGCCCAATAATAGACTGTAAAAGAAAAAAGAAACTGAAAAGAAATAGTGAACCTAATATTATAGATTCATAGCCCAGCTCTGTAACCTGACTCATCATGCCATTGCTGGGCCCGCTTATAGCGGTACGAATACTGATTCCAGAATTGGTGTTTGTGCAAAATGCAATGGGAAAAATTTTCTGTGCAGGGAAGTAATAATCAAGCTGCCAAAATAAGAATTAAATTGGAAGCCTCTTGAAACCTCTTTAACCACAAAACATCTTGGCTCAGGATCTGACATTAGTCCAGGACGACACCCGAGTAGACTGCTGCTACTCGCTAGGATCCTTACTCTTTTTTTGGTCTTTGTACGTGGCTACTTTAGTCTTCCCTTCCACATTTCACAGCTTCCTTGTTAAAATACATTTACAACTTCCTGCAGCAGAGTGGCAGAGCTGTCCTGCTTCAGTGAAATAACTGCCTTCTTCTCTGGTTATTACACTGTAATGTGTTTTCTTTATTCCCTAGAAGGTCACAGGAGAGGGACTACTGCACTGTGTTCAAGGCCAGCTCTATGGGTCCTGCTGCCCTAGGCAAACCAGCAAACGTCCGTCCCTACCAAATCACATTCACTCACAGCGTTATTGAATGTCTTGCAGCTCTGGGCAGCAGCCTGCCCTGTAGATATACTCTCTTGTATGGGTGAGCATGTACAATGCTGAAATCCCATTGTAATAAACACGTCTCTCCAGCATGCTGAGCTTTTATTAAGATCTGCTGGTTTGATGTGATTGTTTCTGACGAGCTGTGGCCTGTCATTATTGTGAATTCTGTCCTTTCTAAATATGACCTGTAATGTCTTATTGCATGACTGATGATAGCTAGACATTTTTGTTCTGTTCACTTCTATTCCTGTTCTCCTCCGCTCTGTGCTTTGCTTCTCTGCGTCGCACATCAAGCAATGTCAAAGGAGAGTGCACTGGCAGCACGTTCTGGGGGCTCAGGACAGCGCTGTAAAGGTGGCATTACGGAATATCAGCAGACAATACAGGAAGATTACCAGCTGGCTAAACAACACATCCCGAGGACCTGGTTTTTGACAAGGAATCGCCAGCAGTTGGACATGCCTCGGGCAGTTTGACAGCATCAGCATTAGGCTTAACGCTATTGAACACTACTGGGCAGAGACTTTTCCAATCCAACACCAGGGAGGAAACACGCTTCCTTAGGCCAGATTACCCAGCTGGGGATAATTAATGAGTGTGCTTAGACTAATTGAAGAAATATTCTTTGTAGCATGCTCACCAAATGCCAAGTTAGGGCAGCAATGGAGGAACAGATAGGAATCTCTCTGGCTTAGGTGCAATTCAAACTTCTCTACTTTTTTCTCCCAAAAGTGACTTTTCCAAGTGCAAAGAAAATTCTGAAAGGCAGTCTTGTAAGAACTTTATCCTCCCAGCTGTAAACTGCTCAGTGAAGTGCTGTCAACACGCATTTTGCTCTTACTGCCCAAATTTGTAAGTATTTATAGGCAAGATCATGCCTGAATATGAATTGAATTGGATCTTGCTACCATCAGCTTTAAAACAAAACTGCCTGTTCATTCCTCCCTTCTAATGCTTTTTGAATCTTCAGATTTTTGAAGCCTCCAATTAAACACAATAAAAGGATACCCAGTTAGCAGCATAAGGTATGAAAGTTCTTTAGAAGGGTGCAAATGAATGCATGTTGTCTTTAACTGAAGCACTGGTTTTACAAAGTATGGGTCATGTAAGTATGGATGAAGTACCTTATAGAAGGTCCTCAAGAATCAGTAAATTTTCCATACGCTTTTGTCATGCTTCCCGATGCAATTAAGGACTGAACCCAGCACAAAATTAATTTTAATTTTGTTTTAAGATAGGCTAATTTTGCCCAAGCAATCCTGCTTTATCTTTTTTTATTTTATTTTTTTTTTAGCAAAAGAGTAAAAACATGTAATTCAAACAAGCTGCTACAACTTAGTGCAGAAAGGACTCTAACTGGGAAAACAAAAGTACACAAGTTCAATAGAAGGACAAAATGATGACAGGGCCATCACTTTGTCAAAGTCAGGTTTTAAGAAAAAGCAAAAAAGTCACCGTGACCCTCACTATAGACCAAATATTAATATAAGCTTTTTACTTTAAACCAAGAATGCCCAAAGTAGGCCTCTGAGCATTCCTTCAGTGCAAGTATCACACCCAGCCTACAAGGGAATAAAATCTACAGTACAGCAGGGCTTTGCAGAGTAACTTCTTATTTTACTGATTTATCGCAGCACCACCTTTCTCATCCTAACCGCACACACAATCCCAAACTAATCACAACAGTGCTTGGACAATGCCCTGGTATCTGCAGTTTGCCCTGTAATCGTCCTTCCCAATTTATATTATCCTTCACAGCAGCACCAAGACCAACTTGCCATCTCATTATCCCAAAGCCACACCTGCTGCAATTCAGCATCTTCCAGTCCTTTGCCCTCAATCCAAGCGATTACCTGGGCCCAAACCTTCCCTGGTGTAAACCCTGCCAGTGGCAGAGTCGTACTACAGATGAACTTGACCCACTGCACCTTGAGCAAAATACAGGCCTGTTCATGAGTGAAATGCTTATAAGCAGCAGTGTTACAGAACATTTAAGTCTGAGAGTGTTTAGCCTCTTAAGGGGGATTTTAATTTGCACAGTTCACTAATCAGGGATTGTTACCATACCAACAGTTAATCACGTGGCCCAATGCCCGCCATATCTTAGGAATATTCGTGAGGTCCTAAAGCCATATCTCAAGCTTTCCTAGAAATTTTACTGTCACTTTCCAAGGCCTAGTTGAAAGACCACCTGCTTTGTAAGAAAAACAAGGAAAATTATGGCTTGCAATAAGCTTGTTGCAAAGAAAGGGATCCCAGCTCAGCAAGTGGCTTTTCATTCTGGGACAAGGCTGCAGCGGGATTCCACAGGAGAGCTCCTCACAAAGCCAGATGCTGTGTGAGACTTGCACATTCTCCATGCTTCGGATGAAAGACTCATGGGTTCCCTATTCCTCCAGGGGCTGATTCACCTCTGTACATAAGATATTTTTATTTTCAAAAATTATGAGGCATTCTTTTGCAATAACAATGTTGAAGGACTCCATCATTCAGGAGATCAGTACCTGGCTGCAGAACAGGCTATCTGACAATTGATTCTTGTGCTTCATGATTTGACCCTATTAGAGAAGAAATGAAAATCCGCAGCTGACATAGTGGTGGCAGATGTTAGCTAGTGTAATACATTTGAAATGCAGGCCTAAACATTACTTGAGCACAGGATTAAATGTGTTGTTGTCTACATTAGCTCAGTCCTTGCTGCTTCTCTCCTACTCTGGTTTAAGATGGGCTTCCAAAAGGGAAGCAAACACTGCATGCTGGAAGGAGACAGTTTTGTTCATTCTGAATAGGCTTCCTAAGTCCACTGATCAGACCTGCAATGATGTCAACAGGCTGGCACAGCAACATTGACTTGAAGAAATCTGCAGTACAGGCTCAAGCCCCATTGGCAGCGTAGCTCTCGCGGTGCTAGAAGAGCATCTGCCCACCCCATGTGGAAGAAGGCTGTTTGCCATCCATCGTCATGGCAAAGTCCTGCACTTTGTTTAGATGAGATCAGAAAGCAAATGTTGAGAACAGCAAATGCTGAGAATTCAAATATCCCGTTGCATTACGCCTAGACCATGGATGTGTAAACAGCCAACCCTAGCCTCTTGGATCTGTATGAGGAAAGACATCTGAAAAAAACAACTGTGCTCCAGGAAATGGAGCGGCTTGTGCTGCGAACAGGAATCGTATCCTCTGATTCTCACACTAGTACCTTATACAGGGAATCATGCTATTGACTATGCCTCTGAAGTGATTCATCCCTAGCATCCCTAACGCAGAAAACGATCCCCTGAATCTTTGGAACCTATGTCCTAATTCTTTTGATGCTTGCTGGCTAAACCAGTTTCAATATCCTCTATGTATCTGGATTTCTGTTAGTGATTGATCTGTCTGGATTTTGACTGAATGGTTCTGAGGCGATTCATATACTTCCTTTTTTCTGAAGTATTTGGGTGTTGATACAGAATGCCAGAGTATGCTTCTGCCGTCGCAGCAGACAGCACATGGCAGGCCAGCTCTTCAGACTGACAAAAGCACCTCGTGGAGAGGGAGCTGCCTTAGGTTTCAGCCATGATTCAGATTTGTTTACATTTTGTGAAACCTCAGGAAAAGGGGATAAAAGCTTCAGTTCAATTGAAGTCATGTTGCTAACCTTCAGTGCTAATAATTAACTCAATTATGCTGAATTAATTTTATGTAATTATTGGTGATGGCACAAAGACAGTGGCCCAGAGAAAGTTTGAGAGACAGGAGGAACAGAAGTCTTAACAATACAAAATACCCCGTAAATAGCGCTTTTTTTTGCCAGAATGAGTCAAAGACAAAATGAGTTCATTACAGTCATCTAGCTTTACTCAACCCTCCAAATTACCCCAATACCCAGACAAATAGCTGTGAAATCCAGCAAGTGAACTAGAATTAAAACACGCCCTGACGAATTTGACACAGCACTCAGTGCAAGCGTCTTTCCCCATCCTATTATCTAAACAATACAGATTTAATAATATATTTAACAGAGCCACAATGCTTTGCCTTTAACTGAAGACATTAATTAAAAACATTTTCTTGTTGCAGTGTTGTCAATTGGGTGCTTTTTGATGAACAATCTGGAGAAAGCTTATGGAGTCTTTTCATTTGATCTGCAGTTTTATCCAGTACTTTCCAGACTTATTCAGTTCAAAATAAACATACCAACTATAAAACAAACAGCTATCTTTCTGCTTCCCCATTCAATATTTGTGATTTGCTTTGAAAAAGTACAATAGAACTGCATTTTTTTGTTGTGAAAATATACAGCTTACTGTGGCTTTTTTAATTTTCTCATGAGTTAAAGTCATGAGAAGAAAATAATTAGGTGTGATTGTCTTAGGTGTTGGGAAAAAAATAGAAAAAGAAAAATAAGAAATAATATGCAAATTACTGCTTTAAGCATTACCAGAATCTCTACAGGACTTTCTCACCTCCTCCCTCCATTACTGGAGGATGCGCACCCAAGCTGCTGTTCCACTTCCATTTACAGTCTGGTCAAATGCCACGGACCGAGGGTGCATTTACCAATACAAAATTCACGAGACAGAACACCTAATATTGCAACCAAGTCGAAGATATAAACCTCTTACGTCTCAGACTACAAGTGATCAGTAGTATGTGCCTTTTCCCATTCCTGAGCCTGTCCACCTTGAGTGCCTAGAGTATGCCACCCACATGTCCCCAGACTTGTACATAAACTGCCTGAGGCAAACCTCTCATTGCCTTGCTTCCATCAGGCTTCTCTGCGTGTATGGATTGAGCACCATGGGTGGTTATTTTCCTGCTGTAAAGAATTTAAAAATTAAGAGTTTGGATTACAGCATCAATATATTTGATATTTTTACAGACTGGGAGGACTGAAAATATTTAACTATGAAGAGTGTTGTATCTCAGCTTGCCTTGCTTCAGTTTGAAATCCTGCTTGTTTCACATCTGTTAACATTGTAAGTATACAGATTTCTCAACTTCTACTGCATTTCGACTATCCTTGGGGACAAAAATATTACCTCCAAAATCACCAGTTGCTTCTGAGATGCACTTTAAAAATAATGATTTAATATAATTGCACTGTGGTTTAACTGAAATGCAATATATTATTATTCACAAATTTTATTTGCCTCCTCTCAGTTTTTCCTTCCATTTCCTTCTGGTTAATTAAGCAAATTTTTTCCTTTATCTTTGCTACTATTTGCTTGGTTCAGTTACCCCACTGGAAATATATATATTTATATATAAAAATATAAATATACATATATATAAAATAACAATCTAGTAAGATACAAGCCCTAAAAGATGCATACAAAAATAGTGATGAATAAACCATTCAATTTCTTCATATTGAGCTGCCACAGAAAACATTTGGAATTCTGTGGGTGGACTCAAGAGCCAGAAGAAATACTTCTAATATTAGTAAATCCAGCTATCACGTAAACAGGCACAAAGAATTGAATAAAGCTGAGCCATTGTGTACCATGCTGGTTTTAGGTTTGGGAATGTGATAATGCTTTGAGAAAAGAAATCTAATGAATAATCCCTGGAGGAGATCAAAGCAGCATGTAATAACAGATCGATAAAATAATCGGGTAATGAGAATCCAGCCGTGTTTATGTAGGCCTGTTCCTGCAAGTGACTGGCTTCAGCTGAGACAGCCGAGTTAGTGAAGACCAGGCGTTATTTTTTTCTCCCCTCTCCAATCAAAATAAGTGAAATTGAGAAGCAATCAACCAGTCCAGCTCTGAGAACTGAAGGAGGGAGGATTACAAAGGAAAGGGCAGGTAGCATGCCCCGCAACAAGCTGGAAAGAAGCACAGCCAGAACTTTTTTAGCCAGCACAGAAGGAAGAAGAGCAGCTGTATGCGGTCTAACATTCTAAAGCCACTTCACATCCATCCATCAATGCAAAGGGTGCTTGCATGAGTTCATCAGCTTTTTCCTGACACCAGCCCATGCCTCTATCTAGAGCTCCCTCTTCCCACACCCCTAGCCTGCTTTTCCTTTCTGTCGTCACAGGCTTGATTTTCCCTTTCATGGATTTATGCTTGAAAAAGCATCACTGCCTCAATTGTCTATTTTCAGCCTGTATTTAAGAAAACCCTTCGGTTCCATTTGTAGCCACATCCTGTCTCTGCCTCCCCCTCTTTCTGTTCCTAAATATAAGGCTGATGCAGTTTGATGTGACATGACAAAATAGCACATTTGCATCGGCAGAAACTTTCTCTCAACAGCAGTAATTAAAGGGAGTAGATGAAACATCACTGAAATTGGTGTTTACTTAGCCTGCAAATAAAAGACTTAAAGAGGACTTGAGAGGGATGTTCAAGTGTCAAGAACATGAAATTCATTGATGAGTGCCTCCTTTTACATTCTTTCCTACTGCAAAAGCAAACTGTAGCTCAAACAATGTAATCTATTTAAAGAGGGAAAAAAAAAGAGAGGCTTATATAGTCTATATTCCTCACCAGTGAAAATCATTTGATGTATTTCTCTGAATTATAAATAGTACCAAGACACACTTGTGGTTACACATAAGACAAGGTCATCGAATCTGAAACTACAAAGCTCAGGCTCTCAAATTGAGTAGAAGACCGAGATCTCATTGACTACAGTGAAAATTAGGAACTGAAACACCTTAGTTTTGAGTTGAGATGCATCAGCAGCAGACAGACACTCACCTTCACCTACAGCAGATTTTTGTTAATTGCCAAAGACAGGAACTCAGAAATAGTGGTCCAGGGTTCTGAATGCAACAACTTCAGCAGGATTCATATAGCAGATTAAAAACACATTTCTTCAAAACTTACAAAATAAATACCGTAATTGATTTTGCTGCGTGGATGCACTGCATATACTTGACAGGATCAGCTACTGTCAGCTTCCTGCAGTTTCCTCCATTACAGGTAACAGCAATAGAAGGCAGTGGTGGTAGGATAGCAGCATTCAGAAACTGAGGGTTATTCTTGATTTTAGAAAATCACTTGAGTTTACTTAATCCTTATGAAGAATTCACGGAAAGGTCTGATGGATGTTCCACAGGCCACAGGATTTAACAGACATACTTTAAAGTGGAGCTTCCTGCTCTCAGGAGAATCTTCCTTTCTTTTCTTGTTTACATGAGGCTATTCTTTTAAATCCATCTGTGACTGGCACAACCACTCTGCTTAAAACTGGCAGACCACATTTTGAACAGGCTCATTTCCATCCTAAAGCAGATGGCATCAAGAACAGAGTAGGCCAGAAAAATCAGTTTGCATATTATGCTTCAGTTTTTATGGGTCATATTACCATTCAAAGCCATCAAAATGGCAACCCATATGCAATGTGTCTGCCATTGGAACCGAAGTGATATGCTAGAATAACCTCAGTGTGGCTGGTTATAAATAGTCTGATTAACCATTAAGTAAACTCTGATATTTAAAAATCAAATATTTTCCTTGCTAACAAGATACTGACTTTAACTGATCAAGGAAATGGTTTTAGTGAACCAAAAAGGAAAAGCCATCATCTCATCTTCATCCCTGAACAACTGTATCGGCAAGCTCTCTTGGCAGAAAATAGTTCAGCATCTATGCCAAATATTCTCTTAATAACTAAGCCAGGTGCAGACGTTGGCTATGTAATTTGTTCCAACTTTGTTTTAAAGACAATTTTCTGGCATGTAGAACACTTATTATTCTTGTACCAAAAAACACATGCAAAGAGCTCTTCATACCCCTATTTTTTCCCAAAAATCTGTAGGAATACTCTCATAGAAATAACACACGTCATTAGCAACATACGTAAGTGATCGAATCAGCAGAGAGCTGTACCCTAAAAATACTAAAGCGATGCTGAAACAAGGTCAAAAACATGACGTTCTGTTTCCAGCCTCCCACCCATATGCTGCCTCCCTGCAATAGCGCACCGGACAATTGCTGGATCCCATATAGTACAGAGGGTACACCCCAGATGCTCCAGAAGCCATGCTTCCACATTTACAGGGTTTGAAGCAGGCAAGTCTACTACTGCGAGAAGTCTTAAATGGTAAAGACGTATTTCAAATGTCTTCTGCTATGTTATCACAGCACCTGAAGCTCAAACAACTGTTATGCTAAATAACAGCGAGGGCCACCACCCTGTGTCATTAACAAAGTTTTTCCATTCAAGTTTTATCCCCCCTCTGACTACTCTATGTTAATTTTCTGACTAAGGCACAATACCAATATTCCAGGTGTTTATTCTCAACTAAATACAATACACTCAGGAAGAGCAGATTCCCTCCAAGATGCTGAAATTACTGATCCAGTTGTAATCTTGATAAACATACCAAAATATTGCTGCATTTGGCATCTTTACTGACAATTTAGAATTGGGGATCTGCTACTGTATTTGTCATCACGGCTGGAAGGAAAATAGGGGTGTTCCTGAATACAAAACGCTGTTTGGAAATCAATCCTGCAAACACGCACAGCTTTAACAAATTGCATCAACTCCATTTCTACCATTTGTTCGTGATTTGGCATTTTCGCCTTTCTCCCTACATGGGGCAAATAGGCTCCTAATGATTTCCATAAAACCAAAAGAAAAAAAAATAATCACTTACAGCATTCAGAGCAAAGGAACTTTAATTATCTTCACGGATTAGGTCTGTCGAAGTCCAACAGTAAGCAAGAGACCTGCAGAGAAGAATCAATTTTCATTACCTGGTTCTCCCCAACTCACTACTTAAAGTACCATCAATAAAGAAGTGCAGAGAAGCCCATCCACAGCACACATTTCAAATTTATCAGCATGTAAGCTTTCACTTAACTAGTTACATTAACCATGAATTCATGGCCTTGAGATGAATAGGTTATTGCTTTCAGTAATCTACTCAAAACACTTTTTAATAAATATATACTACAAAATATAAGAAGAGTAATTCCAAAGCATTCAGTGGAACCAAACCTTCAATATTTCCTGTTAAATACTTTCTTACCTGCAGAAACTATTAACTATTTTAAAGAACCACAGTTTCTAGTACTCAGAACTCTGTAAAATGACGATTTCACAGAGAATTACATATTTGTAACAGCAGAACACTGCTTTGGAAAAAAGCATGCTTCAACAAGGAGACAACCCAACAGCTTCTGAGTAAAATTTGAGAACTACTAGGCCTAGACAGTCATTTGGCATTCCACTCCCACTGCCGGCGCGCTGCAATCTCATCTCAAAACGCCCAAGTGCCCTTCTGCAGGAAGGAGCACAGGAATAACTTCATGAATACCCGACTTGCAGCACCAGCCTTTGCTTTTAGAAGTTAGCTCCCAGAAGGCTGCAGAAAACTAGAAATGACTTCCTTGACAGTTGCTATTTTAACTGAAAACAAGCAATGCACAACAAACAGAGCTGCATAAATGTTCTACATTACATCAGTCAAACAGCATCTGAGAATCTTCCCTTTCATACTATTTTTAAACATTTTAACAGTATGCCATATTGCTTTGGAGTTGCACCTTGCTGTAGTTGCTGGATGACTCACATTCAGTCCTAACAGGAGAATTCCGGCCTCTTTTCCACCTGCCTCTGTAACATTTTAGTTGTCTGCATTAACTCACTCCCCCTTCCACTGCGTATGGACATTTGGCTCTACAAGAAACTCCTGCTTTATCAAATATTTGATTGCACCGTAAGAGAATCAAGGAGGCAAATTCTCTGAAGTCAACACTAATTCTTTTATTTAGAAGTTAACTTCACTGAAGTTGAGAGAGTGGGCTGTACTGACTATCCAAAGACAAGAGGATCAAGAATTACTCAGGTTATCTGCTACTCCACAGACTTTCACAGAACAACTTGAAACAAAAGTCCAGTCCTGAGGATACCAGTGACAGCAGAACCTGAATTGATCTTTTATGCCTTCCCATGAAAGGCAGAAGTTTTTGAAAAATCTGATTTACAGATGCAGACATTTACAGAATTTAGATCAAAGACTGGCAAAGGTGAAAATCCAGATTTTTTTCCAATTAAGAATATCATAACTTGGTCACATAATGGCTGACAACAGCTTGGGATACTTATTTTTTAGAATCTAATTTAGGCACCCATAATTACTCTCTGAAGGAACATAAATTGGAAAAATGTCAGTTCCAAGGATTAAAGCATTCAAAATTGCACTTTAGTTATGATTATGGGAGATGCTTTGTTTGCAGCCAAGACCTATGCATCCCTTCTTACAAGGCATCTGAGCAAAGCCTTTGCCATCCACCCACACAGCAACTGCCGCCACCCATATTCTCAGTCTGCATCATTAGCAGCCAGTGCCCCTTTCTCTGGGCTCAATGTTGCCCTATTATTGTTCACCCATGCCATAAAAACACGTTCCTAACCCACTGCCTTGTCTGTCAGTCTTCTCTTCACATTCCCATTCTGCCTTTCCCTTACGTTACATAAATACAAGATCAACTGCTTTCATTTTCAACTTCCTCATAGCCTCTCTCACCCTCTTTGTCTTACCAGAGATGCAGAATTTTGCCTCTAATTTGCAAATTCATATTCTTATTCAATATTGCACATATTATTTATGCTTAGTCCTTGCCTTGATGCCTCAAGAATTTGAAGAGCCAATCATTACCCCTAAAAAAAAAAAAAGACTAAATTTCTCTTTTGCTGGAATAATCATCTGAACTAATAAATACAACAAATAAAAACACCTGGTAAGATTGATATGACGAGACAGCTTCACTCAAGATGTACACAGATAAATTTCTCATAGGAGATGATCAAAAACAAGGACCTAGAAGAACAGATTCAACTTCAGTTAAAAGCCAGTGGTGAGTCCACTGAGGTCTTCCAGTTCTTCTAGAACGGAGCACTGACAGATACCTGGTGACATTATTTTCATCCATCAGCTGAATTTCCCTTTCTAAATAGCAGATAGAAACTTCGATGTATCTTAGATGTGTGCTGTAGAAAACCTCTTATTTAGCATTGTTAATTAACAGTTTGTAGATATATCTGCAGTTAGTTATCCCAGTAGGACATTTATGATGCCCTTTCAGAAGCACATTGTCCTTTGCTGTTAACATGTGGCTAATATAATAGCCAAAGAGGAACGCAATTAACTTCTCCATGGGCTGAAATTTAAACCAGCAATTAATTCTATAATTCACTTAGCAGAGCATCAGGCACTTCCGTTCAGAAAGCTGTCCAAGTCTATTCAAAATACACCCTGTTTAGCTTTGGGAACACAAAATAATCGCAGTTACTGCACGTCACGTTTAGTGACAAATATTGCTTACAGTTTAACCTTAATTTCTGCCTTGAAAATATAAAAGCCTTTAAAAGAAGTTATTTCATATCAAACAACTTTCCTTTACATTGTGAGAAGTGTGTAAAGGAGCACCGACATGCGAACTACGCTCCTAATATGTTTACTAGCTGGTGTAAGTTGGCTAAAGCCAGTAATCTCCAACTTGCTGCGCTTTTTATACCAGCTACAAACCCAGTGTCTCATCCTGATCTCAGGATACAAAGTGCTCGTTTTTATGCATCATATTGGCAATATTTCTGGTTATTCAAACACCACCGATGTAAACAGCTGCAGCTGGAACACTGCTTGCATGGTGTTGTTGACATTAGAATATAACCAAATGTAGCTTGATTTTAAAAATAAATAATGTGCTCCCTAAAACAATGTCTGAGAAAACACAGGCTTGTTTGTATTTGTAAGCACAGACATACTTCCAAGCAAAACTCTGAGCACATGTTCACTTCTGTGTAGGACTGAACAAAATATTCTTGTATTGCTGTTCAGTTGTTTATTTATAATAGATCAAACTTATCCAAAAGAAATAGAAAAATACTATATTGAAATTATATTAGGATTTCAATATTCAGTGTTTCAAATTTCAAAAGCAAGTACAATTTGTTGTATGAAACCAGGCAGAAACCTGATATTTCTAACATACCAAAAATTATGTATCACAAAGTTTAAAATGAAAAATGATGGGTAGGAGAAAGAAACAGGATTACCCCCAAGAGGCATAAAAATACAAAATTTGGATCTAGAGACCAATGAAATTAATAAAACTTGCCAGGAACAGAGTTCAGAAATTTGAAGCATAATAGCACTGAGGTACCTTAATCTTTATACCTTGGGTGTCCTGGAAAATTCCAATTTCTGAACAACAAAAAAAACCCACTGAGTATTTTCAGTCCACAATATATGTTTGTCTTTATATAAATTTGTGTGGGTGGGCAGAAAAAATTGAAGAAGCCACATATACATTATTTTCAAACAAGCTGCCAATGTTTGCTAGCTGCACCAGTCCCATGAACTTGCAACATGCCATTGTCTCTGTACGCTGCACCTCTGCTTCCCACCGTGGTTAGAACAACAGCGCTAGGAACAGAAGCAACTGACGTTCTCATTTCCTCCTTCGGCACAGCACACCGGTCAGCTTTAATCAAGAGAAACACTTCCATAATAAACCTACAAGATTTATTCCTCATTTGTTTGCAATGAAAGAGTTAACATCCGTGACCCAAATATGGAGACCCATTTTAAACTTGCTGAAAATTGCTTTTTAATCCTAGCTCTCGAGGATTTCCTTTGAAACCATCTGCCACACACGCTCGGTGCTCCTTTCCTGTATATATGCAGGATTACTATAACATAGATTCTTTTGTGTAACTTAATACATTTTGGCACATTAAAAAAAAATAGTTCTGATTTCAATTGTATACCAGAAAATGACTAAAAGTCAAAAGCAGCGGTAAGTTGAGAGCAAAGCCAGACAAAGCCGTGTTTACCTTATTTACCGCAGCATTGACATTGCAATTCCAATTCAGCCAGACACCGCGCAGGATTTCAGCAAATAGTTCTGAGTCAATTAACTAATGTAACTTACACACATGCTTAAAATTAAGCTCAAGCATTTTCCAGGATGTGAAAGATTTAAGCATGCACCTTCCCAACTAGAAAGCAGATTGAAGACTGGAAGATAGAATTAATGACACGATCAGAGAAGAGGAAAGATTTCTAGACGTTCTCCTCAAATCTTTTGTCCAGTCTTTTTTATTTGCTTGTGATGAACATTTCTGCAGTTGTGCTTTTCTAGTTCAAGTACTGAGAAAGTGATAAAGTCACATTCCTAAACACACTGAACTTTAAAATGGATACTTATGACTACAAATACTTCAGCGATCACCCAAACCAGAAAACAAACATACGACATACTGCTTCTTACCAGAACAATCACAGCCAGAGCGATTGAAACTAGCAAGCAGGCAGTAATATACATTTATAATCAATTTCTTGGGTCAATGCATAAAGTTAGAACTCAAAGTCCCAACAACAACAACAAAAGAGCATTTTCAAGGTTAAATGCTTTTTAAAAAGTAGTAATTTGTCTGCAAGCATTCCATGAATGGGAAATGGGGTAAGTTATTTGCATAGTTTTAATTGTGTAAGATGGGCCATACAGACAGACAGGCCATAGCCTGTAAGTGTCTTAACATTAGTCCTTTTCATGGTGAACAGTCACCTACTACCTAATAAAAGTGAATAGCAAGACAAAATTCCACACCAGAACTTTCCCTGTAACAACAAAGATAGATCTCCTTACCCTTAGATGCATTTTTCCTGCAAATGAGCAATCACTGCTACAAATTATTAATATACAGGAGATCTCCACATGCAGATGTTGGAAGAATGCAGAAAGAAAAAGCAAATCATTTTGTTTCAGCAATAACAGATGTTGGTGCATCATCCTGCAGACATGTTACTTTTAATACAAAGCAGCTCATAAAGTGAGTGAGGGGGTGAGGATGGAATCAATGCCCAATCACCCAGTTATTTCAGTGTTTACATTTTAATGAGCTTCCTGCATGACTCTATCCTTATAATTTTCCTTCTCTAATAGTAATATGAAATCAGTTTTGTCTTAAGCAACAGTGAAAAGAAGTTCAGCTGCCTAAGATGGCTGCTAGGAGGTTCTTTAAAACAACGCTATCCTGTCATTTATTTCTGTACAAACCCAAAGCCATTCCCAAGCTCCTATGGCACTACTTGGGATCAGACTAAAGTGACTCAACAGCTTCATGTCCTTCTCACCTGCTTGTAAGGCAAATGGTTCTTCAAAGGCTGTAACAGTGCTATGGCACTTGCAGACAACTCAGTGCTACAGAAAACAAACAAAAATGCACAACAGATAAATTTAAACCACCTTTCTCTGGCGAAGGGAGAGACTAAATGGAGCCTGAGCCACGCTCCAGCTGGGGATACACGATCAACACAGCACCTTATTTTCTTTCCACTCCCTTAAACCCAGCCAGTGATGTTGAGGAGACGGAAGGCCATCAGGGACTGAGTGAGGCCAGTGCTGTGGCTGCAGAGTAGAAAATGCAACAAATGCATGCTTAGCTCCCGCCTCTTGTTCTCACCATGCCCATCTCTCCACGCGTAGCACCAAGAGACAGAAATGCACACACGCACACAGCTATGCAGTGACACACACGGGCAAGGCAAGGGCCGCAGGAGCTGAGCGCGAGAAGGCCAAGCAGTCACCCAACAGACAGAGCTGTCGCTGGGAGCAGCCAAGCGCTCCCCTGCCAACGGACAGGAAGCCACGCAACCACCAACTAGTTAACAGAAGTGATCCAGAAAAGCTTGCATGAGGCAGATGTGAAAATTCGGATGCTGATAAATCCTCTGGAATCTGCTGAGCTGCACAGCCACACAGAGGCAAACCGAGGCTGGGACAAGAGCCCCCTTTTTGCTGACGTGCACTGGTACGCAGCGCTGCAATGGTGGCTTCCGAGCCGCAGCTGTCAGTTCAGATACAGTTTCTCTTCAGATGCGCACTCTTCTTTTCAAGGCCACAGACGGCTACTGTATCACCTCGGGGTCTCATTTACTGACTCTTTCAATCCCACTTCCCTTTATAGCGGATTAAATTGATTGTCATTAGGAGCACAGGGAAAAAGAAAAGCTACCAGCAGCCTTTGGACAACGGCAATGCGAACTGCGACACTTCAGGCAGCGCCAGCAGTGCAGCAAGCACACACACCCCATAGATGTAAGAGATTTATGGACTCGCAATTTGAGCACCCTATCGCTCTTGGATGACATATTCTCCTCGGCATTGGTATTTTTGGAAGAAATATGCTCAGCGGTGTACAATATGGCCCCTTGTTAACACTACATGAAATCCACAAGCAGCTAACTTCCCAGAAGGACCTGTGCAAAGGTAAAGTTACCCCCATAGCTCTTCATGCAAAAATGTAAATGTGCAAGTTTAATTGCTGCCATGTAAAAGGTGTTTTTAAAACATAAATCCTCCCTCTACAACACCATCCCTCCCCACCCTACCCCCAACAGCCAGATCTGGCTACAAGACAGCTTTCTGAAGACTGACTGGTGCACCAACGCCACAAAAATTAGTGATCCATAACTAATTAATATAAACCTCCTGAGGGAAGTATTGCTGCTGGTTATCTTGATACGAGAAATTTAGTTCAGAAGGATAAGCTGGACAGACAGCTGAAAAGCTTTAGTTCTTCCAGTAGGAAATGAATTGTTTTGGTGAAGAAAAGCCCTTAAAGTGATACTATCACGACAAAAGCACAATTATGGAAAGCATTAAAAGTCTTAAAATAACCTAGAAAACATTTTTCTGTAAGCAATACTATTTCCAATCTTTCATAAAACATGAAAAAAATCAAAGACATTGAGTATTTCTCCCATCTAAACTTAGGACACATGTATGATTAGGAAGCTATTTGCTACAAAGCACCCATGTTCCTCAGTTATCAATTCTGGTTTTGCATCTGGTACTTTTCAATTCCCCCTTCCACTGAATGAAGGATTGTCTTCACATTCCTGGCAAAACTTTGTATCATTTTTTTCCTGATTAATTTTACTTCCCACTCCTACACCATTACTTAATTCCTTGGTTATAACCTATCTCGGCTATGTTCACAAAGAAACTGGTGAAAGTTCCTAGTGACTTACATATCAATGTGCTATGTTGTATGGTATGTTACATCTAAGACCCACGTTTTTTGCTCCCAAGCACACATAATGAATTTTCGTCAACAAAAATATCTGATTTTCAGTATAGGACGATGTAAAGCAAACAATTAACTAAACTTCACAAGATGTTTTAGCCAAAGTAGCTCCTGCTATACCTGCTGTGTTCTCCTGCTAATACTGAACACTGACAGGAGCTCTCCTGAGGCCATCAACAAATCAAACACCAGAAGCCACATAGTAATTCACGTGGAAACATACCAGCAAGAGCTCTTAAACTAAAAGACTCCTCCATAACACAACGTAATGATTGTTGGCTGTTATGCAAGCACAACTCCTTGCTATTATGTCAAGAATAATTTCATCACTACCAGTTATATACCTGCATGTGCATAAAGTAGTGGCTAGTTTAAATGTTTCCTCCCATCCCCTCCTGAAGCAACGTGCCATATGTATTTGCTGAGTCCGCCTGAAGGCCATCCTCTTCACCTGTTAACATGCTTCAGGAAGAAAGCAACACATGAAAACTCCAAAGCTGCTGAATGCTGTATTCAGAGTTACGGGGCAGTAAGAATACAAATACAACCTCTTTTTACCAAGTCTATCAAATGTAGAAGACGTATTCCTCGCTGCATATCATAATTATCCTTGCATAAATACAAAGCACCTCCAATTAAAGGAAGGTTGACAAGGAATCTTGGTTCTGAAATTAAAACAAACATGGGGGTCCACTTGAAAGAAGCAACCCCAGCTTACACGGACTGAGGATTTGGCTTCACACAGTCCGTTCCAAATGGACTTTATGGACCAAAGTCTACTGTCAGATGTATGGACATAAGTCTGTAGACAACATGAAACTTGTTTTTCTGTATCCATAATGATCTAATAAAGCACAGGCTCTGAGTTGCACCAATTATAACAAATCTCCTATGCAAACAAGTTTAATTAGCATTACATTATTGCAGTTTATAGCAGTCACATTCCAAAGACAACGCTGGAATGAAATGTCACGAACCAGGCTGCAAGTTTGTCATTTCCTATTATTTTCCAGATGTTTTGGCCTTCTACATATTCCATCTTGACATTTATGTATGACAAAGAGATACTGTAAGACTTGCAAGACCGCAAGGAATAACCACTTCTTCATACCTCAGTGAAAACCCAGTCTGTTTAAGTTGCATTCTCAGAACTGCCCTGCTACAGTGGATAGGTGTGCCTGCTACAAAGACCTCAATTTAAAAATTACTGGTTTTAAGCGTTTCCATAACACACTGCTCTGTTTTGATACTGAATGAGCACGGTCCACTACAACACTTAAGGAACTTTGACGTGGTGAAGGATTTTTGAGCCATTATGCTAGACGACATTAGTCATTACATGAACAAGCACTAAGAAGCCATCCAAACTCAAAATGAGAGGGAAAAAAAAATAAAACAAAAAACAGAACAGGCTGGACTTTGGGCTATCATTACAAAGGCAGAATAAACAAAACTAACTGGTATTTGCTGAGGCATCATCATCTGCAAGAACTTAACAGCCTACAGGTTTAATCTCCCACCCGGCACTTCACAGAATCAGACCTGCAGAGTACTGGGTCAAAACACGGCTATCCTGACTCAGCGAGTTTTAGCGTGCACTTGGCTTTGGTACAACTGAGAGCAGGACAAGAAATAATCATGACCGTTAGCCATGATGCTGTAAACAAAATGCTTAGCAAAAGGCATAAGAACGGAAGCACACCGCCAATTCAATTGTTTTCTTCAACTTGTCGTCACTGGAATCGATGACAGAACAAAAGCTAATCTTGGGACAAGCAGACAGATTAATTTATTCATTTCCAATTTTGTAAAGAGGGAAAAGATTTCAAAGACAGAGACTCCAAAAAATTGTTCTTCACAAAAGAAAAGACTAATACACATCAACATATATTATTACTTTGCTGTAAACAAATTGTGGTCCTAACATACAAGATGGTATCTACCTGACTAGCCAAAACCCCTCAAATTCGCAGGCACTAACACCGTCTGACACTTTAATGGCCTCAGTAGTAGGTTTTATGAATAAAATATTAACAGGGTGTTACAGAATACTGAAGAATGTATCTACAGAGTTGTATAGTGAGGTATGTGTGGGCTTGTCAAACACCCACATTATAAATTATCAATAGTGCAGCTCAGAGTACCCCTTTTGTGCATCAGAGAAATCTATGCAAGCATTTTATTATGCTTTGTTCCATTTAATATTACTTTTCCTGCGTTAAGCAGCCATAAGAAAAAGAACTACACACGTGCCGAAGGACACTTATGGGCAATACTCAGCCATGAAATGAAAAAGACTCATTCTACTACATAAAATCCTGTTTTCACAACTAGCTCCTGGGGTACAAAAAAGCATTCCATCTGGAACTGGACTGTAGCATTTCACACAGTACAATATAACGCCATCTTTTGTGAAGAATTTTCAAGTTAAAACGCTGTTGAGGAGCACCAGAAAGTTGAACGGGATGATTACGCATTGTCTCCCACTACCTAACCTTATGTGGAGTGCTGTCAAAAAGATTACACTTCTGCAAAACGAGTGGCAAATTCAAGGGGAGAGTGAGTCTCCCACGAGTCAGGAGGAAATACTAAACTCAGCACAGCAGATTTTCAGTGTACAGTATTTATTTTTACATGCAGTTTAAATGGGGTTAGCTAAGTGTCCAACAAATACAGATACAGTGTTCAGTGTTTGCTACTCAAAAAGCAGGCTTGCTACCGCTCTACAGCACTCGTACTGTGAATAAAATCGCAAGGGACAGACAGATGCACGTCCCCATGAATAACTATCTTCACCAGTAAGAGGTTAGAATCGATCTGTCATGTTTCATCAGCAGCAGTCACCAATTGCATATCTCCATGCATCGCTGGGGATGAGGATGACAAATTAGTCACAATCAAACTAGGTTTTGGCAGGATCTAGGGCAGTGCTTCCACCTGCCTTGTTCAAGGAACTACGATTAGATTTTGCCAAGTCACTCAACAAGCAGCTCAGCTCACTGGACTACTCACAAAGCACTCCTGCCCAAAGCTGTGCGCCAGCCCTGACGAGCTCCCCTCAGCTGACTTATGCTTCTCTCACAGAGGCATGAAATGACAAGGAAGCACTGACTTAACAGCGTACATAATGCGTCCGTTCTGCAGCTGTGTTCTAAGGCAAAGTGATTCATACAATTAATATTTAACACTACTTCATGTAACAGGTTTCCACCTCAGATCTGTACTGAGGAAACAAAAGCTCTACTAGAGATTTTCAGCACCTTGTTTTTGTCTGCAAACTTCACATTTCCTTAATATTCTTTTAAAAGTTTATCTTCCTTAAACATACCCCAGCACGAATCAGTTTTGATCTTGTCCCCCTTACCTTCCATAGCATGAAGCACCTAAAAAGCAGCTGAGCTGACAAATTTAAGCTTCACAGCATGACAGAGCCCAAGGACACCAATAAAAGGGTTTATAAACTCAGTGTAGAAGGACGATATACTTGTTAGGGTGGGTCCTTCAACACTGGCATCTGACATAATTCTTTATGGACACGTAAGATAAGTGTATCCCTTCAGCTGCTATCTCACCGGTCTTCTACTGCATTGAAAAGAGCTGCTTCAACTTCAAAGGGAAAAAAAAGGGGGGGGCGGGGGGATAACGTGGTTGTGACACTTAGCCAAACCAAAAAAAATGGGGGTCTCACATTTTATTTACACTTTACAGACATGGAAATTGGGAATTATGGCTTGCAGTAGCCCTGTCAAAAGCTGTCAGGAGAATCACTGCCAATGCCAGGACTGTAACCCAGGTAACTTCCTTTGCTCTTACTGCTGAAAATCCATCCACATGACAGTACCTAACAAAACTTTTGAAGTATTTCTAGGACAAGACATTTATGTCCAACTAAAAATAGTCACCATGGATTTGATTCACTAGAACTACTAGGAAAAGATTTTGACAATAGAAAGTCAGTAACTAGATAAAGGTATGGGGGAAATGTCTTCACGCTTACGGTGTTCTGGTTCAGGCAACGAACCCTGCTCTTCAAACAGCAGACCTAGGAGTTACCCTCGACCACCTCGTGGCAATACATAAACCAGCAGCCGGATTGGAGGCTGTCTGAGCTGGTACACCTGCTCCCAAAGGCCTAGGCCTGAATTATTCCCCATCCATTGGGGAAACACACACGTAAGGACACACTGTTTAGTATTAAACGCTTACCTTCAGCAGCTTCTCTCTATAAGCTCCATATAGGCGCCAAAAAGAAATGCTGAGGTGATGTCCAGACACACCTGGACTAGACTCCTTCAGACAGCAATGCAGCATGCCTCTTTACCCTTCACCTATAAGGAGCCTGCAGAGATTAGGCACCAAAATGCACATCTATGAACACCTCCCAACACGCTGCCGTTACAAAACTCTCAGTTTATGCTAGGAAAAGGTCGAGCTTTTCCACATCACCAAACACTTTGTTTATGACCATAAATTCAACAAGAGTCTGGCAGCAAAAACAAGGCAGAGGATTTCTTCTTTCCTTCCCAGCAGTGCAGCTGAAAATAACAGACTTTCAGCAAATACACCCGTAGAAATTGAACTCTACTTAAAATTAATTGTTTCAAGACATGCGATCCAATTAGCTCAGCAGGTCCCCTAACTTCAGAAGAAAAAAGAAATGAAGACACTATTTATCTTTAGACTCGAATAATGCCACTGATAAATTGATTGGCAAACGCATTTAGAATCTAGATTTCAGTACACTAATGCTTATTAGGATGTCGCAAAAATTTTCCAAGTAATAAAATTGAGCCATAACAGAACAATGAGTTCATATTGAAAATGTGCCGGAGGATTTCAGAAGCCTTCCAGGCCTCACACCACTTTCCTATGCCTAGACCCTGCTATTATAAAAGGGTGTAAACTAAACCTAAACCTACCTTTTTTTATATATCCATAAAGTTTGTGTTTTGAAAGCAAACACGGTAGCAAAACTCCACTACAATCCCAGGCTGCAATATTAGCTACAAACATCTAAAAATACAACAAAAAGTTTTAACAATCTTAATTCCTGCAACTTTTCTTGCCTACTTTCTCTGAAGACAAGGAGTACCCAAACCCGTTCTTAGGAACGTTTCGCACTCCAGTTTTAGGAACCGCGACGGCCTGTCGCATTTAGACTCCTTTCCTCCACGCTGTACAGAACCCCAATGGCTTCGTTCGCCTTTCGGAGGGGAGCTCAGGGGAGGCATCGCAGCAGGGGGCACGGCACCAGCGGGGACTGGGCGGGGTGTCGCCAACGCACCCGGAGCACCGCGGCTGGCCCGCAGCAGGGGCACACGCACACAGATACACGCACACAGATACACAAACACATACACAGGTATACACACACAGACACACACACACCCCCCAGGTCAGTGCCCGCCGTTTCCCTCCTGCGGAGCCGCTCGCCCCGCTGAGGCGCGCCAAGCCCCTACCGCTCCAGCCGCCGGCACGGGCACGGCTCTGAGAACGCCAGGCTATAAATACCGCTACCGATCAGATGCGATGCGTATTTATACAGCTAAGGGGGAACTGGCAAAGCTGAGTTTATGGTGTTTTTTTTTTTCTTTTTTTTTTTAATAACCTCTATGTTTTCGGGAACGGTACCGGCACTGCACGGACTAACGGCACGAGGGAGCCGAACCCAGCGGATCCGCACCGCCCCTCACCAGCACGGACTTCGGCGCTGAGGCGGCGGCTGGGCGGGAAGCAGCGCCCGGCACGGGGCCGGCGCCTGACGGGAGCCCGGGGGCGCCGCCGGGGCCCTGCGCGACCCGGCCCGGCCCGGGGCTGCTCAGCCGCGGGGTCCCCGCCGAGCTCAGCCCCGCCGCTCCCAGCGGCTGCGGCTGCAACGGGCCCGCTCCGCTCGGCCCCGGGGGCACGGGGACAGGGACGGGCCCAGCCCCGCCGTGAGGCGCCGTGAGGCGGCCCGGCCGTGCGCGGGAAGCGGCTCTGGGCCCGCGGGGCAGCGCCTGAGGTACGGGGCCGCCCCTCCCCCCCCGCGCCCGCCGCGACCTCCGCGCCCTGCCGCGTCCTCAGCTGACCCCGCCCCCCCGGCGCCATTGGCCCCTCCCGCCGCCCGTCAGCGGCTCCCCCGCCTCCCATTGGCCGCTGCCCACCTGCGGCCGGGCGCCCCAGAGGCTTCCCCCGGCCGCCGCCCGGCGCCTCGCGCTGCCATTCGCGGGACGCGGCCCCTCGGCCGGCGCCGCCGCCGGGCACTGGCGAGCAGAGCTGTCAGTCACGGCGCCGCCCGGCCCCCGAGCTCCATTGGCCCAGTAACCCCTTTTCGGGCTTTCGCCTGCCCTCATTGGCTGAGGGGATCGGATAGGGAGCCGCGGTTGGGCGAAAAGCGGGTCTCGGGGGCGGGACGCGGCCCGGAGCGAGAGCCGATTGGCCGGCGGGCCGGAGCGGCGCCCCGCGATTGGCGGGAGAGGCGGAGAAGGCGGGGCCGCCCGGGGTGAGGGTTGTATGAGGTGAGGGAATCTCGCGGGGTCTCGCCAGCGCCGGGCGCGGAGGCGCGCGGTGATTGGGCGGCGGGGGTCACGGGGGCGGGACTGAGTCAGGGAGTCTCCGCGGCGGCCGAGCCCTATGGGCCGGCCGAGCCGGGTCCCGCTCGGTGATTGGGTGGGGGCGGCTCTCGCGGAGCCTGGCGGGCCGGGCCCCATTGGCTGCGGGCGGGCGTCGGGCGCGCGCCCCGCATGGGGGCGGGGGGGCCCGGCGGGGGGAGGGCAGGCCGGGTGCGCGTGCCCGCCGTGCGCTGCGCGCTGGGGCTCCGGCAGGAGGTGAGTGCCGGGGGTGCCGCCGCCGGGGGGGGGGGAGCGGGGGGGGGCGCGCGCGGCCGGGGGGCGGAGCGGCGCTGAGCGGCGGGGCCCCACCGCCCGCCGCCCCCGCCGCGCACCGAGCCCCCCCCCCCCGCCCCCCCGCACGCCCCCAGCCCCCGCCGGGCCGGGCCGGGCCGGGCCGTGCTGTCAGGGCGCCGCCGCCCCTCGGCCCCCCCGTCCCCTCCGGGCCGCCCCCTGACGCCGCGCCGTTGTGTGTGTGTGTGTATGTGTTGCAGGCCTTCGAGGAAAAAGTTGCGAAGTGGCGAGTGGCCCGCCCCGCGGCCGGCGGCAGGTGCCCGGCAGGAGGCAGCGATGTAGGAGGCGCGGGAGGCCCGAGGAGATAAGTGGGGATGTGGGCATGGCGCGGGTAGGCTCGGCACGGCGCGCACCGGCTTCCAGGGCAGCGGCTCCGAGCCCTCCCCCCGCGGGGAAGGGGCGCCGAGCGCGGTTGCTTTAAAAAAAAAAAAAAAGAGAGGAAAAAATAAAAATAAAAGACGTGCGGACAAAGCAGACCCGCCCCGGCCCGCCGCCCGAGGATGGAGCTCCAGTAGCCGGCCGGGGGGCACAGGGGTTCGCTGGGGGCCGCGCGCACATGAAGACCCCGCGAGCGCCCGGCAGCACCAGGAGATAAGGCCCGAGGGGCTCGATGTTCCGCAAGGTGGGCCGCGTGTGGTGAGACCCAACTTCTGGTGAAGTGTGGCGAATCTCGGTTTTATGGCCAAATGACAGCTTGACCCAGTTGTTGTCCAAGCCGGGGGCATTTTGTTGAATGTCTCTTTGTGGCACGACGGCCAACGCAAAAATGATGGCGGCTTACAATGGCGGTACGTCCGCAGCAGCGGCAGGTCACCACCACCACCATCACCACCACCTTCCTCACCTCCCTCCTCCTCACCTCCATCACCACCACCACCCGCAGCATCACTTGCATCCAGGCTCTGCGGCTGCGGTACACCCCGTACAGCAGCATGCCTCTTCGGCGGCTGCGGCCGCGGCGGCTGCGGCCGCGGCCGCGGCGATGTTAAACCCAGGGCAGCAGCAGCCATATTTCCCATCACCGGCACCGGGTCAGGCCCCTGGACCAGCTGCAGCAGCCCCAGCTCAGGTACAAGCTGCAGCAGCTGCTGCAGTTAAAGCGCACCATCATCAGCACTCACAACATCCACAACAGCAACTGGATATTGAGCCGGACAGACCTATTGGATACGGAGCCTTTGGTGTTGTTTGGTGAGTAAAGAAAAAAACTGAACCGATCTTTCCATTTTTATTTTTTTTTTAACCAAATCATAATTCATTCTTGGTTTTGCCATTTGATCCAGAATACGAGAAAGCTGCTTACCACAGATTTTTTGTACTGGTTCTTCTCTCTTCTTAGAAAGTTGGCTTCGCTTGTTTCTCTTGGCAGAACGAGGCTTAGAGTGGTGAAGAGCAACCTCCCGTTAACAGGCCACACCGCCAGTCTTCTTTAAGATGAACGCAGCGTGTTTACATGCCTTCTGTGCATTTAATTAGAATATGTATTCTGTTTAGCTAAGCTGTACTTCCTAAAATTTCAGGTTAACAAATGAGTATTAGAATATATGTTTTGACCTGACATAAGAGCTGGAAATTGAAAGCGTATGAAAATGTCTTCCTCCTTCAGTCACCTGTCAAGATCTTTGTCTAGGAGACGGCTTGACCTGCAGTGGTATGCTATATGCTGCCTACAACAGAATATCTGAACTTTGCTCTCCTCTCATAAATGTAAATGGGATTTTCTGTCTACTGTACTACTGCCTACAGCTCTTTTATTCCCCCAGCTGCTGTTTCAGAGGATTTTGTCAGTGGATCGTAATCTCTTCTAATATATTTTGTGACCACCTTAATGTAATGTATGCAATTATTGCCCTTCAGGATCACTGAGGCGAAGCTAGAGTGATTTTTGAGTAGTTTTTTATAAGCCGTTGCCAGATTTACCCCGTTCTGTAAAGCTCTGTGGAACCGTAGGAGATGCCCGGGTTTTGTTTTTGAGAGCAAGCGTACTGCAGCGCGCTTCCTGTGCAGGGAACACCAAGTCTGAAGTGGGTAACTGTGGCGCGTCCCTGCAGAGCTTGCCTCGGCGCTCGGTCGGTGTGACTTTGTGTTGCTTGAGGAGTTCTGCTTCAGGTACTGCCCGTGCTTGGACTGTACCGAGGCAGAAGTGCCGTGCGCCTGGGGTCGTGGCCGCTGGCGGCGTGCAGCGCAGAGAGCTTCGTGGTACGGGGCTGGGAGCACGGCACGGTAGTTCCTCGCCCCTGCCCTGGCACGGGTCGCGGCAGTATTTGCAATAAACCGTCTTTCCTAGGAGAAGCGAGGGCTAGGCGTAGCTTGGTGTTAGAGCTGATCCTGTGCCCCTGAACTCAGCAGGTCCAGGAAGTTCAGCTGAGCGCCGACTTTTCAAAGTCGGGGGGTGCTGTTGTGCAGCCGGCGCTGCGCTGCTCTCGCTGCGATAGCGTACAGAAGTCTATGAAAGAACGGAAACTGAGAAGAAATCTTTAAAATATGTATCTAAAGATTATTTCCATCTGCTTGTGTATTTATTTCTGGATAAAGTGTTTTTTTCTCTTTAATCTTAATTGTTACAGGCTGGCTTAAATGTAGGGTGTTATGTAAGATCAGACCTCGCTGTCGTTGGTTTCTAACATTTTGTTTACCTCTACATATTTCCTGGGGATCTTTATTTTTCTCAATTTTATTTGCCAAAAAAGATCTTTGCCAAGAGAGATCTCTTTTGTAATATTCAGTAGAATAAAAGGTTATGTTTGCATATTTAAATATCATATCATTAAGAATGCTGAGGAAAAAAAGTGTAGAAGTAAGGAGGGTCTGCAGGGACTGAGGCCGGGCAGGATGCTGCCAGAAGTGCCCCTTGGTCCCCAGACCCCCGGCTGTCCAGCTGCACCCACACAAACAGGAATTGCCACTGGTGAGACTGTGTTTGCAAAGTTGTAACTACAGCTTTTACTTCAAGATAATAATAATTTTGTGGCCTTTTTATTTTTTTAAAGGCCGTGGGGGTGTTAAATGAACTAAAAGCAGAAGCCTGGAGGTCAGATCTCCTTGGTAAAGTTGTAACTCTGTACAGACTGAGAACATAATTGGCTGAAATCCAGTTCCTCTTTGCTCACGTGTGTTTGAGTTCTGCGGTCACTGTTAGGTTTTTGGCATCTCGTATTAACTTCTGCAAGTGAATGGGTACTGCATTTGGGAGTCTGTGTGTCAGCAAGAGTTAAGCTGAATTTTAGATTTCATTCAAACCGTGAAAGCATGCCTGTGTAATTTAATTCCGGCCGTATAAGATAATGGAACTGAACATAAACATTGAGTTGGGTATTTACACTTCGGGTTAACTTAGACATGAAAAAATGCATACTTTGGTGCAAATGTAACGTAAAATTTTCAGCAAGATAAGGCCTAAGCTGCTTGTGAATAAGGATTCTGTTGCGTGTCTGTCTCTCTTCCTGAGCACTTACCGGCACTGATAAATAACTGAAAAGTTCATATATGTATTGCTGAGGGAAACTGGTGTTGTTCGACGGGCAGTTAAGTATTTGAACGAGTAGTCTTTCATCTCACTGCTGTGATGTGTCACCGTGTTGTCTAGAAAGATGCAGCTTGTCCTGCAGTTAGGCTTAGCTCCTCAGAGAAGCCATCGGCAGGGAGCGGTACCGAGTTTCCCGTTAGGTTACTGGGAGAGATTTTGTCTTGGCGTTGAGTTCGCGTTCGTCATTAGCTCGTTTGTCTGGTGCTTTATGATGTGTTGGGGTTGCTAATGTGCTGCTGGAGTTTGTCACTCACGAAGAGCTGAAGCATCGTGCTTCAGCATTTTCATGATTAACTCCTGCACTCTCAGTGGCGTACACAGGCTGTGTCCGTGGTTATCTAGACACCAGTAGGTCCCAAATGAACTGTCCTGGGCACCTCTCCTGTGACTGAGTGTTGATTTTAACGTGAACTTCACCCAAACTGGCGAAGTAGAAAGGAGTCTCTTCAACAGTCACCGTTAAATTGCTGCCTTGATAGAGCGAGGGTTTGAAGCTGGCATTGCGTGTGCTGTCGCCTCGCTGCTCCTGCACACGCAGCAGCGTGGGGGTGGCAGGGGAGGTGCTGAGGCAGGAGGCGTACGGGGGCCTCCCACCAGCTCCTGCGGGTTTGCTGAGTGGAGTTCTGCTCTGGCGGAGGGCCGAGAGCTGAGCTGTGTACCTGTCCTGCTGACAACATCTGAAAATACTGGGGAAATAAATCCAGATTTTAGTTTCAGTGAAAGCTCCGTGCCCCACGTTTCAAAACGCGTATCTGGTGTTGGGAAGCCTTGTGTATATCCTAGGAATGAGGAGCTGTCCTTTGCAGAAGTGCTCCCTGTTTTGCTGGGCAGACATGCTACTGCCATCTGGTGGGATCCTTAAAAATAAGAGCGATTAAAAAAAATGCCTTGAACCTGGCTCGGGAGTGAGGGGCGAAGACTCGATACATCTGCAAGAGGAGCTCGTGCTGCTTTCACGCCAGGTGCCGAGAGCAGAGGAAAGCTGCAGCTCCCGTGGAGGCAGGCGGGGAAGGATTACTTTTGTTGCTGGTTCAAGCTGCTGGGATTGTATGGGAAGGTCTCGCTGGTTGGGGTACGTCCATTCCCTGAGGGTAAGAACCTGCGCCTCTGTAAGGTGTGTGGGGATGGGGTTTGTCATGTACGTGTCTCTAATTGCGAAAAGTTATCATCAAAGATTATGAAATCAGGCAATCTGCTTTATTACTACAAAAACTGTGTCAGAAGACACACATCTCTGGGGTACAAATGACAACAGAAAAAAGATGTAAGTTTGTTTTTTAAAAAGGCCTGATTTATGTGATTTTAATTTGCAGTGTGGTTTTCAATGTATTTGTTTCTAATGCTTTTTATCCAGAAAGGCAAATAGCAGTATAATGTTGCAAATAGTTTGGCTCTTGATTTTAAGATAGTACAATATGTACAGGCTGTTTTTAATGGCAGAAATAATTTAGTTTAATTTTATACTTAGTTCCTGGCCTTCAAAGGCCTGAAATCACTACGGTCAATGCTAAGTAAAAATTGAAAAAAATACTGCATATAATTGATCCATGTGTGTACCCTAGAACAATTTAATGCGAGCTTTATCATGGTGCTGATCCTAAGCAGAGCAGTAGGACAGTCATTGTTAGGACGAACCGCTAACCTCCCGACCGATACTGGGAGGGAATGCCTCGTGCTGAGCAAGTAAGCAATGTAGCTCATTTGTTCGGGACAAAATTGCTGGAATATGTATTAGAAAAAAAAAAAAAAGAGGTTACAGCTTCAAAAAGCATATGAGTAACTGCAGGAGAAGTTCCCCTCTGAGGTGTGATGGTGCTGCGAACCCAGGTGATGTTTTGCATGGTTAATGCAAATGATAATGCAAAAGTCCGGTCTGGTAATTGTGGAAAGCTTACGGAAAGTTCAATTAGTAAAATCTGGTTTATGAAACCTTTAAAGTCTTGTGGGTGTGAGAGATTTTTTTCCAAGTTAAAGTTGTTTGTATCATAGTCTTTTTCCAGTCCCTCAGAACTCACCTGCTAGTGGAGTTTTGTGAACGTTGGGGAAAAAATACCCTGGTTTAGTATTAGCACTTGGATGGACAATTTTGTTGCTGTAAACTATTTCGTCTGCCGTTTTGTGTTAATCTAAATTGACTTTTTAAATTATTGATTAAACAAAAAGCAACCTACAGAAGGAGTCTGAAATTAACCGTGGTATTTTCGTTGTGAATGGGGCTGAGGACAAAAGAACTGTAGGTGGGCAGTGGTATCCCCGATCGATGTACGTATCCACCAGCAATCGGATGAAGAGCCCCTGGGAGCAGTCACCTGGGCCAGTGCTGGTATCCGGGAGAAGAAGGTCCCTACAAAACATTCCAGCTAAGCAAATGCAAGACAAATCCAAAGAGCACTTTAACTTACTGGTGTTACGCCTGGCTAAGATGTGACAACAGTACTATTCACCTGTATAACGTGGGGGTTTTTGTAAGGGTAGAAAACATCCGTGTGTGGCACGATGTGTTGATTTTTGGTGTAGTAAGATTGAAACAACCGTGCCCCCAGGGTGCTGAGGTAAAAGAAACCCATCCAATAACTTCTTGGGCGTAAACGAGGCGCTGGGAACTGGGCGGAATTCTATCCAAGTGATGCACCAGGTTGTCCGTTATTGTCTTGTAGGATGATGCAAGGGGGAAGGAACGTGGATGATATTTTTTCCTCAAAGTTGGGCAAGGACCACGTGAAGTAAATCAGTTCGCTGTAGTTTACGCCCAGGTCAGCGTTTTACAGGTCACTCGCAGCACCCATTCTGCCGCAGCACCTGCCGGTCGTGCTGTTGGTGCCCACGTGAAGCCGCCCGCTGGCAGGGCAGGTCGTGGTGCCGCTCCGTGTCTTCTCTTCCCTCTCAGCTCCACAAATGTTACGGCAGAACAGCCTGTAACTGGAGCGACAATCCAATACTGATTTTTCAGACGTGTTTCAGATGTTCTTTCCCCCTCTCTCCTCACGTACTTTTTCACTTCTTTTAAAGAGAGTTTAAGTTGTCCCTCTCAGCAGCCAGCAAACAGATGCCTCTGGTGTTTGTAAATGGAATATCAGGAGTAATGTAAAAAGCAGGATCTATATTCAAAACAACTTGCAGGGTTTACTGAAAGCCCATTTATTTCTGGTCAAAAGAATTCAATAAAAAGAAACTGGGCTCAGTTACTGCGATTTCCACTGTAACATTTAGAATTCAGGGGTAAGCGCTTGGTCCAAGCTTAAGTTATAAATATTATTACAAGAGTAATCTGTCCGAAAATGTTTGGCTTTCGTTTCTGCAACGCAAGTATGTGGTGTGCCTGGTACTATTGCTTGACAGTCGATGTCCATTTAAAATTCCTGTTACGGATTATTTAATGACTGTAAGCAGTGAGTAAGCTCTCTTGCTCAGTACCAACTTTACGGAGCTGTAAGCACGCCCTGTAAACAAACAGCAGGCTGACTGTCCAGCCTGCGCTTGGACTCACCAGTTCGAGCCTGTCCCGACTTACCTGCGCAGCTGGGAAGTTCTTTAGGAAGTAAATAACGGCCTTTGGTGTCGGAGCTTCAGCGCTGCGCCGGCAGCCAGGCTCGTTAGCGCTGCTGCGGGCGGGCAGGTTTCGAGGTGCTGGGCCCACTGAGCCCCGTTAAGGGTTAGGGGGGCGAGGGTGTCCCACGCGTGTGCCAGGGGGCGGCGGGGGCAGCCTGCAGAGGATGGGACGGGGACGGGTTAGGTGGGGACACAGCACTGTGCTGCGTGCAGCAGCCGCTGCCATCGCTCGCTCGTGTCTATCGCGGCGCCCTGGCTCGGGGCTGGCGGTTCTCTTGCCTGGGCCGGAGCAGCGCGGGTTGGTTTTTGAGCCCAGGAACAGGCCCTGTCGCGCGCTCCTGAAGTTGTCTCGTGTGGATGTGTTCGGCTGCTCTACGAAGCTTTAAGTGCAGTAGGTGTAGGCAGAGTCCTAGCATTGTAATTTGAAAGTACATCGTGTAGTAGAGGCTGCAAATTTCGCCGTATTGTGAGTCAAACCAACTATTACGTCCAATTCTGTAAAGTAGACCCCCGGGTGAGGTAGTAGATGCTTAAATGAAAGTGGCTTATGACAGGCAGTACAAATACGTATGTAAAGGACAGAGGCTTATGTTGTTAATGCATTTATTTATTGATAATAGTATTTAACTGTAATAAGCAGTAACAAGGAAAAAGTGAATGCGAGTGGAAGTGGATGGGATGGGGAGTGAATGGGTAGTAGCTGAAGGTGGTGCGAACCATGGCGATTACCTGCTATCTAGATATGGAGAGGCTATAAAAATTAGCGTTGTGTCAGTAGGCCATGCTTTTTAAAAAATGCCACAAGTAACCTTTTCCTTAAAATACATTTATTCCCTTTGTTCTAACTGCTCCTTTTCCTCTCCTCCACCCCTTTTTCTTACTTTCCAGTGTTGGCTGTGGTACTTTCTGAAGTGCAGCTCGCCAGCAGCAAGTTTAAACGTCGACAGCAGCGTTTGGGTACGGGGCTCAGTGTGGACAATGCCAGCCACTCCTCTGTGGAAGGCTCTTGAGCTCTGTCTGCTGCGGGGGCAGCGGGCAGGGGCAGCCCGCCTTGCCCGTGGTCTGCGGTGCCCTGACTTGGCCAAAGCACGATGTGTTCAAACCACTATGGTGCTGATACTGTTAGTAGTTGGCACCTGCTGATGTTGTAGACCAATCCGATAGCCTCGGTCGGTTAGATTGGCAGCACGTTTTTCCAGGGTTGTGACAGTAATTTTGCTACAGATTGCCTGCGGAGAGTTTCTGTGATCAAGGAGAAATACGCGGAGGTGCGTGGCGCGTGGGTGCCGGGCGGCGGTACGGGTACAGCAGTGCCACGGCAGCGGGCGCGCCGCAGACCGCCCGAGGTGAGCGCAGCCCGTTGCCAAAATGCGCTCCCATCAGCGCACCAAAATGCGTGTTGTGCAGGGCTTGCAGGCAGCTGAACAAGGATAAATGTTCATGGAAGCCTCGTTCTCTAAAATAAAGATTTCTCTTCATCCTGACAGGTTTAAAGTTGGTGTTAGAACAGTCTGAGCTTCGTTACGCTGTTTAAAATCGTATTGCTTTTCTCTTGTTACGTGAGAGCGGTGGAGAAGTAAGGGCAGCCGTAGGTCAGCCGCGATGCTACCTGACTTCGTGGCCGTGGCCCGTGGCCCTGTACCGTGTTTAGAAGTACTCAGTAAGAGCTTGAGCCTTCATCGCGAGGGCTGTAGCGGGATCAGCATGTCCTAGTCGTATCTTGCTTTAATTTCCTGTTGTGTTTTTTTCTGTGAAGGCTTGGAATCGCGTGCGTGTGTGAGTGGAATTTCTATGCTGGTTTTGATGTTGTTTATAACACCAGAATGGTGATAGCAGAATCATTTCAAAGAATAGACGTTTTGATAAGTTATCTTCTGTTATTTCCTTAATTTTCTTGGAACGTGGTCTGAAGGTATTTCTTGTGGAATTACGAAAAAATAAATTGAGCTTTCTGTTGAAGAATAGTTGCAGGAAATTTTATGGAAAATTAAAATATATTGGGAAATGTGGGAATCCTTGGACTCTAGTGAATGATTTTCTTTCCACCATTCTCTTTCATACGCAAATATGGTTTAGTAGGTGCAAAAAAAAATGCACCTACTGGAGAATGTGGTAGTTTAGTTTCCTTGTCATTTTGGAATGGTGCTATTCCAAATTTCAATCCTAAATCTATTCCTAGTTTTACAATAGTATGTTTTTTCCTTATTCAGGCACCACCAGGCGGTGCTCTTATAGTTTTCTTCATTTTGCTAGCTAAATGCAGGGGCAGAATAGAGCCTTTGCTTAATGGGAGCAGTAAGGCTGAGGATGGTGTTGACCTGACAGTCAGGCAGTTACTTGGTTTTGTTCTCCATCGTTTATTTTTTTTTCTGAGAAGCTACTGACTTTCTTTTCCCTCTTGAATGTGTTTATAGCGTTTCTTTTTATTTCAGTTAGTACATTTTATTACTTAATATAAATGCTTGCAACCATTGAAGAATACTTGTCAATGAATAGACAAAACTCATTTCATAAACATAGCAGCATTTTCCAGGCATGGGTAATCTTTGTGCAGCGGTTGCTGGTCTGTGCTGGCACTTGTTGGTTTCCCCGGGTGCGACTTGCGAGGCCAGCAAGCTGCAGCTTAGGAAGGAGAGAGGCTGGCCTGTGGCCTAGCTCAGCGGACTCTTTCCCTGAAAACCATTTAATTTTTCTTTAAGCGTTTTGGTTGCTAGTTAAAACATTGAGGTTTACTACGGTTGGAAGAAGTGCCGGGAAGGTTGTCCCGCAGGCCCTCCCGAGCCCTTCTCGTTTAGGTCCAGCACCGCTGACGGGCGCAGCTCCCAGCACTGCCCTCGGGTCAGAGGCGGCCGCGGGGCTGCCCAGCACAGAGGGGCTGCCCTTCGCAGCGAGCCTTTTGGCTTCCCCGCCTTGGTTTGTTTCTAAAGGCCCGAGACAACCCATCTGAAACTATCTGAGAGCACTACGTGAGAGCTTTCTCTCCCCAGAGGTCATATAGCAAGCAGAACAGAAGCGCTGTTAAAAGGGCTTTCTAATAGGGCAATGTAACTTTTCTTTGATGTTTCTGTAAATTCTTGTTGGCTTGTTCGCTTCACATTTCTGATTCAGAGGGAGATTATCTCGCAGGTAGGTATTTAGGGAAGAATGGAGGCAGTGTAGCAGCTATTCCCAGGCTGCTTGCAATCCGTCTCTCATAATTTCATAAGTTCCTTGGCTAGCACTTTTACATAAGACAAGCAGGAGAATTTTCTGAATATCATAATGCTTCTGAATCCCCTATGCTTTCCCTGAGTGCCTTTGAAATCCTCTAGGCCAGACCTCCTTGATGTTGATTTGTAGCTAGCGGGTATGTTGATGAAGCAAAATTATCCCTTTTGTTATTGTTCTGACTGACTGAGTGGGCATGGATCAAATAGGTCATGGGAATACGTGTGATATTGATAAAATTAATATGCATAATGTAATACTGCACAAGGTTACGAATGCGGACTGCATAGAATACTCTGCATCCTTGGCATGCAAGCGTGCCCTGACTTCAACAGCTACTGCAGCTGGCTTGAACCATGGCTAATGCTTAGAAAGGTGCATCTGCAAACTAGCTGCTAACTCATCACGTGCATATTAAAAAATAAAAAAAAAAAAGTGAAAATAGTCAAAACACTACAAGAAAAATTGAGATGCTCTTTCTTAACAAAAGTGAGGAGTCTTACAGTCAATTAGCATTTTTTGAGTCACGATTCCTTTTCTAATTACAAGGACATATCCAGAACAAACAAGAATATACACAGGCTGAAAGTGACATCTTGGAAAATGAAGATCTAACAATAGTTTTCTTAACCACACGTCTCCTCTAAGTCATCATTCTGGAAGCTAATCTCATTAACATGAGGTACAGTTAAAGGACAGTGGGGAGAGAAGTTCCCACATAATAATTGCTGTTAATTTAAGTCCTTGCAAAAACAGGGAGAACTCTGCTTTTCCTCATCCCTTATTCCTTCCACTGTTTGGAATTGGCCTAATGAATTCACTTGTGACTGTCCACGATATTTTCTATATTTTTCTATGATAGTGCCTAATCTTTTTTGACAAGTATAGTAAATATGGGAGTTGAAAGATTCAGTTTTAATTTAGGAGCTGAGTTTGGTTAAGGATGCAGTTTCACAGCCAAGTAAGTGGCAGCCCACCAGTGTGCCTGAACTAGCACTCGTGTGACAGTGTCCTAAATTGTTCGTCTTTTATTTAGTGCTGCTTCAGAAGTGAATATTCAGATTATGAATTGGAACAAAAGAATGTGAAATTAAGACCTGGAAAAATTATTCTCAGGTTTAAATCTTAATGCCATTATCAATTGCCATTTGTGATCTGGCAGAGCAAGAAAGGCATTTATCTTCCCCATTCAGCTCCAGATCGCTTCTCGAAAAGTGCCTGAGTGCGTCTTCTGTGAAGTGCTTCTGTGTCAGTGGCTACCATAGGCACAGCACAAATCCTGCATGGGACCGGTCTTTATGCATTAATATCCTGATAGAGAAGGTAATAAAGCAATACTAACTGGCAAAAATATTTAAAATATATATCTATTTTCCCATATATCATTTGATTTAATTCAAACGACAAAGTCACAGTTCTACCTAACAGCTTAACTGAAAGCATGGTTTAATTATGAAATGGAAAGTACGTTTTATTTACTTATTTATTAAGTTATTAAAGATGACTTAAGGTAGTGAAGTGCTTTTCTGGTGAGGTTCGTATTTGCACAGTGATTGTATTTGGAAAGTGAGGATTAAGGTCTTCCATTCCGCTTTTGACCGTGGGGCATTGACATACTTAGCGAGCCCAGAATCTGCACTGCAACTTTCCTTTTGCCCCTGCTAAAGGTGAAGATGACTTAGGTTATTTAGGTTTGGATTGTTTTTTGTTTTCTAAAGGATTTGAAAAGTAGGTGAATGTTGACAGAATCGGGACCAGCCTTGACCTACTTGTGGCTTTTTCTCTGATCTGTCTTGGGTATGTCACATTATCATTTTTATGCTACTGTTTACTCATCTGAAGACTCACCTAAAATGCTAAGAACCAACATGTTTGGTAATTTGGACATTAAATCTATGTAATATTACCAGTCCCACAATTGTTGCCAAGAAGATTTTGCCATCTTCATATGACCTGGTAAAAGGAATCCTTCTGTAATAATTTTTATTTCATACTGAACTGCTCTTTAAACTTTGGGTCAAAAGTGTTTTCGAGCCATTTACTTAATTCCCCTTTGAAACTTCATGTTTTCTTCCAAGAGTCTGTATTCCACCTTAGAGACCTGAGAAGACTGGAATTGCAGCCATGATGGTGATTTACGTTATCACAAGGCTTCTGACTCTTTCAGAATAGAGAAACACGTATTAGGATTTTCAGGTCAGTTCACGGGAAATCATTTAAAACTCAATATGGCTTTGAAACTAATAGGTTAGACAAGAGCCCTGCAGGTCTGTCTTTGGTGTTTCTTCAGATGAAGTTGTGAAACTGAAATTGCTACTGTGTAGGATATAAATTAATTTGGTTTATAACAATTCAGGGCTTTATTGTGTTTTTTTTTTGTTGTTTTTTTGTTTGTTTTTAGAAGAAAGAAATACAATTTCCTTGTAGTTTGTGCAATATTTATATATTTACGATGTCGTGGGTCTTTCTTAAATCTTCATTAATATATATTAAAAAGGAGAAAAAATAAAGAAGAAAACCTTCCATGTTCCAAATATATCCCACAACCCTAAAGCATCTTCCAGGCTTTTGGGTTGTACTGGCTATAAGTTTGTTTCTCACTTGTGTTTTGACATGTCCCTTCTGCTCCTGCAGTAATTCAAAGAATGGCTGTGCAATTTTGGTCACACAGAAATCTTTACATGGGAGAAAGGAAAAAACAGAGCAGTTTTCAATACTTTACATGAGTAAAATGTGCAGAGGAAGCTTCAGAAATCTGTTGTCCTCTTGCCTTGTGCAAAGGGACAAGGAAACTGCCATTAATGTAGTTGTGCTCTTTACCACTACTGTCAAAATATATAAAGGATTATCTTCAGTTAGAGTTGCCACTATGAAAAGAAACTGTATTGTCTGTGAAAGAGGTAGCAGTAAAAGAGCTTTTGTCAGATAGTGTTCCTGACAGAACAGACAGCACTGTTCGTTTTGTTTCTCTCCTCTTAGTTTTGGTTTATTCAGCAGAGGAAGAATTGGATCAGTGTTTGCTTGGTCCATTGTGAAGCGGTGGTGTTGGCAATTACGGTGCCGCACAAGTTTTACATTTAAGTGAGACTTTAATGTTAAGGTCTATGATTCTAAAGTCTATTGCCACACAGGGCAGATAGATAACAAATATTGTTGTCTAAAATAATTTCTGGCAAGAGGAATGGAAGGGAGAGTGGCAACTAATAAGTACTCTGTGTTGTAATGCAGCGTTCTGCATTTTTATAATGAATGTTCTGCATTATGATAATGGACAGGGTACAAGCTGAAACTTGGAAAGACAGTAAATAAGATTTGCCTCTTACAGATAAAATTTTGGTGTACGTTCATAGATTCCTCACTCCTACCAAATTTTGGGGGTGAACATAAAAAGCAGTATTTCAGAAAATTAAAAGGCACTGTCAGCCTCATGCAACAAAGGTGTCCAAGTCCGGAGGCTCAGTACACCAAGAGACACTATTTCCCTTGGTTGTAGCACAGAACACAGGATTGTGCTTATTTTGGAGCCAATTCCTGCATTTCAAATATTTGTTGCAGACTTGGATTTGAATACTCTGCTGATTTTTCGTGTGCTGGCAAACAGCCAAACGTGGTGGCAGTGAAAAATCAGGATGGCTGCAATAGGGGGACTTAGCTGGGAAGGTGAAGTACTGAAATAGTGAGGTGTGGCAGTGGCTCACGGTGATTATGCTTGAGCCTCGTTAGAGTAATGAGGCAAGAGGAATTAATCGCTGCATTTTTTTTGTTGTTTTGGTCCCCCCCGCCCCCAGGAGAGGATGGCAGGGGGGACGAGAGGTACAAGGGAAAGCTTGTAGGGAGATCTGAGACGCTGTGGATGATTAGTGCTGGAAGCTAGGTATCTATCTAGAGGATATGACCAGAGCTTTTATTAACCTACTTTCCTGTGGAGGTACAAAAATGTTCTAGGAACTGTGCCAAAGCCTAGAGGCTTGTTGGACATGGAGAAGAAGGTTTGACATTTGGATTTTCTTTGGTTGGCTGGTGGGAATGGGAATGGAGGTCAGTGAATTGGGACAGCAATGTAGTAGGTCATGTAGTTATGGTATATGTTTGGAGGAAAAAAAAAAAAGGAAAAAAGGAAGAAAAAAAGAACAAAAATACATGGAGATTTATACATCTATTGGGCATGTTTATTAGCATCACAGACTTTACAGAGCCGTGATATTGACTGAAAAAAAAAGAACATATAAAAATAAAAAAACACAGAATGAATGTCCTGTATAGTGCAGTAGTTACTGTAGCTATAGTTCATGTAGGCATTTGGGAAGTAAATAAAAAGATCTCAAGCATAGCCAGAAAATTTAGTGTAAACGGGGAAATAAATTTGATTTGAAAAGCAGCTTCAATTTTAAGCTTCCATGAAGGAAGACAAATTAAACATTTTTAAATATATTAACCATAACAGTATCCCTTTAATTTTCTATCCTTTTCTTTTAAGTAAGATACTCTAAAGCAATTTTTGTTCAAGGAGACATTTTTTGCAGTAATCAGTTTTGCTTTTAGCTCTGATTTTTAAAGAATAAGTGATAATGGCGCACATGCTCGAGGGCGTGATTAGAGCGCAACGTTAAAAGGCTTTTTAGGACATCTACAGCTGAAAAAGGAGCTCTGGAGAGGTCTGCATTTGGCAGCTGAGCAAGACGGGAATAAAGCATACCTTTGAAGTGTGATATGAAGAACGAGTTGCTTAACCCTTTCACATGAAATACCTTCTGGTGAGAGTTAAATCTAGGTGTTTTCTTTGGGCTCATCTCAAAGTTACCCGTGAAATCTGTTAGCTCGTGTCCAGTCTTTTCTCCCCCTGAAGGAGTCCCGCACCACAGCAGAGACCAGAACGCCTGTCCCGGGGCTGTGCTAGGCAAACCCGGCTGCTCGGAGAACTTCGGGTGCGGGGTTTTTTGGGACACCTGACGGTGGGCTACCTTGCAGTATTCTGCACTTTGAGGTAATTTAATGAGATGCTGAAGTACACATCTGTAGTAATTACTAATGTAGATATTAGTGTTGTCTTTTTTAATTACCTTAAGGAATTTGTCTTACGTTCAGTGTTCTTAAAACACAAATAAAACAGCATTCAGATGCAAATTCCTGGATGTAAAACTTATTTTTACATGCATAAGTTTCAGGAAAATACTTAGCTGGTAGAATATATTTTTGTAGATTTCAGGCAAGCTTAAGGGCAGCATATGCCATTACCAAATGACAACAAAGCAAGCTGCTGTTTTATGTTGCAAAGGTGTATTTTGGAGGAGTCGATTATGCATCCAAGAGATGGCAACAGGTGCTGTGTCTTCTAGTGGTGGCCAAGCTGTTGCATCCTCTGATAGATCTGAGCTCTTGCCTCTGACTGTCATTTGCACTGCCTACATGGTCCCTTATTGCTTTCACACTGACGGGTCTCAGTTGCCTGTGTCTCGAAGTTAAGTGTAAGCAAAAGCAAAGTTTTGCTCAGTAGTATCTTCTCAGCTGTCGTCTTCAGTTTGCTTTCATACCATATCTCTTAAAGATTTTTTTACCCACTATTAATATTTCATTTCAGCATCTTTGAAGTATTGCCAACTGGAGGAGACTGCTGCATAGCAATGATGGCCTGAAAGTCATTATCAGCACATCAGTTTCTTAAATATCTCCAAAAATAACAGCTGTTCTTTTTGATAATGTGTCTTTTAACAATGAAGCCTTTTCTTTATTTTTTCTGTGCCCATGTGCTGGTATCAGCAGTGACTTTCACTTGGTGTTCTCTTTCAAACTCTTTTAGAAATGGGTTAATCTTCTGTGCTGCAGCTACTCGGAGCTCTTTGTAGGCAATGATTTGCATCAGGAGTATAAACAGATTTTGTGGAAACCTTTTTTTAAGTCCATGAGCAGCTGGTGAAAATATGAGGGTACACTTGTAAGTGTCAGTGTTTGTGTCGTACATGTGCCCATCTTGTGGGCCCTGAGTAGCTGCTTAGTATGAGCAGATATTTAATATAGCTTGCAAGTAGGACAATAAGAAATTACTTAATTTATCCCTAGACTTTGATCTCTGGCCACTGCATGAGTCCAGGATCCTCCTTTCATCAGAGCCCTTCCTTGCTCTGGTGGTAGTCGCACTCAGGTACTGCGTACTTCCCTAACCTCAGGTTCTTCATCTCTGACGATGCTAAAACTGTCTGATCTGTTGATTTCCATCTGTTCATATTTCTGTGGTGGTGAAAGTAAAGTGAAGACAATGACATGGCACTGCTGTAATACTTTCCTCCTTCTCCTAACGTATCTGTGTGTGGCTTTTCCTTTAAACAGAATAATTAAAATGATTATGAATATCTCCTTTAAACTGGAATCTATCAGCTTTTGCATCTCTTAAACAATGTATGTACAGCCAGAGGGTAAAAGACATTATAATACCATGCTAATTGTGTGAGTGTGTATGCTAAGCTTCTCTTGTTGCAAAAAATCCAACAAAAACAAAACCTCTCTTCTGATGGCACCACGCAGTTAGCCACCACTCCCACTTCTCCTTGCAATGGGAGGCGAAGTCGCTCCACGGCCAGGACAGGAGTTAACGTCAGTGCTGTGGGTTACAACCACTTTGAATTTGGACTTGGCATACAGGAAGAAGTAAAAATTTAAAGTAAAGTAAAGTCAAGTAAAATTTAGAAAGGAGGGTGAAATCAAATCAGTGAGCTTTGGTTATCCAGAAGCAGGAGTTTGTTTTCAGCTAGACCTCAGCTTACCCTGCCATGAACTGGCAAGGGGAGGCATTGCTGGGGGGGCAGCTCATGTCCAGGGCGGGCCCCCTAGGAGACAGTAAGAAGAGACTTGGTAAAGCAGCTACTTTGCTTTTGCTTAAAAATTCAGTATATGCTTGGAAATTAATTAACCCGATGTAATTTCCTTTTTTTTCTTGAAATAAGAAATCTGTTAATAAATATATATGTGTGTATATGTTTTATTTTTGTAATGATTTCACGCACTATCTACATACCTCCCCTGCCTCTCCTCTCCACTAACCATTAAATTTTGCTGATCAGTTTTTGTAGTGCTTTAGTAGGGCTTATTATCTGTCAATAATTCTGCACAGGGACCAGATATTCTGAATCTAATGGCCTATTCCTGTACATAAACTTTATGTACCCAATGAAACATTTCCCAGATAAGTGATGTGATAACCACACACCTCCCAGCTATTTGATTAGTCTTGGAAATCTTTTGTTTTGTTGTATTTTTTTGTTTTGTTCCATTTTCAAATATATTTTGAGAGTCTTTGTTATAGTAAGTGTGTAAGATGCCTCTAAGCATTAGGCAGACTAAAGCAGAGCTCTTTTACCTATTAACCTCAATAGTTTAATATAAAACTGTTTGTAGCGTCATGGATTTGTTGTAGTGCTGTGTACTCAAAAAGCAGTATATCAGGTATCACATGCCCTTGAATGCAAGTTGCATTATTTGCTTAAAAGTGTTGTATCCAGTATGCTTGGGTGAGCAGGTGAAATGCTTGTGGGACCATGTTTGTTATGCGTCTTAGGATAAGGCTTTCTGGAGAAGGTATTTATGATTAAAAGAGTTGAGCAACTGAGGAAAAAAGTTCTTTGACTAGCAAAGAGAACTTGGAATGTAATCATGTGAAGCCCTCCTGCCACCTTCTAATAAGTCCTGATATAAATTTGTGGGCATTCCCTGTAAACATGAGGGAAGGTTTGCTTCCCTCATAGAACAAACTCAATCAGCGATTTTCCCACAACGCCCTCTGAGAACATTCTTTCATTATCTTGTTGCTGTGTAATAATTGCCGTGCAGTAGTCACAGACTTGTTTTTCTAGCAGTTGAGACTACGGAACAGTGCGTATGCGTTGACCTGGATTTGGAGAGGAAAAGTTACAGTTGGCATAATCTCTACCTTGAAAACTTGCCATCAACAAGGCAGAGAGTTGCTAAAGACTTATAAAGGGTAATTGAAAAGGCCACATGCCTAAAAGAATTCTGTTCGATAAGCATTGGCTTTGGCAAGTAGTGCTCTGGATTGTGCTCTGTTACTAATGAAATTGTACTATTTCCGGAGTGAGTAGCCTATAATGTAAATAGCAGCTACAATTTGTGTTAAGTGTCTGTTTTCTTAGTACCTTTTATGTCAGATTTTTACTTTCTCTGTAGTTCTTAAATATAATAAGACATATATATGTGTATTACTTATAATCAGCAAAAAAAGGTTTCTTATGGAGAGAAGAGTGCCCCCTCAGCATGGGGCTGTAATTCAGGAGGTGCGGTCCTCGTTCCTGGCGCTGTCCATAGGCTCCCAGCATGGCTGAGGGCCCGGTTTTGTGCTGCACCTAACCCTGCGTAGCTGGGAGCCGCTACCAGAAAGTCGCCGTCTTGCACCGTGCCCCAGCCATGTGCTCGCATGGCCTCCCTCGTGGCCCGGCCTTGGGATGCCTCCGTCCCGCGTGCGACGCGTTTAATACCCGCCTGCCCGCACTGGGCTGCTCAGCTGAGCTGGCTCACCTCGTGGCTGCGTGCCTGCCAAATAAACCTCCGTGCTTTGCTTGTTACGATGCGCACTGTCAGCACAGATGCCAACAACCCCAAACGCACCCCTGGATCCAGCACCCGCGGTGCCCGCAGGCAGCTGCCCGCCCGACGCCCCCATGGGCCTCCAGCCTCCCCGGGAGCACGGCCGGGAAATGGCCGCCCCCGCGCCAGCAGGAGGGCCAAGGCCGCTGCAGCTTGTGGTCATAGCAGGCGGCGTGGTGTGAAACTGCAATGCCAGTGAAGCACCTGGACGACTACGTCCTTACCTGACTGGGCTGTTATAAGGAGCAAAATCTGCTTTGGGATACTGCTGTGGTGTCTGCGGTGGCTGGAAGCCACGGGCAGAGCAAGGGCTTGTGTGACAGAAAGTTCGTGGACTTCCTCGCCCCAGTTTGCTCTAGTGAAATAAGAGTTATAAGACTACATCTTTTTGGCAGTTTTTAGACTGTGTTTTCTGTTTGAGACTATGTAATGAGGGAACGTGGAAAAAAAAAAAAAAGCAATATTCAGAAAATATTTTTACTGCTGTGCGCCCGAGAAGGCTGGAGGTCGATCAGCGCCAACCGGCGGGGCAGCTGCCCGCGGGCCTGGCTGGCCGGAGGCGGGTGCTGGGTCCAGGGCTGCGGCTGGAGTTGTCGGCATCTGTGCTGACAGGGCTCACTGTAACACACAAGGCACAGAGGTTTGGCTTATTTGGTAGGCACGCAGCCCTTGTACGTGAAAGGAACCGTTTGCTTGTTATGGGTCTTTCTTTTTTGTGTAACATTTCTCACTATTTTGTCTGAAGTATTTGATTATGTGCATCTGGCATTGTCCTTTCCACTGAAGGAGAGGTTAAAGACTCTGCCATTCGACAAGCAGGGAGTAGTTGAGAAATCTGTAAAATTATGGACAGTGATTGCTATTACTCATAGTTTATTTAATCTTCTGTATATATGTGTACTTTAGAAATAGGGAGAAAAATGATGGATTATTAGGAAGCTTTAGCTGTGGATGCAAATAGTACAAATTGAAAGCTGACAATTCTGAAGCATATTATAATGATGCTATTGTGGGTGTTTGGATTATAGTGTATGTGGACATATTCTGCTGTGTATTGGTTTATGTGAATGCTCAAAGTTAGTATTGTTTCAAGAACTTTTATAACCTTAAAATATATGCTTGATAAAAGCTTATTTTGCTGAACTCAGCAAAACTAATAATTTTTTTTGCCAATGATTGCAATCAGCTGTTTTATGTTAAATATGCCAGGTTGCCTGTCTAAGGTATGTATTTTAAGGGATCATGGATTATACCTTGATGCTTCCTAAAGTAAGACAAATAGCCTTGTATTGCTTACCTGTATCTTAATCTTTCTACTGCTTTCGTATTTGTGTTTCTCTTCCCCCTTTTTGGCCAGAGGGATAATTTCTGTCATGTTTACAAAAAGGCAGAACTGATCAAACTGATGTTACAGAGGAAGCAAGCTGCTCAGAATAACATGGTATCAAATACATTGGGAAAACGAGAAAAGAGAGAGAACTTTCTGTAATATTTTGGCTATAGTAGTCTTGCTGCTACCTGTAGCAGTAGGTGGTAGCGCTACAACAAATAGTTGTTGCGGTTGCTCACCATTTTTAAGTGGCTGAGTCACGAAGCCAATTAGTGGAAGTGGAAATTAGTGTTTGCACTGGGGACAGCACTCCTGTGTACTAACGAACTGGTAAGGTAACGGAGAGCATCTTGATCTTGCAAAAAAACTTTTTGAGTGTTACCAAATGTGTGGTTTGACAGTTTTTGCAGCTTCCTGTCCTACCACTGCGGTGCCGGTGAAGTGGAGTGGAGGCAGCGGCCGGGGGCTCCCGTGGCACAGGTCGGAGCTGTGTGAGCACAGCCGGCAGCCTGCTCCTCCGGGGCATCCAGGATACTGCCGTGAGCTGGTGGGGGATGCCCCGAAGGACTTGTAACTGCTCTGAAAGCAAAATGTTTGACTCGTTTTAATAGAACTTTTTTGCCACGGTTTGTGCAGTATAATAAAAAAATTCCTAAACAGCTGGGTGTTCTCACAGTATCACCCGGAATAACACGCCTTAAAGGCGTGGTGAAAGCTGAACCAAGTCTTCCTTGACTTTTTTTCCCTCCAGATTATATTTATGACTTCAGTTTTTGCCCCACGCCTATATAGCACTTCTTGTTATTTTTGGTTTAAATCTTGGTCTCTCATCTCTTTAGACCCAGCTACAGTTGATGCTTAGTAAGTGAAGCCTTTGCAGACGTCAGTAGTAGCTTGCAGGAGCACCCCATTGACTGTGTGCTGAGTGATGGACAGGTTCCCTGCCTGCTGTTCACTTCACTGCTGGATTCACCTAGGGTGAATATCCTAACAAAGCAGAGGAGGGAATTGAAATGTGTTCTTCTGAGAACAGCAGTAAGCAAAGCTGCCTTTCTAGTTGTTCTCTCAATTAGCTCCTAGGAGATTTTCGTGCTTTTCTAGTTCCTCTTGGGGATATGTGACCTGATAGCTTATTGCTATAAATAATTATTTTACTAGTACCAAAGTAGGTACTGTATACAAACACAAAGCAACATTTTCAGCATCTTTATTGGATGTAAATACCAGTTTTTCAGAGGCTTCTTTCTTTCTTTTTCTTTTCCTCTTTGGAATAATGTTTCTGATCTCCATAACTTCGGTTGTTGGTTTTGTGCTGCCCCTTGAAGTACAGCTGCTGTGAGTGGCGCAGAGCTCCCGAGCCAGGGCGAGGGGTGAGGAGCAGCTGGCATCGGGTTGCAGCTGAGGGGAAGAGGCTGAGGAGCTGCTTTCCTGTGGGGTGCTGCAGGTGATCATTACTAGGTTGTAGAAGTGGGTTATTTAAAAGAAAAAAGAAACCAGCCTTAAATACATACGCATGAGCAACCCCGTTTATCTCCTTTTATCACAGCCTGCAACAGGAGTGTTAGGAGAAGGCATTCACATGCACCAATTTCTGCAATACGTGAAGTTTGGCTTGAAAAGTCGCCGCTCATGAGGACAGGCGCTTTGACGGAGCTGGCCGAGCCGGTGGCTAGCTGGCAGCGGAGGTTCGTTAGCTGCTAGCGGTGGGACGGCCGCGTGCTGCGGGAGCAGAGCAGCCCAGCTCAGCAGCAGAGGCCTACAAGCACTCCTCCGTGAGCCGCCTCAGCGCCCATCTCCTGCGTTGGGGCTGTTTGTGCTGAGCGACAGCAGCTGCTGCCCCGCGTGCAGCGGGAACAAACGCAACGCGGCGTGAAATTACTGCGCTGCCATTCCCCTTCATTAGTTATATTGTTACCAGCTACAGGCATGGCTGGTCTTTGCATGAATAACACCAAATGCTACTTGGTGAGTTTTACCTTAAAATATGGATAGGATACAGCGGGGACTTGAAACCAGGTGTATGGGTGGTCCATGCCAGTGCTGTCCCATTCTTGGCACGCGCCGGGACAATCTTTGTTCTCGCAGCGTCTGGAAGAAGGCAGATAGGAGGTTTCTGAGAGGAAATGTGGTTAAAGGGTAGCTGGTAAAACTAACCCCTGGAGGCCCCGGGGGTAGGTTCCCAGGGCTGTGCTGCTGGTAAGTGTGCAGCCTGCGAGGTGCTGGTCACGGGCAGAGCAGGATGCGGCCCTCAGCACAGATGGAGTGCTCCCCCTTGCTCAATTGGGAATGAGCCGGCAAGCAAGTGGAAACTTGCTTTGGTATTTATTCCTCTCCCAGCAGATCAGTTTCATCCTGCCGACTGACAGGTTGCATTTCAGAAACAGCTCTGTCGGCTGCTGTAATTTCCGTGGCTGCTTCTTGGTGCTGCTGCAAGTGTGAGACCCGAACGTGGCTCAGAACCCGCCGTGTGCGTAGCCGTAGTGGGGCTGCTTTTTGTCCCCGTGCACGCAACCCATGGTGCGTTCAGTCCAAAAGCCCTTCGGGATATCAGCGATAACAGAGCACCTGATGGGCCGACACTGCTGTAATGCAAGCGCCGCCAGCCCAGCGGTGCAGAGTTGTCTCCAGTGCCTTTTGTCAACAGGTGTTTTGGTTGTTATTAGCCTCGAAGACCAAAAAGTCAAAACGTTCTTGCTGTTTTTTAATAATGCTGTTTTTGTTGATAGATAATTGCGTGTTGTTCAGATGCTTTTTCAATGTCTTGTATGTTTCACATAGCTATGTGAATTGCATCTCTGACCCATTTATAAAATTGTATTATGTCAAAAATGACTAAAAATTCAAAGTTGATTCTGATGTGATGAGTTATTTGCTTGTTAACATTTACAAATGGTTCCTTCTTCCATGACTAGTTGGAAGGGTGTCTCTCTGTTGTGATAGCATTGAAGTTCAGAAACTGATTGCTGTAGATACAGCCTAAACATACACCGCGGATTCTCTGTCCTAAAGCATCCAATCCCCATAACAAGAGAGAGTGATTAACAAAAGGACGAGCTCTCTGTAGTTCTATGGAAATGGCCTTCCTCTCGCTGTAAATAGTCACCATGATGCCCAAGTTTCAGACAGGAGATTCTTATCAGTGATGGAAGGTAGCATCACTCCTCTAGGTATTGGTCAAAAAGTACTTCTCGGTGACTTCTCCTGATGGCTTCACCACAGCCCATTTCAGCTTCTGTTAGTACATTTGCTTTTCTTATATCTTTCTAAGGGTTTTATCTGACAAGCATTGGTTTCTTCTCTCTTAAATTGAAACTGTTTTAGGGAAGTTGATTTGTTTACTGCTCATTTACAGATTTTTTTGTAGTTATGCTTTTAGAATACTTATGTTTTCTAATGAAAAATAATGAAACAAAACCACACATTGTCATTTTCTTCCCCTGACTCAAAAATAGTTGTAGAGCATGTTCTTAGCATGCTGTAATATAGCACAATATAAAACTACTACGAAATGTTACTGTGACAGTTTTCAGTTGGATATTTTTCATAGCCAGGACAGCTGTTTAACTGTAACTTTAACTGTGCTGTTGAATGTAACACAGCTGAGGAAGGTGCTTGTAGACCGCCTAAATAGTAGCGGTCGTTTGTCAGATATGTCAAAAGATATGTTCAGATTGCCTAAGGTCTCAGGTCCTGCGTCTGTGCAATACTGAAGCTTTTCATCCTCGTGATCCACTAGGGAATTTCTTCCCTAGCCCTGCTGGTCCTCCTGATGGCAGTGTCTTGTGTGTGTGCAGCGGTCAGCAGCTGTCGGAACTCCAAAGGAAAAAACTAGCAGTTCGGGAGCATTTGTAGCATGATCAGTGCAGATCTTTCCTAATGTAATTTTATGCCTTTTTTATTGGAGCAAGAATATATCCATTTAATTCCCAGGAATGAGCCTTTAAGTTTTCTTTTACAGGTTAGAGGATTGGTGCTTCTTTTTTTTTTTTTTTTTTTTTTTTTTTTTTTTTTAACTTTTAGAAAGGTGGGGTGGGCCAGAAAGGCTGCCTCTTAAAGCGAGGCCCCCAGTAATTAGCTGCTCAGTGGTGCCTGACCTTGTGAGCACTGGGAGCTCTCAGCTCGTGCTGGGATCAGATCTCTATGAACCTGGGAGCCACTGCTTCGCAGCGGCCCTGCTGGGTGTCATTTAGAACCTGCCTCTGCTCTAATCCTGAAGGCGCAGGCCAGCTGAAATGTCACCTACACCCGATGAATAGTACCGGGCTTTGCACGTGGGCTCGCACAGGTTCACCGTAATCGGTGGATGAAGTTCCTACACGGTGTGAGGGAGGATTTTCACTCTGGCCCGTGGTGAGTGCGGACTTGTGTTAGCAGTGGATTTTCTGTAGCTCTTGCAGTTTTCATTCCCTTTCTTGCCAGAGGCAAGAGGCAAAGGTCCTGCACAAAACAGGAAGCAGGCTGTGAATTAAAAGACTTTTTCAGATTCTTTTCAGCTTTGTGTTTCCTGACACAGAAGTAGTCTGGCATCAACTTTCCCAAGTTATCCCTCCCTATTTAAAGTGTAAATACATAGTGGCTGTTCTGGAAGTGGTGTAGCTGAGTGCGCTGGGATAGTTCCCCGTTGACTCCCAGACACTAGTGTCAGGGGCTACTTCCGACTTTTTGGACTTCATTGGTTTGTATTTTGAAGACAGATGTGCTACTTGGAGATAGGATCTATTTGTATAGCCAATTCTAATTTTGTATTTAAGCGCTTAAAACAGCGGAGACCTGGGACAAAAGAGAGAGAGCTTTCTGTGATGTCTGCATGAGATTCACAGGACAGATAGAAAAGACAGCAACTTCTTAAGGTCAAATGTGGTCATCGGGATACATGGCTGGATGTAGATTCTTACGTGGTTACAGCATTCTGCTGAGAAGAAAGTTATTTTGGCCATCCCAGTAAAAATATGCAGGGAAAAAAAAAAAAGAAGGCTTCCTAATGACTGAAGATCTAGAAACCCTGTTTTGTAGTGAGATTTGTGCAACCTCACCTTAAAAACAGTGATAGGGAGTTGAGGCACCATAATCTCCTTGCTCTAGTTCTGTGGTTCTCATTATAAAATTCTATTTTCAGAATCTAATTACTTTAAATTAAAATGCTTGCCATGTGCAAAGCACCTTATAATTTCTGAACTACTATACTTACATCCCATAAGCTCTTTGGGAGAAAGACAGGTGTCATGCCCATCTTACACTTGTGGAAACTTAGATTCTGTGTGCTGTTGCATCTCCAGATGCAAAGTGATTTAGTGATGGATCAAGTAATAGCCTTATACTTGCCATTGTGCCGTCTGAATGGGATTATAAAATTTTCACCCTGTTTTGGGAGGAAGAAGAAAGCAGTAGTCCTGACAAAATCAAATCTCTGTAGCTCAGACATGTTTTACTCATAATAAGGTTTGCCTTGAGAGGTGAAGGAGATATCTGTGGTCACATCTCCTCAGCTCGAGGTGTTGGTCTTCAGCTGCAGTGTATGCCAGTGGCAGGCAGCATACGCATGGATGGATGTGCGTCGAGTCACTTAGAAGTTACCAAGCTTGCCTGCGTATGTGTATATGTACTCTAATCAAAGAATGATCACGCTGCATTTTTTAGACTCTAAAATACGGTGCACAGCACCCTAGCTTAATCCTTTTTTCCCTCTGCAATGTATTTCGCGTTGTTTTGACTCACCGTCTAAGTTGACAATGATAAGAACTCTTAAATATTCTTTTGTGATGTAGAGAAGTTGACTAACAGTCGTATGTGATGTTCTGAATCTTTTATTCTGTAGGTCAGTAACAGATCCACGAGATGGAAAGAGAGTTGCACTCAAAAAGATGCCCAACGTCTTCCAAAATTTGGTCTCTTGTAAAAGGGTCTTCCGGGAGTTGAAGATGTTGTGTTTTTTTAAGCATGACAATGTAAGTAGTTTTAATGTATTTCAAAGTAACTTTGAAGTATATTATAAAGCCTAATTGTAAAATGGTGCTAGCTGTAGCTGAAGGTTCTTTATTATTATTATTTTAAGTTATAGAATATCAAAAATTCTTTAAAAGGTCTTTAATTTTATATTCACCAAATTTCCTGGAGACTCAGACGCTGCTGTTGTAAACTGTAAAAAATTAAAAACTTGATTGTCAAGAATCTAGGGGTATTCGTACTTTTCCTTCCAAAATGGTTACAAATAGGCAATACACTTCAACCTAATTTTTAGGCTCTAGATACATTTCAATCTGCACAAAGCTATGCCAGCTGGAAACGCTTTTGCTTCCAAGCTGTTTCTCACTCCATCTTCCTCTCCCCTTTGTCAGAGTTTATTGTGCTCTCAGTTCTTCTAGCAGAGTGGCTGTGCAAGCAGTCCTAAATCTTCTTTAGGTTAAATCAGCTAGATTAAGTTAAACCATTTAAAAATGAATTGAATTTCCCTTACGGTTGTGTCTGAAGTGAATAAGAAAAGCACTTGCAGTAACTGTGCCACAGTTGCAACTGTGGATGTGGTAACCTCTCCCTTCGGTGCGCAGTAACAAGCATCTTGGGAGTGCTGTCTTCTCCTGCTGGAACTGGTTCAGGAAGTGGGAATCTGTTTTAGAACTTTATTTCACTGCTTTTCCTCCTTTCTCAAAATAGCTCTTTTTTTTTTTTAACCTGAGGGTATTCTATTCCAAGAAAGATTTTATTTATGACTAAGCCCTGGATTCAGATAAGTGTTGTTAGTGGGGATGCAAAAGAGATGGACTGGCTCATGAGCTAGTGCCAGATTGCAAGGAGTTCCTCCTCCACGCTATCGCCTGTCCCTGGGAGATGCTCTGGGACAAGACTTCTTTTGAACTGGGATCTTAAACTGCTTCTTACCAGGATTTTTATTATGGGGGAGTTGTTACTGAGGGCTAAAATTGAATAAAAACATCTGTGTAAGCAGCCAAAATTCACGCTTGATAACCACTGAAGTCTGTGAACTTCACCCAGATGATATGCATAGGACAGGACCTAAAAGACTACATGCAGGTAGTATTTTTTTCCTGTGAGAGGATGTAAATTTTGTGCTGCTGCTTTTCTGCCTTTTTGCCCTTCACAGAGAAGTTAGGTCTGAGCTTCTGGTTCAGTATGTAAACAGCTTTGCTTTTTGTAATTTCTATGTGGAAGCAGTGTATCAAAGAACTGTTGAAGATGAATGACAAAAAAGTGTAGTATCTTTTTCTTTTGCATTTCTCTGTTAGAATTACTTCTTTCCAATATTTTATGGTTATATATTTTTGAGATTAAAAAAATATACTGGGTAGATGAATTTATGCTTACAAACTAGTACCAGAACAGCTGGATTTTTTTTCTTAAATTAAAAACAAAGGTCGGGGGGGGGGGAGAGAAGGAAAGAAAACAGAGAGACCTGAACGTACAGAACAAAAAATCTGACTAGATGGACTATTAAATTCACACACTACTGAGATAGAATATTGGTCTGTCGGTGTGGGGTAACATAAAACTGTGTTCTAAAAGAAAGGTGCAGTCTGACTGTCTTTTTGAAAGGGATTTTTTTTTGTTTGATTGGGGTAGGTCTTGATCTTGTGTGGTGTTTCCTAGGTACTCTCAGCCCTCGACATACTCCAGCCTCCACACATTGACTATTTTGAAGAAATGTATCCTAAATATAAAATAGAGCTTCCTAATTGAGGTAGGTGTAATTTTCATTAGCTTAGAAACTGCAATTAGCTGGTGGAACTTATCTAATAGAAGTACAAAAACCTTGAGCCTGTATCTGAACAGTTTTATTAGAAGAAGGGAATCTACTTTTAAGAAGTCTTGATTAATGTTAGCATTGGAGAAGCGCTAGAACATGAAACTCTCAATATATATGAACCAGTAAATGCAGTGCATTGTGATATTTACCAGCTTATAGTGCTGCTACCTATTGTGAATCCTCCAAAATATTTATCTGAAAACTATATCCAGTAATTATCTTCCTATCAGTACCTTAAAAAAGTGCTTTCAGAAAGCACTGCTGTCACACATGCTTTGAAATCATGACTTTTTGGGGATGCTTCAGCAGGTTAGTTGGGTTGTGGCTTTCTTTGTTCAGCTCCTATCTTGATCAAGAAGACAGATTTCACAGTGTGTGCTGTTGGATGTGTCACTGGTACGAAGTTACATGCTATCTGCGGGTAACCATGTTAAAAGTTAGATTGTTTGTTCATCATGACATGACATGAGAATGTTATGTTTTGGTTTGTTTCCTTTTCCAATCTTTGTTTGGGTAAACTGTTTTGGGGCTGGGAATTTCTGCACTGTAAAATCCTGAGAAGTGATTCGTTAAGCTGGATAGCGTTCTTACTGACTAGTTGGAAGAGAAGTTCTGGGACTCAGAGCAGATTGTGTTAGTACTTAGCCTGTTACATCGCTAGAAATTATTTTAATGCAATGAATTAAGTACAGATTTTTGTGGTACAGAAAGTGTCTGGGAATATTGGAATATTGTGAGATTGATTTAGAACATATTTATTTATTTATTTAAAATTGGAGTGATTCTGTTCTCTGCAGACTTCACTAGCTACAGATCAGGAATTGTAATAAGGGTTGTCTGCCCTGGGATAAGCTTAGCTACTGCCAAGTTTTGTATATAAAACCAGAAATGGTAGTTTCTTTTATGGTTAACTGATTTTTAAGTCATTCTGACTAGTATGTTATGGGGCTGTGTTCTTGTTATTATTTGTTGAGTTTCCTGACTCTAATATTGGTTATAAAAAAAACTTTGCTTTGTAGTCATCGTTCTCCTTTCTGTTGCAATAATTGCAGTAAGTACACTTAGGATTGTTAAATTCACAAGAAAAATGAATGTATAGGTGTTTCAATTTCTATACACATTTTTAATTGTATCTGCTTCTGCTTACTGTAGCATACAAACTTACTTCAGATTCGTTTTAAGAAGATTAGGTAACTGTAGTCCATATCTGGGGACTGTACAGCATTACCAGCTGACACTACAGACTTTTTTTTTTAAAAAAAAAAAAAAAAAATAGGCTGTTAGTTCAATCCAGAGCTGTCTGCTCCGTTTAATTATCATTTAATAAGAGAACGAACTACTCATGGAACTTACTGAATCTGAGTATACTGGTATTACAGTGATTTTTCCCTGGAATGCATCAATGTGAAATTATTTCTATTGAGAAGATAGTGTACTCATGGGAAAAAAGCGGAGAGGTTTTCAAGTTGAATATCGTGTATTGTTAGCAGTTATCTTTTAAGCAGAATCTGCTAGCAGGATGTGTCTGGCTGTCAATGACTCAGTAAAAATAGACTGATATTTTCCCCCTCTGTCTTGTTAATTTTAAACCTTTTGTAGGTACTTGATAAATTATCTTAATTTCTATCTTAGGGATTTTGACTTGGTTTTTGAAGAACCTGGAATGACAACCTGAGAGAAGGTTTTAAACTGCTAACTTTGAGTAAGAATTCTTCACTGTGTGCACCGATAGTTGGTGTTGCATCTTTTTAAATCTGTTTAAAAGATATTTGTAGAATAAATTATTAGTGATAGTAATAAACTGGGACTGGCACTATTTAACATCTTTGATAGCAACCCTGAGGAGAAGGAGTTGGGAGTGCAAGCTGATGAGATGCTCAACATGAGCCACCTGTATCCTGGGCTGCACCAAATGCAGCGTGGGCAGCAGGGCGAGGGAGGGGATTGTCCCCTTCTGCTCCACTCTCGTGAGACCCCATCTGGAGCCCTGCCTTCAGCTCAGGCCCCCGGCACAAGAAGGACATGGACCTGTTGGAGTGGGCCTGGAAGAGGGACACGAAGATGATGCTTCTCTCATTGTGCCCTGGCTGAATTTGGTTGAAAGGCTGAATTTTCTCTGTATCAGGAAATTGGCAAGAGCTTAAAGCCCTGATCTTACACAGAAGTAAGATTCAGACAGAGTTCTAGCGTTTTCTTCCTAGTGTGGAGAACTGACCTTTTAATTCATTTATTGATTGATTGATTTGGTGGGGGTAGGGGGGGTTTTTCTGCCTCCAAAACCACGTCCTTCCAAAAACCTTGTGCTATTGCTCGTCTGTAGTCTTTGACATGTGCCACAGATTGCCATTTCTACCTCGCATAATTAGAGGTGACTCCATAGCAAACACACTGCCATTAGTAATTTTCTGTAGGGAGGAAAACATATTTTAAACATAAAATGAGTTTAGATAAGCATTAGATTAATTAACTTAATAATTCTTATGCTGTTTTTTACATGGACCAGATCTTTTTGCGGGGTGTGATTTGGACATTGATATGAAATGAAGATGTGACAGAACTTTTTCTATGAAGAAGCTATAAGGTGTGTAGAGAGTTAGAACAGAACAGAGATGGCATCAGAAGCAAAGCTTTATATGATCCAAATGTAAAAATAATTATAACCTACTAAAATATGAGTAAATCCTTTGTCCACGTTTTATAGAAAATATTGAAATATGTTAGAAATATCTGTTTTTTAAAAGAAAGCATGTTTCTTTGAGCTGTTTTTTTTACAGTTCTTTCTTAGTGTCCTGCAGATACACACTTCCCCTCCACTGGTGGCATCCTGCTAATCCACCTAACCCAGAACTTGTTCACAAAATGCTGGCCTCATCCCAGGAAAGAATATTTGTAAAATTAAATTTTGTAGTATGTGGAGACATAGTGAAGAAGAATCTGAGTCATTATGAGAATATTGCATCACAGTACTCTATTCTTTGTTAAAGTTTGCTTGTCACTGTGTAAAACTTACCAACTCAGCAGTCTCCCAGTCCGAGTAAGTGACGTTTTTCTGTGCTGTGCATTTGCCTTGGTAATTATTCTGAAGCGAATTGGTACATTTGTAGTTCTAATTTTGTACAGCTACTTAACTAATTACTGCTGTCAGTTGCAATTTTTATCTGGTAGTGATGTTCAGCTTAGCTGTATGTTACAGCTCCAGTGACCACCTCATAGCCAGCATACTGCGTGTGTTAAAAAAAAAAAAGTGCAGATACCTGTCTGAGTAGTTGACAGAAATCCCACAGGGCTTGTGCAGTTTGTTTTTGTTAAACATTTATAGTAGTGGCCGGAGTAAAGTCATTGACCCACTTGGGCACCAGCTGTTTAAGAAGCTGCCACATTTATAAAAGGAGGGAACATCAAGCAAGTGCTGCTTTTGCTCTTGTTTAGAGACCCTCATTAAATTATCTAGAGACAATAATCAGATAGCTGCTGTTCAAGTTAATGGCACCTCTGAGCCCCTGTCAAGAGAGCTTTATTTAATGCGCAGCAGACCTGGAGTGGTGCAGGTGCCATTTCAGGCTCTCATTTAATTTAAGCTGCTTTAGTTGGCATGGCAACTAGTTGAGACATCTGGGAGACATTATGCTCAGGATTGAGGTTTAGGAGGATTTGTGGTGTAGCAAAACAGAAATCTTATCATAATAAAATGCAGAGTAATGCTTTTGGATTTTTTTTTTTAATACTTTACATTAAAAATGAAATGCAAAGATGTATTGCAGCCATAAGGTAAAACAACGAATTTAAAAAGGCTGGTATAAATATTTAAGAGGGCCTTTGCAAAAGGAGAAGAAAAATTAGAGGACTGGAAAGTACGGTGCTACAGGGTTAGGTTTTTTTCTTTACAAAGTAATGCTAATAACTTTTATAGGAATGCAGTTGTACTTGGGATTTTGGGTCAGAAAGTTGGCAATATTTATTTTCTAAAATGAATTTTTGTGTGGTGTGCTAGTGACAGGTGCGCAATTTGGCTGCTTTTTTTTTCAATCAGATAGGTTATGCAGAGCAACAGATGGAAGGAGAACGTTGATTAGGTAGAGATGAAAGAAAGTTTAAGTTTTCTCTAGATGGTTGTAAGTGCGGTTTAACCTGTGCTGATTAATTGCAGATAATGGGAAGAAGAAGTTTCTGCTGAAGCTGACTTGCTTACTGTGTTACCCAGAGATAAATATCTCAACAGAAGTCAGGGTTTGCTATTATATTTCAGGCGTGATATGTAACAGAGCTGGTTATGAAGAGCATTGAACCAACTGATAAGGCTCCTACAGGATATGGTGAGATTTAAAAGCAAAACCAAACCCAAGCCTCGGGGCTGACCTAGTTACCTTCCGTTGGTTTCAGAGAGGAGGCCAGGGCACACTTAAAAATGCCATTGCTAGGTCGTGAAGTCACCGGAGCTTCTGCACAGCAGATGTGTAGGACAGGTAACGCTGGAGCCTGTGACTTGCTCACGCAAAGCAAAATCCCGTTCCTTTCTATAGAGCAGTAGGCCAACATGTGAACACATCAGTGTTAGGTGGCAGCCAGTGTGAGGAGGGTGGCTGAGGCGTTCCTGATTCCTTCAGGTGATCCGTTTGTGCTTGTGGAAGGCTGTGCCTGCGGCCTACCGCTCTGCCTTGAACTGTGAGCGAACCTGGTACGCCAGGGGGGAGAGGAGGCTGGGGCCCAGGAGACGGAGCTTCATTTCTAACTCTCTCCTTGATCTTCTGCACGACCTTGGCAGCGTGCGCCACCTCTCCGCCTCGGTTTTGTCTGCTTCGAACGTTGCAGGGCTTGGTGTGGCTCCGTGCTCACCGCAGCAGTCTGTGAGGTGTTTGTGTTGCTAGAAGTAGAGTTAATTAACGTATGGCAACTGAGTTTTTACCTTATTCGGCCTTGAATGTAGTACCAGAGATGTTCTTTTTTGTCTCAATTGTGACTGCTAAAGGTAACTTTTAAAGCAGTAATATTTTTTAGTCATCTTATCCAGCTTGTTTGATGTAAAAGTTGAAATAAGCGTTTTCAAAATTCTCAGTGTTGCAAGTTGAATTCTTCCTGGAAGTTGAGGTGCTGTGGTTTTGCTTTGAACTTTTGCAAGTGTTTATTACTGTAACATGTTCAGGAAATTGGCCCAGTGGTATTGATTTTGTGGGTTAAGATGTGCTCCTTGTGTCTTCCATATTCCTCCATTTTTGACACATTTTATTTTTAGTATTTTCAGTGTCTCCTGAGTAAATGTAATGCCCTTCTTAATCTACACCTTACCTCAGGATAAGCCACAGCATTTTGTATCCCTTTGTACCTTCAACTGTTTCTGTAAATTTTCAGCGGGCCCGACTATGGCCATGTCTGCGGGCACATCAGCTGGTGGGTTCTATTTGTCTGTTTTTTCATTTTTCCTTCAGACAGAAAATATTTTGTTGGTTTTAGTTTCTCCTCTCCTGTTATAACTCAGAAGAGGTTTTATGGCTGGGATTTGGATGCATGTGTACGTGATGCTTGCAAGGGTGAAATAGCAGATACTGGGCAGATGTGGGGAAGTGTGTGTGTTTCTAAAAGTCTGCGTAACTGGACATGTAGCAACCTGCAAAGTACTTCTGATGACAGATTTTCACAGGCTTGCGCGTGTCATGTTGATATATATCCACTCTAACGATGCTACTTCTGTTGCTCGTAATTTGTGGCTTAAGCATTGTAAGGGAAAAATTAAAGATTTCAACATGCCATTAATTACGTTAAGAATTTTATTTTGTTTTCTGAGTCGTGATTTGAGTTGGGGATAATTTTGTAACAACTACCTTAATGTAAATGGTATTTTATTGAATAATCTTTTCTCTTTCACAACCTATTATTTATTTTCATTCTTTTAAGAGTTTGGAGACTGACCTCTGTTTTGTAAAGAAGCTTTATTGTTTGTTACTCTATAGCTCTGACCTGTAAGAGCTCGAATTCCTAAATTAGAGTAAATGTTTCAAGAGATTACATGCTGGACTTTCTGCTTTTGCCTTAACTAATAAATTGAAGATATGTTGTCACTGAATTGATGCAGAGTGACCTCCATAAGATTATCGTCTCTCCTCAGCCACTCAGCTCGGATCATGTCAAAGTTTTTCTTTACCAGATTTTAAGAGGTAATTTTTTTCTTTGAAAATGAATGTAAGTTATGTAGTACTGTTATATTTCTTTTTCTGTTTCTTAATGTTTGTTTTCAAGACATCCTCATCTTAAATAAGTTTCCTTTGGAAACTCTATTTATTTTTTTTTAAATTTCATATTATGAATTAAGCAAGCATTAATTATTCGAGTTATAAGAATATGGCAGCCCTGCTGCCTTCTGTTATAGTACATGGGTTCAGATGGCAAGGCTTCATCCACAAAGGATTTTTTAATGGTCTACGAAAGAGTGAAGTTCAGGAGGGATGTGTGTTTTAACAGTCCTCTGGTGCTTGTTGAATCAAGGTACAGAAAGGACACCTAGGCTGAACCAAACTGGTGAATATATAACTATGCACACTTAATGCATTTTTCAGAACGCTAGTTTAAATTGTTAGGGAACTGACCGCTAAAGTGTAATTTTATCTAAAACAAGTTACTACAACGGTCATTTTAAACATGATTGTTTTGGTCTTTTCTAGTTTAATTTGGAAACTTCTATCCAAGAAATTAGATTATTTTGCTTGCCTTTTGAACATCTGATCATTGTCAGTCCAATTGTGTTTCGATTGGCTTTATTTGCATAGTTTCACTGGAGTAAGCTGACAGTAAGCAGTCAGTCTTATCTGGTAGTAAATGTGTAAAGAGCAGAGCAAAGGAATCTAAATGGTATCCAGTGAATATAGGCTACTGATAGTACTGATGTTGTGCTAGAGAAAAGATTTACCCACCTAAAGGACAAAAAGGCATTTGTGCCTGTGTGATTACTGGGTTTATTATGGCTGGGGGAATGCTCAAAACTCAATTTGTTATCCAGATGGCAATGCAAAATTGTCAGTTGAAGTTTCTTCAAGAATTACTTTACTTCTCATTCATTTTGCCCAGGCATTTGACCTGAGAGCTGTGTTGCCCAGTTTAATGCTATAATTTATTTGCTCTGTATCTGTATGCTCATTTATATACGCAGATTAGCTTGGATTTAACCTGAATTTACTTCTGAAGTGTAGCTCTTAACTAGGAAATTTTTAAGTCAAATTTTAGAGCTGCAGAAATTAAAATTCTCACTGGGAAACAGAGCGGTAAGAGCCGTGTCGGTATTCCAGGGTTGTGATTACCAGAGCATCCATATCATAACCAGAGAGGTCATGTTTAGGTTTGGTTTTGTTTTGGGGGAAGACAAAAAAGACTGCTTCAATCAACTCTGTGTCTAGTTTGTATACTCCAGAAGTTTTTTTATGTTCATTGAGAGGTTAAATATGTACTAGATAATTGAAGTGAGAATTGTGTAATAATGAGCTAATGGTGAAGTCTTTGCTCATCCGGAGTTGCAGGACCTTTCAGGAAAGTGTTGTCAGCCTTAAACTTCTTTTGAAAAGGAAAAAGAGGTACTTATTTTAATTTTGTTTAATATTTCAGGTCTGAAATATCTACATTCTGCTGGCATTTTACATCGAGACATTAAACCAGGGAACCTACTTGTGAACAGCAACTGTGTTCTTAAGGTGCTACTTAAATTTATTGAAAATGTACATATGTATATGCTGTTCATTATCAATCAGATGTGTTTAATTTTTTAAACAAAACCATTTAATATAAACACTTTTCCTGTGAAGTCATTGTAAAAGAAAAAAAAATCCTAACAGATTCTTAAAAATAAATATAAAGGAACATCTTCCATTTCCCTTTTCTCTCTACCTCTCCCCAAATCTATGAAAGCAAAGCAGACATGATTATTTTGTCTGACTTGAGTGGGATATCTCATGCCCTCAGCAGTTTAGAAAGGCAGGCAGTTTCTCCAGGTATGTGTTAGTGTTCAGCGTGCTACATAAAATAGAGGCAATGCAGTATGCTTGAGATTCTTTCATTGTATTCTTGGGTGTATGAAACTTTGGAGGGCTGAGACATGTTGAATAGTGATGCTAAATACCAATAAATTAAGCTTTGTTTACATTGATTTGCTAAGCATTCTAATTGTGAAAATTTTGGTCTGTTTTCTTAACCCTTCTGGTTAAGGAAATTTAAAAAAATCCTCAGAGGTAGCCAAAGTGAGAGAAGGTTGAACCTTTCTGTAACTTTTTGAGGCGTATCATGAACAAATGAAATCTGCTTTGGGATGAAATATTCTGAACCCAAGAGGTTGCCAATGTAATTATTTTTACTGCAATTTTTTGTACTCTTTTAGATTATGAATATTGTAATGCCAAATAAAAATATACTGTGATTTCAAATAAATTATAGAAAGTATAAATGGATGTGGAACAAAGTAGTATAATTTCTTCCTATTCCCTTTTCCCTTTGCTTATGCAGTTACAACAGATTATCTGATTTATTTAAATGCTGGCTTGGAATTTCCTACTTCGTTACCACAAGGTTACCTATTTGAAATGCATTAAGTGTTTTGGTTATTTTAATTTTTTTATTTACCTTCTCAATTTAGATTTGTGATTTTGGATTGGCCAGGGTGGAAGAATTAGATGAATCTCGTCACATGACTCAGGAAGTTGTCACTCAGTATTATCGAGCTCCAGAAATCCTGATGGGCAGCCGTCACTACAGCAATGCTATTGACATCTGGTCTGTAGGCTGTATCTTTGCAGAATTACTTGGGCGAAGAATATTGTTTCAGGCACAGAGTCCCATTCAGCAGGTATAATTAAATTTCCCTTTAAAAATCTACTGCATAATTTCGTGGAGTCAATTATTACTGATGCATTTTGAATCTCAAACTTGCTTTTGTTTTGCTTGGTTTACACGCAGGCAAAAAAAAGAACTACTTTGAAACACTGAAATGACAGCTTCTAGACAGTATTAAAAGTGGTTATTAACATTAGCTTTTGAAATGTGTATTTCTTATATTCCTCTGGAATCTGCTGCATTACTAAAGTCTACTGTAGTCTACTGAGATACGGTAAAGGTGATGTAACTGGGATCAAGGTTTTCGTAACAGCTAATATGAGAAGGTAACAAGTTTCTATCAATATATAACTGAAGATACAGTATTGGCACTTGAACTATTCAAAACACACCAGTAGGTAGTTTTGCTCAGACTGCTTCATTGTAGTAGTGGTCAAGTATGTAAGGAAATGTTCAGTATTTCTTCATCTTATATAGCTACTACGAGGTGTAAAATCATTCGATTTTCTGGAATACTTCATCACCGCTCCAGCAGTAAGCAAACTAACGCAACATGCCTGTATCTCTACTACTCTTGAAGTATTATTTTTAAAGTAGATCCAAAATGATGTCTGCAGTAAGGTATTAGAGATGGATGCTTTTATTCATTTATCTAAGAGCAGGAACAAGATGTGCTGTCATAAAAATGTTTTATGTCCTTAGTATTCATCAGTAGATTAGAAACTACATAGCAGCAAAATTGTGAGATTACTTACATTGACTGGCAAGAAATAAAAACACATTCCAAACCCTTTGTTAAAAGGGACATTCCAAACCCTATACTTTTCTTGTTTGTTTATGCACAAAGTATTCTCATGGGCTTGAGAGACATTATTCACACTGGTATGCTATTTTAAACATTCATATATTTACAATGTTTTTGCATTGTGCATATATATATTTTTCAATGCTGTGTCATGTCCAGTGGCTCTTATCATTGTCACCATAGAAGTGTTACTAAGTTTTCCTGGTAGAAGAAAGGGAAGAGTTCTAAAACTGACTGTGCTGCAGTTCCTAACTGTGATCAAGTTAATAAAGAGTTGCATTATAAAAGCAGACTGGAACTGGTAATTTTGGTATTTTAAAGTTTGGATAGTAAAATATTGAAATAAATGAATAGATCTAGGTTACTTACTCAAGTTACAATAGCTAACTGCAAATAAGAATGTTACGGGATTTCTTACAAAAAACTAGGACATGAGATAACCTACCGTGAGAATGAGGGAATACCGTATTTGAAAATGTTTCTGATTATCTAGCACCTCCTATTTTTGCTTTTTATCAATGCTATTTGGAATAGTTAGCATTTATCCTTAAAAATAACCATTCACGTGCCTGAGACGACAAGCAGAATCCATTTGGAAGGATCTGTTTGTCAGGAAGAAAGGCGACTGGGGCAGATCAGCCGATCCAGCGCAGCCGTTTCCAGTAAGCCCAGCAAGTGTGTGGTGCTGCATTTCTGGGGGACTGTGTAGCCCGCCTGACTTATCAGCACAGCTGTGTGCAGACAGGGAATGCTCACTGTCACACGTTGGTGTACGAACAGTGGGATTGTTGCTGGGTCCTGCTTTGGCCTTTCTGACATCAGTGACTTTCAGGTGAGCAAGAGCCTACCAGTAGGAGCGGGTTTGTAGGGCAAGGGGACTGGGATTGAGGACCTGACATCTTCGTTTACCACAGTTCAGAGAGGAGATTTGCTTTGGTTGCACAGTCTGAGTGCCCACCAGCAGATGAAATACCTTGAGATGTTCTTGTGAAGCACATCTCCCAGGTAGCTCAATCTAAAAGGCATCCAGCACCTGTGCTCCAGAGGCTGGGTGCAAACCAGAGCCCAGGTGGGAGCAGCTGAGAAGCTGGCTTTGGAAGTGCGCTTCTCATTCTGACCTAAAACAACAGTGTAGATTCACAGGCATGAAACCCATGTAACTGAGGTTAAATTAAAAACTAATGTTTTGTAATCTTTTTTCTATTTTTTACAATAAAATTTTAAAATAAATTTTGTAATACTTCAGAAAAAATGTTTAATGACTGACATGCATCTAGATAAATGCTTAATAGAAGACTTCTGTGAGTTTATTGGAAATGTATGGGCTATGACAAGACAACTTATATTTTTAGAGACATTAAACATGAACCTCCAGGAGATCATTATGATTTTTTTTTCCAGTGGTTGGTTTTTTTGTTGTTTTTTTTTTTGTAATCAATAGAATGAAGTGTGTGTATTTATAGCTATATCTGTATCTATAGATATAAACATATATTAACATCATTGCTGCATACTTCAGGAGTAGTTGGCTGAAAAATACAGGTGTTTAGGTGCAGTCCACGTTCCCTGGTATGCTGGTATAATTACTTCCTATATTTTGTGAATATACCAGGCTTTTATGATATCCCCTCCATGTGTGTATTTCAAAATTATATTTTTCCCATATCTAAAAAACTCAAGGTCTAGGACTTTTTTTTTCCTCTCTAGTTCTACCTCTCCTTACAAATGCAGGTATTTTGCTGTCACTCCTCTCTGAAGCAATGATAGCCACAGCGAGGACGTGGTCAGTACAGGATTAGGAAGTTGCACGTACCTGGAGGCCCCTCGCAACCTCTAGGGTTTCTGTTCACACCAAGGGAAGGGTAACACATTTGGTGTGTAGACAGTAATCACATTTCACAAGTTGAGACCAACAGTCAATGAGTGATTTTTCATGCATACAAGGGCTGTGTAATGATGATAATGGGTTTATTCTCAGAGGAGAGGTAGGCAGTTGCTCGTTAGCATGAGTAGATGTGGTCATGAGGGAACACTTGGAGCCAGGGAGCTGAGCTCACCACTGGTAGGAGTTTTTTATTTTGTTTGTTTGACTCCTGCGGGGTTGGTTTTTTTATTCAGTATAGGAGTGTATGCACATGCTTTTGCAGAAATAAGGTGAATGCTTGTCTGTTGCTTTTAAAAATTAAAAAGGTGAATGAAATGTCATTTCATTTAAAGCTGATAGCAGTTTTAAGCACAGCATCATCTTAGTTCTTTTTTAGGTAGTTTTTATGTTCCTTATAACCAGCACCACTCCTTTTCTTTCCTTTAGTGCTGGATGGATATAGATAGATAGATACTGTTTGTTTTTGTTTTAATTATTTTCCCCATATATTGGATTTTTTTATATAAGACATTTGTACATTTTTTTCATCTTCTATGGAATTATTCGTGTTGATATTTTGTGAAAAGTGCAAAATATTTGTGGAAAGTAGAAGTTGACCTGGTTTGGGGTAACTTTGTGTGGTATCTTGGTATGCAATGCTGATGTTCAGTTGAGAACGTTTGGTTTTTAGAATGAATAACACATCGTTAACAGTACTTCTCAGTTTTCTTGATGGTATAAAGTTGACTTTTGAAATTGCAATAAAATACATTACTAAACCAGTAAACAAAACAAAGCTTCCAAACTTGAAAATCATCTTTCTTTTTTTTTCAGTGAAGTTACAAGTGTTTGCATTTGCTATCTACTAAATGTATACGTTAATCTTTAGTTTGCTATCTGTGAAATAGTGTTTCAAATTGATTCGTACTTTAAGTTACTGTAGATTAAGAATATACTATCATAGTGAAATATATTAATATGTGTCTAAGATCTCAAATTTCTGTGTTCTGTACCTGCAGTTGGATTTGATCACAGACCTGTTGGGAACACCATCACTGGAAGCGATGAGGACAGCTTGTGAAGGCGCCAAGGCACACATACTCAGGGGTCCTCATAAACAGGTACCACTGGAGGTTACTGGCCTTCTTAGCACTGGGTCTAGACTATCCTTCATTTAGCCTTCACAGCGTAGGATTTCCTCTGTGCAGGATGCTACTGCTGCATTGTCACTGTGTTTTACATCTTGATTATATTCTCAGGCTGAGAAGAAGAAAAGGTTGTTGGCATGGCATGTATGTTCGTAAATACTTTGTTTGGATCTCTAATCTCAGAGTTGTCTCTGCCTGTAAACTGAGTTAAGTTTTCTGAAGGTGGTTGTGTTGTTGCAGTGGCAATACTTAACAGTGAGTTATTCAATTCAGACAAGATGTTTTTTTTCACCAGTAAAGTACGTTTCTGGCTTTTGTCTTGTATGTATTGCTTGACTTGCTGATACAAGCGACCATCTCCCCATTTTTTGAAGAGGCAGTGTTTTCGTAGCTTTTCGAATGAAGATATTAAATGTAAGTGATAATGTTGGCAAGAGACATAAATTAAAACTGGCACAATAGTTCAGAAAGCCCCAGAGGGACTCCTTTACTGACAGGAGCAAGAGTGTTAGAAGTGGAAATCGCCCATTATCCAGATCTGTAACAGAATAGTCCAGTAACTCATCACCAAAGGTCCCCTCAGACATCTGTTCAGTGACCTGAGCTGTTTGTGAAAGGTTTAACACGATACTGAAAACTGAGATACAACATTCAACATAACTGATGTAGAATTTAATTAAAAAACAAACAAAAAACACTCACAAACCCAACAACAAACAAAAAACAACAGGAAAAAATGGGGTGGTATCATTATACTGACTGGACAATGAAAAGAGCAAATGAAACGTGCTGTTAACAGACACAAAGAAATGCTTAGGCAGGAATGCTTAGTTCAGTAATAAAGCAGTATGTCCACCCAATTTAGCCATTTATGTGATTGTTAGATAGTAAAAATTAACAAAATGAGTAACCTGTACATGTTAATACAGGAGATCTTTCCAGGAAAGTTTGCATATTTATTTTCTCCATGTTGAAGCAATTTCTCAAATGTCTACTCACCACAATGGAAGTTACCATAGAAATGAGCATTGAATATATATTCTGCTGTATTATTAATGTGGGAGTTCTGCCTCCTAGGCAATCTTGATTCACTACATTGTGGTCTGTATTCTATGTTATGATGTGTGTTTTTTCTTTTAACATTAATAATAGGAGGATTTCCTTAAGACTTTCTCTGCCGGTTTTAAAGCTAATCAAATCTAATTGTTTTTGCTGTCACATGCTGGAAGAGTTCTAAGTTTTAAGCCTGTAGTCTTGCACTTTCAGTATTTGAGTTGATTTAAAAAAAAAAAAAAAGTTTGATAGTACCTGGAACTGGGAGAAATGCATCCACTGCACTTTATATATACAAATATCTAACAGTATATGAATACATCCAGATACTTTATGGAATACGTTCTTTTTAAATCCTGATGATTTGATAATCACTTGACATTTCCAAAGTGCAGTAGTTGTCCTCTAGGTAGGAGCAAGCAAGAACTTTAGAATTTATTTGCTAGACTTCTTCAGTTTGTTAAGCCTGGATGTTTTATCAAGAATTGAAATGGATACAAGAATGTCTTCTGATTTTTCTAATCCCAGTGCTAAGGCTGTTCTCCTACAAGCCACTGAAACTGTCTTTTACCCACTGAATTACAGGAAAATGAAAAAACAAGTATGTTGAAATGGTATAAAATGTTTCTAACAGAGATATATTGGTCTATTAGTCATAGGAAATAAACCATAACCAATTAGGTCCATGTCTGTTGAGGAAAACAACATTCTTCATGGAATGCTACAGAAGTTGAACAGTCTTTGGAGTTGGTGTCTCATTTGCAACTTGGAAATAGGGGTTACAGCGCATCTAGTTGATTTCTTTACTGATATTTCTGTTTACTGTGTCAAGCACACTTCATGTTTGAATGCAAATTCATGGCTTTTGATCTTTAAAAATGGAGATTACGCTAATTATAAATAGCTAAATGTTACCAGTTTCTTAATTAGAAAGGAATTAACGGGAAGAGAAAAACAAGTTTGAAACAGACAATTGCTTTCTTGCACAAACTATTTTTAATCAATGTAGGTGAGAATAGGAGTTAAGGGGTAAAGTATTTGGCTGCTTTATGTACAAACAGATTAATGCGTGAAGTTTCTGATTTCAGCAACAACAACAAAGCCCTGTATGTTGTCATCATAAAAATTTACATACTGTACAGACTACTTTTTTGGTTTTGTATTTAAAAATTGTACCTCAAACTAAGTTCTAAGCGAACTGAAGTCGCTTGACTAGCAGCACTAGTTAGAGCATCTCCTACTGCACTCATGGAGTACCGTGAGCAGGGATTCAGATTTCCTTACCATATTCACTGCCAGTAATGTGCTGACCCACTTCTAAAAGTAAAACGTGCTGGAGTTCATTCCCTTTGCTGTGCTCCTTTCATTCTGTTACAGAGGAAGGAAACCAGTATAGATGCACCTTATTTGCTGAAACACCTGAGTGTCGATTCTATGATAACCAAATCTTAACGGTAATTCAGAGGTTAGCAGTTTCTTCCTACCTGGCTAGTACTCTCTTATCAGGACTGTTTTTTATCTCTAGCAATGGGCTTGGTTGCAGTTTCCAAAGAAAATGCTGTTCCCTGATGCTGGACATGACCAGATGCTCCTGGAATGACAGACAAGCTGCCATTAAGGGGCATACGTGTAGTGGAAAAATGCATCCTTGTTTGTACTGGATGCAGCAGATTCTATAAATGATGAATGCTGTCATATTTTTCTGCCCCAGTATGTGGGTGAAATCTACTTAATCACAAAGCCTGGATGACCGTACTGTTTTGCATAGATGGTATTTACTACTGAGAAAATCATATGAAGTTACCAAATATTACATATAAAGATATGCTATAGACTGCACCAAATACGGAGAAACGCATGGTGCTGTATTCGGTGTTTCAGATTTATACCTCCGCAGTGATACTGTTATAAGTTAATCTTTATATGTACTGACAAATCTACAAAAACTGAACAACTCGTATTTATTAGCTTTGCTGAACAGATAGAAGCAATAGATGCCTGCCAAATATTAACACAGCATACCGGTTGAAAGTCTGTGTAGAGTTCATGCAATTCTGGAAGTCCTGCAGATCCACGCAGCTGTAATACATGGCCTAAGTTTGGCAGTGAATATCACCCCATAAGTACACTAGCTAGCTTTCAGTTGACGTTATATTTTTTTGCAGAATGCTGTAGTCATTTCTGTCCGTAGGCTGGTGTATTCTGCCCCCACCTCAACTGCAATTAATCATTCACTTGCTGGTGTGAATGCTATTTCAGTTTTCATGGGAGGAGAACCAAGGTGTATGTGTGGGTGGTTGTGTGTATGTGCATTGGTTTATTTCCTTTTCAAAAGAAAAAAAAAAAAAGAAGGAAATTTTAGGAGTTTGGGGGTAAATTTTAAGAATTTTGGAGCTTGAACAGTAACAGACTCCATGGTTGGAATTCTCTTTGGAGTAGTGCCTGGCCTAAATCCAAGGGGCCGGGTTTTGCTTGGTTGGGTTTTTGGTTTTGTTTCTGGCAGGATTCTGTTCTCATTTTCTTCTAAGTGTGAAAATTGAGACTCTCCTCCAACCCAGTACTGCCTTTTTCACTCTGAAGGAGTAACTGTGCAGTTGTTTGGCGACACTTCATTTATTTTGAAGGTTTACTGTAGTGCATTGTACTGCAGTGACTATAAGCACTGGCCTTAATGCACCCTTTATGAAGCAGTGAAAGCCTTTTCAACTGAATTCTTGATACATATTCAACAAGATTATAGTGTGAAAGGATTAAAACTTTATTTTCTGTTAATAAAATTTAATTTACTTAGAATTTTTTAGGAAATTCTTATTTTACTTCTTGTTTATTATATTTTCTGTGCATTGATTTGGGAATATGAATAATGGAAATGAAGCAGAAAAATATGGTGCTTGGTTTTGGCAAATGACCTTGTTGTGGCTTTAAAAAAAATACCTTGGAAGCTCATACCAGAGTGTCCCTGATGTAGCTAATGCTTTCAAGCAAATGGCATATAACCGTAAAGTAAGTTTTGATTGTTGATTTGTTTTTTCACTCTGGAGATCTTCAAGCAGTGATTTCTTCCCACATGTTAGGAATTGGCGTGGGTTGTCTTTGCATGTTACTGTCCTTGTGTTAACATTCAGTTTCAGAGTCAGTTTCAGACTTTCGTACCAGAGAATATGTGAAAGCTGTCAAATGGCAACCTAGTATGTTAAGTAAAACCTCGTTAAAATATTACCTGCCTGTCGAACTAGCGGGGCCCTAGCTGAGACGGGAAGAGCAGCCGGCCTCGGCCTCGGCCTCGCGGCTGCTTGGCAGCCCCTGAGAGCTTGCCCCAGGCCCGTAGCTGGGAGGCAGGCTTTGTCCTCCTGGTCCCGACAACGGTGGGTGTAGCTAAAATCTGCTCTAACTTGGGCATTTGTGCCGCAAGGGTTTTGCACCCTCAACTAAAGCTGGAAACGTTCAGAAGGGACAGGCTGACGTGCTTCTGTGTGCCTGAACAAGCTGAGGAGGCACAGCAGGGAACGGGTCTGCAGTGCTGGAGCTCCGTGCAGTCAGGACGTGGCGCTTAACTGGGGCCAGCATCGTGCTGCTGCTCCCAGGCAGGCGCGCTCCCTCCCGGCACGTCGCCTCCCGCGTTCCTGCAGCCTCTGTGACCCCGAGGCGCAGTTCGCTGAACCCCCCTTCCCTTTCCCTTCAAACGTGGGGAGTTGGCCTGTTTCTTTCTGCGCAAAGCACTGTATGCCTGAAGGTCGTTTTAATTGTACTAGATGACACTGTCAGTTAGATATGGATCGGCTGCGTAAAGAAAAGCAAAATAATCCATCATTTGGCAGTGACTGAGATCAGAACAATGAAATACTGGAAGTGACGTGGGTAATCAAACCTCTCAGCAGCACAGCTTCAAGTAGTGTTTACAGAGGGAAATAAATATCTTCCCTAGAAAAAGGACTCTGCATTTGCACTAAATGTTGAAAATAAATACTTAAGAACTAGGCAGAAGGCCATTTTATAGCAAGTGAAAGTTACAGATGACCCTTCAAGAGGCTTCAGAAGTGCTAGGTGAAAAATGGCATAATGTGCATGGAACATTTGGGGACTGGGAGCACTGGATTATGGTATTGGTCTGCCACATACCTCGGATGTAAAGTGGAAATGACAGTAACCTTCCTGGTAAAAGCGCTGAAATGTTTCTGATTAAGGCATAAGACTACACATGGATGACTTATCATTCCATCTTGCCAAGTTTTTATGATTATAATTAAAGAAAGCAGTACAAAATTTGGTAGTTACTCTTTTATAATGATCTTAGAAAATTGCTTAAAGCTTTTTCAGCATCAGTTACATCAGTAGTTCACCAAGAATTGAAATTTGTCTTGTAGCTGAGGAATAACTGTTGACATAGAGCAGATGCTGGTATTACCAAATTTGTTTGAGAGAAAAAAAACTAGTACCCTGTAGGTTTGTATTGTGGTCAAAGCAGCAACTATTCTCTGATAAATGTTGTGTTTGAAATATGGACGTGTCCAGGGTTGACATCTCAACTAAGGAAAAAATCATCAGTTAGGTTTCTGTTACAGTTGCTGAGTTAGTGATTACGCTCTTGTTGGGTAGCTTTAGCTAGTGCATGTCCTTCGTAGCACAAAGTTTGACCCCGGTAACTATAAGATAGTGCATGCTATAGAGGTGTTTTCTGGCTGATTGATCTGCTGGGACAACTATCTGTGCTTTTCTTTCCCATATTCCCTTACAGCCATCCCTTCCTGTCCTATATACACTTTCCAGTCAAGCTACTCATGAAGCAGTTCATCTCCTTTGCAGAATGTTGGTCTTCGATCCAGTAAGTATGCTTTAAAATAAATTGAATACGTTTTGTTCTAAAAATTTTAGTTGTCTGCTATTTAAATGAATATTGTTAGTAAAGAGTTGCTTTAACTGATTTTCTTCTAGATTGCATTTCAGAACTTCTGATTCTGTAAAAGACATAAAAGTATCATCTTATAATTGGTCGATTAATTTCCCCCTGGAATGGGTATTTCACAATTAAAATCTGTCTTTTGAAGAAAGCTCTGATGGAGTGAGAGATGAGGGTGTTCATGAATCACGCTATCTTTTCCTAGCTAGGTGTAGGTAGCAGAACATCAGATACTTTGATGCAGTTCTAATTAGAGACACGTGGGTGTTCATGGTCTTGCAACACAAAAAAAAATCCTTCTGCATCTACACAGTCACAAAGCAGGATCTTTTTTTCCACTGAGCATCTGTTTTTCTAATAGAAATTTGCTGCTTTGGATTTATTAGATCTCATGTCTTTGAGCTTACGGGAAAAAAAAAGTTACAGGAAAATCTGATACCTGAATCAGGTGACCTTAGTTATTCTTTAGAGGAAATCCCTGAATTTTTAAATGAAAAATAGAAAATTGACTGAACGGCAAAGGACGAAGCTTGTAACTGGTAAAGTTTTCAGAAGGCAGTACAGTACCTCTTGAATAAAAAATAAAAATAAAAAAGTCTTAAGATTGCTTTACTGGACAAAAACACAGACATGTTATAACATAACTTATATGCAAGATTTTTTTTTTGCCTTTCTATCTCCCCCAACATTCAGAACACTATTTATTCCCAAATCACATTTCAATAAATGAACAAATGTTTTTTGTGTTTGTTTTTTTTTTAAGAACCCGGGTAATCCTTTAGAAGAGTTGATTTTAATTTCATCCAAAAAATGTCCAGGGAATTGGGACACTCGGGTTCTAGTTCAAGCTTTGCCACTGTTTTTGCTCTGTGTTTTTGAGCAAGTAACTTTTTTCCTGGATTTTTTTTTTTAAATCTGCCTATAACAATGGATTTCACCTTGAAAATGCAATAGCACTGATGTCTGCAGTTCTTTAGAAATGGAGAATGTTCCCATTTTTTCAATGGGATGGTGTTGTACACTTAAAGCCTGAGTACTCGGGTTAGACACAAAAAAGTCACATTAATGTGAAAATAGACTGTAATTTAATCCCTTACTATGACTGTCTTCCTCCCTTCTCTTCCTTCACCACTTGTTTTCTGAAACATGACACGTAAGGTGTTTCTAAAAACTCTGGGTGCCATATGCTGAATTATACTGGCCTCAGTAATGCTGAAATTTATGTTTTACTTTTAGTATGTACTTAAGGGCACATTAAAATGTTTTGCAGAATATGGATTTACAAAATACCGTATTTGCTAGCATTACAAAAAATAAATATGGGTTTTATTTTGATTTATTGCAAGAGTCCTAACTTTAAGGTTATACAAAAAAAGTAATTATTGAAAAATGTATTTATAGAAATCATCTTTAGCAGCATTTTCTATCATTAGCTCTGGTACAGAAAGGTCAATGTCATCTTAGCGATGCTGCTTGTTTTTAAGTAAAATGTTCCCCCTAGTGGCAGAGTGTTTGCAAAGCTAGAACTTCTCCTGACATGAACTAGTCCTTTACCATGATCTGGGGTTTATAAAACAATGTTGAGTCTTTACGCTGTTTCAGTACCTCAGGAGATACCCTAACTTCTTTTTTTTTTTTAATTTTCTTTAAATGCATTGTTCCAGTCCAAAAGAATATCTGCTAAGGATGCCTTAGCTCACCCATATCTCGATGAAGGGCGGTTGCGATACCACACTTGTATGTGCAAATGCTGTTTTTCCACATCTACTGGAAGAGTTTATACTAGTGATTTTGAACCCATCACTAATCCCAAATTTGATGACACTTTTGAAAAGAACCTCAGTTCTGTTCGTCAGGTTAAAGGTGAGTAGTAGTTAATCTTTGCATATGCTTTTATCCTCCTGCTCCATCCTTCAGTAGTATGTAGTTAGGATATGCAATCTGGATGCATATACAATGCAAGGTGTTTTTTTTTTTTTCTGATTTCTGGTACTTTTCTGGAAAAGATGATGGAAATAATTTAAATTGGGATTTAATCTATAACTGGTTATCATCAATTCAGTACTATAGTATTGACTGACAGTTTTATTTTGTATGCATTTATTTATTATGAAGTTCAACAAGGCCAAGTGCCGGGTCCTGCACCTGGGCTGCAACAACCCCAAGCAGCGCTACAGGCTGGGAGATGAGTGGCTGGAAAGCTGCCTGGCCGAGAAGGACCTGGGAGTATTGGTGGATAGTCGGCTGAATATGAGCCAGCAGTGTGCCCAGGTGGCCAAGAAGGCCAACGGCATCCTGGCCTGTATAAGAAGCAGTGTGGCCAGCAGGTCGAGGGAAGTGATTGTGCCCCTGTACTCGGCTCTGGTGAGGCCGCACCTCGAGTACTGTGTTCAGTTTTGGGCCCCTCGCTACAGGAAGGACATGGACGTGCTCGAGCGAGTCCAGAGAAGGGCGACCAAGCTGGTGAGGGGTCTGGAGAACAAGTCTTACGAGGAGCGGCTGAGGGAGCTGGGCTTGTTCAGCCTGGAGAAGAGGAGGCTCAGGGGCGACCTCATCGCTCTCTACAGTTACCTGAAAGGAGGCTGTAGAGAGGTGGGGGTTGGTCTATTCTCCCACGTGCCTGGTGACAGGACGAGGGGGAATGGGCTAAAGTTGCGACAGGGGAGTTTTAGGTTGGATGTTAGGAAGTACTTCTTTACCGAAAGGGTTATTAAGCATTGGAACGGGCTGCCCAGGGAGGTGGTGGAGTCACCATCCCTGGAGGTCTTTAAAAGACGTTTAGATGTAGAGCTTGGGGATATGGTTTAGTGGAGTACTTAGTGTTAGGTCGGAGGTTGGACTCGATGATCTTGAGGTCTCTTCCAACCTAGAAAATCTGTGAATCTGTGAATCTGTGAATTTCAGTGTGCACATAAATTTCTGTGTGAATTCATGGTAAGAGGTATGCTATCAGATCAGAGCTAGGTAAACTGGAGTTCTTTTATCCTTACTAACATGTACTTTTGGTGAAGGAAGCTTTATTTTCCTCCAGTCTGCATTTCAATTAACTGAAGCACAAAGCTTTAATCTAATTGTCTGTTTTTTATTTTTCTCCTATTCACAGAAATAATTCATCAGTTCATTTTGGAACAGCAGAAAGGAAACAGAGTACCTCTCTGCATCAACCCTCAGTCTGCTGCTTTTAAGAGCTTTATTAGGTAACTGTATGTAATCACATCTGATATTAATTCACATTTATTATTAATACAGAATTCATACATCCATAATGTTTTTGTTTTGAGTTTCCGAGGATAAGAGGGGTCCATAGATAAATTCTGCAAAAAATGCCTTAAGCATATGTGTAGTTACATTTTTAAAGTAGTTATACGAACACTTAAATTTTACGAATACTTAGAATATGAATACTTAGAATTCAAGTAAAATGTGCAAAAATTTTGAGTAATATTTTTGTAAATATGGAAAAGTACAGTAGTCAAGACTAAGTCTAAAAATTGGGATTGAAAAGTTGAGTTCTGATTGTAAAATTGCACTGTAAAAACATTGAAGTGAATGGCAACTATAGATAAAGAATTGTTAAGAAAATAAGTAGATAAAGTATACTGAAATAGTCATCAGTGTTGTTACCTGTTGATCTTTTTTGTTTTGTTTTGTTCTTTTTGGGGGGGATGAAATGTTTGCTTACTGGTCAAGCATTAACTTTCTTGTCTATTAGCTTTTGCAAATGAACACTGATTTTCTGTGTCACTTGCATTCTAGTTCCACAGTTGCTCAACCGTCTGAGATGCCGCCATCTCCACTGGTTTGGGAGTAAAGTGGAAGATAATATACTACTGAAGATGTAATGTAGCTTTCCACTGGAGTCTGGGATTTGCAATTCTGGAGGTTAATCATGCTTGTACTGTAATTTTACTAATGAAGTTTTAAATTAACAACCACTACTTGTACAATATGAATAATATTTAGAAATGTACTAGACTTTTAATCTTGTAAAGTGGTTGTGCTTTTAGAAGAAAATATTTTACCCAGAGTTGCACGTGTTTTATGAATTCTAGTGCAGCTGTGATGGCTCAGCTCAGAACAAACAGAATTGAACCAAATTTGGGAAGGATTTTTTTCTTTTTTTTTTCTTTTTTTTTTTTTTTTAATCAAAGAGAGATTGTACAAAAAGATAGACATTTTGATATTGAGCCATTCCTGAAGATTTGGGGTTTTCTAAAACTAAGGAATACAGAAAACTTGACTGCGACCAATCATGAAGTCATGTCAGATGACAGTGACCACGGTAGGTGGGCATGTCACCTGGTGATCCAATCTATAAATAGCTTCTCACTAGAGCTGTGATGGTGATGTGTGCTGTTCTAAAATCAGATGTTGTGAGTAGAGAGAATGAGTTTGTGACTAGGAGAGACTAAACTTCTGTTTCCTTACCCAGTATAAATATATATATATATTTAATCTATTTTTATTAGAAGTTTTTTCTGCTCTTTCTTACATAAAAACCCCCCAGCATGCATCTTCTATGTGTGTAAATAATTCCATTTATGGGCTAATTTCAGAGATCCCTGACATCATTGCTGTATAGAGAGAAACTAGCTTGCACATTTTAGGTCTGTGAAATTTTGTGAGAATTTTTTCCTGCACTGGACAGTTGAGAGAAAAAAAAGGAAAGGAAAAAAAAGCACATAGGGAATTATGTTAATTGTGTTTGTGTCTTTAGGCAAAGCTGTGGAAGTCTTGAAATGTCACAGTAGTAAATAACTTTTATTACTTTTTGGCTAATTCTTTTTCTGTTGGAACACTGAATTCTGTGCATATGTATATATGAACACAAATTGAAGGCCTCTACCTCCTGGAGTATACAACTTGGTTTGTTTACCTCCACATGATTTTTTTTTTTTTAAGTTCAGTGTGGAGACTTGAAACTTGAATGTCCCTTCCAACTTTTATATTTAAAACAAGACTAGAAAATTGAAGACTGTTTTTCACCTGTACAAAGAAATATTAAAGGGTGGTCTTAAAATTTGAACATTGGTCTGGAGAAAAACCATGGTGTTTGTTATGGACAATTAACTGTTAAAGTTATTGTAAGTTATCTGTATTTAGCAGAGTATTTTCAACGAGTGATCTGAGCTGAAATTGGAGACTATTAGTAAGTTATGTTTGGAAGTTTTAACTTCAATGAAGTAATTATTTGCTGTGAAAGAGACAAACATTGAATAACTGAACAAAGATGGTGCAATATCTTTGTTTTTTATGAGGCTCCTGAGAATAAAACCAACTGAAGCATTTCAATTCACTTGAATGAGAAACGTGTTTAATTAAAAGAGCCCAAGAAGACACTGGTATGAAAGGTAAAATCTCAGAGGTTGGTCAGTTAATGTGGCACACTTGCTGGTCACTTTGTAAAATGTAGATTTGAAGTACAGTGGTGAAAACATTAAATGTGACATTTGAAAAAGAAGTGTGTTATCTTTATTTCCTGTCTCATCTCCTACCTTTATTTAAGATTCGATTGTTACAATCTTGATTAAATGCTGTCTAAAAGAATACAAGTAAAAAGAGTTTATAACATCTTTCGGGCATGGTTTTGATTTCTTTACACACGCATCTGCGTAAAGGCATATATATGCACATATATGTGACTTAAATGATATTCATTTACTCTTTAAAATTGATCCTGGATAAAGGCAAAACTTTCTGATTAAATCAAAACAAGCAGCTGACTTGCACTTGAGAGGTTGAAAGCCATCCATGCAAGTGTAGATCTTACTCTGTTTGCCAAGTTTGTGTCATTTTTTACAGTGCAAATGCTTTTATCTTTTCTATACTCGTAATGGAAACAATCCAACATGCAGTGGTGTTGCAACAATATGAATAAAAATGTTCATGTTTTATGCGTATGACTTGTTTAAACAAATTGAACTGTGTAGTTAAAGCCTCAAGACCTCATAAGAACTGAAGTGATATAAAGAGTATAAGTCGTCTTAGCTTAGCATGGGCTGTCTTCCCAGAGCTGCCACAGATACTGTCTGTGACTCAGGTATATGCCTCTTCTTCCAAGTCTTCATACTCTGACGAGATAAGTTTTAACATGTTTCAGAACTGCTGATGCTGGTGTCATTATTGCTTCATGGCTGTCAATTGCTGAACTATTTTCTATTCATTCACTGCCATTTTTTATTTGTTAGATTCTCCTTCAGCATAAGACTAGAAAACAAAGGTGCGGTTCATTTGCTGGGTCTTCTCATTTTGATACACAGTTTTGTCGGGGTATGAGCAGATGAATGGTACAATTAGCAAAGTTCACTTTATGCATCAGTGTATTTTCTGAGCTCACTGCTAGAGGCTCATGAGTTAATTTTGTTCTTAAATGTATTAAGAGTAAAATGTCTTTTTGAACATTAACCTTCCACGGTGTCTTGATATTAACGTAGGCAAGGCACTGTGCAGAATGAGTAGTTTAAAACTGGCACAATTAGCACAAATGGGTAAGTAAAATTGTGTGCACATAGCTTAAAAAAAAAAAAGCTATGATAATGTTTTCAGTAGCCTCTACTCCATTTTACATTTTTAATGTAAGTCGATTCCAATGAAAGTGAGAGCTCTTAAGAGCTGCTTCTGCCAAAGACAGTCCAGCTTCTAAAGCGAACACATGCGTCTCTGCACGTACTCCTAGCATGAGCTTGGTGAGAGAGCTTGTTTCTCAGTGAGGTTAAAATCTAGCATCCACTGTAGACTGCAGTTTTCAGAGTTCAATTTTTATCAGTTTTAAGCTTTGTTGATACTATTGTCAAATGAACTAGATTGTAATCAAGTTTTAACCACTTTAAGTATAGCTTCTGCATCTCCTTTTATTAATTGTGCCTTGAGAAGAGCGCAGTAAGTGCAAAATACAACTTTTCAAAATTATCCACGGATTGCCAGAGAAATGTCCTACTGTTAGAAGGCCTAACGTATTTATGTATACATCTTGATGGTGATGCAAAGGAACTAAACAAGATCTGCTATGGAAAAGTAAGTTGCCAAAATCAACTTCCTGGGAAGTACACTACTGAATAGGGCAAATCAGTTAAATGACAAAAGCAAGAACCTGCTTTTCTCCTGTAGCCAATTTAGTGGTGGGTTTGGGACTTTGCTGTTTGGCCTGCCAGGAGCCTACGACTGTTTACCAGACTGAACAGATAATTTTAATGTTTACTGGGTAGCAATTTTTGTAATAATCTTATTTGTGCTTTATTTGTTTTGGTAACAGAGTATCTGTTTGTTCTTTATCATTTTTAAAAATTCTTCTGTCAGGTATAATTTCATGGAAAATTGCATACTTTTGCAATCCATCTTGGGAATGATTAAAACCATTTGCGACATTCATAACTGGGAAGGCGGGACTCCAGGCAGTAAGAGCTGTACGAGCTGCACCTCCACCTTCTCTGCTCCGTAAGGACGGGCTCAGCCCTGCGCTGCCTGCCGGCACAGCACCCTGCTCCGCGAGCTCCGGGCTCTGATCGGGAGGGCTCTCTGGGCCGGTACCAACGCTTTGTCTTCCCAGGGCGCTTCGTCCAGCCGGGCTCAAGCCAGATGCGACATTAAGCCAAAGGCAGCTCCAGCTCCCGTAGCTGTGCAGCCTGCAGCTGGCCCAGCCTGCCAGAAGCCGGGGGGCGGGAGGAAGCCTTCAGCCTGCGGGGCTCGGCTGGTCCCGCTCCGGGCGGGCCGCTGCTGGGGGAGGCCCCGGCCGGGCCTCGCAGCGCCCAGGCGGCCTCCGGCCGGCACCCCCCGGCCTCCCCCCGGCCCCCGGCCTCCGCTCGCCGCTTCCGCCGCGGGGCGGGGCGGGGCGGGGCCGTGCGGCGATGGCGGCGTGGACGCGGTGGCTGGAGCGGCTGTTCGCGCTGTACTTCGTGTCGCACGTCCCCATCACGCTGCTCATCGACCTGCAGCCGCTGCTGCCCGCCGCCGGCCTCCACCCGCGCAGCGTGAGTCGGGGCCGCGGGGGCCTGGCCGGGCGGGTGGGGGGGGGGATGGCGGCGGCGCTGGTGGGAAGCGCGGTGCGCTTCGGCAGCAGCGCTCAGGTTGCTCTCGCAGAGCTATTGTAAGATTTGTGTTTTGCGTCTCGCCGCCCACCTAGGGACGCGAACAAATGCAGTTTACCGGTACGCTCAGCAGCTGGTTGGGCGCGCAGGTTGCTCCTTCCAGCGCGGACGCCTCCAGCAACGAGCTCGGGCAAGAAAAGCCCCCGATAAATCCGTGCTGTGGACGGCAGCCTCCCCGCTGCGTGCGGGGCGTGGGCCGCGCGTCTCGCAGTGCGGGGAACCACAGCGGCCCGGCAAGAGCCGCCCGCGGCGAACCTACCTGCGGCACCCGGCACCGGGGCTGCTGGGTCGGGTCACCCATCACGGGGGCTGCTGCGCTCCTGTCACCCGTCACTGGGGCTGCTGGGCTCCTGTCACTGGGGGCTGCCAGGCTCTGGTCACGCAGCTGGCCTGCAGAAGACAGGAGCAGGAACTGTCACTGCCACGTGGGAGCAGGCAGACCAACAGCCACCTTTATTAGTGAAAATTTCTACTTTGCTGGGCTTCGAATAAAATTGTGGAAGACAATTAAAATGGTAGATGAATAGAAGATGATCGGTTCGACTCGTGCTATCAGGATGAGATCGGTACCTTCACACTAGCTTTACATTTAGAGCATTTGATTTTTGCCATTCTGTACAATTATTTCATTAGAGAAGCCATTTCTAATTAATAGTTAACTAGCAAGCCTCAATACATATCTCTCTGTTCAAAGTCCAACTTTGAACTTAAGCCGTGCTGGAGCTTACATTTCTGTCATGGAAACTAACCGCAGCTCCCCAATCCCAAATCCTTCCGTCAGACTCGGGCAGTGCAGCGAGCCGCCAGCCCCGCGCACTGCCAGGCGCTGGGGGGCCCGGCTGGGGCAGCTGCCCCCGGGGCGCTGAGCCCCCTGGATGGGCACCAGCAGGGGCAGGAGGAGGGAGAGGCGAGAGTTCATTCGTATCTGCTGATGCCAACATGCAGATTTGTTGTGATTTTGGTCTTGTTTTGGTAGGAAATTGCTTTCCAAAAATTATTTTTCACCTTGTGCCATTGATATTCAGTGTATTAATCTGCAGCTGTGTTCTTTTTTCTTAAGCTGACGGAGTTGTTAGAGTGGTATGCAGTCACCTTTCGAGATCCCATGATGATCCAGCCTCCAGAGTGGTTTAAGGCATTTATGTATTGTGAAGCCTTCTTACAACTGCCTTTCTTTCCCATTGCAGCGTATGCCTTCATAAAAGGTTGGTATAAAAGTGTAAGAAAACGTCCTGTGCGGCATTTCTGCGTAGTGCTTTTTGGCTGCAGAGACAGTTTTTATCAGTCTTAAGTGATTATAGGGACATACCCCATGGAGTGCTATTTTCATGGCAAGTTTCATCTGAGAAAGAGTAGAAGCAGCCCTGTCAGAAATAAAAACGGTTACTACAGACCCTTTACAACAGCAGTCACTTATGTGAAACCAGCATCAACAGTTAACATCTGGCAAGCTACCAATGACAGTGAAGCTCTGGATCGTGCCTGTGTACTCCCCACTTCTAACTTTGTGGAAATTTAGAATGAGCATGTGAGGTTTTAATTGTGAAAGCTTTAATTATTTCTCTGGGTTGCTACGAGTACTTATTTTCTGGTACATTTTTGATATGGCTTATGGTTGTCCTGTGATAGATACAGATAATATTGTTAATTTTAAAGTCACCAAATTCAGCTTGTTTCAGAACTTTTAAATAGTTTTCTTTTTTGCTTCCATACAGGTGGTTGCAAATGGATAAGGACTCCTGCAATTATATACTCCACACATGTAGCTACATCTTTGGTTGCTATCCTTGCTCACATCCTTTTCCATGATTTCTCAAAGTCTGAGCATTTGGGTCCTCAGACACAACACGAACGCCTAATGCTGTTATCGATATACATACCTTACTTGCTGATACCACTTCTGATTCTTTTCACCATGCTGTACAGCCCCCAGTACAACCAAGTGGAGAAAAGGAAGAGGAAGTAGTCTGCTGTGAAAGTTGTAAGCACAACATTCGTATTTGTTTTGATTCAGCCCCTAGTCCTCTGGGACAAACACCTGTCTCGTGTTGTCAGTGCAACGCCTCTCACCAGAGCATCAGGCTCCCGCAAGAAAAGTTCGAATTGGCTTGAGTTTACACGTCTCCTTCAATCAGGAACAGCTTTGGCAGAAGCCTGAACTGGCAGCTCCTTGTGGTGCCTGGGCTGTACGTAGCTTAAGGGACCCAGCAGCTCTGCTCCCAGTATCGATTTTGTGCAGTCCTTCTGTACTGGGAAAACGAACTTTTAACCATTTGATGTGTAACCGTGTGATGGGGACCTGTGGGGGGTGGAAACTGCAGCTGACACTTTGCTTTCAACTTGCCTTTCTCCAAGATGACTTCAGTAAGAAATCTGTCTTCTAAGAACATACGCAGCAAAATCCATAACTGATTACATACAAATTTGCAAAGCTAAAATCTTTTTCTCTGCTACTTTTGAAGCATTTCAAATCATGTAATAATCCTTACCTTTCTCATCCCTTCATTTAAAATTTCACCTTCTCTTCCTCTGCTCTAATTTTGATTAATTGTAAACGTCTGGCCAGCGATAAATGTGCCAAAATCTGGATTTCTGAATTAAAATTAATTTTGTTTGACAATGAGGCATATTTCTTCATAGAGGATTTTCAAGTACTTCACTAATTGTAAACAAGGATTTGTAAACTTTTCTGTGAAATCACTTCTAGTATGGAAAGAACTAAATGCAGCCACATTGCATTTAATCTTCTGAAGGAAATGACTAAAAGGAACTTAGGTTTTATTTAAGTTCTTAATCTGATCTCTAAGTGACATTTGGAGACTCTTGCAAAAATTATAGGTCACTGAGCAGGCTTTTCGGTCATTATATATTTCAGGATTTTACTGGTGTATAATTTAAACCCTCCACAAATTTTGAGAAGGGCAACATTCCCATAGCTGGTTGCCTAAATACAAGAAACTAAATGCATCTACTGGCACTGCAACATGAGGCTTGATTTTAGATCACATTTAAATCATGGGCATTCAGTTTTTAAATGTCATATTCATATTTATATTTTTTACATGCTGCTGGTGCCGCTATACACTTAGAAGGGTTTGTCACATCAGCTTGACGTTCTATAGTTGAAACACTCATGAAAGAATTCTACTCTAATATTGCTACCTGTATGGATGGATTTCAGAGTTTAATCTTCTTAATTCTGCTATATTTTCTAATTATTTTTTGTGTATCTGTAATAGATCACTTCTGTTATGTGTAAGTTGTTTTTTTTTTCTAACTAGATAGAAAAATAATCTGGTCAATACGGGCAAAGTTACTGCTGTTTCTCTCTGTTGTGTGTTGTTATAAACATGAAAATTACTACGTATAGGAAATTCTTCACGATGACTATCCAGGGAGTTGTAAACTGTTCAGCTCAGAAATCACATAGCAGGAACAACTAATTCTGGTATATCCAGAAAGTCCGAAAACAATAATTTATTTCTTGATTTCTTTGAAAGAGCTGTACACTTCAAAAAGTGAGACATTAACATAGGAACAGTAGTATTAATTCAACTATAATTTGAACTACTAACTGTACAAAAATTTTTATAAAAATCAAAGGACAGAACAGTCTTTACATCTGTTAGAAAGCCCTCCTTATTGCCACTTTTAGTGTATTTCACACTGCGTTAAGAGACACTTTCATTTGTACAAACCATCTATTCATTCATACACAGTGAAAAATTGCATATTTTTTAAATTCTCAGGATTCTGGAATGCTCCAAATTATTATTTTTTAAAAAGTCTTCTACTTCTGAAAAATGAATTGGTCAATGAACTCGTTCTGGTCTGCTTCAATCTTACACAGAGTCTCATACTCTATTCGGTACCTGAAAGAGAAAAAAAAAGGTTACCAGCTGATGATTTAGCACAACGCTCATTTGTCTGAGGTAAAGGAAGCTTAGGCTAGGCATATAAGTCATCTTTAAAGCAATGGTAGCATGAATTAAGACTTTGCAGTTCTAAACTGTCTTTAGAAGTCACACACATGTCACTCTGTTACTTTTATTCATTTCTTCAACTTCATGAGCTCAGGCCACCTTTGTTCTTTTAGCTGTAAAAAGTCAATTAGAAACGAACTCTCAATAAGTGGCAGTCAGGGCCTTATGTTTGCCATGCGAACGGCTCCGCTTTGTTCTGTGTGTGCTCTGTGCAGGACGCACCTTAGCTGTAGGCAGGCTGTTTTCAGACAGCATCCTGCAGCCAAGCACAGACAGCAAGAACAACTTTCCAGTCTGTGTAAGTGCGCGATTTCTCTCGTACGCTACACTACTTTCTTTTCAAACCATTAAATCAATGCCTAAGAAGTATTTAATAGAACGCTTACCTTTCCAACTGCATCTTTTTCTCAGCTATTAGGGCCTGAAGTTGCTGCTCCTGAGCTTCTCTTTGCTTTGCTATAGACTTCAGCAAATTTCGTGCACCAATGGCCTGTCAAAACAGACGTTCAGTGATGCTGTTGTACATGGATTTTTTTTTAACCCCTTTCACTACCAGCAGGTTGAAGTGTTTCAGCCATGCTAGCAAAAAAGAGGGCATCATCTTAACAATAAATGGCCGGTGGAGCAGGCAGACAGTCCCTGTAGCGGCTGGGCAGATCAAGGCATTTGAGACTTCATTTCTGCTTCCGCAGTAACATGAGGAAAAAAATAACGCTTGGTGACACGTAGAAATACGGAACGAAAAATTCAGAGGTAGTTACTGAGATTTTTATTGATTTGATCTTTAGGCAGCCTACTTCCTTCTCCTCACTGAGCCCCTCGTGCCTCAGTGACTGCGTTCTGCTAGTAGGAAGCGACTGGAACACGCTACCTAGTTATGTGCAGACATTTAGGTGAGCAGCAACGGCGGGATTGTTAAATGGGGAGTACTGCGGTACTCTGTGAAAGTTTTCAGATGTTTACAGCAGCTGCCCGGAGCCTGCCTGCCTTCACGGTGCAGACAGGCGGTGACAGCCGTGTGACAGGACAGGGGCCGGGGCCGGGGCCGGGGCAGGGCGGCCGGTGGCCGTGCGGGAGGGGGGCAGGCTGGCTCAGCTCCCGCACAGTCCGTGACAGGGCAGCGGTAACCGCACGGTACCTTCATCTTCTCGCTTTCGGCAGCTTTTGCCAGCTGGTCCACGAGTTCGATGAGGCTGCCCACTATTTTCTGGAACTCCACGATCCCTGCCAAGGACAAGGCGGGCGGGCCGTGAGGGGAGCGCGGCGCCCCGCGGCTGCGGGGGGGGGCGCGGGCGGGGCACTTACTGTCCACGAAGGCCTTGCACTCCTCGCGGAGCTGCGCCGTCTGCTGCGCCACCTCGGGGTCCAGGACGCGCAGCTTGTTCAGCTCGTCGAAGTGCAGCCCCGCCGCGCCCAGCGCCGCCTGCGCCATGGCCCCTCGCGGCCCCTCGCGGCCCCTCGCGGCCCCGGCTGCCACGGCGACAGCGCGCGCCGGCCGCGGGGCCCGCCGGGAGCTGGGGGCGGTGGCGGGGCCGTGGCGCTGCCGGACGCGTTTCCGGGCCGCCGGCGGAACTGAGCGGGGCGCGGCGCGGGGCGGCCGCGGGCGGGTGAGCGGCGGGGACCGGGCCCGGCGGGGCCCCCTCAGCGCGGCGGGGAGGCGGCGGCGCTCGGGGCCCTGCGCGGCCTCGGGCCGGGCCGGGCAGTGCCCGCTGGGTGCGGCCGCCCAGCCCCCGGTTGGCGGCGGGGCTCCCGTGTGCGCGGCGCGGTCCGAGCGGCTCGCCCTGCCTTGCCCTCCCCTCCCGTTCCCCCCGCGGGGCCCCTCCGGCGCGGAGCGCTCCCTGCCCGCCGCCCCCGGTCAGGCCGGGCGGGCGCAGGCCGCCCCGTGCCCGCGGTACCGGAGCGCTGCCGCCGCGCCGGGCATTGAAGCCCTCACGGTGTCCGTCCGTCCGTCCGTCCGTCCGTCTGTCCGTCTGTTGCAGGGCACGCGCCGGCCGTGAGGAAGTTTCGCTGCGGCCCGAGGCAGCGCGGGGCCGCTGGCAGAGCCCGGCCGGGTGCCCGCTGTTACCGGGAGGCGCTGCGAGCTCACCCCGGCTCCGGCTGACGGCTGGAGAAGGCGGCGGCACAACCCATGGTCAGTGCCTCTGCTGCCGGCAGTCTCCGACGGGCTTCTCTGTTCTGTAATTAGCTCCTCACCCAACGCCACAACTGCAGTAAACGAGCTTTGGTCGCTGCTGCTTGCTCGCTGCTCGGGAGGTACTCCTCTGGCCGACTCCCCGCACAGCATGCTGTTGGCTTTGGCTCCCTTGGTGCAGGCCCGCTTGATGTGACTAGACAAAGCCTTGTCTGCCTCAGTTGTAGGATGGAGCTTGCTCTTGTGTTTTGTGTGGTCGGTCGATGTAAAGATGATGGCAGCTAGCGGGAGCCCAGTTAAAGCACTTACAGACGAACTGTCCTCGCTTGGCACTAAAATTCGTAGTGTCGTTGTGTGCTGATGGTCTGCTCGGTGGTTGTATTGCTTGTTGTTGTACGGCGTATTTTGTCTGTGGTGTTTTCTTCATTACAATAACTGAATTGGGAATTGCAGAATAATGCTATTTTAGATATTATTCCAAGTTCAGTAGTTATGAAGATCTCTAGCAATTTTAAGATACCACCTGCAGCTGATAAATAACTTGCTGCACGGATGGTAGCAAGTCGTGGGGTTTGTTCCACACTGAAAGCTGAGGTGGGGCGAGAAGGAAGAAGGATGTGGGAAGAACAGTAACATCCTTAGCAGATTAGCAAATGAGCAGGTTATTATATTTATAAAAAATTACTCATGTCCTACAGTCATGGAACAGAGAAGGGAGGAAATATTTGTAGTCTGAAATAGTTTTAATAAAAATAAAACAAAAAACAAACAGCAAAATGCTTTTGAGAGCAAGAATTACTAAAAGAAGGACAGATGAGGAAGTTGTATTTTTACTTTCCCAGTTAAAGAACTTCAGCTCCCACCTGTTAGACTGAATTTTATTCTGTTTGTTTCCAATCTGAGCTTGTCTTTGATGGAACAATAAGTGTAGTGAGACAGGGGAGAGACAGAAGCAGTGAGTATCTAGCTTTTAACTGAAACAAATATTCCAAATACTGGGCATGCTTTGAGGGTGGGGTGGGCTTGAAAAATAATTATAAAAATAAAAACTTAAAATTATATTGACTTGAATATTATATTGATTATATTGATTTTCCAGGACGGAGGAAAAAAGCTTTGAACAAAAGGAGTTGTCAGGGAGCAGAAAGTTATATTGGAGCGTTTCACTGGCAAGGCGTTTGAAGAAGAGGCTGCTGCAGCCTCTGCAAATGCCTCCAGTTAAGCACTTCTGATATCCGCTCCAGCTGAAGGCATTGCCACGAGTTCTTCCATTGTGTTTCAGATCTGCAGAAAAAAGTTACATTCTCTCAGGAAGCTGAGAGGGAGCTGAATTCCATCTAGCATTTCAGCCTGGGCTGCAGTATTGTATAGTGATCGTGGTGTTGGCTGGAGACTGAACAACAGGAAGTCCAGAAGAGTTAACCTTACCTCGCTCACAGTAATGCAGCCGTAACTTGACTGCGTGGTGCTGAGCAACCACTGCATTGCTGTGTGAGCTGTTTGAAAAACGCCTAAATCTTGTTTTGTCAGAATGCGTGTGGATGTGTCTTTAGGAATCTCCTGAATTTGTCTCTTCTTTCATGTGGTTTTGTTTCTTCACAGAAACTGTGGGCTTCTGTGTTGATCTTATGTTTGTGTTTCAGGGGTCCGGTGGTCGTGACCGTTGTGGCCTCACCGTCCTCGCCTAGTGACTTGTGACTCGTCACCAATCACGGCGGAGTCCATCAAGCCCACGCTCTGCAGGGTCGTCATCTACCTACAGAAGGAGATGTCGGGGGACACGTGCCTAACCACCACCCTTTGTCCAGCTGCAGGGCCCAAGCCCAAAGCTTGCAGCTTCAAAGGGGGCAGCCTCGGTAACAAGTACGTGCGGCTAAACGTCGGGGGCTCCTTGTACTACACTACAGTGCAGGTACTGACCAGGCATGACACCATGCTGAAGGCCATGTTCAGCGGCAGAATGGAAGTGCTCACGGACAAGGAAGGTACAGGAATGTCTTTTGTTATTGAGAATTCTGTAGAACAACTGGTTTTTGTTTTTCAGATATGTTAGGACTATACTTGGTGAAAGATGTAAAGATGTATTCCAAAAATAACTTGGAACATTAGGCGGCCATATCTCGTTGGCTGTAACGAGCCTGTGTGCTTTATAAAAACGTGTTCTTTCGTTACTAAAATTAACGAGCGGAAGGACTGGTTCTCTTTCCTGCAATTGCAGTTGGTATGCAGATTGTTGATGTTGTTATCAGGACTGAACAGACAGCATGTGGGTTGTCATTTACGTGGCGTTGTGCAGTGGCATTAATCGAAATGTCTTTAGGGAGGGGAGATTCAATTTTCAGCATTAGAACTCAGGACAGCCTTGCTTGCTGTGTTGAAGATTTTTTTTTAACCTTCCCAGCAGCATGTTCTGCTTGTGGCTGACAAGGCTGCAATGGTATTTGGCCATCAGGCAAATAGTATGTTACCTCCTGCTGGACACTGAGTATTGGCAGCAGAAAAATTCATAATAGAGAGTAGAACAATTAAGAAAAGTAATACTTGTCAGCAGTGGATATGAATGTTTTAACTTCCCTCTCATTAGTAGTCCAGGGAAAAATGATATCTTAGGAATCGGGGCATTGTGGAGAAGTTCAGAGAGGATGTCAAGTATTTAACCTCTAGTGGTTTCCGCATGCTCATTGGTGAAAGCTCTTCTGCTCGTCTTCAGACAGCTGCAGCTGGAGACTAGTGGTGGTTTAGCCCTCTTCCCTGTGTTGCCTTCTACGCCTAGGTCCCCAAATAATATTTTTTTTTGCCTGCCTTCCACACTATGGAAAAGGATTTGGCACTGTATTAAGACCTCTGCCTACGTATGTCCTCCACTGCTATTGTTTGCCAGCAAGACAGACATCCTGTTTCCTAGTGAGTGTGACTTCAGGGATGTTTGGAACTGCAAAAACTGCTACTGCTGTTTCCTGTGCTGCATCCCCCCTCTGCTCCCTCCTGAACCATCTCTATCCTGTTCTTTCCTTCTGTTTGGAAACTAGAACGGTGGTTTTTTTGGGCTAGCCTACCTTTTAATATCTTTGGAACACTTCTCTTTAACTCTGAGCAGGAGAAGATATGGTGGGAAAACTGCCAAATCCTTCTAATTAGGCCACAAAACTTAGCCCCAATCTAATTTGCTGCAAACACTCTTGAGTTCTCTATTCTAGTCCTTCCTTGGCTTTCTTAGTGGTAAGTTTCTAATTGCTCAGCAGTACACTGTAGCAACAGTTATTACATCTATTCCCAAATACAGCACACCTCCATTTTGCTAGGAATATGACAAGTGTCTAAATAAAACTAGCTACCTACCTAACAATAAATAGGGGTTTTAAGGCTTGAACTGCTCAGACTGTCAGTTAAATAGATGTAAACTAATGACTTCCTTCAGTAGTTGTAAAGGTCCACTCCTTTAATCAAAACATAATACAGAAAAGATGAAGCACAGAAAATAATTTTGGTCTGGCAGCACACTGCCTGATCGATAGTCATGGTCCTGCTGCATTTTTTAACGTCTAGTGATAGCAAGCTAAGTAGTTTTAGCTTGAGGCTTTCCTTCTGGTGTGCTGGAAAGAAGTGAGAACATGGGAGGTACCAAAAGAGTGGTTCCACGGTCAGTTTCTGTTCCGTAACCAACTTCAATTTGCTGAAAGTCAATAAGGACTTCCACTGAATGAAATGGGAAGAATATTGTGTAGTTCAGGAAACAGTAGGCTTATTTAACCTTTCTGAGCAGCTTTTCCTTGCCTCTTAGTGTTGAGGTCATTGAAATGTCGTGATGGTTATTTTTCAGGTTGGATCCTTATAGACCGCTGTGGGAAGCACTTTGGAACGATTTTAAACTATCTCCGAGATGACACAATTGCACTTCCAAAACACAGACAGGAGATCAAAGAGCTGATGGCAGAAGCCAAGTATTATCTCATTCAGGGCTTAGTGGACATGTGCCAAGCAGCCCTGCAGGTAAGAAGCCGAAGTAGCCTGTAAAGTTTTTGGTGTGTGTATTGCTTATAAAAATTCCTGTAGACAACACGAGAGTGTTTCATGGCCTTAGAGAGGAATCAAGTCTTAGATAGACAAAGTAGCAGAGCAAAAATGAAACAACAGTCATCAGATCTTGAGAATAAACGACTGTTCTGAATGTATGTTTTAAAAGATCTTAGGGATTTGTCTAAAAGTCCTGCAAGTTATGTCACTTCCAATTAGATAATGTTTATAAGCAGCACCTGTTCAAATCTGAAAATATTGTAACTTCTTGTTTTTTCTAAGTTTAAATCTTAATGGAGAAAAAGATTGATATGGCAAGCACTCATTACTTTAAGGACTTTGCTTTCTATCATTTTATTACTAGGCATAGCAAATACGTAAGCCCACGTTGGCTTTATTCACTTTACTAGTCTCTTGAAGCTGAAGTTCAGCTGACTGAAATCAGCTTGTTCTGCCAACTTTTTAATAAGGTTAGCCCAGATATAATAGATCTTATTTCATAATCTTAAGATCAGTAATATTTTTTGCACAACAAAAATCTCTCATATTATGTTCAATATGCTTCTTGTATCCGCTGAAATAAATGCAAAGGTTCACTGACAATTTTCCTTTTGGTTTGGAATTTAAAATGTTTTGTCTAAAAACAAAATGTTCTAAAGCTTTCCTATTAGCTATTGAGCTCTCTTTAATTTGCTACATGAGGAATCTGGAGTCACAGGCTGTACCACACGCTCTTGATTGTTGCTTTTGTATCACAGGGGGCTGAAGTCCGTTTTGGTGACATGCTGTTCTTGCCAAATGTTCAGTTCATAATGGGCGATACTCTTACATACCGCAGTGTTTTGAGTTGATTAAAACTACTGCAAACTCATACTATCCTTTTCTTCCAAAAAGGGTAGAATAATAAACCCACTTAAACCAGATATGACTTGAGCTCAGAGTCCTTGCTATAGCTAAGAAGGACATCCACCTGCATCCCAATATTTCAATTATTGTTGCCTTCTGGGACTAGGAAACCTCTCAGCTGTATTTCTGGGTTGCAGATCAAGGTAATGCTGTGTGGTTCCTATGGCAACACAGAGCTTTTCCTTTGCATCACAGGGTTTAGGAACATGGCTGGAGGGTTTGGAAGGGAGAGCAGCAGCAGATGTTAGTTTTAGCATTTATCTCTTTATTTCCTCTCTCTTTTTTTTTTTAAACAGGACAAGAAAGACTTGTATGAACCTGTCTGTAACATCCCTATTATCACATCTCCAAAAGAAGAAGAAAGACTGATAGAATCATCAATGAAAGTAATTGCTTTTCCACAACTGTCCACTGAGAAACCGAATGCTTGCTAGATTTATTCAAACACAAAACTTATATTTTCTGCTTTTTTTCCTCCCTCTCCCAATAGCCCGTTGTTAAGCTGCTCTATAATAGAAGCAACAACAAATACTCTTACACCAGGTATGTCACTTTTTTCCCCCGCTGTTAAGGGAAATTTTACCTTTAACTATGGGAGTGGAGGAAGATGTGATACAGCTGAACTTGATTTTTTTTGTTTATTTAGCTCACAACTGTGCTGTTCTGTGAATTTGAGTGCAATTATTTTGGTTGAAATTAATCTAAAATGGGGCTGGTGGGGAGATGACAAAATGTAGCGTAAAGGTCAGTTGTGCTGGAGGTGTGTGCCTGAAAACGAACAGAGAGGAGGGACAAGAGATGAGAATGATGAGACTACTAATACTGGCTGAAACTAGGTGTAAATTAGGTAATGCAATGCAAGCTGTTACCAGGGTGTTACCTCTGCAGTGCACAGCTAATGCAGCTGCGATCCCTAGCTCTTCAGTTTAGCTTTACTTTTGAGTCTGCACAGACCTTTGCCAGCACTCTTTTACCCTGAACTACAGAAATTCTTGATGTTCCATCTCCTCCAGTGCCTCTAGATGAGTTAATTATTTGGCTACAAAGTAAAGCATCAGTTCTGTTCAAGAACAACCCAGATGGGGACAGTGCAAGAATTTACTGGATTTCCTCCTGTATTAAGTAACATTATTTATTTAGTTTTATGGTTTAACTATCATGATCCCTTTGTTATGATGCTATTGGAATGGATCTGGATTTTCCCAAACCAGTCATTGAAGTGATGTGAGTAATTCTTTATGCTATGCAGAATCCTCAATTTCAGCCTTTTCAATCTAACGTGCAATCTTGGAACATTTTTTCTCTGGACAAACTGATTGTCTGTCTGTCAGAGAGATGGATTCTAATCATGAAATTTCAGGTAGTCAGGAAATGCTACCTGAGGGAGTGCTGAAGAGCAGCCTGTTTTTCAGCAAACTGCATTCTGTATCTGCCAGTCATTCTGCGTTCCTCACGGTGTTACCCTTTAGTTTATGGCAGTGATGCTAAGCAAGTGCAGAATAGCATATTAGTCACCGTGGGTCTGGAAATGTAAACATGCTAGCAATGAGAGCAACAGAACCGATACCAGGAGGTGCTGGTTTCTCAACTAGCTCTAGGGTTCTAATTATTCCTTCCACATGAATCTTCATGCCTTGATGGTGTTTAAATGAGGAATCGTTATTTAAAATTCTATGCTGGTGGCTAGCAAGCAAAAGTTTTCTCCTTCTGTTCTTCCTAATCAGCATTATGAGTTTTCTTAGTTACTTTGTTAGTGTAGTCTAATAACATAAATGGATGAAGACTTCTAAGTTCTTCTCGCAGCACTGCACTTGATAAAACCTGGGATTTGTTATTGGTGGAATCCCAGATTGCTTTATCAAGTGATTCTTGAGAGCTGAAGATTGTGTTGGGTTGTACATTGTGCTTGTTTGATTTAGATCTGAACAGAAGTACATCTCAGACTAAGTATTTTATGGAGAGCCCAGTTGGCTGTTCATATTAACAGTGTCTGGTTTCACGAGTATCTCCTAGCCTTCCAGAACTGCTTGCAAAAGTTAAGATACTGCACAAAACAGCATGATTTCATTCCTCTGGGTAAATCCTTAGCAGCAAGGTGCAAACCTTGAGCTTCTGGGTCCAATGAGTAAGGAATTTTACTGTTAAAGCTAGTGAAGTTAGCTTTGTTGTCTAGACAATATGCTCAATAGCTTCCACATATCTGCACGTAATTCCCAGTCACCTATAAAATGAGACAGAAAGGGGCACAGAGTACAAACTTTTGGTAGAGCTGGATTCAAGCTAATATCAGAGGAGTAATGCTTTTAATTTTTTTCACTTGTTCAGATTGGACATTGGTCACGATGTTATTATTTGAGTAATAGTTCAAATTTTAAGGATAGCATTCTGATAGCTTTATTTTTAAAGCTACAACACTATTTTATTTTCTTCAGAACATCTAGATCTTGCTTTGAAAAGTACATAAGATCCTAAATTTTGCTGATTGTCAACAAAACTTCATTTCCTAAATAATTTATTCACCCTATAAATTTGTATAAGGTATCACTTGTCTTACATGCAGAATACCATCCTTTTTAGCTGGCCTTGGAACACATTGACTCTTTGGACTTTTGCTGTTACTAAGCTAAACAGAACTGCAGTTAGCATTTGATCTGATCACCTTCAGCATTAAGTCAAGAGAAAGTTGGTGTAATGATTGGGAAAACTGCTGTTGTTATTGATTATATAGCTTAACCTCTAAAGGCTGATATGCTTGCTCTTGGGGATCAGGAGCATCTTATTTGTATCTGAAGTTGGCTGTTACCCTCTCTTTTCTTGGCAGCATATGGCAGTGAGTCACTGCTTGTATTCTGCAGTTAGATCAATGCTTAAAACTCTGGTGGAATAGGCATATAAATTTCGTAGATAGCCAGTTGAAAAAATAAAAAAAACTTATTCCTTTTTTTTGTTTGTTTTAGTAATTCAGATGACAACTTACTGAAGAACATAGAACTGTTTGACAAGCTCTCTCTCCGATTCAACGGCAGAGTTCTTTTCATTAAGGATGTCATAGGGGATGAAATCTGCTGCTGGTCTTTCTACGGACAGGGTCGGAAACTTGCTGAAGTCTGTTGCACCTCTATAGTGTATGCCACAGAAAAGAAGCAAACCAAGGTACTGGTTTGGGATAAGACTGCTTTGCTCATCTTTCCCATTTACAATTATTTTACTCTTTTCAAAGTGCGTGCCTTTTTTTTTGTTGTGTATATGTATCTTTTTACTTATGGGCATGTGTTCCAGTCACATTACCGTGTATAGATCAGGAAAAGGACATCTGTTGTTTTTTTGTAGGTTGAATTCCCCGAGGCACGAATTTATGAAGAAACTCTAAATGTCTTACTGTATGAAACACCACGGGTTCCTGATAACTCTCTGCTGGAAGCAACGAGCAGGAGCCGAAGCCAGGCCTCTCATAGTGAGGACGATGACGGTTTTGAACTTCGTGACCGAGTGCGCCGAATCCATGTGAAGAGATACAGCACCTATGATGACCGTCAGTTGGGCCACTAGCATATCAGTCAAGGAGAAAGGGTTTGGTTTCAAGGCTCGTATCAATATTCTTTGAGGGAGATCAGGAAGTAGGGAGGGGACGGTTGGACTCTGTGGACTGATCTTCATTTGGCTTCTTGTCTCCCTAGAGAAGCAAATGGGCATTTGTACACACAAAGCAACACTAAAGGCCAAGGGCTTTGAGAACTAAAATGTTTGTTTTGCACCATGTTTTTTAAATACAGACTGGCCCCCCTTTTCATGCGACATGAGGAATGGAATCTGAAACACTGATTCTGACAGTTTGTGGTTGCTCTTTTAAATCTGATGACTTGCCAGATATCTTACTTCCTGTGAGAAGTACTCTTTTTTCCGAGTGAGATGGTGTGATTTGAAAATCTTTCCAGATATCTGTCGTCTTAGGGTTTAGTGTAATGGAACTTCCTGTTCCTAAATCAAGATACTGAAGAGGGGGTGGACAGAACTCAAACGTGACTACTTTTAATAAACACTACATCTGATAACCCTCGGATGAAATGTCTAGCTATCCAATAGTCAGATGCACTGCATGTGCAATATCTTCCACCTGTTTTTTCCCCCAATTCACATACAAAAGATTGTGTTCCAAAATAGCTGTCTTAAAAACTCATGAATTCTAAGGCAAGCTCTTCTGAAAAGGTAAGAGTTGAGTCATGTGAAAATGAGAAACTAGAAGACTTAAATATATATGGAATAACTTGTCATGGGAGCTGGAGAAATAGGTATGGTGAAGGAAGAAACTTTATCCAGTTAGAAAACTTCAAGAATAGATTGTGGAAGGGTTGGCAGTGTTGAGGACTGTGATGCCGTAACCCTGTTTATGGAAACAATGTCAGTCTGCGGAATCAGTTTCCTCCTGTAGCCCAAAAGTGCTATTTGATGTTCAATTTCTCAAGCAACAGGGAAAAAAATTGCAGTGACTGGGGAAGTACTGACTAAATATTTGTAATGCTAGGTAATATTCACGTACTGAAGAGTGAATTTAAGTTTTGTTCTCTGTATCGCTTCTAGACTATAGAAGTTGAAATGGAGAGGGAAGAATAATCATAAAAATCTTTTTCTAGCATAAAACTGCAAGAGGTTGTGTACAAAGGAGAGAGATGGTTTGTACTGAATTTTAAACTGAAATGTCAGCTTTATTCTGAGTGCTTGGCTGGGTGCTAATTTTAAAGGACTGCTTAGGCAATTGGGGTCAAGGCTGTTCTGTAGATTGGGTCTCTGGAAAGAGTTTCAAGTTTAGTATGGAAAGTCGCTAATGTCTTAAATGTTTGATTGTATGTTTCAGGTGTAGGTGGCAGATTCAAATTTTACCACTGTCATAAATGGTATTACTTGGTGCTTGCTCATTGGGCACCTATGGATATGTGACAGTGGTGGAGCATGCTCCACAGCTGCTTTTATTTCTTTCTGTTGTATGTGAATCTGGAAGCTTCAGATTCTACAATGGTTAGTCTTGAACTCCTTTGACCGGTGCCAAATGTTTATATAAGTTTTAAAGCAAATTAATGCAAAAGTCAAGCGAATACAGTGAAGTCATAACTAAAACTAGGCTGGTAGATGGCTTGGTAGTAATAGAAGCAGGAGAGGGAACCAAACAGTGATTTCCATTCAATTAGGCTTTTGAAAATGAAATTGTTGGGGCTTGGTAAGAAAACACGGCTGCAAGCTTCCAGGATTTTTATTGCCTAGCTGGGACTCTGTGAAAGGCACTCGCTCAATTCTCCTTGCATTCAGGAAGCAGTGTTGCCACAGTAATGCACCTGCCTTTTTGTGAAAGGCCTCTCTAAAACTCTAAAAACCTCTTTTCTTTTTATATTGCTTTCTGCAAATTGTTGCTTTCCAGCTCATTTTTCTATTGTGCCTGTGAAAATACAGCTGCTGAGATTAGTTTTGACAAAGACTTTTTTTTCTTTAATTGTGCTGAAGTGTGGTGTGGATTTGTTTTTTTCCCTTTTTTGTTGTTGTTTTTTTCTTCTACTGATACTATTTAAATTAAATTGTGATGGGTGCTCTGAAGCTACCAGCAGACGCTGTACTGATAGGTCTTTTTTCTGTACTTAACAGCTTTATTTTTTTCTCTTGTACTTTTTTCCCCATCTTGCAACAAATAAGACGTGCCATAAATACGAATTTTAAATGGCATTCTATTTCTTGGCAAATGATTTATATTATTTTGTTCATGTTACTGTAGTAGTGAATGTTAGCAGGCTAAGTAAGTGATGCTGGTAGCCTTGCAAAATTGTTTAAAAGAAGTTATAAGCAGAAAAGTGTCATCTTTGCACCTCTTTTCTCTTGGAAGTTCAGGTTTGGCAAGGAGGATGTGAAAGAATGGGAGTGCCCAATCAGTCTGCAGGTCCAGATGCTTTCATTCAGAGTTCTGTACTCCCAGTATTCCGTAAGAGATTGATTCGAATTGTGAAAGAGTATGCTACAAGCGGCAGAGAAAAGCTTGTGTTTTGATTTAGCAAGTTTTCTTTTCCCTGTATCCCATAGCCAACAAGTATTAATTTCTGGTTTGAATTTATATTAATTTTTAAAACAAACCTTTTTGAGAACCATCTTGTGTTGTGAGAACCCTCTTAAAAACTGTAAAGTAACTTCTTCCCATTTGAGGAATGTAGAATATCAGAACTTTAAGCAGTTATGAATTTTTTTAAATGTATACAGATATCCTTTTCATTTCACCACCTTCCCTCATTGCCATTCATTCTTCCTTTTCTACCCCCAGTTAGTACTGGTTGCAAAACATCTGCTTTTAGATGAAGTTATGAATAAAACTGGAATGATTTTAAATAATGTTTGGCCACTGTAGCCAGAACACTGACAGGCTGTAAGCTTTACTCAGTAATAATCTAATTTTATAAACACTGAAGCTTTGTCTATTTAAAAGACATTTTAAAACCACGATCTTGGTTTTTGTCCTGATAAGATTTTCGGGATGTGGCTAAGAGATCCTAGATAAATACTTGTGGTTGGATTTTACTAACAGTCCTATAGTTCCCTCCACTGGTGGACAGATCAGGAATAGGAGAACATCAGGAAATCCTCTGCATAGGTATGTTCTGGGACACCTGCACACGGCTAAATGTACTATTAGAGATCCCCTTCCTAAGTAGTGCTGCTGTGCTTGTGTGTTCCTGATACAATGTGGAATGCCCTGGGTTATTTCTTACCTGATTGGTTACAGAATTGGATAAGTTGCATGACATCTCAAAGTCTAAATGTAGACATGGATGCTGCCGTCACTTAACACAGTTCATAGGTCAAACTTTTTTTTTCTAATGCAAGTAATACAGACCACTTTGTTCTCTTAAGAGTCCTGCTTATCTGAAACTGCTCTCATACTGAATGTTAATTGAATGTCCGTTCCACCAAAATCATGGCATATCGATTGCACAGTCTGACTGCCAGGTTCAGATAACGTTTAACACTGCAGTTTTGATGTAACATGTGCTTTGTATTCTCATCTTAATCTTCCCTTACCTAGTTGCAGGGTATACGTTGTTTTGACAAGAACACATTCATTTTTACAACCTCACAGAATGGAGAAAACACAGCACTGAAAAGGCTAATGCAGCATTTGCTTATTTGTAGTAAGCTGTCCGCTTCTAGAGCCAACAGCTGTGCTTCCTAAGAATCTTCTCTGCTGGCTTTAAATATCATAAATTATGATCACTATTAAGACAATATAGATTTCTAATTATATGCATTTATGTCTGCAAATTAAGAGACTTCTAATGGCCTCCTACATAAACCATCACCAGTGGATGTGTTTACTGATGTGACTGTGAATTTCAAGTAGCCTTTAGGAGGAAGAAATGCCTTTTTGCCTCATCAGTAACCTCACTGTCCTCTTTGCTTTGAATTTAAGTGAACTTTTGCACATTCAAATATAGTATTAGCAGCCTGAGAGTATGAATGGAAAACAGTAACTGACATCTGTACACAAGCACTGTAATAAAGGGTTGCGTGTTTCTCTAATGGGGTCCTAACATATTGAAAAACAGCCTCAGCCTTTCAACAGAGAAGGAGACTTGGTGCCTTGAGTGAGTATCTTATGTTAAACAGTTCTTCAATATCAGTGTTAATTAGGCAATAACGTCAAAAAAGAGAGCTCTGCAGGGTAGCAGTCTCCAACTGCTTGATAAATGCCAAGACAAAACTAAATGTTTAACCTTCACCTTGACATTTAGTTTTTGGAATGGGAGACATTTATCCTATTGTAACATTCCATTCTGATGACTTTTTATCTCTTACAATTCTTGGTTAAAAATTAAGGGGAAAAAAAAAGCTGACCCAAGCTTGGAGGACATTGAAGAGACTGATAACATGCTCTTATTGAAAAACAGCCTTCTGCTTGGAACAGGCAATGCTCATTGTGGTTTTGGTTAGATTTTATTTGGTTTCAAATTTTCAGACATAATTCACTCTTAGAAATACTGATGAGGTATACCTTAACTGAATGTGCCTGGCCCAGGAGCCCTTCTTACACAATTAGATTATATCCTCTGACAATCCTTGGCATGAAACCTTAACAGCCAAATCTCATACCATCCGTTCTGTTAGGATAACTGAGGTTTTATTAAGAGATGCGGGGGCACGACCTCTGTTTCCAGCTTTGCCACTAACTTGATGACATACAGCGAGTCAATTTTTCTGTATGTGCATAATTTTTCCTCCTCTGTAATAAAATGGGGGTAAGACCCTCCTCAGACCTCAGAGGGATGCTGAAGCTTAGTTTGTTTCATAATAATATAGCACTTTGGATTTCTATAATATTTTGTATCCAGAGGGTGGTAAATACTATTGTTGTTCAAACTCATTCTGTGACCAAGCTGTTTTCTTATAGCATCAGGCTTTATTTTTGTCTAACTTTTAAAGGTCAGTCTTATGAATAAAATAATTAATGCAGTTAACCATTATTAACTATTGAATAAGGTGTTTTATCAGTGCAGTAAATGGAAATGGAACACCAATTTTTAATAAAGTGTTATATTTTGTCTTCCTTGATTTTTCTCCAGCGTAAGAAATTTATTTGTCATATTGGTCTCTGCACTTTTGTTCTGCATTTTATTTATTGATCCTCACCAAGCAGTTAGGATTCCTGGAACACAGAAATACTGGATCTGCAAATGGCTTTTGTATTGTATGGATCTACTGCTACCTTTCACCCGTGCCCTGCAGGCTGTAGTTTTACAGGAGGCATCAGTGTGCTTAGAGGTGCCCTGCAGGTAACAGGCTTGACTTTCTGTGGGCTTTTCCTTTAATTGTAAAACCATGGGTTAGCAACATTGTTTTTTCACGTTCATGGAATAAACTTGAGTTTTTAATAAGAATAACAGAGAAAAAATCGATCTTACATTACCTCAAAAGTAACCTAACCTGTATTTTGGAAGTCTTTAACCTTTCTTGGCTGACCCAGCAGCCTAGCAGGGAGTTAGATTCAGAGGTTCAGTCTCTGTTCTGCAGTAGGTGTGCTTTTGAGGTGGCCAATGTAATCTTATCTGTGTTCTATTTAGCTGTTTTCTTTGCTGCTGTTACCCTGCTTTCTTAGCTGTCTAAGCCAAGATTTGTAGTTAATTCAGTGAAGTGAAGAAATAATCCTTGCTTCTCTTGCCCTTGATTTACGCTGGTTAGTTACAGACTCACTACTTCTAAAGCTGTGATGTCCGTACTGTGGGATAGACTGATGAAATAATTGCAAAAAAGGACTTATTTCCCCAGGTAACCAAAATGGGGTAGAGGAAAAAATCACAGTGATTGTTGCTCACAGCAAAACGAAAACATTACAAACGCTATTCCACCAAGTATCTGAGCCTCTCTGAAAAAGAGAGGTAGGCCTGTGTGGAAAGGTTGAGAAACTTGTCGTGTAATTGGTTCCTAGTGCATACCTGCTGTTCTTTCCCACAGCCGTCCTGCTGAGAATTGGCTTACCTGTAAGCTAGGTGCTCTTACCCTGACTTTATGGTGTTTGAGAGCTCGTACAAACGGCCTACTTTTATTCACTGGGACAGGACGTTTGCTCCTCGTGACTGGGTAACGTGCTTCAGTCTCCTGTATCTGCTGCCTCTCAGATTTGCACGGAGCTGAGCAGCAGGTGGAATCACCCTTACCTTTTCTTTCTCTGCCTGCACTGACGGGGGCCTGTTCTCGGTGCGGTTCGGCTCCTGCTGCCTGCCGCCTCTCATCCTCGCTGCCTCCTGGGGACCTCTCCGTCAGCCGGGCGCCGCCTGGGGCCGGCTCTCCCTCGCAGCCCCGACCGCGGCGGGGCTCTGGGCAGCCCCTCCACTGAGGGAGTGATCTGCCCCGCGGAACGAAGAACGGAAGAGCCGGGCCTGACGCAGGTGACCGACAGCCCTGCCGCCTCGGCCGCCGCGCTGAGGGCCGGCAGCCCCGGGCTCGGCTCCTCCAGGGGGCGCCGCGTCCCGCGGGCGGCCCCGGGCCCTCAGCGTCCCCTCAGCGCCGCCCCGCCGCGGGAGGGCCGGGCGGTGACGTCAGCGGAGCCGCGGAAGATGGCGGCGGCGGCGCGCGCCGGGAGCGGGACCGAGGCTTCTCCCCGCGGGCGCTCCCCCGGCGGCGCGGGCGGGCGGCTCTGAGGGCGGCCCTGAGGGCGGCCGGCCCCGCGCCGCCATGAGCTGCTCGGCGGACGCCGCGAAGGAGAAGCTGCTGTGGAACGTGAAGAAGGAGGTGAGGGCGGGCGGCGGGTCCCGGGGGCTCCTCCGGAGGGCTGCGGGGCCGGTCCGGTGACGGAAAGCCGAGCCTGCCGTGCGCTACCTTAACGCCCCCGCGGCGGGCTGACGGCTGCGGGCCGGCCCAGGGCAACCGGAGCAGCGGGGCGGCCGCGCTGAGTTAAAGCCCCGTGCCCTCCGGGAGGCAGCGAGCGAGGAGCGGCGGGGCTGCCGCGGGGCCTCCCCGTGAGCGGCGCTGGGCCCTCGGTGCCCTCCCGCAGCCCCCGGCTCCCGCTCGGCTCTCAGCGGCTCCTCCTGAGGTGACTCCGAGAGGAGAAGCGGGCGGGCGGCCGGCGGGCACCGGTGTCCGGACCCCCGCGCCGCCGCCCCGCCGGTCACAGCCGCGCCTCAGCCGAGGTCGCCGCTCGCGGCCGGGCTCTGCGCTGCCCCGCTCCCCGCTGGGCCGCGAGGGGCCCCGCTGAGGGCGGCGAGGTCCCGGCCCGAGGCGCGGGGTGCCCGCCGGCATGAGCCTGCGGCTGCGGAGCGCCTGCCCGAGAGCCCTCCGGCACCCCCAGCCGCCGCGTTTTCGCCTGTGCGGCGTTCAGTAACATCCAGTAACACCTGTGCTAGCTGCTTGCTCCTGCACGGAGCGAAGTGCAGGGGTAACGCTTGTCCGTCACAGCACTGAAGTGTTTCTGAAAGCTGATTATCCTCCTGTACCCTCGCCTCTTCGTACGTGCAGTTCATGGCTGGGGAAATCGGACGTGGCAGGAGAGCTGCGTTCGTTAAGGCTGACCTAAAAAGGTGTTGCAAGAGCCGAGGTTCCTGGGGCCGGTGCCCTAATATTCCCCGGCGCTGAAGCTGGGAAGTAGCTGATGTTTCAGCCCCTGTAGGTTGCCTGGAAGTGGCAGAGCAGGGGTGGACACGTAACGAACGGTCTGAACACGAAGCTGTGGGGCCGCGTCCCAGCGTGACCCAGCCCGCGGGGCAGCGAGCGGTGTCACCGAGCGCTGCGGGCTGGCGCAGCCGCTTCGTTTGGAAATTATAGCTTAAACTTAGAGCTCTGAGGCAAGGTAGCATAAAGCTCAGTTCAGAGTTGCATGCGCTTGCTCTCCTGGGCTAACGTTTAAATATATAAATAAATCTGAGAAATGTTCTCCCAGTCTGAACGTTGCAATATTGTGCTAATGCGTGAGAGCAAAAGTGAAATGGGTTTTCGTGACCCAAGCCAGCTTGAACTGAGAACAAGTAGCGTATATAATTAAAAAATCTGAAGCTAATTTGTTTTTAAAGTCTCTAAAGTGGTTTTAATTGGACTCTGGCTTTTAAATTACTTGAAACTGTTATTCATACACTCTCTGTTATCTGCATATCTGTTTTGGTTTTGGCTTGTTTTTTTTTTTTTTTTCTCTAACTCTGCAAAAATGCTCTCTAAGAGGATTTATATTGGCTTGGCTTTTTGGAGGTTGCCCAGAACTTTCCAGCGTAAAATAGTAACAGGAGTTTTTTTGATGATTGTGCTTGTGTCAAGGTAACAGCCCTTGGCTGTGCACTGCACAGACTTGTCGTGGGGGATCCTGCCTGTTCTGCTGCCATTAAGATAAATGGTATCAAGAGGCAGCTGGAGATACTGAGATGGAGACCTTTTTTTAAACAATCGGTCAATGGAACCAGGAATTGAATGCAAATCTCTAGTGTAACAGCCAACAGATTATGCCACCCTTAATGACGGTAAATAAATTTATCCTGTAGAATTTTCCGCCTCCTTTTTTTCCTGCATGACTTTTCACACAGCCTTTTGTACCTGCCTGTTTGTATTCTGTGTGTTGGCCTCCTTGCGCTGGAAACTTGAGTAGTCTGTGTACGTTCTCAAAGCTGCGTTCCCTCCCTTTGTCCTTTAAACGCAGGCTCTTCATCTTGCTTTATTTTCACATCGGCTCAATATCTACTGGAGTTCAGCTTATTTTTTCGGTATGTTGTTTACACCAATCCCATTAAAATTCACTTGTCTTTGCAAAATGTAAACGGGCAATCTCTAAAAGTCATTTGGTGCAAAGTGTTTTTTTTTATTTTTGTTTTTTTGTCTCTCCCTCTCCGCAAAAACTTTTGCATTTTTCCTTTGGGGAAATGCAATGCTTTTTGCTTTATCTCAAATGGACTTTCCATTCCCCACTGGTAAAGAATGTATTTTGTTGACTCTAGTAGGAAGGAGAACATGTAATGTGTTTTCAAAATTTGACTCTACTGGGATTCATGCTGAGGCTGCTTGTAAGTTCACATTTCAAACATTTATCTCTCTCTGCAGGAAAATTTGTTGTGACAAGTAGGCTCATAAAACAAGCTTTCTTTAGCCATTTCATTTACCTACTGAAATGAAGTTTTTTGCATTTTCTGGATTTAAAACCAGCATTCTTTCTTGCTGTGAAACAAATAGGATAACAATAACCTTAGCAGTTCCGCCATAAAAGGTTTCAGAGCACTTCAGAAATGCAGTTGGTCATCTTACAACCAGAACGCAACAAGTTCTGAAGAGAAACATGGGACTCGTTTAAATGCTTGTATTTACACCACCCAGTTCTTCATCACGAGTAACAAAAAGTACAGCAGGAGCAATCAATAAATGAAACAGTAGCTGCACAAGCCAAAGAGGGCAAGGGTTGTTGGAGATAAGGTTTTCTTCTTTGAGGAAAAAATGCCGTGCGTTTTAACTGTGGTTCTGGTTGTTCCCGTGGTTTGTGAGCATTGTTCAGTGCCTCTGACACTGCATTGTCACAGTGGTGCTCCTCCAGCATCCCGTCGTGAAGGTCTTTGCTCCTCAAATGCCAAGATTTTTACTCAGGTAGTTAGTCCTTTCTCCATCCTTGCTTTCTAAGGGTTGCTAAACTTCTGGTGTACGCAGTCCTTTACCAGGGAGAGCAGAGTGTCTTTGGAGGCTGTCGTAGCAGGCTGGTAAAGTACAGCTTTCCGTGGTTCTGCTGCCGCGCTGCTCCCTGTGGTTCATGGACGGAGAGGTGAGGCACGCAGGAGGCGATGCGGGCACAGCTGCAGGAGGCAGCCTTTCCGCCCCTGCAACAAATCTGGCGTGCTGAAAGCAGTCCGGTAGCTTTACTAGGTCTGCGTACCTGTGCGGGGGGTGTCAGTGTGGTGTGTGCTCATGTTTCTTTCAATGAGATTAATCGGCAGTTTGGTCGGGACCGCTAGTGTCTGCGGGTGGGTGTTTGTGTAGGCTTGTGCTCAGAAAGCCTCGCTGCCAGGAGCCTCCCTGGAACAGGCAGCAGAGCCCCACCAGCACGACTCCCTGCACAGAGCGGGAGGGCAGGGGGGGGTTGGTGTTCCGCTTGAGCAGAGCTGTTTGCTTCAGCCGCTTGCCTGGAGCGCCCCTGAATTACGTGGCAGTGAGGAATGACGCGGGATTGAAGAACAGTGCATTCCAGCTTTTGAATCTTCACCTCCACTGTCGACGCTCCGAAAATGCGTTCTACTGGCATGCACCGACTCTCCTGGAAAAATTGGAAAACGTTGCTCTGTATTCAACGGCGGTTGGGAACAGACGAGGATTGCTTGCCTGCTCTGCACTGCTTAGCTCTGGAGGGCCCGGATCCAAAATCTGCTGAAAGTCGTGTTGGTTGTTGCATCCCAAACCTTTTTCTTTCTAGCTGTTGCTACAGGTTTTTTTTTTTTCTTCTTGGGTAATTAGGGCGCTTCCCGTGAGAGCGCCCACCCATGAGCCCTTCTCATACCATTGCTTCTTTCTTGGTATCCCGTTACTCCTCCACCTCCCAGTAAGTCCAAGGTTCTTACCGTCATGCCAGCAATGCCACAGGAAAGAAACACTTTGCCTTGCTGGGAGCTGATGTTGTCAAGCCTCAGCGTGTGAACAGCGAGGCAGGTTTTATGAAGCGCAAGATACTTGAAGTCCTCAGATATAAAACATTCCTGCTTTCAAAGCCTCTTACACATTTGCTTTGTTTTTTCCAATGTTTCTTTGCAACCCAGAGGGCTCCTGTGCGATAAGTACTAGTTCTCTTGGATCAGCTTGGTCCAGGATGTGGGGCTCTGAAGAGAGCACCTTCGTGGGCAGCGGCCACCTCCTCGTCAGAGCGGAGCAGGTGCTGAGCCCAGCTGCTGGTGAAGCACTGCACCTGCAGCTCCCGCTGCCAGCACCGAGAGGGAAGGCTTGCAACCTTTGGACCTGTCGACGCTACGAAGAAGCGGTAACCCAGCTAACTTCGAACTGGTTATGGCAGGTACCAGGTGCAGCCTGATGAGAGCTCAGCGCACGGCTGCCAGCCCTGCTGAGAAGCACGGATCGATGTCTCCTAGGCACTAAAACCTAGCCCCAGGGGCAGGCATCGCTGTGCAGCTTGCACTGGCACTCGGGTCACGCTGAGCTGAGTGATGGACGGGCCGAGCTGCTGAGCTTGTTGGTAAAGAGTTCCTTGTGGGGAGACACTGATTACCTGCCAGATGATTCTTGTCGGACTCCAGGGCTGCCATAAAAATTGTTTTCAAGTTAAAAAAAAAAAAAAAAGTTTGTGTTGGTAGCAGAGAGTATCTTGTTAAATCTTATGCCACAGAAGCACTTACTTCCGTATATTAAAAGTGATGTGGCATTTATTTAGGCAGAATGTCCTGACCCTGTAATTATAGCTCACAATGAGAGAAGCCAAAAATGATTGTGGATTCGGTTCTAGAGAAGCAGGTGCTCCATGGCCAGAAAGGGATGAGGGTCTGATAAATGAGTTGACTGAGGCAAATAGGTTTCATCTGGCATCGGGCTAAGAAAGCCACTGGGGGAGGAACGAGCTAGCAGATGAGTCGAGGGTAACTGCAGCCTCTCTTTAAAGGGCCCAACTGGAAGATTTGTCTGTATTCTTCCTTAATTTTTGAAAGTCAGTAATCTGTAACGAATTCCCCCTGGAGCTTGACACATCAGCCTTGAAATTGTAGGGGAACTTTGTTTTAAATCAGTAAGAAGTGTGATAAATGTTATTTTAGTTGCCATAATTGTTAAATTTTGTCTAGAAGCTCTAACTGAAGGCACTGTCTTCTTTATGGGTACTGTATTAGTTTTGTGTAGTGTCTGGCACAGTAGAGCTTTGAGAACATCCTTTGTAATTACTCTGACATCTAAAGTCCCCAGTTATTAACAACATCCATCTATTAAAACGTGTACTTTATAGATGTAAGTACAGGCAATCAGAGGTGTGACTGTTTCCAGAGGTATTCTGTCTTATCACATCCTTTCAAATTGAGCAAGATGCCTCGCTTCTAGCAGGTGTGGATGAGAAAACAGCAGAGTATGTGTCTATGCTTATGGGTTTTCCTTCTGGTTTGCCAGATTGGCACAGATGAAACTGATCATGATTTCTTCGAAAATGTGCTATTTTTTCTGCTCTAACCCACTCAGAGATACGGTGTCAGGAAACATTTGTGTGACTGGCTGCAAAATGTCGCTGCCTCGTACCTCCCCACGGGCCTTTTGTGGTCTGTCTGCTCTTTGGTTCTCTTCCCAGCCAGAATGGGAGAAAGGTTGCCGTAAACCTTGCTTAGGATGTATGCCAGTGTAGCTCGGAGGTTCTTTTTGCTTGAAAAAGAGCACAATGCCTCAAGTGGAAAGAGCATGTAGCAATGCATAGTCTCGTTTAATGAGTGGAAGTAACTGTGCACAGGAAGGCCAAGGACACATCATATAAAAAGCCTTGCTAGTCCTTTGGAACTTCTGCTGAGGGCGTTCTGGGTGCCCTGAAATAATTCAGGCTTTTCGAGAGGTCTGCTCCAAACAGACTTGTCCTTGTTCTCCCACTGGTTTACCCCATCACACAAAAAGGTGCCGAGTTTTGTCTTTCTGTTCCCCTTCTTAAATGCTTTTATATTTTCTTCCCTGCAAAGATTAACTTACGTGAGTTATCGGTCTTCTGGTGATGGGGAAGAGGCAAGCAGCTGTTGAAACAAACTGAAACTCCCTAGTGCTGTGCTTGTTTACGTTGGGATCTTACAATCACTTCTTTTTCCTTTTCTCTTTTAGGTAAAGCAGATCATGGAAGAAGCAGTCACCAGGAAATTTGTACATGAAGACAGCAGTCACATCATCGCCTTATGTGGTAAATGGCACACAGAAGAATTAACACTGCATAGTCTTACTTTTCTTATAGAAATATATTTATTCTGCTGACAGGGGTAAATACAGGGATTTCAGTATTAGGAGAACATGGAGCTCAGGCCCATGCCGCTTCCCTTTACATTTGCTACATCCATGTGTACATTACAAATAAGAAACTTTTTAAAATGGCATTATCCAAAACCAGTACCAAGCCAAAACAACAAGGTGATTTACTAGGAAGCACTAATAGGTTAAAAGTATGTATTTGGAGATAAGTGACTATTAAGCTACAACCCAGAGAATAACTTGCAAAAGATGAAGTTTTCGCAGTTGTGGGTTACAGTTTGGCAGCTATCTTCCAGGTGAAGGCACATTGTTCTGTAAGTTCTCTCAATGTATTTAAAGAATAAGGTGTCCCATTTTGAGTAAAGGTGGCAGAATCCATCCCAGAAAGTCACTGGAAGAGCCGTTGCCCTCTTTTAAAAGAAGAGCAACAACAGAAATCTGTGTGATCCCCAGTGACTTTTCTAGCCAGCATCACCACACTGGGTAATTGGCATGTTTTAGTTCTTCACAACACTTGTCTGCTCTCCACTGGGACCTGAATGCTACATTACAAAAATGGTGCATTTGAGAGGTTGAGGGTCTAGGCTTTGTCACTGTGGATATTCTTGTATATTTTTAAATATAATCAGCGAGCCATTGTGCTGGTGACTTTTCTTCATGGCTGTATTTTGGAACTTACCAAGAATTAACAAGAAAATAAAACTTCTTCGGAGATAATATCGCATCCATCAAAGACAGCTGGTGTTCCAGAACTCTCTGCGAAAAGATCAAAGGCTGAATAAATTACAAAACTTGGCTGTTGTTCTCCTGGTTCCTGCAGACTGATTTGTGTGCGTGTGTATTGTGATGATGAAGTGAAGCAGACCCTGTGTGGGCTGGTGGATAAAGAATGGTCTGCTGCAGGATTCTCAGTAGAGGTCAGCTCCCAGGAGTTCATACCAAGTACTCCTTTGGAGACTTAGTCACTTCGTTCAGGTGCCTGAAAAGGAACCGTTGAATGTTGGTCCAACACTGCTGTAATCCAGCCCATTATTTACTGGGGCCAATAAAAATTTAACACTATCTGACTTCAGTGTGTGGAAAAATACCACAAAAAGGTATCACTGAGAATTAAAGCTATGTACAGTTCTAGAGGCGTGTTCATCTGTGAACTCTTGGCTGCTCTCTCTTCATGCTTCAAATCAAAGACCTAACTCAGAGCGATGCTTAAGAATAATTGGAGAATGGGCACCATCTAAACGCTTCTGGGTTTCACAGAATGGAGCATTTGCAGCCAAACATACCCAGTTCTATGGTAATGACAGTGGAGAGGTTAAGAAGAGTGGAAGTTAGATTTGGCGTTGAAGATAAGTGGACTGTTTAGAGCAATAAGTATTGGCACACTACTGAACACAGAATTCTGAGAATAGTGACCTTTTCCTGTTGATACCGTTCATCAGTATTGCACACTTGCTCAGGGCTTTCCTGGATGCGTGAGGAACTTGGCATAAACAGGCTCGTGTATCAATTCTGTTTGAAACAAGAAATCCCAGATTTACTACGTGAATGACCATGTTCTTTGTCATATATGTGCTCTGCATATACGGTGTTTTGCATTTGTCATTATGTTAAGTGCTTTCCTGTAATCTACTGTGTGTTTATATCATAGAGAGGAGAAGGAGTAACTCAGGGAAATGGTCCTGAGGTAGGAGCAGGTGAAGAAACCCTTGTTCTGTGTCCTTGCTGCAGGCTGCCTGTTTGTTCTGGATTGCTCTTAGTGCTGTGTGTCTGTTCTCTCTTTGAAATGATATCCTGTAAGATGTGCTGCAATGCTGATGTAAGGGGGAGTGGGGTGGCAGCTATTTCTGTTAGAATCTGCTTGTCCAAAATTAGGAATGCTGTAAAATCTTAATACTTCTCTCTCTCTCCTGCCGTGACTCCATTTGGGTTTGCGTTCTGAATTTGGTAGGGTCTGAAGAACTTAGAACTCTCCATCAGCTGCCTCATTATTGCCTAGCAGTCCTACCTATCCTAAGGAAGTATTCCAACCTGCAGAAAGGTTGCTGCTTTGAACGTACGACTTAATTAACTTTAAAACAGAAGTAGGTGAAGCTGAGTCTGCCGCCGTCACTTCGGCTAATTGAACGGAGAGGCTGTTCCCAGTAGGTTTGGCCAACTGCTCCTGGCTGGGGTTCTTTGTGTGTGCAGTTCTCTTCCCCCATTCCAGTTTTGTGTGCTTCAGGAGGTTTTTCCCTTTGTTTAAAATTAGGTTGGCTCAGTACATGAGTCATTTTCAGCGAATCTTTGTTATAAATATAGAGTTCTTGTGAATCATTTTACTCTCTGCAAGGCTGAGTTTAGCAAGAGCCACTTCAATACAGGGTGTAGTTGATTCTCAGGGCCTGTTTGCACCAGTATGTGAAAATTTCCTAGCTCTCCTAAATGGCTAAAGGTACCACTAGGACTTAAATAGCGCTTGCCACTTTCCCCATGTCCTCAAGTCTGTCTTTGTTACAGTACGCATGGGTTTGTAAGGGCAGGAAATCCTTTAATCCTTCTGCAGCAGGTATGCTTCGGTCTTGTGAGGGCAGCTGGGGATCAGATGGCCTTGCACAGATCTTCATTTTCAGGCCTTTTTTAATACATTTGGAGGCTGGGGCTCAATCTGTGTCTCAGAAGCAGTGCAGCTGCAGAGCGAGCTGAATGGATAGTTTATGGCTCGACTGCTTCAGACACACTGCTGTTACGGCAACTGCCTGTGTGTCGGCAAGGGGAGACCGCGCCGGGCTGCTGAGTAACCACGCTGCCGTGTGTGATTTACAGCACACGTGGAGATTTATACAGACAAGCCTCGAGCACCTTGCTCAGGCAGAATTCCCAGTAGCTTTCATGGATGTTTAGGGGAAAATGAGCACAAGATCAGGATTTTAGATAGTGGTTCTGTGGATTTGTGCATATTGACATGGGCTTTGCATAAGCTTTTTTTGACCAGTTCTCAGCTTGGGCAGGGATGTTGAACAACTTTCCCCCCTGATGTTGGACCCTGCTTACATATGGACCGGTCGGGTGCTGTTCTGTCCGTTTTGCTCAAGCTTTCAGCAACTGCCCTGTGTGAGAGGAGAAAACAACTTGCACTTTCCATCTTCCCAAATTACTGTTTATTCATTAATGTGGGCAACAGGTTGCTCTTGGGTGAATTTCACCCATACTGTGCTGCCAATCAGAAGCGTAATGAGATGATGCAGGCTCTGTTTCAATTTTTATATTTTTTGTGGATGGCGTTTCTGTTAGGAACTGGATGTGGATGTTTTCAGCTTGGGTTATCTGGTGCCGTTGCCTTGGTAATGGCAGCTGACATCGTGTTACGTGTGGACCGTGACTCGTTCAGCTGAGTGCCATCCCTGCAGGCCAGAGAAAAAACACTGCTCCTCTCCTCCCGCACCCTTCCTTGCACAAGCTGCCCTAAAGGATTTGTGGATGGCCGCATTGTCACCTGAAGTACAAGCCCTTCCCAGCTTTTACATTTCTGAGGGAAAGAGGGAAGAAGAAGGAAGCGTTTCTTGTATCTATCGCTGTAGTTATCTGATGTGTGTTTACCAGTAATCGGCAAGCAGGGCTTTCCAGTTCAGCATATGGCATTTACTGTGCTTGTCTGTGAGCTGCCTGCAGCTCTAAGTCTTATTCTGCATGGTTGCCTGTCTTTAGATCTGACAGCAACAGGCTGCTGTAAACAAAGAATTAGAAATCTGTTTAAATCGGTTTTATACAGCAAACATAATGTCTTATTTGTGAATGAATCCAAAGACAAGGTTGCCTGAATGTTGTTCTTGCTCCCTTCGAGAACATGTAGCTGATGTGAATCTCACAGGGCTGTTTCCTCCAAGTGGTCTCTTTTATACTATATCCAGTCAAGATATCTCATTAGCTCAGCTTTTAATATATTTTCTCTTTTTCCTCCTTTTCACCTCTCATTAATAAATAAATAAAGAAACTCACAAAGAAAAGATGTACAGAAGGCTTTCCAGAAGCTAGAAACATAGGAGGTTAGGATGTCTTTACTCCAGATCTACAAACCCAGGTCAAATTGTGCTTGACAAGACTGCCTTATCTTGTCAAAAGAAAAAAAAGAAGAAAAAATCTGTGACTTAAAAGCAGAACTTTGTAGGTGTCTAGAAAGTTTTTCCTGTGACCTTACATAGGTAGTGTTAACTCTTCTGTTATCCTTTCTTCACTCTCTTTTCCCAGTTTTATTGCTGTATTAAATTATAAAGAGTGTGGGGGGAGTTTTTTGTTGTTGTTGTTATTGTTTTATAGGATGAATTATATTAGTTTAGGATTTTTGAAGGAAATAAGAGATTTGAAGATTAACTCAATTTCATTTAAACTGATCGAGATAGAAACCTAACTCATTGGGAAATCTTCAGCCTCTGCCTGAAGATTGCATTAGTTTCAAATATCGCTATTTTCTTGTTGTTATGAATCAGTCCCAATATTCAGTTCCAGTATTTAGCTTCTTAAATTCCTTCCGCAGTCCAGCACGCTGTGACTTCTTGCGAGAAGCATGAGATGTCTGTACTAACTGGAGCCTTGGAAAGAGGGTGGACAGCAGCAGCCAGTACCTACACAGGTCTCGGCAGAGCAGCTGTCAGCTGTTGTTCTTTTTCTCTGGTGAACTTGGCAAATGTGGAAAGTGACTTCTGGGGCCGAGGTCTGATCAGCACCCTGGGTGGCAGGGCAGGGCAGGGCAGTGCAGAAGCGCCCTGCTGCGCCTGCAGCGAGCGCGGAGGTGTGAGCGCACGCTGTGTGCGCGGTGCTGAGCGCTGTGTGCGCGGTGCTGAGCGGTGCCGCCTGCCTGGCCGAGCTCCCTGCCACCCTGGGTGAATGCCAAGCCCCCTGTGCAGGAAGGCAGCCCCAGCTCTGAGGCGGGTGTGATAGCCGAGCTGCTTTGCAGCTAAATCACCTATCTGACTAGTAGATAAAGGGAGATTTATTGCCCTGGCCTCTGCTGCGTTATCATTGTGGTGTTTGTTTAATGCACTTCATATTTTGCTTGTTTACTGCGTCTGCAGAGCTGCAATAACTGCCCCGATTGCCCAAACACTGTGCTGCATTTGTGTGCGTTATTCGGTGGAGGAGGAAAAAGAAAGGGGCGGGGGGAGCCTGCTGCTGGAAAACTCTTAAGGCAATCCATGTGCACGGTGCGTACTTGATGCTTTATGAATGGGTTATGTAGCCAGAAATTATATTGCTCCTGTAATAATAGTAATTAAATGTAGTAAATGTGCCTTGTTTTTAAAGGTAAATTGATAACTGCTCCAGCTCAAAACAAACTTTGAACAGACAATACTTCCTCAGTGAAGTTAACTGTATTGCTCTGCTTGGTGTAATTAATACTTAAGTGTAGCAAGGATGCTGACAAAAACTGGCATTGTACAAAATGTTTAACATTGACTTCATATTTGTTTTAAAGGAGATGTGAACTTTGAATCACCTTGTAATTAAATTACTGTTTATTGAATGTATTTGTGCTTTACCTAGTTTATAATTTAAAGGTGTTCTTATATTGTTTAAAATAAGTCGTGGTAGTTTGTTCTCTTTGAATAAATATTTTGAGTGTATTAATTGAAATAATCCTTAATTCTCGTGCTGTGAAATAATAGCCATAAACATCAGGTGGATTACCGAGAGCTGGGATGTGCCAGAATCAACGCGTGCGTTGTGTGGGTGTAAATCCAGCGTACCTGCTTGTCCCAGTGAACGTAGCTGCTGCGCTGTGGAGGAAGGTTAGCAGTGCACACAAGTAGAAAAGGTAACGTGGTCACTGCAAGGCATGCAGGGCTTGGCTTTTCAGTGAGATTTTTAGTTGAATCAGAGGAGGTTTGAACAGCATGAAAAGCATTTTTTTGGCCTGAATAATAACTCTGCTACCAGTAATTAAATCCATTAATTAAAAAGTGCAGAATCCCCATGCGGCTGAATTGCAGAGGCCAGTTCTGATTTTGAGCTGTAGAGCGGTACTTAATGCTGTGCTGAGGCTTCCTTCAAACCCTCTTTGAGGGTTGCACGTTTGCACCACGTGAGCCTCAGAGACGTGAGGAGACGAGAGTGGTGGAGGGGTTCCCCTGCTGTCTGCCGGACCTCATCTGGGACCTTTTGGGCTTTGCACGGGAGCTGTGCTGGGGACTGGACAGGCTTACCACAAGGTCACTGCCGCTCTCCGTTCCTTTTCTCCCGCGGTGCTTGGTGCTCACTTTCCTTTGGAGCTCCTTATGCTGCGGGAGAGGCGACAGCTGCAGCACTCACATCCCTCGTGGCTGTGCTTGTCGCGTGTCTAGTTGACCCTGGAGCCAAAGGAGGCAGCGTAATACCACTGCACAGCTTCCAAAAGTGGCCCCCTCATTCCTGATGATATTCCTTCTTAGACCATTATGAGTATTAAGTGTTATTTAGTTAGTTAGTTAGTTAGTTTTGATAGCAGCCAAATTTCTTCTCTTTTGCCTGGGTGATGATAGAGAAGGAGATGCACGAAGCAAGCTCTCTTCAGGGCACTGCAGCGAGAGGCTGTTTTACTCTGGGGGTGACCTCCAGGTCCATAGCGTAACGCCCAGCCGATAGGTAAATGTTATCGTACTTCTCAATATAAATTCTCTCATATTCTTCTCTGAGAGGTGCAGTAGCTCGTCCAGGTTCCATGTGTATGCTTCAGTGCAGCAAGACTAGAATATCTGTTTTTGACTCTGGACAGGTTGTGTTACATCAGAGCTGGGCTCCAGACTGAAGGGAATGAAAATGGCTTCTTCTGTGAAGTACTTGCTGGCTGGTGTCAGTACTCTCCTTCAGGTGGAGCAACACAAACGCACCTTCTTTAACCGGTGTGCGTGTTAGGCACAACCCCAGTGTTCCCAGTCAGGGCAGCGTGTGCGCCATGACTTGGTGCCTGTGTGTGGGGCTGGTGGCTGTGAGACGTGAAGTCCTCTCACTTTTATTTCAGAGAGACTTTTTCTCAAACCTTTTAACAGTTATTTCAGTTTTTTTAATTAGGTGTCACCTCAGTTTGGTAAGGGAGGTTAGTATCCCCTTCCTTTTGGAGCTGGCAGACAGCAGGGCAGCAGCTGTGTGGCTGCATTTTCTGGAGCACACCACCAGATGCTTAGGCTGAGATTGGTTAAGTGCTTAAGTTTCAGGGTCTGCGAATGTTTGTAGGAATGCAATCAAATAGTTTTAATTGAAATCCCGCAGAATGTCTCTGTCAAAGCTGGCAAAGGCAGGCCAGGAAGCCTTTGAACATGACTATGGCTGGTGACTGCTCCAGGCCGGGAGCCTGGGGTAGCTCGGGGTTAGCAGCGTGCCTGAGCTGCGGGGGTGCCTGGCGGTGCTAGTTAGGAGTGCAAGCCGGTAACATGCGTAAGGGTTAACAACAAAAATGCAGTTAGTTGTGGGACTGTTTTCCTCATTAGTTTTATGATGACTTGTTATCCCATTTTGCACAAAGTTAATTGTGTTTGAAAGAGAAGATCTAATTAGGAACCAATGACTCTATGATGCTGGAGCTTGTGTTCTGTTTTTTCTCGTTCAGGACCTGAAATCCGAGCAATTATCAGAGTCACCAAGCGTCATGATTGCCAGCCCCGAGTAATGAAAAATCATGAGTCAGAAATACTTTCCTTCATGGTCCTAAGTTACAGGACTGGATTAAAGGTTATGACGGGAAAATAGAATCAACTGAGGAATAGAAATGTATTCTTAAATAAGTTCTTATGCAGAAATTCCTATCCAGTGATATTCTTCAAGATAATAAAGCTTTCAGAAGAATATCAAATATCCACAAACTTGCAGTAAAATCATGGAAGGTAGCAATGTGGGAAACCCCTCTTTGTTCATTTTTAAGGTGAGAAATAAATTCCTGATAGAAACCCTTTCTCTGCCTCCTCTTTAAAGCATGGCAACAAATTATTAACAGATGTTCCATGAAAGAACAGGAAATTGATTTGGAGCTTGCCTGGACCTCGTTTTTGAACTGTCCTGTGTGTCTGTCTGCACAACAAGCTGTTCCCATCCAGTTCAGTTGGAGTTGCAGGTTTGCAGTTCCTCTGAAAATCAGTTCCGTTAGGAACAGATGCTTTATGCTTTGGGGTTTATAGGAAATCGCCTCAAGGCTTCTAAATAGCACCATATTCCTGGGGTCTGACAAAAAATTAAGAAATCTGTTACCCTCTTTCTTTTTTTTCTTAGCTTGCAGAGATGTAACTTACATAGAAATAGATGTAAATAACCGTTGTCCAAATGGACATTTTATTATTTTAATTCTTTTAGCTTTCTATCCTTGGCGTTGGTATTTTAAAAAGTGCAGTTAATCAGCTATGGAAATGCAGGTCTCTTGTAAACAAAGTATGAGCTTTCCTGTATTTCTGTTCCTATTTGGAAAACAAATGGAACATTTTCAGTGATGAATAATGCCTATGAAATAGTTTACAGTGGTTCTACCTCACTTCATAAACACATTAGCCCAAAGAGAGTGCCAGAGATTATCATAATTGACGGGAGGCAAATACTGTTTCACACAAATTTGAAAGCTTTTTGATTGTGCCCCAAAGGTGACCACTTATAAGTAATGAGCAGAGTGTTACAGAAGGGGAGAAAAGAGTGAATATTAGCTCTGATGTGAAATCATTTTTTAAACTGCACGTGCTTTTAGCTTGAGAAGTGAAATATAATTTCTTATGCTTTTTACAGCACTCTGCTAAACATTTTATGTTAGTCATGGGCCATCAAATTGGATCATATTCAATTATTTAGAGAAACCTCAGTTATTTTGATTTGCCTGTAATAGTGTTTAATGGAAACACTTCCATTTTCTGAAGAGTATTGAGGTTCTTGAGGCTTAGTGCTCAAGATTTTAAAGAGGAATGGTCACCAAATTCCAGCCCTGATGTGTCCTAGCCAGAGTTATCTTTAGAACTGAGGATTGTCTGTTCAGATACTTCCCCTGGGGTTTATTGCAAAGGAGGTGTCTGTGTGGTAGAGCAAAACAAAAGTAGTTTTAGTCCAGGTCAACATAACCATTAAACCTCACAGCCGTGCACGCTTAGTTCCCACTAGCTGCTGCTTTCACTGTGCTTCCAGAGGGAAATGAAATAATCGTCAGTATTGAAGAAATGGCACCAGCAGTCAAGGGAGGTGGTAACCGAGCTCCAAGCTGCCTATGTACCCCCTTGCTGCAAGTAACTGGTAAAGCGGGTAGGCCTGAGAGTGAGAATTGACATCGCCCTGAAGGATGGGTGTGCATGTGTCTGAAGTGCTGATTGTGGCCTGACTGTTGCTAGGGGAACTTTTCAGGCTAATATTTCGATTATCTATGAGGATTGTGTATTTCATGCCATTAGTAGCTCAGGAGCTGGTTGTTGCATCTGACTTGGATGTTTGTAAAGTGTAATGTCCAGTGAACTTGGCAGGGCGTAGCAAGGCCTGCTTCAAGTTTGAGGTGGGCTTTGGAGAGTGAAAAGGTGAAAAGAGGTGAAAAGCACCTCTTAAATGAGTGATTTGCTACATTAATGCTTTAGTAAATGCTAATAAAAGTAATAAAAAGTGTTTTTAAAAGTCTACCTTTTGCAGCTTGAAATGAAAATGAAATTAAATATGGAAACATGTTTATGCCCTCCCGATTGGTCTAACATCAGGCATCGTGACTTCTCAGCTGAGCAGCCAGAGTAAGAGCTACAGCAGAAAGAGCGCCTCTAACTGCCTCGCTAAATCTCTCTCTCAGCAGTGCTGGTGTTGTTCCAGTATAACCGTGATGGGGCCGCTGTAAATAAGAGCATGTTAAAATGTACCAGACTTGCAGAGAAGCTGCGAGCTTCAGTTGCCAAAACCTTGTGGTGAAATGAAAAATGGATATATGCTAAAAGAGAGTGTTGGAGGAATACATCAGGAATTGAAGCAACACATCAGCACAGATAACTCTGATGCGTGTCCATATTAAGGAATGCCCGGTAACAAAGCAGGGGTTGTACATAACTACTGAGGCATTATCTTGAGGTTGTAATTATAAAGAAAATGTTTAATCGAACTTTGCTTGCTACAATCTTGCTTTTCTTCTGTTCTATGAAACAATTTGTTTCTTTTTAACAGGATGTTAAAAGGGGATTGAGACTTAAGCACACACGATACTCTGTTTTCTCCTCTTCTTTAAAATGCACAAAGCAGTACCCGTGGGACAAAGGAGCATATTTGGGTATCTCCTCTGCAGTCACTTGCTTCTTGGTCAGAACGTGGTACCTCTGGGTGTCTCACCTGCTCTGCACGCATTTCTCGATGACACGGCATGCTGTAACTTGGGGATAAGATTGGTTTCAAGCTGGGCAGATCTGTGATGAGTTAGGTACAGCAAGAGCAGCTGGAGATCGTGAGCATCTTATTGCTTCTTTGTCATCCTCCTCTTTTCTCTTGTTCCTATTTTCTTGAGCCTCATGAATTCTATTCCCTGTACACAGTTTCCATGAAAACAAGGCATTTAGCTGTGGTGTTTCTTCCTGTCTAAGGAAAATCTCATCTGCTAAATAAATCCCGTAAATAATCCTTCCACAGGCCTTTTCTCTGCTTACCACCCTTCCAAGCCCATCCCTAGAGCTCTGTTATTACACGGTCCATTAACTCTTGTCGGGATTTTGATAGAGGCAAAAAAGGAGAAAAGCGAAGTTGTCAGTCTGACCCTGCAAGAAGTATCCTTGCTGAAGTCATAAAAATGTGACATTCATTAAAGCTGTTGGGGACAGAGATTATTTTTGTTGTAAATCAATAACATATCTGCACTTAATTAAATTCAGCAGTGGATACTGCGGGGGATGTTCCTCAAAATTGGCTGAAGTTAATGAATTTTTAGATGGCTGCTGTCAGCTGAATGATAGAAAAGAATTACCTGAGCTGTGTTGATTTTCTTCCAAGCACAGTGCTGCTCCTCCAGTGGGCACATAATGGGTAGCTGTGTTTTTCTGTAGTCAGTTTTTGCTTGTATATATTGTTGTAGCTACAACGACAGTAGGCAGGCTCGAGATTGCATTATGCTGTGCTTAGAAAGCCTACAATAGTTATTTACCTGTGTGCCTGCAGACGAATAAATAAAGGCATATGTTTGTGTGTAGAAGCTACCTGTTTGTATGCAAAACTACCTGTTGATGTTTTTGGGATTTTACCAGGTCCCCCAGAAACAGCTACATCTTTATCTCTTTTTATGTTTTTCAAGACTGGTAGATTCCAAAAGGGGAAAAATTGCTCATTTTCTTTAAATAAGGAAAGGTTCTTCTAACTATACCCCCTAAAATGTTCTTTGTGTTATATTTGCAGGCAGTGATCTCTGTGTTCTGCACTTTGCAACTGCAGGACAATTACCTTTTTCTGGTTTCTTAGTAAATAAGGAAAAGTAGGAAACTTGCAGAAGCTTGCAGAAACCTGATTTGCCTAAGCCTCCAGCTTTCTTCTCCCAAAATAATTCTGTCACGATTTCTGTGGCCCAGCTCCTTCGTGCATTTTTGACGTTGTCTCCATTGCTTGGCGGTTGGGTTTGTGTGTGTCTTTGTAATACACAATCTGCATGAATTTCAGCTGGTTGAAAATGTATGCTGAGGAACTGTGGAAATGAGGAAGGGGAGTGTTTGTGCACACCATGCCCTTTTGTGTCTTCAGTTAAAATTTGTGATTTCTGACACTGTCCAGCATAACAATAGGAAGGGGGTATGTTATGTTCTGTTTGTTTTCACCTATTCCCACAAGCCTACAAGATGAATGTCAAGAGCGTGCTGTGGAGAACTGATGTAAATCCAAGAGGTGGTCAAGAAAAAAGCTAATTCTCTTGCAGATTAACAGAAAGCAAGAGGCACAAGCAGCCTAACTGCAGAGCAGCGGACTTGTGGAGGCCTTTCTGCACAGAGAAGGAGAGGCACGGAGGTTTTCAGGAAGAAGAGTTTGTAATTGCTGATATATTTCCCTGTAAAAAGTGTGCTTTTACTGATTCAATCCAATGTTTAGAAAATATAAATTTAGTTTTTGTGGTTGGTTTTAAAAAAGGGGGAAAAAAAGAGACAAGGTAAGTGGAGCATGTGCACGCATGCTGCTGTTGTGGGCGATGCTGACAAGGTGCAGCGCAGTGAGATGAGAGCATCTGCCGCTGGGCACGCAGAAGACAAAAGTCCTCGAATCTTCCAGGCGGCTGCCCCCCGGTGTGCTGTGAAGCTCTTGTGCAGCTTGCTGTGTCAGAGGGCGCCTTTCTGCTGCCCTGCGCCGAAGAGGTGACATCCGTCACCTGTTCCCCAGTGTTGGAATGGGAACGCATCTGACATCTCCTGCCTCTTCCTCTCTCCTCCTAACATCTCTGTCCTTAGCTGGATAAAAGCCACTGTGTTTGGAACCCAATGCACATTAAGTCTGGTGTGAAATCAAATTCAGTTAGCTGTCCTGCAATATTTTCTCTGCATAGAGGAGCTCTGAGAGAGAAGTTGAAGAGAGATAGTAGTGTTAGCCTCAGTCTAGTGGTGAAGTAGAGGCGAATGAAGTGACTTGAAGGTCACACAAGTTACAGCTGGGACTAAAACCTAAACCCGGATCTCAGGGTACCTTACACGTAAAGCTGGACGTACTGCATTAATCTCTCATCCCGTGGAACATATATTTTGAGGCAATCCAGGAGTGAATTCCAGTGTCTCTCCCCTTGCAAATAGCCACTACGCGTGTGTTACAGACCATCAGGTACTGATGTTACGCCAAGTCCTTGTGATGAGAAATGTCACGATGGAATAATTAAATATTGGAGCTTTAGGGGCAGTCGCTGTGGAAATGCCCTCCATGGCAGCTGCAGCGTTTGTTAATAATTAAAGCTGTGCCTGCTATGCTTTTCACTAAATTTGCTTCATCAATATTTTATTGTTTTAAAGAAAGAAAAAAAAATACAGTGAAGGTGGGAAGAGAGCCTGTTTCCTAAGCAACAGCAATGCGCTGCTTTGCAGTTATTTTTAAAGGCAGGTTGCTTCATTTAAGATTTGGTACCAATTATTAGTGCATTGCTTCAGGCATCCGGAAAGCTGCTTTTCTTTACGTTTTCTTTATTTCTAATTGAAAGACAGAGCAAAACAGTAGCTGAGTTAAGAGTCGTTGTGATGGTTGCTAGACGGGATCTAGGGCTGTGCTGTGAAGAACATCCCCGTGCTGTCATCGCTCTTTGTTCTTCCTGTGCCGCTCTGCCTGGCCTCGCACAACCTGTGGGCAGCCAAACTCGCTCGCCCCCGCCGCTGCTTCTGTAGGAGATGCACAGATGCTCCCTCTTCATCCGAGCAGGAACAGCCTTGCTTGCAGGGATGGCGTCAGCGCTGGGCTCCCGCTTGTAAGGCTGCAGGCAGGCAGGCACTGCCTCTGCCACCTGCGGATGTCCTTTGATTGCAGCAGATGTTTCCTGGCATAAGCTGATGCTGAGAGGGGTCGGGCAGGGATGTGCCTGTGTCTCCTGGCCTTTCTTTCGCGGAATAGTGCTGCTCTTTAGCTTTTGCACATGGCAGGGGTGAAAAAGCAAAGGGGTGGCTGTCTTCTGAGGCTGCATTTAGGGTTGGGCAGTACAGCCGCGTGGAAGCAGGGTCAGGCTTGCTGCTCAGTAGCCTTGTGAAACGCAGTCCAAGCGCGTTTCCTACAAGATGCAGAGCAGGGCTCTGCAGAAGCTGAGACCATTTGCGCTGTTGCTTTGTTGCCACACCAATTCCCAGTGGGTTTTTGGTTGTTGCTTCTCCTGGGCTAGGACTTCTTGGGGTTCAGCCTCAGCCAGGAGCCTCTTGCTAACGGCAGTAAGAAATGCTGGGACAGTTATTGCAGAGTAGCTCGGGGCCGGCTGCAACAATTCAGGGTGTACAATTAGAAGACTTGGCTTTGCTAAATCAAGTTAGTTGTATCTTGAAAAAAAAATATATTAAGATGAACAGTCTAAAATCCACAAACCATCAGTATTTAATTCTACTGGCTCTTCCACAGGCAAATTAGGGATTCCCATGGAAAGCTTACCTTCTGTCAGATTTATCCATTGCTGCTTAGCTTAAAGACATATCTGCCTTCAAAGTTGAAAGCAAAATAGTGTCATTGTTATCCCACGATGCATTTCCCAAGTGCTTTTCTAGTGCTGTTTTCAGCACTGTAAGAGCAAATGGTAGTGTTTTCAGAACACACATTAGGTTAATTTGTGTAGTAGGGATGTGTTAGCAGGAAGCCAATTAGAGATTTCTTTTTTTTTTTTCCAGAGTTATAAGACACAAAATGTGAAGTTATTAATACCTCATAAATGCTTCTTATTTATTTAGTCATTCAGCAGGGAGTTGCTCAGTCTTGCAAAGTGAAGCAGTAGGGTAGCAGTGCTGAAAATCAAGGGGACATCTCTACTAATGCTGCTCAATACAGACACATGCTGTAGTCCTTCAGCTGCTGGAGCTTCTAGGCTAGCTACATGCAAGTGGTGTTTCCACATGCCATTTAGTTTTGCCTGGGACTTGGGTTAGTTTTCAGGGTTTATTTTCAGTAGAATCAGGAATTCTTCCACTGTCTGTAACTTACAAGGTGCTTATTGTTGCAGATGAGGTATATACTTGCATCATCTGATTTTGAGATCTAGTCTATCTTTCTCTCTCTGCACCTCCCTGTTCTTTTGTCTCCACACCTGACCAGTGGGTGTTAGCAGACGGCAATCACCAAACAGAAGCCTGAAGGACAGGAGTACCCATACATTTATCTCCTTCCCTTTCTTGCAGGTGTTGTGGAAGCATGTCTCCTGCACATGCTGAAGCGCAGGGCTGCTGGCTTCCTGCGGACCGACAAGGTTGCTGCGCTGTTCACCAAAGTTGGCAAGACGTACGCAGTAGCAGGAGACATATGCAAGAAAGTGCAGGAACTGCAGCAGCAGGTGGAAAGCAGGTGAGGCTGATGTCTGTTTACCAGCAAAATTCCCGCAATGTGTATGCAGCCTGGAGAGGTTACGGACTTGTTGGTTCATGCAGAGAGTTCTTTATTAGCCAAATTTGTTGTAGCTTTGACTTTTCAGTGTCTGTAACTGTAAGACAAATGTTTTTGTGTCATCAAGCTGATAGTTAGCAAAGAGACAGAGCTTGGGAACTGGGTCTTTGGTGTTTTGTGTGGTTTCTTGTAGTGTAGAGGATCAGGGTGTCCAGCCCACACAAAACAACAAAAGTTAATAATAACTGGTGATTTGACAGAGCGCTCACAGCCAGGGTTTGATGGACCAGTTTGGACTGTTAGTGGGAAGGGATGTGGGTGGCAAGAGGAACTGATAGAACAGACTCACTGGAAAAGCTGTTTTAACTGATAGAACAGACTTACTGGAAAAGCTGCTTTGGCATGCTTCTTGCCAAACCAGTAACAGAAGATTTGATTTGTGGGTATCACAGCAGAAATAGTTGAGTTAATGGATACAAAGAACAGTTGGTGAAAGGATGAACTCAAGAAGACGTGGACAGCAATGAGAGTGATCGGAGGAGCGCATTTAGGCACACACTGGGCTTGAGCACAACTGAATTTGTATTGGAGTCGAGGACTTGAGATTGCGGTGAGGTCACCCCAGAGCCTACTCTTCTCCAGGCTTAACATCCCCAGCTCTCTCAGCCTTTCTTTGCAGGAGAGGTGCTCCAAAATCACAGCGCATGAGCCTGTGGGAAGAGTGTTTTGTATTCTACACAGGACAGGAACATTTTTTCAGATTTCATTTTTCAGACAGGAACATTTGTACAGACTGTTGTACAGTGGCACTGCTAAGCCTTAAGACATCTTTGTGGATTGTAGGAACTTTTTAGCCTTTTGATCAACTTGCTGTAAAAATGGATTTGTCAAGAGAGCGACTGCTTGTTTGTGTTGCACTGAAGTCTTCAATAATTGACAGTTGTTTAAATTAGCACTTAGAAATATCTGTGTAATTTTCTGGCACCTATCTTTATTAAGCTTCTTCTAATTATCAGACCTTATGTAGTTTTTAGCAAGTACATACGTGTTTTTTAATATATTTTTATTTACATGACTACTGATTTAGACTGGTATTTTATTCAAGTTAGTTTTTTAAATATTGGGAAGAAGGATATCAGTGATGTTGTCTATTTCTTTGCTTGGGATCATCACTGCACGTGTGTGTTGCCTTGCAGAGGTTTTGTCATGGCCTAATGGAGGACTAGGGGCTGTGTAAATGCAAAGAACTACGGGCTTCACCCAAAACAGAGCCCAGCTATTGTTGCTCCTTGGAAATTGCATTTCCACCATGTGAAGCTGTGCAGTGGCATGGCAGGAGGCACAGTATATAGGATCTACAGAAAGCAGTACCATCCTGTTCCTGCGGCAGAACACTTCCTCACAGCATGCCTGAGGCACAGCTGCCCCCTGGGCTGGCCTCAGACAGGTTTGCTGGGTAGCAGGTAACTCCGCAGGAAGGGGTGACAACCTCCTGCGTGGTTCAGAGCCCACCTTGCTGAGCAGTGCCCACGTTCTTGTTTACAGCCGAACTTGGGAAGTGATTCTGCTTTGTATAACCAGCTTGCCATCCTGTCACTAAAAGACAGCATTGAACTCCCCGTTTCTGCAGTGGGCCTGTTGCAGTGCTGCCTTATGCTGTCGGAGCAAGCAGGGGGCTTGGCTGCAAGCAAGCTCCCAGCTGGCTTTGGATGCTCATTTGCTTTAGTCCTGGTTTCTCAGTTTGATGTTGCTTATCTCTTAGTTGTCTTGTTGTCATTCTGTAGGTGGTAAGAGAGAAGATCTCACTGCCAAGACACTAGCACAGACTGTGCTGTAGCTAGCTATACATGGTGCTTTACAGAGAATAAAAAGATGGGCCTGTGCCCAAGGACTGCCTGACAATTGTGTGTGGAGCTCCCTGGAACAGCTCTGCCTGTGTTAATCTCAAATCCTACTCCGTGCTCGTGATCTCAGTGGGAATATCTCATGCTGAAGCAGCTTTGTGTCCTCGTGGGCTCATGGCTAGCTTGAGCCTGAAGGTACAAAAGAAAGCTGGGAGACAAGAATCTTTTTTACCATCCTCCATATAGCTTTCCCAAATAAGTATGAAGCTTTATTTGATAAGAAGCAAATTTCTGTTCAAGTGCAACTTACTTTACGTTATAGTTCGCATTTTGTTGTGTTTTCATTCTTTTGGGGCCTATGGTCTGCAAGAGATTTGCTGCCTGCTCTTTTTAGCCTATCGTATGTGGAAGTTTTGGAGGAGCTCAAATGTTGGGCTTTTTCTAAAGCTTCAATAGCAAAAAGATATTTTTGTTAGGGACGACTGACATACCTAATACTGACCTGTTTGGGGGCTTTTTTTAGAAGTTGTTTAGCATCTCTTCTTCAATTAGATAGTCCTTACAGACTTCTCAGATTGATAGCCCAGAACAGAAGCATTCTGAATCAGTAGTCAGAGCCATGACTTTCAGAAAATCCCTGATGAGGGACTGACTAAGACTCCACATCCCAGTAGTGGTGAGTGCTAACATAATATATACAGGTATGCATTTGTCAGATACATGGTGTGTGTTCTAACAGCATTCTTTTCACTGGAAGGTTTCCAGTGAGGGGAAGAGAGTCTGAATTCTGACAACTTTTACTTTATCTCCTTTTGCAGGAAAAATCAGCCAAATGGACAGGAACCCCTCAAGAGGCAGGGATCAACCACTAGTAAAACACCTGTACTGACACCTCAGGCCATCAAACACATATGGGTTCGGACAGCATTGATTGAGAAAGTGCTTGACAAGATTGTGCAGTATATTGTTGATAACTGCAGGTAAGGAAAGAATCAGAAGCACAGAGGTTTGTTAGAGTGATGTGTTTAGGTGTCTTTTGATTTCATCAGAAGTCTTTTGCAAACTTCTTTGATACTGAATAGATCTGGTAGGGAGAAAACCAGATACAAAGTCATTCAGTCATTTAGAAAAAAAAACACTTGTTTTGAATCCTTGACAATGTTACAGACATACAAAAATGCTAACAGCCATACAGCTCTCCAGAAATCAGATAAAAAACTATCAATTTAGTAAAGGTGTTTTTTTATTTTTTTTTTTAAAGTTGGCAAAATATTAACAATGCTAGCAGAAAGAGTAATGCATTCAGAAGTATGTGAAGCCCTGATCCTTTCCACTCACTAAGGCACTTTAGGCTTCAGTAGTTATTTAGGTGCCCAAATTCTAATGGGACCTAGACCTCAGTGACTTAGTGGAATATAAATGTATTCTAGTAGGTCAGGAATGCTTAATTCACTTACATTTGTTTGAAAGTAACCCTTTGGAATTTTAGCATGTCAGGAAGAAGGGAAATGAGATTAGAACAGGGGGAGTTAATGATGTAAAACCTTAGAATTTTGCAAAAAGGTTCTTTGAATCATATTTCCTTCTTCAAAAATTTGGGCTTTGTGTAAAGTGAAACTTCCCTTGCAAAACTAGAGAACAGTATCAATGCTTTATGGATGTAATCCACAGGGACTCTTTAAGAGGAAAAGAGAAGTCCTCTATTCTGTCATTTCCTACTGTCCAGCATTAGCTTTGGTTTCCCAAGAGGTGGTTCTGAACTCCCCTCTGTGCCTTCCCATTCTCCCATAAGTGATTAAGAAGAATTATGGAGCACCCTGGGGACAATTTCCCATGAGAAGAGAAAGGTAGGAACCCTAAAGTTATATCTGGTCCCAGAAAAGTATATCTACCCAGTTCGCAATTACCGTTGCAGTTTGTTCACAGTGCTGCTCTTGTAAGTCTTTCTGCACTAGCGGGACACATTCTTGGCTGTCCAGCACCTAAGGGTCTGAACAAGGGAGAGAGCTAGGGCAGAGGAACTTACTCTCACAGTATTTTTTGTTTGCATTATTGTTTTCTTTGTCATCAGCTTTATTTTCATGATCTATTTGGCCATTAAAAAGAAAGAGAATGGAAGAAAGGTCTTTCTGCTGTTCAAAGAAAACCGTTCCTCTGAGAACAATTTCAAGAGCTGTGTGTAAAAGAAACTGAGAGGGTTGGCTGTGTCCCACAGACATAGTTAATGAAAGTATTTTGTATCCAGTGAGTCAGGATATTTGCTGATAAATGGATACAAGAATTTTTTTACATTTTCTTCCACATAATTCACTTGATATGTGACAAGAGAATTAGGTCACAATTGTTTCATTGCCATGTATTGTAGGTGTTCCCTTACTGGCTTCTCCATTCATGCAGATGGGTTTAGGGCCATGTCCTTAATTGTAGGTGTCTGATTTTGAGAACCTCACTCACAGTGAATAAGGCTTGTTCTCATGCATTTTTGTGATATAACTGCTCAAATACTACGTTTTAAGTTCTTCAGCTTCTCTGTTCTTGAGGAAGAGATGATTTAGAGTTTGAGCCCCATCTAGTGGAAGAAATGGCAGATAATGACATTTTGAGATATTTGGGTGTTTAGATGTTTTGACTTTTTTTTAAGTCAGCTTTGCCTGCTGTGATGGGAAGACTTTTGGGTCACTGCAAGAGCTACTATTTGTAGTAGTTCATTGTTCATTGTAGGATCTCCATCCTTTACTGGATGCGAGGGGAAACCTAGTTACTAAGGATGAGGAAAAGGCTGAGGTGCTTAATGCCGCCTTTGCCTTAGTCTTTAGCGGCAATACCGGTTGTTCTCCGGACACCCAGTGCCCTGAGCTGGTGGAAGGGGATGGGGAGCAGGATGTGGCCTTCGCTATCCATGAGGAAATGGTTGGCGACCTGCTACGGAGCTTGGATGTGCGCAAGTCGATGGGGCCGGATGGGATCCACCCAAGGGTACTGAGAGAACTGGCGGAGGAGCTGGCCGAGCCGCTTTCCATCATTTATTAGCAGTCCTGGCTATCGGGGGAGGTCCCGGTTGACTGGCGGCTAGCCAATGTGACGCCCATCTATAAGAAGGGCCGGAGGGCAGACCCGGGGAACTATAGGCCTGTCAGTTTGACCTCAGTGCCGGGGAAGCTCATGGAGCAGATTATCTTGAGGGTCATCACGCGGCACTTGCAGGGCAAGCAGGCGATCAGGCCCAGTCAGCATGGGTTTATGAAAGGCAGGTCCTGCTTGACGAACCTGATCTCCTTCTATGACCAAGTGACGCGCTTGGTGGATGAGGGAAAGGCTGTGGACGTGGTCTACCTTGACCTCAGTAAGGCTTTTGACACCGTTCCCCACAACATTCTCCTCGAGAAACTGGCTGCTCGGGGCTTGGACTGGCGTACGCTTCGCTGGGTTAGAAACTGGCTGGATGGCCGGGCCCAGAGAGTTGTGGTGAATGGAGTCAAATCTGGTTGGAGGCCGGTCACTAGTGGAGTCCCCCAGGGCTCGGTACTGGGGCCGGTCCTCTTTAATATCTTTATTGATGATCTGGATGAGGGCGTCCAGTGCACCCTCAGTAAGTTTGCAGACGACACCAAGCTAAGTGCGTGTGTCGATCTGCTCGAGGGCAGGAAGGCTCTGCAGGAGGATCTGGATAGGCTGGAGCGATGGGCTGAGGTCAACTGCATGAAGTTCAACAAGGCCAAGTGCCGGGTCCTGCACCTGGGCTGCAACAACCCCAAGCAGAGCTACAGGCTGGGAGATGAGTGGCTGGAAAGCTGCCTGGCCGAGAAGGACCTGGGAGTATTGGTGGATAGTCGGCTGAATATGAGCCAGCAGTGTGCTCAGGTGGCCAAGAAGGCCAACGGCATCCTGGCCTGTATAAGAAGCAGTGTGGCCAGCAGGTCGAGGGAAGTGATTGTGCCCCTGTACTCGGCTCTGGTGAGGCCGCACCTCGAGTACTGTGTTCAGTTCTGGGCCCCTCGCTACAGGAAGGACATGGACGTGCTCGAGCGAGTCCAGAGAAGGGCAACCAAGCTGGTGAGGGGTCTGGAGAACAAGTCTTACGAGGAGCGGCTGAGGGAGCTGGGCTTGTTCAGCCTGGAGAAGAGGAGGCTCAGGGGCGACCTCATCGCTCTCTACAGTTACCTGAAAGGAGGCTGTAGAGAGGTGGGGGTTGGTCTATTCTCCCACGTGCCTAGTGACAGGACGAGGGGGAATGGGCTAAAGTTGCGACAGGGGAGTTTTAGGTTGGATGTTAGGAAGAACTTCTTTACCGAAAGGGTTATTAAGCATTGGAACGGGCTGCCCAGGGAGGTGGTGGAGTCACCATCCCTGGAGGTCTTTAAAAGACGTTTAGATGTAGAGCTTAGGGATATGGTTTAGTGGAGTACTTAGTGTTAGGTCGGAGGTTGGACTCGATGATCTTGAGGTCTCTTCCAACCTAGAGAAATCTGTGAATCTGTGAATTGTTCCTGACAGCGTTTCAAGAACATTCCTTACAGATGAACAAGATGTTTTAAGAATGTGTGGATCTCTCGGTCTCTGTGGAAAACTGGCAAAATTGCTTACAGAGAGTTCTTATTTGTCTCCGTATTGCATTAGTGTCTAAAGCCTCAAATCAAATATACTGGGTAAACACATTTAGCAAAAGGCAAGCTCCTGCCTCTTGAGCTCAGTGTCAAAAATAGATGAGGCAGAAGGAGCATACTGAGAGGAAGTGACTTGCCTGAGATTATACAGCTGATGAGTGGCAGAATATGGATCAAAAGTAGGGATGGTGGTCATCTTATTAAATACAGAAGTCTGGAGGGTAGGTTTATTGAACTGGTTTTTCTAGGCTCCCTTTATGCTCCACTGAGATCTAGTCAATGTTACTGATAGAGTTTGGGAAATGATCTACTACTAAAGGAAGTGTCTAAAATAGGCCAAGTTAATTTCTTCATAGCTTTCTTGCAATATATTTTAATACACTTTAAGAATAGGTAGAATCATAGTATCATCTAGATTGGAAAAGACCTTCAAGATCACCAAGTCCAGCCATTAACTTGACCTACAGAGTGCCGTCACTAAACCGTGTCGCTTAGTGCCTCCATTTATGACGCACCATGTAGTAAAAGCCTTCTATCTACCTGCAAACCCAGCACAACATTTCTTCTTTGGAGATTAGTCTGTGAGCCAGTCAATCCCTAGTAGAGCTTTCAGAGGAGATGCATGCATCGGTGATTTCTAGATATTCCTAGCAACTGCTTTTCCTCTACCTGTCTAGCTCAGGAAATGTATGGGTTTTGGATCCCTTTGGTCCCATTTCTGGTGGTTTTGGTAGTCAATTTTCTTATTGCCCATTGTGTGAGAGAGTGTATTTGATAATCACAGCTAAATTCTGTTGCTGGAATTCCTTTTGCATTAGAACTGAAACTAAAACCAAGCTTGGAAAGCACTACAGATATACAGCCTAGATTCAATTTTCAGCCTTGGTAAAGCTCTTAGAACTCTAAACTCTTAAATCTTCCCTTTTATGTAGGTAATTTAATTGTCTGAATTCACACTTGAAATGAGCATTTGGCCTGAGTTTTTATTTTGTTTTAAGTCTGACCTGGTATATGACTGCCATTATCTGTTTTGCTTTCTTTGGCTTACTTTTTGTTAAGCAATAATGTAATATTTTTAAAGTCAATGGACTAATACTACTGGGAGACATAAGAGCTTTTAAAAATAACAGCCAGTGTTTTTAACTGGGCTCTAATCTTTTATTCCTAGTAAATATTATGAAAAAGAAGCTTTACTGGCAGATCCTGTTTGTGGCCCAATACTTGCTTCTCTCCTAGGTAAGTTCTTGCAAAGTTATTTCTTATTATGCTAAAGAAAACAAACTGTTTCTTAAGCCATTTTATTTTATAACTGTTACAAAAGGTGATTTTTATCTCTAGCACATAGTTTGGCTAGCTGTAGTAGAGTAATAAAGGAGATGATGTTTTGTTGCCTCCAAGACCAGTGGAGACCAGTCCTATTAATTATCGGTTAGATCAGAGAATAGAAAGAAAATTGTATTTTTACAGCATGCTTGCTAGCAGATTGGAATTGTTAATGCTGCTTTGGCAGGGTATTGTGTCCTACAGAAATATTTTTTACGCAGCCCTAGATAAGAGGATATGATATTATATGTACTGTCTATATTATGTGCTGATCCTGTAGGATCACTAAGTGATCATTAATATTCACCTGGCTTGAGAGGAAAATCATACTTTTGGTACTTGACCAGCAGGGTAAGACTACGTATGTTTGCAGACAGACTCAGTTTTCTTTCCTGGGCTGTTTTCTTAGTTGGACCATGTGCACTGGAGTACACCAAGCTAAAAACAGCTGATCACTACTGGACAGACCCTTCAGCAGATGAACTTGTTCAACGACACCGAATTCACGGAGTTCATGGTCGCCAAGACTCACCTTCAAAGCGCCCAGCGCTGGGAGTAGGTATTTACTATGCAGCTATTTCAGAGTTACAGGGCATCAGAAGAGGAGTGGCCAGCAGGGGAGGGAGGTGATTGTCCCTCTCTACTCTGCCCTTGTGAGGCCCCACCTGGAGTATTGCCTCCAGGTCTGAGGCCCCCAGCACAAAAAGGACATGGACCAGTTAGAGCAAGTCCAGAGGAGGGCCACAAAGATGATCAGAGGGCTGGAGCACTTCTCCTATAAAGAAAGGCAGAGAGAGCTGGGAATGTTCAGCCTGGAGAAGAGAAGGCTCTGGGGAGACCTCATTGCAGCTTTTCAATACTTAAGGGGGGCTTATAAAAAAAGATGGAGAGCAGTATTTTGCTCAGGCAGATAATGACAGGACAAGGGGGAATGGTCTTAAACTAAAAGAGGGGAGATTTATATTAGATGTCAGGAGGAAATTCTTCACTCAGAGTGTGGTGAGACATTGGAACAGATTGCCCAGAGAAGCTGTGGATGCCCCATCCCTGGAGGTGTTCAAGACCAGGTTGGACGAGGCCCTGAGCAACCTGATCTAGTGGGTGGCGTCCCTGCCCATGGCAAGGGTGTTGGAACTAGATGATCTTCAAGGTCCCTTCCAAAGCAAGCCATTCTATGATTCTTTATGTTGACAATAAATACAACCCCAGAAGAATAAGAAGAACCCTTTTTTTCTCTTCTGTAATGGAGCCTCTATCACAGGTTAAAAGTCCATTTGGACCCAAATATTCTGTCTGTTTAAAAAAAGTTTGAGATCCAGGGCCAAATTCTGTGGCTTTTGATGTGTGATTTCTTCAGGTAGTTCACAAGAAATTACGAGCTGCCTTGGCCTGGGATGAGGAAAAGCCCAGATCGTTTCTCTGCAAGGTCTCTTGGCTCCAGAAGAAGTTGCATTCTACAGAGATTGGTCTGAATGGAACTGTGCTCCTGTTTTACTGGACTGTCATTACAGTCATTCCCATGCTGCTTGATTTGCCTTGACTGTTTTTGTGTGTGTGTGTGTGCATGCTAGATCCGGAAACGGCATTCAAGTGGGAGCACATCAGAAGATCGCTTTGCTGCTTCAGCAAGAGAGTATGTAGAGTCTTTGCACCAGAATTCCCGAACACACCTCCTGTATGGGAAAAACAATGTCTTAGTCCAGCCAGTAAGTACACTGATACTTACAGAAACCTGTGTTATCTGGCCATCAGAGAAACAAAGTATATATAATGCAGTGATGCATAGGGTGGGCCAAATTTCCCATTTTTCTCTTGTATTTTTACATGTGATTGGGTATTATTCTTGTTACTGAATTTGTGAAACAGGCTTCGTCCTCGTTGCCAAAAAGTTTTAAATATCTTAATGTAACATTGAGAAGAAGGTTGATAGTTCTTACTTTCAGGATCTTCATGTCTCTGAGGAGGGTACTTCAGTGCTCCATCACTATGTCATGCTAAATCTTGTAAGCTGTGTTAATGTAAAAATAGGTTTCTTGAACTGAAGACTTAAGTGGATGGATGATGGAGTTGTGCAGGACCTGGAAGTTGAAGTGTGATTAGGCCAGATAAAAATAGCTTGGCATGTTCTGACTGTGGCCAATCCTACTGGGCTGACGGGGTGTGCAACATTGAGGGGGCTGGAATTAAGATCTCAGAATTGTGAAGGGGTGGATAAAGGAGAAGAAAAAAGCATGCATGCACTTGAATCACCTTCATTTTCTGTTTGTTGTTTCTGTGAACAGAAAGATGACTTGGAGGCAATTCCTGGGTATCTCTCCCTTCATCAGTCAGCAGATAGTTTGACACTAAAATGGACTCCAAATCAGCTGATGAATGGAACCCTCGGAGATTCGGAGCTGGAGAAAAGGTAGTCATTGCATTCAGGAGAAGATTGGAAGCATTCATGGTGCTTATTTCTCATATACTTGGTAATATGGCGTAAGTGTAACAGAACTGATTTAATCTAAGGGCTTCTGAATAACTCAGAGGTTGAGGTGTCAGGCAGCTTGAGTTCTGTTCCTGTTTTGCCACAGATTAAGTGACTTTCCAAATGTCCTGTAGTGCACTTTGTCTTAGAACAACAAAACAGGAAAGGAACAAATGTGTAGACAAGGCCCAGATGCAGGCCCACAAGGGAGTTCAAATACATAACTACTGGAATGAATTGGGACCCTGCAGGGGACCTCTGGATGATAGCATGGTAAAACTCAAAATTAAGTAACACACTAATCGTCTAATGAACTTTTCAAAACTCACTTAGGGTGGTTGTTTAAAAAAAAAAAAAAAAAAAGATTGATTCCAGAGTGTTTATTCTAAAAAGGCCCCTCTGGATTAGTGATACAGTAATATACATCACAAACAGGATGTTGCAAAGTATGAGTTGGATACAGGGCCTTTTCAAATGGAAAACAAAAGCCCACTTTTCCACATGTTCTGGAGAAGGGACTCAACACTACCTTCCGTCATTACAATTCTAGTACCTCCCTTCAGAGGGTCATGAATCACTTGACAAGCATGGCTAATTTCAACCTCAAAAGAGAGACCTGTAATGTCATTCTCTTTCGTTAGATCAGTTACTCATTTAATGTGGCATTCTGCTTCAGTGGAAGATCAGGTAAAGTCCTGAACCAGGCTAGTAGGTTTCCTCAGAGAATGCCTCCTTCAATCCCAGAACAGTGCTCTCTAATGCTTAATCCACCCTGGGATTTTTGTTTTTATTTTTTAACTTCATACATATATGTACTTTTAATAGAGTGTTATTGAAGCCTTGGGTCCTTGCTTATAATGCTAAATCGTTGAGGTTGTTCTCAGATGGGTTCAGAGCTGTTTCCAGTGTTTAATCTGTAAGCTTCAGCCCCAGTGGATTTACATGCTTCTGCTCAAAAATCCCGTGTGCAAGAAGACATAAGTGAATCTGCCTGTTGTGAAACCCAGCTACAAGACCACCATGAAGTCTGTCATAAGCATTTTAATCTTAGCTGAAACATTGTTCTAACCTGGGGGGGTGGAGGTGGGGGTGGGAAGAGCGAGGAGAGGGGGAAAAGAGGGAGGGAGTTTATGAAAAGGCTGGCGTCAGATGTAGCTTCTGTGGAGAACTAATTCCTTTGCCTTTTACTTGACTATTAATGCACCTTAATTGGACAAATTTAAAAAGCAGTTATTAACTTAGCAAAGTCTTTTTTTGGGGTGCTTGGAACCACAAGCACTCCTGAATGTAAAAATAAATAAATAAATAAATTCTCCTGCACTTTTTCCTTCCCTATTAGCGTTTACTGGGACTACGCATTAATAGTGCCACTCTGCCAGATCGTCTGCATTCACTGCCATCAACAACGTAAGCATAAACCTTCTTCACGTGGGGGTACCCCCAAAGCCCCTGTCTGCCAGGTGAATTTTAATGCTGCTAATGCTGCTACCATTTCATATGGTGCCCGTTAGGGGGTTAATGCAAAAGAAGGCAGACCATTTTTCTTCTTCAGATGTCTTCACTGAAAGACCTGGTAAGAACTTCTTTGCCAAGCAATGCTTCAGTTGTTACTTGCTTTCTATGTTGTTTTTTCCTGTGCGCTTTGTTTTTTCTGAGTCATCTGTGCAGAACAGTACTTCTGGAAACTGTTAGCAGCAGGTATTAAACACAGAAGCTTTGGTTCGCTAAGCATGGGCCTCAATCCATTGACCTTTACAAAAAAAAAAAAAAAAGCAGGTCTGTCAGTGACATCATCAACCTGCAGAAATGGAGTGCGTCTGACCATCGAGTTCTGATGAGCCCGTTGTGCTCAGTGTAGAGAGAGGGATCTGAACAAGATGTATCCGACTGCTTTCCTTACCACAAGCCTTAAACCAAAATCACAGAGCAAAGACAATGAACATACAGAAATTTTATTTGCATTCAGATTGGAACTGCAGTTGGACTAACAGAACTTTCGAACTAAGTGCCTATTTGAAAAGACAGCTTATATATGTGCTGCTTTAAAATATGCAAGTGGAAGAGCCACTTGACTGATCACTTTCCCTCCGTGTTGTTAACACTTAGAACTAGTTATCCCATGCCAGCCCAGGCATATGGGGACGTGTTAAAACATACAGTCCTAGCTGGCAGAGGACAGCTGCAATGCTAGTGCAGGTTTATTTGCCTCACTTGGATCAGCTTTCCCAGAACACTTTGTGCCTGTCCAGGGTTGCACTGACTGGTCAGGTGCGTCACCACTCTGCTTTGTGGCAGTTTCTTAGAAAAAGGGGAATTGGATAACAGACGTGAAACGTGATAGCCTTTGTTGTTGTTCATTGAGAAGACTGTTTCAGCAACAGGTGCGGGTATATACACAGCATGATTTTTGTTGTTTGCACAAGATGACAGACACTTGGCGGTCCTGCCACAGCACCTAGCTACCAGACTGGGACTTGTACAGCCACGCTATGGCACACATCCTGCTCTTGAGACATTTCCCATTTACCAGGTGGCTCTAGATGCCGTAGAGGGAGAAATACCAGAGGTGAAAGTTTCAAAAGCACTCTGGTGAGTTATGTTCTTCATTCAGTAAGTTTTAGAAAAGGAAAATGAAGAACCTGATTTACTTATATGCTTTTCAAAATTCTACTCAAGATTCGTATCATTACACTTAAAAGAGTACCCAGAGCCCAGGGTGGGTTTTGTTATTTGTGCTAAATTTCTAGCGACAGTGAAGATAGATGAGAAGAATATTTACAGCAGGGAATGTAACTTGCTAATTCTCACAAGAATAAAGCTTTTGGTTGTATCCATGAGGCTAGCCTTCATTCTAAATTGTGTCCTTTGTAAATTACGCCACACACCAAACACTTAGTTTACTTATTCCTTTGTTATTTATTATATTAATGTTCAGAATCGCTTTAAATGTTTCTGCATGAGGCCTGTCATGGTTTGTTTGAATCCTGAGCTTCTTTAGGACTAAAGGACTGAGGTCACCCCTAGATTATGCTGTGACTTACAGAGGTTTATTTATCTACTTAGAGGTGGTCACAAATGAAACTTGCTTAGAAGGTAAGAGCAACAAATAGAGATTCCGATGTAACAGTGTGGACTCCCATTGTCCTCCTTTGCAGCAGAAAGCAGATGGACATTAGTCTTGGTGAGTCAGGATGGAACTCAGAGACCTCCACTGCACTTCCCCCAAGGAGGTCACCTCCTTGCATTTCTTTCCTGTCTGGAAAATGGTCTTCTGCCTCGTGGTCAGCTGGAACCACCACTTTGGTCCCAACAGGGCAAGGTACTGCCTTTTCTGATGAGCTGCTTGTAGTAGGGCTGATCTTACCATCTTTGCAACAGCAACTTGCCCCACAGAGTCCGGGCATTATTATAAAGCAGCTGGAAATCAAAGTGGGAGGCAAAATAACTCCATTTAGTCCCATTTCATTTATAAAGATTGTCCATAAAAATTGTGTATACCTTCATTGCTGCATTGGGCATTGCACTGGAATCTGCTGTTGTATCAAAACATGATGCATTAGTATCAGTCCCAAACAATAGGGACTGAGATTCCAAGAGTCTGGGATATACTTGCTGTCAGAGGCTTGCATTACTGAGGAAGCTGGTGCCCAGCTCCCATGGATTACAAGAAAAAGTTGTGTTTTAAGTACACAGAAAAGTTGTGTATCTCTAAACCACCATCTGTTTATGATTGTAGTGTTTTTTTCCCTCACCCCTTCCCAAAGCTGAAAGTTTTATTTTAGGACTTAATATGCCAAAGGTCCAAAGTACTTAGTTTGTTGTGCTCTGTTAGTATTTGTAGCTGAATGAATGTATGGGATCATTACTTTCTCTAGGGTAAGGTATTTCCAAAGCTTCGAAAACGAAACAGCAACAAATCAGTGGACCTAGAAGAAATGCCAACTGAAGACACTTCTACAGACTATGTGTTCAGAATTATCTATCCAGGACACAAGCATGATAACAGTAAGTGCCTTTGTTCTGCTTTGTTTAAAAACAGACAAAAACAACCAACCAAACAACAACAAAAACCAAACACAGCTAAGAAAATCTTGAAGTAATATCCTGGGAAATAACTGAAGGTAACAGAAAAGCTGTTTGGGGGTGGAGGGAAGTGGAGCGGTGTTGGGGAAATCTACCACAAAGTTTCATTGGTTGATAATTGTGATCAACAGGTACAGCTTACTGTAGGTTTCCTTAACAAAGTGAAATTTCTTCATGGAAATGGAGTGGAGGTGGGAGATCTAACTTACATCTACTCTGTGTTTTGCAGAGGAAGTTTTCAAAATACTCCCCTGGGCTTGCAAACTGAGACCAAAACCAAAAAGATTGTTTTACTATCCAGGAGCAGTTTTGCTCCTTAAGTGAGGATATTTTTATTGGCCATGCTGCTTGCTCATAATGTTGCTATTAGGAAAACAAACAAACAAAACATAAACTCAACTCTTAAAGTACCCCCAAGAACTCCCTGGGCTGAGTTTTCCTGGCTTGGAAGCAAGAACTTAACAATGGATAAATAAATGCCCTTCTGAGGAAACTAAATGAATTCCCAAGCACCAAACCACCTCATGTCATCAGTGAATACAAACTCCTTACATGCAAGAAAGCTTTTGAGCTAGTTCTCAAACAGCGCATTCAGTTTTATTCCCCATGGCAAAGAAGCAAGAATTTCCCAGTAAAAAATAAGACCCTAAAGTTTACAGGGAATTTGGATTTATTGTTTGTATTGGGACTGCAGCTGAGAAAGCAGGAATCTCAATTGTGACCCCTCCTTACCCTAGGGGACTGAACCGCAGTAGTGGTTATGCTTTATTAGGGCCTCTGAATTTGCACAGGTAAGTTCATGCACCCGCACACCAGCAAAAGCATGTTCTCCCTTTGCGTGAATCAAAGGGACTGCAGATTCTGTGGGCACAATCAGCACAGACCTGCTTGTTGAGTGCAAGGCAGAGAGAGCTGGCTCCTGCCTCATGTTTCCTTAGAGGTAGGCCCGTACCTTGCACGTTTGCAGTGCCAGGCAGAGCTGGGGAGCAGACTGTGTGCTGCCCAGATGCATCTGACATGGGTATCACAGTGGAAAGGAGGCCACAGTATCGATTTGGCATGGTGAAGGAGGTGAGCTAGTTGGAGCCTTGAATTCCCATGGAGTTTTGCTAAGGAGCATACTCACCCACTGCAGGCTGGCATTGGGACCTTCCTCCACTGCCATGATCTGTGTGTTATCGGGGAACAGCCTATGCACGATCAGAAGCTGGCCTGTGTTTGGTGGAGCATGCTTTTCTTTGTAAGAACTTCATTTTTCATGCCCACTCACACAGGAGCTTGTGCCCTCAGAAAGAGGGCAGGATTCAAATCCTTTGTCTTTGCTGAACATGTCCTTTTGAGCTTTCCCGCAGAATCAAGTTCTCTCTTCTTATGCTCCTCTTTCACTATTTTCTTTGAGCAGTAACTATTAACTACCACCACTTAGCTGCCAGCCGCTCTGCCTCTGTTGACGATGATGAGGAGGAGGAAGATAAGCTACACGCAATGCTATCAATGATCTGCTCTCGGAACCTCACAGCTCCTAATAGGATGAAAGGTTTTTATCCTCCTCCCCCTGTGTCCCAGAGCTCTATTGCAGCTCGTTCCACTGATGCATACAACAGTGTTGGCATTATTACAGGGCAAAACATTTCACTCACACCATGAGACCTGGAGATTAAGTTGACTGTGGAGAGGCTGGGAATATGCTTACAACCTATGGGAAGGGGGAACAGCAGCATCTTCCATCTCCTTTGAGCATCTGTGCTGCTAAACAAACAAATCTTTCCTTCCAGAGGCCTCCTGCCCCACCTTCATAAAAACTGAATTCTAGAGCATGTTCTCACGAGAGAGAGGGAGTATAACAGGTCTTTGTTTTCTCCCACCATGTATTACTCATGTACAGCATAACAGACTGTGGAGGGCAGCCTTATATAGGAGATCAGAGGTGCACTGTTAAAGCAGTAACAGTATGGTTTGTGCTGGGCAGAGTCAGAAATGGAGAGTGCCTGTGTAGACAGAATAGGGAGAACAAAAGTGCAGTGAGTTTGAGCCCCAGTGGTGGTACAAGTATGCATGCTCCCACCCACACTCTGGATAACTCTGTAAGGTAGCAGAAGAATGCAGAGAAGATTGGGATCAAAGCCTTTTTGTGGTCAGGTGCTTTCATTCCATCTCTTGCATTTGTAGGCTAGGTGATCAGTTGCAAGACCCTCTACCCTCCCAAAATGTGTCATCTTGTTCTTTTCCTAATGCCATTCATAACAGATGTATAAAGTTAGTATTTTCAAAAAGTATAGGTATTATCAAGCATTCAGGATGTAGTAGTATAGTTCTGGAGACTTGAAAAGTCCTTACTTCCTCAAAGGAGGAAGCTGAATGGTGTACAAAATCCATTCCCAAGGCCAAATGTCTCCCGCACAGCTAGAATTCTAAAGCTTGCAGTTGTTCAAAGGACAGACAGATGTCATCCCAGCCTGTCCACTAGTTCATGCGAAATCTCTCACTCCTCTAGGCTTACCAGTTACTGAACAGCTTCAATACCACCAGACTTTTGGCCTTGGTACCTCTTGAAGGCACATGCCAACTCTGGCATGCTCCTGTTATAATCAAAACAACAGCCTCTGTCTCTTGCTGATAACTGGAGTTTATCAGCAAGAACGGAAGCTTCTCTGTTATCAGGCTGTAAAGTAGCTGTCAAAAGCTGAACATCCGCAGAGGAAGTCGGAAGGAGAGCAGCAGCTTGCAAATTTGATTCTTGTCTATATTTTTCATTTGTTGTGTTAGCGTGAACATGTTTCTTCTGGTGTTTCTGCTCCCTCAGAAAAACACAATATATCTTTAGATAAGACACTCACCCCTTTGAATAGCAGAGTCATGAGTTTAGTTCTAGAAGGATGATTGCCCTGGTCTGATGGAACCACCTGCAGGAGAGTGCAATTGCCTGCATCTATACAGTGCCTAAGATTTGTTTAGGTAGGATATGAACGTTTATTCAGAGAGATTCTCCTGGTAGGTTGCCCTCACACACATCCCAAGATAGTAACACCTAAAACTGATAAAGCCCAGCCCAAGTTAATGGAGATTTCTTAGAATGTATGGATGGGGAGAAACTCTGGTATACATCGTTGTGCTGTTTCAGAATGTCGCTCTGTGTCTTAACTAATCACTTCTGGATATGGGTGATAACAGAAAGGAAGGAGGTCTAACGCTGACAAATGCACATGTTAAGAAGCTAATGCTGTGATCAAAAACATAAGAAACAAAATTTAGTCTTTAGTCAGGTGATGGTAGTTTTAAATTATGCTACTAGAATGGCTGTCAGGTAATTTTTTTATTTTACTTTTTTTAATCTTCGTATAATGGTATAGCTAGGATTAATGGTAATGGTATAGCTAGGGTTATGTCTGCTGTTTGAGTAGTGATTCTTGCTGAACTAGATTGGACTTGCTGTTGTCTGTCAAGCAACATCCCTTTTAAATAATGACAACACTGTTGTAGCAGGTTTGCTAGCCATTTGCTTTTACATTTTGCAACATGCTCAACTTTTGCATGTAGCTGAAGTTACAGATGATACTACAATTAAATAAAAGATGCTGTTCACTCTAATTCTTCACTAATTCAGGTACCTTTCATCTGAATATTTAGGTTCTGTGGGGTTCTTTCCTTCTTTCTCTAAAAACATATATATATATATAAAATAACTGAAAAACCCACTTTTCTTGTCTGTAGAGGGGAGGCAAAAAATAATGATCTAAAAATGTTTGCCCAATGGTTTTTATTTGAACCAAATGAGAAGCTGCAATAAATACTGGGTCATTCAGCTCCTTCCTTGAAGAATTAAGGTGAAGAGCATTTTTTCATCACACTTTGTTTTGTGAAGTGAAATACACATGACTGCTTCCGCATGAGCCTGTGCTTTTTCTGTTAACAAATGTTTCTACTCCACTCCTTCCTCACCTATGCCCACTTTCTAATAGGCACTACTAAAATGCTTTATGCTACCTTGATTTAAAATGCATGAGATGGTTTGGAATTGCCCCTACCACCACCCAATAAATGTATGTTTTAAAAGCACGGCCCAGGGGACTGGATTTTGCTTACAAATGTTAATTCACTGGCATATAGTATTATGGCATTTGCCTTAATTTTAATCATGGGTGAGCTGAAAGGCCAGTTATTTATTACAAAAACAAAAAACCCACAAGCTCAAAGGCCAGCTGGAAAAGCTAAAGAGACGAAGCAAGCTTTTAAAGGCAACTGGTGATTTTTGGTGTCGCCTTAATGAAGCTGGTTAAAAAAAAAGCAGTTATATTTTGGTGAGCAAGGATAACTCTAGAAGCTGCACTGTACTGTTGGATCACATTTTCCTGCAGAGAATCCTACTTTACAAACATAATGTTGATGTTAGTAGGACTTGAACTATCCCATGCTAAATAATTTAGGAGCTAGTGTAAGTAGGGGGAAAGAAGCATCTTCTAAAAATGACTGAACCAATTTTTATTTCTTTTATGCTCAAACTTCCACTCTAGCTGGACTAGCAGTTACATGGCTGATTCCAGGAACTGCAAAATGAAATTCTAAGACCTGAATTAAAAAGAAGGTCAGCTTAGATTATCTCTTCTAGCTTTAAATAATATCATAACATTGCACAATAACCAGTTTTAGTTGTTTCTACGGCACCCTTTTCTCTGTTATCTTGAAATACGGGCTGGGATGTGCATGGGCAAGAAAGGGGGGGAAATGGTGAAGGGATTTCACTCAGGTGAATGTGCACAGCATGCTGCGGGTTTAGGTTATGGTGAGAGCAGTATTTCTGAGGTTAACTAAGACAGTGCTCTCCCCTTTTTGCAATCAAGGTTCAAAGCCTGCTGAGAAGTAAAGCATGAAGCCATCAGGATGCACAGAAAGAAGAAAGGGAAAGAAGAAAAAAATTTGATGGCCTGCTGTTTTTGTTTTTGTTTTTTTGTTTTTTATTTTCCCTAGACACGAGTGAAATGATAGAGATGCAAGGTTTTGGGGCAAACTTGCTTTCGTGGCAGCTGGAGCATTGTAGCCAAGGCTCCTCATGCGTCTCCTGTTCAACGGGCAGCTCTCCCTATGACATACCCAGCTGCTGCAACTGCATCCACGATAGGTAAGCAAGTTGTGCAGACAGCTTAGGTGGGAAAATTTGTGCCACAGTTGAAAGCAAGGGTATTTTATTGGTTGCAGCACCAGAGACAAATAATAGTAATTTTCAAATAGCTTCTAACATGAAAAGATGGAGTTTTATAGCAAGGCACTTAGTTTATTAAAACTAGCCTATTAAACTAATCTCAAGTCACATTTTGAAAGAAAACTTGCAGTTTATTTTTTTTGTTTGTTAGTTTAGTTTAGTGCAATTCAGGTCTGGAAGCATGTTATTTAACAAGTAATTAACAATTATAATGAAGGACAACAACTCATCTAATTTGACAAGGACCTTTACAATGCTCCTGAAGCAGTTGTAGCTAAATGCACCAGATTAATCTGTTTTGGGCCAAAATGCTGGTGGGAAAATGCTTTAAAAGTATAATTTCTGATTACTGTTGTCCCTTAGGTAAATAAATCTTGATGCAGAGAAAGAATTGCTATGTGTAGATCATAGGGATCAGCCTAAAGTTCATGATGATTTCTGTCCCTGTGACCTATCATGTTCCCGATAATATGTCTCCACAGAACTCCATTAAAGATGCTGTGTGAAAGCATGAAGAGGCAGATAGTTTCCAGAGCCTTTTATGGATGTAAGTGAAGCTTCTTAGATCCAGCCCTTGTGGTATCTGTATGCTTACCTAAAAAACATGTAACACTTGTTTTAGAAAGTAGTCTAAAACCAAATTTATCGTTGCAAGTCAGATCAGCTCAGGGCACTAGTGTGGTCGTGACCCAAGTATCACAGCTTCGTAATTCTATTATTTGTAGGTTTTAATACAGCTCTGGGAAAACTGATGCATAGTGAAGACAGAACGTAATTTTACACTGCAATGCAGTACTCTGCTTGGGTTTTACTTGTCTGTGTAAAATGGATTTAATCTTTGGCTCTGTTGCAGTTCCTCATTTTTGTATAGTACAAGTGTGAGGTTACTTTGTATAGGATTATTAGTGGCAAGTTTAAAATGTCACAACTTGATCTTGAAAAAGGCTGCTGATATTGTATAGGTTGCTCGTTTATGTTTATCTCCTTCCCCAATCACAGGGCTTGCCTACTGCCGCCATTTGTCAACAGTGCGAACACATCTGTCTGCCCTAGTGAACCACACAATTATCCCACCTGACAAGCCATCCAGTGCTGCAGGAGGTCTGACTAAAGAGGTTTGGAGCAAGTATCAGAAGGACAGAAAAGTAAGTAACAGAATACCTCTATGATCATTAAACTAACTCCTGTACGCTGCTGTGGTGAGCGTGGTATCCCTTAGAATTGTCCGCAGGAAGTATTAAAGCTTTCTGGTCTTACCAGGGTGACTTCTCTTTCTAGTGAAAGACAGTTGATCCTTACACTTCTTTATCTTTTGCTTCTTTGATGATGGCAAAGCTGTCAATGAACATCAAAGCAACTGATCTCATGATGACTCTGATCTATTAAAAATTAGATTATTTTCATGGGAGACATGACAACTTTTATTTGATTGGATTTGAACTAGGGCACTAAAGGCATGCATCAAGTTGCAAAATCTGCTTAGTGCCTTGGGTGCATTTCACTGTCGTTGTACTTTGAATAAGTGTATATGAGCATGCCTGAGGAAAATAAAGGTGTATTACTTTCAATACCTCTTTCTCACAACTGCTGCAGAATTACAAGGAACTGGAGTTGCTAAGAAGAGTTTATTATGGTGGGGTACAGCATGAGATTCGAAAGGAAGTCTGGCCATTCTTGTTAGGTCACTACAAATTCGGCATGGCCAAAAAGGAAATGGACCAGGTAAGTACAACTTTCTGGGGATTTGAATTACACTTGCAGAGTAGGCTTTGTTTTTCAAATAGCAAGCGTTAGTCTTTATTACTTTATTAAGGAGAATATTATCCTGAGAGCTATTGAAAAACAGCTGAAAGACAACACAGTCACTGGTCACAGCCAACACGGGTTCACGAGGAGAAAATCCTGTTTAATTAGTTTAATTTCCTTTTATGAAAAGGTTACTCACCTAGTTGACCAAGGGAAGCCAGTAGATGTAATCTTTTGGGATTTCAGCAAAGGTTTGCTTTGTTTTTAAACTCATGCCACCAAAAGATACTGAATATGGGAGCTTCCTTGCGTAGATTGCATTTTGCTGCCTCTGTTCTCCACAGTTATATGACCCATGAGATTGATGATCCATGTGTAGGAATAGAAGGTATGCCTGGAACCAGAAAAAGAACTCAGATACTTAGTTCTTAGATCAGGAAATCTGGAGTTGCAACTCATGGATTCTAGCCCCCACTTCAAAGAGCACATGTATTTATACAGCTACAACATCAGAGATTTGGCAAGAAGAGAGGACTACTTGAGTCAATTCGTAAAATAAGGATTTCAGCAAATTCAGAAAAAAAAAACATGTTGCACAGCATAAAGGAATTGATAAGCAGAATATAAGCTCCTATAGCCAGTTCTTTTCCATGAGTTTGTACCATAGGAACACAACGGTACTTGAAACCTTACCTGGAAATCCTATGAGCTAACTCAACATCATCAGTAAGTAACAGTAATAACTGACTCCTAAAAGAAATGTGCTGTTGGACTCTAAATAAAGCTTACCATTGAATCTAACAGTCTATTAAATGAAAAAGATGGGAACAGTCATAACATCAGCACGTATGGGAAACTTCTTCTGTCCTTAACTGAAGTCATCACGGGTAATTTATCATCATTGCCTTCTGGTGATATTTTTGCAGTCATCCATCAACATCTGGGGGACTTCGAAACATGGCTGTCCTCCAGCCTTCCACTAACTGTTGTATTTTGTGATTTATGACTCCGCAGCTATCTCAAGTGACAAATAGCCTGCAGCTCTTAGCATGAATGCTCTGGTAGCAACTCCAGCCAGGAGAGTCCAGAGCCTGGAGCCAACTCACAATTGTGGTTTCTCTTCAGCTCCTGACAAGTGACAGAGTAGTGAAATTACTACATGTCCCTTAACGGCTCGGGGTTCTGTGTCCATCTTTCAATGGAGGAAGCCAGAAATGGCAAAAATCTGTTTTATTACTATGGTAACCAGGGTGGTTGGATCTGGCCATGTGCAGTATACTAGGCTATGTGAGCTGGAATTTCTACTATTCAAGACTCTGTTCCAGCATCTAATTCTATATAGGCTGATGTCAATAAACCTGTGTCCTGGAATTCATTGCAAGAGCTGTGTTAGAGATGGAATAGAGAAGGAGTTGGGAAGGAAGTGTAATGAAATTAAGATTAATCCAGCTATTGCTCCATCAGATTGCATCTGACAACTGTGTGAGGTTTCACAGTCAGTGACATCTGTGGTTCTTTCCTGAACAGCATCAAGGCACTGTTGATAGCATATACAGATATCTATATGAATCTTTTCTGGCATCTACAGTGATAGGTTATTCCCCGCAGTAAATACCTAATTGGCCCTTCCTGTGCAACATCTTACTGTTCCAGTCATTGCATTTTACAGTCATTTGTGCTCTAGCAAGAGGACTTCAGGAGCCTTCAGGCTTCTGATTTGATACATTACTTTTGCTTTAGTTCTTCCCTTCTGGTTTCCATTCATTTTTAATGCTGTCTTTCAAGGAGAACCAGCATTTTAATATCTATCCGTCTGTCTGCAGGTGGATGAAGACATTGCTCTCCGGTATCAGAAGGTCATGGCTGAGTGGAAGGCCTGTGAGGTCATTGTAAAGCAGCGAGAGAAAGAATCACATTCTGCCACATTGGCAAAGTTTTCGTCAGGTAGCAGCATTGACAGCCACGTCCAGCGACTGATACACAGGGACTCCACCATCAGCAATGATGTAAGTACTACCTTCCCTCTCACTCAACTGATGGAGGCAGCGCAGGAGGCTTAGCGCTGGCACGGGTACAGCACAAGGAAGCAGAGATTTAGGTTACCAGTAGACACAGCTCTATCAGTCTGGAGCTACTTAAATCCTGTATGGAAATTGAAGCTGTAGCCCTTCCACGATACAGCCAAGAGCCAGTCTATATTTTGGGTAGTCTACAGCTGTTCTGAGCAGGACCTGCCTAAAGACTTTAAGGTTCACCTCATTCTCTCGGTAAGTGGAATAGGTTCCTAAGTCTATTTATAGGTCCTTCACTCAAATCCAGCATAGGAGCAAGAGATCACTACTATTAAAGCGTATTTTTGATTCCGTCCTGTCCCTGATTGAGAGGTTGTGTGTAATTTTATTTTGGGAGAGGGGATCTTTGTCAATCTAAGTTAAGATGCTAAGCAGTAGAAAGGCAGATTGAATTAACATCTTGGTAAATTGAATAACCAATAAAAGGGTTTCTTGATTATAGTCACAATTGGACAGGAGAGCTGGTGTTTGTGTTACAAAAGTGTCTGTGTTTCTTACTTATGCAGACTTCAGTTAGCTAACTCAGGGCAGGTAAGAATACAACTTGCAGTAGTTCGAAGAAGTTTTTAGCAAGAGAAGAGGTAAAGTGGTTGCACTGTTAAAAGAATCTGAAGGCCAGTCTTGACTTTAAACAACAGTATCTGAACTGAATTGTCTGAAGCCAGAGGTAGGTTAGTCCCCTTCAAAGATAACTTTAAAAGAGCAGGTGCTTTTAGAGTTGGTGTTGCAGGTAGGGAAGCTTCACTGCTTTCCAAAGTATTTCTAATTGATGATTGTGAAGGAGGAAGACATGATCATAGGAGACAGATATAAGATCATAAATTGGTATTATTTTTAGAGAGTTTCAATATAAAGACTGAGCAATTCTCAACTGTTTGCTTGCAGGGAAACTCCATTAATCAGTGATCTTGTTCACTGCAGCAACGTAGTTGTCTCTTGCGGTTGGAGGTTGGTTTGCTACATTAATGTTTCCTGCTTCTCTGTTCTCCCCTGCTTTATCTGAATCTTTTTTTTAACCCCTCCTTGCCCACCCCAAGGTCTTTATATCTGTAGATGAAGCGGATTCAGCAGAACGAGACTCAAAAGGTCAAGATGACCCTACTTTCACTGTGGTGTCTGTCGACACACCAGCAGCAGTAGCTGCCGTAGAGCAACAGTCTGTAGAGTTTGACTCCCCTGACTCTGGGCTGCCATCCTCACGGAACTACTCTGTGGCCTCAGGCATCCTGTCCAGTATTGATGATGGGCAGAGTGTCTCCTTTGAAGATGGGGCTGAAGAAGAAACTAGTACTGACTTGGAAAAGACTGATCCAGACGTACCACATGTGCAGAAAGCCAAGTCAGTTGTACTGCAGTCTCAGGATTCTGTATCAGAAGAGCAGCTGTGTTCCCAGGTGGATTATTTAATGGATGTTGCTTCTGTCTGTGCTGCATCCTACACGGTAGGTCACAACTTATTTATCATAATCTTTTTCTGGCAAAGACTTGTACTGGATTTCAGATAGGATTTAGTGAGAGACAATCCCAAACTAGAACTACAGGTGGTGGGAGGATAATTGAGGATCTTTGCATCCAAATCATTTCATTTGGATTTTGAGATAGATTATAAGACAGCAATAAAATTTTGAGTCTTTTTAGAGTGAAAATAACGTGGTAAAGATAAATGAAAATTGAATTTAGTAGCTAAAAATTTTAAGAGAGGATAGGACACCAATTGTAAGATTTCAGTGTCATTTAATTCAAGCTGAAATCCCCATTTAATCAAATTGAACCCAACCTAAATGAAGATCCAAGACTTCACCACGTCTATTAGTGTTGCTGTTAACAGATGGAGTTTTTGCTTCCATTTCTCAGTTGGAGTTGCTCATCTGGACATAACCCTTTGTAAAGAGGACAGGCTTGGAACATTTGTCAGAGAAACTGTGCACTGTTTACTTGGGATTTTTGACAGTAATTGAGTAGTTCAGTGCTCTTGTGAGTCCAAAGCATAATTTTACTATTTCTGTTTTGTTGATTCTTAGACTCAATCTGCACCTGGGAATGCTCTAATTCAGTCTGTACCCACTACTGACGGATATTCTCTTGTTAGTGCCACCTAAGGTAGTCATAAGGTTGGCATCAACTCTGAGCTGTGGAGAGAGGAAAAAAGATATGAGCTCTGTTTACAGCTACATGCTCCTTGCTGATAATATCTATCTAAACTAAATGTCTGCCTAAAAATGATTTAGCAGCCTGCCTCTCTTTTGACTGAACAGCAGATCTAGCTTAAGCTTTTCTCTTCTAGATAGAATTATTGGACACTGTTGCCTTAAATTTGCACAGAATTGATAAAGATGTCCAGAGATGTGATCGGAATTACTGGTATTTTACTGCTGATAATCTGGAGAAACTCCGTAATGTCATGTGCAGGTAATACAGCTTGTAAACTGAATCACTTCTCACATAACTGTCATAAACCATAAACTATAATAATATGAAAATAATAATTGTACAAAAAAAACTCAATAATGAACTTAAAAGAAGGAATAGTAGTCCCTAGTATGGAAGGTTAGAAAGTACAGATATGATAGGTGGTCCACGTTTGGAATGTGGACTTGAGAGAGTCTCTTTTTACCTCAAGAAACAGACTCCATCGTTCACCTTGAACTGTTCTCTTAATGTACTATTAGCTTTGGTTTCCTCCACATGAGGATAATATATCTTTGCTGTAATGGGGTGCTATAAATGGCAATTAATAATTGTGAGGTGCCCAGATACAGTGTTGCAGGACATCTACTAGGTAGACAAGAGGATTATTTAATCCTATTATCTCTTGTGCTTTCTTCTTTGTGCAGTTATGTTTGGGAGCACCTAGAAGTTGGTTATGTTCAAGGCATGTGTGACCTCCTGGCTCCTTTGATGGTTATACTTGACAACGGTAGGAAGGGTTTTCTTTTGGAACATGTTGGTATCTTTAGGGAGTTCTCTATAAATGCTGTTTTAGAAGAACTTGTACGCATTAATCAAGGTTAGCTCACTAGGAAAAACAAGCTTGCAGCTCTTGATCCATATTTTCTCTAAATGTGGCTGTTGAAATGACCAGCATTAGTATCTCAGAGATTCCCTGTCTACTGACCAACTCCAGATTAAATTTTACTACATTTTCAAAGCAGCTGTGTTCCTGCAGTTGCTGATGCTGAAAACTCAACCTCAAGCTGTGTTGTTTTGAAACATAATTAAAATGGTCCAGAGTCAGGTACTGTCTTTTGTTTCACCTTAATACTGATGATGGGGATAGGGAACAGCAAAGGGGAAAACCCTCTTTTTTTTTTTTTCTTTGCCCTGCTGTACGTTACTTTGGTTCAAGGACATCAGAAGACTTGGAACACTAAGTGTTCTGCATTATACCTGCAGATCAGCTGGCTTACAGCTGCTTCAGCCACTTGATGAAGAGGATGAGCCAGAACTTCCCCAATGGAGGTGCTATGGACACACACTTTGCCAACATGCGGTCCCTAATCCAAGTGAGTCTTCTTGAATCCTATTTGAAAGAAGATGAAATTGTTTCAGAGGCTCAGGACTAGCTTGAAGGGCAAGGACTCCAGTGTCTGGGTTTCCTAGCCATCTGGTACTTCAGAGCTGTGGAGGATATTTATGCAGCCCCAGAATGATTTCCTGCTTTTTAGGGAACAATATTTGCTGTCACAATAGACTATGCGTTAGGGCAGGTCAGCTCATATTAACTTGACAAAACAAATTCCCAAAACTTCTGCCTTCAGTACACCAGCTACCCCATGTAATGTCTCGCATTTATGGCTCAGTCCAGCTTCAACTGAAGTCAGGGAGAAATCACATTAAAATCTCGTCACGTCATAGCTGCACAGACAGTAAGCCTTCACCCTGTCAGTCTGTCAGGGCACCCACACCATCAGCATTTTGCAAATGCATAACCAAAGGGCGGATCTGTGCTAAGCAGCTGCTCAGAATAACCATAGGGTCAGCTGATAAAGAGTAGCAAAGAAGTTGTCTTCACCAGCCTCTAACACCTTTGATTTTGGCTACTTTCAGACAAGATAATGTTTAACATCTTATGCTTTGCATTTTAGATTCTAGACTCAGAGCTTTTTGAATTGATGCACCAGAACGGAGATTACACTCACTTTTACTTCTGCTATCGCTGGTTCCTGCTCGACTTTAAAAGAGGTAATAATGTTCTATGCCTATAGTTAGAGTTGTGCAAAACTGAATAGATCTGTTTTGATATAAACGTCTGGATGATGAGCAGCAGCTAGGCTCACTAGAGTTCTCAGAGATTAACTACCATTGGTATGATGTTGGCTGGAGAAGGGGAGAGGGAAAGGGAGGATTCATCAAATTCTATTCTTTTCTGCATAAGGCCTGCAAGACATTAGTTAGAGGGGCTAAAAAGGTCAATTTGAATAATCAGATGCTCTTGTAATGTTTATTCCCATTCAGAATTGTTGTACGAGGATGTATTTACAGTGTGGGAAGTTATTTGGGCAGCAAAGCACATCTCTTCAGAACATTTTGTCCTTTTCATTGCCTTAGCACTTGTGGAAGTTTATCGAGAGATTATCCGTGATAACAACATGGACTTCACTGATATCATCAAGTTTTTTAACGGTAAGAGACATTTTTAAGAGAGTCATTTTGATAAGAAGGAAGTATCCAGAGTTTGCTGCTTCTCCCTTATTCTGACAAACCACCTGCAGTTGTGCAGCGTTGTTGCTGACATGAAAAGCCCCATTTCAGTTTAAGCTGCAAATCTCTTACCCCTTCAGTCACGTTGCTTTTCATGTAAGTGAAGAGCCCAGATTTTCAAATACTTCCTGAAGATCTTACTTGGCACACAAACAGCAGCATTCCTGCTTCCCTCAAAAACAAACAAACAAAAACACACTAAAGATTCTGGTCTGTCAAGATGTCAAGAGCTACTTTAGCTATCTTACTTTACTACAGACCTCTCTATGTGGAACTGTTTAGCCACATTGCTCCAGGTACGTGAAGCCCTTCTTAACTGTATTATCACTTGCATCCCAGTCAATCCAGCAATGGTCCCTCCCTGGAGGGACATCTTTTGATCAAGTTGGGTTCTGGTTCTGCAGCTTTACATATTTTAGAGTCCAGAAGGGTTGTTCACAGACATGTGGGTGCAGACCTCCCATTCCTGTTCTGTCATAAGGCACTGGGGTTTTCTGGAGCAAGAGAACTGACACCTGAAGGATTAGATCTTCATGCAAGGACCTATAGCACTAAGGGATTTGTTCGTTTATTCTATTGTTAATTCTACAAACCTAAAGCCCAGCAATACCTCTGGATTGCTGCTCGTGTTACACTAACTAATCAATGCTAATGTTATAGTACTATCAATGCTGGGGCACAAAAGTTCCTGTCGCTGACAGTTAAGAATGTTTGTCTGTGTCTTTTAGAAATGGCAGAGCATCATAATGCCCAGGAAATACTGAGGATAGCGAGAGACCTTGTCTACAAAGTGCAGACATTGATTGAAAATAAGTGATAATGAACAGACTGTCATTGTGGGCCTTGTTGTGAGCTATTGGATGGAGCATTTCTTGCACTGTAACTTCAAAATGGTGTTTTAATTGCATCTTCCATGTAATGTAATAAATATCTAACAGATTTGTAATACTTTTAAAAATTGAACTTTTCCTTCACCAGATAAGGTTTGTGTTTGATAGTCCTTGTTACACTCAACTTTGTATTTCAAGATGGAATCTTTTTTCATTCTTGTATTTCCCTCTCTCTAGAAGACTGTCTACCTACATATTTGAGATACTAAAAAGGGGGGGGTGACATACTGGAACACTTATATTTTGACTTACTGCACCCTTAATAGCACATTTTGTGCTCTGACAGAGCTTTTCAAGGAGGTAAGCCCCTATCCAGTACTCAAGTGTCGCAAGCATTGAACTGGGTCCTTGGAAGAGCACATATATGGACACAGTTTGTGGACTATGCCTTGAAAGTGGAAGAGAATGCATATGCAGCTCCGGTTACTAAAACATTTGAATTTATATTCACCAGAGTATTTAGCAGCAAGTAAAATAAATAAGGTTACCAACTGGGAGAACAGCCTCATAGTAAATAACATAATTAAGATGAGCAGTGAAGATCTGGCAGCATGGGCTAGAAACGTGGGTTAGCCGTTGCTGACAGCTCATGCTGTTGAGTCTTCATGGCCTACAGATGCCACAAACATGCCCTCGCTTTACTTTGCAAACTTACTCTGCAAGTATTCCCAAATGACAAATCTGCCCAATATAGTTCAGGTTAACACAAGCTGAGCATACAGAAACAGGTTCCTTGCTCATGTTAGCAAGTCCCACGCTCTGCATCTGTGTGGAATCCCATGAAGTTCAGTCCTACTTACGGAGCAGACACCACAGAGCCTCACCTCCTCCGGTTTAGTCACTGCTCACTACTAGCCTCCTCCTCCCTGCTCTGCAAAGCTTTCTGGGAGGACTTTCCTTGGGATCCTGCAAACACAAACCAGGCACGCATTAAGTCAAGCAGGTGTCAGTACTTGCTAGATTAAGCAGTTCAAATTGTTGCACAGGCTCCATTTTGCTGCAGCACTGTGCTGGTTTGTCGAGCCATCCATGCACCCCATGGCAGTTCTGTGCCACTTCTTTCTTGTGCTTGGCTGCATGCTTTAAGTAGCAGCATAGGCTTTAATCCATGCTCTATAGAGATCGAAGGTGAATTAGAGTTAGCTGGGGCTCTGCCGTGGAGCTTTAAACAACTCTATTGCCATCTTAGCACTTCATCACACTAAATAACATTTATCATGTATACTCTTAGCTACTTTCCCAGGGTAGGTGTTGTTTCTAAGTAAAAGTGTATCTCTGTATTAGCACAAGAGATGAAGGGAGGGAGCAGTTTTGTTGCAAATAAAGTTAACTGTAGATTTCATAGATACATGTGACCTGTGCTCCTAGAAATCCTAGTGATTTAGCTTAAGCACTTTAACTATTCCACCCTTGGCTATTAGAACCTCAGTGATTTAGAAGAAGAAAAAAGAGAGAGAAAAGAATCTGATTTTTTTTTTTAACCATTCAGAGCACGCAGGGTTACACAGCTTTGTTTCCGTTGAGCCTCACAGAGAAAAGTTATCAACTCTGCTTTTAAGAAGTTTATATTGATTAGATCAGCTCACATGAGCTTCTAAAATCAGATTGTTAGCAAAATGGGTGTAGGAAATCAAATTACTCTGAAGATTTAAATCCTGAGAGGTGACTCTGCTCTTGTTATTGCACAAACAGTGAACAGTTTCCTCTTGCTTTTTGCACTACATTTGTACTGCCTTTGGGGCTCATGAGCTGAGCATTACTTGCACATGCAAGAGGGATTTGGTTCTAGAACAATTATCTGTGCTTAGATCTCTTTCTATGATTGCAGGAAAATAAAAATTATAAATCGTAGTCCAAATGGACACAAAGCGCTTTTTCAGCTCAAAGACCAAGTCCTTAAACTGGTCTCTGAAAATTTGATGGGAAGGTAAAGAAAAACAGCCCAATCCATCCCTCTGTCCGTCGTCACGCAGCCTGCGTCACTTCGGCCCTGCTCCCCAGACCGGGGCGTAAGGCCCCTGGTGTAGGCACACGCGCCTTCGCTGCTGTTGTGGGACCAAGCCTGTTGTTCGCCACACTCACAAGCATCATGGTCACAAACCAAGTGACAACAGATGAGCCTACATAATTGTGGAAAAGGTGCTGTGGAGGAGGAGGTTTCGAAGGAAACCCCCTTTCTACACAGAACAGTGCTAAAATAATAGCAGTGGGAGTTACAGAAGGAAGAAAGTTGCGATAAGCTTTACTCCCCACCCGCCACGTGCTCCCACAGTTAGGGTGTGCTCAGGGTTAGAAGCCAAGGAGTTGTACTGCAGGCACGCTCACAGCCTGAACTCGTCATTACTTATAGCTGTGTATCAAACTGTTTTGTAGGCCAGTGCATGGCTGCTGAAAGGTCTCCAAAGCGCTTCAGTTTGTGTGTTTGTCTGTTCACTTGAAAAGTGAAATAGTATTTAAAAAAAAAAAAGATGAGCGAAAAAGCCCTCCAATTCACAGAGCCTGAGAAAGTGATGTAAAAAATAAAAAAACTGCACTATTTTTCTTTGTTGGGAATGTACTATACCACTCTACTCTGTTTAAAAAAAACCCTCCGCAAACTTTGTTGTACTTGTTAAAATGTTCTGTCTAATTGTATTTTATGAATATTGTGTATTAACTTATTTATTTTTGTCAAGAGCAGACTATTCTCTTTATTGCTCAATTATTTATGTTTAAATGTAACATATGAATAAATACTGATTGTCAAGGCATTCTGTGGAGCAATTTGGAAATAATTTCTCTCCCTCCAAGGTAATTTCAGAGACAGAACACAGAGCCCTAAGGACCGGGCTGTCTGGGAAGAGAGCTTGATATGTAATTAACGTTTCAATGATGAGCGTGCATGGGTTTTGTACTAAGCAGTAGTTTTAAAGTAAATAGGTCATCACCAAATAGACTGCTGATGTCCCTTAGATGACTTTAAGCAGAGATTTAAATTATATACGTGCATGCCTAAGAACACCTATCGTCACATGCTGAACCTGCTGGCAGTTCAGCTTCAGAGGAGGAGTGGGAACAGAAGTAGGCCTATGACAAGTGTTAAAAAATAAAGTTTCATCCTACATTTTTAGGCCTGATCGTGCTGCAGCTAACATTAAAATCTAGCAGAACTGCTGGGCTTCCAGGATAGATCCTCCTCCAGCACTCCCAGTTTGTCCTCCAAACCTATAAAAAATCCTCCTGCTGCTCCTCTTCTAGAGCAGTGACTCTCCCTCTTCCAGAACTTGCTATCTTACTTGCCTTTTTTTGTGGTTTTTTTTTTTTGTTTTGTTTTTTTGTTTTTTGTGTTTTTTTGCCATTGTTAGCTTTTGCAGAGATGGCTTTTCCAAGTTTTTAGGTAAGCCTCATTTGTGTTTCTGCAGGAGAGCTCTGCCCAGAGGTGGTTCCTGAGGGGCAGTGGAGCATTTCCCTAGTCTACTGGCTGTAAAAACACCCAAGTATAATGGCTCTCTGTACTGGAGAGCATGCAGCCATCCCTCAGCCGCTACTCGTGACTGTTAGAGCTCTTAATCATGTATTGATCCCTATAAAAGAGGATAAGCTCTTTACGAAGTGTATCTGGTGCCACTCTGTCCTTTGCCTTCATCTTGTAACATGGTGGGAGCTTGGATTGGGATGGGAGACGTGTGTAGCACAGCTACAACTACACATTTGCTTTCTCTTCTACGGGACCTTCTTTCTTATAACCAACACCCCCCCATCCCTCAGCATTCTTCTTTTAGCAAGCTCTAAGAAACTTCTAAACAAGATATTCTACCTTAGACAGCTGTCCCCCAAAGCTGCAGAGTCCCTGCAGCAACAGGAATTTATTTCAGCAAGATGCAACGTCCCAGTGAAGTTTCATCACCCCAAAATTCTCACCTCTACCCAGTGCCAGCAGAAAAAATAAACCAAAAGAAATCTCCCCTGCTTCCTGCCCCCTTTTCTGCAACCCAGAACAGCTCTAACAGCGTGCTTGGTTAGGTTTCACGTGTTTTCTCCAGTCTACCACCAATTTTGCCAAACACAACAACTTTGGCACTCAGAGTTTATCAGTGCCACATCTTACAGCAGTCTATTTATTTATTATTCCAAGGACTGACTGCCTTCTGTCTTCAGAAGCTCTACCTCACCTAGAAATGCTTTACAGTTTCATAAAGAAAATACAACAACAATAATAAAAACTCAGCCCCCCAAACCATGCTGACAGCACTGGTTTGGATTTGTTTTTTGGAAGGTACCACCCCACCCCTCCCTAGCTGTTACACGCACTGCCAGAAGCCTTGCTGAGCAGTGAGCGGTGCCTTCTGCTTCGCTGCTGCCACCGGGCACTGCTCAGGGGCAGAGGGAAGGCAGCAAAGCTGGCGGCTGCTTGGAGATGTGCTCAGCCCAGGGAAGTCCAGGTGCCTTCGCTTCCAACCTCCCCAGACCCCCACCTGCCTGATCCAGACATCCCCTAGTTGGGATGTTTATGAGGGATCTCCCCCGTGCCTCCTAAATAGCTCAGGAAGAGGAGTCTGAGCAAGTTGGCACTGTGGGGTGTTCAAAGGCTTCATCACTGTTTATGCTCCATAAAACTTTCCAGCTCTGACTTTGTCCCTTTCGATGCCCATGTGCTTTTCACTCCCGTCAGGCACGGACCTGATACTGCTCGTAACAACAGCCTGGCACATCAGCCTGCCCAGGCAAATCAGCAGAAACAAGCAAAACAAAAAACAAAGCTGTAAGTCTCAAGCAATAGCCAAGCACTTCTAATAGTTAACATTCTGCCTCCACAACAACTTCTTTTCAAAAATCCTGGCAGTAAGAAAGCAGGCTATGAAACAAGCAGTGATAAAAGAGCTGAGTGCTTTGCCTTGCCTAGCAGGTCGGTACTGAAGTAGGAGACTGTGTAGGCAAGCACACTGCGTGTACAGTCAAGAAGACAGTGTAGGCATAGCATAATTACACGGAAAAATGAAAGCCCAGACAAACACTTTGCACTACACCTTAGCAATCCTGTTTTCAATATAACAGAGTCTTAAGTTTGCTTTATTTTTAAGCCTCTGGTTTACTTTTTTTTTTTTTGATGCATGCTTGGACATAACTTTTGCTACAGCTCAGTGACACTTTTAATGACTTACTAAACCTGCACCATGCCCACTGTTTTTTTGCCCCACCAAGACACAGGTTCCACCACCTTGCAACTTACCAGTTGTGTTGTACAGTCGCACTGAAATGCGCTTCCTGTGTCTCAGCCTGAAACATGCACCGCTGCCACCCCAATCCATTCATCCACGTTTGCTGAGCTTACTGACCATCCCGTAGTACTCTTGCAAACCTCTGATGGGGAGTGGAGAATCCAAACTAACTCTTAGGAAATGGGGAAAGCAGAAGATTTCCTTCACAGGTGCTGCTCCTCAAGTGTCCCGGCAATTCAACCCACCAGTTTGCACACAGCGATCCCACCCTGCCTGGTGCCTGCCCAGGTGTAGCTGAGGCAGCATCAGAGGCACAGCTGGGCAATCACTGGCACTAGCACGAGTCTGAGTCCCACGGCATTTGCCCTTTCAGCCTAAAAAGCCATTGTTTCCCTTTTCAGAATGTTTTATGAATCCACTGCAAAGTCTAACTAGACAACTGATTACAAACACTGAGACGAAACGAACAGTATCTTGCACATCAAGAGTGTGGACAAAAGAGAGGACAAGTCATTTGCATACCAATGAGAGCAAATTACTGGACTACCTTGACTATGTAACTAATTAACCAAACCCAATCTGCTGGGGCTGACAGGGCAGACTGAAAAATAGCGTAACGACGTTTCAGCAAAAGGCCTTCGTTAGCAGTTTGGAAATCAAGTTGGGCATAACCGAGGGTGCTTCCGAGGCCGGCAGGCAGGAGCGGGGATACCTACAGCCCGTTAAAAACGCCAAGGGCAGCGCTGCAGCGAGCTCACTGCACAACGAGCCCGAGCCTCAGCGTTAACCTGGCCACCGGGAGGAGCAAGACACCTCCAGATGCCTTCCCGGTACAAGCGGGGAGGCTTGGATGTACTCACCGGCACCCGGCGGCTGCACAGCCCCCCCCGGGCCCCGCTCGCCACCGGCTCCGGCGCTCTCTGGCTGGTCGGGGCCAAGCCCCACTCCTGGGGTGCTCACGAGTTTCTCCCCGACCTGGCACAGCCCTGCTCTTTCTGCCATGCCAGCTTGCTTAGCTGCGTGGGAAGGAAAGGCAAGGAAAAAGGCACCTGGTCTGACGCTCCTCTGCTGTCCTCCACTTCAGGCTCACTCCCTGATGTCCAGAACGAAACACTTCTCGCTGGTGGCTCCTGCATGCCTGGGGAGAGCCAAATACACAGCTGCAACAGGATGCGCAGGCTGAGTTCGTTTTGGCAGCCCTGTTCCACCTGAGAGGTGTGACCAGACCTCCCCCAGCCCCGAGCTTGCACAAAGACCCAGCACCACCACACTGTGAAGGTTTTTGGCTCAGCTACAGCTGTGAGCCCTGGCCCAGCCGATTTTCAAGCAGAGGGTTACACAGGGATGAGCTGGGGCATGACAGCACCGGGGCTGACTGCAAGGGTGCCCAGGGCACTCACTCTGCCTGTGCTTTTCCTAAATTCCTGCAGCTCCCTCCAGCTTACCTGGCTCTGACTCCACACACCAGAGGCAGGGAAACCAGGCGGATTTTCTGAAAAACTGAGACATCCAACTTTGCGATCTGTAGGACAGAGCATTCAAATCAGAGTTAGGTGAAGCAGATTTATTCAGGCTGTATTTCCAGCTCCTCATCTTACCGGCACGGACACTGCAGATCCCTCTCCTCGCACCCACCTCGCAGGAAGGACGCCCCGACGTCCCGCTGCAGGGGGGCACACCCCGGCTGGGGGCTCCTCACCTGGCACACGCGGTCACGGTGCCACGCTGGGGAGCATCGGAGACGCGGGGCCTGGCTGGGCACTCCCAGCGCCCCAAAGCATCCCCCAGACAGGAACAGCGCTGGCATGAGTCCGGCGGTTTCTGAGTCCTCCTGGCTGACCGGAGAGAAGGTGCGGTTACGGGCCCCAGCCTGTGCGTGACACCCTCCTCGGAACCACAGGCTGGGAGAGCAGCAGCTGTACAGCATGGAGACTGTTTTATTACATCTTATAACAGCTAACTAAAATTAATTAAACTGCTATTTAACAGTGTTAACAATGCCAAAACATGTTAGAGTGACTGTCCCTGACATTCCTGGCCAGAAGTGGTCTCAGCTTCTGACAATAATGAGCAGACTGCCTCGGGGCAAAGCTTACATGCTTGGGAGCAGAGCTGGACCCCCCCATAGCGTCAAAACTATGGGGCTCTGCCCAGGAACGACCCCAAATCCCACACAGGTTAGGAACAGCCTGCAGGTCAGGAGGTGCCTCGGGTCTCCCACCATAGTACTGCTGCTCCTATAGACACGGGTATCAATTTCAGGGCGCCACAATCCTGTGCCTAAACGAAGATGACTAACAATAGCCAGGAATGGTGGATGTGAACCAGAAAAAGAGCCTGCTTGGCTCCTCAGCACCCAGCCTCGGCGCTGGCTGAGGGACGGCACACTGCAAAGCTCTCACAGTGCTGCCAGCACCAACGGCCAGCTCCCCCCATTCGCACTTTTGACAGGTAACACATTTCGATCTTCTCTAAAGGATACCAGTGAATTAAAGGTGCTTTGCTGATGGATGGCCGAGTAATATCCATTTTCCAAGTTTTGATAAATTCTGGGCTCCGGAAGGAGGGCTTGCTTCCTCTTGAGCACGGCACAGGCGCATCCGGGAGCACACAGGAGCAGCTCCGGGCTCAGCCTAGGGAGCGCTCACAGACCTGCTGCTCAACAACGCCTACTTGGAGGGAAAGCTACAGCCATGCACAGAGAGAAAACACGGCCCTAATAATTGGAAAATGACAAAGTGAAATATCTGCATGCAAAACACGAGGATGAAAATGCAGAATCCTGTTTCAGATTTCAGTGCATGTTTATTTCAGTTTTATATTTATTTCAGGCAAGTGCTTATTACATGGATATTATTCATGTTGGATACCTAAATTCTGGAGCATGAAGAGCCAGTATAATACAGCTGAATAGTAAAAATACAATATGTACAAAATTAGTTGTTTTTTTTCACGTAGCAGATGTATCCAAACACATAAAAATCTTTACAGTCTAGGTTTTTCAATATTTAATATCTCAATAAATTGATAACACAGTGACAAGTCCTCACTGTAAACAAAGACTGCATTTGCCCAGTGTGATTGTTTGCCAATTTGTGGCTTTCCTGTGATGTGCAGTGGGAGTCAAATAGATTTCCAGGGCTTTGAATCAGTGGCAAGCATTGGATGCAATTTTGCACTTACAATCAGGATCTTCACTGAAACATCCCTAATGCAGAGAGCTCAGCAGTGACACAGGTAACAACCCTTAGCCACAAGGCTGGTTGCATGCTATGCCAGCAGTGGGGGGACCTCGGTTAGAAGCGCTGGCAGCAGGGATGGGAGGGTTCTGTTCACTTCACAAAACACCTCGGTGAGTGCTTAAATCAAGCAAATTCATATCGGTGGATTCAATTGACTTATTCAATTCTTACTCTGTGAAGAAACACTCTTTTGGATCAGATCCTTAAGGCGTATCTGTAAGGCATTCGTTCAGGCTTCGCTACCTGCAACCCGTGCAGGCTGCCTCATGACGGCACCGGCAGCTCGCGCCGGGCGGGTGGTGCTCTCCGGCTTCTCACCGCGCAGCACTGCCGAGCACCCATGGTTTGGGGCCTTCCAGAGCACAAACAGACACACACACGGGCGGGGGTGCCGGCAGCCAGGGGGCACGATCCCCATGCAGACACAGGGAAGGGAGTTCGGGTGCTTCCCTGGAAGCAGGTGGCCCCTCTGCGGCGGGCAGCGGCGTGCTCTGCCTCCTGCCAGAAACGCTTCTTCAAACTCAAATTCATTTTCTCAGCATAAAGAAAGGGGTCAAATTAAGGGGCCTCATTCTGTTTTACAGAAGAACCATGCAATACCTCTGAGGGACCAAAATGGCATCCCACGGGAGGCATAAATACCAATTCCAATTACAGTTCAACACCTCCACCCTGCACCGGCAGCGCAGAGCAGCTGTGCTAGTAAATAAGAACAGGTCCTTAGTATTTGCTGCACACAAACCCCTACACAGCTCCCATGGAGGTGGATCGCTGGCCCTGCAACACTGCCTGCAAACACCCAAACACAGCATTTGCTGAAGCTGCACTTCTCTGATGCTGCATTTATGCTAATATTTTGATAATTCAAGTTTTGAATTATTATTTTTCAGCTCTACAAATCAGGAAGAGAAGGATGCCGTGAAACTACACAATGTATTTTCCTTAACTCTAAACATCTGGTCCTAGCAACTGATGTTTGACTAAAGGAGAAAAAAAATCTAAAAATAGTGTTATAATCAGTTCTCAGAATGATAACAAAGGATGGAAAATAGGTCAGAAACATTAGAATTTTTTTTTCTGCTAATGCCAATTTTTCAGAATTAAAATAAAATTTAAATGAACAGCTGCTCAATCACACAAGAAAAATGGGATGCAAAGCCCTGGGAGCCTCACCCGCGAGGCGATCAGCAGCCACACACCTCTGCGCCACTCCCGAGAGATTTAAGGCATTCGGGTCGCAGCCCAGCAAAGCACAGGTGTAACTGAGCTAAAGCAAGTGCCTGTAACTCCACGGGACCAAGCAAGCGTCTTGCGCAGGTCAGCAGAAGTTGGGTGATTTATCTGGGCTTTGAATCTGATCCCAAGCCCCCGAGGAGACAGGAAAGCCCCCGAGGAGACAGGAAAGCCCCCGTTCCTGCAGGACGGGGAGGATCTGGCAGCTCAGGCTGCCCGCACACGCACCAGGACGTTTACCTTCACCCAGGAGACATTTCAATACACATCACAGAAAGCAAGGGGGGGCCAAACAAGCATCAAATGCGTCTTCACACCAGGCAAATTACGTCTTCTTCCCACGCCCTCCCTCCCTCTGTCCCTCCCTCCCTCCCAAAATCACACAAGTGAGGTCTTCAAATACCCCTTGTCCCCACCCAACCAGAAACAATTTTCACACCTTTTTTTTTTTAAATGCAAAAAATCCACTCAAGATGCAAATCAGTCCAAAAGAGACACAGGCTACATACAAAAATCGGAGACACAATAGAGTCTTGAAGTTCTATACGTATATAAACAGGCGTGCATACAGACAACCACACCAATACTGACAAAAGCAGCAAGTCTCACCTCCATCTAAACCACTCAAAGGCATTTTATGTTTTTTGTTTGTTTCTTTTGTTCTTTTGTTACAGAAGGCCACTTTTAATTAAAAGAAAAGAAAAAGAGACCAGTAGGCCAACACCAGAGCACCGTAGCCTGTCGCGGCCCTGGGCCCGCCGCCTTTCCAGCACGGTAGCGAGCCAAAACCCAGCTGCTGGTGGGGCCGTCCCGACCCGGGCACTCGACTCTGAAGAAGCCAAAGGCTCTGCAGGAGGCCCACCGCCCCCGCCACACTCCCCGGCAGGCAGGCAAAGCAAAGCACAATTAATTCACCTTTCCCTGCTCTGTTTGGGCCCAGTCCCACCTCCGCAGGAGGCAGCTGGATGCCTGCGTGGCTGGGAGCGATGCAGGACCGGATCCTGGATCCCTGCAGCGGTTTTGACCGATCACCCCCTCCTCCTTGTCCACCCGGCAGTGGCCCCGCACCAGCCCAGCCAAGACGAACACAAACCCAGCCCTGCCCGGGGCACACGGTGGTCTGAGGGGCCGCGTCCCCGGCGGGACGTGTGGCTCGCCGGCGACTGGGGCGTGACAGACTCGCCGTGCTCCCGCTGCCCTGATGAGCTCCCCCCAGCACCAGGGCTCCCCCACAGGGATTTAATACCTGAACTTTGCTTCCTCGGGCACCCAGTGTCTGACTGGGCCCACACACGCGCAGGAAGAGGGCTCGGCGGGAGCTGCCCCGCGGCCCCCACTGCGCTGACAGGGCCCGGCTGAGGCGGGAGCACAGCCGCCCCTCCTCCGGCCCCGCCGTGCTCCCCTCAGCGTCGCCCCGCAGGGCACAGCGCTCCTGAGCACAAACCACAACGCGTGCGATGCCTTCTCTGGGTCATCTTCATAAAAGCATGCCATTATTAGTACCAATTATCTTTTGTTTTCAATACTGTGAAATGTACAAGAAATGTTTTTGGTCAAAACTAGCTTCCAAAGCCACCCAACCCACCCAGCAGTGGGGCTGGCAGGAGCAGCGCTGCTCCGCATTGCTCTTTCCCTCCTGCGCTCTTTGCAAATCAAACACCAGCAGAAAAATGGTCTTGTTCAACAGGAAGGCCAAAGCCAACGATCTGGTTTAGCCTCCAATAAAAATGGTCTATCTTTGTTTTACAGAACGATGCAGTTTGCACGCCAGCTGCAACTCTGGGAACTTGACCGCCCACACAGTACCATGCTCGTGCTCTGGCCTGAAGGGACACGGGACGTGGCCCAGAGAGCAGCGGGTCCCTGCAGCCCGGCCCGGTGTCTTGAAGTCTCTTCTCAGTCCTCCCTGAGATCAGCACGGGTTTGGCCCCAGGAAGTTCAGAGCTGAGACTTCAGGACGCAGCCAGGGGGGGAGGCTCTGCAGGAGCCATGGGGCCCCGCGAGTCACTGCCTCCATGGCAGCGCTGACAGAACCGCGGCAGACACCGCACTGAATAGCTTGAGCGTTTCTGTGGCCAAGACAAGCCCTCTGTCTCTGCTAGAATAATCCTGAATAGGGCATTAAAACGTAGCTAGTGAACTAGGAGTTTAAAGATTCCTGGTGTTTGCTTGATATCATGTAAAAATGGTTGTAATTACTTTCTGTAAATCTGTCTGCCTTTTTTAACTCTCCCCCTTCCCTCAACTTCCCTGCCTGTTTTGCTTTAATCTTTTTTAAAAATCCTGAGCAACCTGAGGGTGACCAAAAGGGACAGCCACCGCTCCAGCCAGGGCCCCAGCAAATGCTTCACCAGTGAGAGGCCACCACTGCCACCAGCACTGGTCACGTCACCACACCGAGAATTTTAGAAACAGGGCAGTCTCACCAGTCTCACAACTCCTTTCACAATTCTACTGCAGGAGAGCAAAGTGCCACCTGCCATCAACCATGCACGCCAACACACACATGCACGAGGATGCCCACCCCTCCGTGTCTCAGACACGACTCAAGCAACTGCAGGCAATGGTGGAAAATCAGGTCGTTCATCTTCCTAAATTAAACTACAGGGGTTCTAGCTGGTTCTTACTGGAGAGGTCAGGAACGCCTTCCTGTATCTAAAGTGTCAGCTGTAAGAACTCTTTCCAGAATAATTCTGAAGTAACCGTCTGGTTTTATTCCCCTTTGTCTGCATTCACTTGGCAGGTGAAAGCCAGAAATCAGACTGAACCAAAGACCTGGAGGTGCCTGACCTGCGGACTGCTCTTGGCCACCCACTCCAGCTCAGTGCAGGGGCTCCCCGGGAGCTCCTCAGCGCAGGCACAGCTCTCCCACTGGGACCACACCATCTGCTCCCCAGCCAGGGCAAGCTATGGAAGCAAAAGAGTATTTTTATGTGCAACTGCAGCTGTCCCACAGTTTTCGCTCGCACAGGCCTGTTGGTGTGCATTTCAAATGAACATGGCTGTGCTGACTGAAGGTTTAAGCACAGATCAAGCTTCTGAGCACATTTTTGCTAGCAGTGGCGTTAGATGAACCATGGCGAGCGCACAGGCTGCAGGGTCAGGAAACAGCGCTGCAGGTGACTGGCCAAAGCCTGCCAAAGTGCTGGAAACATTTCCACCAACTTACAGGCTGAGTCAGGCTTGAAAAGGACAGAAAAGTCTTCTCAAAACTACTACATTGAGAACTCATTTTCTTTTTTTCTTTTTTTTTTTCCTGTGGTATGGTTACCAGTAACTAATATTATTCAACAACAGAAAAGATTTCTTGTAAACTTCATATTTATTGATTTTTTTGGGACAAATTAGATCTTCTGAATCCCAAAGTGTACATATATATATATTTATATATAGCTTTCTCCATAGGGAAAACACATATATCAAAGGAGGAGAGACATTTCTAAAGTGCCCCTTGTTATACAGTACTGAACATGATTTCTAAGAGCATTAGCATAAATCTGAAGTTTCTGAGCAGGAATGACAGCTGTGAGGAAAGAAGGGCTGGGGTTTGTTCTTTTCCCCACAGAACAGAAAGAAGTTTGCTGACTGTAAAACACAAACAAACAAAACCAAAGAAATGTTTCTGGTAGCTGTGGAGAAGGCAAACGCGAGCAGGGATGACCAGTGACATCTGGACAAGCTCACGGGCTGGCTGGGTGGAAGGACAAGCCTTTCTTCAGGTGGAGTTTAACACTGAGGAAAGGTTCAGACTTTAACTAGTCACAGAAAGCCAAGGGAGAGAGGAAAAGTGGTAAAAGCAGGACTTACGTGTGAGCAGGGCTAGTGACACTGATACCTTCAAACCATAAGGGAGTAAAAGATGAAGAGGTCAGTGGGATCACGTGTCCGTAAGGTAAAGGCCATTAATCCACCAGAAAGCTCTTCTGTCTGTATCAAATAAAATGGGAACCCTTCTCTCAATCTCCTACATATTTTACTGTGGAAACACTGACAGGGTACTCTGCACAATTTAGGAGTAACTGTGTGTCTGTGTCAGTGCTAGTGACCCAGTACCAGCTCTCCTGGGATAAGAAGCCAATGGAATTAAGGTGGGAGCTAAGTTTTCAATGCAGAAAGCAGGCCGTCATTCAAAACTGCATGTAAAAAGTGCAGGACAAATGTGTAAATATTGCTGCCGTACCTCCCTGTCAACACCTCCAAAAGGGGAACGATGTCCTGGGGAGGAGGGGGCTCACTCTCGGTGCCCATTTGCTGTTGCGCTCGCAGCAGCCATGCACTGCTGAGCTCCGCTTCCCAAGCAGGGATTCTTCTTCTTCAATAAGCTCAGCCATTGTTGGCCAGAAATTAGACTTTCTGCCTTGATTTTGTTATTTTGCATGGCTCCATGATTTGGAACAGGAAAGAAGAATGACAGAGAGCTGCTTCCTCCTCCTCCTAACACAGCTGCAGAAGACAAAGCCATGCAGTTCTGCCTAGGAAGGGAGATGACCCTGCTGCAAATACTCCTTTTTCAAGTGTCTCTGATGAAGAATAACTGTCCTGGTTTCAAACACCCATCTCCAGAAATACCACCTAAAGGCTCCCACTGGCACACAAAACACAGCTCTCTTGGCCAAGCACCTGAATGTACAACGGAGACAATAAAGCTCTGGTGACTCCCTTTTCCCCATAGCATTAATGGCAGACTAAATGTGAGAATGAACAACCTATTTAAATGTGGTTCAAGGATAAGGAATCCTTAAAGATTTGTCCATTCTGCTGTAGAAACTGTGCTAGCAACATGAGCAAAAGCTTCCTGGACTTGAGGATGAAAGGAAAGAAAAAAACAAACAAAACCAGTACTAACTACTGAGCAACCCACAGCTTAATAAATACAGATTTAATGCAATTTTCAGCCATGACTGCTCAGAAGGCACAATCACACTTGATTTATGTTTGCAGTAATTTCTGCCACCTCCAGCACAGTTTCAACTATAGTATGGACAGTCTAGAACTGGCAAGCTTTTTTTAATTTATCCCTGCCACTGTTAACAGCAGCCCACAACCAAGCTAAAGTCCTGCTGGAGCTGACAGGCATTTTGGACAGACTACAGATCAAGTTCTCCTGTGGAAGATCTTAACTCAAAACTAGATTTAGCTGGCTAGCACAGTGAAGGTGGTCTCATGACTGCTCAACCCCATCTTACCTCCTCCTCTGAATGGGTGTCATTTCCGAAGTGTAACCGGTTGGATGCTAGGAGGGACCATCCTCTCATCCTGCCTCACGGAGAACGTCCCCTGGCTACAACAGGAATTTTACCTGCATTAAGGACTGCAGAGTTTTTGTTTTTAGGAAGAGAGGAAGATGGAAAATAGAACGTTAATAGTAATACTACATGCAAAATGGTGCGAGGAACAGAAAGATCATGAACAGCAGCAATACAGACAGAACAGTGCAAGAAGCAGAATATTCAGTCAGCAATAAAACACATCCAAAGCAACCTCCCAGGCAGCCTGGCAGGGACCAGCACTCAGTATCCCTCACTCTCATTGGGAGTTTGCCGTTAACTGCAACGAGATCTGACCTCACTACCAGAAAAGATGGAACAAGATGGTTACTTAGGATGTGGGGTTTCTTTGGTGCACGTCTCACTGTAGTCTGTAAGACTCACTGTCAGGATATGCATACTGAGCTTGTGGACTATACTGTTATCCTACACAAGACTATTTTTTTCCCCAAAAGAAAAAAAGATGTCAAAATTGCTTGCACTTTGGAAGATATCACATGCACATTTATCCCTTCTCTAATCCATTAACTTCCACACTAAAGTGTGGTCAGTTCAGGAACAAACTAACAAAGAAAAGTAACCCATGCAGCAAATCAGTTCAATTTCTGTTGGTCTTCTTGTCCCAAGTTCCATTCTATCAGGCCAGATGAACACATTGCAAGTTGCTAGCACAAAGTGTCTGCCACTGTAAAAAAAAAAAAAAAAAAAAAAAGAAACCTGGGGCTTGGGACTGGCACAAGGAATCCTGAAACTGGGAGGGCCAAGCAGGAGTTCTGCAAAACCAATTATTGCATTAGCAAAACCAAGCCAAACCAGAAAACAAACCCCACCAAAAACGTCCGAACAAAACACTGTCATCCATTAAAATAATAAAAAACTTTTTTTTGTTGTTTTGACATAGCTATAAAAATCAAGTCATTTATAAAACTGCAACAAATGAAGTCCGGTTGTGTATTCAAAGAACCATAGAACGGTTTGGGTTGGAAGGGGCCTTAAAGATCATCCGGTTCCAACCCCCCTGCCATGGCCAGGGACATGCCCCACTAGATCAGGTTGCCCACAGCTCCATCCAACCCACTGAACACCTCCAGGGATGGGGCATCCACAGCTTCTCTGGGCAACCTGTTCCAGTGCCTCGCCACCCACCCAGCGCAGAATTTCTTCTCGTATCTCATCTAAATCTATCCTCTTTCAGCTTAAAGACGTTACCCCATCCTATCACTACATGCCCTTGTAAAAAGTCCCTCTCCAGCTTTCTTGTAGGCCCCCTGAAAGGGTGCTATGAGGTCCCCCCGGAGCCTCCTCTTCTCCAGGCTGAACAACGCCACTCCCTCAGCCTGTCTTCGCAGGAGAGGGGCTCCAGCCCCTTGATCATCTTCGTGTCCTTCCTCTGGACCCGCTCCAACAGGTCCATGTCCTTCTCGTGCTGGGGGCCTGAGCTGAACGCAGGCTCCAGGTGGGGTCTCACGAGAGCAGAGCAGAGGGGGACAATTCCCTCCCTCGCCCTGCTGCCCACATTGCTTTTGGTGCAGCCCAGGGTACGGCTGGCTTTCTGGGCTGCAAGTGCACATTGCCAGCTCATGTCAAGTTTCTCGTCCACCAGAACCCCCAGGTCCTTCTCCTCAGGGCTGATCTCAATCCATTCTCCACCCAGCCTGTGTTTGTGCTTAGGACTGCCCTAAACCAAGTGCAGGACCTTGCGCTCGGCCTTGTTGAACCTCACGAGGTTCCCCCAGGCCCACCTCTCAGCCTACCCAGGTCCCTCTGGATGCCATCCCTTCCCTGCAGCGTGTCGGCCGCACCACTCAGCTTGGGGCTGTTGGCAGACTTGCTGAGGGTGCACTCGGTCCCACTGTCCATGTTGCCGACAAAGACGTTAGACAGCACCAGTCCTAGTACTCCCCCCGAGGAACACCACTCATTGCTGTTCTCAGCTTGGACATCAAGCTGCTCACCACAACTCCTTGAGCATGCCCATCCATATCCAACTCCTTCATCACCAAGTGATCCAGCCATCAAAGCTACGTCTCTCCAGTTTATAGACAAGGACATTGTGTGGGACAGTGCCAAACGCTTTGCACAAGTCCAGGTAGATGATGTCAGTTGCTCTTCCCTTATCCACCAACGCTGTAACCCCATTATAGAAGGCCACCAGGTTTGTCAGGCACAATTAGCCCCTAGTGAAGCCACGCTGGCTGTCACCAATCACCTCCTTGTTTTCCATGTGCCTTAGCATTATTTCCAGGAGGATCTGCTCCATGATCTTGCTGGGCACAGAGGTGAGACTGACTGGCCTGTAGCTCCCTGGGTCTTCCTTTTTCCCATTTTAAAAATGGGGGTAATGTTCCCCCTCTTCCAGTCAGTGGGAACTTCACCAGACTCCCACAGCTTCTCAAATATGATGGATAGTGGCTTAGCAACTTCATCTGCCAGTTCCCTCAGGACTCATGGATGTATCTCATCAAGTCCCAGGACTTGTGCACCTTCAGGTTCCTTAGCTGGTCTCGAACCTGATCTTCTCCTACACTGGGCAATTCTTCATCCTCCCAGTCCCTGCCTTTGCCTTCTGGGACTTGGGCAGCATGGCTAGAGCTCCTGCCGGTGAAGACTGAGGCAAAAAAGTCACTGAGTGCCTCAACCTTCTCCATATCCTGGGTAACAAGGTCTCCCGATTCCTTCTGGAGAGGGCCCACATTTTCCCTCGTCTTCCTTTTATCACCATTGTATCTACAGAACTTTTCTTGTTGCCCTTAATGTCCCTGGCCAGATTTAATTCTATCAGGGCTTTAGCTCTCCTAAACTGATCTCCGGCTGCTCAGACAATTTCTCTGTATTCCTCCCAGACTACCTGTCCGTCCTTCCTTCCTTCCACCCTCTGTAGGCTTCCTTTTTACGTTCGAGTTTGTCCAGGAGCTTCTTGTTCATCCATGCAGGCCTCCTGGCGTCTTTGCCTTTTTCCTTTCAGTAGGCAGGACAGAGAATTTCCTTGAAATGCCATAACAAGTCACAGTGATTTTAGATGTTTTTTTGAAATATAATATATTGACGGGAAATACCTTTAACGCATTTTTTTTTGTCACTGTATATGTACCCTGGTCCACCAAACCATCTACCTTAAAGTTTCTTGTTTAGAGAGGACACTCTGTCTTCTTCCTCCAAAAATGAATTTTGTCTAATAATCCTGCAAAATAATCAACCTTACAAAAGGCCTTCTTCAAATGTTATATTTATATATATATGTATATACATATATATACACACACATACACACATATATATAAATATAGACTTCTATGATTTTTTCCCATTCTACGCAATGTCTCAATAAAGAGATCAGCAATTTTATTCTACAAAGAAGCAACACATAAAAGGGGAAAATTAAAGTCTTAAGAACATCATATCCATATTTCACTGATTACACATAAAAGGAAAAAAAATCACCATGAACAACTGTCTTTGAAGTTTTCTCGGATTAGCAAAACTCAAGTGCAGAGCGGCCCCGTCTCGCTATCACCGGCAGGCTCGTGGCTGGGCGGCTGAGCCAGCCCCAGCCCCGCGCACCCCGCCACTCTGAGTTTTCTGCACTTCCCTCCCGCGGAGTCGGACGTGGTTGGAATGTATGGAGTTTAGGAAAGGTTCCCAACAACGACTTTGCCGTCGGACGATCCTCTCTAGGCCAGCTTCAGTGTGCTCACTGGGAATGACGGCATGGTTACCATAGTCACCGGGTTTAGGACCGTCTGCCCCACCAGCTGCGGGTGATGGACAACTTGGGTTCCTACAGCAGGCTTGGCCATCACCGCTTGCTGGCCAAGGCTTGTGGTTCCATTCACTTGCTGGTGAGAGATAGTGTGAGCAATGTGGCTCACCACAGGCTGGCTGACGGCCACGGGCTGAGGGTAGATGGGCAGCTGCTGGCCAAGGTGGGCCATGTGGTTGATGGTGGCTGGGTGCACAGTGATGTGGCCGATAGGCTGAGCAGCAGTGGTAAGTTGCACAGGGCTGGACGTGGAAGGTGCAATGTGAGCAATGTGCTTGGTCTGTGGACCCTGAATCACGTGGTTGACAGTCTGAATGACCGAAGCGTGGGTAGTGGCGGTGTGGGCAATAACAGTCGATTGCACTGTCGAAGCCGCCACGATGTGAGTCTGTGCTGGGACGATCGCCTGCGGCTGGACCAGTGCTTGTGTCTGGATGGGAGGCTGTGCGTGGGCCGGGGTTTGCTTCTGCTGGATAGACAGGTGCTGAGGCAAAACTGCTGGGTGATGGGAAGCAGCATTTGAAGGGACGGCTTTCAGGAGCTCTGGGTGCTGGCGCTGGGTTAGTTTTGGTAATGAGTTCACTGGCCTGTCATCTTCCATGTCTTCATCCATGTTGTCTTCACCCTCTGGAAAAAAATGAAAGGAAGAAACTCCCATAAAAAAGAAAGCAGAGCATGAACTGGGCTAACCAGCCTCTCCTACATGGCAGCACAAGCAGAAGAGATGGCAGCAGGAGGAGATGCTGAGCTACGGAAGGGCAGCACAGCACAGCAGGCTCCACTGAGCCCCAGTGGGGTGGCACACCCCTCTCTTCTCTGCGTGTGGGCCAAGGACACGGAGCCAGGCTCTCAGCCCAGAGAGGGGTGCCCACAGAAGGCTGAGAGATCTCACTTGGCAGGCAAGGGAAGCAACTTGAGCAGAGGCAGACAGACAACCTGGGATTAGGAGTGCTCTGTGCGCAAAGAGAACAGGACTTCTTATCCTGGCAAGTTGTTCTACCACTTGGAACTACCCCTTCTGCTCCCAGAGCAGGAAGGAAACACCGATGAAGAAACACGGCAGCAAGTTCCTCAGCCTGGTTCTGGAAAAAGGAGTCTTCATTCAGCCCACAAATTAATGAGGCAATACTGACCCTAAGGAGATGAGGATCGTGAGCAGGGCATCTTGCACTGCATGCTCTGAAGACAGCCATGCAGTAGACTAAAAATCTCAGAAGATATGGAAGCAGCAGGAAAACCAGGGAACGTACTTCCCTTTTGCAAGCGCTGTGGTTAGTAGTAGCTTGAAGACAACATTTTCAGCTGAGGCCGGCTGATGCCCCTGTTTACAAAGCACCCCTACTCTCAGCTTCCACCTGGAGATGGTTGAGAGCATGTTCAAAGGTGACGAACCCAATAGAGGACTCTGAATGAACCAGAAAGTTCATGTTTTCCCTTTCTGGAACCTGCTGTATCGCCTGCCTGGAGCACCAAGAGCAAATGCTGTTATGATTCAAAGGAGTTGCTGCAAATAGTTATGAACTGCTACCCCCTCCCGATCCCTGGAAAGCAAAGCACTGTCCATCCACGACTGCCTATTCTTCCTGCTGCAGATCACTGGTACGGAGAAAAGCATGCACTCTCCTACCTCACAGGAACTTCTTACTGGGAACAGCACACTCGATTTTCGTTAGTATCATTTTATCTTCATAGTGAATCCTTCTCGTGCAACGTGAAGGCTCATTAAGTTGGTCAAATGCTCTGGTGATCTCTCCTGTACCAATTCCTTCTTCTCTGCATGGCTGAACACCTTCCCACCTCCATGCACAAATACATCGAGATGCTTATACACCAATCAGTTCTACTGAGCAGCAGTGCACAGCTGTGCAAGAGGGAAACTACATTTTGAGAGCAGGGAGCTTCACGTGAGATACTAGCAGACTGACTGTGCAAACCTGCACTTAGTGTTTACCTAACATTGTTGATGCATGATTTTCAGTATACTTTACACAAGTAGAAGTATTTTATTAGACCAGCATCAATGATTAGAAAACTCTTGAAAACCTTTTACTTAATTCTGAATGCAAAGAAACCGTGATAGTGCTAAATGAAGACTCCCAACACCACCACCACTACATAGCTGTGTCAGTGATGTACAGTGATGATAAAAGAAGAGAGAAATGGCAGATACCTGATGCTGTCGAGGTAGATGCCTGGTCATCCTCTGGCTGAACTGTCTGTCGAATAATTCTGTCAATCTCCATGATGTCCATCCACTGGCTCAACTCGTTCTTTACTTCTGCCAGTCGCTGCTGGGTAGCGATCTTCTCTCTTGCCAGCCGCTCCATCTCGTGTTCATATTCTTTTTCCTTTCTCTTTAAAGTCTAAAGACAGGAAGAAATAAAACAAAAATCTAAGGAGAAAAAAGACAAATGTAATCTATGCCAACCTGGTCATTCCCACATCCATTGCTGGTTTTCTTCTACTACCAGCTATACTGGTGGAGACTTGTTCAGATGTAGTTATGCCCTTCAAATTCATGCAGAAGGGGAAAGGACGAGACCTGGCCATGAAAACCTGAAGGGTTACTTTGGCCAACCACTTTCTGTTTTCTGAAGGAAAACCGATGAGCGTCCGAAACTGAAATGGTTAACCAAGCCCGGTGTGAGGCACTTCAGCTCCAGGGGTAACAGCCTAAAGCTCCTTAGGAAAAGTTGTAAAGCTTTTTCTCTGAAAAAAAAGTATTTCTGCCACTCTGCGGACAGAAAATTAAACCTTCTTCCTGCATTCTTTCTCTCTCCTGACCTCCACAGTTCTTCCTCTCTCCACTTCTGACCTTGCTCCCGGGCCGTGGCAGCAGCGGCCCGGCGCACTCCAGGGGAAGGTGCCGGGGAGGCGGCAGAGCAGGTGGCTGGAGTCTGCTGGCCCCAGTCATCTTTCAGGAACTATTCTGGGACGCGTTTTGTTGTAGCTTGCCGTGTAAAGACGGAGTTCCCGGCTGAGCCGCTACTCGGCTTAGTAACGAACCTGGTGTAATTACCAAGAGCCTGCCTCCCTCTCCAGTAGCTCCCCTTGCTCTGTGCCAGCAGCACCCCACCGCAGGCGCAGTCCCATGGGCTCTGCAGGAGCTGCACGTGTGTGCTACCCTCCAAGGGGAGCCCGGGAGGCTCCAACAGAGCTGTCCCCAGCCCCCCAGCCCCTGCAGCACAAAGCTCGTGTCTCCAGTAGGAGCTTGGTGTTTCTGCCATCTCCCACGCCTGGATCTCCTGTACCAGGGCTAGAGGACGCCCTGCAAGCCGGGCTGGGTAAAAGGGGCTGATGCAGCCCAGAAGGGCTGGCGGGACAGGGAGCAGACCCCCTCCTGCCTCTGTGTTTCTTCCCATCGGTGCCACTGGGGGCCTGGTACTGATGGGGGGTCATCATCTGCCTGTGCTCCTCCCTGAGCGGCGTCATCGGCGGCCCCCCTGGACAGACTGCCACCTGGCACCTGCCTGCTGATGGGTTAATTTTTGCAAATCATCCTGCCCACGTCAGGTGCCAGGTTTTCCAGTCACACATCAGAAACTCCACAGGGTCAGCCAAACCTTAGTCGTTCTGACTGCGCTTCCCTGTATGTTCTCAAACAGCAAACACCTTCAGAGACACGCACTGGTCTCCTGTACCTTTTTTCTGAAACAGGAATTTCTTGCTGCAGCAGTATTATCACAACAGATCCTACTCTATACAAAAAAAGAAACGTAAGTCACGGCAGTTATATTTATTTTTAAAATAAGCAGCAACCACACTGACACTCCTTTCACCAAATCCAAACCCTTGCGATCTTCCAACAGAATTAGCACGTAAAGCTAGAACTGAAACGGGCAGAGGAGACCCTGAAACTCCATAAAATAAGTAATTAAGAATGAAACATCAACAAAAGGAATTCATACAAATGGCCAACCACCTGTCTTTCCAGGTCTGAAATTTCATTCAGCCGAGGCATGTATCCGGGACAGCTGCAGGTCTGTAGCTGCTATCTGACCCACTTCTCCAGCACCGCTCCCACTGGGAACTGCCGGGAAGGCAACAGCGAAGGCTTTGATAAAGTGCTTGTAACTGGGACAAAGACTGAGCCGCCAGCCAAGACACAGAAGGATGCACACCCCGGGTTTGATCCAGGCCCGAAGACTCAGACCGTTACTGCCCAGAAGATGCTGCTTTCCTCTGCACCGCCTTGCAGTTTCTTCTGGGCCGTGGTCCCACAGCAGGAGCTCCCTGCCCGCAGCCGAGCACCAGGCTGGAGTCCCCCAGCGACGCCTGGAAATCACTGCTTTAAGGACGACTGCACCCAAATTAGGTGAACCCCAAACACTGAACTACGAGGCCGCCCAGCCCTGCCGCTGCGTTCAGCAAGCCAGAAATCCCTGCCGGGCACCAGGCAGCTCAGCCAGCACCGGGTGGCAGGAGGAGCGCTCACAGGGACATCCCGTGCTGGAGGGGGGCTGGTGGAGCAGCAGCCACGGCCGGCAACCCCTGTGTCACCGCAACGCCTGCAGGCCCCGTCCCTGCCACGGCGCTGACCCGCAGCGAGGCCTCCAGCCGTGCTGCGGAGCTGGGCCGAGGGCACGAGCCTGGCATGAGGCAACGCCGTGCGGCTCCGCCGGCACAGCTCTTCCCAAGCACCAAAGTTCGGCCCCGACCCTCCTCCCTACACCTGTGCCAGCACCACTGCAGGACTGCTTCTTTTGACGTTAAGAAATCGGAAGCCTTGGTTGCTCTGGAAACTCTTACTCTGCAGCATGAAGAAGGTACTGTGACAGTCACAACGTTAAACTTGGCTTTTGTTTTACTTCTTAGGCACTTGAAAAAAATCTACAAACACATCGTGAACCCTGACAGTGCTGTGGGAGAAGCCAATCTGTCTACCCCAGGAAGATATCACGGATTTCCTGCTTTTCATGCGGATGCGTCCGTGGCTTTTGGCGGTTGAGAAGTTGTGCACACCAGCTGCCAGCTCTAGCGAAAAGGAGTTGGTGACTCCACTCCGAGCATTTAGAGTTCTTGCAGTTTAACTCCTAACCACACGTGAAACCGGGAGCAGAGGCCACATAAAGCGCCCAGGAACAGTCTGCTGCAGGGACGAGTATCCCTCTTGTTTGGCAGTTTCTTCCATTTCCCAGAAGGGCGGAACAATTCTGAAAGTGAAGGCTGTATTTACAAGGTCATTCAGCCACGCACGTCAGCATGCCTTGATGCAAAGTACAAGAGCAGTCCCAGGGAAAACACGCCTGTTCTGAGGCTGGGAGCGAGCCAGGCAACGCTGGGGAGCTGCACGTATCTGCTGCGGCGCTGCCTGACCTCAAACCCGCCCCGCACACGTGGAGATGGTGACGAGGAAGGGAGGGCACGGTGAGGTCTCTCATCTTTTATTGCAACAGCAGTGACCAAATCGAAATCCATACGGGGGTTTGCTTTTGCTACCCATGGGATCCGCTTTTCCTCCTATACATGCAGCTGCCAGCTTCAAAGCAGCCTTTTCCCACACGGATTATTAAAGCAAACCAGCACAACCGCAGTGACAGCAAGCACACGACGCAATACGAGCTGTAACATTTTGCGCCTTTGTGCCCATTCTTCTCACTGCAGAGCCATTATTTGGTCCTTGTGCGCATCCCACTTGCCATTATTTGGTAAACAAACCAGAAACAAACTACTGTTGTCACTACACTGCAACACTCATTTGTCACTGTAAAGAATTTTCCATTTTATAGCTGGCTGTAATTAAATTGCTTATTCTTATGTCAAGATGGAAAATAATGCTCCCAATGCTCTCTGCGCTTGCCTCAAGAATAATGCTAACCCTGTAGTTGGCATCAGTGAGGCTTAAAAGGTCTTATTAAAAAGCTCCCCTTATAGGCATTATATTAGCAATTTAAAAACTCACTTTCAATTATAAGCTTTTCCAGAAGTATGTTTCAGTCGCTGTGCTCTATTACACAGCATTCACTGATTAAAAATTCCCCATCAATGAGCAATCATGAAAGTAATTTGTAATTTTGAACCAGATTCCTTAACTCTTGGCTACCGTGACTGCACGTGCCGGAGCAGACCCTGAGGAGCTCTCGGCCCCCAGGAGCCCCCCGTGCCGCCATCCCGCGTGCGGCACCCCCGCAGACTCCAGCAGAAGACGACCGGTCAGTGCGGGCTGTGCGGTGCCATACACCACTCTGACGCCTGTGTATAACGAAAACAGCTAAATCCTAAGAAAAGGCTCTTACCCTCGCAGGGACTGCCACGCCGCAGCAGAGCTGCGGGATGACACCAGCCTGCCTCTTGAAACGCCTCAAGGAAGGGGGCTCGCTGTGGAAAGTGCAGTCCCCAAACAGCCTAAGTCCCCAAGGCTGTTGGCAGAGCTGTTACACCCACCTGCGGTACTTTTGGGATGTTAATGAGTTATATCAATTTTGGACATTACTGCTTCGTATCTTGCTACATCTTCTATGAAGTTCTTCAGGTGCAAGGAACGGTTTCTCTAAAACTCAGCATCTGAAGCAACCGCGTGCCCAACCGGACCGAGCCCACAGTGATGGAGGAGAACCAGAGCAAGCCTGAAATCCAAGTGCCTGCCTCCCGCGCGGCTGTCCCGCGTGGCGTCAGGCCGTGCCCGCGGCCTCCATACACGTCGGCCTCGGCTGCCCCCGGCAGCACGGCCCGGGCCTGCGGGAGGTGCAGAGAGCAGCGCCGGGCAGGATGAGGCCCCGCAGCGGAGGTGAGGGTGGCGCTTGTTCTCCGGGAGCTCGCTTGGCTGGTGGGAAAGCCCCGGCTGGTTGCCACAGGAACAAAATCCCTCGTTTCCATGGCAACTGCATCTCGGCTGGCTCTTACAGATGCCATCTCGCAGCGGGGCCGCGCAGGCTCCCGCATGCTCTTGTGCCACGGACCGCAGAACACAGGCGCAGCGCCGCCAGCAGCCGAAGCAGCTGCTGCCCCGTCGCTGCCCACGGCCGCACAGCCGGGAGCAGGTACGGCCGGGCACCGAACCGCCGCCATCCCTCACGCGTTTTGCTGGGAGCCTTTGCTCAGCAGAGGGCTCCAGTCTCGCTTACCCAGAGGCAAGGGAACCTCGGGACGATGTGCAGAGCTCTGGGGCCCTAGGGCAAAGGCTCACCTGCCCTGGCCCAGGCTGCAGCGCGTCTCTGCCAAGGGAGGCGCAGCCTGCGGCGGCAGCAGACACTGCATTTCACTGCAAGCACCGACAGGCTCAGCACCTTTTATCTGACCACCACTTGGTCTCACACGCACAACAGCATCTGTCTGTGGCTATCCAACGAGAGCCGCTGTTTGCTGGTGCCCACACGCCGAGCAGCCACATCCCTGAAGGCCCCGGGCAGCACCAGCCCATGGGGCACGTCCAACACAGCCCCGCCAGGCCGGCCCGAGCGCCCCGCGGGGAGGCTGCGGCCCACGGCACGTCTCACATCTCACGCCTTGCTTCCCACCGCGGGGGTCTTGCAGGTGCTCCCTTCCCAGCTGACTGTGGGAAGGTGAGAGTTTGTCTGCGGAGGGAGGAGAGGAAGGAGGAGGTGCAGAGCAAGGATTTCGGGCTGTTTACCACTGGCTTTGCATTATTTCCAGTCTCCTAAGCTCTCAAAACTAACACTTCATACAAACACCGAAACCAAGACACACCTCGCAGTACGAAGCGGGGACCACGCTGCCCTGCTCCGAGGCCTGACCACCAGCACCCTGCGGCAGCCAGCCCCTCACACGCACGGCTGCTGCCTCGCAGACACCTCAGAGGAGGAGACGCAGTGTGCAGAGCGGTGCCAACGGCCTCTGCAGGCCCACAGACCTGCCGGGCCGTTTGCCAGCGGCCCCGTGACCTGGCGTTTCCGTTTGTTTAACCCCCAGACAAGGACGACAGCCACGGAGAGCTGTTATATTCTAGGATGTGACTTCACCCTCACACGCACGCAGCAAGCACTGTGCTTTCAGGAAACGAGCGAGCCGCTTGCTGTCCCGGCTTTCCTGCACGTGACAAGAGCTGTGCTGGTGAGGGGCTTGTGACCATCACATTTCTGGGCACCCAGCACTGCTCCCTCTGGTTTGCAGAGGAAGAGATAAATATCCAGACAGAAATACTCCACAGAATAGGGAATCTGTCTGGAGAACAGAATCATGAGAGAATGAGAACATGTATTATTATTACTAGTCATTATTTGCACACTGTTAGCACATAAGACTCCTGATAAAAAACGCAGTGGGCCACAATCTCTGGAACAAAAATATACTTGAAAAACGGCTATTTGCACTGGCCCTGCAACTCCGAGAGGATCGAGCCTCCCGCGAGCACAGCTCTCTGAATGAAGTATAAATAGTTACTAGGATAGAGGGTAGCAAGAATCCAAATCGGGAAGACAAAGAATAAAGGACTTTAAAAAAAAAAAAAAAAGAGAGAGAGAAGCAGCAAATGACTGGAACACAGAGTGCGAACACAAACCAAGGCAAGGCACAGCAGCTCCCAGTGGCGATCACCAAAACCATGCTGGCTTTCACCAGTTCTGCAGATCTGCTCTATTCTTTGACATGACTTTCAAGGTTAAGAAAAATCCAACGTTAAAAAAAATACTGAAGCATTGTCTGCAATGACAATGTGTTAAGTGTGGTTGTGTGGTTTCGTTGTTTGTTTTTTTTTTTTAAATAATCTCTGTCATTCAGGAAACGTGAGACATTTTCAATGATGCTAGTAGATACTGGATGCCCCAAATACCCTGAAATGTGGTGTCTGTTATTTGGAAAATTATACTGACCAAATAATTTTAATTTGCTTCACACGGCAAATATGTCTGTGGTAGAACTAATAATTTTCTGCAAGCTAAAATCAATCACACTGCATTTCAAGGAGCGATTATTATTAGTGTCAAGATCAGTGGATGTGAGGCTCCTAAGCCTTTCCTGAGCCTACGTGAGGACGTACAGACGGCAGCTCTGGGAGGCAACCCGCAGTTACGCTCCGGAGCTACAGCCGAATCTCTCACCGTTAGAGACGAGGAGGAGATAAATGCGGAGACATTATCGCTGCATCTACGTGCTGCAGTATTCTTGTATCTTTCTTGGAGGCATCTCGCTGCGGCTGCTGCGTGAGACAAAGCACGGTTTTGGATGGGCCCTGGCTACGGCCCTCCCTCTGTGACTATCTCTGCGAGTTCGGCTCAGCCCCCAGGCAGGACGCGCTCAGGAGCTCCCCGTGGGCACACACGGCTTCCCGGGGCTCCGAGCGGCTGCCACGCAGGCGAGGGCTTCCCCGTGACGGGAGCGCGCTTCCTAACAGCGCGTTTTGGCGGATGCTGGCAGCCCTGACAGCCACGTGCCCGTGGGGGAGCTGTGACGGAGGCCCGCCGCCCGGCAGGAGCGGCACGCCGCCCCGGCCATCCCCAGCGGCCATCCCACACGTCTCGGAGGCAGCAGCGAGGCGAAGGGAGCCCCGCTGACGGCCTGACCTCCCCGGGGCCGGGGGCCCTGCCTGAGCAGAGCTGGGCGGCGCCTTCCCACCCACCGCAAACCTCGGCCTCGGGTCTCAGGAGACCGAGCTCCTGGTGGCTCGGGAAGGCGCCGATCCTCCCGCACCGCCTCTCTCCCCTGTTTCTCCACTGCGGTAAGGAGGTCAGCGCTAGTTACTCACGCTGCGGTAGCTCCACCTACGGCCCACAGATCAGATCTGGGTCACCAGAGGATTTCTGTCGACCTACCTCCCTCACTGCTTCGGCCGCGGAGGAAACAGAACAGATCTCCGGGCAGCATGAAAAAGCCCGTGGTTAAACACAAACCACCGCCTGCACCTGCGCGAGGCCACAAATCAATGCCACAAACGTGCACGGGAGAGGGTTTACGACTGCCAGCGCCGGCGGCTCCGCGGCTGACCCGTGCCCGCCGTCCCCGCACGGCCGGCGCTCGGAATCCCCCCGCCGCTCTCCGAGGCGGCCCTGAGGCGGGGGCAGCCCTGCAGGCCCCAGCACGCCCCGCTGGGCTGCCCCCAGAGCCCCCTGAAACCCTTACCACAACGCGACAGGATGGTGCCAGCTACTGGGGACGCCGAGTTGTGAATCACAACAAATACGAAACCAGAAGAGTGGAGCACAGCAAGAATTCTAAACTAAAAGTTTTATGTATGGTTCAATCCTTTCTGGAAGTTTTCGTAATTCTCAGCTGATCGGTATGCTGCCAACCCACCCAACCTGTACAAATTCAGTATCACCGACCTGTGCAGAAACTGAGCAACACAGAAGAAGGGGTTACGAGAAGTGGGCTCTGCTTTTGCTAAATCTTACATAGGCCCTGAGCAGCCACAACGTGTTTCTGGCCCCCCAACATGGAAGCCATGCTTTGCCCCCAAGATGATGGGGGAGCGGGGAGGGGAACAAAGGGTAATATTTCCAAACTGGTCTTAAAACTATCCCCTTTTTAGACTAGCCTATTGACACTCAACAGCTTTTGTGTTACTAAATATATTAGCTACTATTGAAATCTATCAAAACTGAATGTGACTGCGATGCTGACTGGCTAAGACACACTATAAGCTGCGAGGTTCACAGAGCATTCCTATAGGACCACACAAATTAGTATCTAGCAGATTCCTTTTCTCCCTGGCGTAGCAATTTGCAGAGAAAAATGCAGTATCTCAGCAACCAATTCCAACACATCCTGGAGCCTAATCTCGTAACAGCAGCTGACAGCCAGGCCCTGACGGCGCCGGGTCACCTAATTAAAGACAATGCCCCGGGATTAACACAAGGCTGTGAGCTACCTGGGAACACCCGACGTGGTCAAAACCTGACGAAGCATTTTGCCTGCGTAAGTCTGTTTGCAGAATGAACCAACACTTGAGCGGAAAGTGCCGCTAGGAGTATCTCAGACCTTTTGGGATGTGGACCAAAATACAAGCTGGTCTTACTAGCGCTGCAGAAAATCGCCTGACCACCCTCAGGGGCCAGTTCCCGTTTTCTTAAAGTACAGACACAGGGAACAATCATGCCCAACAGATGGCACCCACCTCTTACAGTCACCCGGTTTCCCATGGCCTGTGTCTTTCCTGGCAGTAACAGCAAAGAGAAAGAGACAGAAAAGAAGTCACAGGTGCCCACAGAAAAGTGTTTGGGTAGAACGGTAAGAATTGGAAGGGAAAACCAAGGCACAAGCAGGATCAGCATCACTATTCAGTTTATATAAATAACAGCTGAGACAGGGAGCCTTGTACAATTTTACTTGTATTTCCACTATCTCCAATGTACACTTTATCAGTATTTCTATCACATCATAGTGACACTAACATGACAACAGGAGATGAAGCTGATACCAACTTCCTGCTGCTTTATTATAATTTCAAAATCCCCCTCATTTATTATTTTGTAGTTGACTGAACGTCTAGCAGGACTGCCCCTGGCACCTGTGGCTGCAAAGCATTGTGTAACATGGGCTGAACTCTGCTGCGCTGAGGCACACACAGCAATTTTGTTTTCTTGTGACTATTTGTCTGCAGTGCTATGAGGTCAGAGCCTACTTCCCTATAATTGTAAAGAGTATCAGCACACACCTTTGCTATCTGCGAACAAGAACAGGAACCCAAGCTCCCCAGGTAACAGAGGCCACTGGGCTCCTAACCTCTTCCTATCAGGCTCTCAGAGAAAAGCAAAATCACAAAACAAAACAGTTATGAAATAAAGCCCATGCAATCAGGTTGTACACATCACTGCTTTTGTCACGTCCCGTGCACTCCTCTCCCGTGCCTGCTCTCTGACAGCACACCCAGAGTACGAGCAATGGTACTCGACTACAACACAGCTGCCATTTCAAAACCCTGTGCTACGCTCCGCTAGGTTTGGTTTGTGTTTTAGAACCTTAAGTGCTTCCTAAAGCTATTACTTAAATGATAGCAGGGTGATAGTTGTGGGTTTTCTAGCAACTAAAAAATATGTAAAAGATTTATAATTTTGTTTACCCTTTCCAAACTCCTGTGTGCGAGTCACAAGCGAGACAGTGGTCAAGAAAATCACTGTCCCTTCTGGCAAGGGGACGGCTTCCAGTCACTCAACAAGGTTCAAACACTGGCTTTTTTTATTTCTATTGCATGACACGTTTTGTGGCTACTGCTGCAAAGGAAGCTAATCCACCGACTGCTCTCTAGATAGAGCCTCCCTTCGGGTACGTCTCACCCCAGGAGGTGAGGGATGGTAAGGGATCTGATTTCAGATGTCCGCAGCCGCCCGGGGCCCACATCACTCTCGGCAGACGTGCCAGCCGGAGCGCTACACTCTCTGATTCAAGAAGAGAATCCCAAGTTCCTTGTACTCGATGACTGTGCAAGCTATCCAAAGGGATAACAATCCGTCAGTGCCAGTGCACGCGAGGCACAGCCCTGCGCTACGTGCTGGAAGCTACTGAAAGATGCCCAGCAGCGGGAACTCGAGCGTTCATGCCTCAGGCAGCATGCCGAGGGACAGGGAGCTCGGAGCCTCCCCCAGCTTCTCAGGCTCAGAACCCCTCCTCCTGGACGGATGCAGCCTGCCGTCACGGCCCTGAAGCTAAAATCAATCCTTCAGTGGCTCCATGAGGAGCAGGAACTGCACTTGCTGTGCATGTGCAGCTCCCACTGACTGCAGTGGAGACCAGCCCTGTGCTCCAATTTAATCTTTCACACTTTTAAGCAGGTTCCAATTTGCTTTACTTACTGAACACCTTTTTTTTTTTTTTTAAGTCCGATTTCTCACCTCTTTCTGACGCCCACAGATGATACCATACCCTTGTTCCATGACCACAGCCTATTGCTGCTGGGAGCCTTTATTACTCGCAATGAAATTCAGGCTAATTAGACAAGATAGAATCAATTGATCGGGTCAGGTAAACAATGCGAAGCAGCTCTGCTTTGCATGTGAGTGCTGCTCACATGGAGACACGGAGACTAGTGATGGACTCAGGTTCTTACCGGGCAAGTTTTACAGAAGGTAGCTGGCACTGAATTAAAACAACCCAACAACAAAACAAGTTACAGGCACACTTTTCAAGGTGAGGGACTTGATCAGATTCGGCATCACAGCTTGGTTTTATGCATTCTGATCAATAATCCGGCCACTACAGGGCTGGAATGTAAAGGAGCTCTATTTTTTTATTCAAGAGTACAGGCAGACCAACTTCTCACTTCAGATACGTGGGCTTTGTCTGCGGTGCGGCACCTCTCTGCGCCACAAATCGCTCCGTTGGCAGCGTCCTCTTTTATCTATGAAACGTGTAAACCCTAACTTAAGCATTACCAAAGGACTTTAAAAATCCACTCGTCTTGTTCTGTTTTTGTTAGCATAGATGGGAAACTGCACCATTTTTAGGTGCACGATGTGTCACTTCACGCAGTTTGAGCCAAAGAGACCAGGCGAGGATATTTTAAATGTTTCACGCAAACAATTAGCATTACTGATTAGCACAGATAAATCAGTTTGTGATGGGTTTCTACTCCCGGCAGGAGGTCAGGAATCAGCTCTGTAATTTGTTGTTCACCTTACAAGAGCATCCGGTGCTCTCAGCTTAGATGGTGACTTGAGGAGAGGTGGCAGAAGAGCTCATGCTGCAAACAGAGGTGACAAAGGAGGAAGCAGGCACAAGGAAAACGGAAGGAACCAGCGTGCTAATGAGAATAAAATCATACAAGGTCTCCTGCATCAAAATCCAGTGACTGATGTTGATGTTGACACACTCTCTACTGCAGGATTATGTTGCTGTTTTTTTGTTTAGGAAAGGACAAAGTCCCTTTTACTTCCTAGGATAATCACTCCCCGCTTTATTCCTATTTCACATCCCTGTCCACTGGTTTGAGTTTGCCAAACTATTTTTCTTTCCATCTGGCAGTGATCTGGGACTGACGGACACTGTCCTTGCTTTAGCTTCAGTCTAAAGCAGTCACATCTGACAGAGGGCAATGACACTGATCCGGGCAGCGGTGGCCTTGTCAGCAGGTCAGCTGAGGACACGGCAGCGATGCAAAGGGAGGTCAGCGGAGGAGGCCTGCATTTGCAATCAGACGAGGAAATTGGGCACATTTCCTTCAAAATGAACCATGTGGTTGTTTATTTGCGAATCTAAAGAGATGTCAATTACCTCGAGTCCAGTACAACACTACTTCATTTTGTGTTTTTAGCATAAACTCAGCCCCTGAGGGGGCACCGGACCGAGGGCCACACAAACTGACAGGCGCTGCTTTCGCCCTCCTGCAGGGGAGGCGTCGAGAGGTGCACAGGGGCTGTCCCCGCGCCGCGGGACGGGGCTCCGGGCTGCTTCAGTGCTGGCATCCCCAGGAGCTGGCTGCTCCCAAGAGCGGCTTTGATGCAGCACCTCAGCTGCTCTGATGCAGCACCCCGTTCCCAGAACCCGGACCACGGGAAGATGTCGGCTGTGAAGGTTTTGCTGCGCTAACACACTTGTTGGGCTAGCTGGTGGACAGCCTGAGTGAGAACAAGAGGCTGCAGCCGGCTCACACCAGCAGCTGTGTAACTTCTAAAGGCTTTGTCACTCATTTATAGATTTATTTAAGTGCCTCTACATGCAGAAAAATCAGAAGACTGTTCTATACTGCATCTATATCCAGAAAAATCAGAAGACTGTTCAGCAACAAGAATTTCTCTGCGATTACTGGGAAGGCTGCAGAAAGACCAGGAGGCAAGGCTTGGGCTGGTGTCCGTGGCTTTGCTCCGGTATCATTCCATCAGCAGGATGCTGGGCATGATTTAAACCCTGGCTCCTGAGGTAGGGAGAAACTGCACCCTTCCTGCTCCTTTCCTTGGCAACACATGACGTATGGGTCATGCTATAAACCCCAAGTTCATTTCGTAGTTATTTCCTACCTCCAATACTACAAAAGCAGCGAGTAGGACTGGAAGATGAGCTCTGTGAATCTGTAAGGGAAGTCCATTGCTATACAGAGCAAACATTCCTCTGGCACAACGGGAGCCGATGTTTGTTATCACAGCACCTTTTTTTCTCCCCGCTCTTCCAAGCCTTGCGCTAAGCAGCACGTGCAGTCCCGTGGATCAAGCGTGTCCTGCTCCACAAAGGGCTTCCAAGGATTCTCCTCTTTGCCCCTTGCAAGCTTCGGGGAGCTCAGCTTTGCCTAATATTTTGTAAGCACGCTATTGTTCGATCAGCATTTGACTCTGGTTGTAGGGGGAGGCTCTGGCAGACAAACGGGACTTGCAGTGTGAGCGCAGGGCCATCAGGCTGCGGCTCGGAGCTGTTCGCAGGCTGCCTGCTTTTGGCTGTCCTGGTGTTACCCGGTGAGCTCATCGCCTGGATGTTGTTTCACACTAAGTATGCAATAGGAAATAACCCCTGAAACTGGAAGGTGTTCAGGTACCATAGCGACAGCCACAGTGTGAGAACACAGAGGAGAAAACAGCCTTGCTTAAGGGCTTCAATTAGCTTCCAACTATGATGATTACAACATTTCCTAGGGGGCAAGGAATCCTTCAAAGAGAATTAAATCAAAACACCCAGCTGCACTGAAGTCCTGGCTATGAACTGCGTCTGCAGCCTTCTGCTCCGAGTTTCGCTCCCCGGCCACGCCAGCAGCACCCTCCCCAGGCACGCAGAGCACGCTGCGGCCCCCGCTCGCTGCCCGGGGAGGGGATGGCCTCGGCCAGCTGCTCTCTGACCAGGTCCCGACCCAGCCACGGGCACCCGGGCACTGCTCCCCACAAGCAGACGCCAGCATTTTCCTCCCGCTGCATTTTTCCCGTGGCACTTTAGGACCTAGGAGAACTTTGAGGAGGCCTGCAGCACTGTCCCTCCTGCCTTGCAGGGAGGAAGGCGAGGAACAAAGGGCAGGTAGCTTGCACAACCACGCACTTTGTCACAGGCACGGAGCCCAAGCAACTGCCACCTGCAGGGGACAAAACTCCCTCACCCGAAAGCCACAAAGCTGGTCCGCAACACAACAGCCTGCACTGCCTAAAACCGAATCGCCATTTAAAAGGATTATTAACTTCCAGCTGTGTTCAGCCTAATTTCCTTTGTGCAACAGTGTGCTTAATTGCAGAGATTCTAATTTGCTCTTGTAGAGCGCAGACCCAGCTCGAAGGATAAATTAGAATGACAGCTCCATGGGAAGTTTGGAATTTAACTTCTTGACTTATCTGATTTGATGCAGATACAAATATTCAAATCCAGCCAAGGAACCAAACAGCCTGTTTCTAAGAAGTTCCAGCTGGAATGGGGAAAAAGGATTTCATAGGAAGAGAGGCTGCAGCAATTAGTGCACTGCCATACTCCTGCGGGCACAGATCATCAGCCAGGCAGAGCCTCGGGGCTGGCATGCTGCACTCCTCCTGCGGAAGGCTTGTTTCTTTTGTGAAAAAACACTTTGCCATGTTGAGTCTTGATTTTTAAACCCCTTTTGTACAATGCCCATGTTCTCTTCACAAGGCAGAGGCCAGCTCCAAGCCCGTCAGCGAGACGTGCCGAGCTCGGCGCGGGACTCGTGGTACCTGTGGCTGTCTGCAGAAACCTGGAAGGCTGCAGAGGCTGAGGAGACGGAGACGTTCCACGTGTGGGGGTGCTAGCTCCGTATTTCTGCTGCCAAGAATAGAACGGTTCTTTTGTTTGTTCTTGGAACCGGCTCCGTGCTCCTGTTTGAAGAGGAGGCTGGGATTCGCCTCGCCCAGCCTTACAACGAGGTGCTGCCCGCTGCTCTCTGCACATGCCGGGGGTGGCACCTCCGCTCAGCCCCCGGCGACGCTCTCGCCCGGTGTTGGGGGCAGCCCCGCGAGGGGCAGGCGCTGCCATCGGCACGGAGCTCACGCAGGTGGCGGCGGCTCGGCCGTGCCCAGGGCCCGCGGGTGGTGCAGGCGGTGCGGGCGGCGGGCCCGGCGTGCAGCGCTGCGGGCGGGCAGCCCGGGGCCACCACGTGCACGCCGCGCACGCGGCCGGGATGCTGGCAGCCGGGGGTGCTGGCCAGGGAGCTCCCGGCCGGGAAGGAAGGAGGGGGGGCTGGGATGGACGGCATCAGCACGACCTTCGTCGCCATCGCCGCGCAGGCCGGGCTCCGTCTCCAGCCTCCACCCACCGGCAGCAGCGGGCCCTGCGCTGGCCCTGACCCGGCTGTGCAGCCGTGCCCCGACGCAGGTCCGAGGCCGCTCTCGTTTGCAGCGCGTCTGCGCAGCCTCCCGGCGAGGCAGCTGGCAGCAAGCCCGTGGCCTCCGGCCCCAGCACTTTGGAGCCGGCTCTTTGCTGAGGCACGCGCTTCCCACGCGGCCTGCGGCGCCCCTCCGGCCCCCTCTGCCAGCCGAGGGGCAGCACGGCTCGCCGGGCAGCGCGCGAGTGCCCAGTACTGGGGCTGGGCGAGGGCGGCGGTGCCCCCGCCAGGGACGAGCAGCCCGCCGTGCCTGCCAGGGAGGCACTGGTCCCCTCGGGATCCTGCAGCAAAGTCCCCGAGCCCGGGGCCTTACCGCACTGCTCTGTCGTCGGCCTGCCCAGGCGTCCCTGCTCAGCCACGGGCACGCGCTGCCTGTAGACATCTGCCCCCCATGAAGGGCAGCTCAGAATTTCCCGTTCCCTTTCTTGCTATGAAATTCAAAGCAGCTTACGAGGAAGGTACGTTGACTCTCCAGGAGAACAGCTAACTTCTAACCTAACCTGTCAGCAGCAGTTATGCACCAGTGAACCACAACAGTCACCAGACATGTCTTCCGCATCTTCATGCCCCCCTCAAACCCCAAGTGAAAACACTGCGCAGGTCTCAGAGCACCCCGTCACTGCGTCTTCACGTCCCTCCGAGCCCTACCTGCAGCCGCTCACCCAAGGGCAAATGCCCTGGAGTCAGAGCTCCCTTCACCTGTGCAAAGCTCTAGGGGTGGGCAGAAGGGCAGACGCCCCTGTACCAAAACACAGAGATTTCATAGGAAGTAAAACCAAAACCGACCAACCAACCCTGGCTCAATTGCCCCAATTGCCCTTTGCTACTTGCAGGTGGCCAGCCAGAGAGACAGAACTCAGACAAAGGATCCATACTGGTGACAGCAGTTCAGAGGTGGCACTGCACCGCATCCCATGTGGAAGAAACTTAAATGTTTTTCTGAATCCATGGGCACACAGTGGACCATCAAAAAGTAGTTTATGCTTCCTAAGAAAACACGACAGGAGTTTCATTCCCAGCAGTTTACAGAGCTGTTTGTACGCATGCGTGTAGGGAGCACAGGAGTGCGTCGCACCTAAGCACCAGAGTCAATGTATTTCACAACAGATCTAGAGGGGAAGGAGAAAAAGAATCGGCCACCCCCACCGACAGCCTCGAAGAGCATTTTAAGCTGTCTCGCAGAAGCACAGAGCAAAAATTCTGCCAGAGAGCAGTGTCTGCTCACGGACAGATCTGCACTTGCATCAGTATTCACAGAGTGTCAGCAGGCTAGGCTGGGAACAGCTCTGTTCGTGACATCACGACTGGACTCGAGTCCCAAGTGCAAGAACAGGTGATGCGATCACTCCATCTCTGTTAGCACTAATGAAAGCTCATCTCTTCACTGACACCAGGCTGCCCGAAATCAAATGAAATGCTCTTATCTTCTCTGATGCCTATTAACCATAATACAACCACTTCTCCAGAAGTGACCTTTTTAAACAACACAGATTTTTCTTCTTGTTTGCTACTCTCTAGTGGCTGGGTACCATTAAAATCTGTCTGGTTTCCATGCCCCAGCCAAACGCTCTGCAAGGGACGTCACGGGTTAAGGCCGTTGAGAAGGGGCGAGCTGGCCCAGTTCTCCAAGTCGGCGAGTACTTACTGACGCTCCACAGAAAAGGTAATGTGGGCAGTGAGTGTCCGGTACCTCTGAATATACAATTAAAATGGCATCTGAGAGATACTGAGAAATATGGGAAGAAAGAGAAGAAAGCAGACAACACATCACTGTGGACAAGCCCGCCTGTGAGCAGCCCTCAGCACCCTTTATTCCAGCCAAAATGCTGGAGGTCTACTGGCCGTCTTCACTTGCAAGAGAATGCTATGAATTTAGCAAATTTTCCATTTTCTAGAATGAGTTTGATTGCATTACACGCTACTGATTTCACAATCACAGAGGACACCTCTGAGAACTACTTCTGGGCAACTATCAACCATTTTCCCACACAATCAATGCAGAAAACATACTGGGTAAGAACAACGCAATGGACAAAGCCAGTTGACAAGACTGCAGACCGTGTCAGTATGACGAACAACAATTAAGCAAACATTAACACTTCACTTAACCCTAAGCTCCAGTCTTTCCCTACCTCCACGTAAGTGACATGTATTTACATCTCCACCTCATCAAAAATTGGAGACATTCAGAACAAACCTGCCTGTTTTGGTTAAGCAAACAGAAACCCCCCCAAATCACACGGATTAAAATTCCCCCGAGTGAAAAAGAAGTAGCATATACTGGACTAGATGTCCCTTTTTAGGATCATCTAGATTATCTGTCGCGCTAAGGTGAAAGCCACCTGGTCCACCACTACTGATGGTACCGACGACTTACAGTTAGCTGGGAATTTCAAGTATAAGGAGACTGCATGAAGCAAGCATTCCTAGAAGACCTACAAGTTCTGGAAATCTGGAGTTTACGTGACTACACTTGCATGGGGGTAGAGCAGGGTGGGTTCACTTTTCTCCTTTTCATTACAGAAACAGATATTTAGCTCGGTTTAAGCCACTCTCTCTCTCTGTTTCAGCAGACAAAGCGCCGTACGACAACGGCCAACAGCAAGCAGCAGCCACCCGAACGCCATCGGTACCTGGATGTATCGCAAGGCACTCCTTAGGACGCTGAGGTTTGAGGTCTTCTTGTCGTCTACGTTGGGGATGTTGCGTTTTAATGTCTCAAAGCATTCTTTCAAATGTGCACGTCTAAAGAAAACACAGGTGGTTTGTCAGCTTGTGAGCACACACCAGAAATCAATTTCACAGAGGGCTAAAGCTTAATTTGGGCCTTAATCCAGCAAAGCACTTACACATGTGCATAGCAGTCACCGGGACTACCTGCATGCTTCACACTGCACCACCTCAGTCCAGCAGACAGGCTATGGGTTGTGCCTTGTGCGGCTTGGCTCCTAGTCCTAGCTTTGTCAGGAAACCATCGTGCGATCTTAAATAAAATATCACGTCTCCCTGTGCTGTTCTTTTCACTTTCACCACATTTCTGATTTGGCTATTGGGGCTACAAGAGCGTCAGATCAGGAACTGGTCTTTATTCTGTATTCTCGCTGCACACTTGGTTAGTTTATTACTTCAAGTCAAGTAAGAAATTACACCGTTATGCACGTGGGGATTTACTTTGCAGGATCAGGGCTTTGCAGGGTTATCGTAATGCAATTATGCAGCTAAATAAAACATACTGGGAAGCAAGAGATGCAGAATTGAGCTATAAGAAAGCAAAGCAATATTGCAAGATTCATTAAAAGTAACTAAGAATTTCGTTCAAGTCATTTGTTAAAAACAAAAGCAAAAAACCCAAGCCAAACAAATATTGACAGACTATAGGCCAAAAAATAAATAAAAAGTGAAAGGGAATTATAATTGAAAAAAAGCAAAACCCTGGCTTTCTACGCACCTGTTCTTCTCCAATTTATTATGTACTTCCCTGGTCCCAACCCTGTAACCCAAACAGAACAAAGATAAACTCAGTGTCAGGTTTAAAACTATTGCCATTCAACCTCTACGTTCAGCAGCGTGTGTGTGTCTAGGATATAGAGGTAAATATTAAAGAACAATAGTGTAGTTGAGATATCACTGGTTTAGTATTATTTGCATACATAATCTACCTGTGTTCTATCAAGATAAAATCCATACTTCACATGCATTTAGGTGGGATAAGCATTACCCATAGGCTGCACACGAGCTACAAGGAGGTACGGGTATAACGCGTCCATGTGTACGCAGACAGGGCCACTACCAGCAACAGGAAGAGACGCCAAGTATGAATTGTACGTGTTTGTACAGTCCTGGATAGCCCAGATTCTGACCCATTTCTGATCTACGCCTACACTCCAGCGGGGTGAGATTTATCCGGTTGCAAATTAAAGTATACATGACTTGGCAGACATACTTCAAACCTCTTTCATTTTTATTGTGCCTGAAGTAACACAGCCAAACATAAGTACGAAGTGAAGTAATCCAGGAATCCTCCAGTCACTGCTCGAGGGAAACCAGGGTCGACCTCTGTTTCTGGGGGTTCTGCTCTGTCCCTACCTCCCCAGATCACAGGAGAACTCCTAGAAAGGCCAAATTCACGCTGCCTTAGTTCTGGAGCTACAGTGGTGATAAAGTACATGAGCAGGCTGATGGAGAGTTGGAGTATCTTCCACAAAGTGATTACTTGCTTTTGGTGCTTTTGGTTGAAAACGCACCGACAGCGAGGTGAGCATTTCAGGAGGTGGGTTAATATTTAATAACTGTTCAGGTGTTTAAAAATAAATATTTGACAGCCTTTTCCCATGAAACATTTACAAGCTGGAAAAAGCGCCTTTCCAGCGCTTACACCCAGAAACAGCTCTTCTCAGAGGAGCGGGGAGACGAGGCGCACCCCCCTGGGGCACCCCGGCGCAGCGCTGTCAGCGACCCCTGCAACCCGCCCCGGCCCCAGCGACCCCGCGGGGCGAGGGCTGCCCCAGCTGGGGGCACGGCGCCGCTGCGCGCCTGGGGCCAGAGCCCGGCCCGGCCCCCGGGGCCCCACTCACCCTGACCAAAGCACGCGTCCACGCGCCAGCCCTGCAGCCGAGCCGTTTATAGACAAGGGCTAAAGATCACCAACTTTCTACGAGGAGTTGTAGTGGCATTTCACACAGGCTTTTATCTTTGCAAAGTTTTATCTGCATTATTTCCACCGTCTCCTTCCACGCTGTAGGGTCTCTACTCTCCGGAAGACACTAGGAACCCTTTTCTTGCCCGCTGCATCGTCCGTCTCCTGGTCCCGCAGGATGACAGCGGCACCGCTGCTCGGGGACAGGCCGGAGCCACCTCACGGCTCGCGCTCCTCCCGTGCTGCCTTACAGGGGATCGGAGCGAACGCGGGGGGCCCCAGGAAAAGCGAGCGAGCTGCCACGTTCCAGCCCACTCAGCTCCAGCGGGCAGGGGGAAAACGGCAAGGCCAGATTTTGACCTGGCCAAAACATCCCTCCCGAGCAGGCGGCTTTGGAGAGAGGACTGCGCTTTGCCCAGCTCCCACCGGCACTAGTTTGGGTGGGGAGGACCAGAGAGACGAGAAGCAGCTCGGGCCCTGCCCCACAGGACGAGCTGGCCGCCACAACGTGGCTTGGCAGGAGGTGGCACCGGTCCCCAGCACCTCCTCTGGGCCCCCGAGCAGAGCCCCCCAAGGCAGGGCACGGCACGCAGCGATGTCCCACCCAGCGCCCCGAGAGCCCCGCGGGGTTAGCCCCCCGGTTCTGGGCAGTCCCAAAGAAACACCATCAGCTGCAGGCAGCGGGATAATGGTCAGAGGTCTGGTAACGGGGCCCAGGAGAAAGACCGAAGAGATCCAGGTCATTTATCCTGCAGAAAGGAAGACTGCAGGGGGCAAAGGAAAGAGGTAAAAGGTTGCTACAAAGAGGAAGGGAAGCATTTCTTCTCCCAGCCCATTGGAAACAGCACAAGAAATAACACCAGGCTCCGCACTAGCATGCTGTGCTCTGGAGCCAAAGTCCTTAAGAACAAGCTAGACGCTGACCAGGAGCAACACCAGAGTCACAAGCCCTGTCTGAGGGTGGGGACAGAGTAAACAGCCTTGAGTCCCTTCCAGCTCCAGGAGGCCCTCGGCAACTCATGTGATCTCTGTCCTGGGAGACAACTTCCCAGAGCACAGTCCAGCGTTCACGAAAGTTCCTGCCAGGGCTGCTGCGCGACTTCCCTGACCACCATAGGCAGAGCTCTTTTGCCCAAAGCCGATCACCAGGTGCTGCCTGAGGTCAGGCAGGCAGTGCTGGGCCGTGCTTCCTAACGCACTTCTGGCTTGGGGGAGGAAACAAACAAACAAAAAAACCCTTGTATACTATAGTTGGGGGGGGGGATAAAAAACCAAGCTAAGAAACTGTGCAATCAAAAAAAACCAAACAGCCACCCAAACATCCCTGGGTCTCGGTATTTCTGATCTGACAGCTCTTTGCAAAAGCAGCAGCTGCTCGGGGTCGCTGCAGCGTTCGGGCACCGCCGCTGCCTGCCCCTGCTCGGAAGGCTCCGCACGCGGCACACACTCACCCTCCGGGCCGCTTCTTCTGCTCGTTTGGCTTCACGTCTTCCGCCGGAGCCAGCTTCAGGGCGCCGAGCTGCGGGGCGGCTCCCGGGTGCTGCAGGGGCTGGTGAGGCTGGGGCTGGATCGGCTGCTGAACCACATGGTGCTGGGAGATGGCCAGGACCGGCGCCGCGTAGTGCTGGAGCTGCTTGGGGCTGCCCGACGGCGGGGTGGCCGCCTTCCCGTCCGCGAGGAGCGGGCCCGGCGGCCGCTGGATGACCGGCGCCACCGAAGGCGCTTCCTTGGTGACGCCGGGAGTGCTTACGAGGGCCTGGTGGCGCTGCACGAGCGGCGGGGACAGCGCGGCCTGGGCTGCCGCCTGCGGGGGGCTGGTAACGACCGGGATGGGGATGACGGAGATGGGGGCTGCCAGCGGCGGGGGCGGCGGCGGGGCCGGGGCGGGGGGCGAGATGGGCACCAGCAGCTCGCCCCGCGGCTCCTCCAGGGGGACGGCGTGGTTGGCCCGCGGCGCGCTGGCCTTCCGCTGCTCCTGCTCTCGCTCCAGGCGGAGCTTCTCGTGCTTCTCATTCTCGTCTGGAAGAGAAAGGGGACACCGCCAGTGAGCAACGGGACTCCCCGCACGGCCTCTCCCACCCCGCATCTCCCACCCTGGCCTCTCCGGGGAGCTGTCACGTAACGGCTCCACCACCGAGCGGCGAGCCGAGGCCTCGCCCCAGGCACACCGCACGGCGGCTGCGGGAGCTGGGGATCAGCCCTGTGCTCCGGCCGGGCTTCACCTCCCACTCACGTCCCTTTTGCTCCAGCACACATCTTACACACGCCACAGGTGCTGCCCCCGATTTCCGCCCTCAGAGCCACCGGCCGGGGTGACTCCTGGCTCCCCTGCTACTGGCAGGAGGAAAGGAGCTGGCCGCCCCACCCCAGCGCCCAAACTGCAAGGCAAGAGGAAAAAACGACCACGCCAAACGAGGCCCCACAGCCCTGAGACACGGTGTGCCCGCGGCACAGGAGGGCGCGCTGCTGGCATGGGGGGCCAAAGGCAGCACCTCCACCCTGCCCCCCCTCGGTTCTGGGGCGCGGGCAGAAATCCGCAGTGCCGGTACTGACAAAAGCAGAGAGAATTTGTTTATTTTATTCCACGCTTCTCCCCAACAGCCCATACATGTGCGAAGTGGGGAGGAATAGGGAGAAAAAGGAACGGATGCCAGTGGGAGCTGGGCTGTCCCGGTCCCCACAGGAGCGCGCAGTGACGGCTGCAGCCCCCGGCACCGCTCCCTTCCACAACCCCGCCCGGAGCCCCCACTTACATCCGCGTACGAACGGCACGGGGAACCAACACCCAGCAAAACATTTCTGCTCCTCCTCTTCGGTGCTTACACCAGACCTTTTGCAAAGGAGCCAACCCTGGCCCTGCCGGCACCACACGGACGGGGCCGTCCCCTCCCGGGGCGTCGAGGAAGGGCCCGGAGCAGGGCCCGACAGCACCCCGGGCACAGAGGCCAGGCCCCGCAGCCACCCGTGGGGCCGGTGGGCTCCTTGGGCTGCAATACCGCATCTTGTGCCCTCAGGTGGACAGGGTAACTCGGCAGGCTTTCCATCAATACGAACCCGTGCGGGCATTTTTCTGCTGCTGTGGACTTTACTCGAGCTCCTAAACTTCCCTGTGATGTAGCTGTTCCTATGTGTTTCTAGAACACCAGACAAAGTAAATGAAACCCGTGTGGCCCGACTAGCAAAATAAACCTCATTAATGTGATCCAGGTCTCTGGCTTTAATTGTGTGAACATGGCACAAACGAAATTTATTTATACAAGTCCTGTGGCGCCAAGGGCCCCGGCATCCAGACACCTCCCCGCGCGCTGCCCACGAAGCTCAGTGCACGCCAACCCCGACAGCTGGCGGGGAGCTGCAAGAATCGCTGGTACGCTAACAGCGGGCTTCGAGCCGTGACCTCTTCGTAGGAATGTACAAAGACTTGGGGGGAAAACGTGACTGACTTCACCAAGCACGGGCGGAGAGAAACAAGGCACGCGGCGCACCGTGCTCTTACGCAGTGGGCAACGGCAGGCAATTCAAAGAACTCGCAGACGTTTCCTCAAGTTGCCTTCAGCCCAGGCTTCTGCAGCACACCCTCGCACGTCCCCAGCCTTGGTTAAAGCACTCGGGCCCAGCTTGAGTTACAAGACCGAGACAGCAGCAGCACGGGGAATCAGTGGAGTGCTGGCTCTGCCCGAGCTCTGACTGCCCCGTGCTGAACTCATCCTGCACCGGCCTCTGGCAGCAGCCTCACCCCAGCGGAGCGCAGGGCCCGTTCGGCCGGGGTGCGTGCCGATGGCAAGGCTTCCCAGGGCATCAGCGGGGGCCGGCAGTGAAATTCCTGCAACAAACCGTTTTTTGTTCACTGGGGAAGCCAAGAGAACAGGAAAGAAAGGTTACGAGCGAGCATGACTGCCCAGAGATGTTTATGTAAATGTCTCTGCGAAGCAGGTGCAGCCCTCAGGCTGCTGACGAGCTGCCAGCAAGGCCTTTGGTGTTGCAAATCTTGAGCTCCCTTAAGCTAAAGAGTTCATTTCAAGGGTTGTGTTAGCCAAAATCTGATGCCGCTGCCCCTGCATTTGACTCGTTCACTGGCAAAAGGAGCCCAGCTCTCAACTCCCCGCACCGAGGGCATTCGGGCGTCCCTGGGCGGCCTCCACCCCCCAGCAGCACTTCCACGCGCTGCCCCGGGCTGGGAAAGCGTCCGCTGCTCGCCTGTACCCACAGCCTGCAAACAAACTGAAGACACCCTTCACAAAGGCCCCTCAGAGCTCTTGATCTTCCCATCGAAAGCAAGCTCCCCAGCTTTCCTTCCGAGCCGCAGACCAGAGTGAGGACCGGCAGCTCGAGCGACCAGCGCGGGGTCCAGCCCGCGGTGCTGCGGGGGGTCAGGGGCTCGGAGGGGCAGCTGGGCTGGCAGGTGCACACATAATTAAGTGCGATTTCAGCTCCTCCTTGACACCCTCAGCAAAGGGACTGAGGACTGAATGGCTCAAGGCAGCCCAACAGCCCCGCATATCCTTGGGGGTCTGAAGTGCAGCCGAGACGGGCGGGAGCGGGGCTCTCCCCGCGCCCACAGCGCAGCTCCTGCGAGAGGCTGCGGGCGGCAGGGTGCTGCCAGACCGCCCGGGCCGCGCGTAGCACAGCAGTGACAGCGGTGCCAGCAGCAGCGGGAGGCAACGGCAGATCTTGGCACAGGAGGGCAAAGAAACAGGGTCAACAATCCCTGACCGGCGGACTGCTGCTATTCTGGGGCCCTGATGATCCAGGAATACAGTGCCAGGGACTCTTAACTTCGTCATCTAATAATCTGCCAGGTTTAAATTTATCTCCTGCCTCGGCCTGCCCTGGGAACGCCTCCCACCCGCGCGGCCGTAACGGGGCCGCGGTGCAGGCTCCTGGCAGCCACGCTGGGGACCAGGGGCGAGCTGCCCGCCCGTGGCAGCACGGTGATCTCCATCAAAATTAGAGCGGCCCAAGTGTCTTTGGGGCCTTTGATGATCTCCGTCACCAACTGCGGATGCTGAGCACTTCTGACTACAAACGCCTCCCCCGGCGCTGCTCGGAAAGGTCACCGATGCACGCAGGTCAGTGGCTCCTTTCCACACAGCCCGGCGGTCTGCAGAGGGGAGGAGGAGAAGTCAAAAGAGATCCTGTTGAGTGTCACGACCAGATCTTAGCCCAACTTTCTGGCCGTACCTGCACAGACACATTTTTGCGATCTGGTGTTCCAGCTCAGCTCCTGCACGGCGCGTGCCAGCAGCCAGCACCTCCCCGGCACGCCGCGGGCACTGGAGGCGCAGCCAGGGGCCCGGGGACGATGCCGCAGGGACGAGCGCCGCTTGGCAGCGCCTGGGCACGCCTGTGGGGGAGCCAGCGGCGACTGCCCAGAGAAATACCTGCTCCTACCAGCTCCTTCCGACGGGAGATTCCCCTGCAGAAAAGGGGAAGAAGGGACTCTGCAGAAGCGAGGGGGGGAAGATGCGGAACCGCCGTTCCTCTTCCCACTCTCGCCCCATCCCCGCGTGGTGCAGCACAATTCGTTTGATTGCTCATTATCAAATAAATAAGGCTCCTATTTCCTCATTCCTACGTACAACCGAGGCTGTTCTCTGGGCTGCACTTGTAGGGGAGGCCAGCCACGCTAGAGAAGGCGCAGTCTGACTCAGGGCTGAGTCACTCAGATGGTGCTGACATAAGAGGACACGCCAGGGAACAGCCGTGGCACTTCCAAGTGCCTGGAAACGAGCTGGAGCCGTGACAAAGCTGTGACCCCTTTACCTGGGTGCCTCTGAACCGTGGCTGGCATTGGCAGAACACGAGCCCCGTTCCTCTCTCCCATCCCTGCCAGAACCCCTGTTTTCTTACCCCTCTCCCAGCTCAGGAGTCTCGCTGCGAGGACGTGCCCGGCGCTGAGTCTGGAGGCTGCCGCTGGGCGCTGCCGCGCTCGGCCGCGGCGTGGTGAAATCAGCCCGCGCCTCCGCACCGCTGCTCCTCCGCCAGCCACACACAGCGTCCCCAAAACCCTCCTCCCTTCAGCAAGACTCCCCCGGCCGGCTGCTGCTGACCCGGGGGCCGCGTTCGGGTGTCGGCCTGGGCCCGGTGCCCCATCTTCCTTCCCACCACCAGAGGCTGGCGCACCAGTCCTGCGCTCTTCCAGGAAGACTAGGTCGTATTTTAAAGCGTGCTACTGGCAAAGGATTCAGAAGCTGGCGATGTACTGCTGGGGAGTAAGAGCTCGTCAGCTTTCCCAAGATTTCAATTCTGTGGCTTTTAAGTTTTGGTAAAACTCATGGTTTAAGTATTTCCTGGTCTCAGGCCCACCTGAGACTGACTGGTGAGCCACCTCGGTGCGCTGACGCCGCGCGCTTCTCAGGCCTTATCTGCAGAAGGCGCCACCAACCAGTGGTAACAACAGAAAACCTTTGATCTGCGTTTTCTCAGCCAGAGGCTTATGACACATTTATGCCCTACCTGTAAAAGCAAAGGAAAACCAGCGCTCGCATACACCGCCCCTCCTCAGTACCAACAGCACGGACCGTCGGTGGCTGCAGCGCGACGGCTTTAGCTCTAACTCTAGAAACCACAAGGACCCCGGTACCCAAGCCTGAGGTAGATTAGAGAAATGACAAGATGACGCTGGTAAGAGAAGGCGGGGAGCAGACATACTTCATCCCTACTTCACCGAGACAGAGGGCTTACCAAGCAGTGAGCATTTCCCCCCCCCAAAGCCATCGAGGCTCCTGGAACACGGGAAGGAAGGCTGGAAAGACCCCCAAGAAATCTTGTGGTTCATTTCCAAGCCCCAGCAAAGAATCAACCATAACGGAGTAACACCTTACGGATGTTTCTCAGCACAACAACCACCCAAATCTCTAGGGATAGTTTGTCTCATGCCTAAGTTTGCTATTCCGGTGCCTAACTGAAACCCTGGTTCAGCCCCAGGTGGTCATTTCAGCTGCGTCTTAGTTACAACCAGCTCCTGGTGGAAAGAAGAAAGAAAGAAAGGATTTTGCATTACTACAAGGGAAAAGAAAGTGGATCGAGGCCACTAAAAAACCACCTTGGGCAGCCTCGTCTATACGCAGCCACCTGCATCGCCTTCGAGCAGCGAGGGCGCAGAGCTCGCCACGCTTTCTCTGCGGCAGCACCAACGCCCAGCAGGCTGCCCAGGGGCACGGCTCGTGCCCGCGCTGAGCTCGGGGAGGCGCACGGAAGGGCAGCGGCTCTGGCAGGCAGGAGCAGCTCGCAGAGCGCGGGGCTGCCTCCTGCCCGCTGCGCTGCCCCAGGAGCTCTGCCTGGGCAGGCAATCGGCAGAGCGCTCTCGATGCGGGACGTTACCTCGGTGCTTCTCCACCGTGCATCCGCAGTTTTAAGAAACACAAAGACCAAGTTGTGTACTCTGATAAGCGGTGATTTTCAAGCTGAGCAGCTTCTATGTTCGGAGCAGGACGTGGCACGAAGGCAGCCAGGGTCCCACCCCATCTTCTCCAACGCACGAGAGAAACCAGAGAAACCACTGCCAGCCTGCAGACCCACACAGGACCAACAGCGTGCCTCCGGCGGGCCAGCCAGACAAGGGCAAACCTGTGCTCGTGGAAGGAAGACGCGCCCACCGCTTGCTGTGCCCCCGCAGCCGCGCAGAGCTCCGAGAGCTGACCGCAGCCCCGCGGGACACAGCTGCGCGCTGAGCAGAGCCCCGCTCGTGTCTCACACCTACCACGCAGGACTGAGGCAGACACGGGCTAGGCGACTCCGTGTCACGCGCTGAGTCACGGCCAAACCGGACCTGTCGGTCACTGCCCACCTGCGGGACAGGAGCTCCCGTAACAGCCCTGGGCCCTGCAACCCCAGCCGCTGTGCTCTGCGCTGGGGCCGCACCGGGGGCGCCTCCGCAGGAGCTGACACCAGCCGGCTGTCCGCAGCGGAAGGACCGAACCAGTCACCCTGCAGGTCCCACCTCCGTCACAGAACAGGAGAAGTCCAGGGGCACCTGCAGAAGGCGCGGCGCGCTCCGCGTGTGCCTGGCTGCGTGACAAGGGCCAGGAGCTGGAGCCAGGCCACAGGCAGAGCGGCGGCACGCTGCCCGCCACGAGCACGGCGCTACCGCGGGGCGCTGCACACCGCGGCCCTACCGCAGAGCAACGCTGCTGCGAACCAGCCACGGGGCGGGCAAGGAATTCAGACGGCCCCGTCCACACCCCGTTTGGAAAGGCAGGAGGGCTACAGAGGGGCGCTGAGCTTCATCCCTGTCACGGCACCCGCCGCCGGCCTCGAGCACCAACCCCCTCACCTGCCCCCAGAAACGCCAGCGCGCTCGCTTTTATCTCGCCCTGCCCCGGGACACCGGGAATGCCCCCACCAGCACCAGGGCTCCGGTGCACGACACACGCGCCGGCACACGGCACAGCCACGGCTGCAGGGCTGCCGCTGCCGTGTCGGCTCTCGGGAGGAACCACCAGACCCGCGCCGTGCCTCACAGCCGACCCTGAGCGCACAGACACGGGGGAACGACCTCACCAGCCCTGCCAGGCACACCAAGAAGACCAGAAACAGAAGGACTGAGAAAGCAGGAGGGGGTCCCGGGCTCTGGAGGGATAAACGCACACAGAGGGAGGTTGTTCCTCTTTGCAGGGACCACACATGGCACGAGCGAAACCAGCCGAGGTACACAGGCAGAGGAGCAGCTCTGTGCTGCAGCCTGCGGCTTCCCACCCTGCACCCCGCACGCACCCGGGCAGGACGCGGGCACCAGGCAGCCCCACGGCGCTTGTTGCCCGAGCGGGGGCAGCTGTGGGTCGGGCACCTCGGCCCTCCCACCTGTGACCCCTCAGCGTGGCCGCAAACCGCAGCCGAGGACTGGAAGCACTGCGAAGCCCAGCGGTGAAACACGAGGCGTCAACAAACGAGCGGGAGATGTGCCTGCCTTTGGCAGGGAGCAGCTGCAAGCCGCAGGCAGGGCTTTGTGTTTGTACCACCGCCCCCAGCCGTGCCGCCCCGCATGCCCGTAAGCACGGGGAAGGCGGGACGAGGCCAGAAGCGAAGTGCCGCTGGTGGGCAGCCCCACAGCTCCCCTCTGACCGCGGCTCGCTCTGCCTCGGCGGCCGGCCGTGCCTGTGGGAGCAGTGGCTCCAGGCACCACGGAGCCGAAGCGGCCGCAGGAAGGTTTGCCCGGAGCCGAGGTTTCCCCAGGAACACCCCGACCCTCGCAGCCCCCAGCGGCCGCGCCACCGCCCCGACACCATCCCTGCTGGCGGCTCAGCGCCCCTGTCCCCTGGTGCCACGGGGAGAACTTCTCGGCAGTCACCGGAGCTGCTGCGTGTACGGGAAGGGAACTCAGCTGCAGCCCAATGGAAGTTCCCCCTGCACCAGCACGCTGCCCCGACACCGGGACCGCAGCGTCCTGCCTGCAGCGGTGGCGAGGGGGCAGCGACCGCTGCCGAACGGCCGCCCTGCGCTCCTCCAGCAGCCGCCTGTGGCTGTCAGCAGCACCGGAGCCTGGAGCGAAGACACTGTGTGTGCAGTGCCTGTCACCCACCAGAGGACCTTCCGCAACGGACCGCTTCTCATTCTAGTGGGGACGCGATGGGCTCAACACAGGAGAGCAGCACCAGTGGGGAGACTGGGAGCAGGCACGGCCCAGGGCCAGCGCTGCACCAGCCGGGATTCCTGCTTTTCACACCCCCTCGACCCCCCGAAAATCAACAGGCCTTCTAAAATACCCGAAAGCACCAAGTTTCAAACAAGCCACATGGAAACCCTTCGCATGTTGAACAGGATTACACCGTGGGACTCCCGCCGCGAGATCAGAGCTCCGATCAGTTTTCACAAAAGCAGCTCCTGGTGTTAGCTTTGGCAGGTCCCACCGTGCCGCTCTGCCCGGCGAGGCGGTGACGTGGGGGGAAGGACCAGCACGGAGCGCATCGCGTCCTGGGGGCCCTGCTGCAGCCTCACGCCCCGCGGCCCGGCATTGAGCCCGTCACGGAGCACGGCGCCACGCTGCCGACACGGATGCTGGACGGGAGCCCGGGGCTGCTGCCGGACAGCCACGAGTGCTGCCTTCGGTCCCCAGCTCCGCCAGCGCTCTGCTTGTGGCTCAGAGCTTCAGGGGGGCTGCGGGGCCCCCCAGGCCGTTAGACAGGCAGTTAGACGAGATGGGAAGGGACCAGACCGGGGCGCACCAGGGGGTCACTGCCTGCACTGGCAAAGCTGGGAAAAGGGCAAGGCTTACGGGGTAAGTGAGCAGCACGAAGCGATGCAGAGAGCCCGAGCTTAGCGGGTTGCAGACCAATAGGCATGGGAAAAAGCCCTGAGAAAATGAGTACTGGCTACTGGTGATTATGAATAAATGGGTTTTCTCAGAGCGTAAAACATTCTTCTCAGACTAAAATGCTAACCCGGACCTGGAGCAGCCAGGCGCCTCTGATCCACACCAACTGTCCCCGTGCTTGCAAACAACAGAAAAACGCCCCCAGCGCGGGGCCCCGCGCACGCCCGTCCCGCTGTACCTACGGGCGTGGAAGCTGCGCGCTTACAGAGGAAGGGGCCGCCGGCAGCAGCGCCGCGGGGCTGCGGGCACGGGGCACGGAGCAGGGCTTCGGAGCCCCAGCCCGGAGCCCTCGGCCGGAGGCGCTGCAGCAGGCGGCCGGCACGGGGCGGCCGGCGGGGGCTGTGCCCCGGGGCTTCACCGCTACAGCACCGGGCGCGTAACGCCCGCCTGCCCCCACCTCCCCGGCCTGCTGCCGGGGTCCCCCGCAGGTTCACGGCACCCAGCCGCCGTCACCGCCGGGGCGACCGCTCACGGCACGGCCGCCACCGCCCGCAGGAACGGCCCGCCCAGCACCAGGCGACCGCGGCGGTTTCGCTTTCGCTCCCCCCCGGGCCCCGCGCCCGGCCGCCCCGCACGGCTGCGGGCCCCGCGCCGCCCCGGTGCCCCGCCGGGTGCCCGGCCCCGAGCCGCGCCGCCCCGCCCGGGCCCGCGGGGCTGCCGGGGGGCCCCACGCGGAGCGCTCCCGGCTGGAGGCGCCCCCGGGCAGGGGCGGGGGCTGCGGCCGCACCGAACCGCGGCTCCCCCGGGGCCGTGCCTCGCCGCCGCCCGCTCGGGGCCCGCCCAGGCCGGGGGGGGCCGCGCTGGGGATCCCGCCCCGGGGCCCCCTCCCGGGGCCCCCCAACGCGCGGCAGCGCCCGGGGCCCGGCGGGGCGGCCCCGGCACCGCCCCCACGTGACCCGGCGGCACGAGGCCCCGCGGGAAGGGGCGGGGCCTCCCCCGCGCGCACGTGGAGGGGGGCGGGGCCTGCGGCGTCACGCAGCGGCGGCGCGCCCGGCGGGAGGGGAGGGGCGGGGGCGGCCCCGCGTGCTCCCCCCCCCCCGGCGCCCCCCCCCTCGACCCCGGCCCCGGCCCCGCTCCCCCCCACCCCGCCCGCCGCCCCCGGCGCCGGCTCCGCGGCGGGCCCCGGGCCCTTACCACGTGCGTCCCGCTGCTGCTGCTGCGCCTGCCACTCCAGGAACCGCGCCGCCTCCAGCAGCGTCTCGATGCTCATGGCGCGGGCCCCGGCCGCCGCCGCCGCCGCCCGCCCGCTCCTCGGCCCGGCCGCAGGCGCCGCGCCGCCCCGCGGCTCAGCCCCGCCGGCAGCAGCGCTGGCGACAAGATGGCGGGCGGCAACAGCAACACAACGGGCGGGCGCTGGCGCGGCCCCGCTACTACGCGCCGGGCGGCGGCAAAACGCGGCGCGGAGCGGCGGCTCCGCCCGGACGGGGCGGGGCGGGGCGGGCGGCGCGGGGCGGGGAGGGGGCGGCGGGCGGGGCGCGGGCCCGGCGGCGCCGCGGGGACGGCCGCGGGGCGGCGGGCGGGCGGCGGGCCGAGCCCCGCGGCTTGGGGGGGCGGCGGGCGCGGCGGCGGGGCGGAGCGGGGCCGGGCCGCGCGGCGGGCGATCCGCGCCGGGCTTTGCGGGCCGCCCTCCCCCCGCAGTGCGCCGGCGGCACGCGGCGAGCTGTCAGCGCGGCGGCGGCCAATGGGCGCGCAGCACAACACGGCGTGCTGCACCGCCACATGGGCGCCCCGCGCCGCCGCCGCCCGCCTTAAAGGGGCCGCGCCGCGCCCCGCCCGCACCGGCCCGGCCCCACCGCGGCGGGAGCGGGGCCGGGGGAGCGGCGGGGCGGGGCGGGCGCCCGGGGGGAGGCGCGCGGCGGGGCCCGGCCACAGCCGGACGCGGCCGCTCCGCGCCCGCCGCGGGGGAAGCGCCTCGGGCCCGGCCCCGCGTGCGGTCCCCGGGGAGCTGCCGCCCGCCGCGCTCAGCGCCGTCCCGCAGGCCCCGGCGGGCCCCGGGCGGGCTCCGGGCGTCTCCTCCCGGGCCCCTCCCCGGCCCCCCGCTGTCACCCGGCAGCGCCCAGGGGCGTCCCGGCAGCGCCGGGCGGGACCCGCAGGCCGCGCCCCTGTGCCCGCCCGGGGCGGCTGCCGGGGGCGTCCCCGGGGACCGCTCCGCCGCCGGGGCCTCAGAGCTCCGGCCGCCTCTGCAGGGCCCCGCCGCGCGCTGCCCGCAACGCCTGCGGCACACGGGGAGGGCTGGGGCCGCACAAACGGCCCTGCCCGCCGGCCCTGCCCACGAGCCGCGCTCCCCCGGCGGGGCCGGGCCGGGCCGTGCCGCTCGGCAGCAGCCCCGTGTCGGCGCAGCACGGCGGGCGGCACGCGGCTGTCCCGGGGAGCTGAGCAGAGCCGCGCGGGGAGCCTTGAGCTGACGTTTCCCCGGTGCCCCGCTCCGTGCCCCGGCCGCACTCGGACGTATTTCGGACGGGCCGGCACACGCCGCACCCAGACCCCGCGGCGGCGGAGCGGAGCGGAGCGGGGCGCCGAGGGGCGAGCGGCACCCGGCAGCCGCGGGCTGAGGGCGGCCGGGCCAGGCTGGGCAGGGCGGGCGGGCGGCTGCCGTCGCGCTGTGCGCTGCGGGCTGCCAGGCTTCTGGCACCCCAAACGGCGGGGCGTCCAGGCAAGGTAACAGAAGGAAAAAATAAAAACCAGCTGGCTCGGGCTGGCCGAGAGGGCCGGCAGGAAGGCCGCAGCGGAGGCTAACGTCGTGCAGCCGAAGCTGGCGGTGAGGGGCAGCTCGCAGACCAGGTCCGTGTGGGTTAGAAGCACAGCAGCCCACAGATTCTTTCTTTAACCACTGCTCTCTTTTCTTTCGTACCACACGTAGTCCTACAAACCACACAGGTCCACAGAACGTCCTTCCTGAGGGCCCCGGTTTTAAGAATTGCCCTTCTGCTGTCCAGCTGGATTTACAAAAAATGCCTCTAACAGCAGCGCTCGCGCGGTACCCGCCTGCAGCTTTGCAGGCAGCTGCCCAGACACCGCCTGCAGCTCCTGCAAGTGTTACAAACTGTTCAGCAGGTCACGAACAAAACAAAACAAAAACCAACAACCAACCTCAGAAAAAACCCACCCACAATGTCAGAGAAGCTCACTGAAAACACAGCAGCCAATGGTCTAAAGGAGACAGACGTTAAAAACAAACAGCTCTTGCAAGAAACATTTTCAGATCCTTTTGCATAGTTGGGAGGGGAGCTGTGCTCACTGTTCTAGGAGACAACTTTCCTTCTGGCTGTCCAGTAACATCTTGTGCAACACATTAATCTCCACGGAGAGTTGTTTGTTCTGAAACCTTGAGCTCAGCGGGCTCTCGACTGCTAAGCTAGCTCCTGACTTTGGCAGCTGAAAGTATAAATCAGTGCCATTAAACATTCATATCAGAGTGACGTTTCCTGATTAAATTCATTTATTGGCGCTTTTGGAACCACCCGATGCAGCAGCTTGGCAGCATGGCCAAACTCCATCAGCTGTGCATCCATCTACCTCTGGAGGAGCGCGCTGAGGAAGGGTTTCACTGAGCCCTTGGACCCTGTTACCAGGGACAGCAGCAAAGCAGCACACTCAGACCATTTGGATTGACTTTGTGAACGCTCAGGGAGAGTTTTTAAAACCTTGCGTACGTGCTAAAAGTACAAAGAGGTCCAACTTCTACCCCGTTACGCCCCACGCTTGTAAGGAGAAGACACGGGCTGTGTGTGCAGCAGTACACGGAGCCCAGGCAGTTCCAGGGCTGAGGACACCCACAACGATAGCGGTTAGCTGTGAAGTCAGAGTCGGCCTTCCCCACAGGCTGCACGGCCCCGCGGCCGCTGGTCTGGCTTACTCTGCTCCTCCTCATCGGGCTGCTCCTGGAGACAAGGCGCGGGCAGGAAATACTCGCAGGCTGCCGGAGCCTTCCCAGAGAGAGCCACCGAGGCTCTTGCTGCGCAGCCTGCGGCACTGCTGCTTCTCCCGGGCCTCCGTGCCGCTCCGCCGGCCTCCGGGAGCTACAGCCGCCCACCACGCCGTCCGACGGGGACAGAAGTACTCCACAGTCCCCATCCACAGTTCTGATACTTTCAGTCAAATCCTTTCACTCTCGCTTTTTCTCATCTTCAAAGCCCAGCTGTAATTTACAAAATGAGAGTTTCAAGCTCTCTTCAGGAGCTCCCTTTACAAGTATATGTGGTTTGAAAATGCTGGGAATTCTTATTTGTTTAGTATTTTCTGTTTAGTCAGTCCTTTCGAAAATACCGGATGGTATTCAGGTGGTACGGATATTAACATTCGGCAATCCAGCAGAAGTAAGTTTAAAATCAATGGAGTTGAGCACGAATGAAAACTCTTCCCATATTCATTATTCCCATGTTCTTTATTTTCAGGGTTATTGATGGCATTATATCATCTGAACGGCTTTTGATTCATTTAGATGTATTTATGATCGTGATATACAGACATTGACAATCCAGGGAGAACAAGCAGTGGTTACAGGCCCCACTGCCTTTCCTTATGTCCACTCTTCCCCAGCATGACCCTGTCGTACAGTGCCACCTATACACGAAACGCCACGAGATCTCCTCATGTCCCAGACGTCGTACACCGTACTGGGGATATGCCGGACGTTTAAAGAACAACAACTTCGGCTGTGCAGCTCTGGAGGAACAACTGCTACACGGCTGAAGACTTGACCGTCTCCTTCTTCCTGTTACTCTGCTTATTTCCCTTCTTCCTGTACAGCAAACAGCTTCTCCCTGCACGAAACCATCCTCCGAATTTCGGCACCACGTGACCGTTGGTGCATTCGGCTTGCTCGCAGCGCTCACCGCCAAGACGTCCCCCAGCTCCGAAGTGACTCGCTTCATTTCCTGGCGGGAGGCGCCTGGAGCAGGAGGCGGCGCGAGGCTGCGAGAGCAGCTGCGGGGTGCTTGCGCTGCTGGCACGAGGAGGCTGCTGGCGGCGTCCGACCGCCCTGGGGACGGGGAGAAGGCGCTGCCCGCGCGCTGCGGCTGAGGAGCGGCCCGCTCCCCGAATCTCTGTGCCTGGTGCTCCCGTCCCGACCCTCGCCGCCCCTCTGCAGCCTGGGACATCCCACCGAGTCCCTGCGATCACAGAGCGGTGACTGCTCCGCGGGCTTCACACGGCGATTTCGTGGGTTTTGTCTCATCGGGAAGAAGCTTTATGGAACATCCCATCCTAGCTGTGCCTTCTGGCAGAAAGAATAATGCCTGAGTGGGAGCTTTTTTACTGCCACGATGAAGTCGTATCCCAGCCAAAATGAGTTTTCTTTAATTTGAAATATAGTTGGCTTTAGAGCATTTGGGTAATGTAAGCTCGTTAAATGTCTTTTTAAACCCTAGCTAAATTACTTTCTGAAGTTAAATAATCCTCTCTACTCACACTATTTCTAAACTTCTGTAAGAAGTTATGAGCAATTCAGATAATGGACCTTCTGCCACTTCAGCTAAAAGCTCACGTTCTCAGGTTCTCCGTCGTCTACCGCTCGTCTCCCTCATTTTAGCACTATTTGTTCTCACACGCTTGTCTGTTACTTAGCTCTGCAGCCTAGGTCTTGCCAAAACCTCTGCTAAATGGGGAGTGACCCTGAGCGCCGGTGGCAGCACCGGGACTCAGCTCTGCTTTCTGTGCTCCAGACCCTGAACCCTCATCACCTGCCCAGCTCGGGACCTGCGGCTCTGCTCAGCGCTCGTGAATCTGCTGCGCTCTGCTCCTCCCATGCAGTGAAGGAACAGCCTCTCACTTCGGGCCTCTGAATAATCCTTCTGGAGTCAGTACTGCTGGAAGTTTCATTGTCTGCTTAAATACTTTGCTGCTCAGGGCCCAAATTATCACTGAACGTAAATGATTGCATGAGTCTTTTTTCTCCTTTTTTCAGGATTCACACTGGATCAGAAACTACACCAACCGCACTCACACGAAAGCTGGAGTTTATCTCAGTATTCTCATTCTGAAATTTGCGTTACATAGAAAAAACCCACAAGGGTGAAAACGATCAGCACTCTTTCCTGGCGGAAGCATTCTGACATTCTGTGCAGTCCTTTTATTTATGGTTTTAATGATGAATAAATTCTTACTGTAACTATTTAACCTTGAGGAGCAGCTAGGCAGAGCTGAGGGGATGAGTGTGTCTCGCACAGGTCTGCGGGTCTGGCTGGAAACCTCCCCGCTGCTGTGCGCAGACATGGTCTGTCCGTCCCCGACATGCCACCCTCGGGCAGCGCGGGGAAGTGCCGGCACCGGCTTCGCAGCGTCTCGGAAACCCTCCAGGTTTCTCCGGGCTTTACCCAGTCATCTCCATCGTGTGTCCGGTAACTCTGGCAAGGCATAAGGACAGCTTATATTATGCTACGACACGCCTTCCAAAAAATCTCTAGCTGTGAGCTGGAAATATCACAAGCAGAAGTCAGCGTGTCTGCAGGTAACTCGTCCCCGTGGTTAATTACCTGCTCCAACAACGAGCTGTGCTTCGCTTTCCCTGTGAAGATGACCGAGTTCAGCTTCCAGCCGCTTGGCCTTGCTGCAGCGATCTCTGCTGGCTCAGGGGACTGATCAGTACCTCGTGTTCCTCTACCAGAAACTTCTGATATTTTGCAATGCAATCATCTTGCAGTCTTCTGGGAAACCAAACGGACTGACTCGTTGACTGTAAAATGTATTATTATGAAACCTCCAGAAGCATTAAAGGTAGGGGTTTTTTTGTTTTGTTTTTTTTTTGTTTGTTTGTTTGTTTGTTTTTTGTTTTTTTTTCACTCTCTCCATTTTTAAACCACTCTTGTGGACACCAAAGCTCTAAAAGCTCTATGCAACATATTAATGTCAATCACATCAATACCATATACATTAGCCAAATCTCTCTTACTGCTACACCAGCCTTACATACACCCAGGCAGCCTTTTGTATGGCTTGCTGCAGCTCCGCAGGGACATCATCCCTACAAGCTCCCTTCCCGGCTACTTTCTCCTTAACACCATCCAAGCCCAGTAAGAAATGGGGATGCAAGAGTCTGGGCGAGTGAATCTCATCTGCCTGGTGATGGAGAGGGGTGTGTAAGCGTAAATAGGTCCTGATTTGCTGAGCGAGGTGCCAGCGCCCAGCCAGCGAGTGCCACTCGTTTGGAGAGGATGCGCAGTGTTTTTCACAGCTCACGCGGCCCAGCCCCGCGTTGCGCCCTGAGCCGCAGAGCCCTCACTGCCGCCTCCGTCGCGCAGCCGCCGCGCTGGGCGGTGGTCTCCAAGCGCGGGTGTTGGTAACGCTGGGGGTAAGCAGGCGCGGCTGAGGCAGGGTGCGAGGAGCCACACGCAGCCATCTATCTGCAGCGCCGAACAATCCCTGTCAATAACCCCACCGCAAATGTCAGCCTCTGACATGGTGTCAATATCGCATTGTGTGAGGATAATGCACCGTCTCGGTAAAGGCCAGCGTCAAGACCAGTTTGCTAGCCAGCATTGTGTGATCAGAACCACGGGGTTTTTCATACATAGGGTCAGTCACTTGATGGATGGAAGCCGGTGCATTTAGGTGAGATCATTACGGCGTTGCTGAATGGCGGCGTTTGGAGTTGTTCAGAGCAGCGCTTCTCAGACACCAGGCTGGCCTCTCCGGGGAGGCTGTGACCTCTGAGGGATGCAGGAACTGGTCTGGAGAAAATGGGAAGAAAAATATTTGCTGCTCCCTGCAAGTTCATTTGCTGAGGACTCAGCAAAAGAACACTTAATAGATGCTTCTCATTTTTGATGATTTAACCAAAGCTGACCCAGCACGAGAGCACGGTCAACACATCCTGGCCTGCTTTGCTGCAGCCAGTAAAGAGGAAGAGTATTAAAAATATAATGAAGTTGTTACAGAAATTACATACCTAGCATCAACATCTGTGCATGGCTTAAACCCATACAGGAGTGTATTAAGCTCTTCAGAGACAAAGTCTCTGCACAATGATAGTGCAAACAGTCAGATAATTTATGCATCAAGAGGCTATTTTATATTTAAATGTATTCCTTAATACACAGGTATGAAAATTAAAGTTTCTGAAGAGCTCAAACCAATCCAATTTGATAAAAGTTCTGAAAAAGGATTTTATTTAGATTTATGATCAACATCTGCACGGTTCTTAAAAATACAGTCTTCCCTTTCTGTCTGTATGTGCTCATGCTTGTACTGAACATTTGTATGCCATAATATATGGCCATGTTAAAATGGGATGGTAGCAAAAGCAGATTTTAAGGAACAACAGCTCTAAAAATCATCCTTTGTGCTTGCGGCAGGATAACATTATTAGACGCCACAAAATGAAACCTCAGTAACATAAAATAATGTTTGAAAATACCCCCCTTTTCAAAAACAGACACTAAAAAGCAAGAGAACTCAAAGTTCGCCTGTATCTTAAAAGAGTCATTGTCCGGAGCTGTTCTGAAGAGGGCCGAAGCAATCGCACTGCCACCATCCAGTTTAGCAGGCGGTGTACCCATTAATTATTCAGCATTCTGAAGTCTAAAAATCGATGCTTTACGCTGTGTAATCCTGCTTAATGTGACAACCAAAAAGCCAATTTATGAGCAATTCTAGGTTAGGTTTCCCCACAAAGCCTCAGGAACTGAAATTACAAGACAGAGCACGAGAAACGAGCCCTTGCCTCTCCTACACCAGACGCCTGTACCGTTTTCTAGGATACACGCTGGGTCGACAGCATGCACCGTGCTGCTCGGAGCTGGCTCCACCCGAACCCTCCTCCCCCTCGCAGTGCAATTAATAAGGAGCTCTACATAAAATGCTGACGTGAGTCTTTTTAAATGTCCGTGCTCCCTGAAGTAGTAATTCTGTTACCGCTCAAGCCCTCGCACACCTCGCTGTTGTTTCTAAGTTTTGGTGGCATGAATCACAGAAAGGGAGAAGCGATAGACAGCGCCGGCAAACTCCGACCTGCACAGATTACTGACAGTGGCATCGCTGCAATCAACCTAAATAGTAGCTGTACATAAACAAACAGACAATAATAGATAGTAAATTCATCTGCATTCCCTCCAGGACCGAGCATACGATCAGGGCTTAAATAATTAATGCTCTGGGCTTATCATGTACCTTTCACCCCGGGATCTCAAAGCACTTTGCAGCGTGTGGGGAAAGATTTTTATTTTGCTGGAGAAAATAGGGTAGAGGAAGATTAACTGATTGGCCAAGGTCATGCTGCGTTAACATTTCCTTTCTGCTTACCATTTAACTGGATAGCTGCTATGACCTTGTAAAGCTACAAGAAGGCTGCGTTTAAAGCTAACAATGTAAAGATAATCTCCCTTAAAGTGTGCCATATGGTTGTGATTAGGCAAAGGAAAAAGCTTCAGAATGGCTGGTCCTGCGAGTGTTTACAGTGTTCTCTGGGGTATAATAGCTGAAATTTTCAGCAGAGCCTAGAGAAATAGATGCAAAACTCCCCCACTATTTCAAGAAAAAATGGTTACTCAGCATCCCCGGGACCTGCTGAGGGCATCAAGCCTGTGTATCTGCGGACGCTTCCCAATCAGAAGAAATGCAGCGCTATGGCGAGATCGCGGAAGGTCCTTTCCCATGGCAGATTTGATCCAGGACACTCGAGGTGTCACCGCAAAGCCTTAAGACAAATATTTCAGCATCGGACACGTATTCTATCATCGCTACACCCGTGCCCTTCTCCTTCAGGGCGCTCCCCACCACCTCCTGCTGCCGCAGCCCCGGAGCACGGTGTTGAGGCGGGCGGGAGGGCTCGGGACCACGGCCAGGCTCCTGCTGGCGTGAGCGAGGGCGCCTGCGGTGCACGTGCTGCCCGCCTGCTGCCCTGCCTCCCCGAGCAGGGCCTGGTGGCTGCAGCCCGCACATGGTGGCCTCGAGGGGAGCGCTGCCCGCCGGCACAGCCTCGCCCCCAGCCCGCGTTCGGCTGGGCCGCCACCCTCCTGCGGGGCAGACAAACCGAACTTCTCCCCAGTGGGTTTTCAAGGGGAGGAGGATGCCGTAGCGTTTAACCGTCTTTTGTCGTCGCCCTGAACTGATTCTGCAAAGCTGCGCCAGCCGCAAGCACCGCTCAGACGGGCTCCGAGCAATGGGCTACAGAAACGGAGCCACTTGACTTGCCAGGGAAATAAAACAATCCCTTCTCGCTGCGCAGCTCCCCCAGCAATGAGTCAGTAGGCCTGACGGAACAGAAAACACGAGTTGCCATAGAAACTCTCATGCCTTCCACCAGGAGGAGAAAAAAATGTAGGCCAATATTTCTGCTTAGCTGGCTCCTGTTCTCGGTCTGCTACTCGGCCCGCCTGGATCCCAGGGCTGCGTTAACAACCCGGATTTGGTTTGCCCCCCGCTGAGAAGCGCCCGTGCCCCCACCGCCTTGGAAAGCTGCTGCTCTGCGTGTGCACAGGTGTGTGTGCATGCACACAACGCGCACAGACACTCACAGACACACGCACACACACACACACTGGCCGAGGCCGCGCCAAGGGGCCGTGGCGGTGTTGCTGCGAAGCAGGAGCCCGGCTGCCCGCGGCGGGCTCAGCTGCTGGAGCGCCGGGAGCACGGCACCGCTGGCAGCACCAAGCGGCAGCTCCGCCGCGGTCACACTGCGGGCACGGCAGGGGACAGGCAGAGGGTGAGGAACGGAAGGTTCCCGTGGGGTTGCTGCGGCTGCCTCTCATCTAAACCAACAGCTCTCCTCCCCGCTGCAGTTCTGCGCCCCCGCCTTGGGCACCAAGACCCTCCCGGGCAGTCCCGGTGCGGCAGGAGAGCAGCAGCTGCAGCAGGGGTCCCGCTCCCCTCCTCCCCTGGCAGCCCCACCAGGGAAGCGCTGTGCCCTAACTGCGATCCTCGGAAACAGGGGTACTTCACGGACAGCGACTGAAATGACGGAGGAAGCACACAGCTCCACAGCAGGACGCCTGCCCAGCCACCAAAAGCCCAGAGACGTACTTTTCTGCCCCGTCCGACAGCCCCCAGAAAGCACGGGAGCAGGTGCGTAAGGCAAAGAGCCGCCCGCTGGTGATGGACCGACCCGGGGTCTGACAGCCGGAGGGACAGGTGGCTGCTGCTAACTCCTCCCTTCCAAAGGGATTCTTTGGTCCGGGGGCAGGAGGAGATCTCAGTCTGTGAGCGATCTATGCCACCTGAGCAGTGATGTGACTGCTAGGTTTAATACCACTTTCAAACCCCTCTGGGTAAAGACAGCTTAATGCAATTACCCACTGATTGTGAGTGAAGAAATATCCCTAAAAACCAACTCCTACAACACATTTACTTCAAGAGAATCTTGAGAGAAAAGTTTTCTTTTTGCTCTGAAATTATGAGTGAAATAAGACCAAAGAACTAATGGGACTGCTTTACTCTTTGAGCAGTAGCAGTCTGCAGCAGCACAGAGCCCTCCTGCCGCACTGAGAGCTGTGTGAAGTGATGCTGGCATGGGCTCGACCCTTGGTGAGGGCGTAAACCGAAGCAACACTCTTATAACAGCGCTGGCATTACTGCCTCGGAAAGAATCCACTGGTTCCCACTTCCAAATGTATTTCGCTCGTGCCCTGTAACTGATCCAGTCTGAGTACTCGTCCCACTATAAAAACGCTAACAGTGATTTTGAAATGTAAACCACAAGTCAAGTGCAAACGTTGCCACTGGAGCGGCAACTGGTAGCTCCACATACGCCGAATTCCCCAGTCTGAAGACACGACGAGCAGGGCTCATCGCGCCCGACGTTGCTCTGCTGCCCAGCGCCGCAGCTGAGCCGTGCCACGCGCCGTGTCCCTGCTGCCCACCTCGCCGGGCGCTCCAAGCACCGCAGGCCCCGCACGCCCCTGCCCGGAGCGCAGCACCTGGCCTTCACCACTGCTGCAAGAGTCTTCTTATCCTGCTCTGCTCTGCTCACCCTGCCACCCTTCGGTCTGTTGCTTATTTTTTTCTATTTCAACTGCTTGTTTTCTGTAGCAAGATTTGCCTATTTCAGCAGTACCTTGTTTCTTCATACTTACTGCAGTACAAGCAGTTACTGGTCACTGCTTTTTTCATGTATCTGCAGTGGGAGCGGAAGAGTCAGTAAAATTTAGAGGTACCATTCACCGTGTAGGTTTAACAAAAGTAGAACAAAATTCAAGACAAACTTTGCGATGTTTTCACAGGGGAAGGAAGAGTCTAATTCTGTGTCTGCCGCTCTGCCTGATTCAGTATGTGGGACACTTCCCTCTGGGAAGGAAGATAATGTAGAGTTAAAAACTAGAAGTCCTACATTTACTACAAGATGAGAACTTCGGAGTACAATAAAGCTCTATGATAGTTTATGGAGGAATGTTCTTCAAAAGCATACAATTACAATACTGAAGAACACATTTCTTCCGGTTTCTATCATAATGTTAAACTATTTTCAGATTATGGGAAGTTTGAGAAAGTAAATGCAGTATGAACCAAAGCACGACGCAACACAGGCAGCCCCACACCAGCTTTTTCCCCAGGCTGGACCTTTGCCAGGCAGCCCTTTTAGTGCCCAATCTCTGGAGCAGCAGGAAACGCACGTCGGAGCGATGCCACTGCCCCGTGTTCTCTAGTGACGACGCAGCTCCAGCCCCCTGCCAGGGGAAGCAGCTCGCAGGCTGCTCCCCACTCCACGCCAGAGCTCGGTCCAACCACAGCTGCCTTCCCGTCCGGCAGCCGCTGCTGACGAGGTGCTGTGAATCTGATGAATTCTTTTGAGCCAAGAAGGTCAAAATTTTGCAAATGTAAAACCTAATCCTGCAAACAGCCATGCATATCGATTTGCTGCCCTACTTCATTTCAAGGGGCAACTCATGAGTGACTTCAGTCACTTAATGAACCTAGGCTGAAATCATACTGACATCTCAATCATAAACATGGAGTTTGCCATTTGCAAAGTGTCATTAAATCTTTAAAAATATAAAATTCCACAGAATTACTACTGAAAAAGTCCTTAGTTCAAAGCAAAACCAAATATTTCTGTTCGCAGTTCTAAAAACTATGGGCGGATATGGTCCCCTTGATACCGTAACCTACAGCTGAGCAAGGAGCCTACGCTTAGTGCACAGGACTGTGATCCTCAGGTCAGCAGCAGTGCTAAAGCTGAGCCCATGCTTACTCGCTAAGCTGAAGTAGATCCTGATCACTTTATTGCTTCCCAGCTTCATCCAAGAAAAATAAGAAAAGCACTGAAGTTTGCTTCGCAGAGCTGAAGGTAGGAAGTGAGAGCTCACTCCATCTCAAGATCTCTGCTAAAGAGATCACTTCTCACCAAAATAATCTACGAAGTCCAAAGACGCAAGTTCAGCAAGAAGATTTAAGTCATTGTAACAGCATATCTAGAAAGTAACACTATTCAAGCATACGCATTAGGTTTGTGTTTACGGGGGGGAAAAAAAAAAAAGAAGAACTATGGAGGAAATTCTCTGTACGAGGATAGGTAACAGGCAACCAACTTCTCAACATGCCAATTTTAAACGTTTTTTCTTTTTTACCAAAATTCCAGGAGCTATCTCATATAGAGTGTTTTCTGTGTTACAAGGAAGAGAGATAATTGGTGAGTGATCAAAGATTTCTGCCTGGTAATTTACAGTCAGTTTGGGGCAGGATTCCTGTGGAGAGGAAAACCAGCTAACAGTAGGAAGCTAAATGATAAAAAACTCCTATGGAGGTGGTTTTCCATTCATCCACATCTCCCGTAAAAATGCAGCAAGATGTATAAACCTGCTTTCCTGTGAAGGGCGTCAGAAACGCGGCTCCTTTGTGATGCTGCAGTGAACCTGCTTTCTGTCGGAAGAATCCTGATTCACAAAGGAGTTTATCGCAGCTGTGAATCCTCCCGGATGGCTCGGGGCCCAGCGCCCCGCGGGGACTCGGAGCCGGACGGGACCGCGCGTCCCCCGCAGGGCCATGAGCTGGGCCATGCTCCAGGGAGGTGCCTTAGATCCAGCAGACGGCCGCTTCTCACACGGCCATTTCTGCAACGGCAGAGAGATTAACCCGGGTGGGAGACCGACCTGAAGGGCTCTCACCAGAAGGACCAAACGAGCGCTGCCGACGGGAGGGAAAGGCAGAGCACGGCGGGACGGGGCTGCCCGCGGGCCAGCTGCCAAAGCACCCTCGCTGGGCACAAGGAGCGGCGCTGGACCCGTGGCCCCACGTTCACCTTCCTGGGTCAGGGCGAGAAGCAACCTCTGCCTTCATCGAGCAGTATGGCCTGGGTCATTAAAGCACTGCCAAAGCTGGGATATAATTACCGGTGTGGTTGGCACTCCGTTCAGACTAGCGGAACAAAGGCATTCTACAAGAAGTGACCGCTGCTCGCCGGCCTGGTGCCCCAGCACCAAGGGGATGCCTGCAGGTGGCCGAAGGCCCGGCGGTGCTGGGCACCGGCCACACTTAAGACAGCGTTGGCCGAGGAGTCGACAGCCTGCGCTGCACGGACCAGGCAGACAACAGAAGCGCTGCCGTAAAAGACTTACCCAAGGCCAAACAGAGACCTGACCAGGCCCGAAACCTGCTTTTTCCCCGAAGCGCGCACTGCCTTACCCGCAAGGCTGTGCTTTCTGCCTGCCTCCACGCCCTGCTGAGAGCAGCTGTGTCTGTGTGGGTGCACCTACGGTGCTGCCTTACCCGTCAGTGCTCTGGGCGCCACGATGTCTTCATGATATCAAGAATTAAAAGGAAATGTTTTATAATAATGGAAGGCATGCTGTGCTAGTGATTCCAAATGTTTTTAATAAACCTAGATCATTTTTTTCCCCCACTTTCTCCAGATTTGAAAGCTCAATTAATTCTGTGCTACAGCTCTGTCTATCATTTCAACCACATGTGGCAGAGCAAGAATTCACGTGAGACAATAGTTAATTTTTGGTATCTTCTGCTGCCTAATGACAGGTGTGCTGTCCTAAATAATTAGCTTTCCAAAAGGGATCCCCTTAACCCTTCTCTAAAACTGGTTAGTGATCTCGGTTTTACTTCATTAAGCTCCTGACAGCTCAATGTACTCACATCTGTTACTGTTTGGTAGTTCGATTCCAAGAACACAAATCGCTTCAAGAATTGGCAACGAATTCATTCAGGCTCGTGATGCAGATCAAAATCCATCTGTTTACTAATCAAAAGCCATATTTTAACCATGGTATAATAGTGGAGTCAGTGATATCGTAACTTAAGACTTTCTCTCTGCCCTAAACGTGATAGATAGGTAGTACTCTTCGTTTAAGCTATATTAATTTGAATTAGATACTTAAAATGCAAGTACTCTGCTAGTCAGGCAGTTGTATACTGGAGTTAATCCATCTGTTTGCACTGGGCTGCGTCTTCAGGCATTTTTTACCTACAGGCTTAACCTGGAAGCTTGTACCTTCTTTTTTATAAATTTATTTTTAATTCCAGGTAAGACCTTGGCCTGTATCATCCCACCTTTTTATCATTTAACTGCAACAACGAACTCAGCTCTGCGCTCTCTGCAGATGGCTCCTCTTCCTGCATGCTTTCGACATAAACAAAACCTTCAGATTCCAGATACATGGCATGCTTTGTTTTCACCAGCACTGCATACTTCATTTGTTTAGGAAGCTGGAAGCTGTACAATGAGTAAGGCAGGAACAGAAAATGTTCCCGAAGGACTGAACTACATCTCTAGCAGCCATTCTGTTCACCAGTGTGATGTGTTTTTTTTCTCCAAGTGAAATTTCAGGCCTTGCATTTTAACAGATGCACTCCCATTGTAAGAAAAACAGCAAAACATTTAATAAATAAAATAGCTGTAGAATACCGAATTGGGTGGTGCGATCCAGCGTGGCATTCCGTTTCTATTGCATCAATCACTGAAAATATGATACTAAATTATATCGAGGTGGAAATAATGTGATGAATCAAACAATAGCTTAAGTTTCCAATTACTTATCCCTGCAATGTAAAATATATTGCCTTCCCCAACAAAATTTACAGCTGACTAAGGTCTATGAACGCTCACCTCAGCTCAGGTGATGCCAGAGGAATTAACAGAACTGCAGCTTCGTAGAACACCAGGCAGCCCATGCATGCTGGGCTTCTGCCTAGAGAAGGCTGCAGGCTTGGAGACTTCTCTCTGTGCAGCTGGGGAATTCAAGGGGAAGCCTATGGAAAAACGAACGATAATTTGCTGAGTACAGGGCAGCATGCTCTCTTCAAGAATTCCCTCAAATGATTGATGAAAACACAGTCCTTTTAGTTTTGACGTTAGAACATACATAACATATTCTAATCGGATACTTGGCAACCGAAAAAATCATGCAAAATGCAACAATGCTTTCTATTTCTTTCTGCAAATGAAGGTCAATAAAATCTACAGAAACCAGATAGGAGGTATACACTCAAATTACCAAGCAAGTTTGCAAACTGTCTCTTTCGGTTTCTTTCCAAAAACTCGGGCACGGTTCATGCTAAATCTGGGCAAACACTACAAGAACCAGTCCAGGGGAAATGAGGAAGAATCTCAAGTTTCAAGCTGTTTGGCTTAGCCTGGGAGGGCTGAAGAGAAACAACATGGATTATGATGGGTAGGACCTGGGTAGAAAATACTTCATTTGGATCTGAAATGGGGAGGATTTGTTGCGCAGGCACCCCGACATCAGATGTCAGTGGATACCACAGACAGTTTTACAGAATCACAGAATCACAGAATTGTAGGGGTTGGAAGGGACCTCAAGAGATCATCGGGTCCAGCCTGAAGGGTTGGTTCACAATAACTCCATAAACTGCCAAAAAAAGAAATAGCCGTTTGCACGGCAGAGGACTCACCGCTGCTGACAGCGGGGTGGGTAAAGCACTAATTTTACATCGCCACAGCATCAACTGTGACACAGGCGGTGGCTGAATGTTGGCAAAGGAGCAGCTGCATCAGATCTGCTTCAGATTCAGAGCATCTGAAAAAAAGTCCTGCTGAGATGGACAACTGCATGCATGTGGGCAAGGCAGATGACAGCTCGTGTGGGAAATACAGGCCCACAGAGCGCTCGCTAAAGGCTGAGGACTGCAAGGGGTGTGAGCCCCGCACTCTCTGCAGGTCTGATGGGAAAGACAAGGATGCAGATGAACTGCTGAAGACTTCATTTTCTTTAGGACGAGAGATGGACACAAGTACAGTGCAGGACAGTGACCTTTTGGCTCTTCATCTTGTCAGAAATAATAAAAGAACAGACCACCAAAACTGACACGGCACAACAGAAGACAGACAGAACAAATGGAAAAATAGTAAGTGAGACTAAAAGTACGTTACTGACTTGCTACAGCTGCTCTCTGGAGCCAGGCAGGTTTATACACCAATGCAGACGAGGAGATCCTTAGATTTATTTTCCAAAATGCAAATCTGAAAGAAGGAATTACATTGCGTGACGTGACAAATGAGCGCGTGGCTGGATGCGTCAGCTTCTAGCTGCACAAGGTGTTTTGGTTTTAAAAGGGCGGGTGAGATTGTAAAATTATGCCGTATCATTTGCTGTGTCCTTAACTATGATCCCTACAGCACTGTCAACGGATAGCAAATGTAGGCTTGTCGGAGGCTATTACGGGATAATCACCTCTCCAAATGTGAATATCTGCAGGCATTAGGGAGCATAATTCCCCACGGAAGTTATTCGTCTATGAGGCTGCATCCTCACAGCAGCCAAGCTACCACAGGAGGTAAAAACTACACAAGCGGTCCTCTGGAAAGAAGCCTTAGGGAGAGGGAAGGGAAAGGCAGCAGTTCTAGACTAAAAGGAAACTAGGTACAGCAGAAGGTCAGAAGACACTGACAAAATCTGAGCTGATTTTTGGAGACACAAGAAAAACAAAATAAGATCTGTGTTAATTTTTCTGCAGGTTTTTGTTTGTCACGTGTGCTATGTGGACTGTTAGTATTTCGATTTGTTAGTGTTCTCCTTTACTAGGATTTCAAAGAAAACAGTGAGGTAGAGGCTGCACAGTTTTGAAATGTTATGAGTGTACTTAATACCTATTATTAAAGATTTAGAAGGCAGGGACTAACAACAGTGCCTAAGCAAACAGACTCTGCAGCTCTCACTGCCAAAAGCAGTATCAGGCACTTGGTTTGCATCTGGAGCGTACGACAAGGGGCCCAGAGCCAGCCAGACAATGTTTCTGTGCAGATTCAGCAAGCCAAGAACATGTGGGACATGAGGTCTAGACTGCACACAGCAGTTTAGAGAGCATCTGCTGGGAGAGAAGCTAATCCAGGATTATAACATATTGTTCAAACTGCACACGCTTTGAGAGCAACAGGACACACTTGTAGCAGGTGTTTTCCCGACGAAATTTCCTTTACACACATCCTAGTTGAAAATGCTCAATAGAAACAAGTGTGTGTGATGGACGGTGAAAGAGAGCAGCGGAACTTCAGAAATGAAGTACAGTGGTGGTTTGATTCATCTGAAAATACTCGCATTTTTCTAGTGGTATTTCTTCATTTCTATGCAGAATGAATACACGCGGAACTGCTAGGCAGATTTAACCAGAGACTTAATTGATTCAAAATCAAGTTTGCTGATTTTGTATTTGCTGTTGTATTCTAGTTGCAAAGTAACAGTTTCTCACTGACCTCACATACAAGCAGCTCCTATGCTCCAGCTGGGAACACTTACTCTGGAATAGCTGTTCCTGCAGAAATTCATCCTTACACCCACCAGAAGCACAACCTATAAGCTCTTAAGATGTATGTTAGGTGACCAGAAGTATTCTGCACGATAGTAATCTTATGCCAATGGTTCTGTAGGGATTATTAGCTAAATTCACAGCATTCAAGTAGATCTAATGCCTACTAGAAAAATTTAGTCCTGAAGAGGGCAGTAAGAATTAGACTTGTCCACAGATGTCCACCACAAATGAAATTATTCATGATTATTAATACAAAAAAAGTCACTGGGTCATCAGTGCTCTTTTATAACAAAATATGAAATACTGAAAATAATAATTTGAACAAATATGCTACATGATTGAGGCAAACTACACTTTCCAGAGTTTGCTAGCCACCACCACATAATTGTTAACCTCTTGTACATAGCATAAATATTATAATGTATATTAGGATGAATTGCGTTGTATTGACTGATCCTGTGCTCGAATCAACCCCTATTCTTTCTGAGAGATAATTTACAAACTGAAGACTAACACTAAGCAGCTGCAAGCCAATGTCACAGACACTTTAATGTGGATTACAATAAATTTTGCTGTTAAGAGACAAAAAGTTATAAAAAATATAGTTAAAAAATCAACAGTTCAATAATTGTCTAAAGTATGGGTACAATGTCTGAAAATTCTGACTGCTGTATGGTCAAAGCCAGGTGGAGATATTTGTCAATATAGATCATGAACCTACAAACTGTGGTGCTGGATGGAGCTCCTCTGAAGTCGGCACAGAGCTCTGTAGCTGCAATGAATTGCAGCACCGAGGCCGTCAGTGAATTCTTGACCCTATGAAAAACCCACAAAGTTCTGACACTAATTATAGGTTTCACCCGTTATTTCCCTTGATATATGGTAAGTCTGCAAGATCCTAGTTTATTCATACCTGAAAAGAAAGGCCTAAGGGATTTTACACGATGGTTAACCTATGACCACTACATTAAGGCTTCAAAACAAATGTAACTCATTTGCTCGGAGATGACAGATTAATAAATTGTTCCACCTCATTATCCCTGTAATACCTGACGGCATGGCTTAGAGGGAGCCTAGCAAACGACACAGGCCAAAGGTCAGCACTCCTTTTTCAAAACCAAGATTATAAACCTTAATACAACTATAAATGATTCAGTGAATTTATAAAAGGACAGTAGGAGTACTAGTTTGGGTTCAGACAATACTCATCAGGGGAACGGCAAATCAGGAGGTAACGCGTGGCGCTAGGCGTAAGCAATGGGAGCTGGAACTGGTGCAGCTGTACGCGACACTTCGACCGGCCGAGGCGGGTGCTGCCAGCCGCCGCGTGCCAAGGCAGCTCCGTGACCCACGCCCCTCGGCAGCAGACCGCGTGCTGGTGCTACCGGTAACCAGGAGAGGGTATCGCCTCCTGATCCCTTCGTGGGTTTGAACATCAGTATAAAATAACAGAGAGAACGGACAGCAGATCAGACGCAGTCCTGCAGCTCCAAAGCCGTGAATCAGGATGAAGACTCTCTTGAGTTAAGCTTTGAAATAATACCTCATTTTCAGCGGTTACGCTTTCGCGTTTTGTAATGTCCCTACAAATCTTTGAGCCTGTAGGGTCATATTTGCAAGCTTTTATCAACAACTGCAAAAACAAAAAGGATATTTAAACTAACAAAACTCTTGCCTGCAGGAGTTAAGGAAAAAGCAGATACCATGAAAGCTGTGATGAAATCATGAGACCTGGAAGCCAGGAAATACAACTTAAAATATGAAAAGATGAGGCTAGCTACAAACACGCTGAGGTTTACATATTGATTAGTCTTGGAAGAGACACTCGCAAAAACAGAAGGGAATAGGGAAAAAGGCTGTGGCTCAAAAGAATTATTCTTTATGGTAACAGTCATGCATTTTCTATGCAGGCATGTGTAAACTTTAACGGATAATGTGTAGAATAGAGCAGGGCAGGGAAAACTACGTAAGTAAGCAAAATGCTGTTTTTTTGGAATTACTTCTATATATGTGGAAATAGGTGAAGACTGGCTAAACTGTAGAGTGGACCATTTTGAAATGATTGTAAAGACAGCTGAGTGCAACAATTTGAATAGCACGCAGGCAGACCACAGACTGTCATGCCAGTATTATGCATGGAACTAAAAAAAAGCTTTTTGTTTCCAGATTCACAAATGAAAATCATCCAAACTATCAGGTCAAGAACCTCTGGTGTGCCAGGCCTGACAAATAGCATGAAATAACCTTAAACCAGCCAGAAGCAGTGAGTGAGGAATTCCCCTTGTGAAGGGAAACTGTACTGGGGCCTGATGGTAGAGGTCTAGGATGCTCTGGTGGGTATAAAGAGAAGGGGAGAAGAGAGAGTTCATTTACATCCAAAAATAAAATAAAATACTGAAAAGCCACTGCCAGCATATAAATCAAAGCTGTTCCTCTTCAAGTTTAATGCAGACAGACATCCGTAAACTCAGGGCCAAGAAGCTGAGACAGCTTTTAAATGACCTTGCTCTCCTGCAAAGTCCGAAGGAGCTCAGATACAGAGATCCTGCTCTTTGCTTTCAGGCTTCTTTGCGGGTTGGTTAACGTTGCAAGGGTGGCTGCAACAACCCGTTACCAGGTCATACTCTATTTTGCTGCTAGGAAATACACGAGCTAGATAAATAAAGTTACTGGAAATAAAGATGCCATGAAGAAATAAACATGTTATGTTCTGTTTGGCAGTAAATAACACTTGTTATCAAAACACCTGGCAATTTTAAATTTTGTTATTTGTATCTTTCTCGAATAAAATACTGAATATTTTAAGCAGAAGGAACTGCTCTGGAGAAAGAACTGTAGTAGAAAAGGAACACGATAACAATCAACCTCAGTCATGCTAGAGATTAATTCATGATGCCACTTGCACTGAAAAATTACTCGTATTTATTTCACCTCCCTTTTTCCAAAGGTCTTCTTCCTCTGAAAAGGAATGTTACTTTTGCTGTTCAATTACGTTTAACCATTCAGTCAGATTGAGCTATATATAAACGTATGGACTCTTGTTTCAGATTCCCTTACTCAGCTTTTACTTCGTGAAGAGAAGAGCTGTGTTCCAAGGTCACAACGGATTAATCTTGACCTGTGAACCTTGAAAGTGTAAAGTCTTAATCTAAATGTATTACTCTACAAAGAGTAAAGTGAAATGTACTCTGTATCCATGACAAATAATGAACTGAATTTTTCTGACTTTACTCCTTAGTTGTTAATTAAGCACTTAACTACAAGATCTGTTAACTCTTCAGTGCTCTTTGGATAAATTATGTGTCTATAAATAGAATGGAAACGTTTGGCCCTTTGAGCAGGTGCGATGGAGGTATCTCCTCCTCAGGTATTTTGCAAGATATTTTTTGCTGAGCCTTGAGGATGCTCACAGTAGAACTGCCAAGGGCATGCTTTAGCCTTGTGAAGAGTATAGCATTTACAAATATACATGTTTAAGGCTCCCAATACTGTTCTGCCAATATTTTTATGCTACTGGTACTATGAAAAAAATATTTATATTTCTGGTTATATTTTTTAGAAATTAAGGCACAAGACAGAGAGGCAAGTGAAATAGAGTTATTTTAGATTTTTTTTTCTAAATGGGTACTATCATCATGAAATCATATGTACAGCAAATAAAGGAAAAAAAAAAAAAAGCATGACTTACATCACCAGGCACCCTTCAGTTAACCAGAAGACATTTAAGTCAAAACAGATTTACCAGGTGCTTCTTGTAACCGTAACCAACGCAAACATTTACGGTCGTGACAATGCAATTAGTTGTGCTAAACAGACGCTGCGAAATCATTTTCAGAATACATTAGGACAGTCCTACATGGGTGTTTTCAGCAAGTAGGTACCTTATTTCCTGCAGATCTGAGGCCCGACACCAGTGGAAATGTAATAAATCTATTTTTATCTCTCATCATTCATTCTGAAGCACTGACAGGCACATTAGGCACTCCTGTCTAAAATTAGTTCTGTTCGTGCTGGAAGCAACCATTTATTCTACCACACAATTTGCACGCTTAATATGGGAAGGCTTCTTCTGGGAGACGTTGCACTGGTTGCGCGAGGTTTCTCTGCAATACCCCGACTAGTTCCTGGAACGTTCTGCTATTATAACCAGCATCCTAGAGCCTTGTGAGTGGTACATTGTTAAAGCTCCTGTTAACCTGCAGATCGCCGTGGGAATCAGAGTGGCAGACCAGCTCTCAGGTAACTAAGCAGTAAGATAAAAGGACGGTTGGTTTAGGAAGTGCCAAGCCTTGACCCCACGATTGCAATTTGAAAGCAGAAGGGTGCCACAGTCATCACAAATGAGCCACAGCTTCTTCACCAGCAGCACAGCCCCTGCAGTGGCAGCTCCAGCTGCTCCCTGCTCAGCCCTGGCCAGCCAGCTCCGCAGCGAGCACACGCTCCGGTCAGACGCCTTGCGAGCACAGAGGAGCCCTGGCCCTGCCCGTGACACGGCACTACCAGGTCTGCACCTCACGTTTGCAGTTCCCAATTTAAGGCCGTGGAGGACCCCGGGGGCACGCCGCCGCCTCCCACGTCGCACCAAGCTCCCCTCCGGCCGGCACGGCGCACGCCGACCTTCCCTCCCGCGGAGGGGGTCACCCTCCCTGCACGCCCCAAACACCCAGTGCCGTCACTGCAACAGGAGCAGGCAATGAGCATCTGCGGTGTAATTAATTCCACGCTCAAATTAACTGACTCTTAATAAATAGGTATAGTAAAATGAGCCATAAGTTAAGAGACGAACGATTTCCAGTCTCAGTTGCTGACTTCACCAGAACTAGGCTGATCAAACCCAACAAGCATTTGACACAAACCTCCCTCCATTCAGCCTGGAGGAGAGAAGGATCCGGGGACACCTCACTGCAGCCTTTCAATACTTCAAGGATGCTTATAAAAACGATGGAGGGGGACTCTTCACTCAGGTAGATAATGACAGGACAAGGGGGAATGGTCTTAAACTAAAAGAGGATAGGTTTAGATCAGACATTAGGAAGAAATTCTTCACTCAGAGGGTGGTGAGGCATTGGAATAGGTTGCCCAGAGAAGCTGTGGATGCCCCATCCCTGGAGGTGTTCAAGACCAGGCTGGATGGGGCCTTGGCCAACCTGATCTAGCAGGTGGCATCCCTGCCTATGGCAGGGGGGTTGGAACTAGGTGATCTTTAAGGTCCCTTCCAACCCAAGCCATTCTATGATTCCATTTTCTGCTCTTAAGACTTAGCCTCTGTTACAAATGTCTGTCTAGCAACAGAGGGCTCCACCGGCACCCAAAGTGTCCTTAGTGAGACTCATTTAGAAAAACAAAATAAGATTTTAAACGAGGTGTCAATTTGTGTCGAAAGCTGTCCATCACCATAGGAGAATATGAAGCAATTCTTCTAGACACTGTGTGATTTCCCTGCCATCATCCTGGGAGAACAAGTGCAAAGTTGGCAAGTTTGTGCCGGTCACAAGTCTACAATAGTTAGCATATTATATACATTTGCTACAAATTCCACCTGATCTAAACCAACATAACATCATCATTTTTGGATCTTCCATTTGATATGACTGTTACTATTCCTGTGGTTGGGTTGATCAACCACTGGATGTCACTATTAGTCTAAATATATAAACCCAAATAGCATTTGTTTGGCATTAGAAAATTTTTAAGGACAAGGTGAATCTGAGCACAATAAATAACGATAATATTTAAAGATGCTGAAAGCATTTGCTGAAGTCTCTCGTTTGTTTCAACTATATGGTATAAGAATGCCTGATTTAATATTCTTTTTTTCATTTTTTGGTGATTCCTGTACAAATCTGACAGCAACTCACATGTTCTCAATTTCACTGCTCTCCTGACAGCAACTTCGTCTCCTGTGCCATGTGCTAATTTCTGTGGAGAACCAGCATCAGAATCCAGCATCCTGCAAAATGTTCCTCCACTAGCACCAGCTATGTTGCTGGCTTTTCCTAGGGATAAAAAGTACCTTCTTCATACCTCTGGCATAGCTCGCTGTCTCCCTCCCATGGACAGTGCAGACAACAGATGCCTTCAAGTCTTCAACCCCAAATTTGATTCTGACTGATGGAAATGTGTCCAAAGTCACAGCTACACAAAATGTGCCAAATTCAGGAGCCATCCAGATACACCTGTGAATTAGGAGGGAGAAAGGGAATCTTTTATTCTGCTTCTTCTAATATCTTCAAGTGCCAAATTAGAGGAAACTAAGCTAAACTAATGTTCTTTGTAGGGTTAAAAACCAGATGATCTGGTTCTCCAGAGGGTGAGAAAAGTTGCACAGGCAAAGTAGAATGAGACAGAATAAGTATTAAATCATTGAACAAGGTGCAAGGCAATGGAGAATCCGAGCCAAGGAGCATAAGAAAGAAATGAAAATGGAAAATACAGAAAATAATAATACTAATAACCCAACTCTACCCGTTAGATTATATGAATCTTACTTTCATAAAGCTTCATTTTAGCAAGGTCCTAACTATACTGCAGGGAGAGGCAGCTTCAGGCAGTACAAAGCAGAGACCTGAAATGGCAGCCCCGAATCCCTTCCTGCACACTGACACGGTAGCTGTCTTGGGGCAAAAACTGACTGGAATTCATTTTGCCTAGGGTGGAAGTCTGCTGTAAGGAAATACTGAAACATTAGGTATGGATGTTCAGGACCAAAACAAAACAAAACAAAACAAAATCTCTCTTGAATGTCCCACCAAAGGCAATAAAACACCTGGTGAGAAAATCCCATATTAAAAAAATCTAGACAAAGCTTTTCAACATATAAATTTAAAATTGTTTTTGGAAATGAAGATAAACATTAGAAAACAACTTTGAAATTGAAAACACCAGTCTGATTCTCACTAGCCATTAAAACTAAAAAACAAGGAAAAAAATGGTGGGAACTGCTTTTAAGTCAGTGGTACACAACTAGAATAAATAAGATGAAGATCAGGTCCCTTTCCTGACAGTCTCTACTTCTGTGCAATTATTTCCTACTGTAAAAGTAATAGCATGAGTTTCCAACACTTCTTCAACCTAAAATACAAAACCAGATAATTATCCAAGTGACTTATATGAAACCATTTCTTCAGAAGCTCTTTATCTCAGAGAACAAGATCCTCTGAGAGCAGCTCTCATAAAAGGGACTCCAGGCCAGGGCAGGAGACCACTGCAAGGTCACCTTTCAGACGTCATTGTGCTGATGTACTGGGCTTACACCCGCCGCAGCCGGTGTGCTGCCCTTCAATTTGCTCTGCTGTGAACGGCCTGATTGCAGCTCCGTGCTCCTCAGGCTCCAGGAAAGACTGAGCATCAAACGGATCTCGCAGCAGCTCAGAGCAGATCGATTACGGCTCTGCTTAGCCAGATGTGCACAGCACAGCCCTGACGCCCAAGTGAGCTGACTTTGGCTGCGCTTTATGGTCACTGAGGCAGAACAAGAGGAGGTCTCATAATACCAACACATCATCAAAGAGGAGAAGAAAAGGTATTTGAAACAATTTTCTTAAAAAGGATGACCGATTTGTTTTACAATTCTTTTGAAATAATTATTTAATATAATTAGATTGCTCTGAACCAACGCTGTAATTTTAACACACGTATAATCACTGCAAATGACATTAAGAGCTTGTCTACAGGCAAATTGCATTGCTCTAATCATAATGGGATAGTTGACGCTGAGCAAATCCCCAAGTCCAGGTATGGTTGACAGAAAGGAAGGGAAGTTACACCAGAAAGCCTAAAACATATCGGGTTTACCCTGACGTAGCTATTTCATATCTAACCAAAACAACTGGGCTTGTGCAGAAGCAAGGTATACACAGCCCAGACCACAAAACTGCCATGGAAGCAGTGCTGAAATTTTGCTACACTTAAGCTTGAAAGAGAATCTGAGCAAGCGCCGTTCACGTTGCCACTTAACGGTGCCTTCCTGCAGGTTGCACAGGGACTGGGGAGCGGGAGACTGGGACACGGGGAGGCTTTGCAGCGCCAGGACCACCGCCCTCCTGCAGCCGGGGCGCCGAGGGGTGCCTGTGCTGAGCACAGGGCAGCTGGCCTGCAGGGCCCTGCAGGAGCTTCCCCAGCACACAGCGGCGCTTGCGCAGCTCATGGCAACACAAAGGCTTCGCGTGACAATTAGATGCCTGCCCTTTAGCTAAACCTGCAGCAAAGGGTGCACGTGAACTGGTCAAGAAAAAGAGAAATTACAGGACACAAGCACTTCTTGGAATCAAAACCCCGCGGTTAGCCCCGGATTACCACGTGGTGGGAATTTGAGCTTGCTTCACCCCATCGCCGCTCGCTGGTGCTTAAGTCACGCAGGGGACTCGCAGGCATGGCGGAGCTGCGCGAGCCCTGGTACCAGCAGGTGTGTTGGAAACGCAGCGGCGAGTTTCAGAGCAGAACACCTGGGAACTCCCCATTCTGCAGACACTGTCCCCAGATCAGAGGAAACAGATTTTTTAAAAAATAACTACAGAGAAAGCCATTACAAACACTTCTGTCCACTGGAGTTCATGGCAAAATTCACAATTCAGTGGAAAGAGAAGTGAGTTCAGATCAGATAACTACCTGCACCAGGTCCCGTCTCAAAAGCTGAAACTAGAAATGAGAATGACTGACCTAAATACTCAGAAATTACTTAGTGACTATTAATGCATCTATTTTTGAGTGGTTAACTACAGACTTCTCAAAGAAACTTGATCACCAGAGATGAAACTTTAACAACAGGGCACTTTTTAATGTATTTCAATCCGAGGCATACAGAACCACTAATCACTGCAGTGAAAAAATAGGTCAGAGTTATCCCCATCTTCCCCAAAGTGCTGTAAAACCACATTTAAGTGTATATATATTTAAATTAATATATACTCAGACATAATTTTTTACTCTACATAGCAGAGATGGCAAAGCATAGTAAATGCTGAATCCACTTTGCACGGTACTCACCAAAGAACAAAAGTAAGAACACCAACCACAGGGCATTTTCCGCTAAGTCCACTTTCATCCCTGTTCTCAATAGATGAAGAATCTATACTAATTAGCGATCCCCAAAAACCTCCACAATTCCTAATGCACTAGGCAGCGACGGGATATTTTTTGCCTATTAGTTAATGAGTATCAGATGCAATACAGACGTAAATATACACATCTAGATGTTATTTATGGTTGCACAGATCTGTAAATAACCTAACAGAGGTAAGTAAAGGTATACTATTTTTCACCAATATTTCCAAACTGCTTTATTGTATTTCTCCCATATGTTCCTATGTAAAATCTTAAATTAAGAAAATTTAAGCACAGCGTGCCTTTAGTGGACTACATTTTCAGTAAGTGTCACTCAGCAGGTAGTAAAGCACGGCTATTTGTGCTGGCTGGGAGCATAGCCCTAGATTCTCTGTAAGCATTGTCTGTGCTTTCGTATTTCTTAAGAAGCAGCCTGTTGAGGTTCCATTTTCAAATGTTTTTCATCAATAATGCCTAAAGGTGGCACGCTCACTAAACAATCTTGCTAGAAACAATACAAGACATAAAAGACATTAGATTATGCAGTCCATGTCTCCAAATGCAGCAAAAATTAATGCAAAATGCTTTGGGGTTTGTCACTTGCAGTATGCAACAGCTTTTCCTTTTGCTTTGCCTGATGCTTTGCCAGATTTCTTCAGAAAAAAACCTGCATACTAGGAAGAACGGGAAGCGCTTGTCTGGAGGTTACACCGTGGGAGCTGGGAAGCAGCAAGCTGGCGTCCCTCTCCTGACTTGCCCTGACCCTTACTGGGCCCTTCCTGCCTTCTTCTGCCCATCTACCGGCGTGGGCATCCCAGCTCCTGCGCTGTGCAACCCTTACAGCGCTACTACACAGCGTTATTATCTAATGCTAATGCTAGAAACAAATGAAGGACCCCAAATGGACTGGGACTTCCAGTGATGTGTGACGTAGCTGAAGACAGAGTTGAAATTCTTAAATTATATAATTGTTCAAATTCAAGTAATAGGACCCAGAGTAACAGCTGTTTTCCACACCAAATTTGTAATATTTTTCCCAAATTCAATCTCTTCCTCACAATTCAGAACTACCCAGAGGGAATTTCTCCTGCCCTTCCTTGCTCCAAAAAATTTACTTCTCATCCTTCAGCAATTCTGAGCTGCACAGTTTTTCTTTTCTTTTTTTTTTTTTTTTCCCCTATTTATCTCCCCCATTCCCTGCTTACCCTGTTAGCAGCAGTACTCCCACATACCTTTGTCTTTTTCATCTTTGCCTCTCCTTCCCCTCTTTTTTTTTTTTCTTTTTTCCTTTCTCCTCTCTCCTGATGAATTCTCTACTTAACCCGCTGGGACAGGCCTTACAGTTGACTCCAGTCATGCAGCTCAGCGCAGAGCTGAATGAAGATAAGGGCTTTGGACTGCAAGGTCCTCAACGTGAGAGTGCGCTTGTGTGTATGAAGTGCTGGGTACCTCTGTACATTACTCGTATATGGAAGTGTATACCGGGAGGCTGCCTAGGCCCAGGTGTGCTGGGGGAAAGCAGTCACTCGTATTTCCCACTTAAGTACTACTAAGATTATGAGGAATATTTTTTCATTTCAGGAGTGCTGCAAAAATCATTTATTTGATGCTACCAAAGTATTCTGAAGCCAAGAGGAGCTATGCAGAAGATACTATTTTAAATAATAGTTTCCTAATTCCTTGTATGAATTCTAGCTAGGCTAGAAGAAGATCTTGAAGCAAAACCATCTAGACAACTTTTATTTTCTTTTGGTGAGGAATTACTCATTGCAGTTCTACTACACAAGTCCATAACGTTGCCACTGAGCTGCCAGCTCCTCAGGGCAAGATTTAAATCAAATCCTCTTCTGCTTTTTTTTATTATTATTTATTAAATCAGGAAACTATTTATATTCATTTCAGGCTTTGTAATCTTCTCCAATCCACTGTTAAAAAATAACAAACAAAGAAAAGAATACCCAAAGCTGAATGTTGACTCTAAAACCCCTTTTCCAGCCTCCTATTTAATCAGCCTTGTGGCATACTGGAAAATAGATCATTTAGTTCCACATCATTATTATGGGAATAAAAAAATCTTACAGTCAGGCTTAAAGCACCTAAATACCTAAAGCCACATTCTAATCTGTAAAGCACATGGGTGTAAAACAGGCAGGCAATTTTTCATTTCCTTGGGGCACCATTGTTTATGGTGACTGGCAAGGGCTTTCTGTATTTCATCAGGCCCTTTATGAGCACACTGCCAGGCACGTAAAGCTGCACCCGCTGCATTAGTGATCGTATGTGCAGTGGTACATCTATCCCAGCAGAAAATGGAAATGTGGCTGCCGAGGGGGGCAGTGGAAGGACTGACTGAAGGAAATCTGAAATCACTGGCTACTGTTTAGAAATACACAGGACATAACATGACGTACACTGAAATTAACATGAATTTGGTCGTGCTGCCAGTGAAAGCCACTGCAATTGAAGTAAATTGTTAGTTTTACCCTTAAAAAGTCTTATAAAACACTCCCTTTGCCTAACCAGGAGATAGTCACCTGTCTGCTGTCAGGGTTTCTAACCATCAGAGAACAGAGGGTGAGGAGAGGCCCCTACAACACAGAGAAGGCTCCCATCTTCTTGTCATAAACAGCAAACCAACCAACCAACCAACCTCTACAGTGTTACAGACGTTTAGGAACCGGATTATATGACACCCCTGATGGCACCTGGCTGGGCTCAGTTACAGGCAGTGCGTTCCAATTGTATGTTCCCTCAGCAGCTTTGCCAGTGGCATCTGAGAATGTGAGATTGTTGATAAAAAAAAAGCCTCAAAGTACATTAATGACAAAGTGATAATATCTTTGAACTCATTTGGGTTTGTTTCTTTCACATGCTGTTCATCAACACTCTAAAATCAAAATAAACAAATGTAAATACTCCCTAGCTGAACAATGCTGACAATGCTGGCAAAAACATCAATAGAGATTGAAGACAATTAAAATGGCAAAAAAATCTCTGGGGAAGGACCTATCTTAGATATTTTGTTTTGAAATACGTAAAGCTGACCATTCTTTTCTTCGCCTTCCCTCCTCTCCCCCCCCTCTTTGGGCACTGTCTTCATCCGTGCATACCACTGCATTCATTGACTGCCCTTAGGAAGGTTACAGAAAAACACCTTCTGATGGCAGCGTTCTAAAAGCAGCCACATTAAAATACAAGAAGAAGGCACAGAGTCCTGATCCCTGTATATTTCACAAACATTTGAAGAAAAGACAAAGGCATTTCTAGACCTAGCCAGCAAAAAAAAGCTTATTTTGTTTTTCAAAATAAATAAATGTCATGGACTAAAATTGCCCAGCTTATTCTCTGTGCACCACGCAGAGATTACGGCTGTCCCTAGCTCTGCTGGGGGAGCTGCATGAGCCCGCAGCGGGCAGGGGCAGGAGCGATGTGCACCCCTGGGTGCCCCGCGGGTGGGTGGCAGGGGCAGCAGTGCCAGGCAGCGCTACCAAGCCCTGAACTGGGAGTCTGCATCCTGGCACCGACAAGCAGAAACTCGACCTGATAAAGCCTTTCTCTCGCTGAGCTGCCTCGCACTGAAAGAACATTTCCCTTCCTGCACAGGGCCAGGCAGACATGGGGGCGAGACGGGCAGTGGGTGTCGGGAGGCGAGCGGGGTGCCCGCGTCTTTGCTCTTTGCGGGCAGCATCTGCGAAACGCTGCCCACACTTCGCAAGCCGCAGGTAGTTATGGCAGCCGCCGGCTGATCACACGGCGCTGCGTCGTACAGAGGCGGGCTGGCGGTGTGCTGACTGCGGATCGGCAACACGAGAGGCTGATTTAAAAACACAGACACGTAAGCAAGGCAGAAACCCCACCTCCACGTGATTGCCTGAGAGGGATCAAACGGGTGGAAATGCCACAGATAGACACACTCCTCCCCGCATAATTGTTGCTACCACAGCTGTGGTGGGGAGAGGGGGAGGAGAGCGGATGATGCAAGGAGCTTGGCATCGCACTCAGCAGGCGCACGGCTGCTCGCTTTCCAAAGAGGCGAGGCGGCCGGCCTGGGCGCGGGCCTGGGAGCAGGCCTGGGCGCTGGGCCTGGGTGCTGGGCCTGGGAGCAGGCCTGGGTGCTGGGCCGGCCTCTGCTCTTCCTCTAGAAGCTCCCAGCCTCGGCAGCCCGCCTGCGCCCACTGTGTCCAGCCGCTGCATGATTTACGCCAGCAATACCGGTTCCCAGTCACTTATTTTCAGAGCTCATTAAAAAGGGTAATTAAATGGTCGTAGCATCCCCAGCCTTAACCCTTTTTAGTAGATGAAGTGGATAATTAGGCATTGTTAGCTCCGTTTTGCATCTATGGAAACTGGTGAGAGAGGCTAATGCAAGGTCACGGGGCTACTCTGAGTCAACTCCGGACAATAATACACCAGTTACTAACTCTTTCACCCAAAAATGTTGGGATGTTTTTGTTAATTCCAAGGAGTTATACATCAAAACTGCTATTCCTGTATTATCACTGAGAAATCTCATACATAGTGGTAATTGCATGATCTGAATCAAGTCTTTGAGAGCCGGAAATGAACACTCGCCTTTATTTTTCATCTGCCAGGTGAGATAACCACCTACTCTCTATAGGAGCTGGTATTTCTGTGTGATGTAACCAACTCTTCGTACATCCCTACTCTTGTGCCAATACACAAGGAAGCAGTCGGATGTGACAAATCTGATACCTGCCCTGTGGAACTGAGTTTTACGTTATTAATTGTAGCCGCCTAGGTACAGCCACAAAACCCTGCAACCTGTTCTCCGCCGGAGTTTTTCATTCACACTCACTGCAGCAGCAGTGCTGAGATTTCAGACAAGACTCTACCCTGAGCACACCTTTCCTGAGCCGTTCGTGAGTCACTGGATACTGCAGTTCAGACTGCTGTATCCTTCGAGCTATATATAGATCTATTCCTACAAACTATTATCTCACTTTTGGCCAGTCAGCTTGCTTCATTCATAACTGTTTATCTTGCCCTAACCGGCAGCCTAAAGATGGAACACGATTTTCAGACTATGAGTGGAGCTTAAAGAAAGCTGAATTTTTAAACACTCTCCTTTCCCTCATTTTCAAAATATCACACAAGATGCTACAAATTGAAACCCTTTATTTATTCACAATATGTGTACAAAACTGACAAGAATTTACTTGCTTGTCTCAAACTGATTGCTAGGGAGTGGAAAAGAGTTCAAACGTTTTCAATTTTTGCTCCACTCCTACGGAGGACAAACAAGGCCTAGTAAAAGACCACGCAGGGACCTCGGGACAGTCTCCAACGTGAATAACAACTAAATCTAACAGCCAGAGGACTATCTGAGCTATAGGATTCATTGGGCTATCCCATCTCACAAATTCTGATTGTTTTCCAGAGCTTTCTTAGTAAATCTATGATTATATCCACATAGTAATAATAAACTTAAATCCCATATTTCCATTAAAACCTACGGAAAATTTTTAACTGATTTTGAGTTGTGAGGGGGCAGTAGGCCCTTTTAGTAGTGTTTATTTAATACAAAGCACCCTACAAAAACCACTAAAGTGAAAAAGCCTTTGAAATACAATTACCTTTATCAAATGTTGAAACAGTAGAAAAAGCAGAGCTCAAAAACTGCCCTTACATTTTAAATTCTTGATGAGGGCTGAGTGGAGGATAATTTCTTGCCAAGTAATTCAAGCATAATCAAGTGAGATCCACCTGTGCCATAACACCAGCATCACACTTAGCTCGTATTCCCTTAGCTGGGTTAGTACTCAAACACGGTTCAGAAGTTAAATGAATTGGGCAGTTTCTTTCCAGTATGGACAGAACATTCATAGTGTGGCACAGTTCTGCTCTTAGGTGCTGTAAAAGAAGAATAGTGGAGACATCCAGAATATTTAGACAGCTTTATTGCTTATAAACAAGCAAGCAAAAAAAAAAAAAGATTCAAAAAAAATCAAGCTTTCTAGAAAAATTCAAGGCAGCTGGATACGACATAGGGACTGGACCGGTGGTACAGCAACGCTCCCTCTCCCTGTTTCCGAGCTGCCTTTCTACTTGGCTTCGAACCAGTGTCATTGTTAATTGGATGCTGAGTGATGGAGCTGGCCACCTGGCACTCTGTCTGGCTCCTAGCTGATGATCAACTCACTTGGCAGGCTAAGTGGGGAACTGGCCACCTGGCTAATACGAGGGCTACAGAATTTCTGACGAGCTGATTGCCAACCTGCTAAGGCATTTTTTTATTGTGGATACTGACAGTTACTTCTCATGATTCCTCTACTCATCTTTCTCACCACAAGTTGTGTGTTCACAAAGGAGCACCCAGCTCATGACCCCCTCCTCTCTTTACTTTCCTCTGTCTGCTATGGCAGATAAAGACAGATTCCTTCCTTAATTGCTAAATGGGAATAAAATAAGCTTCTATCCTCCTCCTCCAATTCCTTTAAATTATTCCAAGCTCCCTACCCCCATTCCATCCTGATCTGCTTCTCACTATCATTCTCAACACTACAGACTAAAATTTGTATTTGCCAATGACTTTCACAATAATTTTTGAATGGTGTAGTTTGCTGTCTAACTTTTAATCAGTAGAAATGCTGATATAAATTAAGAATAATATCAAAACGAGGAACAGGACAAGAATTACGTGAAATTCGATCCATGCCTGAAGGCTAGATTCTACACTTGCCTTGCACCCTGCGTTACTGTTAGCACATGCAAAACCTCAGTGAGAAAGGCCACAATTTAGATTTTTTTAACATTCATTTTGCATATATGTAAATTACTTCACATGGAACACGGCAGTTGAAAATGAAGACTGAAGTGCACAAAAATACATCAATAAAGGATTCTAGAGTACTGTCAGTGTTACAGCAAAACACTGCAAGTTCAGCTGTGAAAATCAATTGTATTACTTTAAGATCTTAAAGAAAAAAGTTGCCCAGAGCAACTCAACAACAGCTGGGACAAAATGTTAATGTTTTAATTCAGTTCCAATATTGAGTTTGGGGAAATCTGTCAGTCAGAAGCAGACATTCAGACAAACTGCTAGGACCTTTTTAAAAGTACAGCAGCTACACGTCTCTGAACTTTCCTGACATGAACCTACTTATTTTTCATAGCTTTTTTTTCTTTCAGTTTTCATAAAAGACCTATAATTATAGGAAGAGTATTTCTCTATGGCTTGAAGGTGGAAGAAAGTATTTTAGATATTCATAAAGAGACGAATTAAAGTTAAACTAATCAAGTTGCTGTCTTCACATTATTTCTAACTTTCTGTAAGCTGGACAGCTGATTTTCCTGAAGGTATCAGGAAACTCTTGCTCAGAGAGCCTTTATCAGCATGACCATCACCTTTGACCATCTTTTTACTCTCCTTTACCTAGTGAATCTCCATCAATAAAACTAGTGGCATTTTTTGTAAGAATTTAAAGGCGAGTAAGGAACACACACACCAAACAACAATCATTCCTGGCCTCTGAATGAATGTGCCTGTCCTTCAGAAGCCTCCTCCTGCAGAGCAGCATCACTCCCCTTCGCAATCATCATACCGGTTGCCTCTCAAATCACACCAGTCCTCTCTTGGAAACTGGGGAAAAAAAGGATTGCGGTACATTTTGCTTTTAGTGTACCTGCAAACTTCTCTGTATTTCCATCATTTTCCGTCAGTATTGGTATCTGCTTTTGGTATCCCACCTGCTCTTGGTAACAGTTGCTCATCATACTGCAGAGGATGCGGAGCCCTCACTATTCATCTCAGAGTTAACATTGGAGAGGCTCCTGCTTGCTTCTTTGATACCATTTCTCCAAATTGGCTTTACAGCCCCATGTGATTTCACATTTTTCCCTTTTACGTCTCACTGCTCACACAAACACTGGACTTTTCATATTAAATGGAATAAAAAAATAATAATCCAGTGATTCTAGTTGACTTTCAGCTTCAGGTGTCTAAATACCAAGCTACAAGAGGCTCTCCTGTGCTCTCTGTACCAGAGATTGAACTACCAGCTGTTACGAAGTAACAGCTCTTGGCACAGAGCTGCTTCCAACACAATCAGCTGGCTCAGCGCTTTTTGATCAGAGAGTTCTTTCCATTTTTCTGGTTGGCAAAGCATCCTGTCAGCAAGGACCCACATTATTTTTCAGTCTTCAACTGGAAAAGGGCTTCTGAATGAGTACAATTGTCATTTTAAAGCATGATATTCAGCACTGTTGGCGTTTTTATTTCCCTCATTCTAGGTGTCAGTGAAATACTTGTTGCTGTCTGCTAACAGGCTTTGGAGACTTGCTGTAGACAAGGACAATAGCTACCATAGGGCAAGGAATTTATTAGAAAACGTTAACATTTAGCATTATCTTAGTAATGTCTTCAGCCCTTTTTCTGTTATTTAGCTTTCACTGATAATATCGTCCTCAGTATTGGAGCCAAGTGCTGCTAAGCCTCTGCAACTTGCAGCAGCCAGCAAGTTCTTCCTTAGGACCTTACCAGTGCCTCCATTGCTCTCCATCTTAGTGCCCACAGCAAATGCACCAGTCATTTCTTGTTTCTGATACTCACTGCAGCGGCTGATTAGTAGCCTGTAAGCAACTAAATTTTAGTTCCCTGTAAGAGGCTGTTTTTTTTTTTTTTTAACTGGACTGGCAGTCCAGGAATAGCTCTGTGCGCTCTAATACATACAGTATTGTAAGTAAAGGCAGATAATGCTATCAAGGTCTTTTCCTAGAATATAGGGATTAACTCACCTCATTAAAATGTGCCCATTCTACATAGCACGACGTAGTACTACTTCAGGACAACTACTGAAGTCAGCCAAAAGATATTATGCTCTCTGAGAACTAAGATGATCCCTAGCTGTCCTCTAACTTCCCTGTATGCTGATTTATATAATCTTTTTAGATTTGCACATAGATATCATAGCACTGAGTGCTTTTAAAAGGCTAAAATAGACTGCATTAGCTTCAATTTCTATGTAGTAAAGAACCTTGAGAGAAACAATTAACTTGGAGCATGGAAAGATTCCCTCGTGGAAAAACAACCTGAAATAAAACGGTAGTTTGGACAAAGTACCTACCAGTGAAAATAGAAGAATCTGGCAGGTTATACACTCTGAAGAATTATGTCTTAGGTTCAAGGTGAAAAGATTTTTGTTTTTTCTTGAACATTTGTTTGTAGACTTTTAAAACAGATTACATTATTTTCCAGATATGAAAATGTGATCGTTGCTTTCAGCATTTGGTCTATCTCTCTCAAGAAAATGAAAATAAAGCTATGTTGCTGGAATTGTCTAAAGATATTTCTCTACATTCAAATAATGTTTCTGAAAGCTATACTAACACATATCAGGCCCTCCAAAAATCAAATCACTTCTAACTGATTCAGGTTTTTCCTCATACTTACTTTATCTTTTCAACTCACTGAAGTAATTCAGCAGTTTCTGGGGTGCTTAACTTTTTTCTCTTTGCAACTACAACAGCCTGTGTGACAAATGGTTGGCGGCAATTGGATGTATTCTTGCCTCAGAATCAAGCTCTTGGACTGGTATTTATCAGCTGTGAAAATGCCTTTTCCTACAGATGTGTAGGTGACTACAGAAAGGTGAATTTTACAGAACTGACTATTGATCTATCACAGCTGAAAATCTGAAAGTCCAAAATCCCACACCAGTTATTCCTGTCTTATAATAATTAAAATTTTATCAGCCTTATCTAACTCAATTATTCTGGCATAACATGTCAATCACTTGCCCATTCCCCTACTCCTCTGTTTTGTTTTAATTAAAGTTACATTGCCAGCTTAGTACAAAACAAAAGGTATTTATTTCAGTTGTACTACATGCCATTAACCTGATGAATTCTAAGTCCTAAGAAATAAGAATCCTAAGAAATATTGCTATGGGAAGAAACAACTTTGCAATTCAAACTTCTTACTTACGTAATTCAAGTCAGCCTCTGCTAACTTGTCAGAATCTTTGGCTGTTTTACATCCTTCTGAACACATTCTTAAAAGAGGCAAATTGTTTGTTCTTGAAAAATTCCGAGGTAACTTTGTAAATACAACATTTCAGAAGACTACAGATTAGATGTTAGATATGATTCACATAAGTCTTCTGCTTTATCAGTACATCAGAAAGCTTAGGGGAGACTTTTTGTTGTCTTGTACTGTAAAATGACAAAAATGTTCTAATTTAGTGTACCCTTCACTGAGCCTACTTAATAATGAAAAAGCTGCCATACAAGATAAAAAAGTGAATACAGGTAACAATGAAGCCTGAAAACGGGGACAGAGAAAACTCTCCAGGCCCAATGGAAATCTACTGGGATTCTGTAAATGAACCAAAGAGGTGTTCATTCCCTTTTTTTTAAGAATTAGTAAATGAGTCTCAATTAGAATTCCTTTTCAATTCCAAATAAGAATTGTTGATTTCTAACCATGCATTAAAATGGTAACAAACTGAACCTCACAATTATATTTTTTATAATTAGTCTCACACCTTTTTCCCAGTTAAAAGTCGTAAACCTTTACTGGATAAGCCAGAGTGAGTAAAATAACACTTGTAATAACTTATGTAAAATAAAAGGCAAACACTACGGAAATCGTGTTCTGACATCCTCTGAGATCACCCTGTCCCATGTCTCTTTCAGTCATGTAATAATTTATTGAGCTATGAAACTACTCTGTAAAACATACTACTACATATGATCTTATTTTAGTACAGCTCTAACTGAAACCAATGTAAGTTTTGTCTACCAAAGGTTATGTCAAAGTTGAATGCTAATTTTTTCCTTTCAGATAGAATTCTACTTCTTTTTTTTTCATAGAGAGCTCCTAAAAGAATAGGACACTCTTTATACATTTTTAGGTAACATACATTAATTTAGCAACATTTGCTTAGAGTTTCCTATTCAGAATGAATGCAGAAAATACAGTAGAGAGTCAGCGACAATTCAACCCTTCCAAAGCATTTTTAATTAAATGTTTTCTAACCTGGCTAAGAGATCCCACATCCTGAAGTTTATCTTCTTCTAATGATATACGTAAATGTAATATGGTCACTGAGGTCACTAAATTATACTTGGAACAAATAATAGGAGTATACCCAAGGTCTGAGAAAGCACTTGAGCCAGTAGAGTGTGAATGAACATTAACCTTCTGCTGTAAAAATTACAGACCAGTTATGATTATTCTATCACAGTCACTGAGAGCTTTACTACTGATTTTCTACAGAGAATTTTTCCGATACATGTTCATATTATTTTTGTAGTGACTTCTATTAAAGAATAAGTATAAATAAACCTCATAGACATGAGTTAATAATGCAGCCATTTTAAATGTTTGAAGGAGTTTTCAGAAGAAGGTAAATGGTTTTCCCAAAAGAAGATATGTTATTGACAAAACAAAGCACAGGACAACATCGTAGCATATCAGTAATAATCATTTGTAACTTTTCCAAAAATGAACAGATGTTCTCTCTTTCTACTGTTTTACTCACTATTCAGAATTATAGTTTCAACCAGAAGATATTAACTTAAAAAATGCAGATACTACAGAATAAATCATTTTACTGCCTCTGTCATTTAGAGTTTTCAGCATTAACTTCCACATGGGTAAGGTATGCATTGCTCTACATTCTATGTAAATAAATCTAAAAACTCTAGTAAAATTATGTTATCTATAGAAAGATCTAAAGCACATTTCTTTTTAAAGCACAAGACCACACAATGATGTACCGAAGCAGTAAACCTTCACAATGCTATCAAATTATTATCCCATCTTCAATAAAATCTCAGATAATTTACACAACTAGGAAAATGTTTCTCCTTTATTTATATTTTCAAATTCAGATGAATGCAATCATAAAACCTTTTTTGTTGTTCTCCCACCCCAGTTTGTTCTTTGATAAGAATGCTGGGAAATATTTCTGGAGGACAATGGAATTACAATAAACATAAGCTAATAATTCCCCTTGTCGCCTTAGGAGAAACATTTCTCTAATACACTTAAACATTTTTTTTAATCTTTATCTCAGCTTCTCCCAGGCAGCCAACTTTATTTGCCTCTGCAGCCTTTTTTTTTTTTTTATAATAAACTCTTATAGTCCTGTTTCTCATCTTAGAAGTGTAGCATCCCAAGAGTAACAATAAGTATTCTACCCCACTGTTTTCTGTCTGTATATTTGCTGTTTGACAAAATTTCAAATCTCAGATTTTTTTCTTCCATTTACAATTTTCAGTGCATTTACTAGCAAATACCTACTACCACAGCCAATGTGGTCCTTCTTCACCATCCATTTTATGTAACATTGTATTAATTATAGCTGTTCATCAGACAAAAAAAAGTGGGAAAAAGGCAAGCTAAGGTTACTGTTTCCTTATGAGATACAGTATGAAGAATAGTCCAACTCCACTGAAGCATTTCATTACTAGCTAGCATAATACTGAATCACAGCACAACTAATGAGTATAATTGCATTCAGAAAGTTTCATTTTAAGAACGTGTCAACCATATAATTTCATTAGGGCGTGTGAGTATTTGTGCATGGGTTGATCATGGTACATTCTTATGTATGTGAATCATAACGCATTACGAATGACCTACCTCCTGGTAGCTGGGAAGCTGCAATATTCCTTCCTATTAGGAAGAAAAATTGTCCAGCTGGACCACCTTCTTAATAAAAGCTGACAGCAGTCCCAACATGCATCTATTTTAATTCCTAAGCCTTCTAGTTAGACCAGTAACATTCATGATGTTACTGAGGAATAATAGTTAGGAATTTTTTAATCTAAAAGAGAATTGGAATTTCCCAGGAGAAATAAATATTTCAAAATTAAAAAATTGTGGCATCAGCACGGCATTTACAATCATGTTTTGTCAAAGCAACAGATTCTAAATAGCTCTATTTTTTTTTTTTGTAAAATGTTGCTTATTTATATGGTAATAGATTATCAATTTATTACTCTGAAACAAGTCTATTAGTTAAATAGATACTATGTCAGGAAAAGGACATTCATTTTATTTTTAAGAGATCAATATTTCTGCTCAGGAAGATATTTTTGCTTAGAAGACATGTACAACTAAAACTTGTCCTTCAGGTAGCTATTGACAAGGTTTCTTGCATACCTTAGCCTATATATTACAAATCTCCTCTGTTAGCTTGCTAATAACTTCAGCTGCAAAATTCATCATCCTTCTGGAGAAGAAGCAACTCAGTCCTCAAGTCTGCTCAGCTTACTGCTGCACCTGACGCGAACAAAAAGATGTTATGTCAATCAGATATACAAAGAATACAAACTCAGTAACTATTACTAAGTTGCCTTTATAACAGTCACAAGTTACAGCTGCACACAGTTCTTTTCATTTCCCATATCTATAATGAAAAATACATTGTGAATAATGTCTGTCTCTGATTTTCTTGGATGACCTAAGTAAAGATACTTGTAACATCAAAGCTGTGTTTAGAAGACAGAAGCACAGTCAGGACAGAGAGCGTATTTCCCTGTTGTTTTACAGTATCTTGAGCAACAGATTTCTGCTGTAAAAGCAGAACTTTAAAGAGACTTCGGTGATTCTGCAATAGCAAACTAATATGCATGGCTAAAAGTGATTTAGAGGAAAGAAACTCTTAAATTAGAAGTAAATTTTAGGTTTCTGTGGGTTATATATAAGCAACAGGATTACAAAGGAGTGAAAAATAACATGAGAACATCTTTTAAAATTAGGTTGAGTGCAATGAAACTAGCCTTTGCTGTATGATGATTACATAAAATGCAAGCAATGTCACTTAATTTTGTCAGCAGTGCTTTATTATTTTAAGTGAAAAGGAATATAGTGAAAGGAATTTAGAAGGGGAGTTGGATAGTGTCAGCAGTAACAGCATACGTGATTACACGTTACTATAATTAGCAATGGAATTTAAAGAATTATAAAAGCAACATATTTGCTTTGTTTTAGCTCTGTTTTTGACTCAGCAGCAATACCATTGCTATCCTCAGCAGAAGAGTTTATCTTGGTCTTTTTAAAATATGAACTCATTAAAAGGGGAAACATCGTGACCGAAGGTAAACACTCCAATATAAAAGGGGCCTTAAAAAAACTTCAGAAGGCAGTTTAATCCAAAGCTGGGATAACTATGGATTAAGAGTACATTGACGGTAGTTTGTCCTCCCCTCCTTTAATACTACTACCTCATACTAATATGCTCTGGACTACTTTCCACAATCTTTATACTGACAAACTGTCATGGTATAGTTGCTTTTTTTGCTTTGATATACAAATTTGTGAAGCATCATTAAACCAGCCACTCCAATAGCTCACATACTTATTTCATTCTAAAGGTTATAGATGTAAATGAAAATGTGACGCTGAAGTACAACAAAGACTTGCACTTAGAGTACGTCAATTTTTAATTTCAGTTGCAATATGCTTAGAAACATTTCTGTAAGATTGATTATTTATCTGATTTAAGATATCTGCATATGCATTTGCAGCAGTTTTCTATGCAAATCAGGTGCTTATGCACACAAATTATTCCAGTTAACTACAGGAGTCTGTGATGACCTGATCTGCATGTTCAGCTATAGTACACCTCTAAATTAGCATGATAACTGTGTGCATCTTTTGCATACAAAAGCGCACACCCAATTAGATTGAGAAGATCTTTTACTATCTCTGAACTGCTTTACTATACTTTTAATTGAAATTTACATGTTACTGGTAGAGTTTTCACTTTAACTTGGAAAAATGTTTTGAATATATAAGGAACCATATGCTGAAAATATTAAATACAAGTTTTAAAATTAAGTGTATTTATCCTTTGAGTAAGTGTACTTTGTATATTTTTCTTAAACATGTGGGAACAGAAAACATCTTCAGGTATGACAATAACTACCTGCAATTATTATATAACATTAAAAACACTGTGAATTATACGCAATACTTGTTTTCATAGCATCACAAAAATGAAACTTTTAATATCTCACTGTATTGGAATAGACATGGTTGAATGTCAGGCATGGCAGAAGTTGACTATACCCCCACTAAAATGCAAAAGAGCCAGCAGACAAGTTGTGACTTAACAAATGAGCCAGGCCTACAGCTGTTAGATAAAGCTGTACTTCAAAGGTGAACAATAAAGTTTATACAAGGTCCTCTGTCAGGGTACAGCCAGGAAAAACAAAACCGATAAGCTGATGAAATGCTCCTTGTACCTGGACTTTCATCCTTTGGCCCTAGGAGAAGTAGTTGCCGGACTAACATGTGACTTTAAAAAAGAAATCATGTGAAAATAATAACCGCAGAAATACAGACTGGTGAATCAAGGTATAGAAAGATAACACTGTCACTGACAGTAGCATGAGCAATTTCTAACCTATACAAGATGACCAGTTATGTTAACAAGCAAAATGGAATAAATATAGGCGTGTAAACATCTAGTTGTAGAAATGGAAGACTAGCTGAAAAAATCATCGCATTCGTTAGAATAAATCTGTAATGGAGCTCAGCTCACTTCAGTAAAAAATTCTACTGGGATGGGTGCAGCCTTTGCGCAAGGCCAAGGTTCTCAGCACTGAAACACAGAGAGCCAGGATTTGTTGATCTTCTCTTCTTTTTAATGCTATTAAGAAGGTCGGGTAGAGAGGGACACAGTTACAGATTGTCCTCTTCCTTATGTTGGTAATATATAGGTAAGGCCACATGAGTACTGGAAGCAGGATTTCTCAAAACCGAATATATATTAGAAATGAATCTGAATGCTTTTGGGCTATGCTTTGCTCTGGGAACAAAAAAAAATCCACATATAGGTATTTCCTCTCTGTTTTGGTTGCAAAAATAGTAATTTTTTCAGTATCTTTTATTGATTCCCAAGTGATGTTAAAATTCAAAAAATACAATGGCAGAAACTTCTGCGTGTAGTTCCCTCCATAAAAACAATGGAGTGGAAAAATTTGAAGTTTCAGGAAGAGGTCTTGCTTCAGCCACAGAGAAGTCTCTATTTACTATTGAACAAAAAGGTGAGAAAATACTCACTTCTTGCGATTTATTTCAACGACAGGGTAATGACACAGGCACACGTGCCCATTGACTCATCAAATTGAATGGCAAGACACAGCTAAAAGTTAATTTTCCTTTGGTATGCTTTGGCACCTAGTCACCACAGTATTTGTGTCACCAGAATTTATTCCCAACCAAAAGCTGAGCCAATCTTTCGGTTCAGACCTGTGGAGGCATTTTTGTGCAACTTTCTGTCTTCCAAAGCTCTGCAGCTGTAACAGATCGCACCTTCTGTAGGTCAGGCACAGAGACAAACTTGCAACATGTAAATTAGTTCATTGCAGGAGAATAGTCACTACAGATGTTTTGTTACACAAATACTTACACAGGTAGAATATTAATCACAACTTTCACTCACAGACAATGTAAATTGCCAATGAATGAAGTTTTCAGTGTTTAGTAGAATACTGCCTCCCAAGGTTTGATGTAGCATTTTGAAATATGTAATCACCAGGGTCCCCATACAGTAAAAAGTACCTTGAAGAAGGCTGGCTTGCTCTGAAGTGCAGCTGTGCACGTTGTAAACGTTTACTTTAGGAATATCCTGAAGGAAAAACTGAGGCTGGCGTCAGAATGAGCTACGCAATTTGGATCTACACATCCCCGCTGAGGTTATCTCCGAGTATGTTCTTTCTGTTGCCAAGGTACTCTGCAGCAATCAAGGAAGCTATCAAGAAAAATCCTGCTCTGAGGCTACTTGTAGTTCAGATGTCCTGGGAGCTGGGATTTTATTTTTCATCCCAGTATCAAATGATAATATTGCAAGGAAGGCCAGCTGTAAAAGGAGACAAAAATATCTCATAAAAGTACTGGGAAAATTCATCAGTTTCTGTAAACTTGATTGAATTATGTGGGTAAACACTAATTATCACTTGGCGTATGCACCCCAAAATACTCGATACGTTACAATTTTGAGTTTAGCCTGCTTTGCAAACTGAACTAATGCAGATATAATTTTGTCATGCATTTTAAAGTCTTATCCTAAATTTCAGACTTTTTGCAGACATCCTGCTTGCAGTTAATGGACGCTTCCGGAGAACTGCACGCTGGCTGCTCTGATCTCAGTTCCTCAGCCCCTCCTGGGGGCATGCTCAGGACCATGGAACAAGGAGATGACTGGAGCAGCCAGCACTGATTTACCAAGGGCAGAGTGTGCATAATGTGCTGGAGTAGCCCGATACTCTGCAGTGCGATGAGCAGCTCAACGGACAAGGCGAGAGCAGTGGATGTTACGTACTTTGAATTTAGCAAGGCTTTTGTGTGGCCTCCCGGTGTATCCTTATAGCCAAACTGGTGAGGTATGGACTAGACAGGTAGACAGTTCAGAGGGGTAAAAATGGCTGAGCCACGGGGCTCAGAGGGGTGTAATCAGCAGTTCGGAGTCCACAAAGCTCCAGGATGTAAGCGGCATGCACAACCATACAACTGAGAAAACGTTCATAGATAATTAACTCGAATGTGAAAAGCCTTAATATCCTTTACCATACAACAAGAGGGGCAGGCTCCCGGTCACTTCCAGGCCTGCCCGTTTATAATCAGCACATTAAAAAAAACCCGAGCCAATGACTGTACCTCTCTTAAGAGATAAGAAAATTTACATAGCACATTTAAAAATTAAAAGTATGTTAATTGCCAGAGAACAATTTAAGAGGTGAAAATTGGTCAACAATGGCTAATACCCCCGAGGATTCAGAATGTGGAGAGTCATGATTTTCGGTTGGACATGTTACTTTCCCATATAACTGAGTGAAAGGAAGCATCACACAGAACTGAAGATCCACCGTCCTTATCCTGTTGACATGTTTCTGAAATACCACTGTCATGTGCTGTAAGTGGGAACTGGGAATGTTATCTCTGCCAAGAAGACAAGTGCTCTTGCCAGTGGTCAGCACAGGAATTTAGAAATACTGGGTGGAAAAAAGGGCCAGTGTGATTAGATGCATTCCTCTCTTTTTGGAAACTATCTGAACACATCCCTGAAATGTTGTTGTGGGATACTGACAGATTCTGCTCCATGTTAATTGTTTTTCATTAACAAAAGGATCAGATCCACACTGTGTTGTCTCCTCACTGGAAATTTGGCCTACTGATTTGTTTATTAATTCTACTGATTGGTACATTTAATACTGTATATGTTTTTATTGCTTTCAATGTCATCAGTCAATCAGTGTATTTGGGAACGTCTGGGATATCATCGTGTGTGTGTAAACTTTAAGAAGTCTTCAAGGCCTAAATGAGTCCAAAACTTGCAATCTAGTGAAAAAAAAATACTTAAATGCATGTTCATACTCAAAATTTGTCCTGGATCCATTTGTAGTTCTGCATTGCGGATTGGGTTTTAAAAGCCTTCTTTACCCTACTGCTATGAACTAACAGCATAAACAAGGCAGTGACTGAGCACACGCCACAGGTTAGCAGCGAAGCTGACAGAGCACTTTCAAACTAGCCGACAAATGGAGATTCGTTCGTATTAGTAATCTGTTGTTACTTGCAATAGAAGCAGATAAAACTATACAGCCTTGGATTGTGAAATTTTCACTTGAAGTTTCTTAAAGTTTTTTGCTACGTGGATAATTTTACATGTGAAAATACTGATTTCCCCAAATCAACGCTCCAGAAAATTTTATGGCCCGCATTAAACCTTGTATTATGCTGCTATGCCTGCCAACGTTAGAGGTGACTTTGGTCACTGGTCTTTGATAGTGACACATGTAACTGCTTCCTGTAACAGCAGGGCTCTTTATTTTGCACCTGGATTTACTGCGATTAAGCAGCTATACCGGTTGGGTCTATTGCCAGCTCATCTCTCATTTGCCAAACACCGAAGATTTTGCAAAGCACCTGCGCAAGGACTGTTCTTACCGACACAGAAACCTCTGAAAACCCCAAGTACTACAAAATGAAAAACTGAGAGAAGAATTTGGCTTCTGATGTACACAGTTATTTAACTATGCATTGTCAGATGGCGGCTGAGGGAGGTGGCAGGCGATTTATCTGTGATTCTGTGTTTTTTTCTGTCAGTCACTTCTTGTAGGCACGTGGGTTAAATCACCAGCGGCCTATGCAAGATGCCTCAGCATACCATTGTGGACAGTGATAAATTAAGTCAAAGGTATTTCGAGATTTACCTAACCAGGGTTTGTTGAAGGTTATGAAAACACTCTACTCCAGGCGCAGAATACGATTCTTCGGAAACGATCCGGTAAAGGTGCACTAGCAAGGCGCAGGGGGCACGGCTGCCCAGTCCCACAGAGACACGGCTCAGAAGCGACACGCGCCCTGCTCCAAACGCGGTAAGCGCAGCGCCGCGGGGCAGGGCGGCTCACTGCGCACTGCTGCCCCGGGAGCAGACCCCGCACAGGGCAGGGCACGCCACGGCCGCGTCTGCCTGTCCGTGTGTGTCTGTGTCTGTCTGTGCGCGCGCGGCGCGACCAAACGCAGCCGCCGCGGGCAGCACCGCTCAGCGGGCGCTCCTGGGCCGCTGCCCCAGTTCGGGCACAACGGCACCGCTGAGCAGGGCTGCGGCGGGGGCCGGGGCCGGGCCGGTACCGGGGCCGGTGCCCCGAGCAGGCCGCGGCGGGGCGGGCGCGGAGCGTGCCGGGAGCGGCGCGGCGCGGGGCATGCCGGTCCGGACGCCCTGCGCCTCCACCGCCCAAGATGGAGGCGGGCGGCTGCCCCCGCCCCCGCCCCGCACATGCGCAGAGACGCGGCGGGCCGCGCCGCTCCCTCCCTCCCTCCTGGCGGCCGGGGCGGCTCTGACAGACGCGGAGCGGAGCCAGCGCCCAGCGACCCCCGCCCGCCGCCGTGCATGGGAGAGGCGGGCGGCGCCGGCCCCACGCAGCACAGCGGAGCGGAGCGGCGGCTCGGGTAAGGCCGGCGCCGCGGCTCCCCCCCCCCCCGCACCCCCCCGCCCGCCGCCACCGCCCCGCGGGCCCGTCCCGGCCGCGCTGTCCCGGCCCGAGGCCGCCCGGCGCGGTGGGGCCCGGCGGGCCGCCCGCCTCCCCCCGCCCCCCGCCGCCGCCGCTGCCCCCTCCCTTCCTCCCTCCCTCCTTGCCTGCCGCCCGCCCTCCTTCTCTCAGCTCGCTCTCAAAATGGCGGCCGCGCCCGGCGGTGAGGAGGCGGCGGGGAGGAGGCGGGGGGAGGCCGGCGGCGGGGGGCGGCCGGGCGGGGGCCGGGCCCTGGGCACGGCGGGGACGGGGACGGGGACCGGGGGGGGCGGCGGGCGCGGCTCCCTGCTCTCGCTGCCCTCGCTGCCCGCCCTGCGGCCCGCCCGGCCCCGCCGGCCGCTCCCGGGGCTCGCGGCGGCCGCGCTGCCGGTGACTTGGCAGGAAAGCGGGGCGCGGGGGGGCGGCGGCCGGGCGGGGGGGCCAGAGGGGCCCCGGTGCCCCCGCCCGCGGCTCCCTTGTCCTTCCCCGCCCCGCCTTCAGGCCGCCGCGCTTCCCCGGGTGACTTAGCAAGATCCCGGGGAGAGGCGATGGGCCGGGCGAGAAAAATAAGGAAAAAATAACGTGGGGCGAGGAGCCCGGCGGGTGCGCGCCGGGAGGATGCTGAACGTCCTTCCCCGAATTCCTCTCCCAGGGTTTCCTCCTATTCTTGTCTCCCGGCCCCTCCGAGGGCACGGCGGGCGTTTGTCAGACGATGGCCCACATCTCCCGGACCGGCTGCGGCAGGGAAAACAAAACAAGAATTGATAGCGGAGCAGAAAGGAGCCGGTGTTATTGGAAGAGCCGTTCGCATCCATCCTGTTTTCCTGCAGCGATCTAGCAGGGAGCGCGTCGATAGGAGGTGGCTCAGACCTTCAGAGCCAGCTGCAGTAAAACGGGGGAGGGAGGTCTAATCTCCTTCTTGGGGTCATATCGCTGCCCGGCTGCCTGGAGTCGCATCGAGCCGCCCTGAAAACCTTCTGCTGGCAGCCGGGTTGGCCGCATCGCTCCGTTCGTGGCTCCGCTTGAGTTTTTGTTCAGCAGGAGGCTCTGCGCAGGCAGGCTTTTGGTGGAAGTTGGGGGGTGGGAGTGGTGCCTCCCTGAAAAAAGTTTAGGGTTGCTCTGTCCTGTGGGTGGGTTTTTTTTTGTTGTTCAAGGTGGATGTGATTAAACTTGACCTTTAATACCAACAACGAGGCGATACCTTCCCTTTCTTTGCCGTAGTATCCCTGGTAAAATTGCCTTGCTGGTAGTGCTGCAGCAGAGGGCTTGGTCGCTGCAGGTCAAGTCAATTCATAACGAATTACCTGACCAGGGGGTGCTGGAAGGTTACTGAAGGTATATTTAAAATCGTTAATAAACGCTATTTTACTGTAAATAAACGTTTGGGCATATGGTCCTGGCTGAATTCTGTATTGATGCAGAGACCCCTTTACATATGTATTTCTGTGGCGGTATTGTTTATATAGTGTGAGGAGGTGGGGGTTAAAGAACCTCTGTTCGGTGGTGATCGTTCGGTAAATGATTGTGCAGCATTCGGCTCGTTTTCAGAAGAGGGAGGGTCTGCTATCAAAATGTTATTTGCCCATAGAGTCATTTTATTAAATAGGAGAATTATGTTAGGGAACTAAACAAAGAAAATGTTTTCTAACAGAAGGATTTATTGCAAATATCCAGCTTGTTCTCAGGCTTCCCATTTTTGTGTGTTTCTTTTGATTTGGCCATGTTTATGGATGCTGTGTGCAGCCATTGAGCAGAGAAGAGACTGGGTGGAGTAAGGAGGCAAAGCTGCGAAATGGCTAGATTACCCTTTCATAGCTTTTTTTTTTTTCCCTTTGCTTGCGTTTTGCTGGGGTGGAGGAATACTAATTGCCGTAACAATGAAGTCTCTTTAGGGAAGAATCTAATGGTGCAGGAACCTTCTGAAACGAAACAAATCTCACATTCTGTTTTGAGGCTTATTTTTCTGCAGGGTGTATCTTGATTTGGCTGGCAGTGAGAAGTGACCAGTCACTGTTGCAAAGCCAGATTTTTTGTCTGGTATCCGTTTCAATATATCAATTTAGATATTCACTTGTTGATTTTTTTTTATTATTTACACTCTAGATAAGGATTGTAATTTTTGCATGAGTGTTTTACACATGACGTTCCCTCGGTTATAGAGAACCCTTGTATTGTTGCTTAGTGGTGGTGTTCACATAACTTCTTGGTTAGATTTGGTTTCGGGTGGACACACAAAAAAAAAAAAAAGCATCCCTGCTCTCTCTGGTGCCCACAGTAGGGCAGGCAACCCCTGCTAGCATACGGACTTGATTACACTGCCCTTCTTCATGTCCCAAGCTCATACAAAATGACATCTCAGGGTTTTGGAAGCCCTTGTGAACAAGCCGGCTCTGTAAGACCCGTGCTGTGCTGCTCAGCTGGCGTTGCATCATGGGGGTAATACTAATGCTTAGACTTAAAGTTGTGTCGGAAAGGCATTAGAACAAAGGATTTGGGGAATACAATAAGGATCAGATGAAGCACCTAGAAAGGACTGCTTTTAGAAGCGCTCTGCTGTTCTAGATGTGGCTGGTGGCATTCCCACCTGGATCCAGCGTTGATCAGAACGAGTACAACAGTGAAGGTGACGATTAGGAAGCAGGTTGAGGTTTTGTTTTTCTTGGGTCTGTCTCAGTTCTAGAGTCCAGTTTTTGCTGGTAGGTTGTCACAGCTGATAACTGCTTTTGGCTTTAACTTGCCCCAAATTAAATTAAGGGATAGTGGCTTTTTGTAAGTTCATTTACTTAGAGGAGTAGGTGTTACAGGGTTTAATGGATGCATTCACTAAATGCCTGCGTCTCTGAATGAATCCAAGGTAAGAACAATGAAGAATGCAATAGAACACTTGCCTCCTTAGAACTTTGGGTGATTTTTTTGTCCTTGAAATGATGGCAGTTACTTTCTTCTATGGGAGTAACTGGTTAATTTCTCTTCTACAAAAGAAAAAGACATTAATACTTACCTTTGTGACTCCGAGAGATCTGTCCTGCCTGTATGGCTGACTCTTCAGCCTATACTATTTCCTGTGCTCCACCCAGCCTTGAGTGTTCGGTTGTATTGTTTGTCTGCTCTCAACTTTTTTGTCTACAGAGCCTGCTAGAGATGGGGCAACTTCTGAATTAACTTCTGTTGATTGTCCTACCGACCCTTAAACCTTGTCTTTATTCACGAACTCTGGGGCTAATTGTAAAATATTCTGGGCAAACAATAGCTGGAGAACCCCTGCTTCTCTATAGCTCTGAACTATACTGGGCATGCATGTTACAAAGTTTATTCACAAACGTCTGTAGCTGCTTCTAGTATTCATGACCAAGAATGGCTGGAGTTACTGTAGTATGAAAGGGAGCAGCTTTTAAATGGTCTGTTTCGGTCAGCTTTCCCCTACTTTTTGAACTTCAGGCCAGTCTTCCAAACTGAAGGCAAAGACTGTGGGAGTTGTGTGTTGAAACCCCTTTGAACTGAAGAGTGAAATCGTACCCAGCCTGAAAATAAGAGCTGCTTATGCTTAAATATATGAAATCAAGAGGAGAATAAAAAATCAGTTATTATTAACAAATAACAATATCAGGTTTCATATAAGGTGTGATTTCCACACCCCCCCCCCCCAGCCTATAGTATGTAACTTGTGATAGCAGTTGAAGGCCTTTCCCAAGTACCAGAGCCATGTGCTAATCAAAATGCTCCTGGGTTTCTTCTGCCAGGTTTATTGTAGAGATGTGGTAAGCTATGTGCTGTCTATAAATGCAGATTATTAATAAAGTTACTACTGTTCTCTTCATTCTCCTGCTTTTCCTTTCTGTAAACCATAGTTGTCACTGACAGAAGAACCTGTCTGCTCTAAAAAAAAAAAAAATCAGTTGATTAAGCATTGCCTAGGTTGAATGGCTTTCTTGGGAGCTACTTCATTATGTGGCGGAAGGGGAATGAGGTTCGTAATGGGGCTTTTGGGTGTTGTGAGTATAGGTGTTTATTAATGGCTGATGTTACTTTGTCTTTTGATCTGCTTGACAGAGTAGGCTACACCTCAGTTTACATTCTATAAAATGGACATTTACACTAATAAATAATCTTGACCCACCTAAAACTAGTTTTCAAGTACGTGAAGTTATTTCTTCAGAATTCTTGCCGTAACTGCTGTCTGAGTTAGCAGGAGTGCCCGTGGACGGTTTGTGCCATTGCTGAAAATCCAGTGGTTGGATCTGAACTGTAATACACGAAAAATAGACACTTAAGCTGAGGGCACCAGCTGACATAATACAGCTCCAGTTATTTCAGAACAATGTTCTTCTTCATTCCTACAATGTTTTGAGCCTTCCTGATGAGTATCACATACCAGAAACGTTTGAAAGAACCAGGATTTTTTACCTTCTGCTAGGCAAATCATCTCACTTCATCTGTGTGTCTGAACAAGGCGTTTCAGCCTGCAAGTCATGTGTTCAGTGTGAAATGAGTAACTTTAGATCTAGTTTTAGTCTAATACTTGCTAGGTACTGCACGTCTACCCCAGCAAATGTGCTTATCTAACTTGTTTAAAGAAGGGTTTTTCTTAACACTCATTAAGGCAGGGCTCAGTCTTGACTATCAATGCCTGTCTAATTCAGCACATTTAAAGGCTCATTCTGTGCTGCATCCTTACGCGTTCTCGTTAGGGGATTACGTGGATGTGATGACTTAGTCTGCCTTGCTCTTAGGTGTTTTCCGTGCCAGTAAACTATCGTAGGGCTTTGTGCTGGCGTGGACTGTTCAATTTCAAAGGGAAATGTTGCTTACAAGGTAAGTGTATTTGTATCTGCGCTGATCCATTTTGTCAGTGCTGTAAACATAGGGTCCTCTTCAAAGCAGAGCGTGCACAGCATTGTCATCCTGAGCAGCAGCAAGTGCGCTTAGGCATGCATAGCTATATATAGAAAAATCAACATTTTAAATTCAAAGCACTTGTTAGTTAATAGCTTTGGAAGTATTTTAGTCATTTCTTCCTTACTAGTACGGTTCTTAGAGAGCCCAGTAGTTTGATTTGGCTGCTTATGGACTTTTGGGTAAGGATTGTGATTAAATAAGTGTAATAAGCATATCTTAGTGGTTGTGATTCCGTTGATTCTGGAAGAGCTATTTGTAACCAGTAACTATCTGCTGCAGTCCTCAAAAGATATTTCCAGTTACGGGACAATCCATTGTGCTTGAGGTTTATAGGTGGTGCTGCAGCAAACGTCCGTCCTGTAATTTTCTCAGATCTGTTGTTAAACAGGTCCCTGCTCAGTGAGTTCATAGGCAGGCTTTTCTGAAGCACCTCTCGGTCTCGGTGCTTGCCGGTGAGTCAGCTGAGGCAGGGCTAAAGGTAACAGGTTTTATGCCGGCCTGCCTTACCTCTGAGATAGCAGTGGCCTTCATGACTGAGATCACTTATACCTTCCCTCTCCTGGCAGCGTTAATTGTTCCTATTGTTCTGGAAAATCTACGTTCTCTTGGCTTAATTAGATGAGTCTTTTCTCCCTCTCTCCAGATTGCCTGTGCTTTCATTGGTTGCGCTGTTTTTCTTAATGCTAAAGCAGAGGTGTTAAGTTTATCCCTCTTCAAGTCTGGAGGAAAATCAGTTAGAAAACTCTAGGCTGTAGGTACGTGAGTGTTTCTTCCTTAAAGAAAGCGTTGACGGCTCGCCTTGTGCTTAATTCACCTGTGGGGCTTTTGGGGGGTGACAAAAAAAGATCTGATAAACAATTTGGTTTATTTAAATGCTAGTGTCTTTACAGTCTATTAAGAGGAGGGTGTCATTAACACGAGTGCGTGTATATGTTTTGAAACAGGTGGTGTCTATCAAATCAGTAGTGGTGGAAGTCTTTGGTTCTCACTCAGCTGGATTTGTAGGCAACGAGCAGAGACTAGATTGGGGAAAGCTTAAGAGAGGAGCTCTGGCCCTGGTATTCATCCTCAGCAGTGAGGATGGGATTAAGGTTCTGTCACGCGTGCCACGTTTGTAATAAAAGCTTGGGATTGGTTTCTTTTCTTGTTGCACTAAGAAGAGTTGGGTGAGTCCTAACGGTAGGTCATTTGCCAGTAGCACAGCGTGTCCCTGCAAACGTTGTGGTCGTGCATGGCTTGGCCCTGGGTTGGGTTCCATCGGTAAGAGAAGTGTTTTTGTGGCGCTCTGCTGTCGTAGCTGAGGTGAGGCAGCTCCGTGGGAGAGCGCGTGCAGTGGGGCTCGTGGGGTTCTGAGGGTGGGCTCGCGGGAGGCCGGCTCCGCTCCCAGGAGAGGTGTGGGGGGAGATGGGCTGTAGGAACGGTCAGGCGCCTTCTGGAAGAACCTCGTTTTCGTTACGTTAGGTACCGGTGTCACGACAGATTAAACTCTTCCTCGTAACGGGGTACGAGGTGTGCATGACAGCTAGGTTTGTGTTTCTTTTCTCTTTACTTGTCAAGTGAAGCCGTTCTTGGTCGATAAGCTTGGCAAATGGCTAACGGATGGAAGAGCGCATTCTCGTGATTGGAAGATTGGATGTTTGGTCTGCATTTATTTTGGATTTTTTTTTGCGGTTTTGACCTTCTGCTGCTTCTAAAGCTTTAACATGAGTGTTCCTTCAACTTTCCTTCCAGATGCTTATGTATAAATTTAATCACTTCACAATCATTTTTCTTAGCATCACATTTCTAGTATAACAGGCAGGTTAATAACGAAATTTTAGAATTTGGATATATTTCTGTAAACTGCTTGACAGTTGCAAGTCTGCTACTCAGTTCTTTAAGAAATGGGTGGGGGGGAGAATTGAAAAGAACAATTCACATCCAGTGCACGATTGCTGCCCAACTGTGAAAAATGGTTCTGAGTACATACGCTCTTCTCTCGGGGGCTAAGACCAAGTAGCTTAAATGCAGCGTTGCAGAATTGTTATCCTTCAGTGTGTATGTATTGCTTGACCAAACAAAAAATTTAGATTTTTTTTTTTTTGCTAGAGTCATCCAGATAAACCACATTATGTGTTGTGGGTTCCTCTATTAAATTTAGTGGAACAGCTTGCAGTACTTCAGCCAACTGTAATTCTTCAGCTCTCCTCCTCTCTTCCCCCTCCAGCCTGAAAATTTCACTAACCTTTCTCTGACCTAAAAGCCTTTCAGGTTTCCATTGATATTCAATGAAAACCCGGGGGGGAATAATACAAGTTTAAAACTCATTTTGTGACATAATTCCTTGCTATCACTATAATACGCTGCATAACACCATAGCGTTCTAGCTCCAAAACCTTTCCACGTATTTTGAAGTTTACTTTTTCAACTGTATCCTGCCCCCTCCCCCCCCCTTTTTTTTTCTCCCAAGGTTGTTCATTTATTGATAGCTAAATTTACCTGAATTTTCAAGCAGGACTGAGCAGGCAAGCTAGAAATAGAATGGTTTCTATCATCCTTATACAATCCCCTACCATGTCTTCTACCTAAGTCTACATGTAGACTATAAACTTGAGCTGTGACATAGACGAAGCTTGAAGACGATGAAGAGATGATCCTTCAGCTAGTTATGCAGCTGTAGGGTGAAAAGTAGAAAAAAGATCAGCCCAGCTTATAAAGGAGTAGCTTTTTTGTGTTCTTATGCTCATCCTGGTCGGCTTAGCGGGTGATTAATTCTAACATTTTCTAGGATAAGGTGTGTTTGCCACACTGTAGGAACAACCGTCTGGCTATTCTCTTGTGATATACTGTACGTGTGCTTTTCTGCTGGAACTGGGGTGAGAGTTAAGGGGGGAAATGGAACTGGATGCTTACAGTTGCCGTTTTTCTTTCCTCTCAAGAGGTGGAGACAGAAGGCGGTTTCTTCTAAGAAACCTTTTTCAGGTCATAATTGTTATGCCCAAGAAATACGGTTATTACCTCACTTTTAATTAGGTCAGTATTTAAACATCAGGGTCGATGGAGTTTGTTCCTAGAGTTCATTTGTGGGGAGTACTCCGTGGCTTGAGTTTGATAAAGCAGCTTTTTGCTTACTGGTTTTAGAACAAAACCAGCCCATTAGAGCTGGTCTAGATTAAAAGGAAATGTTTTTATATACTTGTTAGCATAACCCAGCAGTATAATACAGAGGTATACAAGAACAATTAAGGATCTCGGTAAGAGATTGTAACTAGTTGCCAGCAAAAACTCACAAATAACCCCTTTTTGTTAATGTGTTATCACACGGGATACACTGTTGAAAAGCTTTGTAAGTATCTGATGTGCCTGCCATGTAGTAAGTTGACAATGCAAGGAGAGCTTCTATTTTAATAATGCATAAATAGTTAGTCCCAACTAGAAAGAATTACCGAATTTATATCTCATTCTATCAATTAAATTAGTCTTTTGGTAGTTCTCATCTCTTCTACCACTTTATAAGTAACTTGCCTTTCACCAGGATTGGAAAAATAGCCAAAGAGAGGAAGCTAGCCAGACAAAGTAGGATTTTAGATACATTAACAAACTCAGAAGAAAACAAGGAGTTTTCCTCCGGCTAACACATCTTTTAAGGACAGTAGGCAGTGTTAGAGAAACTGCTTGCAAGTCGAGAGCATGTAGCTGGACATAAGACTAGTTGAAGGTTTACACAGGTTGTTGGAAATTTAGCTTTGAATTGAAACCTTAATTTGCAGTCATTTAAATGTGAACAATCTAAAAGTCTTTAATTGATTTCCCAACGTGAACCTGGTTCCGTGTCCCTAGTTAGTAATGGCTTGTGTGCCTTCCTAACGCAGGAATAAGTACGGGGAGGCACGGCTGGCCTGCCCTCCTGAGGACACCATCTTGGTGTTGTCTCTTCAAAGAAAAATTCTTGTGGATTATTAAATACATGATTTTGTCATAACAATACTTAAAAAAATTATATGCAAGTCTCATTAAAACTGCAGAACTTTAATTCAGTGTAAGTTTCTGGAGGAGCTCTGAAGCTGTATGCCAAGACCTGCGTCAGTTGCTCGGTTGCCAGACAGCAGCAGGGTGAGCTGGGGGAGCCGACCCGTGTAGCTGTGTGCTGCTGCTGATAGGAACCGAGAGATGATGCTGAAACTGACTTTCACAATTTAACTTGTAAAAATTCAGAAATAGATGAGAGAAACCATAAAATACAGCAGGGATCAATGTGCCTGTGGGACTTGCAGGAGGCAGGAGAAGTGTTTGCGAACTTGTGCAGGCCGATCGCTTCTTCCATTGCGGATAAGCAGTGTTTCTGGAGGCGTTCATCGTGGGGGCTGGTTAAGCCACCTTCCATTGTCGAGAAAATCTTCATCAGAGTAACTCAGGCCATGAAAGAAGCCTATAAAATTACACTTCCGAGAGTTAAAAAGGCCTCAGAAGAGGTTTTTCTCTACATTACTCTTTGCGGCTCTAGTGAGGTGTTGGTATTTGTTTTTGAAAAAGATCTGGTTAGAGCCTACAAATGTATGCAAGAAGTACGGATTTGTGATGAACTTGGAATAGCTTTCCTGCTGTCTGTATGTCACTCCCTAGTGCTTGTCTGGATTTTGTTAGAGCTTATTGCAGCGGTGTCAGGGCCCTGCCACCTGACGAGGCGTTGATGCAGGTGGTTGTGCTGCTAGCGCAGTCAGTCGCTGCGGGGAGAGGGGATCGTGTCGTAGGGCGTGGAAGGCTGGGTCTTGCTCCTGCTGCCGAGGCATGCTTGTGATTCTAGCAAAACACGCGTGTCTCCGGAATAGAAGGGGCGCTTGACAGCTGTTATTTGCTATTTACATATTTAATGTTTACTGGTGTATATGTTGTTTCTAACTTAAACAATCACTTTTTCTTACAGTGCTAATCTGTAGTGTAGGTGGATCATATCTCAGTCTGGAGTAATTTTTCCTGTAACTTTTTCTGAAGAGCAGAAATGGATGTTGTCAGGCAATTGAGGCATTTCACTGGTTTGTTTGATCGTAAGCAGTACTTTTGACACTCTTGGTGCAAGTAAAGAAAGGACAGTGGAGAACTTTGAGCTGATCTTGCTAATGAAATACTAAGGAAGATGATAAGGTTGGTTGCAATTTCACTGTTTGGTATCTGCACACAAATACATCTTGTGCTACACTTGTGAAAATGCTTGAATGTGGAAGGACTTCCCAGGAACCTGATGTGAAACACCTGGCTTGTGACAGCGTTGTGGAGGAGCCCCCAGGCTGGGGGGCTGCGGGCTGGCAGCTGCTGCACGGTGAGCGCAGTTCCTCCTCTGGTGCCACCCTTCAGGCAACGCAGCCGAGAGGAAAAAAGCCTTCAGTCTCCCTGGGATGCTAAATCCCTGACCAAACTAACACCTTGCAGGGACCAATGCAGCATCCTAGTGAGGATATAATTTACATCATGAGTTAATAACAAGTCACTGATGGTTTCTTTGACCTCTGCAGCTCCAATTTTGTTGTAGTACAATAAATATATGCGTTGGAAGAGTTGAATGGTGCCCTACTGTGTAGAGATAAAACCTTCAGATCAAAGATGTAACACTAAATTATTACTGTTGCTAAACAAAGTTGTAATAATAAAACAAATGGTTTAGGTGAAACAGAAAAATAAGACAACTTTCATCTTCCCTAAGATACTTGGGAGATCAGTTTAGTTTGAGCTGGGATATCTATGCAGTAATTAATAGCAGCAAACAGTAAGTCAGGGGTTCAGACCAGAGACACTGTTTTAATAGATAAAACTAAGGTGACAGGCTGGTTTTGATTTAAAAAAAAAAAAAAAAATCTGTCTTAAAGCACGCTTCAATGGTTCTGTGTAGTTTTTGTGGCTTTGTAAAGTGGGCGATCAGCTTGAAGTAGATCAAAGCTGAATATGCCAAATCCAGGGCACAGCGTCTTTATCAGACGTATATATTCAAAACAAATCTTAGTACTGTTTAGTATCCCATGTACTTTGATAAGTGAAAATGTAATGATTTGTTGGAAGTAATTTACAGACTAAATTTGATTTTTAGGAGTGCAGAATGGGCAATTGTAGGAATCTTAATTGCAATAACTTTGCTCTTGCTTGATGCTAGTTTAGGCAAATGAATATATATTTTTGGCAAGTTAAGATTATAAAACTCAAGGGTTAATTTGACTCCACAGTCTTTTTCGCAATTATATTTGGAGAATACTTATGGAAAATAATATCCAAGTGTCTTCTAAAGCAAGAATAAACACTGTCATAGAAATACCATGAACTGTGACTTGTTGACAGGACGTATCATGAAGTGAGGGGAATTGTGAGTATCCCTCGCCTGAAAGCGATTTGTTTCTGCTTCGTTGCGTTGCCTGTATCTGTTCGGTTACTGTGCTCTGACTCCCTGCTACGTAACGCTCTCAAAGGGCCGACAAGTGTTGCTGAACCTGCTTCGTCTTGCTATTGGTGCGTTTTAGGAGCGCTTAGCAGGTCTTTCTTGTTAAGTTCTTGCAGTTTTCCAGTTATCTAGGAAATGCTTGAGCCACACTGGTATACGTTAGTACAAGGACTATTGGATATATCAGTCACTCCTAGGAAGAGAGTGGTTCCTGTACGATACCAGATCTTCGGGTTAAATTCGCACTTGAAGTAGACTGGGACTCAGTGCTTGGCGCTCCCCAGTTGCACAAGGTACGCCTGTAGTCACCTTCAGGGTGGGCCCCTCTCTAAGTGCGTGTCAGGCAGAATCTCAGCCTCAGCAGTTTCGGCAGGAGTAAAGGTGTCCCTTGGGCCTCCTGGGTGAGTCCTGGGGGAGCGCAGTGGGCTCCAGCTAAGGCTGCATGTGGTGAAGCTGAGGAATCTCCGGATCCTAATTGAGAAAGGGAAATGGGAGGTGATGCTTCAACATGAAGAAGCAGAGGGTCTTCCGCTCGTTTTTAATGAGAACAAAGAACCTCTGCTGTGCTGATTCCATATTCTCTTACAAGGAAGGCTTCTTCTGCTTTTCAGGTTTTTCTTCTGAATTTGTTGCTCTTTCAAAAAAAAAAAAAAAAAAACCACTATTGATAAACTCACGTAGGGAAACATTTCTGGCCTGGGATGACAGTTGGCTCTTGTTTCTGGTTTTTGAAGGGTGGTGCTTCAGTGTGCCACTCTTCAGTCCTACAGCACTTAAGGGTTGAATTAGGTCTTCTATCTGTATTGCTCAGACATTCCTGAGTCTTTTCCTTAGTATAAAAGGTGATCTTTACTGAAATGTTAGTAGTTGAGACAAAACGGAGCTGTCTGCTGAGGATACACTACTGTTAATGGAGCTGAGCGGGATGCTGCGTGCAGTTTTTGCTTGGTTTGTGTTGTGAAGTTTCATAAAGAAGTAGTTACTTAAATTTCAGTGGGTAATGTCTGTGTTTCTTTTCCTGCCAGGTACCTGTGCATTCCAGAAAACTGAACAGAAAGGCAAACATTTGATGTCATTCCTGTTCTGGTGTTATGGGTTTAGCTGGGTCTAGCTCCTAAGTTTAAAATGATTATAAAGACAACTGATGTTGCTGAAAACACTTGTAGCTCACATTTTTTGCAAGGTCGTATGTCTTCAGAAGTTTGCTTTATATGCAGACTATCAGTATGGAATCATATGAAATAAAAATATCAGTAAGTTAGAAGCTAAAACTTTTGCAATACAGGTGGGGCTATTAAAAGGAGGTGCATCCTGTTTTGCATTTAATTAGTAGTTATTACTCCATGAATGGCTCTATTTAGGCTCAATCATTTTTTCTTTTTTTCTACTGTACTTAATAATACAGAACAAATTTAAAACTCATCTTTTTCAAAGAAGATCTGGTTCTGTGTCGACACCACCTTATTCACAGTAAATGATTGATGCTAAAAATCACAGATGTCAGACAAGATGTAACGCATAGGTGCTTTTCCCAAGGGTTCTCTCTGTTGAACGCTTGCTTCCTCTCGTTACTAAGGCTGCGGGTGTGTGTGTAATGCTGGGGTGACTATAAACCTCGATAGGCAGTGGAGGAAGACTGGTTAGTCTTGCTCCACGGAACTTTGTATGTCACAGCCCTCACTGGCTAAGGAAGAAGGCAGTGCACGTGGACAATATTCGTCTGCTCTCTGTTGTGTATAAAATAGACGTGTTTACATCGCAGCAGTAACTTCTAAACAAACAAGGATGATCTGTGTCCTAGTGTCCTTCTAGTGCTTGCAGGTGGCTGCACCATCGTCTAGTTGTGCATGAAATCTGCGAGGTGGGACTGCTCCAGAGCAGCCTCATAGTGCGGACTCGATGTTTGTTCTCAGGACAGTCGTTGGGCATATTGTAACACTGCACTCCATGAGGGGGGCTAGGCGTCTGTAGGTAGTGTTGGAAGATGCTGGAAGAAAGCATGATCATTGGTTAAATGAGTGCCAGTTTTGGGGGGGATGGACTAAGGTAGGCTTCAGCTGCTCGCAGCTCAGTTGCACCCTGTCCCAACCTTGTTCATCCACATCCATCCATTGAAGTAAACGTGTCCCATAATCTCTGCTCACTTTCCTATTTTACACGGGCAATATTTCAAAAGTAGTTAAGAAATAACAGTTGTTTACTGTCAGTGCCTGTTGACTACCAGCTAAGCCAGATAAGAATTGCTTTCCCTGTAGACTGCTAGCTGTGCAACTTGGCTTTAGATAAAAAGGTTCGAAGATTCATTGCTTTCTAAATACTTACCATATTCATAGGACTTCCAGTTTTTAATTCATCTTCTCTTTAGGCTCATATTTGCAGAGAAGTGCTGTGATTCACCAATTTGGTCTGAAGAAAAAGAATTAATGCTGCATTCAAGACATCCTCTGGATTCTAAGGCTTTAGCAGATTAAGTAGCCATTATTTGTAAGCTGCAGGATAAACACGGTGGGTGGAGTCGATTCAGTCATTTGCCCCAGGCTGGTAATGAAACTCGATTTGATACAAACAATCTCTTATTTTACCTTTGACTGTTACTTTGGCAAACTTGTGGCTAGGATGCATTGCTGTATTTCATGGAATACCAGACTTTGGAATTTACTTTTCATGAAAGGATTTTGCATGTATTAATATACATTTGCATTAACGGCCACGTGACTTCCTTTTCACTACTGCGGTGCCACAATCCTAGTCAAATGACAAACGTTTCATAAGGCAGCTAGTGGAAGTAGGTAAAACCCTGTTGCGGTTCAGCTTTGAGCCAACAAAGTATCAGTGTTGGGAATGTAGCAGGAAGTTTAGGGTTCCTTTCTGTTTCGGGCAGAATTCCTTTAACTCGATGGCATGTCAAGGGCCACCTTGTAAACCTAGTTGCTGTTGGTTTTAGGCATGAATTATTGTTGCATCTGCTAGATGCAATGACAAAACGATGAAATCTTGGGGGTATCGTTTTTACTGGGGTTATTGCACCAATGCGGGGTGTGCAGGGCGTTTGCTGGTTGGAGGTGGTTCATAATACAAAAAACACCCGTTGTTTTTACTGCTGTGTGTAGAACTGCAAGCAATTTTTGGATGTTCATGTTTGCGTTCTGCTGCTCAGTGCTTCAGACAGTGCCTCTGTACAGAGAAGTGCCTCGTTCTGGCCTTCTCAGTGCTTATCAAAGAGTTGCTATGCTCATCCTGAACTACAGAGATTCAGCCATTATAAGCCTCTTTTTTCAGTACTTAAATTTATAGCAGCATTGCCCACTAGAGGGCACTTATTCTGATCATTTGTGTATTATTTTTTTTATATATTAGCTAAATTTCCATGAATTTGTGTGCTGTACTCCTACCTTGTAGTGAAAAGATGCATCTATGGAAAACCAGTTGCCACTTTACCTGTCAGGAAGCAAGATAGGGGACAAGAAAAAGTGAAATGTTTGCTTCTGTTATCTGAAAGGATGGAACCTGTGCTATTGGTTTTCATCTGGATTGTTTCTGAAAGAGCTGTTAGGGAAGAGGTCAAAGTAATTAAATGATGTCTTGCCTGTTTAGAGTGCTGCTACCCTAAACAGCTTGCAGTGCACTATTAGGGTGGACAGCATTTGATGTGGAAAACCCACCAGCGAGGGAAATACATGCAAGTGGCAGCTGCAATTTGGAAGCAGACAGCAGAGCCTAGACAGGTTTAGAAACCAACTCTTGGTCTCCTGTGATGGATAAGCAGATGTTAATGATATTAGCTTAGTATTTTCTTTAACATTTTAATACAAGAAAGGCTTTTGTGTACAACAGCTCTCGTGTATGTCTAGTGGAAAAACAGTAGGGGAGAGGCAGTGGGAACATGTGTGTTCTGAAGTAGTTGGTAGAAACCTAACTAATATTTCCTGAAGTCTTTGTTACGCTGTCGTGATCACTTTATCTCATTGCTAAAAGCTGCTCAGTGAAACTTTCTTAACAGCTTCAGTAAATGATTGTATGTACAGATTCTTGACCAGCATGCAAGAAATGCCAACTTCAGCATTTCTCATAATCGTGCTTCTTACAAAAGAGTACCTGCAATGCAGAAATCAAAAAGCAAAGCTGCTAAAATGATTTTAATGCTACATTCTTGACTAAGATTAAAACAGGGAATTTGAAGTAGTCTGCACACTAAGAATAGTTAGTTACTAGTAATTGTTCACGTTAAGAGTAAATTTGTTACTGAATCAGAAGATACCGTATAATGGGGGGAAAATAAGTCGTTTGAGAAAGGCACAATTTCTGACAGACTCTGAACTCTGTACCATGGAATTTGTGCTGCTCTGTTAAGATTGAAGATCTGTTTAAAAAATTGCTGTGCTCCAAACCTGGGCTAGATTTTATTTGTATAAATAATTGTGTGTGTATAAGCTAAGCTCTATTAACGCATGACTAAAAAGAGAGCAAATACTCTTTTTAGAACAGTGTTCTTGGGAACTTTTTCATGTAGTGTTAGCAGGACAGAAGAATAATTTGTCTAATATAAATGTGTAACAACCTACCTGTAAAGTTCATCTGCTGAATTATAGCCATAGTCTTTAAAGACGCTGGGTAAATCCTAGAGAGCTGCCCAATATAGTGCCAGCAGTGAGCCGCAGGAGCAAACTGCGGGTGCCGTGGTGTTGGTTATGGCCTGAAGCGTGCTGTGGCAGCATCTGTGGGGCCCTTTGGGAACATTCTCTTCTTTGCCTAAGCTGTACCCCTAGCTTGAAAGATGCAAGAGCATGTTGAAAATTAACTGAAACAAACCTTGCTGCGTTTGATTTGGTGAGGCTATATAGATCTAGAGAAGATAAAAGTCTACCCTAAGGATAGAGCATTTGGGGAGGCAGATCTTTGATGGGGGTAGTGAGTGCAAAAAGTAGGTTGTTTAAGGTAGGGCCGAGTTCTTTTCGTCGCAAGAGAATTACATGGTAGCCTATAACCTAGGACTGGGCTGTGTCTGAGGATGTCTTCAGCTCCCCGTTTCTTGAGGGAACAATGGTACGAAGAGGAATAATAAAAGGGTGCAAGGCTCTCCAGGCTACTCAATCCAGATTGCAAATGTGCTATAAGGGCACAATTCAGAGTAGCAAAATAAAATGGCATTTAAAAATTCAGTCAGTTTACTCTGTCCATAGTGTTGTGATCTGGGTACCTAAATCTTCTCGTCAGCCCAGAGTGACCGAATGCTTATTTAAATGAAATTAACGCTATCTCTTTCTCTTCCTTCTAGATGGATTGAATCTTCTGTGTTGAATGCCTCTGGGTTTTCCTATTGGATTTCACATCTGGAGAAATATTTCTGATTTGAGCCACTCTGTGGCAGACTGAGTTGTGGATCCAGGGTTCCTAAGACTTTAGATCCTGAGGAGGCAGCCACTGCTGAATCACGTTAACCTGACATCACAGCCACAATGGTGCTGTCACAAAGGCAACGAGATGAACTGTAAGCAGTAGTTATTTTTTAAGTGTGTGTCTCATTAAGCTTTAAAAATAAACTTTTGTTTCCATCTGTATTTTACAGAATGGCTCTGCTCACAGTCTGATCAAGTACCATGTACTATGGTTTTGATCTCTGTGCTCTTATTATACAAGCTCAGGCATTTGATAATAGAGATGGGAAGTGGCATCAAAAATGGATTCTTAATTTTTGTTATAATTTATTATCTGTTCTTTTGTTTCAACTTCATCCACAAAATTATGAAAGGGTTATAATAAATGCATTACAATATTTGCTCCAAACTTATTTGTGAATTCTACTTTTATCTTGTGTAAATTATGACGCTTTTGGTTTTTTTATTCCTTAACGAAGACAAGGACCTAATGAGAATGTGCTGCACTGTGATTACAATCTATCTTTGCCTGCTTATGTTGTGTTTAAAATAATGGTATAATTAAAAAAAAAAAAAAAAAACTAATTCAATTGAAATATGGAATTCTTTCCAGATTTTAAGGCTAGGAATAAGCTGTCAAATTCCATGCTTTAGTTTGCTTTCTCTTCTGTAATAAATCACGATAGAGCAGGTGGTGGGTAGCAGTCAGAATGGGAATGTCTTGCATGTTATGCAGTTTCATAGATTTACTTAGAGATTGTGGTTTGGCTTTGTTTTCTTTTGTAAAAGTACAGACCAGCTGTCACTTAGCTTTTGTGTCTCTTGTCCTAGGTGAGCTGTACTTCTTAATAAAGCTTCTTAGAGTTAGAAGCTCTCTTCAACTTTTGATTTTCACGACTGTTCGTTGAATTTGGATAAGCTCTGGGGTTTTAACACATTCAACATTACAATTTTTTAGCAATTCTCTGAAGTTTTCTGGCAAAACTTCAAAGAGTACATACGTTAATGGGGAGATGGAAGTAATGACCTTTATGAGTGGAAATGGGGAATGACCAGAGACCATGATTACCTCCAGAGAAGAAGGCAATACATTTTCTCATACTTGGTTTATGGGGAGAAATTTGGAATTTCTGCTAGAATGTAGAATTGTAGAGTTGATTGTCTGAGGAGAGACTGAATAAGTAGGAAGGAAGAATGTGCTTAAAGCCACAGGAAGAATTTTCATGTGAAAAGCAATTTTTCTCAGAACAAATGTCAGTTAACGCGTTGGCTCTTGTCCACAACAAGATTATATCCAGTAGCATTGACTGCGATATATACAGCGTATTTGACAGATGCTCTATCTTTCCAAATGGTATTTTCTGTATGCTTCAGATGTCGGCTGTCTATTTTCAGATGTCCGCTAGAGCCTGCACTCTGACTTTGCTGAGCAAGGTCTGTCTTCCGTGTGTGACATTTCTTATAGGTAGCATAATGTGGAGAACAAAGACCAAAGCGATGTCTTCATAGTAGTGTAGAACATGTTCCCAAAGTGTACTGACAAGTCAGTATGTGGAGGACTTGAGCTGGTGGAGTTGGGGGGGTACTGTGAGGGAATGGTTGCATTTGAGTTGCTGAGAACTTGGCCTGACTCTTCTACCCTAGCTTGATATTGCTTTCTGTAACCCAGAAACAGATGGCTTAATTACGTGCTCAAGACATACTTGAACCAGAATTAAAAGTAGCCTTTTTATTCCTCTAAGGGCACTGCCATTATTGTTTCTTTCTTCAGCTATCAGTGTTTTAATCTTTCTTAAATGCCTTGCACAGATGATACTCTGATGTCTTGTTTTTAAAAGGTATCCGTATGTCAGCGTACTTAAATATTGTAGTTGCTGCACGTGTTCCGTGTGTACATCCATGCGTGCATGCACGTGCACAGAATAGTTGAGGTTGCAAGGGAGCTCTGGAGGTCATCTGGTTAACACCCACCCACACACACCCCTACCTCTCAAGAAAGTGAGGGATACCAAGAAGGCAAAACCAGGCTTCCTTCTGGAGGCTAATAAAGTACCTGAAAGTAATTTTACCTTTAAGTCTCTTCAGAACATTAAGCTTTCTTCTCTTAAGCAAACTTTGCTGTGTAATTTGAAAATACTTCCACATCTGAAGTACATTTTGAAAATGCAGGGTTTCCTTTAGTCTTGTCATCATAAAACAAACAAAAGATGCTGTCTGCTTGTTGAAGTCTTGGAATACTATTGAAACTTTGTTCTTTCGTGTTACGAGCAGGTCTAAAACAAATGTGAACTATATTGAGAGAGAGGTTCAAAACAGATTTAGTAATTATCTTTTGTTGAAGTGAAGGGTAGTTTGAAGAAATATAAAATTTGAAGCACTGCGTTTTGGTCACAGGCACTATCCTTTCTTGTAATCTAGCTAAATGTTATTGTATCATTATGAAAAACAAAACTAGAATTTTTTCTCTTAAGCTGAGTGGTTTTATTTGAGTTTAACTGAAGCGAAATTTTGTGAGTACTCTTAAGTACTGTGATGAAGTGATGAAGCTACAAAGTTAATGTGTAGACATGGTCATCTTTTTTTGTACCTGCTTTAGGTTTTATGTGCAATACAGACATATACATACAGACATTGCAATACTCCAATGCTTGGTAATGTAAAAGAAAAGAAACAACACCTTCATCAATCCTGAAATAAGAAATACATTCTAAGATATAAGTGTATTGCTGTTTACATCTTGAAGCAAAATGTTTACCGAATGTATTGTAGAAATTTGCTTGGGTTTTTAACAAGCCTTATAATTCTAGATGATGTACTGCACTGAAGACATAAGATGTTGATCATGCTTTTGTAATGATAAAAAAAAAAACAATCCTTGCGCTCTTATCCAGAACTATGGCTAAAGATACTGTTACTGGTTTTGTTTTTTTTAGAAATCGAGCAATAGCAGACTACCTTCGTTCTAATGGCTATGAAGAGGCATATTCAGTTTTTAAAAAGGAAGCTGAGTTAGATGTGGTGAGTTCAAACAAAATGATTCATCTATATTCTAAGTAAAGAGTTTATAATATTGAAATGTGTCACTTCTGAATATGTATGCGCTTTATCTACCTATTAGCTCATGCCATCAGAATTGGAGGTGATACTCATACAGCTTATTGTCTTAACATAAAATTAAAAAATAATCGTTGGATGTGGTCCTGAGCAATCTGTTCGAGGTGATGTTGCTTTGAGCAGGGAGCTTTGGAGTCTGTTCAGCTTGGAAAGGGCCTTTTGAGATCACCTATTTTGTTCGTAATGATCAGAAGAATGCATTTAGTTTTCACGTTTGATTTGTTTCCTGCTGTTGCGTACATCCATCCTCCCCTCCCTGTAACTAACTCATTTCCTTGACTGTGCTTATTCTTATCTTGGAATTCTGCATAAAAGCATAAACTTCCTGCAGTACAAACTAATAAAACTGAAGACTGTTCTCTTGTCACCAGACTTGAAATGGTATAAGATTGCAACTTTGGAAGCTGATTTCTCATGGTCATGTTTTGGGAACAGGAAGACAAAACAGGATTGCTTTTGTCTTTTGTATTTATCAGACAGAGCGCATGGTGGAGGTCCGTTTTGTGATGGCAGTTGGGTCAGTAGTTAAATCATTGCCTGGGACTGCTGCATACTAGTTGGTTAACGGTGTACTAGGAGGGCAGATCTAAACAGTTAATAGAAGGTGGTCAGCTCTGGTACACAGTTCACTTTGTCAGGCTGTACGGATGCTATTGACTTGGACCAGTCATTTCATGCAACTTAATTCTGTTGATTTGCCTTTGTAACGGATGATTCTTCCTTGGTATGATTTTTAGGTTGTCATTTATTAGGGCTGTGCATTTCATTTTAATTTGTTTCTCTGGAGACACCTGGAATGTATCGTAAGCCTCAATGAGATGACTTTTGATAAATCCTTGCCTCCCCTCTATCATAATTATTGTGTTGTTCTTTTTCCCAAATGCTTGGTTGAAGTATAAGTTAATCTCTCCAGTCTGCTTCTAGCATCTAATAAACAAGTAGAAATTACAAATTGGAATACCGTACTTATAATTGAAAATCCTAATACCATTCCCTTATCTGCTTTATCTATCAACCTAATTAAGTTTTCTCTTCCCAAAAGTTAAAAAGGTGATCTAAATAGGCTAGATTGTCTTGAGGGAAATAGAAAATGCAGTTACTAAAAGTTGCATATGACTTTCTTAGATGAAAATTCTGAATTAGGTGGGATTATAAAATGACAAAATAGAATTATTCTGGTATGAGATTTTCACTTTGTACATAGAATGAAGCAGTGCAGCATTTCACACACTATTCTGTGCTTCTGATGATGCTGCTTGTTTTTGTGTTGCTTTTTTCCTTGTGTTAACAGGTGAGAGGGAAAAAAAAATAGAGCTTTTGCTTTTGCAATAACATCAGTTGTTCGTTGTAGCTCCCCAGTTATTCCCTAGAGCCCAAAGGAGAAAAATATTTAGAGGAAGAAAATTATCCATCATTAAAATTTCATTAGAGTTACAAAATCACTGTTGATTTTTCCAGTATCAGAGGTGTTGTTCTGTGGAGTAGGTTTAGTAGTCTGCTCTATGCTGCAGGTACAAAGGTAAAGGTGCTGGGAGAAGTTCAAGCTTGTCTTTGAGATTTGGGCACAAAACAGTGCAATGTTACGGTGGTTATTTGAGGTTAACTATGATTAAGTCTTCAAAAAAGTTCAGAATTAGTTTGGGATAAATGGTTTTCAAGTGAGATGGAATATATGTAATCCTGCTCTGGCAGCTGGTTGCCACTCAAACAGTGTGTGTTTCTGTGAGAAATAAAATGCATTGTGCTAACAAGTAACGCAGCTAACACGGTCTTAACGGTTGTAGGTAGGAGTTCATTAGCTCATAACGCTCTAGTTGGTGGATGTGAAAAGAAGATTGTCTTTTAGAAGCTAATTACCAGTCTTGTATGCCTTGGTCCTTGCAGTCAATGTGTGCTATATACTGTTGTTTTTATGAGGGTTAGTTGGGGCAGGAGAAGGGGAAAACCTGTAATAAAACAGGACCCAACTTACACAGAAATGCATAACACTTAAAAAGACTTCAAGTAATGAAGATCAGTCCTAGTTTTTAGATTTTATTTGCAGGATCTTGCATCATTAATCTCTGCTGCTGCTGTATTTTTAATTTGCTTCAATTTCTTTTTCTGTGGTGAAGAGATTTTTGTTAAAATGACCTGTTTGTTACTTTTGAAGAAATACCTCTGGAGGCTTTGGACCTAGAATTTATTTATTTAAACATTCCTCCCCCCTAGAATGAAGAGTTAGATAAGAAGTACGCCGGACTTCTGGAGAAGAAATGGACATCAGTTATAAGATTACAAAAGAAGGTAAGTAGATGTCTGATAGATTTACTTGTATAAAAAGTTATAACTAAAACCAAACACTCATCACTAAACAGAGTGGTACATGTTTTCCTTCTCAGACAAGCGTGGAGTTTAGAAAACACTTCAAAAATTAATTTGGATGACTTGTGTAGGGGAAAATAGCTAATTCAGTGTCGTAGAAAATGTTTTGTCCATCTTAGTACTAGTAGAAACATCCTCACAGCCTATTTATAAACATTTCTTGACTTCAGTTTATGGATTGTATGTACAATTTCTGAAGCTGGAAAGGAAAAAGGTGCCTGAAGGCAATTTGTGAATAGAAAGATTGGATAGCTTCTCCAGACAGCTTAACTGGTTTAGAAAGAAGGTAAAAACCTATGCTGCTGGGGTTTTTGGCTGTTACATTAAAGGGGAGATACCATTAACTCCAGTGCATTAGAGCAAGTGATTCTTCTGCAAATGGACAGTACAAAACTCTTTTTAGTAATGCTTCAGTGGGTTTAGAGAGTATTAAAAGCCTTAAAAATCAGTGTACTAATAATAAAGGCCTATCTGTCCTAGAGGTTAATATACCTAGGATGTTATTACACCTTCAGTTTCTCTGCTGTTGGCTAACACGTGCCATCTCAAGGATACAAAAAAATACTGCAGTAGTCAGATCCCTTTTGCTTAACAAAACTTCCTGCAATCGTTCGTCAAAATTAGTAAAGAAAAAACAAAACTTTGAGTTAGTTGCTAGTGCAACTTTGTACAGTGTTTGGATGAATATGATTTGGTAGAACTTCTCTTGCGAAAGTGAGAGGGGAATTAGTGGTTGATTTAGGTCTGATTTTTTTTAGTAACATCAGTGCTATTGAGCGTTGGTAATTGGTGTGGATTTTTGCTTTTCTGTGGATTTGGGAGCCAGTTGGTGTTTGGGGTATCACTATAGCTGATTTAGATCTTGGTGTAAGAGTAGAAATAAATGGTCTCTTTAAAACCCATAAACATAGGTAATGGAATTAGAATCAAAGCTGAATGAAGCTAAGGAAGAATTTACATCAGGTGGACCTCTTGGTCAAAAACGAGACCCTAAAGAGTGGATTCCTCGTCCTCCAGAGAAGTATGCATTGAGTGGACACAGGAGTCCTGTCACTCGAGTAATTTTCCATCCAGTTTTCAGTGTTATGGTCTCTGCTTCAGAGGATGCCACAATAAAGGTACGTGCTTGCTACAGAAAATTAAAATAAGGACGTCTGAGGATGAATAATATGTAACGTCAGTATTTCAGGGTGAACATGTTTTCTACCAGTGAAAGATTGTTTCAGATTCTGCTTTAGCATCAGTAGGGACGGTTCTTTCGAATATGATTCCATGTGTAATCTACAAATTATAGTTCTATGCTGGTCCTGTTAATATCTGCAAGAGTATTTAATTTCCTTTAACTTAAGAAGACTTTCCTTTGGCTTGTGAAGAAATAATAAGCTAATGTGGATTTAGGAACTGGAAAGATAAATGGTTGGTGAGGGAAGAATGCAGTTTGACTGCTCAGTGAGGAGGAGTGTCATACAGAGTGTATAGAGATGTGATGAGAGGGGAGGAAGAATTGCCTCAAGTCATCTGAAGAAATTATTTTTAAAGCTAAGTTAGTGGTTCCACAGATGAGTTCTTAACTGAAGAATGTTTCTTCCCACTTATTTTTAAGTGGGACATGCAAGTCCCATGAATTCCCCCTGACTTTCAGGAGAGACTTTCAGTAACTCTAAATGGTTTTCATAGACGTTTATTGCAATGTACAGTGACACAAACAAATTTGTTATAGTAGGCAAGTAGCTTCTTATTTTAACATCCTCTAAGAACAAAATTGTGCATTTTGTTTTTCTTTGAATGTCACGGTTTAAGACAAATTGCCAGATAAAGAATATTTCTCATGGCTGCCATCTGTGCTGTTTTGAGAACTATTTGGAAAAGTGCTGTTCTGAAAAAGGTTCAGTAGCATATTAAATAATGTGCTTAAAAAATACAAGTTTTTCTAATAGTGGCTACTTACTGGAGAAGATTAAAACACATATCAGATCTAGTTCATGAGAAACTTTTAACTCGTTCTTGTTTCTGTGGCAGGCTTGAGCATCAAAGACTGGTCTTTTGTTCTTCAAGCAGACTGGGTCAACTGAAACAGTGACAGCTCTGCGTTTGTTAGATGTTATACAGGAGCCTAATTAGCTTTGGTTATTCTTTACTCCTTCTTATGGATACAGTGGATGAATTTCCTTATGCTGGAAACCAAGCTGCATAGCATGATTTTTGACTGTTGCATTCCCAGTGATTGACATCTGTTGGGGATGATGGATTCTTTTGCTGTTGGGTGTTTTTTGTTTTCTTTTGTTTCATTTGGAATACAATTTAAAATTAAATGTCTAATTTTGTGATTGAGAGAGACCCCACAATAAAATCTGTAGGAGCTTGTTTTGTTTCAAAGGCTTTGTTTAAGGTTAGGTGATAGAAGACTGACTTAATTAGGAGGTGAGAATGGTATCCTCCAGTTACTAACTGTGCAAACATCTGTTTAATCTCTGACAAATTCTGTGATTTAGCTAATGCGTATAAATCAAACTCCTAAGAGTGGTTTGGATTATTACTAAACCACTGCATTCTAAATGTTGTTCTTCTTTTAGACAGAATGCTAGCTGTTTAGTTCTGGAGCCACAGTAAAGACAAGAAAAAGGAGGGGGGAATTGTTAAAGAAGGTGCTTTCTGCACCACCTAGAAACAGGCTGTGTCACTAGAGTTAAGGAAACAATATAGAAAGGAATAGATCTATAGGTAACAAAATCATATTAAAATAATGCTTTTTTAATGTTATTAGGCTTTTACTGGTCTTTCTTTGTCTCTTTCTCAATTTAATTATTGAATAAGGTGCCAGACTAGCCTGCAGAGTGCAAATGTAAGGCTGGAGATCACAACGAGTAATAGGTTGCTGCTAACAGATTTTCTGTTCACTTGTCAGGTGTGGGATTATGAGACAGGAGACTTTGAACGAACCCTTAAGGGGCATACAGACTCTGTGCAAGATATTTCCTTTGACCACACTGGCAAACTATTGGCCTCCTGTTCTGCTGATATGACCATTAAGCTATGGGATTTCCAGGGCTTTGAGTGCATCAGAACTATGCACGGTAAGGTATAAAGGGAACTCATTTAGCGGTCTGTAAAGTGAAGAGATTTTCTTGATCCAGGAAAACTGCTGATGTGGAAAGAGGATATAAACCACAGTATTGTCCAAAAGAAAGAAGGGGATGTTATAATGCTTCGAGTGCTCTGTAAATGAAGTATATGTTCAGTGTCTATGGAACGAAATAGCATCTCAAATCTGCTATGCGTGATGCTGTGGGTAACTCCCCATAATGATATGGAAGTGGCAGTTGGAGCAGATTAGTTACGAAAATTAAATGTTTACCAGATAACTCTCTACTGATTTGAAGGTACAGTTTTTGTTATCTTTGTCTGCTATTTCCCTAAAGTGCTGATTCAGGAAGGAAACAGGTAAGGTGAAAAGTGTTCTATATGTACTGTGCAGTCTTTTGCTTCATATTTGTCTGATTTCATATGAATGTGCCTAGTGCATTAGTCTCAAAAAACATGGACAAAAAAATGGGAAAGTAAAGCAACCACAACAGAGATCCAGGTATTAACAGTAACTCCTCATTTTATAGTCTTAATATGAAAACATTTTTATACTGCTGCTTGTCTCATATGCTTCTAATGTCATCTTGTAGAAGTGGTGAGTAGGAATAAAGAATGTTTGAGACTTGTATAAGAATAAACACACACACCAAAGAAAAACAGAAAGCTGTTGACTTTTTATGCGTACAGTTCTTCAAACACCACAGAACACTATTGTAGATAAAGAACAGATGTTGCAGTGGAACATGGTACACAGCTGGGTGATGGTGAGAAAATAAAGTAGTGTTCCAGTTCTTTTTTTTTTTTTGCAGTCTTTAAGCATCTCTATATGAACACACATGCAGCAGGTATAATTTTATGAACTGGATGTTATAATGTGAGCATGGGTGAAATAGTTCCATGTAGGTCAATTTCAAGTAAAATGAAATAAATTATATTTTCAAGGGGAAATTGTACAGTACATGCACTGAAACTAGTATTCTCTGACACTTTAGAACTTCAGATACTTGGTTACCAGTGTAGCTGCTTTGTAGTTCGAGTCCAGCAGTCTCAACAGTAAAAGTTGCTTTCATGTATGTACAACTGGTTCTTACTTGGCTCTTGAATCAGTGCAGTATGGTATCTTACTAATATCTAATATCAGATGCTGGAAACATTCAGTCTTCTAGAATTATGCACATACAGTGAGGTTTGGCATGCTTTCTTGCTGAAGACCTCTTTTCCTTTGAGACATCTTCTGCATAGTGCATCAGAATACTGTAAGCAGACCTAATTGATAATTTCAAATATAGTCACCATAGCAGCTCTCTTCTAAACTGCCAAGCTTTGTAACTGTTACAAAGGAAATTTTGCTTGCAGTGGTGAATGTCTATTTTTAAAACATCTTAAAATTTTTTTTGAAACAATCCTAAAGGTTGCTCAATACCTGGACTGTATGGTAAATTTACATTTAAAGATTATTCCATAAAATGTGCTAAAGGCTACTGCTATAGCTACTTGCTCAAGATAAATGAATAGCAAGTCCTATATGCTCTGTAAAAACAATATTACGGTACCACTTAATAAAAGTTTGTTTTTGTTTTTAGGTCATGATCATAATGTTTCTTCAGTAGCCATCATGCCCAATGGAGATCATATAGTTTCTGCCTCAAGGGATAAAACTATCAAAATGTGGGAAGTCCAAACAGGGTAAGTGCAATTGTAGTTAAACATAACTACCTAAAGAAAACACACAAAAAAAGCACTTTTTAAAAGGAAGTGGGCCAACATGCATCTTGAATGTCAGCAAGACTTTTTTTTTAATTGAGATATGGTATTATGCTCTTTTCAGTTATAAACTGAAGGCTTCTGCCTTAAATCTTTTAAGTACAGGGTTTTCATAGCTGCTAATTAAAGGTAACCGGCTTTATCTTTCTGGGAGCTATGGAGGTATAACACTAACTCAGGACCAGGTAGGAATATAAATACAGTGGTTAACTGCAAGTTTAAAGAATATGACAGGAGGGAGGAGAAATCTGTTACCTTTCTTGCCACAGAGGAAGAATTTGAATTTTAAATTTTTTTTAGCCTTATTGCTTATTTCATTCTTCAGTAGTCTCTTTAATTCATCCATTGGCTCAAGGTTGTGGGTGAAGGCTATCTGAATGACTTGTAAATCTGTGTTCTTAAAATACGTATTTAATGCAAACTGGGGTGTCAATTTTATTTTTAGCCCCCCAGCTTCCTGTTTTTTAGCTTAATAAGTATTTGCTTGTTCTTAACTGTTGCTTCTTTCTCATATGAACTTCTTACCATAAACTGTTTTTATGGCCTTGTACATCAGCCAGAACTGACATGCATGCTAAAATAGCTTAGCTTAACTTCTAGGAGTAGGTCAACTGCCCTTAAATTTCAAAGGCATGTATAGTGGTTTTACTGCAGTGTTAATTACTTTCTGTTTCTCTGTTTTAAATAGTTACTGTGTGAAGACTTTCACGGGTCACAGAGAATGGGTGCGCATGGTGCGGCCTAACCAGGATGGCACCTTAATTGCCAGTTGTTCTAATGACCAGACAGTGCGTGTTTGGGTGGTAGCGACAAAGGAATGCAAAGCTGAGCTCCGAGAACATGAGCATGTGGTAGAATGCATTTCCTGGGCTCCTGAGAGCTCATACTCCACCATATCAGAAGCTACGGGATCAGAGGTAATGTTTCCAATGCTAATAAATGTGAAACTACTATGCTTTGTTCTCAAAATATCTGCAGGTACAGCAGGTATATGAGGGGTTTTTGCTGGTTATACTTGATATACATTAATCCCCCCTCTTGGCTTCATAGGCTCAGTGCTTTTGTGCTTTAACAGTAAGATGCACTAACGAAAGTGAAGTTTAGAGAGAGGCTATTTCTGAGGTAGAGAGTGGAACCGTGTTCACATACCTGTACAAAGAAACGTGGAAGGTAGCTTATCTAGCATAACATGAAGTTTATAAGGATCCTAGGCAAATGAAAGGTGTAGGGGGAGTAGCAAGTTAGAAATGAAGCTACCTTGGATGTAATTGAAAATGTTATTGCATTTGAATTAAGCTTTGACCTCAGTTTCCTAGTGTGCAGAGTTAATGAAATGAGAAAACATTCTTTTTTAAAAAAAGCATTTGTATGATCATGGATACATATTCTGTCGTTTGGCCATTAAATCTTTAAGAAAGGCTTACTAAAGGTCAGCAAAAATTTTCCTTTTAAGGATGACAAAGTGTAGAAGAAATTAACTTTTATTTCTAGTTTAAAGAACACAACAAACATTTCTACCCTGCCCATAAAGAACCTGAATACCCCAGGAGAAAAGCAGATACGCTGAAGGCAGGAACTTATCTACTGATGGATCTTACAGATTATTTCAGTCAAATTTTACTTGCATCCTTAAAAGATTCTTACAATCTTTTAATTAAGAGTAATTAAAGCTAAATTCCGAATGTTCACTTCGTCTTGCAGTGATAATTATCTGAAGTGGTGTCTCCACTGCCCTCTGCTGGTCTGATCAACTATACATGTCACATTACAGTAGTTAGCTTTGAGCAAGAAGCAAGTTAATATTAAATTCACAATTGAAGCATTTCAAGTTCTGAGAATTAAGTGTTTCATTCATACTTTGCTTGGTATCGAATGGCAATAAGCTCAGAGTAGGGACTTTCCAAAAATTCTTAAATTGCTTCATTCATTTTTATGAAGAATGTGGACACAAAGGTATGTCTGAACTTCATACTCGTTTGTCCTGAGATGTGTAACTCTATTTGAACCGCACCTACCACTGTATTCAATGTCTTGCAGTAGGCAAGTTTGGATTCAAAGTATTTTTGGTATATGAGTAGGACATAAAATTAATTCTTTCAACAGATTAATTCCTTTCATTTTTTGTTTATTTCTCCTAGTGTTAGCAACAAAATGCCTGTGAATCCTAGCTTTAGCATTGTGTGTTTATTAGTTGTAAGCTGTCCTATAATCTAATTTTTCTACTAAGAAATAGCACTCAAAGGATCTGCTTTCTCCCTCTTCTTTCCCCCCTGTATATGCCATAACTTAAAACATAATTTTCTGCAGACTAAGAAGAGTGGCAAGCCTGGGCCTTTTCTGCTGTCTGGATCCAGAGATAAGACCATTAAGATGTGGGACATTAGCACTGGCATGTGCCTTATGACACTTGTAAGTTTATTGGTGTTTTTCTGGTGGTGATAGCTGTGTACTTAACTCCAACTTTAATGTAGTGAATTATCTTCTTTTTTTTTTGTAGAAAAGACAAAGTTGTTGTAATAAGGCGCACACTGGAAATAGACAATTTCAATGGCTTCTGTATTTCAGCTCTTGTTGCTAAGAAATACTAAGAATTTCAAAATACGTAGTATAAATGCAGGAGCATGGTGGTGTAGTTGTTATAATTAGTAGCTTGATTTGTCAGTGGAAATGCTGATAATCAGCTGAATTTTGTCTTCAGTGGAATGTCGTATTCTTTCAATGTGGTGGTCTTCCCGTGGGCTATGGGCTGTTGTTTTCCTGCCTGTATTCAGGTTGGACTAGATGTCAGCGCTGGGGTGGGGAGCAGGATTGGTGGAGATCACATGAGAACCGCTGTTTGTTTGCCTTCAAGGACAGGAACTCACATTGTTGATAGTGCTGATATAATAAATGTAATAATAGAAACTGAAGGTAAACCTCGAATTCTAATAGGTTTTAGAAAAATAAATGATCTCCTTGCAGGAGCAGAGCAAAGAATTGCTCAGTTTGTCACAGCGTAAATTGTAGAGTATTCAGCCTTAAAACATGCATCTGCTCACTAATGTCTCTTTGTGCTTAAGGTGGGCCATGATAACTGGGTACGTGGCGTTCTGTTCCATTCTGGGGGGAAGTTTATTTTGAGCTGTGCTGATGACAAGACTCTACGTGTCTGGGACTTCAAGAACAAACGATGCATGAAAACCCTCAATGCGCACGAACACTTTGTTACCTCTTTGGGTATGTATTGTTCCACAGTACTTATTGAGACATTCAGAACCAGAGATACAAATTTTTCTACATCTTCACCAGCTGAAGTTGAGTACCAAGCTAGGCATTCACATTTTGGGATTCCAGTGAAGTTTTGTGCTATATGTATCTTAGTCATATAAGGACAGATAGGAATTTAGAGTGTTAAGTTTTTTTCCACTTCTGCTGCCAGTGTTGCACGTTGGACGAAGACATTAACTGTCAAGGTGTTCTGGAACCCTTCATTGCTGAGTGTGCAGGGATTTGGGGCAGCGCTGTATTACAAATGCTTGCCAACAACAAAAAAGGCAGGGGACGAGGTAAAAGAGTCAGGAAATAATGTTAATTGTAATTACTGGGCATTCCAGTTTAGTATTACCAGAACTTGATAGATGTCAGTTCCCCCCCCCCTACCCTAGCAAAAACACTCCTCACTCAACAAAACTAGCTTTACTGTGGAATCTTCTGTATTGTTTCTTTCTCTGTACTCCTTGGGCAGTTTCTAGTTTCTTCATTAAAGCTGTGTATGCTAGGTTAGCAGTGGACCTGGAATTGGCTACTAAGGTTTTCTAATAAAACTAGTAGTTCTAATCAAGATTCGGGGTTTCTGACTCAACTTCACTCTTAATTTATTGAAAGCAGCTGATCAACAAGGGCTAAAGAAAGGTTAAAGAACATAAAAGTGTTAACATTAGATCCTTGGAATTGTCTGTTTCAGTTCATGGATTTATTTGCTGAACCTTTTCTGTACAATTAGGTGTTCCGAATCATAGAATCATTTAGGTTGGAAAAGACCTCTTAAGATATCTGGTCCATCCTTTAATCTAGCACTGCCAAGTCCAACATTAAACCATGTCACTAAGTAGTACGTGTACATGTTTTTTTGAAGACTTTCGGGGTTGGTGACTCAACTTCTTCCCTGGGCAGTCTGTTCCAATACTTCACAACCCTTTCAGTGAAGAAAATTTTTCCAGATATCCAACCTAAACCTCCCCTGGTGCATTTCAAAGCCAATTCCTTCTGTCTTTCACTTAGTGCTTGGAAGAAGAGACCAATCCCCACCTTGCTTATAGCTTGCTGTAAGGTAATTGTAGAGTGTGATAAGGTCTCCCCTGAAACGTCTTCTCTCCAAGTTAAACAACGCCAGCTCCTTCAGTCACTCCTCACAAGACTTGTTCTCTAGACCCTTCACCAGCTTCATTGCCCTTCTTTGGGCATGCTCCAGGGCCTCGATGTCCTTCTTGTAGTGAGGGTCCCAGAACTGAACACAGTACTTGAGGTGCGGCCTCACCAGAGCTGAGTACAGGGGAACGATAAGTTCCCTAGTCGTGCTGATTCGGATCCAAGCCAGGATGCCATTGGCCTTCTTGGCCACCTGGGCACACTGCTGCCTCATATTCAGCCGACTATCAACCAATACCCCCAGGTCCCTTTCCAATTGGCAGCTTTCCAGCCATTTTTCCCCCAGCCTTTTGACTCTTGACTCTTCATGGATAAACTTGAGTACTGTCTGCTGACCCACCCAGTCCAAAACTTACTTGCATATATGACATAATTTGGGATCTCGTGAGCAACACTACACTTTTTTTTAAACATCAGCTCTACTGTCTACAGCAAAAAGCAAAAGTTTCTTGACTTCTGATTCTAAACTTATATGTAAATAATGATGTTGTCTTCCGGTAATGTTCAAGGGCTTTATCACTTTTGAGGTATTTCAGACTTGTCTCTGTTATAACGTGATCAGATTTCTTTTCCATGGAAGCTCCTTTATAACTGAACTGAAAATAGATTTTCTTGCTTCACAAAACTTTACATTAGAGAATTTGCCTTCAAAACTGGATATGCAGAACTTTGAAATTTAGTCTTTGAAACGGTGTCATTTTGGGGGGAAAAGTAATGGCATTCAGTGAGAGAGGGAAATACTAAATTGCATTCATTGTTAACATACACTTTTCTTTCCTCACAGATTTCCACAAGACGGCACCATATGTGGTTACTGGAAGTGTAGATCAAACAGTAAAAGTGTGGGAGTGCCGTTGATTGAATTCACATTTGACCCCTTTTTCCTCTGGATGCACTCAGATACCATGGTTACCCATTGAGCTCTGTTTAAATAAATATTGTCCTTTCATGTAAATTATTCTGGATGTAGATTGAGCTTATTAAATGTTACACACAAAGTATTCATGCATGGTGAATCCAAATTGTATACTGTAAATTTACATACGTTGTCTAGAAGTACCATAGGTTTAAGAACATGGGCTGGCATTGGTCACATCAGACCTAAGAAGGCAGAAGTTGGATAATTGAAAATAGGGCACTTAACTGAATAGTTGACAGTGTCGTTCTATGTCGGATAATTATACCTGTTTTTCTTTCTGCTGTCTGTTGGTGCCTGAATTGGTGACCTCATTTGGGAAAAGTTTTGTAGGGCTCTTTCAGAAATGTGTATCTATGTAACATCACTTAAGTGTGCTTAATAAATCTTCTCTAAGAATACTAGATAATATGGCTGCAATTCAGAATCTTCTGAACCTTATATGTAACTAATGGAAATTAATTAAACTTTGGAATATTTGTCATGAAACATTTGCCAAATCAACAGAATACACTTGTTTTGGCCTCCTATCACACAAGGGTTGGTATATTTATATAACTGTAAACCTGAAATAAGACAACAAATCTTAGTAGCAGCTGATGTGATAAATGTATTTATTTTTTATTTGGTCATTCAATGGTTAAGCTGTGCTGTTAAACTAAGTTTAAATGTTTTTTTTTTTAATGCTAGACGAACTTCCAGGAGGAGTTGTCCATCCCACTAGAACTTAGTGATCTAATTTCCAATAGAGCTTAATCTCCCAAATGACTGCCATGGTACAACTTGCTGTTTGCTTTCAATGTTTGTTAGAGATGTGCAATTCCTATTACACAACAGTATCAAAGTACACTTCCCTTATATTCACATGCAGGAGGTTTGGGGTATGCAAAGGTTTCTTGTTTTCTTTAGTGCCTCCTTGGAAACCCTTTTGAATATGAGGTTATATTTACCTTGACAAGACAATGTGGCTTGAATAAAAACTTAGTGGTTCGCATACTGAGAAATCTTGGGATACAGTATTTAAATGCTTTAAAGAAAGCACTAAATACCTTGAGGATCAGATTATAATGGCAGATACAAATTGATACAGGCTTCTAAAAGAAAAAGAAAACACCATCAACAAAACCAAGTCCATCTGTTGGAATGATCCTATCAAGTAAACTTTTAAAAATGAAAAAATAAATCATATCAACAAAACTAGCCCAACTTGGTTATTAGTATTTGCATTGTCTGGTGTATACAATTTTTAACTTGCATATCCCTAAAGTTATAAATTTTGACCTGCAGTGAATGAAAATATTATAAATTAATGTTTTAATCACCATTTTGTGACAAATTTCATTATAGATAACTAAGAATTCCAATACTTACTGAACTAACCAGGTCTTTTTAAAAATCCACTTTAAAATTTCCAGTATACTGAAGTACCAGTCTGATATTTTAACAGATGAAATTGTGCTTTTTTATTCATTTTGTTTAATACATGGCTTTTTAAACTGTCCCTTTTAAAAATAAAAATCCTTGACCAACATAGGGTTGTCTGGAGGGTGTACACACTAAGAAATTGGTGAGGGGTATAGTGGTTAATTTCCTACAGTCGCCCCCAAGAAGGATCCTTTCTTCTGCATGGAGGAGATGGATTTCAGTATTGTTTCCCTGCATAGACTTGCCTTTGGGAAGGGGTGGAGGAAATGGAGTTCTGATGTGTGGGTTTTTTTGAGCCAGTTTAAGATTCAGGCTAACTTCTTAAATCCAGTGGTTTACGTAATTTTCAGTGTGTGTTTCTGCACTTAAGCATGCACAGATAAAGTATTTCTTTCTTTGTTAGCTGCTTGGACTGGAAAAATTTGCTGCTCTTTGTCTATTCAAGAATTCCAGATACACAAGTAGTGCATCTTAAAATTCCTCAGTGCATCTGCAATTGTTAAGTAATAAGTCCGTTTAATTCCTGATAGGACCTAGAAACTTTATTTAAGTATAACAAAAGACCACACTCATGTACATAACTCGTAAACATAACTGAGAAATTAAAGGTACCTATTAAGTGGAAATTGTCTACTGCATTTTTTTCCCTGTAGTATACAACTATACACAAGGGCAAACAACTAACTAAAGTCATGTAAGCAGCATCTAATTGCTTGTGTGAAACACCCTGCCAAGTACTTCTGTAGTGCAGTTTGCAACCTTCTCCTTTAATAAGCAGTGAATAATCTCAGGGATGGTCCTGAATGGATCAAAAGTTAAAGCCCTGTTTAGACAAAAAAGTGAAAGCCACAACACAGGAGTTGGGTTTGTGAGGGTTTCCTGCAGTGTTGCTCCTTGATATTACACTGTGTTGAACTTTTTCACTGTTTGCAACGTTTTCTGTCAGCTGTCTAATCCTGTGCCTTTCCTGTGATAACAAGTACAATAATGAGGTTACTGGTTTGGATAACAAAATAAATCTATTAGAGCATTTAAGAGGTTCACTGCTTTGTCACTTTCCGTACTAGAATTGGCATTTCTTAAAAAAAATAACTATATATAGACTGTGTTACCAAATAGACAATACAGACTTTTTTGGGGGGTTAAAAACAGACAGACATTCCAGTGCCACACTGACATAATGTGCCCAGGAAGTCTTAGATGCATTCTAAAAAGTGCAACATTTATTGTGGTTTAGACATAATCTGGAAGTTGATGTTTTATAGCATCTTGCACTTTAGAAGATTTAAAAAAAAAAATACCGTCCTGCTTTTGTGTATGGTGTGACCAATGATGTGCCCGGGGCACTAATTAAAAAGAAAAAAAAAAAAAACCTAGTTGCTAGCAAGTTGTCCAAGGGCTGTGGAGCACTGTAGTATTTTGAAAGCTTTGGCTATAGACTCACCAAGCCCAGTCTTACTGTCAGTACCCTGCTTCTCCTGTTTGCCTCCTCCTGTTTTTATGTGAACTGCCTGATAATATCACTCTTAAATGGCTTTTGACTCGTATGAAAGCTATTTAAAAGAAAAAGATACTTTTTTTTTTGTAGACAGTGGTGGCTTGATAATCCTTTTAATGATTTGAGTATAAAGAAAAAAATACTAAGGTGAGTGAAGGAAAAACGCACTTAGAATGAGTTATTTGCTGTCCAGCTGTACATAAAGTCCAGTGTATTTTTGAAAAGTCAATACCAAGAATCTTCTAGCAAAGAATACGTGCATAAAACGGTAGGGATAAACATATTAGGAGTGGGAAAGGTTGGGTTGGATTTACAAGTCACAACTGGATTTAACTGGCCTTTATATCTTTCCACTGTGTCATGTAAGTAGCTGCTTTCTTGTCCTACCTATCCCTCAGGCTTCCCCAAGTTCATTCTGAAGATAAGCGAGCAAAATCTTCAAGTTTTAGAAGTTGATCCTGACATTGACATGAAGGCAAACGTTGAATTTTTCGTAAGAACTATGTTAGAGGTTGCAATTGGAGAAAACAGTTCCCAGACTGTAGGAGTTAACTGAAGATATGACACAATTAAAAACAAAAAACAAAAAAACAGTAAAGGAATGTATATAATACTGCTCTGTGTTTTACAGTAAGATTTGTTGCTCTCAGACTGTGTAAAACAAAATTTATTCATGTTTTCTGCATATTAAAAAAATCTTATTGTACCAATTGGTAAACTATTAAATGCATATAAAACTAGATGTGTTTTTGTTTCCTTGGATGCAAGAATTAAAACTATTTTGAAAACAAGTTACCGGTGTTCCACCCATCAGATTTTGCTCCACACTGCTTTTTCTTGTAACCTGATTTTAATTCAAATTGTACATGAGTAAGGAAATGTAAGGCATTTTTAAGGCAGATGGTTGCAGTTAGGCTATTCTGAGGTTTTGTTGGTGAATATGGTAAAGTGAGATTTTATTAAAATGTATGCAAACTTAAAAAGCCAGTTTCCTCTCTGATCTGAAGGTTGTTGTTTTTAATGCTGTACCGAGTGGTTTCGCGCTCCCTAACGCCGCAGTGCTGAGCCCACAGGAGGAGGCGCGCGCCGTGGGCACCGTGCTAGGAGGCCGCTTTGACTTTTCGGCATAGTAAGATTTTCTGTGATGAAGTACATTTGGAGCAGAATTTACTGAAGTTGTTGGGTAGAAACCCCCATGTCTCGTACTGCAGGTGTCAGGGAGGCGTAGCGCAGCACAGCCTCCTGCAGCACACGCACGCCACGGTGCCCTTGCACGCTCTGCCGCAGGCGCGGGCACTGCCTCACCATTCCTGGCAAAACGCAGCGTCAGTGAGGCCAACAGTAAGAGCTGGTGGTGTTGGTGGCGAGTCTGAGTGTCTTCAGTTGCCCTTGCTGCCTTTCTGCATCGTGTTCAGCCGGCTGCCTACTGCTGTCCTCCCGCAGCGTCAGATGGTGAGCCTTTGTGTTTTTTTTCCTTACCTTGAGCCTTAATTTACTGTTGGCCTAATAGAACCACCTTTCGCTTTTCGCTAGCTCTTTGGTCAGTACCATTGGAGCTATTAACACTGAAAGGTGCACGCTGGGGCGAATCCTCCCAAGCATTTCGGTGTGGGAGTAATTTGCTCTCTTAGGCACCAAAAGCCTTGTGTGGTTGGAGGTGCGTGTATGCAAAGCTGAGGCACTGAAGCAGGGCTTAAATTTTATTTTAATGTTGCTGTCTTGCAGTTGGTGTGTAGTTTTTTCCTTCTGCTCTGGCCTTCGTTGCCTTGAGTGCTGTTTATAAATGGCTCAGTAACTAACGTGGAAATGCTCATTTCTTCAGCGGTAGAAGGACAAGGCTGTAACCTTGACCATGATGTGGGGAAAGAATGAAGTAAAGCCACCCTACCAGCTATTGTCCCTGTAAGCTTCTTGCATGGTGTTACCTAGTAGCAGCTGAGCTGGGGCTGCTCTGTTGACGATCTGTTGGAGACGTTCGTTTGTGACCCACTTACTGAACGTCCAGCTCAAGTCCCGCTTCTGGCTGCGATGAATGTCTGGGTGAGCCAGAAAAGGCCTTTGAACTGATGAATTAAGATGTAGATTTCAAAGAAAGCCATATGAAAAACACAGTAAGCTTATCAAACGGAAGAGATAAGGCCTACTAAACTGTGAGTTGCCATGAGGTATCTGTGCAGTTGAAGCATTTCCCAGCCCCCAAACCGCTGCCGCCAGCAGCCGTGGTGTGGAGAGGCACCTCCTTGGGTGGTTTGCTTGCCTGTAGAAACGACTGGTACTAAAATGTCCCAGCAGCCAGGGCTGAATATGACGAGACATTACACTGGTAAGAGAATGGGTTCAGCCGAGTGGGCGGCTCTGTACAGGTAACGTGGCTGCTGAGTGCCGCGAGGCGACTGGTGCCGCGCAGGGAGGTTGTGTCAGGGTGTAGGAGTTGGCTTATGGTAAATGCTGAAATCCCATTGTATGGAAAACAAGTAGGGAGGATAAAAATAGTGGGTTGCTTTCTATATGCCATCTTCAGAACTGCTGATGGTTTCAGTATGTCTCAATTTATTTCTCTGCAGTTATTTTGCCAGGCAGTGGCACACGGTTACTGCTAGCTCTGGCACCGGGGCACTGCAGGGGCCTACGTGCCCCGACACGCGGAGTGCTGGTGTGTTTGATGCAGCGCCTCAGGAGAAGGTGCACTATATGTAGTTGCATAAAGTAATAATAAATTTGGCCTAACAGACCTAAGCTGGGCTAGATTTGGGAGAGCTATGTGCAGGTTCCTGAACTTCTACCCTCTTCTTGGTCTGCTGTGTCCTCGGTTTGGGTCAGGGCTTCCACGATCATTTGTCTTCTCAGACTTGTGAACTCAATACCTGAGAACACCCAAAGCCAAAGAGAGGTAAAGAGGATTATGGAACTCTTCTTCAATGCAGTTATTGAACAAATTATAGCATTCAAGCTGCTTAGCTTTGTTAGTGAGACTTTGTGTGCTTCTGCTTCATTTCCCTTGTTTACCAGGAGAGCACCTGAGCCTCTGCTCAGCCCCTGCTCGCCCCGGGGGGACGTGCTTCTGAGGTGGCTGTTAACAGATGAGAGTAGCTCTTGCTTCTCTGTGGTTTTGTCTTGCTGGGGTTATGACTCTGGTATTAGTGTTATTACTGATCTTTTGGAATCAAGTCCTGGGACAGCCCCTCGTGGCACTTGGATAATGGGGGAGGCAGGGGGTACACAGAGAGGAGCGAGTATCAGGCTGCACAAATTCGTGAACAGTGCAATTTACTGACGTGTTCAAGCAGCCCCCACACCTCTAAAAAGGTGGCGGAGCTTCTGCCCCGCAGGAGGCACCCACTGCTGGGCCTGCCAAGCCTGCAGCTGGGAGCCCAACCCTCAGCACGCCCCCATTCCGCTCCCTTCTGAACATCACCCTGCCCAGGGCGCTGCGGGTGGCAGCCCCAGCGCCCACCTCAGTGCCGGCAGAGGAGCGCTGGAAGGGGCCTCAGTTCCCCCACAGCAGCTGCAGTAGAGGTGCACGCTTTAAGGCTGCCCACTAACGTGACCTGGTCTGTCCTAGGGGCTCTTGCTCAGAACAGAAGCCGGGGGCTCTGTGAAGGTGCTCAGCTGAATGTTAGCCACCACCTTAGAGCAGTTTTTAAAGAAACTGATAAGTAGTGTCTAAAATAGTTTCAAAAGCTTTTAATGGACTAAAAGACACTAGCAAAAGAAAGTTCTTATAGGAAAGATGCACTGTAGTCATTTATTGATTGCTTTCCATGAAATTCAGATATTTTTTTTTCCAGTAGGAGCAAGGTCTTTTGCAGTAAAGACTCCTCCTGCTTTGCCACCTCTAACAACTCGGAGGCTGCTCCCCAACTTCCCTTCCCCCCCCACCAAAGTTACAAATACCTGTAATGTAGTACAGGAACCCAAGGGTACAGAGCACAGTGACAGCACTTGTTTCTCCAGAAGGTCAGTAAAAGCAGCAATGCAAATTAGCATAGGGTACTAGCCATGACAGACAAAATGAGAAAGAGACTGGACTCCTTTGTCAGCACAGGGTGGTTTTGGACTAGCAATCAGAAGTTGCTCTACAGCTTGATCTGTTTGGGAAAAAAGGACATTCAACTGTCGGCATACCATGGCCTGCAGTGGCTAAGTCTTACCTGCTTCATGACTTGCACTACCAGGGGAGCCTGTGCTCGTCCTTTAAAGTGACGATGGGATGTGTGTGTGGTGGGAGGGGGGAAAGACAGAGGCAGTTCGTGGCATCTGCCACTTCAGCAACATCCATTGCCAGCAATGGAAGCTCCCCTGGGAACAATCTCAAACCCCATGTGCAAAACGTTAGTTATGAAGACATCAGCCAGAGGTTTCAGTGCCGGGGGAAGAGTGGTTTTACTTAACCCCCCTCCCTGCCCCAAAGCCTACTAATTTCGTGTTGTATGAAACTCACGATTCCAATTTAGTTAAATTTGGCAACCAGGTTAACGTTGATCAGCTCTGTGGTACAGCTGCTATTTCAAATCAGATCAAGTCCCCGTTTCTTACTTTTCCTCCCCTCTGTTAAGTAGGCAACTGCGGCCCAATAAATCACTTCAGTTCAGACCTTGTTCGATGCCATTATCAATCTCGTCTAGGCACTGGGGTTTCCACTGTAATGGAAGTTTGTGCGCTTTAATTATCAAGCCCTCACTCTTTGGATACAATATCCTAAGTTACTCAGCTACAAGCAGAGCAGAGGTGGAACTGTAAGTATCATATATATTTATATATATTTTTCTCTATATCTTGAAAATTAGAACATGAATGTTACTTACAAAAAAACTGACTTGCCAAACTGCCAACCAAAAGTAGAAAAAATGGTTAAAGGAATCCAATGGCTATATCCTGATGTAGAAAATGCTGTACATTTCCCCACTTACTTACACACCTTACAGGCTTCAATTATCTGAGCAATACAAATATGGCTGCTTAATTTTCCTTAGCACAAATTAGGATAGTGACTGGGGGGGGGCGGGGGGGGAATAAATCTTTTGGCTTGGAATCCACATCTTACAAGAATGCTGAGCAGTGGATAGGGGATGTTTTTGTACTGGTTTTAGCAAAGCAGTGTCCTTAGTCAACATAAAAATGACCTGAGAAATGTTATATACCTCAAGACAATTCATTTGGAATTCATATGTACAAAGTAGAAATAACTGATGATATGTGCACACACACACACATACACACACACAGGCACAACAGCCTCTGGCTGTGCTCACCTAGGATGGGTCTTTCATATGCTGCTGCATCCTGGCCACCTTCCCCCTTCACGTGGCAGATACAAGCTCAGTCAGACAGATTACATTTCTCAGATTAGTTCTTTGCATTGTGTATTAATTGTACCAGTGCAATAACATTGTCAAAAAAAAGGAGGAGCTGCTCCAGGGGAGTCCAAGACCCTGGTTCAGATTCAGAAAAGGGTGGTTTAACTTTTTTTTTTTTAAAGCGAGGTACACATTAAGCAGAGCTCTGTGTTAAGGGGATCGCAGTGGAAGGCATGCTTGGCTCAGCTTCTTTCTCCTCCACAGCTTTGTCCTCTGGTTCCAGCTGTTCACCACTTTTTATGCTTTCCTGGAGCTGCTGGCGTCTCTGCACCTCTGCTTTAAGGTTCTCCAAGTCTTTTTGGCTGAGGGGAAAACCAGGAAGGGTAGCAAATATTAGCAAATACAAAGAATGGAGTGAAGCACAGGGACAAAAGGTAGCCACTGCTGTTCTCTACAGTTAGGCCAGCACTACTCACTTCATTTCTTACAGGTAGAGACCACTGACTGTACTTCAGCTACCTCCTGCTCTTCCAAACAGAGCTAAAGAAAAACAAACCTTTTGCTACCAGGGGGACGGGCTGAGAACAGGAGACAATGGGAAATACCAGCTCCCTGGCTGCTTGCAGAGCAGCCCAGGGAGAAGCTGCACCATAGTGGTCTTGCCCACATAAGCATCACTTCTCAAGGAAGGTTCCCAGTTTCCTTAAGATGCATGGAGCGGTTTTATGAGAGCAGAAAGCTGCTACAAGGTCACGGTTACAGTCCTGTAATAGACACTGACAATTCATGCAATACTCCTCCAACCAGGAGCTTTTCTAGCACTGTTACAGCTTGCTGAGGGATCTCAGAGAACAATCCCTTTACAAGGGTTCAGGAGTACCTTCAGGTGACTGTGGCACCTTCTAAAGCAGTTTTTTTCCTGCAGGAGTGACAATTTGCCTAGTGCTGGCAGAAGATAAAAAGTACGTAACCTCTGGAAACTCCACATTTCGGGTCAGAGTGACTCCATGTAAAGGGAAACATGGGGCTCATGCTATCTCAGGAACAAAGCGCGAGACACTGCTTGACTTCTACAGCCATGAGTTAGGACACAAAGGTACAATGTACATAGTTATCACTCTACCTTAGCGGAATGAAGAGAATTCCATTGATAATGTTGAGCTGCTCCAGGATGCTGGCCATACTGGGAGCTGTGAACTACAGCACAAGTTTAAAAGTCAAAATCCAGACTGAACAACTGAACAAATCCAGATTAGGCAATATCCCTCCTTCCCCCTCCAACTATAAAAGGGGCACTATTTACCAACAGTTGAGAAAAAGCTAGGTCTAGCAGCAGTGACTTTACAGCTCATATTTTTGCATATCTTTACAGCCCCATGTTAAAGAGGCATCTATAGATCTCCGTCACTGTAGGAGACTTTCACTATGAGCACAGTCAGAGTTTAGTTAAACAGAATGTTTATACAAGCTCAAAATCCCTTGCTCTATTACAGCAAACAGGATTAGGGATTTTATTTCTCCTGGCATGTTAACAGGAACATGCTATGCTCACAGTTAAGACAGGTGGTCAATAAGGCTGATGCTAGTCTCAGATACCTCAGTTTCATAACACTGCCTTTCACTTATCTGCACATATATTGTTCTTGTTACAGGCAAGGAATAATTCCCTTACCTTGTTTTTGGGACAGAGGCCAGCACAGCGCTTTCTTATATGGTTACACAGAGTCCCTAGGCCCCTGTGCACTACCACAAATAGTCCTGGGACACAACTACAGTGAAGTATTCTGGATGAGGCTGCAAATGAATTTCCAGGACAGATGGACTCTCAGTAATACTGCTGCTTCCGGGACTGTCCTGCTGTATCAGCTGTGACATCAAACCTCAACTTGCCTGCTTTCCCCTCCACCCCCTCCAAGTGTTATAACATGGGTAAACTCTTCATTACTCTTCAATGGGTTTGAGCCTCCTAGCGCAACACTTAGACTTGACCATTTACCCGATTCAAGGTCCTTACACTCAGATTGCTCCGCCACAAACTCCTCAGTTCTGTATCCAGTTCTTTGCAGTGAGAAGAAAACCCCAACACTCCCACAGAGAGCTGTCCTTCTCTGCCCTTTCTACTGGGAGCTGCCTGTGCAGCTGGAAGCCCCTTCCTCAGCCTGCCGGCTAGCAGTCCTCTGGCAGCCACTTGTGCACGGCATAGCAGGAAGAACACCCAGCACACAGGTGGCTGCACACTTGCCTAGATATGCCACAGACAGGCTGGTGTGACTTGCCAGGTGCACATGCAGATAACAGCAGTTGGTTCCTGCTGCGTGGAAGGCAGAGCAAAGCAGGCACCCCACGCTCTGCTGTCCAGCCTTCCCAAACCACAAAGTCCTTGGACGGAGAACAAAGCACTTGGTGAAAGGTGCCTCTTTTTTTTTTTTAAAGGATGAGGAAACTGAGGTGCTTTTGTATTGAGTAATGTGCCTACAGCCAGTGAGTCAGCAGCAGGGGCAGGTTTGTGCGTAGGTGTCCCAGTCTCCCATAGCACAGGCTGCCCCATGTGGGCTTCCCAGTGTGAGCACCCTGCACAGCAGCCAGCTTGGCTTGCCTGCTTAAGCTCAAGAGAAAGAGCCCAAGCCCAGAAGAGCTGTATGCAGAAGCAGAGGAGGCAAGTGCTCAGTCCACAGCAGTAACACTTTCCTGTTTCTACCTGAGCCTCTGCCTTTCTCAGGGACCTCCTGTCTGTGTCTGCAACTGGCACAGCTGTTACTGCTTCCTGCACAGGCAGAAGGCTGCATGCTTATGCTCACATGGCCTTCAGTAGCAGCTGAATACAAATCTCTGCATTCATGGCAAGTACTCTCAACTGTTTTCATCGCATAAGGTTACCTTAAGTGGCATGATGTTCGCATTGGAGCCATTCTTGTAGATCTCATTCATTGTGCGTTGAAGAGCGACTGCTTGCTGAGTCAGGTATTTCAAGTACTCAGAGCTCTCTTTGGTCTTTTCATGGTGTTCTCCAAGCTAACCAGGAAAGGAAGAAAAAAGTTGCGTTATAAATCAGGGTGCACTCCTAGTCTTTGCCAGCTCAACATCCTTATAGAAAACCATCAGAATTGTATTCGACCTACATTGGCATTAAAAACCAAACAGAAATCATTCCTGCAGGAACCTTGTTGTCAAAAGTACAACTTTCTATCAAGTAGAAGCATGTTTGCAGGGTGAGAGGCATTCCCTCCACCAGACTGTGCTTTCAGCCAGCGAGATGGCACAGAATCACAGTGTGCAACTGCAGACGTGTTCAGACAGACCCCAGGCTGATGCAGAAGTTTCACTGTGCATCAGCAAGGGCTCCAAGCGAGAGGGTACTACCCACAGAACAGCTCAACCACCAAACTACTTTGGATCTGGCATTTGAAAGACATGTGATGCACATAGCAGAAAGAACAGCCCAGCTCTTTCCATGCCCTACCAGAACATGGGGCTAGGGCACTAACAGAAGCTTCTGCCCAATGGCAGGGGCACAGCAAGAACAGATTAACAGGAAAGTCCATTCAAAGACTTTCAGAATAAAAAAGCAATCAACTACAGCACAGGGCAGCAATTCTGTCCCATCCCTAGAAAGACAGCAGCTCCCTGGCATCTGCTCAGAGCTGTTTACAAGAAAGGTCTCCCTGAGTTTAAGTTGCAGCATCCCTTTGCAGTGGTAGTACTTGTTTGGGGCAGGAAAGCAACGCAAGAAGTTAGCAGCATGCACACTTGTTACCTGGTTTTTGTAGATCGTGTAGCCTTCCTTCTCGTGCTGCAGCGCTGACCGGAATTCTGCTTTGCTCTCATACACTCGGGCTACCAAGTGGTGGCTGAGGGAAATAAAAGGGTTTAGAGGCGACGTAATGAAGAAACGTTTCTGTGCTACAGAGAGGATGGCTTTAGCAAAGCAAAATGTAGGCTAGAAGTCTTAACAGTCCTGTATTCGTTGCCTTTGACATTGCTGCATACTGCACCTTGGTAGCTACTTTTCCCCACCCCAGCTGGGGTTTGGCACACTACACTGATGTAGGCTTGATTGTTATTGAAATGCTGAGAAGTGACCTACAGAAGACGGGACTGAACTTGGGATTTTTTTTCCTGCTGCATCCAAGAAAGCTGAAGGTTGCAGCAGTGCATTGAATAAAGGCGAGACATCTACAAGAATATCTTGTTAACTGGAGAAGGAGGAAGCAGCTATAAGCCCTTTCCCTTTCAAAAAGGGCTTTTTGTTTCTTGGAAAGCAAATGTGTTAATAACTTGATTAGTCCAGACAAAAAAAAAAAATCAAGAAGTCTTCCAGCACAGCAAACAGTGGCAAAGCTGGGATCCAAGTCACCTGGTTTCTCTCCAGTCTGGAGAGTTGACTTGGCTTGGACTTCGCTTCCTTAACGCTTCTGGAATGAAAAAAAGACTTCTATTTTTGGCAGTTTTACTCTGTGGGAAGTGATGGACCTCATCAAGCATCCCAGTGCTACCGAGGGAAGGAAAGAGTCTCTCTCCAGAATAATATCCATCAACTGCTAGAAAACAAATCAGATTCTTGTGGGTGCTTAATAAGATTTATTTTCACCCTGACGAAGAACAGATGGGTTACAATGTGGTAGTAATTAGGAGTGGGCCACTGCTTGGTTGTTTGTGAGCCAGTTCTGCATTCAAGGACAGAGCATGCAGCACTGCAGAGCAGTGGGCATTTAGAATAGATCCTAAAGGTGCCAACCACTCATAGCTCCCTTGGAAACAAAATGCCGCTCAGTATTTTACTCAAATGCAAGGGTTTAATGGTGAAGGACAAAAGCAAATGAAATGTTTCCTCAAAGGTAGCTCCCTGAGGGCTGAAACAATTAACTACACGTGTTTACATTGCATCCCAGTCTCCCAGTATAATTACATTAGCCTTGCTCTCTAACCTTCAATTGCCACGTGCTTTTTTCTCACTCTAGCCTGTGAGTACCAAGGTCATCCTGACATATTTTTGGGGCAACCAGCATTAAGCAGATCCCACAATTAACTTCAAGAACAAGGGATCTCTGTCCTTCTAGATCGACTTGGATGTTGCAGCATTATCTTGACTGCATGCAGCCCACCAGTCCCAAGGAGTATGACAGCTGGAACTAGACTGACTCTAATTTAACAGCACATGGCTGGACAGAGACAGACCAGAGCCCTCCCATGTGAGTGTACAGTGACTGTACTCGCTCTTTAACAGCACGGTGACCCAGCCCAGCACTCCACCTGCCTCACCTTAGTGCAACTTTCAAAGACTTGGAGCCATGATACTTGGAGCTGATGGCCAGCGCGTTCTCCAGGAACCGGAGGGACAGGTCATACTCCATAACCCCGTGGAGCACCAAGCCGATGTTGTTCTGCACAGATCCACCACGCACAAGTAGTCAAGTAGGCATTCATTAAGGCCCAACCAAAACATGCATTTACTGCTTCAGGAATACCAGGACCGCACAGGTATTTGCTGCTTGAAAAGGCTCGAGCAGACAGAAGTCCCCAGTGGAGATCTCCAGTACATAATGTATGACTGGAGACCACTCTCCCTTGGGGACTCAGTCCAAACAAGCCAGACAGAAGAAATATAAGGAGCCTTCCCGTCCTTGGAAATATTCAAGAGCTGCCTGGACATGGTCCTGGGCACCCTGCTCGAGCAGGGGGGTTGGACCAGATGGACCCAGCAGTCCCTTCTGATCTCAGCCATTCTGAGGTTCCGTGAACCCTCTCCATTTTATGTAAGGGAAACAAGGAACAGGCTAAAATAGGCCAAGCATTACAGGTGCTCAAGTCTACGTCTCCAGTGTCCCAGGAGAGAGCTCCAGCAACAGAAGGCTGACCTCCCACCTCCCCAGCTAAACAGTCAAACTTTTTTTTTCCCTTTCTTCTAATAGTACTAATGGCTTGTAACCCAGGGATGAAGAAGTGCCTAAATGTACAATTCAAATAGCCTGGGTGTTTTGAAATTCAAGAGGTTTCTTAAGGATTAGACTCAAAGACATTGACTCTAGAAGATTACTTACATCTAAGAGTGCCATTTCTGGGTGATCCTCCCCAAATACCAATAGCATGAGGTAGCGTGCACGGTACAGTAAGTTTAATGCTGTAGAGAGTTGGCTGTTTGCAAAGCAGTACAAAGCAAGGTGCATCTACAACAAAAATAATACAGCATTAACGTTCTTTTATCACTTTGTAAAACAGATTGATCTCTCCTTTCTACTCCTTTCCTCAGTTGCACACAAATATAAGTATTTTCCTTTATAGTTAAAAAGATTTCAACTACCCAGAAAGGTTGCAAGTCTACTGGTTGACTTACAGCTACACTAAGGGATCCACATAAGATACAGCAGTGAAAAACAGCCGAACCGTTTAATTGCAGCATCTCTTATGCACCTCAAAAAATATTTCAAAGTTGACCTATATTTACGTGGTATTCTGATTGTGCTCTTCGGGAGGGTTCTTGCCTTTTTTTTTTTTTTCTCTTAACATAGGCCCAGGGTAAAAGCCAGCAGAATTAATGAAGATATATATAAGCATTCAACAGACACAATCCCAGAAGTCTAAACTGAGTAGGACAAACACTGATCATATGGGATGCTTATAATGCAAACAATTTCATATACACTTTACAAAATCAAAATCATGAAAGTGGAGGATTCTGGTAAGAACAGCACAGAAGAAACTGCAACTGTTTTTTAGATTCAGACATCAATTAAGGCTCTCAGAATAAGCGCATACCCAGGGTGCTGCTTCTCCCCCAGTATCCTGTGTACTTACGTATTCTTGAATTGTGTTGGGATGTTCGATACCCAGGACCCTCTCACTCATTAGCACCGCTTTCTGCTGATTACTTAAGGCCTAAACAGAAGATCCAAAAGCAAGTCACGCAGATGTCGTGCACTTGAGCAAGCAAGCACGGGGAAGGAACAGGAAGACAAACAGACCCTGACTGAGACCTTTGCTTACCTCTGAATAATCTCCCATGATATAATTGAGACGAGCTAGCAGCCTCAGGCAGGCACAGATTTCTACATGCATAGCACCATACACATTGTTGAACAAGTTTAAGGCTTCATTGATGAGCTCACAGCCCTCCTTCAAGAAACCTGAAAAAATACATATTCCTCTATGCATATGTATTAAATAACCCCTAATACTACTGGAGAAGCCACGCACGTGGAGCGAGATACGTGTGGCCGGCAACAACAGTAGTGGGCTATGGAGCTATAGGTCACTGCCCTGTGTAAGGGCTGAGACCTAGGAGAAAAGTTGCTGTCCTACATCCATCCTTGCTCACAGCTGGTAACCTTATAGCAGCTGAGTGCTTCAGATGTTCTTGGAGACCATGACTCTCAGCTGAAACAGGGTAGGTGGGGGACATACTGGTGGAGGGCAGCAGGCCATGCCACACATACCCCACTCCTCCTTTTATCAGCAGTAGCCTCAAGAGGCAAAGGCATGCTGGGTCTGTACCTTGCTGAACCTTTGCTTGCCCGCTCTGGAAGAAGTGGAAAGCATCTGAGGCTTTGGGGTTTACGTGCTTCACTACAGGGAAGATGTTGAGAATGTCCTCCTCTGTGAAGGTGGGCTTGTGCCTGTTGTCGAAGTTGTATTCTTTCAGCAGTATCTGGAGGAACAAAAAAAAGACGGGAGGAGGTCACAGTCACCACTTCATGGGTACTTAGCAAGAAGACAGGAGAACGAGTCTCAAATTCTGCATATGGATTCAGTCAAAACATCTGCTGTATCACTACCTGGGCACAGTGCTTTGAAAGGTAACGTAGGTGTGCACCACCACATACTTGTGGCAAGAGTTCCACACTGCAAAGCCAAGGTCATGCCAGTACCAGGGGAAGCCCATCCAGCCTAACTTACATGCACCCCCTTACACACCCCTCAGAGGAGGGAGAAGGCACGGCTGCAGGGAGGGAAACACCCTGCTCCTCAAACGAGGACAACCCTGAAGCTCTGCTCTGCTCTTTGGATGGGGAGAGCAAGGTGTGACGGTTTGGTTTGTTAGAGTTCGCGCCAGGAATCGTATTCAGACCAGCTAATCTTCCAAGGGAGATGCACAGCCAGTTCACCCTAAAAGGCGACTGGATTTTAAGTCTCTTTTCGCAGGACTGGCCCCTGTATTCCAGCATTAATACCACAAAGACCTTTAGGGGCTTGCACTGTCTGCCTGAAGGGCTGCCCCTGCAAAGCTGTCTGCGCTTCATGCTTCTCAGAACAGAACACGATGGGAGGGGAGAAAATAAATGCATCTTACTTGGACTCCAGTTTTGAGGGAGATTTCACGAAGGAGGGTGATTTTCTGTAGATTATACACCTCAGCTGCTTGGTCAGCATTCTCACTGCAAGAAGCACACACAGAGGCTTGAGCTCCCAGGGAATTTGCTCCTCAAGACCTTCCCCACGCAGCAGTGTACCAAACATAACTCCCTTGGCACCTAGCTGCTAACTGAGACCAGTGACATTATATTGGATGCCAGTGGTGTATTACAGCTTACAGAGCTGCACGTCACTACTTCTGACTGAAACCCTCTGTCTTCTCTCCACAGCTCACTGCAGGGTCTGGGTGCAGGTCTGTACGTCTTCAGCTCCCGGTAAACACTAAGCTGTCCCTGACACGAAAGGGGCGATCACCGACTTAGCCAGCTAGTCATCATTTCCCTCGTAGGGCCCTGTTTGCTTGCAACTTCAGCTGAACATTTGCTGTTTGCACCTGCCAGCAGCCTTACTGGCCTTCTCCATTTCAAGTCCAGGAGAAGCTGTCCTTGTTTCTTAGGAATATAAGCCGCTTTCAGCTTAAATCATCTTTCATATATACAAATATATTTTGCCTACACTCTTACCTTCTTGCTTTGTGCCCCCCCCCGCACCGCTAAGGAGAGCTTTCCCCTTCTCCCCTGGTTTCCTAGCTGCCTTTGCCTCATAGGCTTCATCTCACTTCAGATTTCAGCTACGCCTCCCCTTGCTGCTCTTTGGCTGATTTATTTCCATTTTAAGGCCATAGTATTTCCTCAAGAGTAGAAATTTATATCCAAACAGAAAACAAAACAAAAAGGCGGGTCTTATTAGAGAGTAGTAAGAGCTACCGACGTTTGGTGAGAGTTCAGGCGCAAGTCAGGGCAGTTTGCTTTGCTTACCATTCAAGACTAAAATCAAAGTAGTTCTTTGCTTCTGAACAAATATTCTTCCAAAGCTCCTGAGGGGTCATGCTGGCCCAAGCAGTGTTATCAGCATTTCCAAGGTTCCTATTTTTCCTTTTCTTATTCTTTTTCTTGGAGACCAGCTCATCAGCTGGAAGATGGGCAATGGGATTTGGAAAGGAGCTTAGAAAGCAATTGAGGAAGTGGCTGATGGCTGCTGATAAACCCGACAGCTCCACACCCTACAGCGAGACACTGAAATCAGTCATGGAATACACCTGTCATCACAGAGGCACTACTCTGACCCTGAGCCTTGCACAAATCCCGTCCTGCCAGAAACAGGGAAATCTTCCAGGCGAGGTAGAGAAGAGAAGCAAGGAAGAGGCAAATATTTGCAAGGGGAACTAGCACAGACAGAATTATGTAGATATAAAGGTACACACACACGCACAATATACAGTTCTACTTTGGGCTGCTACTTGGGACAGAAAAACTAGAGAGTGTAAAGATTTGTCACTGGAATAAAACCAGGTGCATTGCTATGCTATATATGTACAGGTATAAAGATGTATTACTGCACATTTAATTAAGAAAAGCTTCTTAGAAGGGCAAAAGCAACAGAAAAGGCATTACAAGGAAGACAAGCTGTGATTTCACATTTAAAAGCCTTCAACGTAATGAGTGAAAATCTGGGGAAGAACAGCATGAATGATTATTCTCTGGGAAAACTATCTTCAAGTGGGAACTTGTTTTCCCTTGCACGCAGGCCTATGCCTATTTTAGCTCTAATAAGGTTGTACTTCCTGTTGCTAGGAGACACCCATGAACTCTCTAATGAAAGAAACTCAAACAGCTCTCCCTTTGTAAAAAAAAATCATTAGAGAGAACACACAAGGCAAGAGGTTAGACTGCAGGTCATACCTGGAGGTACGTCTTGAAGATGTGTTTAGCCGATCGGGTGATCAATTCACTGATGCCAATTTTCTACCCCAAGGAATACAAGAAAGAGACTAAGAGTCAGTCAACAGTAACAATGAAAAACACACTTTTGCTTTGAAGTGGGCTTTTACCAAGATTTGCAGAAGGCACGTTCGCCAGTTCTGACGCTACGGCACAGACCTGCTCTGTATTCGACAACGCTCCCAGGGCTGGAGAAGAGCCCTCTGCTCGCCCGTGGACGAGGTGCCCACCAGCCACCCCACGCTGCAGAGCCGCCAGGCAGCCACATCTCAACACCACATTCCACCTTAATCCAAAGCCTTGTCGGATATTAGAGGCTTAAAAAAATGCATGGCTTAAAAATCCAACTGTGTGCTACCTGCTATTACACTTGGGAATCCCTGAAGCATTTTTCTATCCCAAAAGGACACTCATACACCCTAACATTATGAAAGTAACTAAGGAACTGGAAGTAAAACTCCCCATCCACCACTGATGAGTACTTCCTCCTCCTCCTCTTATTGAAGCTGTTTATTTTTCACAGAGAAAACTATTAGCCAAGTTGGCATCTACACAGGGCGAATTATGCCAAAGGCAGTTGGAAATGCCAGCCCGAAGTTAAGCCTGATGCTTACAAAAATGTGATCCAGCTGAGCACGGCCAGGGGTCTTTGTGATGAAGTTGATCACTTTGCCTAGATATCGCATGTTGATGCCCCTCTGGTGCATGGCCTCTGCTAAGGTAGCCCCGTCCATCGGGAGCACCGTGTGGTCCAGGCAGTCTTTGACCTGCAGGGTACATGCAAGCTCTGGTTACACAAACATGAAGGGAAGAACTTCCGTTAAAAAAAAAAAAAGATTGGACTGGGGAGGGGAAAATGTGCTCACTAAAAGAGGAAGGCAATTTCCAAAGACGGTATTTAAGTTTAAAACAAGAGACAGCTGCAGAGCACAAGCGAGGGGAAGGCTCGCAGGCAGCCCAAAGCAGTCTGCACAAGCTCCTTGCCGCTTTTAGCGCCTTTACTCTCGCATCTCAGTGCTGAGTGAGCACTATACACTCCCAATAAACACTGGGAAACTGAGGCGCAGAGAGATCACCTGCTGTAATAAAACAGCTCAGACACCACCCAGCTCCCTGTGCAGACCCAGCAGAGGCGACAGCCCGGCAGGGCCCGCAGGACTAACAGCATCCTCCCGGCGTCTCAAGCAGCACGAGGAGACCAGTGGAGGCAGGGGCAGCCTTCAGCGCACACCTTCCAGCAGTGTGCCCGAGGCCACACACAAGTGGAGCAGAGCAAGGATGCAGAGGACTCCTGTCTCGGGCAATGAGGACCTCTTTCCCTTTGGCATGGGCTGTTTAACTGAGGTTTGTGGAACTAACAGGCTATCCCTTCTTTAAGGGCCATACAGTCGCTAACTAAAACCATTTCCAGTTAAAAGGCTACATGGAGTCGTACACACTTTGCTGATAAGGGGAAATGGCACTTGCTAAGTTATGTTGCAGTGCTGATAAGAGTCATTTAATTCACGTCATGGAGTAACACCAGTTACTTTCTGATACACTGAGCAAGGAGGACTGCCTACGTACAGCAGCTGGCCTGTAGCCTGCCCTCACATACATGCCTGTGAAGCATTCTGCATTTACAAACTAGTGTATCAAGAACCTTACAAAACAACACTCATCAGGTCCTTTTCTGATTCACTCCCCTTCCCTTTTTATTTAAAGACTGAATAGCTGGCCTTAAAAGCTTATGCTGACCGCAGCACTAGTGGATTTGCAGGGAGGTACAGCTCAGAAGTTTTCCAGCAAGGAAAAGCCCTTCCTAGGTAACACCAACAACTCCTGGGCCTCTTGGAGTGAAGACAAGCAATTCCACCCTCCTACTTCCAATGCCAGCTGTAATATACACATTAGCAGTCACTTTAGACAGTGTCTTAAGAAACACCAGCTGTTCCCTTCTTATCTAGCCAGGCACATGGGTTAGCACTCAAAATGCTCCAGACTTTGAGAAGTTTTTAGAATAGATATGAGCAAGAACAGTTTCCCAGTTCACTCCAAATCATTCGTCACCCATTGAGTCATGATCGAGGTCAGATAATACACTAAGCTGTGTACGATGCCCAGGGCTAGGGAGGATGACTTTTTTGGTCTTTACTGTCACAAACTCTCAGCAATAAGGTTAATCACTAATGCCAAAAATTCTTTGTTGGAGTGAAGTGGGAAAACCGTGCTGTGATGCAAGACAGGAAATGGAAAACCCCTCTTGTGTTTGTACTAGTGATACTGGCGCGGTTCGCTGTACTTCACCCCCACTACCGTAACTTGGCTGCCAGCAGGAGAGTGCAGCATTTGCTCGGGAGGTGAAGTTGATGTACCACCATCTCAATGCTTGCTCGCAGTGGACAGACTTGAGGTAAGCTTTCAGAGAGGACATTACTGCTCGCCCTCAGTTCCTTACCAAGCCTGGGATCTGGCATGAGAGCAAGAATGCAGCAGCGTCCTTCAGTAGCTGCTTCTGATCCTGCACCTCCTCTTTGCTAGACTCAGGAAAACGAACACCTAGGAGGGTAGAAGAGGAAAACACAGAACATTAACTCAAAGGAAAACTAACTCACGTACAGAAGACGTACGGTAAGAACAGGTAACAAGCTACAGACATTCTGCATCGCTGGAAGCAGAAATGCTTCTCCAGAACTCATCTACTTGGCAACATGTTTTGATAGGAAGAGCGTTACCTGCTCCGCCTGGCTCCTGGCTGTGCTGCTCTGTGCCCAATTGTTCTTTTCTAATGCAGCTTTTAAAGGCCCCAATCCTGCTCTTTATCTGGTCCATTCTACCTACCAACAAGTACTGCGTACAATTCCAGTGCAAAAAGAGAACTGGCTAGACCAGGGCGGCGCATCTCAGAAGATGGGCCAGCATATACTGAGGGTACTAGAAGCTCAGAGGCTTTTGCTTTGGCACTCCAAAATTAAAACAAAGTTTTAAGTGCTAGCTGCACAGTCAGTGCCAAAACACTGATCTTTACCAGCCTCAAGAGATGTTTGTGCATTTCAAAACACATGCTCCTTTTGACACATTTATTCCAAGATGAATTCAACTACATGACCATTCCCCTGCAATTTACATGCACACAGCCTCTCTGTTCACCCCCATAAACACACAGTTTTACTGTATTTCCAAATAAAGCACGCTGATTCCAGGCACTGAAAAATGCATCCGATGCCTGCAACCCATGTATGCATTTCAAAGGGTACTGTGACCCGCCGACCACATGTTGCTAAAACAGCCCCTGCCCTTCACTGTGGATCCAACATCACTGATTCAACTGCAACTGTTGTTTTTTTGTGTCAACTACTACATTAGGATCAAATTTACTGCCCTCCCCCCAGCCTCTTTTCATGTGGTCTAGCAGCTGGAATGATGGAGAATCACAAGATTCTTGGCAACACTCTGCAGACTCCCCCAAGTGCAGCAGTGGGAGACAGCTTACTGCCTGCCTTTCATAGTTAGAGCATTACAATCAATTTAATTTTATTCTTCTCTGTATCTTTGTGCTGCATGGAGAACCCTACATTATGCCAACTAGCCAAAAGCCAGTGGTTTTAGAACATACTTTTGTCTGTAGCAGGCTGCACATAGCAATCCTCTGAAGAAAGACCAGAACAAACTCTGTGCACATACCTGGTGAGAAAATATCTGGGTTAAACCGAATGTCAAATGATGTGTCACTAATGGAGCCTACAGCCTTGCAAGCATTTCGAATCACTTCTCTGCTTTTCGGATCCACTGGAGCAGGAAGAAAAATAGAACAGAAGTGAATGTGGATTTCAGAAAATGACAAGCCTAGCTATTAAAGAGAAAAGTTTTGTTACTAAAAGCAGTAATGATGGCACATTCTGCAGGAATCCATTATAAAAACAGACAAACATAAGATATGTGGAAAGAACAGTTGCAGAAGTGCAAACTCTGAGCAAAAGCACCTAAGATGACCTAGAAAACAGACCCTCTCCCCAACCACAGATACTCAGAAATTCAAGTCTGAGATTTCTGAAGGTGTTTGAGCATTGCACACTTCCCTGCTATGACACAGCCCGTTCCTCTCTGCCTGCACTAAGGCTCTTAGAGCTCAGCCCTGGCTGCTGACCATGCAGACCAGCTTGCTGGCCAGGCTTCTTCCTGCGTCAGAGCTGATGGGCTTGCCCCATTTCAGAGACACACAGTCCACCTACCCAACCTGCCCCCAGGCAGCCAGGGTGATTAATGTATTAGTGCACGAACAGCTCTATCAAAAGAGCTAAAACATCATTGACAACAGACGCCAGTACTTGTCCTGTTTAACAATGAATAATCACCCTGAGCACCCCCAGTTTGGCAGCGCTCCGACCAGAGACACAGCCCACCAGTACGGCAGCAGGCCTGGGCTGCTTCTGGTGCAGAGGATTAAATACCTGTTCCATCATCAGATGCAATGGTCTCAGCAAGCTCTTTAACCTGATCAAGTCCAGTCACGTTGTCGTCTATTTTACCATCATCTGACTCAGACTTCTCACTTTCTGCTGTACCATTCTCCGGAGAGGCACCATTTTCCAATGCACCTGAGCTCTCCTGCTTGTTGGCTTTCTGCTGCATCAGCTGCAGTGCAGCCAGCTTCATGAATAAGAGATACCTACAGTGAAGGAAGAGAGAAATTCAGCACAGCAGGAGAATCCACCAGGAGTGTCACTCCTCTACAAGGAAAAAACCTCAGTTTTGTATCTCAGGTAATGTATCCAGTTTTCCAGTGCAAAGGCATAATGTACGCCCCTCTACCAATGAGCTTTCTGGAATTGAAGGAGTTTACATTATTCTAATATTTGTCATTAGCATAACAGAAGGGACGAAAAAGGTGGGTTTTTGTTACCCATCACAATGGGAAACTCAGCTCCTTGCAGTGGTTACAAGTAGCTTTCCACACGCAGCACCAGCAGACAGCTCAGGGAGATTCTTGCTGCTGGTTTTTGTTTGTCTCTAGTTGCGTTCACCAGGCAGTAATTCTGCCAGGAGACCTGAGCACGGGGAGGCCCAACCTCTGCTAGCCATGGAGCAGCAGCAGCACCCTACGGCCACAGTCCTGCACGCTGCTGGTCTGGAAGCTCTCCCAGGGAGCAGCCGAGGCGCCTGCAGGCACGCAGCAGGACTGGGCAGGGCGCTGGCTGCAGAACTGGTTGCTCAGCGGGCAGGGCCCCGCTGCCAGCGACTGAGGGCTCCTCTCTGCAAGCAGAGCAGACTCTGACCAGCGGTGGAAGCAGAGTGCCCTGCAGCCCTTCACACGGAAGCGGGAGCGTTAACACCACCAGCCCCACATGACTCTGCCTGCCTGCTCCCGGAGCTCCCGCTTCCTCGCCTGCACTGAGCCAGCCCAGCACCAACACACCCCACCACAGAAGTGCCTACAGCAGTTCCCACAGGAAGGTTTTTTTTCCAATGTCTGGGAGGGGGGGGAAAAAGTAGCATTCAGGATGCCTGGAGAGCCTTAAAGATAAGCATAAATCCTTCCCATTCCCTAGATGGCAGGTGAAAATGATATCTGCAGGGAAAGGACAGGAAACAACAAAGAGAGACCTGGAGACTGCAGAAGGCACCTCTCCCCCCGGCTCCCTGTAACCCTGTTAGAATTCCTGTTTTCATCTCTCATTAAATAAGCTTCTATCATTGCATCTGCAGGGCCAAAGGGTGGGGAAGCCAGCTGCCCACCCCTGGGAGCTGTGAGGTGACACAGCGTGGTCCTGACTTGGCCATTACCAGTTGTGAGTGGAGGAAGGGGGGAGCTCAGCTCACCTGTGCTCTACAAAGGCATCAACAAGCTCTTGCCGGAGACAGCAAAGCTTGTGTCTGTGCTGCTTGGGAAACCCCATTTTCTTACATTCCTCTGGCATCTCCTCCCCTTCAACAGGCAGGAAGTTTAGATCTGGAGGGAAAGTGCGGAGCAGGTCCAGGATGTAGTGACGCCCATCATTGCCAATAATGCCTTTGCACTCCACTGAGGAGCACAGCTCCACCTCCTCATTCTTGTCATTCAGGACTTTGTGCTTCTGGATCTTAAGCGGCCTGCTGGTCTTCTCCAGCAGCTCCAGATACTTGGGATGCGAGACAACCGTCTTGCCAAAGTCTATTGACCCATAGATGACACTCTGTTCCTGCTCCCGTTCCAAGATCCCAGGAATAATAGACTGAGCTGTCACCCTGTAACCTCTGTAATCCACCACTACAGTCCCCAGCGTGTACAGCCCTTCTACATCCACAGCATTATAGGTCCGCACACCATTGAGATCGTTGGTAGGTGCCACGTAAGCAGCAACGTCCCCGCCAAAGTCCTTGTAGTGGTCACGGACGTCAAAGCCCAGACTGAAGAAAATGTTGTTCCAGATGAACATCTGCATCTTGGTCTCTTCACTGGGGTTGATGGCCATGACATTGCCATCAATGACAGCCATGGCACCTCTTGTTGCTGCTGCAGTGAAGTCGCTGTGAACCTGGAGACAGTCGGAGAGAAAACTAGGTAAGGAAGGGATCACCCCCTCCCAGCACCTCGTTCTCAAAACTCTCTGCAAATTTCTCCTTCACTCCTCACCTCCTGATGGCCTCCAGCAGGCAGGCAGGTCAGCTGGCTTTTGCTTTTGTGAGCCTGGCCAGTGGCTTGGATACAAGCTCCAGGAGCCAAAGCATTAGGGATCACCATGGCTCAGACTCATTAGCTCTCTGCAGAGGAGGTTTAGGTTAAAGCGCATCCACCCCTCCCACCCACTTGAAAGAAGGCTGATCAAACAGAACAGCAGAGGACTGAGAGACACAAGGTCAAGGAGCACAATTCTTCCCTGCGAGGCTGGGAGCAGAAGGCAGACATTGGTCAAGCACTGGAACAGGCTCCCCAGGGAAGTGGTGGAGGGCCCATCCCTGGAGTTATTTAAGAGATGCTTGGATGTGGCGCTAAGACACGTGGTTTGGTGATGGGACTTGGTAGGTCAGGCTGATGGCTGGACTTGACCTTGGAGGTCTTTTCCAACCTAGATGATTCTATGACATGCGAGAGAAGACAAGACCCCTTAGCTCACAAACAGGGACCCTCAGCTCGCAGTTTCTAAAAGGCAGGCCCAGGTGAAATGTCTAGATGTGACACAGGCGGCAGAGAAGGGTGTGTGTAAGTAGCTGCCTGCAGATCCCAAAGTTACCTTGAAAATGGCTCGTTCTCTCAGCAGCCTCTCAGGCAGGTTCTTGCGTGGTAGCTCTCGTGTGGTCTGCAGCTCCTCGTTCCAGTCTCTGGTCTGAAAGAGTCAAAAACTTATGGGAAGCACTACACTGTGTAGGCAGGGGCTGGCAACCCAGCGTTTCTGATTTACAAGGCATTTTGTGAGAGAAGGGAAGAACTCAAGGCTGTCATGACATCCAGAGGAAGTGAGTTAGCAGCAGGATCACTCCTTACGAGCTGACTTTACAGATCTATCCCAAACGGCTGTTGAATTAGTCCAGCTTACACAATGCAGTTAATCTGAAATGCCAGATTGCTAGCTCCAGAGTAACTCAGTGCAGATCTGGTTAACCAGCACACTGTGACGTTGTCACTCTGCAGGCAGCCCTTCCACACACGGCCTGGAACATTTTAGGTTATGAGGCTGTGACTGAAACCCTTAGAATAGTCTGTTGAGATGTTCCAGGCCTAGGCAGCAAGAAGGAACACTGTGCTGTCTGTGCAGTGCAGCAGAGCTAGTCAGAGTACGGACATAGGAGTTATAAATACTTGAGCAGAAATTGCTCCTCTCAGACCCTTAGGTACTCAGGGAAGCTGCAGCCTCAGCAGCTCAGCCCTCTGTAGTTAAAGAGGCTGTAGGAAACAAGGACTAATGCAAGCGTACCTCGATGAGCAAAACCCCTCCACAAATACCAAAGGTCTACTTGTCAGTAAAGTCAGCTGGTTCCCAGCGCGACGGGTGGCAACCTATTGCCAGGGTTCCCACCCAAAGCGAGAGTGCTACCTGTCCGGGGATGTGCTCTTCGTAGCCCAGTCTAGAGGTGTAAGCGTCTTCTGCCCGCACACAGTCCATGGCGTGTTCTGCTTGTGGAGCTGTCCAGCTGTACACTTGGAAAGGAGTTGCTATCCTTTCAAACGGATGTCTCTGAACCCTGATTTGGGAGTGAAAACAATTAGATATTTTCCGAAGGAAGATTTGTAAAAGAGTTTTCCCTCTGCTGCAACACCAGCTTCTAACAAAGCACAGAACAAGACCAGGTCTCACAGGCAGCGCAGCGGGCTTTCGTTCACCAAGTCTGACAGCCCTTACTGACCGACCGGATTGGCAGCGCCTCCCAGCAGCAGTCCAGGGAATGCACTGGGCTCTCCTCATTCCTGTTTCCTCAGCTGCACCTCCAGAAATCCCCACCGTGTTCTCCACTCACCACAAACCAGGAGCAGAGGCAGGGAATCGCCACTCCCAGCCAGCCACCTCTGTTACTGGCTCTCAGCTTTCATTGCGGTCCCTAAGCATTGTATTGTAAAACAGGCCCGTAGCACACATCCACTAACGAAGTGAAAAAGCAAGCTTCACCTAATGGCCTTTGGTGTAATCTGTCTGCTCTCAGCAGGTGCCGGAGTCTCATCTGTATTTACTTCTGGCCCAACAAGCAATACAATATAATCATTTTTAAATGGCCAGATAGTCACACTGGTGGCTGGGAGGCCACTGCTAATTTCCAGCCCTTGTATAGTGTCACTTTCATCTTCCTAATGAGAACAGAAGCAGCACTTTTGAAAGCCACACAATGTGCCTGTCAATTTGCATCCTGCTGAGCTAAGGCAGTTCATTAAGTGGACTCTAAAGAATGACAGGCTTTTGCACAGGATCCACTGTCCTGGAGTAGAATAAATGGTCCCTCTAGCAAGGGCAGGAAAATAAAACAATCTATTATTGTTCCTTATTATTACTGTTAGAGGAACTAGAGGAAAACAAGCATGCATGAACATGTTTAAGATAATTATTCCTTCTCCACTGTAAGCCTGTGCAAAGCCCTCACGCGTTACTTTTCCAGATATTTTATGCTTCAGCTTTTATTTGTGTTCAGGGAGAAGCACCTACTGACCAGGTCATCAGTCATACCCTGCTGCAGCCCATGGCCCGCTTCACATCAGCTCCTTGCTGCCTGGCTAGCCAGGACATCATCCAGTCCCCCACAAGGCACGCAGCCAACGCGCTGACTCGGTGAGCAGACCCACCGCAGGAGCTGGTCAGCGCACCAGGATTTGCCCTTGCACGAAGGCTGTGAGTGAGCAGACGAAGCTCACTTACACACACCACAACAACAAGCAGCTCTTACTGCTCAAGATGACTTATACAGGAATTTTCCAGCAGCAGTTAGTGCGCTACAGGCCCACACACTTTCATAACTTCCGCACAGAAGGCCTACTAGCATGGGCCGAGTCCCATCAGCTCAGGCAGCTCCCCGTTTCGAGCAGGGGAAAGCCAGTGAGATCAGGGCGCTGCCACGAGGCCCCGTCAGGCACTGGGCAGTCCCTTGCCGCACAGACTCGTGTTCCACCAAGCACCCCCCGACCACCCACCCACCACGTGCACACACGGAGGAAGAGGGCGTTACAATCCCTGCTGTACGAGCGCGGCACCCAGCTCCACAGAACCAGCCAGGTACCGGGGCCTCACCAAGCAGCTTAACATCACGCTACCCAAGGGGATAGAGAGGAAAACGTTTGCTACCGTTTCTTCTGCAGAGCGGAGAAGTTTTTTTTGAAGGTAGGGCTGATCTGGTTAAGTAGTTCCACCAAGGAATGACTGAGAAAGCTGGGGTTTGCAGGTTTGGGATTGAAGTTGTATGCAGTAGACCTGCAAGAGGAAAGAAACGAGCTGTTGTCATAGCTGAGACTTGCCACCCCCCAGGAACTTGCTATACGAGTGAGAGCCTTCCCAAATAAGCACTGCATTAAAGGCCTGCGTAACACGTTGCTGTCTGTAAAACGGAGACCAAGTGGCACACAGGCAGAAGGACTGCAGGCCCCCCTCCTGCCCGGCTCTCACCAGTGGAGATGCAATCAGGAATTCAGTACCTGGACCCGAATGCAGTGGGCAGCAAATTTCATTCGGACCTTTCTTCAGCCACCACTAGGTTTAAGAGAGGCTCATATTTTTACAGGAAGGAAGGACTGATTTCACAAAAGAGCTTCCCAAACGCATCACAAGGGCCTCTGCTTAACAGAGAACCCAACTGGAATGGCACCAACAACACCAGGCAGCCAGAACCCTCTTAGGATACCGAATCTCCCTGCCGGAGGGCTGAGCACTGACCTGCCAGGGCCACAAGCACAGGCTCCCCTCCCCAGCTCACATTTTGCCAAGCCCAAGCAGGCCACTTGTTCCATGTTCTTCGTGCCACTTGCTCTCCATGGACCCATACTTAGATGTGCATCTCTTGACTTGTTATTTTTGACACACTTTATTTACTTATTAACAGATCTGGGAGAAAACCATAGAATAGAAACTGCCTTCTACAAGCCAGCTCAACACACAGCACTTTCCTACATTCTGCCCCATTATGAAAGGAAAGTGCTTTATCTTCATCTTCTTTTCAAATACGGCCACTGTTACGCTCCCAGGCACTGTACGGTCAGCTTTAACAGTCTCTCATAGACACTACAAAAAAAATTGCTAGTCAAATCCGTGCCGAGGTTACAAGGTGCTGGCGGACTGTTCTTCTCCTTGAGGGCAAAATGAGCTAGTTACAATGGTCGGGAAGGAATTCCCTCCCGACTTAAAATACTTTAACTAGTTGATGACATTATGGGATGTTTCAACTTTCCCTAAAGCATCAGGCATTTATCCACTGTGGAAAAATGGTACCGGGCATAACTAAAGAGCCCAATCCAGTATAACAACTCCTACAAACCCCATGTGAGCAGTGAATTCAAATAGGCCATTTTCCACAGGGAAGAAAAAAGAAAAAAAAGCAGCAGCATGTTTCTTTGCAGGTTCTTTTCCAGTTTGGTATTGCAAGCTCCCTCTTGCAGGGCCTGACAAGAGAAATCCTAGTTACTCACTGATTCAAGTAAAATCCTCTAGTGGATGCAGTGATACTGACGTGTCGATCCTCCACTGTGATCACGTATAAATACATGAGGTCCCCATGCATTTTCCTGTTGCCAGGTGGAGGGTTCCAGCCACTCATCGTCAATACCTTTAGGCACTGCAAAGGCTACAGAACACAACAGAAACATTTCCTGTCAGTAGAAATTAATACCCCTGTGTTACAGAGACATCTGATATACAAGCCAAAGTCCTTTTACCTGCTGCCCCTCTTGGTTCCAGAAACAGAGCTTACAAAAGAATTGGTCTCAAGAGCATAGCCTTCCCCAGGCTACTTGCAGTCCACTACTACGCTGCTGAGTTTGCTGCCTTTCACAAATAAGACAGGTAAAAACAGACATCCTGGGCCTTTGGGCTGCACAACACATGGATTTCTTGCTGTACTGGTTTTCAAATGGCAGCTTCTAAAACTGGAATCCAAGTGCAAGGGCATGGGAAACCTAAGCGTAATTCACAGCGATCTGCAGATCCTGCCTCCACGACTCTACAGAGGAACGCAGCCCTCCCTTCCCTGCCACCCCTCCCCAACACGGCCGGCCACTTTGTGCTCTGCGGATGTCCAGACCGTGTCCAGTGCTTTGCACACAAGCTCCTGGACTTTATTCTCTTGGCTAAGCAGTGCTATTCCAGCACTCATTAAGCATCAAGCAGAGCAAATCCCAAAGTCCACCTTCAGTGCAGCTCCCAATTCCTGAACACCACTTTGCTGCGAGGTACGTGTTGATAGCCATTTCGAGCACACAGGAGAACTCTACCTTCCAGTCTCTGTTCTGGGGCTGAAGGGCACACAGGGGTCTCTCTTTGCTACCTGGCAGGATATGTTCAGGAGGGGTGCAGTCAATTTGTTCCATTTCGGTACCTTTTTTCTTCCGTTTTCCACTGTCTGGAGCAGAGACACACAGAAAGTCAGTGCTGCAAGACAACACTTCATCCTCCAGTAATTATTCAAGCAGGAGTAAAGAAGTGCTCAGAGAGTTTCTCTGCACTCCCGAATGAGGCGGGACAGCTGATCGTCACAACGTGTTTTAATGAAGCAAGGAGTCAGGGGAATGAAAACTGACCGCACTAGGGAAGCCTTTTTGCCCCTTACCTCCCAGGTCTCCTTCAGTGAAGACGCTCAGGAATGACAGTGAGTTACAGTCCACGCCATTGAAAGCATCTGATGGGTCAAGACTCTTCAGAAGGTCCCGTATGTGACGCACATGTATCCTGGCTTCTCGCACTGTGTACGGCTCTGATAAACAGAAAGGGAGGAAATGAACTGGAATTACACAGTTGCTTACTACTGTAGCAGACAAGTCTCAAAAAGGAACAACAGGGAAGCGCTGCCAGGTAGCCAAAACCACTCCCTGCTTGTTCCCTCCCGAAGTCTGAAGGAACTTGCCTTCCACCACCTTTAGCAGCGAGCCCTCCTGCAGTCCCTCAATAGTTTTCAGCTCAGCGAAGTTATCGAGGACGTTGCCATCAAGCTGCAGAGAGAAGCAGGTCCGGTGGCAGGTATCTTCTCGGTCCATCAAGACTTGGTGGATCTCTTGCACCATCTCTTGAGGAGAGACCTTAAGAAGGCAACAACGCAGGCAGTTATTGTCAGCCAGCTGTCGGAAGGCTGCTTCCATCCCTGCCGGAGGACGCAGACCCCTGTGGCAGGGCGAGCCGCCCCAGCTCCAACCCCCAGGCTGGGCACCCAGAGGCGTCGCAGCCTGGTGCTGCGCTGAGCACAGGGCAGGGCTGGAGCGCAGCCAAGGAACCGAACGCGGGGGGAACCCAGGGGCTCGTCCCTCAGCCATCCCCACCGCGTGTTTGTGGCGAGGCTCTGAACGACACAAGCGGAGGACAGACCGCTTCCTCCGCTCGGTCTGCCCCCGGGCACGCGGCTCCTGACACACAGGAACCGCCCCGGCTCACGCGCCAGGGCTGCGCTCCTGCCGCCTGCTCTGGCTCCAGCACCACCGACGCTGCTCTTGAGCTATGAGGACTCAGGGCAGTTTACATAAGCTGCTGTAAACAGCATGGGCTGCTATTATTAGCCTATTAAAACTAACAGCCGAAGAGATTTAGAGAAAGAAAGAAGCTGGGCTGAAACACAGCTAGTTCCAGAGGGAACGTCACTTCACTGCACTCTCTGCTGGTCTTGGGGAGCTTCCCCCCGGGTTTAGGCTCAAAATGCCTCCCCCTGGAATGAAAAATGCTTCGTCCAAGTGGTTTTCAGTGCAGTATCGAGCTAAATCAGAGTATCGGCCAGGCATGTCAAAGCCTGTCCTCATCTGGCAGCACGTGTTGCCGCCCACGTGATGCCGTGCCGCATCCAGCAGAGCTCTCGGGGAGGGGAAGGGGAGGGGAAGGGGAGGCTGCATCGCTCCGTGAGCCCCAGGCAGGTGCCCGAGCTCCCCGAGCAGCGCGAGCGCGTGTCGCTGTGCCAAACCCAGCGCAGCCAGGAGGTGCATCGTGCCAAAACCTCTGAGAGGCGAGAGGTTTCCCCTTCCGGAGTCAGGCCCAGAAGTCATGTTTACACCTCCCTCCTTCAGAACAGCCCAGCAGTGGGAACGCCACTTCCCCTGTGCTCGGATCCGAGCCCCGTGGAGAACGATGAGGGGCAGCTCCCCCTTGCCGAGCTGCCCCTGCCCCCGTCGCCTCCCGTACCCCCCCCCCAGCCGGCTGAAGGGAGGCCGGTACCTGCAGCGAGAAGGGCTCTATCCCCGGCGCGCAGATCTTGACGGTGAATCCCGTGTCCTGTATGACAATGACCTCCTGGTCGTTCCCATCTTCCCCCGCGTCGGGCTCCTCGTGGCCGTTCTGCCTGGCGTCCTTCTCGCCCCTGAGGCTCTCGTGCGGCGCACTGCCGTTCATGAGTGCCGTGCCAGACGGGTGCTCTGCGGGGAGAGGGGGGTTTAGAGCACGCGGGGGAGACCGGTTCCAATGACACCGCCGTGCTCCGGCCACGCAAACGTTTCATCCTGCAAGTGGTGTTTACTAGAGGTAGGTGTGCCGGGCCCTGCCCTCCTGCCCCTCAGCACAATTAGCGCGCTCTCGCTCCCTGCAGGGTTTGCATCTTCCACAAACCCCGTGCGGAGGGGCGGGAAGGAAAGCAGGAAGGATGGGTCAGTGTACAACGCGTTCGGCTTAGTCTTAAGAAGCCTCTTAATTAAAAGAAGCGGGGGTGTGGCGCCCTGCAGCCCGCAGGCAGCTGTAACCCCTGCACCAACACGTCGCGCAGCTCCCAGCGCTCCTCCTGGCGCGCTGCTCGGCGGGGGGGGGCTGCCGGGCTGCTCCCCGGCACCAGGCGCTCCCACCCCCCGCGCCCAGCCGCCCTGTGCCCCCAGAACGCCTCACAGCGGCCCCGGGGCGCCAGCGAGGCTCTGCCTCAGCACTTGTAGTCGAGGCAGGTGACGACATCCCCAGCACGCGTTTAGACGGATGCACCCCCGGGATGGGGAGCACCCCACACCTCCCTGCCCACTCCCACGAGGGTTTGCTCTCTTTGTCAGCCAGGTGGAGAGCAGCAGGGAGCAGATACGGTCTAGGAAGCCGCAGGTCTCCTGGCACAGCCCGGACCCACCGAGCTGGGCAGGGACCAGCACGTCGCTGCGCCGAGGTGCGGGCAGGGCGAGCTCCAGCTGGTGCCATGGGAGGGCTGCCCGCTATGGCCCGGGGAGCAGGGCCCCTCCGACCCGCGCAGGTCTCAGCACAGCCGCCCCCCCCCGAGTACAGCCGTGGGAACGGCCTCGAGAGGCTCCTGGGGTCAGCGCTGCCCGGAGCCGGGGGAGCGCCCGAGGCTGCGGGGCGCGCCGCGCCGCCCTCCTGCCAGCTCTGACAGCCAGCGCTGCCCCAAGTCTGGGAACAAGAAGCCAAACCTGAACCAAAGGAAGAGCGGTCGTCTGGCAGGTAAACACTCTGCTTTAACACCAGCGATGCTTTTTCAGTTGGGTTTTACAGATCAGACACATTTTGATGAAAACAGCATGTTTTGTTTCAACCCCAACTCGCAGCAGCCAGGTGAGCGTGCCCGCAGCACGCGGCGACGCTCGGTGCCCCAGGGCCGTGCTGCGGGCAGCGAGCACTGAGCCGTAACGCCGTGTTCTCATCCCTGCTCCCGAGCGCACACAAGATTAAAGTGTCAGGAGAACGGGCTAAGCCCAGGAGAGGAGGAGGTGGCCCGGGCACTGCTTCATGGGGAGCAACAAACGTGCACTCGCCTGAGCTGCATTCAGCCCGGTGCAAAGGCTGAGCAGGAGGATTACGTTTCATCCTTGCACCTGCACGGCGAGTACGTGCCAAGGTGACAGTCACGCTTCCTATTTATAGGGAGCCTACAGATGTGGTGGGCACCTCGTGAGCCAGGCAGACAGCCCCGGCACGAACCGGGATTTGCATCTGCGTCTGAATATTGCTGACTGCACACAACGGGACGGGGTCAGTATGACGGACCGTGGGGAGTTTTTGTTAATAACTAATTAGTGGTCACATAAATCTTCTAAACCAAAGTCAGTCACTAGCTTCCTGATGACAGATGTTGCAGCAAAGCAGCCTGGCACAGAGGGTGGGAGAAGTGACAGTACCAAGGGAATGTGTTTCTGCCTGTGAGCTCCGGTTCCATTCACGGGCACAGGTCCTGCCCTTCCCTCCCCACAGGCACTTCGAGGCGCCGAGAGCCCCACACGGCCTCCTTGCTGCGAGGCCTGAACGCCTCCGGCGGCACGGCAGAGGCACAAACAGCAAACGAGGCACCGAAACAGCAGCCGGGCAGCCCCACGTCAGCGTCACTGCAGCACCCCCGGCAAGCCACCAGCTACGCCGAGAGCCAGCGACTGAGACCCAGCTCGGCCGCCACACAGGGACTGAGCGACACCGCAGTGCCACGGAGGCCAGGCTTTAACCTTGAGACCCAAGCAGCAGCGAGCCCAGCTGCTTGTGCCCAGGAAGCCGGGGAAGGGACAACAGCCGGCCCAGCTGGGCCCCGGCCCCCTTCCTCACCCTCATCCTGCTGCGAGTGAAAACAGAACCTGTGTCCCCTCCCTCCTTCCTCCCCCCCCATCCCACGACCGTACGCAGCCACCCTGACACCGCCACGGGTGTGGAGGGGCTCCAGCTACACGAAGCCCAGCAGAGCACCACTCCAGCGAGCACCTAGAGGCGGGAGCTTCCTCTTCTTCCTCCTCTTCTGGGGCTGCCTGCAGGGCAGCACGAGCTCCACAGGGCCGGGGCCCCCGCTCAGCCCGCCGCCGGGGCCTGCGGCGCGGTCACTCTGCGCAGCGCCAGCGCTCGCGTCCCTGCTCCCGGACGCCTTCTCCCCGCAGAGCCCGGGCGGTGTGACCGTCTGCCGGACGCGGGGGCTTCTCCCCCCGCCTGCTGGCTCCGCGCAGCGGCCGGGGCCAGGCCGCGGGCCGGGGGGAAGCACAGCACGGGCCGCGCCGGGCCCCGCGGCCGAGCCGCCGTCCTCAGGTTTCACGTGGCTCTGGCAGGCCTCAAGCGGCGCGGCGCGATCTAACGGCCCCGCCGGCCCTTCCTCAAGGTCGGCTGGAAGGACGGCTGCGGCACGCGACGCCCCTGGCCGCCGGGGCGGGCCGGCAGCACCACCGCCAGCTTCCCAGCAGCTGTTATCGCAGGCCGTCACTGCTGCTTCTTCGCCCTTGGCCTCGGGCGAGTCCTGGATGCGTTCGGCACGTTTCTGCAGGCTTCCCACCGCCGCCGCACTGGGGATGACGTCGGGGTATGGCACGGCGCCCCGGGAAGCTTCCGGCACGTCGGGGGAGCCGGCGCGGCTCGTGGGAGGCTTTGGTAAGAGCGGCGACCGCTCATCGGGCGAGCTAAAGCTGCGTGTCTGGAAGATGAGGTCGGTGACATGCCTGCAGCAGTTCACAAAAACGCTGTTCCCCATGATTATAAGCAGCCTGGCTCACACAACACTGGATCGGAAAAGTTAGTTTTGTCTGCAAATGCCTTTTTGCACACATATATTTAAGTCCCCACAAGGCGAATTCTTGCTCACCCTCCCTGGTTCGGGTCCGTTCACGTTTGCAGACTCTCCGAAGAACCTTCTTACGTGGTCCCGAGGTGAGAGGGGGCACAGGACCAGTGCGGGGCTCAGCTCCGCATCCCGGGGGTGCCGGAGCACACGCCCGCGCCTCCTGCGCAGGCTCTGCTGCTGGCCTGGCAGCAGCTCTCCCGACGTCCCGCTCAGTGACCTTCACCCGCCGCACATCTTCGCCCCGCGGCAGCCGCTGAACGCTCCCGGCTCTGCCCGGCGCCCCGGCAGCGAGCCCGCGAGCCTCCGGCCGTGCACGCACCCCCCAGGCGCTGCAGGCGCTCTCTAAGAGCAGACGCTCGCCCGATCGCTTCGGTCCCCGAGCTCGTTATAAATAGACGGCCGGTATCAAGTGCTGAACCAGTGCAGCATGGGACAAGCGTTAGAGCTCCCCAGCTCTGCCAAACTCGTAGGGAGGCGAGACGCGTTGAATTACAAGGAGGGCACTCTCTGTGGCCGCCTCGGCTGGGCACGGCCGCCCATACTGAGCAGGCAGGCATAAAGGGCCTGGGCAGCAACTACCAAGGCGTTCCCAGACACATTTTCTGTCCTCTCACGCTGCTCCATTGTACCAAACAAGCCAAAAAACCACACGGACAGCTCCCCTCAAACCACTCCTCTCTGTTATTTCAGTAAATCCAACAACCGGTGCAGGGATTACAGAGCCCGAGACTTGTGCAAGCGACAAGCGCTGGTGAAACCCGCGGCCCCTGCGCGCACCCAGCCAGCACCGCCACCATCACGCACAAGCCTGCCGTGCGCACGGCGGCGCTGCACGTGCGGGAAGGAGCCCACATCTCCACCGAGAGGAAGAAAAGTGCCACAGCCCGAGTAGAAAAAGAAAAAAAAACTCAAAACCAGAATGAAATCAGGACTACAGAGCCCGCGTAACCACCTGCCCAGCGCCAACACCCGGACAAGGAGACTCGTCTCCGAAGGAGGCCCTGGGAAGGCTGGAAGCTGCCCCAGAGCCTCGTGCTCCGGCAGCCAACCTGCCAAGGGTTGAAAAGCAGACCGAGAGCTCTCCGGTGCAAGCCAAACCCCTGGCTAGCTTCTGTTCTTCTCTTTAAAGAACAGAGAGAGGAAACAGAAGAAGAATCTCTCCCACTCGAATTCACGTGAGCGCGGGGAGTTACCATCCCAGAAAACAGCAGAGTCCCGGTTAGGGCTGGTGTTCTCTTCTCGTTAGAGCTGCTCTCTGCCAATTTCACAGCGCAGGAGAAGGGTAACCTTGAAATCCCTGGTAGCAAGAGGTCTCTCCTGTCCTCGGGAGCGAGGATCGGGTGTCAGGTTACATCGGCATCTAAACCAAAAGTTTCTCCTGATGGTTTTTGAAGGAGTTTAATGCTCTGACAGCTTCAACCCTCTCCTCACCTGCAGACCGCAGCACCATCCAGGTGCCCGGCAGCCTCGGCTCCCCTTGGAGCAGCAGCTGAGGTTCGAGTGAAGACGAGCCCAAATTCAGTTTCGTTTTAAAGCAGATCAACTGAAGTACAATTTGCTGCAATTAATTAGATCACTAAGTTTAATGGCGCTATTTATGCTTAAACAAAGTTTACTTTTCCCTTTAATAGTCACATAAACCCAGCCTAATGAAGCAGCTATTGTGCTCATCAGCTGGAGACACCCGTTTCTCCGAGGAGGAGGCCGGGTCAGATGGGTGGCTGACGCTGTGCAATGGTTCACATGCGATGATCTGCAGCGATAAAAGAAATTAAGAAAAAGCAATACAGCACCAGCCTGCACTAGTGGCGCAATGGGATTTTAGGATGTGGAAATAAGACTGCCAGCATGCCCTGTGCTTGGGAGGCACACCAGGCAGAAAAGCTAAGCCACCCATACTCAGACGGGATTACACGCACCCCTCCCACTCCCATCTTCCCACCTCCTGCGGAGTGCTGACACTGCCAGGAGCGCCGAGCGCAGGCTGCAGCAGCTGCAGGAGCGTGGCGAGGCCAGCACGCGGGGCTTCTGCTGGGCAGCGCTGCGAGCAGGGCAGGAGGCGCGTTCGGGTGCCACGCAGCTGAGCGGCACTGCCTCCACCTAAGCCGAAGGAAGCGCAGCGCAGCACGTGCTAGCTTCAGCACGCGAAGGCCGCTGCTGGTCTAGCGAATGCAAATTAAATTTTAGCCTAACAATAAATTAAACAAATAGCTTCCTGAACCCAAATAAATTGACTAAATTAATAGCCGTTAGCATCGCAGAGAGCCCTAGTGGAAAGGTCTCGGTAGGACAGCCTGCCAGGGAGATGGGACACGGCACAGATGTGCCTCCCACATCCCCGCAGAGGAAACCACAGCTTCCCAGAAACTTTCGGTGCTCCTTTAGCACAACAAGCACTTCTTTTAATAAGAGCCCACAGTGAAGCTTATAGCTGCTCTCCAGCCGTCATTAAACTCAAATTGGCTTTAACCCACCTGTGGGAAGAGCTGTAAGCACTGCCCTTATTTTTCAGCGGCTTCTCAACACCCAGGTTTGGCTGGCACGGGGACAGCAGCAGGCTGCACTTTGTGGCTGCCTTCGACGATGGCCCCGGCCCCGCTGCTCTGCGGCCCCACGGGGACCACCCGCCCCACGGGGAGTAAGCGGGGACACTGCTCAGCCCTGCGCACCCACAGCCAAGTCTGGCTGCATAGACCTAAACAACATCAGCCACATTCCAGTCTACTCAAGAGTCTGTGGCTTTTTGTATTCTCCTGAAGCTGGGACATCTGCACTGCAGCTGCGCCCCAGGGCGCTCCCGGGGTCCCCCAGCGGCTGGCTCGGGCGCTCCAAGCCAGCAGGACCTCGTGCCCTGCATCTGGCAGCTGCAGTACCCGCGCTCGCTCTCCGCGCCTGGGAACTAGGCTTAAGCCCATTCGTATGCCTTCTGTCCAGCCAAAGCTTTGGAAACTTAGTTCTGAAACTAGCTGGTGAGGTGACTGCTGCAGCAACGTGCTCCTCAAGCACCACAGGAACCGGGAGCAAAGACTGGACAAAGGGCAAAGATCGACACCAACCAAACCGTCCGTAGCGCTGTGAAACCGCCTGCTGGATTCCCAGAGAGAAGAGCTGGTCAAAGCAACCCCATTTCAGACATGCCAGGAGTAAGTCAGTATTTCCCCAAGCACGTGTATTTTATTCTGGTGTGTACCTTAGTTTCAGGAAACTACTGAAACACCAGGAGCCCAGGACAGGTAACTACCCCAATAAACTCTGCATGCAGCCGACCAACAGATCATCGGGCTCCAAGACAGAAGCACCGAGCTGGGCAGCAACGCTTTGTTTCAGAAAGGCCCCATTAACTTCAACGTTACTGGGACGTACGGAACCAGTTGCTGCACTGCCCCACCGGCCCTTCCCCTCGGGGCTGCCCCAGCCGGAGCCCAGCAGCAGCAGGAGCCCAGCAGCAGCAGGAGAGCCGCCCGCTTCCAAGAGGCATCGGCACCGCCGCCCTGGGAACAGCCGCGCTCCGTGCGAGTCCTGCTCCCGTGGACTGGTTTTACTTCTCAAATGCAAATAGAAAAACGCATGAACTTCAGACCTTTCAAAGCTTCTAGAAACAACAGCTTTCTAGTACAACCGACAGAGCGCAACGCGAGGAGGCAAACGGAGCGCTGCCAAGTTTAGTCATTTACAGACGGCTAAGACAAACAGCTCTCCGCAACGCAAAGCTGTTGTCACTGGGCATAAGGCAGGTACGCGGCTGCATTTCTCTGCGTGCATGTTCCTGACCTACTTCCACTCTTCAGCTAGGAAACCCAGGAGCAAGGCTGCCTGGGCAGGGCAGCGAGCTTCCAGGTCTGCAAGGGGCACCTCGACAGCCATCCCGCGGGCAGAGCGGCTCCGGGCATCATCCCCTCGGGGGTCCCTCCCCAGCCTGCCGCTCGGGTGCCGTGTTTGTCATGGGCCTTTCCTTAACCCTGCAGCGCTGAGCAGATTTCTCTTGCAGGAGATTCTTGCAGATTTCTTCCTCCAGCTCTCCCTCTGAAGTCTGTTACAACCGCACGTTAGAAAACCCAGCCGCCAGCAGTTCAGTCCTTCCCAAAACACCAGCAAACCTCCAAGGTCAAGCGACCTGACAGCCACAGCAGATCCCCAGATTAACAATCAGCGCTCTGACCTTGTCACCAACGGACAACTACGCTCGCCTCCACAGCAGCTTTCCCATCAATACCTTCGTTCTCCACCCCTGCAACAGAAAAGGTGGACAAATACATGGGGGGACGGGGAAGAACAGAGACAGAGGGACCTAGTTAGAAACAGCAGATCTTCAGGCGAGGCAATGATGAAAAGGATTTTACACCAAGCAGACACACCACTGAACCTGCACAAGACGAGCTTGTTCTAAGGCAATGACAACTGCAGAAACAGAAATAATCCAAAAACGCTGCACACAACTGCTGCCTTTTGATCTTGTGCTAGTTAACAAGAAAGGTAACTTAACCCGTAACTGCCCCTGACAGCAGTCCCTACAGGTAGCTAAAGCGTTCACGCTTCTGTGTTTCTGCTCTCAGAAGGAGAGAGCAGCCCCGGCACTGGTGTCTAGCTTGGAGGTGGAGAGAAGCAGCCGGCAGCCCTCTCGCCCTTTAAGAGGCGAGGGCACTCCTCGGGTCTCGATGCCTACCATCACAGAACGCGTTTCCTCAGCGAGGAGCCCGCGAGGAGCCTGCCCACAGCAAGGCCGCAGCGAGTGCCTCCTTCGGGCAGCGCAGCACGCCCGGACCGGAGCCGCGGGCAGGCAGCGGTGGGCGCGCAGAACCGGGCGCTGGCCGGCCCCTGCGGAGAGGCCTGGGAAGCACGAGCCGGCACTGCCGATGCCGACAGCCCCCTGCACCAGGGTGGGGGCGACCGGCTGCAGGCCCCCCCTCCCCACAGAACCCCGGGCGCCTGCCAGCTTCATCGCGCTAACACGGGGAGGATTTTTCCGCCTCCCTCCCTCCCTCCCCCAGCAATCAGCTCACACTTTGAACAGCAGGGATTACGCGGCGTAACTTTTTAACCCAGTTGCTGGAGCTGCACACTTGGCACCCATTAAAAAACAAAAAAAAAACAGTGCGGGGGGGGGGGGGAGGCTCTCAGCGCTGCATTCCCCACACACTTGAATTACTGCCAGCCTGCTCAAACGCCAATGAACTTTGCTTTAGGTGACAAACTTCAAAAATTCACCTCGCCACCATAAAAACAGGGGAGGGAGGAAGCGGCAGGTCACTCGGCAGGTCACTCGCTCGGTCAGTGTGAGGGGCTCTCTCAGCCACGACGAAGGGCAGCCCCGGAGCACCGGGTTTTTACCCTTCTCTTGTAAGATACAAGATCAGAGAAACAGGCTGAGCCCGAGAGCAGTGCTCAGGACAGTAACTCCTTGGAGACAAACCGCACCACGCTCAGGAAATCCCAGACCCCCCGGAGCCCGACACAGCCGGGCCCGCAGCCCCCGCGGGGACAGGGCACAGGACCTGGGACAGGAGCAGGACACAGGACAGGGCCAGGAGGGCCGCGCCTCATCCCACACGCGGCCACCCGGCCTCCCTGATGTCAAGCTACAGCAGCCTGCCAGGAGTTAAAACACGTTGCTTTCAGGCAAAGCCTCCCGTGCGCCGTCTGCCCTTCCCAGGAAAAAACAAGCGCTCGTGCTTGAGCGTTCCCTGCTGCGCTGGCGATTCTTGCATTTCAGTTTCCACAAGGCCTCCCCTGCCCCTCGCCCATCGCCGAAGCGGCTGCCGGTGCCTGGGAACGCGGGCACCAGCGAGCAGGCCGGAGGTGCACGCACCGTGCCCGTGGCTGGCGGCCCGCAGAGAGCCGCCCGGAGAAGCTCCCTCCGGCAGACGGAGGCCGCCGGTGCCGCGGCCCAGGCGGGAGGCGAGGCTGCAGCAGCCCGGTGCGGCCGAGCCAGGCCCCGGGCCCCGGCCGGCAGCAGGGCCGCGGGCAGGCCGGGGCCGGGCGCTGCCGGACGGGCCCCGGCGGCCTCCCCCGAGCGGGGCCGGCCCCGGCCCGGGCTCCTCCGCGGCGGGGCCCCGGGGAGCGCCCGAGCAGGGCCCGCCCGGCCCCGCGGCCTCCCCCGGCCGGAGCGCGGGGCCCTCAGCGGCCGCCCCCGGCCCCCCCGCGGCCGCGCCGCGCCGCGTCCCGCTGAAGGTGACCTTCACGGGGCCGGGGCTCCCCGCGCCGCCGCGGGCAGGGCCCGGCCGCCCCCGCCGCCGCCCGGCCCCCGCGGCCCGCCCGGGCCCGAGCCCGGCAGCGCCGAGCCCCGCCGCGCGGCCCCGCCGCGGCCCCCGGCCCCGAGCGCCCCCCCCCGCGGCGCGGCGGCCCCGCAGCGGCCCGGGCCTCGCCCCCCGCCGCCCCCGGGGCCGCTCGCTCGCAGCCGCCGCCGGGGCGGCCCCGGGACCCGGCCCCGCCGCGGGGAGCGGAGCCGGCGGCCGGGACACGGCGGGGCGGGCACTGCGCCCCCCGCCCGCACCGAGCGGGGCCGGCCGGGCCGGGCCGCCACAGCCCCGGGCCCCTTCCCCGCGCCCGCCCCGGCCGCGGGGGGAGCGGCGCCCCCGTCCCGTCCCGTCCCGTCCCGTCCCGTCCCGTCCCGGCGCCGCCAGGCCCGGCCCCGCGGCCCCGCGCCCCCGCCAGGCCCGGCCCGGCGCCCCCTTACCGGGGCGCTGCTCGGCCTCGGCCGGCCTCCTGCCGCGGGGCCCCGGTTCCTGCTGCTCGGCGCCCTGCGCGGCCGGCACGGCGGCCGGCGGCATCTCGTCCGCCTTGATCACCATGGGCGCCCCGCGCCGTGCCCGCCGCGCCCGCCGCGAAGGACAGCGCCGCTCGGCCCACGTGGTGCCGCGGCCCCGCCGCGCCGTGCGGCCCGGCCCCGCGCCGCCGCGCCTTAAAGGGGCCGCGCCGCGAAACGCCACGGGCCCGGGCCCGGCCCCGGCCCCCGCGCAGGCCCCGGCCCGGGCCCGGCCGGGAGCGGGCGGCGGGCAGGGCCCCTGAGCCCCCCCCCGGCCCGTGCCCCGGCAGCACGGTCAGGCCCCGTGGCGCGGCGCTGCCGCCGGAGGGAAGCGCGGCTGCGGCCGGGTTTGGGGCTGTGCGCGAGGGAAGGGGCAGGTTCCTGCCGCGAGCCGTGCGGTGCGGCCCCGCGCTGCGGCCTCCGGGCGCCCCGAGCAGGCGTTCTGGGAGGCGCCGGGTTAAAAAATAAAGCCGCGGACGTCGGCCTGGGGAGTAATGGGGTCGTGTAGTAAACCGCGCGCCCAAATAAAGCGGCGCTTGTCAGACCGCTGGCGTCCGTCCCGCACAGCGGCTCACCCCAGCGCGAGCACAGCCCGCTGCTGTTCGCCGCCGAGCCGCACACGGAGAACGGCTCTGCTCCGGCCAGACCGCAGCTGCGCCGGGGTGCTGGGCCCGGGGGTGCTGGGCCCGGGGGTGCTGGGCCCGGGGGTGCCGAGCCGAGGGGTGCCGAGCCCAGGGGCCCGGCCCTTCGCCCGCCGCCCCGCAGCCTGCTGCAGCCCCAGCGGGGGCCGGGACGCCGGCAGCCCCTGCACGGCCTCGAAACGCTCCGGGAGCAGGGCCGGGGCTCGGCCCCGCAGGGCCCCGATGCCCCCGCTGAGGCCAGCGGGGCTGAGGCTGCAGCTCAGCACCTGCCCCGGGGGAGCAAGTGTCGGGGCACGCAGACACAGAGAGATCCAGGGGGTTCCCAGGGCTTTGTGGTCGCGTTACTGCTCTAATTGCAAGGACAGGGAAGCGGATCGTGTTTTGGAAGCTGAAATTCCTAGGAAAGAGGCAGGAGGCCTCACTGCACCCTTAGGATTTTAAATGACGTTTGTTTTTGTGCTGGTTGCACCGCCATGCTCACGCCTGCAGCTCTGCTGCCCCGTTCTGACCCAAAGGTGAACGAAGGGGGTGAGATGCGGGGACTCGTTACGGTGCAGACACAAAGTGCCGTGCTCTGTGTCCCCTGCCCACGGGCACCGGCCCCTCGGGGCACTGCTGGGGGCTCCGGGCAGCTTCGCCGGGCCGGGGGCTCTCGGCTGGCATGTGAAGGGCATCGCTGCAGCGCCAGCCCTGCGCAGCGCCATTGGAGAGGGAGCAAACAGAGAAACTTGGCGTTTGGGAGCAAAGGGCAGGTTTTAACTGGTGAGGAGACGCGGCACTTTCATCTCTGTGCTTTTACGGAGCGCATGGGGCGGAGGAGAGCCTGCACGTGAGCGCTCCGCGCCGATCAGCTCGGGGCTGCTCCTGCTCGGCCCGGCGGGGAGGCCCCGCAGCCCGGCGTGGCTGATGGCACCCAGCGGGAGCGAGGCAGCCTGCGGACAGGAGGAGGTTTTCTCTCCCCTTGTTCACCTCCCCAGCGGCGCTCAGCAACAGGCAGCGCAGCGGAGCAACAAGAGCAGGCGTGCAGAGAGGAGGCGGCAGCGTCATTACTGCCAAATTGGCTCATTGCGTCTGGTGGGTGGCCTCTGGGCACCGAGCAGAGCAGGGCCCCTGAGATGTTCACCTACGCCCCAAAATGGAAGTTTGTTGGTGTGCTGCCCATTAAGCTTCCCAGTGGGGAGCGTCAGCCAGGGCAGCACCACCACAGTTTCACGCTTCTGCCTCCCGGCAGCTCGTTTTGGGTAACTCGTGCATTGAGACGCGTTGTGCAGAGGAGAGTAATCCCTGACCATCGCTCTCTCTTCAGAGATCACATTTCTTGCTGCGCCTTCAGCTTTTCAGGGCAACCAGGAGAAGTCACCCCCATGCTCCCACACTGCAGATCCCCATGTATCAGCTGTGCCCTGCGTGTGATTTCCTGTGCAGTAAGGCAGTTTGTGGAAGGCCTCAAGCTCTGCCTCAGGCTGAAAATTCTCCAGGGCAATAGGATTAGGCCCAGCCACCACAGCTCTGCACAGTGCAGTGCAGGAGAGGGGCAGGTCCCCATGCCAGCGGGGCAGATGTCATCAGGGAGTGCTCTACCAGGCGGTTTGCAGCACGGCAGGTTAGGAGCCGAGCCCGTGCAGGCTCACTGCCTCACCGGGGAGCAAGCAGGGCACCGGCAGCGGAGGTGTGCTGGGCTTTGCTGCGCAGGACGGCACTGGCACCACTGGTGGGTGGCATGTCCCCAGCGCGGCCTCAGCGCCGGCCGGCCCACCCGCACAGCCCTGCTGATGCACATCTTGCCCTAGCTGCTTTGACCCTAATTATTTTTCTCAGCCGCACTGGGGCCCCCCACCCAAGTCCGGTGGCAGTCCCGGCCCCCTCGAGGTGCTGGTTCCTCCTGGCCTAGCACAGCCTCTGGGGCCGGGGAGCCTCTGCGCTATTTGGGCCCTCAAAACCACACCTTCAAAGCGGAGAGGGGAAGGATATAGCCAGGAGCGCTTAGATTAGCCCTAGCAAGCACATTCAGAAAATATGGCTTTTTAATTAACAGGGTCAAGAGGGAGAGCTTCCCGACCAGCCTGCCCGGGGCTAGAGCCAGGCGAGGGGAGCGTGCGAGTCACCAGGACTGGCTCTGCCTGCCAGGGCTCAGCGCAGCTCCTCCGCCTGTGCTGCGGGGTTGTGCAACGCGAGGCATCCCTTCCTCAGAGAGATTTCGGAAGAGTAATAATGCAAAGAAAAGGAGATTAACAAATCCAACACATCAAAACCATTAGGGTTTACACAGCTGCAGAACAAAACCAGCGGGTACAGGAGCAGTGCCCGGCTGTTAGTCTGCACACAGAGACTTGTCAGCACATTGTGTTTTATATATATATAAGATATTGTTTAACAACTGAGCGTTATTGCTATGCATCCATTTCCAGTCTAATCATTAAGCTTTACGAGTCAACATTACACATTGCTTGTTCCATACAAAGCATGTAGGTGTCAGCAGTTACACTCCTCGGTCTATACGTGTCTATGCACAGAGCTATACAGCGCAGGTTTAAGCTACGTTAACCATTTTGACTCCCAGGGAGTCTGACAGCACGGGACAAATGCAGCCTGCAGGTCGCTGCTTTGTCCCCCAGCCAGGGACCCGGGGGTTGGCAAGAGGCTGCCCGCGTCCCTGCTGCTCCCCGGGGCTCGCTGCATCTAACAGCGGCCGACTTACTAAAAATAGGAACACTGCCTCCTTGCTTGTTTTTTTTTCTTTTTTTGATCATTTTTTTGATCTCTTTGATCATTTTATATAAATACAAAGATTAAAATAATTTATTTCAACATAATTTCTATTACAATCATACAGTGTTTTCCCCTCAAAGCAAGTGCACGTATGTATATATGTATATATATTTGTGTATATATAGTACTCTAGAGCTTCCCCCCCAGCAGCAGCAGCAGCAGTGACTGAAGTAGGTGCAGCACACAGAGCTGGCCCCCCAGGCTCGGAGGGGAGGATCCCCTGGGAAGCGCAGGGCTAGCCCCAGACACCTCCACCACCTCGCTTCCAGGCGCATTTAGGCCTGTGGGGGGACCGGGAGGCTCTGCGCACCTGAGGGCTGCTGGCAGGGACCCGCAGCGCCCCGCTCAGGGCCCCGCTGCCTTTCTCCCCTTCATCCACGCTGCTGGGGTGCTGGGAAGGGCAGAAGTCATGGGGGCACTGGGATGAGATGAGATAAACTCCTCCAGCGAGCTGCTAATTACTGGTGAAGGGGGAAGGATCCTGCAGCTCCCACAGGGTTGCTTCATTTACATTGCTAGGCACTAAAAATGCTGATTGCTAGGAAGGTATTTACAGAGAATAGGAAGGTATTTACACTCCCTCCCCTTTTTAATGCTCAGGTCAGTCATGACCACCATGATTTTATCAATGATTTTATAATAAAAACGCAACACACTCTGTGTATCAGGATTGTCTAGAAACGAGGGGGAAAGCCGCTGTGCAAACCACAGCCAAAGTAACGCTCGGCCGAACGGCACGGAGATTTCTTTACCCTCTCTCACATTAAAATAAAATCGAGCTGTACTCTCAGCAGAACCTCCCTGAGCCTGCGGCACGCTCCCACGTCGGAAGGCCACGAGGCGCCGCACCGCGACCCCCGCGCTGCCCGCTCGGCCTCCCGGGGCAGGCCGCACTGCGGCACCCCGCTGCCGGCGCCGGGGAGCGGCCGCCCCGTCCCACCCGGCCGGGCACAGACCCCGCGGGCACGGCTCGGCCCTGAGCTGTCCCCGCGTTGGGGCCGTGCAGCTGAGGTGTCAGGGGGCTCCTCGCAAATTCGGGGGTGTGCTTAGAGGCCGCGGTCAGTAACGGCCGGGGGGCAGCGCCGGGGGGTGCCTCGCCTCCGAAGCCTGGTGCTTCACCGAGCGGGTTCACGTCACAGGCAAAGAAAAGGTACAAAAGCTGCTCATCCCTGTCCTGCCGGTGCAGATGGTATGCTTGGGGGGTTGTTTTAACCATCCAAAGAGCTGGCCTGGGGACTGCTACTGAGAATCTCGTAAAAGCATTTTAATATATAAACACTGAACTACAAAAATAGAGACCTCTGACTGCGTGAGTGCTCTGCGGGCGAGCTCGAGGCAGGTTCAGCCCGGCTGCTGCAGGATGGTGGTGCTTTCCTGGGGGTTTCAAACTGAACTCAGAGGGGATGGGGTCCGATGGCGGCACACGGCTTCCTCCTGCCCGCACCAGGCATCGCCCTGCGGGCCGTGGGGCCGTGCTGGGCCCTGGGCCCGGCGGGGCTGCGCAGCCTCGGGGTGCTTTGCTCGCAGACACAGCCCTGGTGTCCCGACAGCACGAGGACTGGGGGAAGGGAGGGCTGGCACCCAAACCGCCTGGCTCCCGGTTACCTGTGGGGCTCCTTAGTTCCCCTGGAGCCCCCAGGCCAGACCTGCCCCCTGCCCCGCTTCTTCCTGTCCCAGTTGCTGCTCTTCCACAACATTTAGGGTACATCTTTGCTTCAGAGCAGCTGAAGCCGTTGGTTTGGTCTGAAGTCAGGCAGGGCGGAAGGGGCCAACGCCGGGCGCTGGCACACGCCGTGGTGCTGGGAGGGAGGGACGCGCAGTGTGGGAGGACAGTCGGCAGCCCCACGGTGCCTCTTCCAGCTGCTCCCCAGAGCCCAGCTCGGGGAGCTGCGGCACCCCCAGGGAGACGGGCGAAGCGGATTGTGCAGCCTCCTCTCCTCGTGGGGCCGCCCCTGCGGCTGGTCCTGCCCCAGCAGGGTGGCGGTGCATGAGATCCCACCTTCACCACTGCCTTGCTGACGTGGTTATTGTCTGTGGTGAAACACCAACACCTGGCCATGGGTGCAAGCAACAAATACAACGCTGGTGCACGGACAGAGCCTGCCCATCACGGGTGACGCGAGTCAGGAACCTGCTCCAGCAGCATGTGAGGAGCAGCGCCGGGTGCTGCGAGCGGGCGCCTTCCAGCTTGTGGGTCATCTCCATTGGCCTTGTCCCAGCCTGCCACGTGCATATAACGTGGGGGAAATCCGTGTGACACCCAGACAAATCCCGCAGAGGGGAGTGGTGACTTGGGACACGGCTGGCACAGCTGCACTGCCCTGTGGAGGGGGAAAACCCCTCCGGTGCCGACGGGGCCGACCGTCACTTGGCCGCTGGCAACCCCTGGGCACCGAGGACTGTGCTGGTGGTGTCTGGGCCCCTCCAGCCCAGCCCAGCCCAGCCGGGGGTGCCCGAGGCAGGGCTGTGCTGAGCCCTGTGCCAAGCCACGAGTCTTTCTGCTGTGCACCTGGTACCCCAGGCCTGGGGAACATGACCGGCGTCTTCTCCAAGGAACAGCAGCAGCACGAACAGGAGGATCTGCTCGTCTTGGAAACACTATTTTTCTGCCTTTCTTCCTCTGGAAGCTCTGGACAGCTGCTCAGCCGTTCCCCCTTGGCAAGCCTCATGCAGCATCACCACACCGCGCTCTCCGTGCCCCAGCACCGCGGGCTGCTCAGCGGGGAGGGGGTGCGGGCAGGGCACCCACCTTCCGCTGCCTCCTTCCCCTCCCGGGGGACAGGGGCAGCAACCTCGGCCGGCGCCCACCTCAGTGCCGCCGGGCTCAGCGCCTTCCCGGCCGCTCGGGCCGTGCCCACCCCTGGCCACTTTACTCCCGGGCCCGGGCTCCGTGGGGCCCAGACCCTGGCCGCTTGCTGGGCTCGCCCTTGGGTGGCCGGGCCCTGGCTGCGGGCTCCTGTGGGGGCGGCCGGGGGGACTTCTGCGCCCGGGGGGCCGCAGCAGTGCTGGGCGTGCCCCGGGCCTCGGCGGGGGGCTCCGGTGGGCGCTGCGGGGCGGGCGGCCGTGTCGTGTAGAGGAAGAGGGCCGGGTCGGGCATGGCGTCGTGCTCCTCACGTGTGGGGTCCCTGGGGCGGGCACCGTCCCCGGGTGGGCGCCGTGGGTGCGCCCGGTGGCCACGGCGCCGGGGCCTGCCCTCGGACGGGGGCTGCTCAGGGGGTGGCCGCCCGCTGGCCCGGGGTCCCGGCAGCCGCTGGGCAGTGGCGTGCAGCTGCAGGGAGAGGTAGGCGGCTGCCTCCGTCTGCTTCTGCAGCTCAGTGTCGAGGATGGTGACGCGGTGGCTCCGCCGCTTCAGCTCCTCCAGGAACCTGCGCTCCTTGTTGCGGAGGCTGGAGCGCAGCGCGGCCACCAGAGTCTCCTTGTGGCGCAGCTCCTTGCGCAGCTCCAGGTTGTCCTTCTCCTTCTCCTGCAGCTGGGCCTCCATCGCCCGGCACCTCTCCTCCAGCTCCCGGTCCAGCACGTCTGCAGGGCAAGGCACGGGGGGTTAGGAAGAGGCAGGAGTGGCTCTGCCCAGCAGACAGAGCAGTTCCGCACGTGGAGGTGACCATGAGGGCACCAGACTCAGGGGCATGGTTCAGCGGGATGCTGGCACGTCCATGCTGTGCCACCGGGCTGCTCAAGTGCTTTTGGAAACCGTGACCCAAAAACTCCCCATGGGCTGCCCACCAGCACATGCAACCCTTCCCTGTGTTCTGGGGCAAGGCACGGGATCCCCTCTCGATGGGGCTAGTGTACAGGCTGGGACAGAGGAGAAAAACCCAACAGCAAAGCAATCAACCCAATTTATCGAGTGCTGTTGCCCTCATGCCAAGAGACTGCAGAGCCAGATTAGAGAGGATAGAGAATACTAATCCAGGATTACCAGGCAGTCGAGCCATGCTCAGCTGAGGGCCTAGGGAGAAATGGACGTACATGCATGTGGCTATTTATTTAGGGGCACGTAAATGTGTTCATTTATTTACGGACACCCAAGAGAAGCCAGGCGCTGCAGCTGAAGCTGCTCTCGTTGCACCACGGTGCAGGTGCGGGTGGGACCAGGCTGCCCCGGGTGCTCCCCGCACAGGCACTGCCCCAGCGTCCCCAGCGCCTCGCCTCGCTGTCCCACCCTCGCCTGAGCCGCGCGCCTTGGCCTCCGCCTGGTGACGCCAGGGCCCTGCAGGGGCGGCCCGGTTCCAGGTGCGAGTGAGAGCGCCGGTGAGCAGCAGCGATCCCTCTGGCACGCAGCACCCCGGCGCTGGCGGCACCAGCAGCACAAGGATGCGGCCGCAGCTGCCTACAGGCAGCCGTGGGGTCGGGAGCTGGGGTGCAGCCCCAGGCTGGGCGTGAGGCAGAGGACAGGAGGAGAGGGACCCTGCCGCTGCTGTGCTACGCCCAGTTCCTCCCCGTGTCGCAGCCTTTCTCAGGAAGGAAAACCTTTCCCAAGAAGAGCTCCCAAGAAGGGCGGCGTGTGCTCAGAGGGAACTGCTGCGCCGCCTCTGGCTGCCCACCCCCCACAGGGGCCGCGGGCTCACCGCTGCCCCGGAGGTCGGGGGCGCCCCCTGGCAGCCCCCCAGCAGCGGGGCTCCTGAGCCGGGGCTGCGGCAGCACCGCCCAGCGCGGCGGCAGGCGGCCAGCACCTCTCGCGGCTGCGATGTACTCACCACGCCGTCACCCCTGGTTGCTGACGCCTGACCTGTTCGTCTTCTTTCTGCTCCCGGCAGCAGCTGGCTGCCAGCGACAGGGCGCTGACAGGACTTGTTTAAGCAGAGGCGCTGCTCCGAGTGGCAGGTTCCCCGCGGCTCCCACCCGCCACCTCTCCCTACACCCCGCAAGTGACGGGTGCCCTCCCTGCCCCGGCCCTGCTGAGTCACGCCGGTGGCACCCAAAAACGCGTGATTTCACACCAGCCCTGCACGCTGCTCCCGAGCACCCTGCACCGCTCCAGCCAGCCTGCGTGGGCCCTGTGGCAGCTCCAGCCACGGCTCCCTCACCTGCCTGCGGGGGCACGGCACCGGCCACCGAGCCACGCACCCATCCTGCCTTCTACCCCGCCGTAGTAGCATCGAGAGACTGCATTTTTTAATTGTCCATCTGTAGAGCAATTTGGGTAACAAAACTTTGCATTTCCCTACTCCCTTCTGCCCAATGATCCTGAAAGGGCGGAGGGGCTGGGGACAGGGCTTTGGGGAGCACGGCAGCCACAGCGGCCCATCTCTCGGGGCTCCTCCAGGCAGCCTTCAGCCTGCTGTGGAAACGCACCGGCCCACCGAGGGTGCCCAGTATGAGGACAAGTCCTGCCCCACGGCCACGTGTGTCCCTGTGGGGACCCACCTCTGTGCCAGGCGAGGTGCCCCCGGCAGGCCGGGCCGCGAGCCCCCCACGCAGCCCTCCCGTGGGGCCGAGGAGGGCAGCGCCCGTCACTGGGGACCAGCGCAGCGCACATGGCATGCCCAGGCGCGCTCCCGTGGCTGTGAAAAAGCTCTGCTTTTTATGATACGCTTTGCAACCACTTTATAGCTTCAGCTCTTAAGTGTCTTCTGCAGAGGAAAAATGCTTTCTAATGAGATCTTAAGGGAGGCAGCTGCACACGGTAATTATTACATGAGTGGCATTTGAAGAGCGATCATTTGATGGCATCTTAATTTAGGTTGTTGCCCCATAAATGTAGCAAATGTGCTCGTACTCCTAAGCTGTTAAAAGGCTGAACGATGGGCAGAGGCCTGCGGGCAGTGCTCACTGCAGACGGTCCCTGCAGCACAGGCAGGGACGCGGGGCTGGGCTCGGGTCAGCGGCCAGGCCCCGGGAGAGGCGGTGGCCGTGAGGATGGGGCAGTAACGCCGGGCAGGGGAGCCCAGGGTGGTTCTGGGGGATGCATTTCTGCAGGGCCTGGGCAGGGGCAGCACGGGCACCTCCCTCGCCACCGATCCACACCGGGACCTGGGGGTCAGCACATTGAGAAATGCGCCTTGGCCAGCTCTGCAGCGCTGATCCCGGCCCACGAGGCTCATGCCAGCAGCTTGCAGACATTCTGGGTGCACCAGCAATCCTCTCCCCCTTATTTTGGAACGTGGAAGATTATTTTGCGGGTCATAGTGAGGAACTGGTGGTGCCTTCAGGATGGTCTGCAGGGGTGAGAGGAGCTCAGGGGGTAACCGATAACCCCCTTGTTTGCTTTTTCCTGTGGCTCAAGGCTTTGCAGGCTTTGAGATGCTCCCTGGGGGTCTGTGGACTACCCCTAAGGCTCTGTGTAAGGGGATTAGCAAAGCAAACCCTATGGATCCCTGCTTTCACATGCAAAACCCTTTTTTTTTTTGCACAGGCATTTGAGGCCCTTTAACCTCGGTGCTAAGAGGCTGTGAACTGTGCACGTGGGCTTCCCAGCCCCACCACCCCTGAGGGCAAGGGGACCCCGTGCCCCCAGGCCCCGTGCGGGCAGCCCGCACCCCACACACCCCACTTAGCGCATGCAAACCGCGAGATCCTACCTTGCTGGCGGGCTTCCAGCTCTTTCATTTCAAGGTCGTGGGTCAGCTCTAGGAGAGAAATCAAACAGGGATGAGCCCAAGCCCCTGCCCCTGCCCGGCGCCTTCGCTGCTTCCCCTTTCCTGCTGCCCAGGCTGCCGCTCGCCCGGCACCTGCCGGGGCTGAGCCCTGGCTCCTCTGCCCGGCCACGGCGCCCGCCCCAGCGCTCCCAGCCGCGGCTGGTCCAGAGCCCGGTGCCTGGCAATCCGTGAGTTATTAGGCAGCCTCGGGACCTGCAGCAGCCCCTGCCCCTGGGATGTGACTGGTGCAGTCGCAGGTCCTGCCCCACCGCAGGCAGGAGAGGCTCCCTCACACCCATGGGGACTTCTTTTTTTGGAACCATTTTCGGTGCTTTAAATCAGGACAAAGAGCAAAGCAAGGGACTGAAAATAGACCAAAGTGTAAACTGCTGCCTGAAGTATTTCATAATGTACTGCTTCCAGCCTGCGCTCCCTGCCTCTGCACATTACGCAAGTGGGACGTCCTTGTCCCTGCGCTGTGCCTGGAGCAGGACGCTGCTGCACTGTTGCAGCACTACGTACCCTCCAAAAGCCTCTTCAAACCTGTCACTGTGCGCGGCCCGGTGGCCCACGGCTCTCCTGCCAAAGGGCCGAGGCTCCCCCAGGGCCCCCAGCTCCCCAGCACCCAGCCCTTCAGGGCTCGTACAGCAGGGAGGGCCCCCCACAGCCCCCGGGGCACCACAGCGGGGTGGCTGCAGTGCAGAAAGCACTTCACCCCCTACCTCGGGAACAAACCGCCGGAGCGTTCCCGCGGACAAACGGGCACCGAAGCACCCCACGGGATGCGCACACTGCGTGGCCACGGCCCCCGTGCGCCCACAGCACCCTGCCGAGCCCGCCAGGGACAGCGACAGGGCGAGCTCAGGGACCTGCTGGAGCTCGCCTTTAACCTGCGAACATTTACAATTTCTTTTGAATTAATACCACAGACTACTAGACTACCAGCAGCTAAGAGAGGAGAAGGAAAGAGCTAACAGCAGTAGTCAGTCATTTTGGAGCTCTTTTCTTTCTGAATATGAATTCAAATGGTTAATCTTTGCCCTACATTTTTCTTTTAATCTGCTTTCGTGTTGACTCTAATCCTCATCACTGCCATCCTTCTGAAGCGAAACGCTTGGCTCAGGCTCCTCTGCCCGTCTGTCTTAGAAAACAAATCTGTAGTGAGAATGCAGAAGTAACTGAGAACGTAATGCAATTTCTGGAAAGCTTTCAGCACTCCTGACTGCCCCATTGGAAATCAATGGCAGCTGCGTTATTTTTCTGAAGCTAAAATAATGGGTTTGGAGTCTCAGAGATATTCCAAATGAGATCTAAAGCAGTCTCCCGTTTGGAAAGACAGCGATGCTCTGCTGAATAACGCGCAGAGCGGGCTCCTTGCTGCTGTGCCAGCCGCGGGGGTGCTGCAAACCCCCCCCAGCTGCGGGCTGGATGTGTGCGGCGGCAGCCCTGCCCCGGCTGCTCTGCCCTGGCCTTGCCACAGTGGGACGTGGCCGTGCCTCGGAGGGGCCGCAGCCCGCTCCAGCTCCGTGTTCCTCTCCCCTTGCACATCTCCATGGGGCTCCCCCCGCCGCCTGGGCTGGCCGGGCCCTGGCACCCCACCGGGCGCTGCGGTTGCGCTCTGCAGCGGCCAGGACGCCCTCGCTGCACCCGGGGCCACGCGGTCCCAGCCGTGGGACACCATCCACGCCCTCGGGAGCAGCCGGGGCCCGCAGGGCCTCCGCTGCCCTCTGGACACCAGGTTGCTCCTGCGCTCGGACAGACGCGGGGGAGAGCGGAGGGGCTGCCAGCACCTTCTCTGCTGCACTTTGCTGATCCATCACGCTGCCTCCACGGATTCCCTCCTGGAAACCCGGCTCTGCTTCCTGCACGAGCTTCCCCTCCTGTTGTTCTGCTAACACTGGGGAACATGCTAATTATTGCCACAAGAGTTGAGCTCATCTTCCAGTAAAAGAGAAACATAAGAGTCTGAAAGAATCTATTGCTATTTCTGCTGTGTTTATGCTTCGCAAATAAAATGGGAGTGGGAGGAAAGCCAACTCTGCTCTGTAACGTGAAGTTTATTCCAATAAATGAATCATACCACGCTGTTCTTCACTGCATTTATCTTCCTGTAAGCGCTACAACTGTAGATGTTGGACTGCAGGGCTTCGCTAGGGCCAGCTTCCCAGCTGCCCCCCTGCACAGGCTGCAGTGTTCGCAGTCCTGCCGGCCCCTTCCTCCCGCCCGTGCTGCTGGCGGAGCGGTGCGGAGCTCAGCGGGTGCCGGGGCCCCCTCCCCAGCTTGCCTTCGTCCCGCTGCCCCGCAGCGGTGCTGGGTGGCGGAGGCTGCCGAGGACACAGCACAGCCTGTGCCAGCCTGGGTCCTGGGGCAGAAAAGCTGTGTGTTTATCTACCTGGAGAAGGTCTCTTAGGAGGACAGCCATTCTGCTGCCAGATCCAGCCCGGTCTGGTGCTGTGTGCCCTGCGCACCCCCACCTCGTGTGGCACCGCTCGGCTCCCTCCCCAGGGAGGCACCCCCAGGGCCCCAGCACCCTGACGCTGCCAGGGCTTTGTCAGAAGGCAGCAGCAATGCAGAAATCCACAGGGGGATGGGCTGGCAGCGATGCTGCTCGGACACCGAGGTCACGATGCAAAAATCCAAGGTCTAAAGCAGCAGATCCAGGTGCAGCAACGAGCTACGCACCTGGAGCAGACGGGGAAGTGCTGAGTGACCAAGTCACCTCTCATGCAAACAGCATCTCAGGTGATGGCAGGGAAAACATGACCAAAGTCATCCCAGAGCTGGACAGGAGGTTTGCCCCCATCGCTCCTAGCAGAAAGGCACCGCAGAACTACACACCGTGCCAATGGCACAACACCCGTCTGGCCCCGCGGTGCTGCCAGTCGGCCCAGCTGGGAAGAGCTGATCGCAAACAAGAAGCACGGACGGGGCCACCTCTGCCGCGGGTGGCTCTGAACCTCGCAGCGTGATTCAAGCCTGAGAACCCTGCTGTCCCACATTGCCTCATCTACAGCCTCTCAGATATTAAAAGAAACGAAACACAACAGAAAAAGCTGGGGAAGGACGGGGAATAAACCGACAATTTTAGAAATGCCGTCATGTCTCTTTCCCAGGAATCAGTGAGGATGAGACGCTGGAAGACAGTGAGTAATTCGCTGCAGCTGAATTATTGATGAGAGCGCCGGGATGGATTTCAGTGGCAGGCAGAGCGGGGCCACTGCTGGGCGAGGCGGTGTGATGGGAGAGCCCCCACACTGCGGGGACCTGCCCCCAGCCCAGGCTCCCCGGGGGCCAGGAGGGCGGCAGCTGCTCCTGGCAGGGAGCGGACGCGCTGGTGCCGTGGCTTTAGCGCTCACACAGCACCGGGCAGCAGACACGGGCACTGCCGACAGCACCAGTGCTGAGCTGCTCCGGGCCGGGCTGGCAGGGAAGAGTGGATTTCGCAGCTCCAAATAACAGACACTAATGCACAGTAACAGAATATAAACAAGAAAATCACATTCCCCCGGTTCTGAAAGTGACTTTGGCACAGTCCCGTGCACCCCCATCATCGGTGGAGTTCAGCCCTTTTCCTTCCCTTCATCTACCAGCATCTGGGAGAAAGGATGAACTACTTTTACATTTTAAGAACCAAAATATCTTTGAGGGCACAAATCATGGAAAGAAAAGGCAGGACCACCTTGCTGGCTGACGCTTGGGCTTTTTTTCCTTTCCTTAGACCAGTGAATCCCTCCAGGGTAGTGATCACTGCAGTCAAACTACTGCAGGGTGTGGGTGCACAGCCTGGGGAGAGCGCTGAGCTGGTGGGGCTGATCCCCTTTCAGAAGCCTGCCCCAAGCACTGAGTTAAAACTAAGGAAGAGGGTCTTAATTATGGATTATGAACACGGACTCCTCTCCTATTGCCCGCTCGTCCAGCTGATGCCCAGAATAAGAATTGCTCCGGTTCTTCAGAGCGCTGCAGCTACAGGAAGCTGCCGGTGCCCGTTGGCAGGGGGATGCTGTCAGGGCTTTCCTGACACGGGGGCAGACGGTGCCTGGCAGGAGGGGAGGCTGTGCCGGGCTCGCTGCCTGCCCGTGGGCACCAGGCGCTCACCTGAGCAGTGCTTCTGCAAGCGGAGGATCTCCAGGTGCAGGCCGTGGAGCAACTCCATTTGCTCCTTCTTCAGGAAAGCGATGTGCCGCTGCACGCTCTGGATCTGGTGCTCCAGGGACACGGTCTCCATCGCAACCGAGCTCGCGCTCCACGCCTGCGGGGAGAGGAGACGGCCTGCTGTCAGACAGCAGCGGCACCGCGGCACCCCGGGAGCGGAGCCGGTCCCGGAGCCCCAGCGCGAGGCAGAGCCACCGGGCACCACGGGCGCCTGCTCTCCCCCGTCCCTCCCCGGGGACGTGGCTGCAGGCAAGGCGGCTCCGTGCAGGGGACGTGACCCCACCGGGGGTCCCGCGGGAGCAGCCCCCGAGTCCCCGCACTGCCCCATCCCTGCTGCCAGCTCCCGCTGCGGGCTGGGGCTGGAGAGCTCTGATACTGCATAAACAGAAAGCGCTGCTGTACAGACGCGTGTTGAAACGGCTCGTTTCTATTTTAAATTTGGCCCCGGGAAATCTGTTTTATCGCTGAGCAGGATTACATCTGGGACAGGATTGCTCCCTGCTCCCCCCGCAGTCCCCAGGTGGGAGCCACACCAGCGCTGACTTCGGCTGTCACTTGGCAAGGCACATATTACAAAGCAGCAACTGCGGCAGGAGACCTAGCACATGAAAAATACAATATGCTCAGTCTAATCCAATCAGCGTTACGTGGCAAGGAGCTTTGCGTCGCCTTACAGCAGAAGGAACACCTTCACTGGTAGTTCACCCGACAGACGTGCCGCTGCCAGCTCTGTGCCCGGAGGCTCGGCCCCGGGTGCAGGAGTTCATCGCGCGGTGATTGCTCCGGTGAAGCAGCTGCGTGAGCTGCCTACCTGTGCTACTGCACCGGGGAGATAAAAATAAACCTCTGGAAGAATCCTTAATTCTGGGAAATGCCATTTTGTGCGGATGTGGAATCTGTCCTTAGCCCATGCACTGAGCCTAGGGGAAGGGGAACCTGCAGCAAGCTGCTGGAAAGGCTGGGATTTTTTTGCCAGGAAGCCTAAGGACAGCACACACCATCCTGCCACTGGGAAGCTACTTCCACTTCCTCATTCACTCGCATCTGATTTCATGTTTCTCTCAATACAAACTTGAGAACTAAGCAAGCGCTTTAGCTCACGTTTATAAGCACACCCAGTCCTTTAATGTAGCACATTTTAAGCTAATTCCCACAACCTAAACCAAATCAAACCCCATTTAAGCTTGATTCTAAAGTAAGCAATCTTAGCAGTGGTCCTAGCTCAAAGCTTTATTCTTGCCAAGGCCTCCAAAGGTTTGTGGAAACCTTAGGATCAGGTCTCCACACACTCAGTATTTCATGAGAAGGGAAGGGGCCGCAGTGAGGCTGCAATACCAGCGCGCTGGGAGCGCCTTCCCCACCGCCCCCTGCTGCTGGGGCATTGGACCTGTTCCTCCTGCCCCCACGGAAGGTGATGTACTGCCAGCCCACCGCACAGAGCTACAGCCACCCAGAGATGCACAGGGAATTTTTAGCTTATTTACAGCTGAATTTATTCAGGCCTATAAATTCCTTATTTATAGGAAACAGCTGCAGGGCCTGAAACAGTGCTGATGTCCTGCAGCTGCCCCCTTCTCCCAGCCCTGGTATAAAAACCCCACAGCACAGTAGTGCTGCTTTGTTCCTGGGGGTGCTGGGGGGGAAGCTCTGCTTGCACAGGGTGCTGCACCTCCTGCATGTGTCCGGCTGCTTCTCAGCCTGGATCCGGCTGGCCCTGGGCTTGCTAGTGGTGCTGCTCTGCCTGCTGCGGGGCCGGGGTCCTGGTGGTGTACAGACAGGGTGCTTGGAGCCAGCTCCGACACCCAGCTGCAGGTGGCACAAGCTGGGTTCTCCTGTGGCTGTCTCCTGCCTTGGGGGTAAGGGTGTCAAACCGGAGCTGTGTGAGGGGCTTGGGGCTCGCACTGTGGTCTGTGAGGCTGCAGGAATCTGGCTAAAGCCTGACATAAGAAAACTGTAATGTGAACTGGCTTTGGCGTATGTGGTGGATTGTTATTGGCTATTTTTATGCCTCAGGGGTCTGTTTCTAGTGGCACAACAATGACATGCCTGGTTTTAGGATGGATCTGCTCCTCAGGGAATGAAATGCTCCAAATGCTCAACACGTGAATGCTATAGAAAAGCACATAAAGGCTGATGTGATACATAAAAGCAACAGATACAGAGGTCCTGCTCCCCATTTAAGCACCTATTGTGAGAGGTATGATTTATACCAGCTTACAGCTTCCTTGTGGAACAATGTTATGTAAGTGGAAATTGCCCTGAACTGGCCCTCCTGTTCCTGCCTGTCTGGATGTAAGGTTCATGCGCTCTGTTCAAAGCAACCAGGGCATTTCCTGGGACCTCAAGGGATTTGTAGTCCCTCAGTATTTGTCATTTCAAAGTGGATTTTGGGGAAAAAAATATTGCTCTAGACTTAACATCCTAATCATTCCCATTCCTCTGAATGGCAAGGTGATGATTTTGGAGCCTTGTAGGTCGTCTGACTTTTCCTGATGACATCTTAATTAATAGACAAAGTTAAAAGGTCTGTATCCTGATGACTTCCAAGAGAGTTGGCATTTGTTCTTTATGATGAGAGAGGGCAGTGACAGGAGCTGATGGTGGAGGGGGAGCTTACTTGTGCCAGTGAGAGTTACCTGGGGACAGCTCACGCCATCGCAGCGTGCCCTTCTGCAGCCCTGGTGGCGGGGAGGGGCTGGGGAAGGTGTGCCCCCGCTTTGGAGCAGTTCCCTTAAGGAAGTGGTGGACCCTTGTCTCTGGGAGTGTCAGAAAGTAGGTTGGACAAAGCCCTGGAGGATATGTAGTGCTATTTCCAAGCACTTTGTTCTGTCTGGTTGAGATGTGTTTGGTAGAAATGGCTGGAATCTTTCCATTGAACTTTTCCTCCCTTCCTTTAGGTGGAAAATTATCCTTTTATTAACTTAACATTCCGCATGGATCTTGAGCCCTGAACTTCGAAAATCCTAATTCCCGTGGACTGTTTTCCCCAGTTACAGAGCTTTACAGAGCCCATACCTTGGCAGGAATTTCTTCAGTGTCCACCTAAATGCTTCTTTCATGACTTGGGGGAGCTGCGGGGCTGCCATGGGGTACGTGCGTGCGGCCCTCCAGCTGCCGTCAGCAGGCAGCGCAGACACGAGGCGCGAGCTGGTGCCCTGGGCAGGAGGTGCCTCTCCTCCGGCCCCTGCCTCCCCATGGAGAGCAGCAACGGTGCCGCCCTGCAGCTCCCAGTGTCTGCAGGGTACAGGTAATGATGCAAGAGCCATTAACGAAGCTGCAATTTAGTTGTGGAGTTTCAGTAGCATCTGTAAGCTGTTCAAGTATTTCCAATGTTATCGGCTGTGAACGAACCCTTGCCTTGCTGGGAGGTCCCCACTCAGTTCCCAAAAGAACTCCTAAACCTAACTCTCAGCAACTTGTTTTCCCTCCATTGCTTTTGTAGTTACGTGGAGATTGCAACTGCATTTTGAGTGTTTAGCTTGCAGTGCCTTTGGTCGTTTCACACACCAAAATCACTTGGGAGGTGTTGGGAGTTAATAAGGGTTATTTGCTGCTGCTGCTGGCTGACTTAATAACGTGCCACAGAGCCATCCTGTCTGCCAGCTGATGGTCCTGCGGCTCCCTGCGCTGACGGCTTCGAAGCCCCCAGGAGGTGCTGAGCACCACGGCTCTGTGGTGAAGCACGGCAGGAGCCTTCAGCCCACGCCTGACACGGGAGGCAGAGCGTGGCGACCAGCGCGGTCACCGGCGGTGCTGAGCACCAGCTCCTCGCCCGGCCTCGCGAGCACAGCTCCCCGCGGGACGGCTGCACTGCTCCGAGCAACGCGAGGGACCGGGAGCGAGCCGCTCTGATCCCTCCCTCGTGGCTTCAGCGTGACTTTGTGTTTCCAGGCTGGGTCTAAGCTGCCAAAGCACCTGGTGGTGGGAGGCCTCACGGGGCCGTGCACTGCGGGGCTTGGAGGAGTCACGTAAGAGATTGCAACCCCAGCAGAAGTCATTTGCTGTAAAAGCCCAAGGGTAGGCGATGCTCCCCTTTAGTTTGAAGGATGCTCGGTGCCTTGTTTCTGATAGCTGTATGCAAGTGCACAGCTGGAAAGGAGGCGTCAACTCGCTGAGCCCACTGGAGTGGCAGCCGCCCCCGAGCTGCCCCTTTCCCCGTGGAGCTGTGCCTGCGCAGCTCTCCCTGGTTTGTTGGGGAGTCAGCTCCGTGTGCGCCCAGGACTGCACTGAAAAATGTGCCACTGGAGTGCATCCACCCTGCCGCAACTTTCCTGTGGACCTCAAACCCGTGCCTTTTCAGAAAGCTCTCCAAGCCCGGGCAAGGTGGTGACGGGGAGTGCGGCGGCTCTGGGCTCAGTCCCCATCAGTTTCTCAAGCTGGGTATGGTCTTGAGAGCTGAGCCTTCTCGTGGTCCTGCCCTCCACCTCCAAAATGGAGCATGTTTTACCTTCCCTTCAACATTATGCTGCCGTCTTTGGGACAAAGTGCATTGGGAATGTTGATCTCACTGGGATGTTTCAACGTACTGCTGGAAAACCTTGGTGAGGTTTGCAATTTCATCCCAATTTATCAGAATTCTTATTTCTTGCAAAACAAAATGAGTTAACCTCTTGAAATAACTACAATGGCCGACTCAGTTGCCAGTCTGCTCAGAACTGATCTCCATCGCACGGACAGCTTGTCTGAGGATTTGCTTCCAAGGCAAAACTGTGCTGAAGTCTGTGCACGTCAGTCAGAATCCCAGAACTGTGACCTAAGAAAGCAACCTCAGCTCCTGAGGATGCCTTCCAAAGGCAGATGTGGTTTCGCATATATGCATACCCCAGCACAAACACAATCATACAAAGATCCAGTCTCTACTCACATCATTTTTCCTCATAAAGGGCAAATTACCTAGGGAGGCTGAGGGCACAAACAAGGTTTGCAGGAACAGGTCGATAATTTATCCTGCTGTGGCTGCCAGCAGCCCCCTCTCCATCACGTACAACGTACGTAGGAAAGCTCACTGCTACATATCAGCAATGTATGCTGCTGATAATTTATGGTCTCAATGCAAGCACGTAAAACTTTGCCATAATGCCGTGAAGCAAGCATGGCTGTGAAGGTGAGGGCTACGCGGCGAAGGGAAGCAAAGAAACTTGCAGAAGGTCACAGAGGAGTGACGACGCCGGGAACAGAAACCGGAGGTGAAATCCTGGCCTTGGGAAAGTCACTGGGAGCTCTCCTTGACCTCAGCGGAGGCAGAAGCACACCGAGTGCTGTGCTGCTCGTTACCTAACGGCATCTCCGCCGAGACGCAACCGCTGCGAGCGGCGGCTCCCGCCGGGCTGCGGGAAGCCAGGCCGTGCTTGGCCCCGGGCGCTGCCGGCGGGGTCGGGCCCGCTGCGGGGCGGGCGGTCCCCGCGCTGCGGGCCGCGCTCGGCGTTTCCGCGGGGCCCCCCCCGGGCACTCGGCTCCGCGCTGCCGCCCCCCCCCCCCGGGAGGCGTCCCGGGACCCCCCCCCCCGCCGCCGCCTTACCTCTGGGGAGCGCCGCGGCCCCGCGGGGCGCCCGCTGGGCGTCATGGGGCGGCCGCGCCGGGCCGGGCCGGGCCGGGCCGGGGCCGCGCCGGGCTCCCCGCGCCGCCCGCGCTGCCTGCGGCGGCCCCGCCTCGCCCGGCCCGGCCCGGCCCCGCCACCCGCCCGCAGCCGCGCCGTAAACAGGCGGCAACGTGACCGGAACTGGGGCTCGCCGGGCCCGGCCGCGCCGCGCGGGGCCCCCGGGGAGCGGACCCAGCGCCGGGGCCGCCCCTCGCGGCCGGGACCGGGCTCCGGGACCCCGCCCGCCCCCCCCGGCCCCGCCGCGGCCCCGCTCCCGCCGCCGCTGTCCGCGGTGCTGACGGCGCCCGCCCGGCCCCGGCCCCGAGCGCCCGGAGCCGCGCAGCCGGGGGCCCTCGGGGCTCTGCCCGAGCGCCGGCAGCCTTCGTGCCTCCCCCGGGCTGCCCGGGGTGGGAACGTCAAAGGTGGGGCGGCCCGGCGGGGAGCCCGGGGGCAGGAAGGCGCAGGAGGGCTCCCCGGCCGCTCGTGCGGTCGCTGACCCCTCACGCCGCTCGTTGTGTGCTCGGGGCTCCCAGCGGGGACGGCTGGGCTCGTTGTGCTTCCAGCAGCGCAGCCGGAGCGCGGCCTGTCCGTGTCGCACGGCGGGGAAGGAGCAGGGACACGGCAGCGCCCTCCCGGTCAGCTGGCGGCCTGCTGGTCGCAGGGCCCGCGCTCCGAAATCCGCGACGGGGAGCGCGGTGCCCCTCGGCTGGGCCGGGCTGCCCCTGAGCTGCTGCTGCCCGCCGCTGAGCCCTCAGCGTGCCAGCAGCGCGCAGCCGGCACCGAGCGTGTTGTGAGGCAGCCCGCAGCACGCGGCCCCGTGTCGCTCGGTCATCCCGCATCCTTTCTCCTCCGTGGATGTTTCAGACCTCTGAGCGAACGTCTGTGCCATGCGCTGCGGTCAGGGGTGTGCCACAGGAAACGGTCCTGCTTCCTGCCACGGAAAATAGTCCTGCGTGCTGCCCACGGGCAGAAAACATGCTCGTCCAGGTACCACACGGCGGGGTTGTAACGTCCCCATGCTGTAGCAGACAGAAGACCAGATCTTTACCTGGTGCAAAGTGCTGTGGCACAGCCTGGCTTGGTGCTAGCTGCTAGCAGGGGGAGCTGGGCTTGGAATTAGGACTCCTCTATGGAGAGTGAGCTTAATTCGCACCAAGACCAAAATCATCAAATCAGGAGAAAAGCTGACCGGGGAGGTCCGAAGGTCTGCACGTGCAGACATGAATGTGCATAGAAGCTTCTGGTTTCCATGAACTACTCAGACATCTCTGCTTAAGGCCTCCCGGCGGGTGCAGCTGAGAGCTTTGGTGCTTCCTAGCACTCCTCCTTTCACACTGACTGCTGTGGGCCTCCTATATTTTTTTCTCGTAAAAAACTGAGTTATTCTGCAATGACAGGTTGTTGTGGGGTGATGGATATTTGTCTGGCTGAGGAGGGCAGACTTGCTTGCTCAGGGAAGTGCTGTCTCGCTGGGGTCATCTCGCCCCCATTCGTAACCGCAGGTCAGTACTTGCCCCGATGTCCTTGGTGCACCTCAGCGTGGTTTGCTCTGTGTGGCAGGGCTGCTTTGTGTATTTCACTGCGACTTCCCCTGGCTCATGTGCTTGCTTTGGTAGTACCGAGTTACAGACGGGGAGGCAGATTCTGCGCGCGTCGTGTTGCGCCAGATTTGTACAGCTTTCATCGATTTTCCGCCGGATAAAACGCAAGCCTGCAAACGACCAAGGTCGGGCGCTCGGGGGCAGCCAGCTCCTGCTTGGCCGAGCTCGGTGCTGGGGGCGCGGCGGGGACGGGGAGCGGGGAGCGGGGCTGCCCAGCGCCTCCCCGGGCTGCCCAGCGCCTCCCGGCCACGCCGCGGGGGTTTCACCTCCCGGGCTGCGCAGCCCCCGCTGGTGCCCGCACCGAGCCCCCGGCCCCGGGCGGAGGGAGCGCGGGACGCCCCCCCGGGACGCCCCCCCGGGACGCCCCCCCGGGACGCCCCCGGCCCCTCCGCTCGCTCGGGGGCGAGGAGGGCGCCGAGCGCCGGCCCCGCGGCAGGGACGGACCCCGCGGGCGGCGGCCGGCGGCAGCGCCGGGCCTGCACTGACCCCTAGCGGCACCGGCACCGGCACCGGGAGCTCCCCGGCGGGCGGCAGCGGCTCGGCCCGGCCCGCTGGGAGAGCTTCGGCTCCCCCCCAAGGCGGCGCTGCCCTTGCCCCCAGTGCTCGTTACCTGCGGCCCCATCGCAGTGCCGCCTGCCTGCACCCGCGGGCCTCCTGCTGCTCTGAGCAACCCAGCGAGGAGCGCCTCAGAGGGGCGGAGGGCTGAAAGCCAGAGGGTTTCCGTGCATTTAACGTTAGCCTAACATTTCCACGGGGGCTTGGAAGTATCTCACCTGCAGGGGTATTTGCTCGAGCTATGTAACGCGATGTGCTGTCCCTCAAGGAGCTCCTGCTCTGCGCCGCTCGCTGAGGACGGCCACGGGGCTGAGCAGGGCTCCCTGGGGCGGCCTCGGGTCGGGAAATAACGGGGCCAAATCCAACAGCCTCGCGTGGGTGTGCTGGCCCCAAAGGGAGACCCGCCTGTGGTCAGCATGGCGCTGGCAGCACAAGGGGGCAAATGGAAGATGCCTGGTACGTTAGTGTGTGGTTCCTGTGAGATTGTGCCATTTATTTATTTTTAAACCTCATTATTTTAGAATGATTTTTTTTCCTAAAATAAAATTTGTTTTAACTCTTTGGATCTCCCAGGCCTGCTGAACCAGGTGTGCTGAACCAGGACAGGCAGGTTCCCTGGCTCCAGGGCAGCAGGGAGAGCCTTGGCCTCTCCTGCACCCGTTCTGGTCCCACATGGCCCCGTCGCTGCTTCTCCGCTGGGCCCCTGCCAGGGAGTGAGCATTGGAGAGAAGCCGAGGGAGCACCAAGGGATCGGAGAAGGCTGTGGCCCTGCCCTGCTGGGGGCTGCGTAGGCCAGAGGGAGTGGGAGTGGGCTCGCTTGCTCCCGGGCTCATTAAAATCTGATGGTTTCAGTATAAACAATTGCCTCGTCATCATTTCAGCCAAAGCGTCCAGCTCAGGACAAAGTTCTTGGCCCTGCCACGGATGCTGCTCCCTGCAGCCCTGCAGGCTGCCAGCCGCTGAATGCTGTCCTCTCACTGCAGGCTGGTGGACGCAGCCTGCTCGGGGGGCGCTGCTTCTGGGCTCCCCCCGAGGGAGGGTCACTGCCCATGTGCACAAGACCCCGGCTGAATCCCCGTGTGTGACCCTGGGAGAGCCACAGCCTGTGCAGCCACCAGAGCGCCGCACCGCACTGCTTTAGTGAGGGTCAGCCGAGACAAAGGTGTTAATGTGTTCCAGGTGGGCTCAGCTCCTGCAGGAGTGGGACTCTGAAATTGCCAATAAAAGGTACTTACTTGGGCTGCTAATGTTGCTTAATTTAAATGAAGCTGCTGGATCATGTACAACACCTGGCAAATGATAACTTGCAAAATTTTGTTCTTACAAATCAGAAAAGTTAGGATTTAGGGCCAGAACACTCCTTTTGTAAAACCACTTTTAGTGTGATTTCAATCTTCTTGAAATAATATCTAAAAATAGTTCCAATTCGTTTCCTAAGCACCAGGGGCCATCCATAACCCAGCAGCTCGCGGGGACTTCAGGCAGCACGTCAGGACCAGACACAGGGCAGGTTTTTAGCCTTGATTCCACGGGAGGGTAATTTTCTTTTGGCGTTCCCAGGCTTCACACATGCAAATTGTGTCGGTCACACGTTTGTTTCCGAGGATGAACTAGGACAGGAACGGAGCCCTTCCTCGGAGGGCTCGGGGGGCCGGGAGGGGGGGCACAGCCGGGACCCCCGGGGCTTTGCAGCGCTCGCTGGGGACTCGCTGAGCGCCGGGGCCGGGACGCGCCCGTTCCCCGGGGGCCGTGTGCGCGCCCCCGCTGCCCGCTGCCGGTACCGCGAGGTGCCCGCACGGCCCCGGGGCGGCCGGCGGGGAGCGGCCCTGCGGCTGCTTTACGTAACGGGGCCGCCCGCCGGGGCACCGGGCCGGGCGCGGGGTGCCGGGAGCGGCGCCAGGGGGAGCGCGCAGGGCCCGGCCGCTCCGCTCCGCACCGCTCCGCACCGCTCCGCTCCGCACCGCTCCGCTCCGCACCGCTCCGCACCGCTCCGCACCGCTCCGCTCCGCACCGCTCCGCTCCGCACCGCTCCGCTCCGCTCCGCTCCGCACCGCTCCGCACCGCTCCGCTCCGCACCGCTCCGCTCCGCACCGCTCCGCACCGCTCCGCACCGCCCAGCCCAGCCCAGCCCAGCCCGGCGCTGCCTCTGCGCTGCCCGCAGCCGGGACCCGCACCGGGACCCGCACCGGGACCGCCCCGGGGCTCCGCTCCCCGCCCCGCCTCGCCGTGCGGCGCCGAGCCCCGAGCCCCGCGGGGCGGCCCGGCGGCGGCATGGCCTCGGGCAAGGCGGCGGGGGAGCGGCGGTGGGAGCTGGTGCGCTGGTGAGTGCGGGCCGGGGCGGGCCGCGGGCCGCGGGAGGTGCCCGGGGTCCCCGCAGGGCCGGGTCGGGCCGGGGGTCCCCGCGGCCGGCGGGGGGGGCACTTTGCGCGGTGGTCCCAGCTTGGGTGTGCGGGGCAGCTCCTGGTGCTGGGACGGGCGGGGCAGGCCGGCGCTCCGCTGGGGGGGGGCTCCCAGCCGCTCCCGGCACGCCGGGGGTCGCGGAGCAGCCCCAGGAGCGGGGGGCACCGGGCGCTCGCGGCGGGGACGCGTCCCCGGCAGGGCAGGGGCAGCCCCGGGCTGCAGCGGGGGGCGCTCGGCGTTTGGGGCGCGGCGGAGGTGGAAGAGGGTCGGGGACCTGCCGCACCCCGGCGAGGTGTGCTGCCTGCGGAAACGTCCCAGCCCGGCACGGGGCAGGTGGGGGACACCGGCAGCGTCCTGGTCCCACGCACACCGGGCTGTTGCGGCTGCCACCGGGGTGTCTCGGGACACACGCGGGCGTTTGGGAAGCATCGCGGCTGCTGTGGCGGGGCCGAAGGGGTGCCGAGGCAGCCGTGGTGCGTGGGTCCCCGCTCCTTCCCGCTGGGGACGGGGCGCTCGGAGCAGCTGGGACAGGCTGACATTGGAAACAAGCTTTCTCTGTGTCTTTTTGTTTTCAGTTGTGTAGTTTGTGACGTCCAAAGCGTGTGACTTTTGAGCAGGGCGCTGTAGCCATGCCAGGCTGTGAATGGAGTGGCTTCGGGTGACAATGCCCTGCTGGTGACGCAGGAGCTGGGAGCGGGCCCAGGGCTTGTCCCCACGTCCCAGCTGCGGCTGGGAGCCCCGCGAGCCTGGGCAACAGCCAGAGTGGGAGTCATTGCAGGGTTATTCTAAAGCGTTTTTTTTTTTTTCTTTTTTTCTTTTTTTCTTTTTCTCCTCCCCTTGGCAGTCCAGAACGCCTCTTCTTGCACACTTAGACACAAAGTATTGTAATGGCTGCTTTGCTTGGCTGTTCTGCCATCCCTCTTTTTCTTCTCCTTCCTTCCCCCAAATCCCTCTGGCTTTCCTGTCAGTGCTTTTTGCAGCACTGTTACATGCAAGAGCTGTCAGGGAGTGCTGGGACTGCACTGCCCTTGGTTCCTTATACCAAGAAACCCGGCAGGTCAGCTTGTCCTGGAGACTCGCCGCGAGCCTCCCTGGCTTATTTCTGCTGGGGCTGCGCCCTCCTGATTGCCCTTTCCTCTCGGCTTCTGTTTGTCCCAATTAATGGGCACAGGAAGTGAAATTCCAAGTGTGTGTGTGTGTGTGTGCGTGTGTGTGTGTCTCCAACCAGTGCTACAGAGGTTCTAAATAATTAATCACTTGCTGATGAAATTTCATATTCAGAGGCAGGCGTGTGAGGTGCAGCTGGCTGTGGGGATGCAGGCAGCAGAGTTTCCCACTGAAAGATGGGAACAACTGCAGTTACAGACATCTTGCTCACGTAATGGAGAACCCACACTTCTTTAATCAAAATAATAACCATTGATTCATCGCTTGAATACTATTTAATAAGCTTCAACATCTGGCCTGACATTCAAAACAATGTTAGAAAGGCATTAGTCTGCTCTGGGAGCTGGTAACGGCGCTAGGGGCTCGGCGTGCCCGCGGGCAGGGCGGGGGGGACGCGTGGTACCGGGGCTGCCGGCCGTGCCCCCGCGCCGGGTGGCTCTGAGCAGCACGGAGAGAGCTGAGACCACCTCGGCCTCCCAGGGTTTCCTGGTGAAATGTCCTGCACCGCTCTGGAGCTGTTTGCTCTTTGTTTTTCTGTGCGTGGCTGTTAGGTGTGCCTGGGGTCTGGCTGGGGGGCGCTGGGGGGGGCTGCAGCTGGCAGCAGCTCCATGGGCACCTGGCTTGGGGCACAGGAACCCCTGCGAGGCCCCGTGCTGCATCTGCCCCCGCTTCCCTTGGGGCCCCTGCTCCTGGTGGCAGCAGGGCCAGGACAGGGGGGTCCCTGTCCCTGAAGGTGCCCGGGAGGAGAGCCCTGCCCGAGCCGTGGCAGCGTGCCCGTGGGAACAGCGGCTGCGGGGCTGGGGGGGGACACCACAGGGAGGTGGTCAAACGGGCAGTAATTTTGCTGCTTTCATTAAGGAACACACAATTACTACTATTATAGTCTCACTTGCATCCTTCAACAGCATTTCTGAGCCAGTTGCTCCCCGTGTCCTGCATCTCCCTCTCCCAACCATCCTGCGCTAATGAATATTTCAGTCTGTCTTGTTGTTATTTTTAGGTACGTGAGAGAGGGCCGGTTTCGGATCGAGGAGAGGACGCTGACGGCTTTCCAGTGGCTGTACTCGCCGCAGCAGCACCGCATCGTCAGCCGGGCGGACCTGGGCTCGCCCAGCAGGTAACGGGGGCGCGGGAAGCACGGGCACGGCCCCGGCCGCCCCTCACCGCAAGCTCCTGCAGCGCGGCCGGAGGTCTCCTGGGTCTCAGCCTCTGTTCTGGGGCCCTGCAAGTGTCTGAATGTGCTGGGGCCTGCTTCAAAACAAGGCTCTGGGAGCGGAGGTTGCAGACAGGAGCTAGGAACCTGGTGTGAGCACACCTCTGGTTCGGAGCAGCGGAAAGGACAAACTGCTGACTGCCTCCCCAGGCTCCCTTCTGCAAATCCCGTGCCTTTGGTCGGGCACATCACCTTCTGAGGACCTGCTTTATGCATGTAGCACTCTTGGGTGTTACTGTACAAACCAACTGGGAGCCAGGGGCTCTGGACTGTAAGTGACCCCTCTGAAAAATATCGGTTCTGATACTACGATTTCATTCAGTGCTTAAACTCTTTCCTCCAAAACTCATTGAAAATATGGCTTGGAGCCACATTGTGGGTATGTGCTAAGGCTTTTTCTGCCTCTGATGCATATGCGTTGCTGTCGTCTTAGATCCGAGTGTTTGGTGATAAAACGTCATTAACATAAAAGCCTCGTGGGCCTCCAGAAACCTATAGTGCAGCGCCTATTTTGCTGCTCGTTAAGAGCACTGGAAAACACACACAAAAAGAAACAAAAATCCAACCCACCTCCCCGGGTGGCTACGTGGCTGAAAGCTTTTCCCTCTGTATTGAGCAGCAGTTCTGCTACCAGAGCCCTTAAGGGCCTCGAAGCACTTACCTGCCCAGAGCAGCCGGAGGGGAGCGGGGGGGCCGTGGGTGCCCCCCGGGCTCCGCTCCCTCGGCCCCTCGCAGGGCTGGGCCCTTGCGGAGCAGGGCACGGGGTGCAGGAGGTGCCTGGCTCTCAGCGCGAGCTGCTGCTGCCAGCTGGCTCCTGAGGTGGTGATTCCTTTGCTTGGTGAAAAAAATCCAAATTACCGTGCTGGCTATCGATTTTTAACTGGTTTTTGCAAATTGCTGTCAAAGTTCGCATTAATCTCACCATTGAGGTGTGTATATCACGCGGAACTTAAATGCGTGTAATGTGATTTATAATTAGTGTTAAGTGCTGCTGGAGTTGATTCCACCGGATCCGTTTCATTTTCCCAGTGGGCTGGGAAGTTACCTGGAGAGCTCGGGAGGTGCAGGGGGGGCAGGCGCTGAGCTCTGCTCTCTGGGGACAGGACCCGAGGGAACGGCACGGAGCTGGGACAGGGGAGGGTCAGGCTGGTGCTGGGGAGAGGTTCTGCCCCCAGAGGTGGTCGGCTCTGGGACAGGCTCCCCAGGGTGGTGGGCACAGCCCCGAGCTGCCAGAGTTCAGGAGGTGTTAGGACAGCGCTCTCAGACACAGGGTCTGATTTTCGGGTGGTGCTGCGTGGAGCCAGGAGTTGGACTCGAGAACCTCGTGGCTCCCTTCCAGCTCGGGGTATTCCGTGGCTGTGACACCAGTGGCTAGCTCTAAGTGGCGGCTGCGTCCCTGTCAAGGGAAAGCGTCACCCTGGCAGCGAGGTGAGTGGGGGGTACAGGGCGGGGGCCGTGGGCAGCAGGTGCCAGAGCTGCCCTGGCACCAGTGTGACCTGCCCGTGGGGCTCGGGCTTGCTCTCACCTTCTCCTCTGTCACGTCAGCTGGAAGGCAGAGAAATGCAGGAGGTGGTGGCTGCCCACGGTGAGCAGGGTAACCACGCACGGCGTGTCCAGCGCTCCTCCCTTAGAGCAGTGGTTTAGGCAGGTTCCCACCAGCGATAAGCAGTTAACGAACAATTACACTGACAATCAAAATACCCGTCCCGTTGGCCTGAGCTCCCACGGTGGCTGAGGCAACGTACCAAAGCGTTTGTGCCGGACTCTGCCCCCCACCCACCCGCTCACTGCGCTGCGTCCCGCGCTGCTCCGCGGCCACCCCGAGCCTGCGTCGGGGCAGTGCTTACGGTGTGGCCCCAGCGAGCCTGCTCTGGGACAAGAGCGAGGAGTCAGCTGCCTATTGGGGATATTGGGCCTGCTACTGATTCGAGATGTCTCTGGCAGGATGAAATAGAAGTTTTGTTTGAGGTTACGCAGTCAGCAGTGCCATGCAAAGCGCCCTGAAGGGGAGGGAGGTTGTGACACGGCTGAAGCCTGGTGGCACCGCCATCCTCTCTGGTGGGCAGGAGCGAGAAGCTCGCCTCGGTGCACCACGCACTGCTGTGGAGGCGTCGCTCAGGGAGTGTCTCAGTGCCCCGGGTGGCACAGTGGTGCCGGGGTGCTCAGCCGCACTGCAGGCTGTCACATTAGTTATCGTCACGTCAATCGGATCCGGGTCTTTATGTCGCATTTGCTTCTTTTTCCGTGCATGATGATGGTGGAACAGCTGAACGAGAGGATGGGTGATCCATTGGAAGGCTTCATGTAACAGGTGTTTCATTATTTTTATTATTTGTACAAATTAGTGTGCTCCTCGGTCTCACTCGAGCAGCACTTAAGGAGGGATGAGAGCATGCAGCCCGTTCCCTGGGGGCTTTTTTCTTGTCCTGGTACCACAAACACACCGCCGTGCGGAGCAGCAGCAGCACAGCGCCCTGCAGGCAGGTCCTGTGGGACATTTTGCTCCAACAGCACGCTGCAGGACGCCCACGCTGTGCTTTGATGTCACGCTCTTGTATCTTTTGCGCTCATTTGGGCCGGGATGCTGGACGTGTTCCTGTGCCCGCTGCTGGGGGGCACCACGCTAGGTATGGGGCTCGCAGCGGAGGGCAGAGCTGGGGGGCAGAGGCCGCTGTGGTTTCCACGCGCGGCGTGGTTCTCGCTGACCTGATGCCAGCAGGGGCCTCCCCCCACACGTCGCTGCTGCGCCCCGGTGGGAACCGGCACGGCGGGGGGCGGGGGCAGGATGTGGCACAGGGAGCTGCGAGCCCCGCGCTGAGCGGCCTCATAGCTGAAATCACTTCCCTGGGATTTATTGCTGTTAAACAGATGTCAGTGGTGCCAGAAATGGGACTTCCATTGGCTTCACTAAATCTCTTTAGAACCCAGTGGAACCAGAGTGACGCAGCGTGTGATGAAGGTCCAGGGGCATCCTATGGGTTCTGCTGGGTAACAGGAATGTGGTGCTGTGGCAAGTGCCCTGCGAAGCAGGAAGGGTGGCCCTAAACCCGACCCCATTGGCTGGAATAGGAATTCTGCCTTCCAGTTCAGTGGATCCAGATTTTAGCCCTGGAAACTCTTGCCTGGTCCCAGCCTGTGTCTGTCTTCAATTCAGCCATAGCAGATGAAAGGGCTCACGCATAAAGGCTGAAGTCTGTTTTGCAGTTGAATCCAAAGGTTTTTTTCTCCTTTTTTTTTTTTTTTTTTTTCCTTCCCCCTCCAGTAACCTCCCTACCTCCCCCCCACCAGCCCTTTTGCCCTGAAAGCCCCAGGGAGGCTGCATGGTACGACCCCCAGCTTTCGCCGGTGGCTGTCACCCCAGCGGCGCTGCAGAAGCCCCCGGTGAGCGCCAGCTGCGAACCCTGCCGAGAGCCCGCTGCCTCCGCACCTCGTCCTCCCCGTGGGGCAGGGACGTGGCCCCGGGCCCCAGCCCCGAGCTCGGTGCCGCGGGGGCGAGGCGTGCGGCACCGGGGGGCTGCGGGCGCGCAGCTGTGCCCCGCACCCCGCTCTGCGCAGCGCGGCCGCCAGCCCCTCCTGGTCGTGGCCGCGGCCGTGCCTCGCCGCGAGGTGAGCGGAGCTGGGCGCAGTCCTCAGGAGCAGCGCTGCGATAGCTGCAGCTGCGCTTCGGGGCTGCCGTGGGGTGGAGAAATTCCCTTTCCCTGCGTTTATCCGGCGCTGATGCTCGCCGTGTTAATCTTGCACAGAGAGACCAGCCAGAAAATCAAGGTAAGATGCTTCTGAATCTCTCTAAATCTGAACTGCCATCACAACGTACAGCAATGTTTAAATAGCGTGTGGGGACTGGAATATAGGCAAGCGTGGTGAGCCTGTAACAGAAAATATTTAAATCTGTATTTGTCCTTGTTTTTACCCTGGATGGGCTTGCCTGGATGTAAATGTGAGGCACAGCTGGGAGATCTATTGTTAAAATGCCTTACAATTCTTGGTTTCTGTTCGCATTTAAATATGTAAGGACTACTCCAGGCACGTAGACTTTCTGTGTCAGGCATGGGGACAGGGGAATATCCTGCTCATCAGGAACGTGCGAGCTGTGTGCCCGCGTGTGGCGGTGTCTCGGCGGGGTGACTGCCAGGGCTTTTGTTAAATACTGAAAATTCAAAGGAGGCAACTCCAGAGAGCTTTCCAGTGCTCTGCTTGTACCTGTCTTCGGGGGATTGTGATGGCTGGTGTTTGCCCCACTGCTGGTGGGGCTGGGGGGGAAGGTTGCACTCCTGCCTTCAGCAGGGCACCTCATTTGCCAAGGAGCCCGCGATGTTCTGTACATTTGACAGAAATAGGACATGGGAAGAGATTGTTCTGACCGCGTCCCTTCGTTAGCCCAGGGCACCCTTTGCTGGGGTAACCCTCCTCCCCTCTGCTTTTGAGCAAGATCTCTTGCTTATCTCTGCCAGACAAGAAAGCACCATGTCTGCTCAGCAGGCAGGGGCAGAGCACCGCGTTTCTCTTTATCCTGCTCATCTCTGCAGGCAGAGCGCGAGTGGCAGCCCGGTGTGGGAGCTGACAGTGGGGCTGATAAGGGCTGTGCGAGCCTGTCGTTTGCATCCCTGGTGTATGCAGGACATGAGATGAATCCTGCTGGCTACTGTCTTATTTCCTCATCTTTTGCAGGCTCCAGCCTCTGCTGTTTTATTAAAGATTGCTTGTTGCTTTAGCAGCACAAGGGACATAATATCTGTCCACACGGAGTGATGTATTGAGGGTTGGAAACGAGCCAGTGAGTCTAAATTCAGATTCAACAAGAAGTGTGATTCCAGACGGCAGGCTCACTCTTGGCGTGCACCAGCTTTAACAAATATTTCTTTCTCCCTTTGCTGCTGATTCTTCCCAAAGGGCAGTTCACAATGCCCGTAGCAGCAAAGCTGCTCCCCTTTGCTGATATCTGTTTTATCATCCTTCCTTCCTTCCTTCCTTCCTCCTTCACCGCTAAGCCTATCTGTGTGGTAGCAGGGTCCTGGGGGCTGCTCAGAGCCCATCTGCTTCTGCTGCCTCTCCTCTACCTGGCGTCGGGCTGCTCTGTTTGTCATTAGTGGCTGCTGTGGAAACAGGAACAGGACTTCAACAGCAACACTACCAAGAGGAATTTTTTCCAGGAGCTAAAAACAGCTCCTTCTCCCCAGACCTCTCTGCAGTTTCACGGGAGTAGATGAATCCCTGCTCAGACTTAACATCTGCCTCCAAGTTGGATGCCAAGCCAGAAAGAGCTGTTTCTTGGTTCTGATTTGAATCTAGCCCAGATATCGCAAAACCCACCCAAAATGGTGGAAAAATACAGGTGATGTTGGCAAGATCTAGCAAGGTTTTGACAAGCTTGTGTCCAAATCTGGTGTGTCTTGTTTGCAATGTTTAGATGGAGCCCTGCACAAGTTTGGCCTTGAATCTGAGTGCTGATTGCTGCCTACACCCGACCCGGTGCCAGCGCATCTTGGCTCCAGGCAGTCGCTCCTTAACCATCTGCTCGGGGGGTTCGGGGAGCGCGGCAGGCGCGGGGCTGCTGCGAGGGCCGGCGGTGCGGAGCGAGGGCACCCGCAGACTCCCCGCTGCTGTGGCAGCGCCCCGTGGGACGGCTTCGTGAGGGTGCTGAGCGCTGCTGCGGGCCGTTGCCTTAGTTCTGTTAGCAGGGAGCTGTTCCAGAGGTTCTTCGTGTTAAAGCTCATAAACCTCCTCGTTCCTAGCCAAAACACGCGCGGGTCTATCTAAGCCTGTGCTTCCCTCCCACCCCGCATTTTGCCAGTCCTGGTTTTCAGTGTAAGCAGTTTTCTGTCTTGCCACAGTTTCTTCACAGGCTGGTGGCGCACCCGCTCCTGGCCGGCTGTCTGAACGGGGCCGGACGCTCACGGTTTCCCTCGGCCGGCTCTCGTGCTGCTGCACGGCCCCTCCCCGCGCTATGGGCACCAGGACAATTCGGGGGAGAACAGCAGGAATTGGGGTCTGTCAGGTTTTGCCCTAACGCCTCCTCCCTCAGCAAGGCCACGAACCGCTGGGCAAATGGAGGAGCTCTGCTCCTTGTGGCACTGGGGCCACTGTGTGGCTGCACGGCGGGGACGTGGTGGCAGCGGTGCCTGCCCTGCCCTGCCCTGCCCTACACGGGGACCGGCGGGCGCCGCCAGCAGCCTGCACGTGGGCTTCCCTCGCACGATGCTTGCGTGTGCGGGCGCAGAAAGCTTTGTGCTGGATGCCCCGGGGAGGCGCTGCCCGTGGGCGCAGGGGGCTGCTGCTTGTCTGAGGCATCCTCCTGGGGGCTGAGATGGGCGGGGGGTGCTGCAGCTGGGGTAGGGACGGACACGCAGCACGTCCGTGTGCTTGAGCTGGTCCTTCCTAAAGGGAGACTTTCTGTGGGGAATTTCATCTCCTCGCTAGCAAGATGGAGATCTGAAATGCATGAGCCTGAGAAAACCAGCTACTCCATGCGCCAAGAGGTTCAAATTCATAGCGGACCAGGACTAATTACTGAGAGACCGGGGGTCTGTGCGATGGTGTGGGTCTCGTCTGATCACGGTGCTGTGAGCAGCGCCCGTCTGCAGTGAAGAGCGGGGCCGGGTGATGCTGGGACACACCAGCTGCTGAGGTGCACCGGCCAAGTGCCCGGGGAGCCGCCCGGGCCACTGGGAACGTGCCTGGGGCAAGCTCTGGGCTAGGCCAAGCTCACTGCTGCTGCAGCTGCCTGCAGGGCGATGCGTTGGGTGGTGGCTGCTTCGAAGAGCACTTCAAAGCCACTTTGATAGAACGGACAACAGGCAGTCGCATCGCTCGGGGTGCCGGGCCGAGCCTCTGAGCTGTCAGCTGCAGAGAATGGCCTCAGAAACGTGGCAGCTGTGCTGGAGCGTGGGCTGTGCCGAGTTGTGTGGGGCCTCAGCGCCTGCAGGGGCGAGACCCGTGGGCCTCGCCCCGCACTCCATCTGCTGTCCACACGGGAATGGTGCAGGTGGAAAATGAGCTCCGCGAACCCGGCCCTGGGCACCTCCGTCCGTGCCGGGGCTGGTGCCCTGTGCCAGGCCGCTCGCGCGCCCACGCGGCCCCGGCTGCACGGCCGGGGGGTGCCGGCACGGCCTCCATCTCCCCCTCCGGGCACTTCCAGCGGGTGTTTTCTCCCTGTCGTCTATTCCTTAGGCCGGGGGTACTCGAAACAGCAGCCTTTTAAGCGTGTAAGAAAGGCAGCCAATAATTTACATGCTGAACTTCCTCTTTGTTTTCCGGCCAGTTGAGCATTTTGCTGGGAATCGGCTCTCCATTCCTGTGTGCGTGTGCGCGCAGTTGTTGCTCTGTTTTGCAGGCTGGTCCTCCCAGTTAAACCCCAGACGTAATGAGCCTTCTCTAATGAGTTTAACAAACGGGTTTTAGATAAACAGGCTGCGCGGCTCCGTCCCTCCCCGGTCGCTGCCTTCTGCTCCCGACGAGCACAGGGCAGCTCCGCCTGACGGCCGCAGCGAGCGGCCCCGTGGCTGCCGCAGGTGCCGGTGCTCCCCCGGGGGTCTCCGTGTCTGGCTGCCGGGTACCAGAGGTCGCCTCGGGGGGACGAGCAGCGCTCCCCCCCTGCTTGCCATTGGTTTCAGCAGCAGCGAGAGCGCCGTGGCAGCTGGTTAATGGTGCAGACCTGTGGGCTATCGAGCAGGAAACAGCTACCTTGGAAAGCAAGGTTTAAAACCCTGGCTTGTGGGAAGCTGCTGTTCTAGGCTTTGAGTTCCTCTCTTCATTTTACTTTATCACAAAGGAGAGAAAACACTGTTAAAAATACTCCGTGTACTGAGTCAGAATTAATTCGGACTCTGTTTTCCTTTGCTGTGTATGTCGAGGCTGATGATATGCACAGCGTGTTCTTCCTGCCAGGGCAAAATCTAATATTTCTGGGTGCCCACAACCTTCCTTAGAATCATAATGGAAAGATGAATACCCTCAGTGCACCGCATACAATATTAAAACACTAATGATGCAATCAGTCTCTCTTAGCCCAAACAACAAAGGAAAGGATTATGCTGCCCTTCCTGGGCAGAACTCGTCTCTGGCTGCGTGGGCTGTTTGCTGCCGAGACGATGCCTGCAGGGACGCGGTGCCAGCCCTGCCCTGCCCGCGCCGGGTGCTCGTCCCTCGCCCGGGTAGCACCGTCCGTGCTGAGGAGCCGTACGAGCACCCTGTGCTGCCTCCCGAGCATCTCACCAGCAGTCGCAGTTCCTATTTTTCTATTTTTTGTATCTAAAATCTGGTCTGCCTCTAGCCTGCAGCAGCCGCCGGATCACCTCTCTGTGGGCCTGGAGCGGCTGGTGGGGTTTGTGCCCCACGCTGCAAAGCGCCCTGCAGGCTGCAGCCACGCTGGAACCAGGCGGCCTGGCTGCTGCGCCCCCGTACTGCTGTCCCCAGGCCCCTCAGACCCAGGCTCTCCATCCATGAAGGTTTTGGGGCTGGTGCCACTCTGAGCTGCCCCCTCCACAGGTCTCAGCCTCAACGGCGCAGCCCCTCCACGTCACCGCCTGCAGCTGGGCACGGGAGGCACGGCTCCATGGCCCGGGGAGGGCTGCCTGCTGCGGCCATCGGCTCCAGCGCGCGCTGGCAGCGTACTGCCTCTTGTAAACAGCACCGCAACCCCGCAGTTTGTGCTCATAAAGCTTTAATGCCACGCACTTGTCAGCATGCTGTTATTACTGCAGCCTCTTGCTCCCTCCCCTGTCTTGCTCCTTTGTTGTGCACGCTTGGTGTGCACGATGGAGCCACCCAGACCTCGGGCACCTCCTGCCTGCGAGGCCCCCGCGGCACCGAGCAGATGGCAGCGGCTCGGGGGGGCAGGACGGGGTGCGTGCCAGGTAGCTGCGATGCCTGGTGCGCCAGGAGAGCTTGGCTTTATTCGTGTGCTTGTTAACAACTTGATTCACTGCTGCCAGCTGCACAGCACCTCCCTCGTCCTCTCCAAAGGCAGGGGGCAGGGACGCAGCGCTCACGGCCTCGAGTCTGGAGTGGAGCAGATCTGGGCCTCGGTGGTGAGTCAGGCGCGATGTGCTCTCCTGGTTTTGTCAGAGACCCCTTGGGAAATTTTAATTTTGTCTCATGCAGATGGTACCAAGGAGGCATCTTCCCCCAGGCTTTTGTTTCCTAGGTTTGGCTGATCAATTATGATTTGGCTGCATCTGCTCTGAAAGGAGGAGTTTTCCTTCTTTTCCTCTGGTGTTTGAGCCCAACTGTGTGAAATACCTCGGAGGGAAGAGGCAAAGCAAGAGAATGAATGTCACTGCAGACGAACTGCTCTGGCCGTGCTCCAGCAGGCGACACGGCGCTGGCAGGTGCCTCGTGGCCTCCTGCCTGGGGCAGGCGCTGCTGCGGCCCCGCTCCGTGCACGGGTAGCGTGCCGTGGGGGCGCAGGATGCTCGCGGGTCTGATGCGATGTGGCTGGAACAGAGCGGCTGGCGCAGCCCTGCCAGCTTGGATTGCCGTGCTGGGATGACTCTGAGCTCTGCTTGGCCCAAATGCCCATTTCCGTGGATCTGTATTTTTCACAGGACTCCTGGGGTGGGAGCATGGGGTCCGGGGCTCCCTGCAGGCGGGGTGGGGTGGGCCCTGCACAGAGCTCTCCTTGTCCCTGTCCTCACTGGCCGGGGCTGACACGGTGCCGGGGGTGCGGGGGGAGCGCTGTCCCACAGAGGAGGTGTGGCGAAGACCTGCCGGCGTTGGTTTGACTGCTGAATGTAGAGGCCTCTAAACTAATATTCAAAAAAAAATGACATGTGGCTGCTGCGGGCCCCCCTGGGCTGCCCGGCACTCGCTGCACCGCTTCCCTGCAGCCCTCGCTGTTTACGCGATGCCTCCTACGGCTCTGAGCCAGCGAGTTCACACGGGGACTGAAGTGGCAGGACGAGATGCACTAATTGGTGCTTACGGCACTGCAAGAGCATGCTTTTAAATGAAGAGCTGCCTGCTTTCCCTTGCTTTCCAAGCTGCTTCTGGTGTGACGCGGCTATAGGTTGATGCTTCCTACTGCTGCTGTCACTACCTGCCGCTGCACCGGTATTTGCAGGGTGTGCTGGAGCTGCTGCAGCTGTGTTGTTGTGATGCAGTGCAGAGCTCAGCCATGCGGGGAAGCTCCCTGCTGTTATATTCAGGCGTGGAAATTGTGAGCAGCTGAGGAGAGCTGGGCAGAAATCCACTGGTGTGTGTGTAAGAGACGTGATCTAGGGGAAGCTGAAGGGAACAGATAACGTGCTGCTGCTGCTGTTGCAAAGGTTTAATGTGGGGTATGAGGTTGGAAGCGAATGTGCTCCTCACAAATGTGTTCTCCAAATGCTTCATGGTACCTAAATTGCAGCATTCAAGCAAGCAGCATATTTTGGATTATTTTTTTTTTGTAAATGTCCTTAAGAGCTCTAAAATGCAAAGGATTTCCATCATATTTCATCCCTTTCAGGAGAGATTGCTGTGGGCAGGAAAGTGGGAGTTGGAATGGCTGGATTTCAATCATAGCTTTTTCCCTGGATGTTATTTCTCTCTCCAGCCCTCTAGTTCCCCCCCTTTTTTCACACATCAGACAGAATCCAAATGCCTCTTGATGTAACGCTCTTGGGTGCTCGGAGGAGAGCCTGACTGCTGGCAGTCCCTGGGAGCTACGCCAGCCCCCACTGCCCGGCCGCCCCAGGCCGAGGGGATGCTCTCTGTGAGCATCGGGCTGTGCTGCCTCACTGCAGTACAGGGCGGGTGCTCACGTCAACCGTGCGGGCTGTGGGTGCCCAGGGGCCGTGGCACAGCCACCCGTCTTGCCTCCAGCACGGGCTGTGCTGCGCCCGCCGTGCCCGAGTGCTGTCAGGACAGCCGCTTGTTTTCTTGGGACTTTGTAATTTATGGAAGCTGCGACCCAGCTAGAGGTCAGTATTTGCATTTAAATGGCTTTTCCAAAGCCTGGTTGTTCAAGGACTGTGTTTTTTTGGTAGTGGTCAGGCTGCAGACGCACGCTGCGGTTGTACCGGAGCTGGTGAGCAGCCCAAGGAGAGAAAACCCAGGTGGCAGCTGCCTGGTGGCCAGGTGGAACGGGCTGGGACAGTCCCCATGGGTGGTGCTGCCGGGTGGGAGCTGCAGCAGAATTTGCCGGGGAGTTCTTTTCTGCAAGAGAAGAGGCAGTGGGGTTTTTAATTCTTCGGATTCAGTGTTTTTGGTGGGATTTCCCATGAACTGCACAGGTGGGTCAGGATCCCCCAGTGAGACAGCCCTGCAGCTCCAGGGGCAGCAGGTGCGAAAGCCGCCTGTGGTCGGGAGACATTGGTTGGTGCCTGTGAGCGGGACGCCCTGCACCGGGGCCCGCCGCGTGGTGCCGTGCGGCTCCTGCCGTTAGGAGAAATACGATATTTGCAGCGTAAGGTTGTGAAAAGCCTGAGGCCAAAAAAAAAAAAAAAAAAAAGGAAATGACTTTTTTTGGTGTGTGTGTGCATGCGCCTCGGCAAGAGGCGGCTGACCTGGAGGTGTCGGGGTCCCCCGCCCCGGCGCAGCAGGCGCTGCCGGGAAGCGCCGCGGTGGCCGTGCCGTGCGGGCGTGCTGCCCGCCCTGCTGCGTCCCCCTGCCCGCGGCACCCGGCGGCGCCGAGCAGCCACCATGTTCCACAGAAAGCGCAGCGTCTCCTTCGGCGGCTATGGCTGGTGGGTGGCTTTCGCTTCAGCACCCTGCTCGCTCGCGGCTTTTCTTCCCTCTTTGGCTTCTCCGGGGCCATTTGGGTGAGGAAGCACTGCGGGGCCCTGCCGGCACAGCCCTGCTCGCTGCGCGGGGCCGAGCACACCGCGTGAACGCCAGGCAGGACGCGCTTCTCCTGGTGCCCTTGGGGAGCCCAGCGCGGCGCCAAGGGGAGGGTGCTGCGGTGCCCGGGGAAGCACCTGTGGGACTCGTGGTGGGTGAGCACCAGTGGGCACGGCACCCCCACGGGCACCCCGGGGATCTTCCCTCTCCTCCTGCCTTGCTGCGTGGGACGCGCTGCCCACCCTGCCCTGCCCAGGCAGCGGTGCTTGCAGCCGCCTCCGGCACCTTGCAGCCCATGGAGCGCTCTCACCCGGCATAAGGCAGGTGCCGGGGCTGTCGGTGCCTCCCTGGGTCATCCCCGCACCTCCCGTCCTTGCACAGAGCACCGCGGTGGCCACCTGCACCCTGAGCTCGGCAGGGCTGTTTGGTGTTTGTGTCCCTTTTTCTCAGAGATGTGTTGATCTATAGGGAAAGATTTTAAGAAAATGGCACTTTTCTTCCTCTGCCCTTCCTTCACTTTTCCGCTGTATGATCAGGCCTGGGAACCGAAGGATGCACTGACAACGTGGAGGTTATTTGGATGTTTGCAGTCGGGCAGGAGGACGTTCTACCTCGCCGTGCCCGGCGGCTCTGCAGGCTGTGTTTGGCGGCTGCCCGCTGCTGCTGGCTCCGGGGCTGGGCAGCCCGATAGGCACCGGCGGTTTTGGGAGGAGCGCTGGTGCCGGTGGCTTTTGAGCCGAGCTGCTCGAAACGTTCTGGGGGAAATGCTGAGTAACTGAGATGTGATGTGGGACGGCAGCAAGCTTGTCAAGTGTCAGCAAAGTCTTCTGGCAATGTGTGTGCCCTAAGTTGAGCGTTTTGCTGTTTTTTTTTCCTTGGTATAAAGATTGGAAGAAAGCACGCTAATTAACTTGTTTGTAAATCAGTTTTGTAAAACTTGGGCTTGTTTTGTGGTGCAAAGAAACGTCAGCTTTGGGGATGCCTGGCCCCTTGCCACTGCCTTTCGGAGCGCCGGCTCTGGGGCCCTGACCACGCTGGGCTCATCCCTTGAGCTGCTGTTTGCTGACCACTTCCTCAGCTGCAATCGAGTGGCACAAGTGCAGACTGGAGCCCTTACCTTCACCTTTGCAGGGAGTTTGGGGTAATCCAGGCTTCGCTTATTTGTTCTTCTCTGCTGTGGCAGTTGCAGGGAAGAGATAACAGCTAACCAGAGAGTAACACAGGAAAAGTGTCATCTGCTGGCTGTTACACGGCTGTGCTGCCGCTGGAGTACTGAGGGCTGGCTGATGGGGGAAGCAGGGTGCTGACTTTTTTTAAAAAAAATGTCAGGATCGGGTTCTGTGTAGTGATAAATAAAGGTTATGGGTATGGGAGAAGCCCTATTCCCCATGTGCTGCTGGGAAGGTCCCAGGTGAGGCTGGCAAACAAATTCCCAGGGGTCCCGTCAGGAAGATGCCCCTCGCAGCCGTGTGTTCCCTGCAGAGTGCCCGTGCGGTGCCTGGAGCCGGCCGGCTCGCAGTGCGTGCAGCGCCGCCGTCCTCAGTGCGCGCAGGGCCTGCAGCCGCGGCAGGGGCATGCTGTGTGCCTGTGCCAGCCTCTCCTTGCAGCGTCCCCCAGCTCCGCGCCATCCCGCAGCCCTTCTGGACTTTTACTGGCAAGGCAGCAGCCTGCCGCGGCCGTGTACCTGCATCTCTTCATCTTCTCACAGTCATTTCGGGTTTGCGGCCGACACGCCCTTCCTGTGGAAACCTGGTGAATAAGCACGAGGGGTGGCCGGGCACACCCAGGCACCTCTTTCTATGGGCTGTAGTTGCTATTTCCAGCCCCGAGCTGCGTGTGAGTTGTTGTTATTTTTCTCTCTGCCGGCTGCATCCGTTCCCACGGGGCCGCAGGAGCAGCATGCCTGTCCCGGGGTGGCCGGGGCTGAACGCAGCGCGGACGTGGCGACGGGCAGCCAGGGGTGTGGTGCCGCGGTCGGTGTCACCCCGGTAGGTGCCGGGCCGCTGGCTGGGGAGCGCAGAGCCTGCGGGGGGCTGCCGTCGGGCCCTGTGCCCAGCCACGGCACGGCCTCAGCCCCTCTGCGGGGAGGCCCAGCTGCGTCGGCAGCTCCGTCCTCCTGGGCGCTGCTCCGGGGTCCGGGGGGCAGAGACGCCCCGAGGTCTGTGCTGTGGGGAGGAGAGCCGGGGGCGTGCGCTGTTTCACATCGCCCCACCTCGGGAGGGGAGCGCTGCGAGGGCCTGACCACGCTGCTCGCTCAGTTTAGTCATCTCGCAACTGCGGTTTCCCCAGCTGAGGGTTTTCTTTCTTGTATTCTTTCTTCTTCTTTTTTTTTTTCTTTTTTTTTTTTCCTTCTCTCTCCGTGAGGCAAAATAACAGCAACTGATTTTTCTTCTCATGCTTCCTTCCTGACGGAACCCAAACCGCTGGGCACAGCCCCGCTGCCGGCGCGGGCCTGCAGGAGCCATCCCCAGTGCCCCCGTCCCCCAGCTCGCTGGCCCCATTACAGAGCTCAGCAGCAGATATCTCAGCAGCATGCTTCAGCGTTCAGCCCGACTTAATGTTCAACAAGATCTGTAGGCAGGCTGGTTAAATATTAAGCACTAGTAGCAGCTGACCCGGGTCTGTGTACGAGCGGCAGCGTGCCAGGTCTCTGGAAGCCGTGAGCACGGGCAGATGCTGGTGGGGGGCCCGCAAGGATGGAAGGGGCGACAGCTTCAGTCTGTGCTGCGGCCAGAGAGCCCCCCGCTGACCTGGGTGCCTCCGGGCTCACCCGGTGCTCCTCAGCCACAGAGGAGCTCCCACAGGTTTGGGGCTCTGCCCCTGCAGCAGACAGAGCAGGGCAGGGGCCAGGAGGCACGGGGAGCGTGGTGGCTTTGCCCACGGGCAGCATGAGCGTGCCAGGCGGGACCCCCGGTGCCGGCACAGCCCAGCCTGTGGCAGGGCGCGCGGGACCTGGCCCCACCGCGCCACCCGCCCAGCCCGGGAGCAGGGGGAGGTACGGCTGCTGGTGCAGGGGAAAACGCATTTCTGCGGCCTTGCAGTGTTTTCTGTGATCGCAATGCAGAAACCAGTAGTGTTCTGTTGGTTTGGTTTGGTTTGGTTTGTTGTGTTTTTTTTTTTTTTGGTGCACCATGTAGCAGACAACACAGAATTTGCAGTTACTGCCAAAAGACATAATTTTGCATTTTGAGACATTACTATGATTTGCATTAATTAATATTAATATGGCTTTTAACCATAATAATTCTGTGGAGACAGGCGCTTATTACCAGTGCTAAATACAGAAGCGATGCGGCTCGGGATCCCAGCCCCGCAGCAGCCGGCCGGGCTGCCCTGCGCTGCTCCAGCTCCAGGGCTCGGGGCGGCTGCGGGTGCTCGCAGCGAGTGCGGGCACCTGGGCTGGGCGAGGTGCGGGGCCGGGGCAGCGCTGCGGGGCCAGGCACGGACCCGTGCTCACGCAGTGGGGCAGCCCGGTCAGCTCTAAAGGTCGTGTGCCTTGCTGCGCCTGGAGTCCTCACCCGTGGGACTGTGCTTCTTGTAAGGCTGCAGGGCTGGGCTGCGGGGTCAGGGGCGATGTTCTGGTGCACCTGCGTTGTCTCGGGTCTGTCCTCATTAAATCCGTGCTTTCTGGGAGGCTTGGGATCAGGGCTACATGGAAGGGCTTGGACGTGGATAAATGAATTTGGGAGTGTGATGGGAGAGCCAGACCTTGAGTAGAGCTAAGGAGGAAACACAGGAACAAGCTGGGCGGGGAGGCAAGGGACGGACTTCGTTCCTCGGGTCCTCAGGTGAACGTGGACACCTGAGGAGGATGGGTCCCGAGGCCGGACAACCCGTGTCGCTGTACCATCACCAGTAACGCACTGCTCTGCTCTCTCCCCAGGATCGACAAGACAATGCTCGCCAGCCTGAAGATGAAGTGAGTACCACAATTTTCTCTTATAAAGCCACTCTCCTGTGACATGCACGGTGGCCAGTGATGGCCTAGAGCAGAGGGAGGATGCCCTACCCTTAAAAACCAAGCAGCCAACCGAACCCACCCCCATACACGGGGCAGGTCAGGGTGGCTGTACCACGGCCGGGGGCTCTCGGTGCCAGCCCCACGCTGTGCCTGTGCCCGTCCCCGCGGCACCGGCCTGGGCAGAGCGGAGCCGTGCAGGGCAGTGTGTCTGTCCCCTCCCTGTCTGCCTGCTCGAGGGGCTGTTTCTGTGCGCGTCACACAGCCCCTGCTCCTTACAGTCTGAGGTGATGCATGCAGCGAGTGGTTATGGTGAACAGGATGATATGCATGCTGTATTTTTAGCGGGTTTAAGGCACGCATGGTGGAATTCACAAAACGTTGGACTTGGAGGGATGGGAATGGGAGCTGGCAGGGCAGGCTGCTGGCTGTAACGTCAGCAAGGTCTGGGTTCGCTCTGGTTGGGATTTGGATCTCACAGTTTTGGGAGGGGGCAGCTCCCGGTGGGATATAGGGTGTGCGGTGCCCCTTACCCTGCTGTTCCCCGTGGGCTGCTGGGGGAGCGCCGGCTGTCCCTGTCCGTGGGGGTCCCCGGGGTGGTGGTGCCTCTCTGCGGGGCTGCCTCGGGCTTGCCGCAGACCTGCTGAGATCTGACGGCACGAGGGTGGCGCTGCCCAGGACAGCGGCCGCGGGGCAGATCCCGCGCCTGCAGGGAGGTGGGCTGAGGTGTGCGGGACCCCCCGCCCGGCAGGGGGCTGCTGCCCGGCCCCTCGGCAGGTGTGAGGGCAGTGGGCAGCGTGGCTGCGAAAGCTGTGCTTGTTCCAGAAAATACGCTTGAAGATGGAATTTGTTCAGAGCAGGGGGTCTGAGCCAGCTCCACCCAGACAGCCCCTGAGCATCCCAGTGACTTGATGCTTTGCCGGGGAATTGTCTTCTATCAGCGCAGCCGTGGCTTTCCAGGAGGTTTCAGCATTAAAGGAAACAACCTCCTCCTGTGGCACCAGGGATGCCTCTCACGCCAGGCCCTGCCCATGCTGTGCCTCCCTCCCGCTTCCCGAGCCAGGGATTTTCCATTGCAAGCACTCCTGCGGCTCCCAGCACTGTTAACGCTACTGTGTGCTAATATAGAAATATTCTGGCCAAGCCTCCCTTGAGTTCAAGGTAATACGTGTGGGTAACTGCTCATGCAGTTTCCCTTTATAATCATTACTTGTGCAAATTATTCATTAATGGAAAAGTATACAGAAAGCCTTTGGGGAACCTGCTGCTTGAATAAGCCTGTAAAATGCCCTTTGTAAATAGCACAACAGAAATGCTGTTACTAAGCTCATTGCTCAGGTTTTCACCGAACTAATGAGAAGTTTAAATCGACGTTTACAGCTTTCAGGAGCATGGGGGGGGGCATCTTGGTGAGTTTTCTTTTTCCCATGGTGCTGGGAAGGATTTAGCTGCGCCATGAACGCTGCTGCCCTGTTTTATTTATTTATTACTTATTTTTCAGGGCCTGTGCAGCAGTTCTGCTGCAGAAATGTGTTTAAACTTCTTTGCCAACCGTGTGGGGCAATTAATGCCCATGCACGGCTGCCTGCTCAGACTGTGGTGCACCACAGCTCCTGCCCGCAGCGGGTGCTGGGGTCCAACCCTGGGAGAGGTGGCGAGGTGTGGGGTGCTGGGGGGCACCCGTGGCTCTGGGGGGCTGCAGGGCTGGGGCTGCGCCGCGAGCTGTGCCTGGGCAGCTCGCGGTGAGCTCAGTGATGCTCAGCCCCGGCTGCTCCCCGCCGGCATCGCTCCTGCCTGAGGCCAGCAGGTATCTGGGGCAGCTGCTGATGTTGAGTTTTTTCCCTACATAATGCACTTTTGGTGATAGAGAAAGATCTTTGCTGCTGAAGTGTCTCACCTGCCCCCAAACACGGATATGACATAACACAAGTCTGTGCAGGCTCCAGCACTCGCTTTGTTTTCCACGCTCGGCAATGCGACATCTGCCCAGAGTCCCCTCTCCCGGTGCCTTCAGTTATGGCCGGGGTCGCATCAGCTCCTGCTGTCGGCAGCGAGAGGACCCGGGAGCTGTGCTTCTCTCCTCCCCCAGGAGTGCGGGGAGATGAATTTCTCATGGGGAAATGGATTTTTGCGTGCCTGCAAAGCCTCTCGGAGCACGATAGAGGAATGAAAACGCTTACTTCAAAGGCATGGCTGAGAGATGATTTTAAACGCTCATGAAATGCTGCCAGAGCCGTGCTGAGCTGCAGCCCCTGGGGAGCGGGGGGTGCCTGTGGCTGCAGAGGGACCCACAGCACAGCCCAGCACAGCCTGGCTTGGCCTGGCCTCCTGCTGCGAGGGTGAGTTTGCAGCCGGGAGCCGTGCCCTGGGCTGCTGTGTCTTCCCTTCTGGTCCCAGTGCTGTCACTTACACAAAACCAGTGACCCCTCCAAGCGATAAGCTTTTCCGTGGAGCAGGAGCTCCTTTCCCCCATCTCCGGTCCCTGTCGCGAGCAGGGCCGCCAGCTGCCCGGCCTCGCCTGCCAGCCCGAGCCGCGCGTTTGCTCAGCTGAGCGTCCCCTGGAGTTGTTCCATCCCCGGCATTTGCAGCTGATGCTTTCCACAACCTCTCAACGCTTCTGCTTTGTGGACAGATTGCATCATTAAATGTTTCTGTAATTGGGGCCCAGCCAGAGCCACATTAGATATTTGTAAAAGCCCTTAAAATAAAAAAAGTAGTTTTGGTTTCTAACGCCCTCTTTTTATTACTGCAGCCTTCTGGCTAGGATACCAGGCGTAGGCAATTTTCTCTGCTCTGTAACTTGTTAACAAAAAGACAAGCTGCTTCCTACAAGCCAAGGAGCACTTCAAGAAGCCTCGTGCGTGCTGCAAACATCAATATTGACTTGTGGAAAGCTGGCGGAGGCGGAACAGCGAGTGGCTGCTGGTTGTGGCCCGGAGCCTTTGGCTGCAGAGGGGACCCCGGTGCAGCGGGGCGCTGCAGGGTCCCCACCGTGGTCCCCTCACTGCTGGCTCCCGGGCAGCCTTCCTGGGGCAGCGAGCCCCCCATGGGGAGCACCAGGGCGGCTGCGTGTCCCTGCGTCCCCGCGGCGCCGGCGTCTGGTGAAACCGAGCGCGGCAGCAGGAGGGCGCGAGCAAGGAGCAGGGCTGCGGGGCTGCTGCCTGCCTGCTGCGTCTGCTGGTCGTGATAATGAACTCAAACGCACAGGTGGCACCGCAGCTTCAAAGCAGTTCTTCCCTCTATCTCTCTCCCTTTTATTTTTTTTAATTTGGTTTTCATTAGTTCCTATGGCAACCATGAATATGTCTGAGGGACTTGAAACTGGAGAGCATGAGTAGACATTGCAGAGGGGGAGCATCGGAGGAGGAGGGAGACTGATAGCCCTGGCATCTCGGCCAGGGATTCGCTCGTCCTAATTCTGGTGAAGGAAGCGCCGGGACGTACCTGCAGGTACAACTGGCGAGCAAACGCGCCGCAGAAGACCGAGCATCTCTGTGCAGCGGGGGGGCTCTGAGCTGCCGCCTTTGCTGCTCGGCCTCCGCAATGCCCAGGAAGCTCTGGTGAGTCCGGGTCTCGCCGTGCCCCGTGCCCGCATGGCTGTGCCCTCCTGGCCGGCAGCTCAGCTCGCGCCGTGCCCCCGCCTCGTGCCGCGGTCCCGCTGCAAAGCGCACCTGGCAGCGGGGCCCCGGCTCTGCGAAGGCTGCTCGGCGTGGTGAGGAAGGGGAGTGCGGGGTTTGTGGCTCTGTGGCGAGCAGGGGGCTGCTCTGGAGGGAGCTCAGATGCTCAGATTCCCACCGTGCATGGCCAGGGGCTGCTCTCGGGAAGTCTGCGAAGTGCCGCGAAGTCTGCGCGGGAGCGAGGCGGCCCTGGCGGTGGGCAGGAGCGGGCTGTGGAGGTGTTGGGGTGTGGGTTGGGGCGCCTGTCCCTGGGGAGCGTGGGGAGGGGAGCGCTGCTGGGAGCCTGAGACGGGGCCTGGGGCTGCCAGCAGCGGCACCAGCACCAAGGAGCTGCGAAATGGAGACTGGGAGCAGGATTTGACATGTGCAGGCGTGGGATTCTGGCACAGGCCAATTCCACCACACTCTTTTTTTTCTGTATTTTTTTTTCTTTACTCTTTACCTACTCCATGTGAAAGCTCAAAAAGGGCGTCGAGCCCAGAAGAAGCCCTCCGTGTGTTGGCTCGCTGCTGCCGTTTCTTCTCGTGCCACCTGCGGTACCTGCAGAGGGCAGGCAGCAGCTCCCAGACCTGCGCTGCCGTCGGTGCCCCTCAGGGTACGGCTGCCAGCAGAGCTTGTAGGACACGCTCAGGCTCCACGGCGCAGGTCATGCTTCCCAGGAAGGGGAGAGCAGAGCCAGACTGTAGATAAATCCACTTCTGAAGCCTGAGTGTAACCCCAGGCAAAAAAATAACCATATCAAAGGAACTTTGCATATCCAAAAGCAGCCCTGGGCCTGGTGATCTTACTCAGCTGATTTGCACTCTCACCTGAGGTGCAGGTTAAATGCAGGGTTCCCAGGGGCCAGGCAGGTTCCTGCAGATGCCCCCCAGCCCCAGGGCTCCCGAGCTCCTTGTCTGGGTGCTGCCCTGGACCAGGACATCCTGGGGCCAGCACAGGGTGGGGAGCTGCGGTGGGATGAGGATGAGGATAAGCATCAGTTCTTCCCAAGGCTGCAGCAACGAGCTGCTCAGGGGCTGTCCTTCACTCAGAGACCCTTCGTCTGCTGGTTTCTCCTCAGCCCTCTGGGTTCTGATTAGTTTTTCTTTGGTATCATCAGTAGGATGTAAAGAGAAACCAGCAAGTATTTTAAAAAAAAAAAATCTATAAATTAAGTTACACCTTCAGGCAAAGAATCACTTCTTGCTTTATCCTTATAAAGCAAAAATCACAATGCAATCACGTCTGTGTGGAACAGAGGAGCCTTGTACACCAACCACTGCGAGTTAGCACGTGCACAGCTAAACCTCACATGGAAGAGCATGTGATGCTCATCTGATAATGGGAATGGTGGCAGAATATGAAGGTGCAAAGAGATGAGATTGCCCTGACCTTCGTAAAATGAGCTGTGTCCAAGCTTGAGGCTCTTTAATATTTGATGGGCCAGAGCTGTGTTAATGGGGAGATGTGGCAGTGATTTAGTTTCTTGGCAGGAGCTGCACTGATGATTGCAATAATCTTGTAGGTATGTGCTTAGGTCCTGTGAGGACAAGGTCTGGAGAGCAGGTTGTGTCCAAGTAAATTCCTTTGATTTTACTACCACCTTTAAGACGGGTAATTGCATGCAAATGTATGCTTTGCAATTACACCCTGGCTGTAGTAGTACATGCATTACAGCTGGGCCTCAACTCCGCTGCAAAAAAACACTACCAGCAGTGCCTGAAAAGCAGCTGTCTCCAGCAGACAGAGGCAGGCTTTGTTTTTCATTTTGTTTTGTAACTGCTTCTCTTATGGGCTGCGGAATCTGCCGAGTGAAGCTTCCAGAGGTGATCCCCTCAGCAGCCTGGCTGCTGGGGAAATTATTAAAGCTGCGGTGCGGAAATGAAAGAGAAAAACCCATCACGTGGGGCTGGCGTGCGAACTGCGTGCGCGAAGCGTTTCTGCAGCGCCCGGGGTGAGCGCTTGCGGAAGGCGCTGGATGAGCTCCGTGCTGCTGCTCTGGGCTCTGCCGGAGGTCCCACGCCTTTGGAAGCCGGGGCCGGGGCCCAGCTGGGGGAGGCCGGTATTGCTGGGGGCGCTGGGGCTGGCAGCGCCTCGGGGCTTGCGGCAGACTTTAAAGGGCGCCGGCGATTTCTGTTCTGCGTTTTGCCGCTCCTCCCCGTCCCCCTCCCCACACGGTGCGGTCCCTGCTGGCGGGACCGAGGTCTCGCATACAGCAGCCAGCCGCCGGGCTCCCGGCAGGAGGCGACGGCCCCGCGGGGGGACCCTGCCCCGAGCCGGGCAGGCAGCCGGGGCCAGCAGCAGCCGCCGGGGCTGGCGAGGAGCCACGCGAGGGCTCGGCTTTGCCGCCCTCCTCTCCTCTGCAACTTGCCCGTCGGCCTTTTACATCTTCTTCTTCTCTGCCTCGAGGCAGAAGGGGACGCGTCCCCGCCCCGCCGTGTGTGCGCAGCACCCGTTGGCTCGTGGCACGCCGCGGGCCGGGCGCCCTGCTCCCGGGGGGCTCCGCACACGGGCGTGCTGCCCAGCGTCTGCTGCGGCTTCTGGCTCTGCTGTGGCCGGCTGAGGAGAGGGGTGCTGGGCGGTGCGGGGGCGGCGCAGCCCGGGCCACCCGGGGCAGGTGCCCGTGCGCCGCGGGGCGGCCGCAGCTGGATCGGTGGTTTTCAAAATCCGCCCTCCTCAGCGCCAGATCGCTGGGATTTCCACGGGAATCTCGCGGGGCTCGCCCTTCGGCCTCTCCCCGGCCCTGCCTGCGGCTGGCGGACGGGCCCCGAGCCGGGCGGCGCCGCTGGGCGCTCCGAGAGGGGCGGCGGGGGGAGGCCGGGCCCGGCCGGGGGCGCTCAGCCGCGGCCGTCCCGCGGCGCTGCCCGCAGCGGCCGCCAGGTGGCGCCGGGCCCCGCTCCGCCGGGCTGGGCTCCGCCGGGCCCCCCCCGCCGCCCGGTGCAGGCGCTCCCCGGCTCTGCCCCCCCGCTGCTGGCCCGGGGGCAGCGGCAGTGCCCGGGCTTCCCGTCCGTGCTGGGGCGGGGGGGGCTCAAACTTCCCCGCTGGGCGCGGGGGGGGCGGGGCACGGGGCACGCGGCCAGGCGGGGGCGGGTCGGGTCGGGGGGCACCGCCTCGTCCCGCCGGGGCGCTCGTCTCGGCCCCGCTGCCGCCGGCCCCGCTGCCGTTATTGTAAGTGCTGCTGGCGTGCGCGTGGCTCGTCTCAGCACGGCCAGCTCTTCCGAGCTCTTCTCCTGGGCCGTCTCTTTTGGTCACCTCACTGTAATCTTGCCCCTGGTTTTGTGTAAAGTCTCACTGGAAACTTAAACCGTCTGCGGCAGAGCCATAACTCATCTGTGTTTTCCCTTGCAATTGTTTGGTTTGGTTCTTGCAGCGTTTCGTGCACTCTCATATGGCAGCGAGGGGTGAGGAAGCAGATTTCACTCTGAAATGGAGCAATCCCTTAAAAATGTCAGCGTAAACCTTGGGGGAATGCAGCATCGCTGCTTTCCATTGCTGCTGCTGAATCTGAGGAACTCGGCGGAGGGGCCGCATCCTGCCCTTGCGGGGTGGGCGAGACACCTGCCCGTCCCCTCGCCCACCCCTGGGCTGTGGCTGCTTGGGGTCGGTGGCAGAGCCAGCCCCTGCCTGCGGCCCAAGTCCCAGGGTCGGAGCCCTTGTGTGTTGCTGTCCTCCGCTGCGAGCAGGTCTGGCCGCTGCGGGGCTAACAGCGGCTGACAAGTGAGATCTGGGACCTTCGGGGATGGGGTCTGGTCGCTGGGAACCAAGTGTTCGGGATCGCGGCATCTGAGTGAATCTTTTTCTAATGAGGATTGTGGAAAAAGGATGGAGCTGGTTTCTGGGGCGGATGCTTTCTGTCAAGCTTTGTGCTTCCCCTCTTCCCCTCCTGCACGTTTCCTCAGGACGCAGCACGTGAAGTGCTGGCCCGGAGTCTCCAGCCCATAGCTGTCTGTGGGGGAGCGGGTGCAACGTGCTCCGAGCATCCTGGCTGTCAGTGCCTGGTTTAACACTTCCCTGGAGAAGCTGCTCTGCCTTTGCTCCTGGGAGGCTGCGTTAGGGTCAGGGTCCTTTGCTGAATCAGAGTGCTTTCAAAAAACCCACCAAAATTTTGAAGAGAAAAAAAATAAAAAGCTCCACTCTGAACAGGTTTGGGCTTGTATCTAAAACCAAGCAATACGATTCAATCCTCTTATTCTGGGAGGAGATAGGCATGTGTGAAAATGTTTGCATGTCCTTCTGTACTTGCCCAGTGCGTGGTGCACGCAGAGCCAGATGCAGCGGTTGCTGCGGTGTTGGCTGAGCCCAGCCACAGGAGCCGGCCCGTGAGGCTTGGCCAGGCCGTGGCTCTCTGCCCGTGCCCGGTGCCTCCTCTCGTGTGTGGCCAGCGGCAGACACATGAACATTTGGCTTTTCTCTGCTGTTTATTCTGACTGCGAGCAGATAAAAGCAAAGCGAGCTCGGGCAGTGGGTGGTGCTGCTGCTTGGCCACCCGGGTCCCTCCTCACGCAGGGGATCTCTGCCCATCGGGAGCCGGCAGCTGCGCGTCCTGCGCTGCTGTGTGCACCAGCACTCGCTGTCCTGGCTGCTCGGGGATGTTAGCAGAGGGCGGGTGGGGATGAGCACCTTGGCCTCTAGGAGAAGAGAAGCCAGGTGGGGACTTTGCTCCGGCTCCTGCTGGGGGTCCTGCCCGTCCTTCTGGCCAGCGCTGCCCCTGTGCTGCCAGGCTGTATCTGCGTGCACACTGCCCTGCCTCCGAGGGTGAGGAGTGCTCGTGTAGCACCAGGAAGCAGAGATGGGAGCTGGTAATCTAAAGGGAGGAATGCAGAAAGCAGTGAAAATGGGGTGAAAGTAGGACAGAGCGTCTGGTGGCTCGAATGAATCATCAGTCAACTCTCACTTCTGCTGCTTTATTTGCTTTTCATGCAAAGAAATTAGTGTCGGCTGCATTTTCCTTGCCAGTTTGGGTGCCCTGAGCTGTGGAAAGGGAAAGGGCAGCGCCGTGCCTGGGTGGGCGCAGGTCCCGTGCTGTGCGGGCCAGTAGTTGGAAATGGCCCGTCCCAGCCGCCCGTCGCTTCTCTGAAATCTGGGCTTTGCCCTCGCGGCAGCGCTGGCTGCGGGGCTGAGATAGGGACGGCCCCGTCCCCCAGCAGGGAGCTGCAGCTCCCCGCGGCCGTGCTGGGGCCGTGCTGGGCGCTGCTGCCAAGCCCACTCCACACACGGCGCCGGGTGGGATGGCGAGCAGGTGCCCCAGGTGGGCTGCACTGAGTCCGAGCACCAGCAGTGCTCGGGATGTCCTTAGCCAGAAATAGATTTGGATTGTGTGTGTGTTTGTTTCTTTGCTCTCTCTCTTTTGTGCCTAAAGATAAGGCAGAGCAGGGCCTGTGCTGGAGCAGGCAGCGTCTGCCCTCACCTCTGGCTCTGGGACAGACAGGGGCAGCTCAACGTGGCAGCGTGTCCCCCCCGGCCGGAGCCCAGCACGCGGTGCCACGGAGCACGGGGAGGGCATGGGCACGTTGGCTGACACCGTGTTTGAGAGCAGAGCCGCCGTCAAAAATCACATCCATTTTCTAAAGGGAAAAACAACCTGGGAGATGGGAGCCTTAATGATATCCTATTTTCTTTATGGACAGAAATGACTCCTAATGGGCACAAGAGCTGCTCTCTTGCTGAGGTACCCTATAATTTAAGAAAAGTCGAGACGGGTCTGAGGGGCGTTGGTGAGGCACAGCTCGGCGGAGGTCGGTGCTCCCCTTGTTCTCCTCGCCCCTGCAGTGAGGATGGGGCAAGGCTGCGGGGGCTGCCCCCGGGCTGGGGGCACCAACTTCGTGTGCAAGAGCAAAGTGTTTGCAGGTGGGGAGCTGCACCCTTGGCCCCAGGGCTGCCACCATTGCTTGGTAGCTGGAGTGGTCCCAACCCGTGCCAGCCAGAGACCAGCAGCTGGTGTGTGGGTGCTGCAGGGCAGGACGGGCTGGAGGGGTCGGTCGCTGCTCGTCATCTCTCCGTGGGCTGGTTGCCTGGCTCGGGGTCCCCTGCCTCGAGCAGCATCGCAGAGCCGCGGGCTGTGCGTCGTGTTGCACAACGCGCCTTGTGCGGGTGGCACCGCCGAGGCTGGGAGGTGGCGAGCCAGGGGGGTGGGCGGGCAGCGAGCGGGTGCAGCCGAGTCAGGGGGTGCTCGCCCCAGGGCCGTCCCAGGCAGGGCGGCAGCGGGGCAGAAGCCAGCCAGGCTGGTCCCAGAGCTGGCAGCGGATTTACCAAATCCAGCCGGCCCCAGCGCCGCTCCCTATCTGCGGTGCGCACACGGCTCTGTGCGCCCCTTCGGGGAAGGGTGGTTATCGCTGCCGGCCTCCCCCGGAGACACCCAGCCCTGCGCCCGCGCAGCAATCCTCTGAGCATGTTTCAGAGCGTGCTCGGGACGGAGGAGTCTTTCCCAGGAAGAGAGAGGTGCTGTCAGCTGTAAGGACTTGGGGTTTTTCAGCTGTTCAATCTGGTAAGCTGAATTTGTATAAAATGTTAGGGGCAGGTCTTCTGTGGGGAAACCAGCGCAGCTCCACTGATGCTCCTGAGACGTGGCTTGGTGTTTGGTTAGATGTTTTCCTGTTGGTGGCTTGCCATAGATATTTGGGTTTATTTTTGGGTTTATTAATGCAAAAACCCAAGCTATAACGCGGAGGCAGTCAGCTGGGATTCTGCGATTTGAATGCGGCTTGCAGGAGACATCGGACGTGGCGCAGTGGCGTGCTCTGCTGCTGCGTGCTGCCGAGTCCCATATGTTAAAATGTTGTTGTTGCTATCAAAACAACCTTCACATATTTAAAGCTAGATTATCCACAATTACATCTGCCCAGAGGACTTAGCAACCCCACGTGGGTCTATTTTTAGCTCTGCTTCAGAAGTAATAAACCATGCTGGTTTATATATCTCCTTCCTCCTGCTATATTTATAACTTGTCAAAATAGGAGCTGTTTGCAGACAATCAGAAGGATTGAAAGAGTATCAGCCTTTTAAAAGCAAATATTGTTGTAACGGGGGGAGGGATGTTTAATGGCTGGAGCGATAAAGGCACCATCTGGCTACGGATGTGTGCTCCCAGGCGTCCTGGTTTGCACAAGGACAGGGTGTTCTGCAGGAGCTGAGCATCCTGCCCAGCGTGCTGCGGGGACCCTCGCCCTGCTGCTCTGCACCCGTGGCTCAGGGGCGCCGCTTCCTCGCACCGCCACCGGTGTCCCCACGTCCCCGCGGCCATGCCCCCGCGGCCGTGCCCCCATGCCTGCTTGGCTGCTGGGGTGGGTGCACTTCGGGAAGCCTGGTGCCCTCCTGTGCCCAGCGTCCTGAGCAGGATTAGGGCAGCGCTGGGTGTGGGAACGCAGGTGTGGCTTATTCCTGACGATTATTTTGTTAGTTGCTGCACTGCTCCCACTGGTCGTTGCTCTTCCCTCTGCTGAGTGGGATCCCAGCCTCTGGCAGCCCGCGGGGCCTGGCCCCGTGGCCACCACGCCGGGAAATGTCCCTCTCCATCTCCGGAGCGTTATTTCCAGCGGGGCTCATAATGTGCAGTGTTATCCTCAGTTAGCAAACAGGCAACAGCCAGCTGAGCCCATATGATATTTGAGATCCTCACATCTTTAAAGCCTCTTGTAAAAGGCTGGGGCATCTCAGGCTCCTACCTAGAAGAGATGTAGAGGCTTGGCAGGTACTTGAATAGGTTAGGGTTGTATTATGAAACCTCTGTGAAGACTCAAAGGTCACTCCTTTCAAACACAGTCCTCTCTTATTCCTCTCAAATGTTACCAGTGTCACACACCAAGGACTACGACAGCTCCTTCCTCATAGAAGCAACTTGGTGTTAATCCTCTCCAATTTGGAAAGCTGAGCTCGATGTTCTTTTCACTGAGATGACGTGGGTTGTACTTCTTGGTGACGTGTTAATAATGACCAGCAGTCTCGGCTTGACTGGGAGCTCGGGAGTGGGAAGAATGTTCATCGGATCTTCAGCAGCGCTCCAAAAATCGAGTGCAGCTGTACCAGCTGAATGGTTTGCTCCTCACCTGCGTGTTAAGCAAGAGGGAGGTATACTGCCAGGCAAGAGAAATGGGGTGCGGTGATAACAAGTCCAGGATCAAACCGGGGGTCTGTGTCCGTTTTCCTCTCCCTGGCAGTGCTCGGGCTGGGAAATGGTGTACAGCAGTCGTGCTCCTTCCTTTGGGAAAGGGCAGCTCCTGCCACGTATGGCTGTGCCTGGGGCTGCCCCCGGTGCTCCAGGCATGCCTCCTCCAGGGCTCTTGTTCCCGTTTGATGAGGTCGAGCAGTGTGAGGGCATTTAACAAGGAAAATGGCAGTTTTCTAGCTACTACCTACATCATATTCTTTTTTTTTTTTTTTTTGATTCAGGGCAAGAGACAAGGAAAAAGCCATAGAGCAACAGAAACCAGTTTCTGAACATGATTGACTGGAGCGCACTCCCTGTTGTGGGGATGTGTCATTGAGATAATACCTGTGTTTTACCTCCACAAATTACGTCTTTTCACTTGCTCACATCAAACAAATTGTCAGATGGAGACAGTAACTGAGTTACTGGGATCCTTGGGGGGCGCAGAGGAGTGGGGAGCGCTGCTCGGGCTGGCTGCGTTCCCCATGGTGCAATCCCCCCATCACCAAGCACCCGCGTGTCTCCCAGGGTCCCCCGTGGGCTGCGGAGATGGGACTGAAAAATGACTCCAGGGTGGGTGCGTGTCCTGCCCAGGGGGCTAGGGCCGACGCGAGGGCTAGGGGTGCTGGTGGCTCTGGAAGCACTGGGCACGTTGCTGGTGTTTGTTTGCTGTGCATCCTGAATCTGGCTTTATTAATGATGTTAATGATAAATGATGCCATTTAGTTCACTGATTTGGTAGTGAAATTCAAAGGAACTGCTCGTACTGTAAAGACTTATTTCCTCTGCTAATCTGATCTAATTTAATTTAACGCTGAAATCTTGAAACTTGTTTATTCAGAAAGCCTTCATTCATAGCAAAAAATACCCCAAATTATCAAGAATATGATTTCCATTTAATTGCGCTGCTGTTGTGGGGATGACAGTGCTGTGCTGCGTTTCACCGAGCTAACGCGGCACGCTCACACGGGCGCTGCAGCGGGCAGGGGCTGGCGCTGCCCCGGGGTCTCGGCTCCAGCCCGCGTTGTGCACCTGGTCCTTCTCCTCTCTGCTGCTGATCCTCTGCCTGGCCCTCGGCAATTCGCTTTGTCACCCTGTGCTGCCGTTTCCCTGTCCACTGAGTGGCTTTGATTTATGATGTGCTGGTTGGCACTGCAACGTGCCGAGGAGTCAGCGCCAGCGCTCGGCTCTGCTCGCAGAGGCTGGAAGGCGGCCTCGGCACCAGAACACGGGTCCTGGGATGTGTGGTGGGAAGGTGCCTTCTGAAAGCTTCTTAGCAAAGCCATGGCTTTCTGGAGGCTGCTGAAGAGGGAATGGTTACAAAAGTAGTGTCACGAGAACCTGCAGATATATAAAAATATACAGGTATCTGCAGATATATAAAGTTATCTATAGATCTTCTCACATAAAAGCGGACGCCGCTGTCAGCCCCTGGACTCTGAGGGACGGTTTTATACTGAAGGCAGACCGGAGAACTGAATGCTCCCATCCAGCCCTGAGGTGTTCGGATCTGGAGAGTGTCGCTGCAGCAGCTATGGGTGAAGAGTTCTGCCCTCGTTGGCTTGGCCTCGCTCAGTCTGCAAGGTTGTCTTTGCAAGTCGTGATTGTAATTTGGGTAATCTTCCTGGGCTGCACAAACCTGTCACGCCACAGGCCACTGAGGCTCCTGGGGCAGAGACAACAGCTGCGTGTGACTAATGAGTCCCCAGAAAGGCGAAACGTGTGCCTGGGGTGACGCTCCGTCCTGCGCAGGACTAATTGCACGGGCCGTGGCTGCCCGGGGGGGCTGGCAGCCATCGCCCTTCTCGCTCGGCTTTTGCTTCTCGGGTGCCTCCCTGGCCCCACTGGCAGCTGTGGCCAGCGGCTGCGTCCGAGCGGGGCGACCAGAGCACGGCACCGAGTGAGGTGCATTTGCTCGTGGCCTGGCACGTGTCCTGGCGGCGTGGTGCCGGCGGGTGGCACAGCAGGAGGTGGCACGTCGTGGCTGGCACTGGAGCAGCGGGCGCAGAACCGACCTCGGTGCTTGGGCAAATAGCCACCGAGTCGACCTCCTGCTGGCTCTGGTACGGGTTGTGTTACTTGGGCACGGATAGCCACACGCTGTGAAATCCACTTCCCGTCCTTTGTGCTCAAAGTTTATTCCAAGGTGATAAGACAAATTCATTTTTTATCGCTGTGCTAACACAGATATATCTTAGTTTGTATTTTGCATGCCTTTGTGATATGCAGCCACCATACAGGGCTCATGGGATCGCCCCTGTGGGAAAGCATCCAGCTGGGTTTCGTAACTGCTGATCCCCCTTCCAGCCTGCCTGGTGCTGGCAGTCGGACCCCATCCTGGCATACAGGCCCATGTTCCAGCAGTTCTGATTATCTCAGTTTGAGTGCTCCAGCAGATGACAGCCCATTTCAGGTGCATTTTAAAGTCAGATTAATAGCGCAGTGTAGCAGCAGTGGCACGGTGCTGCTAATCTTCTGCGCACTGCAGCGATTATCCGCTTCCTCGTGATGCGCTGGGGGCTGTACAGGCGTGAGCAGGGATGGGACAGGGCAGAGATGCTGCTGACACTGCTGTCAGCTGCCGCTCCTCTGTGCCTGCTCTGGTCACATGGAAATGGCTACATGATTTGCAAGAGCTGGGATCTCTTTGCAAGCAGCAGAAAACAGCTAATTGCCTTGAGTAAAGCACCAACGAGTGACTTGCCTGGCTCTCTGTGTGGAGCAGAAACAAAGACAAAGCAGCACTTCCAGGAGGGCTGAACGTCTGGGTTCCCAGAAAGGACCAATTTGCACCCCTGTGGTTAATCAAGTGCCATTTCTTGTCCTTTGCTGAAGCTGAAATTGCTTCTTGACTCTGCTCCGCAGGGCACAAAGGGTCTGTGCGTGAGTTCGGGTGTCTGCCAGCATGGGAACACACTGTGCCCGGCCGGGAGCAGCGCCCACCTCACCGGTGCTCAGCTCACCTCCGTGGTGCTCAGCTCACCTCCGCGGGCCGGCTGCTGCACAGCCGTGGGACAGGCAGACACTGCTGGGGCCCAGCCAGCCTGCACGGATGGTCAGGGCAGGGAAATGCAGGTGTTGCAGACCTCTGGGGGCTGGCCATTGCTATGGCTCTTTATTATTATTGTTGTTGTTATATTTATTTAACTGATGCCTGATCTGAGGTGTTAGGAAGGTGCTTTCAGTGCTACCGACCACTCATCTCACCTGTTTGCCCTGCAAATACGGAGAGGGGTCTCATGAGGTGCAGTGAAAGAAGTACACCACATCTAGAGAAACTGTGGCTTGCGTGCAGAGGTGTGTGGGCAAAGCGATGCCAGCTCTGGGTCCTTCTAATCCCCGCGTTGGTTTTAGGTCTTTTGCGATTGCTTTTCCCACTGAGGTCTCTTCTCTCCAAGCCTCTGCAACCACCAAACGGGTGCCCGCGTGCACCAGTGTCGCTATCTGCCCATCTAGCCTCCTGTCTGCTTCCTAGCACTTACGCACAGCTTATCTGAAGTTCTGTTGATCTTCAAACACCGCCGCTGCGCTCATGCGAGTCCTGTTCTATTTTTAATGGGTACCGATATCTGACCGGGCTTTGGCTTCCCTGCGAGATGAGAGGTCGTTCATTTGTAATGAATTTTTGTTCTTTCATTGCAGCTTTGATTGCTTTCCCTGTTTATTTCCTGGGAAGGCTGATAATTGCGCTGTGGAGATGAAACACCGTGGGTCCCGCTCAGCTGAAGTCAGGCAAAAGGTCAACGCGTGTGCGCGTGTAACGGGGGGGTGCTGGGCTGCCCGCGGCTCCCGCTGCAGCCAGCCGGATGCGTTTGGTTTCCCCGTCACTGCGGTGCCCCGGTGCAGGAGCCGTGGAACAGGGGGGCCGGGTGGCATCTCAGCCCCTCGGGCCCAGGCTGCTGCCGGTGCCACGGGCTGTGCCCTGCTCTGAGCTGGGCAAACGCTAGCTTGCACCGCACGTGCTGAAACGCCGAGGCCGCCTTGTCTTCACCCGCTGCCTGGGCTGCCTTTCACCAGCAGGCAGTGGAGGGCGCGGAGGCTGCGGTCCCTCCCTCACAGCTTTCTTTGCTTGCTTTTGACCAGGTGACCTTGTGTCAAGAAAACAACTGAATTGTGTTTTCTGCTTTTATTAAATCTTTCCATTCGGAGAGGGCTCAGCTGGGTGTTGGGCGCAGCGGCCTCCTCCCGGGGGCCGAGGGGCTGTGCAGACTTGGCAGCGTTTTGATGCGCCTGGTGCACACCGGCCTGGCTGGTGTGTGGTGGTGGTGCAGGCCTCGGCCCGAGCCGCCCGCAGGCCCGGAGCTCAGCAGTGACTCCCGGATGGCGTTGCCTCGGTCTCTGGTGCAGGCTGCTGTGAGCGGCGGGGCTGGGTGGGTGCTGGGTGGGTGCTGGTCACACTCGCGTGCAGGCTGCACCATGGCCTTGGGCTCCATCAGCTGGCACGAGCCAAAGGGGAGCTCCTTGCCTTCATCTGGGCCGCGCCTCACCTGCGCCTGCTCCAGGGACTGGGGCAGATCTTTTCCCCAGTGGTGGAAAATCGCGGAAAGAGCCGCGCGGTGCCCCGTGCAATGCCGTCCGGCTGCCCCAGTCCCGTGGGCTGCTTCGCAGATCCTGGGGCTGTGCTTTTACAGCCGTGGCATCTACGTGAAACGCTCCAGCCAGCCTAAGACTGCTGCAGCAAAAGTCTTGATCTTCGATGACCTTGATCCTCGTGTAACAATGCGCGTCTGGTTTTTGAAGAGGGTATTGAGCATCAGAATGGCAGGGACTATACCCAGAACAAAAACAGGTTGGAAGTTTTCTTGTCTAATTGGTGGGTTTTCTGTATCCAGCTGTAATTTGAAAAGTAATTAAGCTTTCCCAAAGTCACCTTTTACTGCTCTCGATGCATATGTCAGTGCCTGAATGGTTGCTCTGGGGATTTGTCAGCTCCGGATGCATAGGGATGCTTCATCTGAAGGGAAAAATACATATATCTGCCTCCTGTTTTCTTGGTATTTTCCGTATGTCTTTCTAACTGAAGCCATAAAATAAATCTCTAATCAGATTACTTAGGGCTGGATGTAACATAATCTAAAGCTCTGTTTCTCATGATACTTCTCTTAAACCTGGATGCAGTCTTATCCTCTTTCTGCAGCACATTTTGAAATGCTATAATCGCCTTCCCCCTAGTTTGCAAGCTCCAAAATCTTTTCTTCTTACGCCAGGAAAATAGGAATGTGACTGCCCCTTTTGCAGAAGATTGATTACTATTCCTGTCCTTCGGTCTGCGCTGCTGGTGCTCTCCTTTTGTCCCTCTGCTCCGTGGCGCTGGAGGTGCGGGCAGGGCAGGGGCAGTGCATGGTCCCTGTCCTGCGCCCCGGCTGTGTGGCCGTGCCCCGGGGCAGGGCTGGCCGGGGGGCTCTGGGCAGGGGGGTGTTTGCAGGGTCTGGCCGGGATGCTGAGGGGGCTTTGCTTGCAGAGGCTGTGCTTCGCGTTTGAGGAAGAGAAGGCTCTGACACCGTGATGTAAAATGAAGCCGTCTTGTTTGCTGAGGGGTAGCAGCTGTGTGGCAGTGAGGATCTCAGGCATCCGCTGCTCCACCGCTCCCCTCCCTGGCTCTCCAACCCCCCGCTCAGCTCCCCGCGATGGGCAGGGGCGAGCACCCAGCTGGGGGCTCAGCGGGTGCTGGGGAGGCTCGGGCCCGGGACCCCCGGCCCTCCTGCGGCACCACCACTGCTTGGCACATCTCGTGTATTTATGGCGCTGCCCCTCGCGAGCGAGGCGGCCGTAAATCCCTCGCTGGGGAGGTGCAGAGGGCTCACGGGCCGCATCCTGCGTCGCCTGGCGGGGCAGCGCCTGGCCACGGGCCTGCCTGCAGAAGCCCTGAGTCACCGGGGCTGGGCTGCTCAGGCCGCGGGTGCCGGGGCCCTGGCCGGCGTTCCCCGCTGCAAATGCGCTCATCAGCAGCTGCGGGAGGTCGATAGGCGGCTCTGGGCAGCCTGGGCAATTCAATCTCACTGAAGAATTAACACAAAAGCCAAAGCTATTCCGTAAATGTACAGCTTTTCAATAATATTAATCATATAACTTATTCAGGGGGAGGTTCTGTAATATTGGGAATGAAGGCTTGGTCTTGTCACAGTCTGGTATTTTCAGATCCTTCTTTCTTAGCAAAGCGTCCAGAATAAAATGCCAAGCGTTGCATAAATGATCTGGCCACCCAGGTGATTTATTAATCATGGCGTATAATTGTTCCAACCTGAAATGAGTTCTCTCCAGCCCCTTGGGATTCAGTTTTGTAGTTAGCTGCAAAACTGTTTTCTCTGAAGCAAAAACGTCAGGGCAATTTTAGAGAGAGATTTATTTCTTCATAAAACAGTGGCAGCTGCTTAACTCAAAGGTTATTTAGTCGCTGTCGAGGTAACATTGAATGCTTACAGGAAGGACAAAGGCTCGGGGGAGCCCAGAACGGCCGGCTGGGGCTGGGAGGCATCCCCGAGCTCCCTGCTCCAAGCTCCAGCACCAGGTCAGCTCGGCCACCGCTCCATCCACCCAAGGCCGGGGAGCTCCGTGGGTGGGAGCTGGCAGCCTCCCTGAGGACTGCTCCAGGGCTGAAGCAACCTCCTCGCTTTTCCTAATTTCCAGTCTAAGCCTCTCAAGCTGCAGCGTCCCGTTTTATAAGATGTCTGTTCGTTGTAGTGTAGACACCAGCCGGAGGGTATTCTCTGGGTGCTGGCCCTGACTGGGTGTCCCAAACCCTCAGGGGGGTGATGCTGTCTTTGCATCAGCACATAAAACAGAGGTGTCCGGAGTCACTCCGGCCCCATAGAGCCCCCAGCTGCAGGCAATGCTTCTGCATCTCACCGGGATGCAGGCAGAGCACTTGCCCCTTGCTGCAGCTCTGGCTGAAGCACCATCAGGGCAGTTTGACGGGATCGTCTCTTAAAAAGAGTAAAGGATGAACTGAGGACACACAGCACATCCGTACGCTGCAGGAGCCTACGCTCCGGCTTTGGAGGCAGCAGGAGACTTGGCTCTGCTCCCAGGTCAGGGTGCCCCGGGGCTCCCGTGCCATGCAGCTCACCGTGCTCATGGCTCACCATGCCGGTCCTGCCGCTACTCCCCCATTTGCCAAGCAGAAACTGTTCTCTGGGTGCATGATGTGCCATTTCTTTGCAAGGACAACCTGCCAGGGGTGATGGGTGAGAACAGCAGGCACTGGGGAAGGAAGGCTTCCCTGCTATCCTGCCCTAATCTGTCCTGAAGCCTTTTATCAGACAGCAGAATGTAAGACATACAGGGCGGCTTCGCAGCCACCACAGGGACAAGCGCTGTTCTTGGGAGACGTTCCCCGGTCCCCATTTACCTGCATCATCCACGTGGCTGAGCAGCACTGAGTGCATCAGTCTCGCTTCCCTGGCCATCGCTACCAAGGACGCGCATCCCAGGCGCTGTGCAGGTGAAGTGCTGTGCGCTGCCCGGAGGGATGACTGGAAGCCCTCTTGGGGAATGGAGCTGGAGGTGAATTGGAGCCCAGGGGCTGCGTCCAGCTCCCTTGCTGCCTGGCTCCTGTCGGGAGCCTGTGCTGCCGCTTTTTTCTTGCTAATGTTTTGCCCCTGGCTGTGGTCACAAGGACACATCCTAAAGATGCTTACTGTGGCATTTGCTCACTCAGCCTTGTAAAAGAAGCTGTTCTGGGAAATAAATCTGCTGGCTGGGGGGTGCCTTCGCCTCCTGGTGTGGGGGCTGCCCCGGCCGGAGCTGTGCTCTGTGCTGCCGGCACAGGGGAAGGGGCTTTGTGGCACCTGCTGCTTCCTGATCCGGTCCTTTGCTGCTCTTAGGGTAGAGCCAGTTAGAAATAAAATGTTTAACCTTTTTTAACCTTTTAACTGGCAGCTTGTTTTGCCTGGGGTAGCAGGGCAGCAGGGGGGGCTCCAGGGTCTCCACCCCAGCTGCTGCTGCGCAAGGGAGCGCAAGTCCCCGGCACGGCCAAAGCTGTGGTGTGAGCTGCTTGATGTGAGCTGCTGCCTCCCTGCCCCAGCCTTTGCCCCAGGCAGCCCCGTCTAGCCCCTTGCCATTAATTATCCTGCCCTTTTCCTATAAATTACAGATCAGATGCAAACAAAGTCCAGAAGAAATTGATTACAACAAAGACTCATTTGCAGTATTTGGGTGGAGAAGAAAATATGGCTAAGTGTGTCTACTTAAAGTGATTCTCTATTTCCAAATATGAGAGAATTGAACATCTTTAAAAATCAATACAAAGCCACTTCAGCATAAAACAAGAGAAGATTAATACTTAACTTGTCTGGAAATGGGGAAGAGAGACAGTGGAAGATGTCTCCAGAGACAGAGAGAGACTCAATGAAATTTGAAGCTGCTTGTTTAATGCGAGAGGTAAAAGGTTTAAAATTAAAACCCCTCCCCCTCCATTAAATGAAAGCTAATGAGGTGCGGCAGAATTGATATAATTTGGCACGGGAAATGGGTTCTATTTTCTTTTCTTTCTTTTTTTTTTTTTTTTTTACTATGTCTCAGAAATTTGTCAGACTGATGATTCTGCTTGAAAGGAAGCAGACAGATATTTTCTGCAAGAACAAAGGGATTTGTTGGTCCAACAAAAACTTTATTAAAAGGCTTCACAGTGCGAGTTAAGTGCTCTTTCAGTGAGAATGAAGGCGGCATCCTGGTTTAATGTACCTTTTTCCTCCTATCCATGCACATCCTCTCACCCACTGCACGTGGTTTGGCATCATCTGATGCTGTCCCAAGGAGGCGCACGTTCCAGGGTGCTTTGAGAACCGGTTGGTTTTTCGTTTTGGGAAAGTGGACAACTCTACACCTGTTGAAATCACTGCATCTCCAGCTGCTGCAGGAGAGGCCGTTCTGCTGCCCCAGCCTTCCCAGGGACCCACCCAAGATCTGTTAAAATATTCAAGTATTAATCTTTGCTATAAGTTTAGATCTCAGTGCTTTGCAGAGCTGTGTGCTGTGTAGGTGAATACAGATGGGGTGGCCATGACTGTACTGCAGTCAGGTTGTTCTGGGGTTGAATTGATGTGGCATACTGACAGAAATATTGTTCCACGTACTTTTTATCTGCCTTAGAGTGGAATGCATAAAGAAATGGCTATGAAGATGTTGGGGATTTTTGTTGAATTTAAAGAACACATCTGATTAGAGATTGTGCAGAAATATTTAGATAGAAAAGGCCAGAGCTAAGGTGGTATTGATCACCTGGAGCACGGCGGTAGGGAGGTGGCAGGCAGGAGGAGGCAGCGAGAGTGGCAGATGTGCTCCATGGCCTTTGCGAGCTGTTTGCTCCTGAGCAAACACATTTGTCAGGGGCTCTTCCAGGAGAGCCCCACGTGCTGTTAATAATTGACTGCCCATCCGAGAAGGTTTGCAGGCAGCTCGTGCTCCGTGTCCTGGTCGAGGTGGCCATCGGACGCCGTGCCTGCCCGTGGCAGGGTCCCTGCAGAAGTGCTGACCTGTGCTGGGGACAATTTGCTGAACTCCTCTCCGGGGGTCCGGGTCTCCCTGGTACCAGGAGATTTGTGCTCTCCCTGCTTTAAGGCCAGGCTGAGGAACAGACCCAGAGGAACGATTTCATGGGCTTGGCCACACGTGCAATAGGATTATTATGACTTCTCTGAGGCTGGCTGCAGAGATGCAGAGCACCGGTGGGTTTTGGGCAGATGCTGATATTTCAGTCCTGTGGAGGACTAGAGTTTTGTGTCTGTGTTCTCGTACCCTATATGCCTAAAGCATGGACTGCATTTTCATCCCTCTAAGAAGGAACACGTTCAGAGTGCTGTAGCTGGTCCTGCATCTAATTCCCATGAAAATCCCACTAGCGAGGAGGAAGGTGAGGCGGGAGGTGAAGGGGAGGAGGGCAGAGAGACCCGGCTGCTTCATCACCATGGTGACAGAGACTTCCAGGGAAAGGTGCTGGGCTTGTGAAGTAGATCATCGACAGTTTACTTAATAAAAAAATATATGTGTGTTGCCTGGAAGAAGTGGTGTGCCGGCTCCCCCACATAAGAGACAGGCTGGAGGGCTCGTGCTCTGTCGCACTGCTCCCAGCCCTGGCTCTGAGCAGCTCTGCAGCAGAGGGACCTTCATCCCTGGCACGAGCACGGCTGGAGCCTGGCTTGGACCAGCCTGGAGCTGTCCCATATGGGAAAGGCTACATAATGTCTGCAAAAGGCAGAAGGAAAAGTTTGTAAGGCAGGAAAAAAATCCTTCGCACAATTCAGATTTTGAAGGGGCTGTGACGTAACTCCGTCCCCCTAAATGCTGAGGAACCCGCGGTACGGGTGCCCACACGGGCTGTTTTCAGCAAAACCTCAGCAGCAGCATAATCCAGCCTAGTTGTGACATTAGAGCTCGGCCCCAGGAAAAGGGCTCCCGCTCGCCGCGTGTCCCCGAGCCCCGCTGCCGGAGCCCCGCTGGCGGCGGTCCCCGAGCCCGTTCTGCCGAGCGGGCGCCGTCCCTCGGGGCATCTCCGGGGCGCCCCCCGCGCGTCCCCGCCCCGCTGCCTCGGGCGCTCGTCCCGCGCCTGTGGCCTCGGGCGGGCCGGGGGGAAAAGGGGAAAAGGGGAAAAAGGGGGAAAAAGGAGAAAAGCGGGCAGCGGCCGCCGGCACCCGCCGCCCGCAGCCGTGCCCGACGCTGGGGGCGGCGCGGCGGGCGGGGAGCGCGGGGGGAGGCGCGGGCACGGGGAGGCGCGGGCACGGGCACGGGGAGGCGCGGGCACGGGCGCGGGGAGGCGCGGGCACGGGCGCGGGCGCGCCGCCGTCCCGCAGGTGCCGCGGCGGGGCCGGGAGCCGGGCGGCGGGCGGCGATGTCCCGGGCGGCCGGCAGGATGCACTCCAGGCGGGCCGGGATCCGGGCGGCCGTGGTGCTCATCGGGCTGCTGCACAAGTCCAGGAGGCAGAACAAGGAGAAAAGGTAGAGCCCGAGCGCGGTGCCTCCCGCTCCCCGCGGACGGGCTGAGGGGCGCGCTCTGCCCTCGCCGCTCGCCGGCGAGGTGCCGGCGCCGGGGAGAGGGCTCCGGGCGAGCCGGGGCGGGCGTCGGCTGCGCCCTGCTCGTCGCCGTTCCTGGGACAGAGCCGGGGGGTGCGCCCGCAGGGTTCCCCCGAAGCCGGACGGCGGGCGCAGGGTGACCGCAGCCTGCCCGCGGCGCTTCTCGAGCCGCTGCCGGGCGCACCGACGGGCGCACGGCTTGTGCTGCCGCCGCCTCGCCGGTGGACCCTGACCGCCCGTTCCTGTGGCTGCGCCAGACCGAGGAAGACTGTTTTCTTTCGGGGATCGTGGTGTTCGCAGAACTGCTTTAACTCAGCTTAACAGCTTTGTCTCTTTGCTGAGGAACAGCTGACAAATGGTTTCATCTTTCATTGACTAAGCCGCGGATTGTACTTTATGTTCAACTTTGTGTTTGGAGGAAATAGCCTGTTTGCAATATTGTGTTAGCTGGCATCTGCTCTGCATGGCTCCTGCTTTCTCCCCGCACTTATTAGTGTGAGTGGCTCTTTGCTTCAAAGGTTTACCGTGCTCTGATTTATTCTGTGCGTTCTCAGTCAGGGACTTCTCTCTCCTCCAGGACTGTGCTGCTCTGGCAACTTTGTTGTTAAAAATAGTAAGAAATATGCATCCAAATCTCAGAGGCATACATACTTCTGATTTGGGATGGAGACAACATGGGCACTGCTGCAGGTTGATGGCTTCCTTCTCTTTGTTTATTTTTTTCAAGTTGTGATTTTGTAACAAAATCATATGAACGAAGAATTGATTATTTGGAGTCTTTGTTGTAAACTACACAGCCCGTAACAAGAAGCCCTGGTTGTTCCCCGTCTCACCCATAAGTTTTGGGTCACAGGGGCCCATTTTCTGGTGCTGCTGCCGTAGTTGCTTTGCCTCGGACAACAGGTGCGTTGAGAGCAGGATTTCAATGATGCTTTTGCGGGTGGGCTTTCTGCGTAGCTTGTGTGGTTGCTGCTGTTCAAGGACGTTTTCTTCTCCATTGCTGGGGCCTTAGGTAGACCATCAAAGCTGAATGGATGGAAATAAACAACCCGCTGGTTTTGGTGGTGAATGAACAGCCCAGGAGGGTGCTCGCCAGAACTGAGCCGTGGAGCAGGTGTAGTCCCCGTCCTCCCCCTCCCGTCCCTCCGTCCCTGCCCCTGGTGGGGGCCCCTCGCTGCCCTGCGAGGCGGCGGTGAAGCCGCGTGCTGTAGTGGGGCGGTTTGAAAAGCGTGCTTACAGGGGCTCTGCTGAGCTCAGCTGAGTCCTGTGGGCATCTGCGCTGGCTGTGTCAGGGGTGTCGGAGTCAGTTTGGGCCAGGATCGTGGGATTTGAACCCTGTGAGCAGCCCAACCGCCCCCTTCGGGTGCTGGCTTCCCATTCCCACGGTCACCTCTTGGGTTTGGGCTCAGTTGGCCAAAGGCCTTCGCTGTCTGTCTTGGAGGGGCTGGTGCGCTCGGGGTCCCCATGCCCTCCCCAGCACTGGCCTGTCACCAGTGGAAGGCCCTGGCCATGGAGCAGGGCTGCAGGGCTGCCACGCTCTGGAGCCCCTTCTCCTGCTTTTCCATGCCTGTGCAGGAGAGGTCCGAGCCCTCCAGCAGGCTGTGCCATGCACCGGGTGCTCAGGGCACGGGCGCCCTGCGAGGCAAGCAGTGCCCACCCCAGCACGGCCCGGCCGTCTGGCCCCGGCAGGCAGGAGGGCTCTGCCGGCTGGAGCGGGGCCGTTTGCAAGAGGAGCAAACCCATCGCCTCCACAGAGGTGAGGGACTGAGGGCTGTTTGCTGTGCTATCTGCAGGAAGAGGCAATGCCAGCCCCTGAGTGTCCTGTAGCAGGCATGTCCCCGAGCGGGGGTCTGGAGGGACCCAGGTCCTGAACTGCTCCTCTGAAGGCTGTCTCTGCTGGAACTCATTGGTGATTCCTGCATTCACCTCAAAATATGGCAGGAAAAGGAGATAGTGCTTTACCAGTCATACAGAGAAGGCTTTTCCCAAAGAGACTCCTTTCCACCAGGTACCAGATTTCTGTGAATGAGCTCAGCATGACACTTGAAGGCTGAGAAAAAAATCTGGCTCTGAACTCTCACAGAATTTGGCCTGTAATGTGGGAGCCTGATTTTTTTTTTCTTTCCCCACCATCACGTTGAGCAGAAACCCTCCCAGTGTAGTTCTTGCTGTGGGGTTTATTCAGGACAGTGAGAGTCATATAGACATCTTAAGGGGAGAACGAGACCCTGAGGAGTTTTTTTTCCTGTCTGCCGTGGACTGAGGAGCCTTCATGGGAGCGATTGTGAGAATTCAGGCAGTGCTTTACGGTGACTGCTTCATCTTATGCAAGCTGCCAGGGCCATCAAAGTGACATAATCTGAAGGAAAAGGAAGGGACTGTTAGCGGTAGAGTCAAAAGGGACTCTGTTCCTCCACCTGCTCTTATTTTCTTTTTTTCCTCCTACATTCAGTCTTTGTTCTGTGTTTGCAATTGAATTTTGCTTTACATGAGCCATATGCAAGTCTGGCAGGATCAGTGGCAGCTGCAGAGTCCCTGGTGGCCCATGTCCCTTTCTTATTAGCAACCCAGCAAAGTGCAGCACAACAAATTGACTTCAGCGAGCTCCCCTTGCAGGAGCGGGGTGATGCTTACCTTGTTCCCTCCGCAAGCCTTCCCAGGCAATCAATCTCCCCATGCCTGCCCTGCTCACTCGAGCTGAAGCGAACGAGCAGCAGTGTGCACCAGCAGCTGGTGCGCGCGGGGCTGCAGCTCCCACTGGGCACGGGGCTGCTCCTGACGCCAGCCCCGCTCCAGGAGTCTCGGGCTCGGCTCAGGGCACTCGTACCCGATCAGGTCCCGTAGCTGCTCCCCTGCCAGTGAGGTGATGCCATGGTGGTTCCCTCCCGCTGGGCAAAGCCGGTGGGCTGGGAGCCTCAGGCCGGGGTGCACCCTGCCGCTCCTTTGCTGGTGTTAGAGGCAGCCAGAAATAAGGCAAAGGCTTGCTGTCACAGCTGTCAGCTCACTGGGTAGTTCAGCAAGGGATACTCCTAGGTACTCCCTCCTCTGAAGTCATTTGGAGTGAAATCTTCGCACTGGTGAAGTCAATTTTAAAATTCCCGTATTTTTTTGGGTGGTAGCAGGGCTTGGGTTCACAAAGACAGCAGCTCGCGTGTTTTTGGCCTCTCCCCACCTTCAGAAGCGCTCCTGTCCCCTGTGCGCCCATGGCACAGATGCCCTGGGCGGAAGCAGTGTCCCTCCGCTGTTGGGAGCTGGTTCTGCATGCGGTTGGAGGCTCTGGTTTCTGGGAGCTGTTCTGTTTAATTTACAAATTATTGAATCAGCTCAGAAATGGCTGCCCAAGGTTCCTTGGCTTGTGTGTTTTCAGGAATCAGATCAGACAATCCTTCTGGTCTTAAAAAGTCCGCGAGTCCCTTGGCTCATTTATCCAACTGCTGCTGGAAATCACTGCTTCCTCTCTGCTCCTGGAAGTGAGATCAGAGAACAAAATTTGTAAGCGATAAAAATCTCTTTCCACCATTATTTGCATATCAAGCGTTACTTTCCTAACGAGACAAATTGGGAAGTCCTTGGCGGGTTGGAAAGGATCCAGATTCCATCCAGCTGCAGGCAGGAGGCTGCTCTTCTCCCTTAGCGCAGAGCAGGACGGGCGGGTGCGCGAAGCGTGCCGTGACCTACTGAAACAAGCACAACGGCAGCGCCCGCACCAGTGCGGGACGCCCTGAAACACTCTCAACAATATTTATTCTTGGTGCAGAGGAGTAATTAAAGTTAAACTCATTTGCAGTTAAATGTCACCTTGCTCTTAGCAGGGCTTTGGTTCCTGCTTGTGTGAGCTGTGCAGTCGGGAAGCCTCTGTGTGCACGCAGATGCGGGCTGGTAACTTACAAATACATAATTAATTGCAAGAAATCTAGACCAGAAAATGCTATTCTTTTTCTTTGCTGACTCTCAGACTTCAGTGAAAGAAAGTAATGTTTCAGGTCAGGGCCAGTCTTAGCCCAATATACAGCCAAGGTAAATCAGGTTATTGGGGAAAGCGTTGCACTGCGGGGGCTCTGCCTGCACCTGGTCTAAGCCCCGGAGCACCCGCAGCTTTGCAGAGCTGTGTGCACGTGGCGGGAGTGCCTGGGGTGGCAGCTGGGCCCAGGCAGCCCCACAGCGGCCGTGCCCGCGGCCGTCCCCTCCCAGGGAGCAGTGACACAGCGGGGACCCCTGCCAGGTCACTGGCTACGGATGGAGCGTGGTGCGGTCAGGCTACAGGGCCTCACTTAAGCTCTTGCTGACGATTTCCAGGTGTGACATCTTAGTGAATTGTCCTTGCTGCTGTTGCAAAAAAAAGCTTTTTTTTTTTTTTCTTTTTTTATTTTTGGTGACTTTTGAGCAGGCGACTGAGGGCCACAGGTCTGGGCACGGCCAGGAGCTCCCCAGCATCTTGGGAGCTGGACCTGGGCAGGGTCATGCCCTGTGCTGGAGGGTGCTGAGCTCCCCCGTGTCTCCTCTGTGACCCGCCAAAGGGGAGGCTCAAACTTAAGGTGGGAACCCAGACCTTAGTTACTGCTGAAATGCTGGGGAGTTTTCACGTCCAGGACTGCAGCTCCACCTCATGTGTTCGCTGTGCTGGGTTCCCAGCCCGTGCGGGTGGCTCAGCTCCTGTGCGGCACAGGGGGCAGGGGCCGGAGCTGCCCGGCACCCCCCGGCTGCAGGAGCCTGCCTGCGCCTGCGCTGCCGGGAGCGTCGGGCTGGGGCGGGCATGAGAGGCAATAGAGGAGCCCGGCCCCTGTGAAAACTTCAGACACTGGGCACTGAATATTAAATAAAAGAAACAGGGAGCAGCTGGCAAGGTGATGCCCATCAAGGACAAAAAATGACGGTTCCAAATATAGAGGCTGTTAATTTACAGGACATCTTTGCTGTCCTTCTCAAGGATAAAGCATCTAGACAGCTGAACTTGTTGCAAGTGGGTGTGCTGCGAGAGATTTGTGTCTCCTTGGGCCAGGTTTCTTCTGCAAAATTAAGCGTAGGCACAAACGTAACCTGCGATGCTCCGAGTGTTTAGTTTACGCAGCATAACAAAAGGTAGAGCTCACCACTTAGCGCGGAACGCCGCGGTGTCAGATAATATGTTGACATCTCCCCTTCCCACGCGTAATTCGTACGAATGCACTGTGTCAGTTTAGGACCTGTCTGGTAAATCAGACGAACAAAACAAAAAGGCGGGATGCATTTACAAGCTTTCATTACACTTCAGAGTGAGAAGAGGAGAGGAAACGTGCACGCTGAGGCCAGCACAGCGTGGGGCCGGGGTGCGCACAGCCCTGGCTCGGCCGCTGCTCCTCTGCAGGGTGCTCGCATCCCCCGGCCCCAAGCCAGGGGCTCCAGCCCAGCGGTCAGCCTGTGCTCCGAGGTGCTTTTGGGTGCTGCAGGAGGGCGCAGAGAGGTGGAGAGCATCGCCGCAGGGGTGCCTGGCTGCCCTGTGGGGTGGAGACGTCTTTAACTGGGAGCTGATGAAACAGATGTAGGGTGTAGAGCTCCTGGGCTCTCCCCCTTACAGACGCTGTGGGCTCTCCTCAGCAGAGGAGCCGTGTGAAGCTCTGTGCCTGGCCTCCCGACTGCTTGATTCCCAGAACGCTCTTCACGGCACAGCACCGCAGGCTGCTTGGCTACTGCTGGGCGGTTGTGTTATTGGTAGCACAACACATCGAGGCACTGAACGGGACATCTTTATCAGAATTTCAGAACATCAGCAGGGTTTACAAAGTTCATGACGTGAATTTGTAGGTGCTTTAGGGCTGTGACAAGGAGTGCTCTGAAGATCAGAGAGACTTCACCTGTCATCACTGCTCCGGGAACTCGCCGATACACAAACGCTCAGAACGAGGGGAAAAGTCCCCACCTGCTCCCCCTTGGCACCCCCAGCTGGAGGGGGCCAGAGCTGCGCGGCAGGGCTCATCCCCGTCTTCGTCAGGAATCCCTGCCGTTGCGCCTGTGTAACTGCATTAAGGTATTTCCTTAATTAGATTTACTAAGTACGTACGATTCTATTTTTTTTTCTTTTTGCCTTCTCTCTTAATTTGCCTAATGAGGAAAATGAAGAAATAGAATTACTAAACTCATGCCTGCATTGCTTTCCGGGAAGCCTCTGCTGTGCCTGGTGCTTGCCCCGGCCCCTGCAGGGTGCCAGCGAGCGGCGCGGCCGAGGCCCTGCCCGCTGTGCGCCCTGCAGCAAGTGGCGCGGGGCCACCCTGGTGGGACACATCCTGCAGCAGGCTGTCCCTCCGCGGGGCGCCCAGGCTGTCCTTCAGCTTGTGCCCGCCTGGCTCAGAGGAGCCCGTGTCCAGGAGGTGCTGCTCCGGAGGATGCTTTCGTCCACCCTGCGATGATGCCAGTGCCAAGGGGTGCCAGGCCGGGGCGAGGCGCACACTGCCCCCCCCCCCCCAGTCGGGTGCTGCCTCCAAGACCTCGTGTTGCGTGACCGACCTTCGACCCTCGGGGTGTGCGTGCCCATTGTGCGAAGGAGAGACAGGTCAGCAGTGGTTGCAGAGGCCATTTGTTCCAGCCATGACGTGCCAAGCCCAGGCTTCAGCTCATAATCATATTACTGTGTCCTTCCCCACCCCATCCTTGCACGGTTTGCTAATTGCAGCTGCAGACTGCAGGCGCTTCAGGCAGGAGATGTTTTCTCGTGCTGGCCTGGAGCAGAACCGGGTGGCAGCGGGCTGTGCTGTGCTGCGGGGGGCTCCTGGCCCCTCCGGGCTCAGGGGCACATGGGGCCCAGCTGTGAGGCAGCACCCAGGGACAGGGGGGCTGCCAGCATCCCCCGGCCACCCTGTGGTCTCCAGCTCTGCAGGGATCCCTGGGGGATGAGCATCCTGGGTGGCTGTGGGGCGCTGGTGTGCTGCCCGGCATCCCTCGTCCGGGTCCAGCCGTGCTGCAGCTGGGGCTCCGCAGGGACCTGAGCCCTTTGCCAGCCCCCAGCCAGCTGTGGTGGGGCCGCGGCGAGCACCCGCTCGCTCTGGTGCAGTCTTCATGTGAGCTCCTGGGGGCCGCTTCGACATGCAGGTGCGCCCTGCACAGATGAAGACATGCTGATCTTCCTCATGGTTCGTTTGTCATCCCCGGAGGGTAATCTCCCCGGGAATTAGGCTGATGGCCCTTGACCCTGTAGCTGACAGAAGAGTGAATCGTGGGCCAATGGTTGCAATTTAACATAACGTATTTCCAGAGCATCAAGGCTAATTACAAACGCCTGCTGGTGAATGGGTTTGTTTTGCTCTCCCTGGAAGTGCAATAGCAGTTCCAGCAGTTTGGCCCCAGAGAAGAAATCAACATGTGATAGAAGAACACGTTGTTAAGTTGTGTGAGTGATTTTATAATACTTAAAATGTGATGCTATGGCAACCTGTTACAAATCCCAGATCAAGTCAAATTATTTGTATGCATCCCCGTAACTTTAATCTCTGTGAGGTCTGATACGTTTTATGCCTTTGAGGTCACTGTACAGATTGGTGCAATCAGCCAGAGAACAGGGTTCAAAGGAAGGAGAGCAAAGATGAGTGGTTGCCTCCAGATCAGCCTGTGCTGTAGTGCCCTAGAAAGTCAAAGAGGAAATAGTAAAAATCTGTCATCCTGGGTGTTTTTTCAGCAGTGGAGTCACGGTGGGTTTTTGGAGCGGAGACTAGGAAGGAGCTCAATGGACAATACGGGCGGACAGAGAATAAATTCTGCTGGTGCCCCTATGTAGTCCTACAGCATTTCAATTCGTTTCTTGCCCTGCAAATCTGGAAAATGTTATTTTATTTTTAAAACGATCTCCAACAGCCTAGAGACATGGCTGTGCAGCACAGCAGAGATGGGGATGGGCTGTGCCTTGATCTCGCAGCGGCCACCCGGGGCAGGAGGGCCCCTGCTCTGCTGCAGCCTGCTGGGGGGCTCTGCCTCTGCGCGTCCCACCTGGGGCTGCGGGGCGAGCCTGGGCACAGCCACTGGTACCTGGTGCTCTTGGAAGAGCTCTGAGGACTGCAACCAGCAATTAATTAGATGTGTCAGAGGTTGGTCCCCCGGCCCCCAGGGCTCAGCTGGCCCTGTCCCCGTGTGCTGGTGGCCGGGCTGGGCTGCAGTACTGCCCCGGGACGGCCGAGCATCGCCCTGCCTCGCGCGGTGATGGTCCATGGCCGTGCCACCCCCTCCAGGGACGGGGCTGTGGGCTTGAACCTGAGCCCTGAATTTCCCCTGATATCCAGCCGCCGTGTCCCTGGCTATAATTTAAGTCCATTATTTCTTGTTCCTTGGTTGTTAACTAATGGGAACTATTGATCTGCGTCCTGTTAGTGCCCTCCCTCTCTCTGTTCACAGCCACTGTAACTCCAGCTCCTTGGCTCCCCTTTCTCCACCCGGATGAGGGCAGGCGGAGGGCTCCGGCTCGCCTCGCAAGGGACAGGCCTTCACCCACTGCCTTGCATCCTCTGCTTCTCTTTGTCTTTTGCATGGGAGATTTGGAGTGGGGGCTTTTAATTTATGTTGTGACGGGGGCAAAAAGGTGTGGGCCGTGACCCAGGTGCAGGGAGGCGCGGGGCAGCTGGCAGGGCCGGGTGCTGGCAGGGCCGGGGCAAAGCCCGCTGCGGGTGCTGGCGATGCCGAGGCAGGGGGCTGGGCCGAGGGGAGGCAGGTGGTAATTCCTGCCACCCCTGCACGCACAGGCTGGGTGCTAAACGCTTCTCTGTGTGCACGTTTGTGTGTGCGTGTGTACATGTATGTGTCTTAACAGATGGAGTTAAAGTCCATCGAGACTGGGAGAAGTCTATTAGCAAAAGCAATTGTACATACAGGCAGAAAGAGCAAAAAGCAGCCCTCGCCAAGCTCTGGCTCAGTCTCTTTCACTAGCAGGGACACATCTGGACAGCCACTCCGTGCTTGCGCAGCGGCAGCAGGGCTTTGCACTCGCTGTTGCCTCAGGGGTCTGGTAGAAAACCAGGTCTGCTCTGGGAGCAATTTGGTAGCACCCTGCAAACGACCTGTGAGCGTGTTCCGATTTGGTAAAAGCGCGATTTCTGCAATGCAGCTGCTGTTCCAGGCCCCTCACCCCCAGCAGGACCTTCTGTGGGTGCGGGGGTGCCCTGTCCATGCCGCGGCTGGCACGGCTGTGCCAGGAGTGCAGGGCAGGGCCTGCCCTTCAGCTCTTCACCGGGAGTGAAGCACGGCTACTGCAGAGCGCTCTCTGAGCATTTTTTTTTGCAAGAGGCTCTGCTGATGTACCGGTGCTGGGTGCAGGCACCCCGTCGCGTTTTGGAGGGGCCTGGTGTGCACCGGTGCCTGGCGCCACGCAGCATCGCCCCACGCGCCGCGCTCTGCCATCCCGGGGCGGGCTGCCATGGGAACAAACCTCGTTACTGTGAGATAAACAGTTGGACATTTTGGCCCAGTTTCTGCAGGACTAACCTGGCAGGGATGAGAGGAAACTAAATTAAATCTCAGATTTTCTGACTCCCAGAGTAGCATCTGGCACTACCACTGCGTGTGACGATTTGATTGTCTGCCTGGGAAGTGATTTTTTTTTAAAAGGCACAGTGTATTTTTATCAAATAATCAGCGGAGGGCTTTGGGTCCACCTTACCAAGGCTGAAGAGGGTTTTGGGTTGCATTTCTGGGCAGGATCTTGGTACAGGTACTTCTCCCCTGCCTTTCCCAGTGTCTCAAGTCCTTGTGAGACCCCCCAAAAGTGCCCTGGTGCCGCTCTGTTGTGGCAGTCCCTTCAGTGGGCCCTCGCCAAGCCCCAGTCTCGTGGAGCCTGGCGGGTTTATGCCAGCGCCACGGAGCTGCGCGCCCGCTCCCCCGTCCGTGGGGTCTGTGGTGCCGAGGTGTGGGGCTGTGTGTGAGGAGCCCAGCCCCTGCAGGGCACGGGGCTCTTCAGAGAACTTTTGTATCACCTTTTTGTGCAGTCGCCTTTTTTTTCTCAGATGTGAGATTATTTTTCAAAGAGAGCATTATGGCCTCTTGGTTTAACAAAAATGTCCCCTGCGTTTCCTTATCTCCTGCCTCTGCTGCTCACTTGCCTCCCAAAACTTCGGGTGCAGGGAGAGCTGACCGGCACTTGTTCTGTTTTGCAGGAAACAGGAGCTGCTGAACAGCTCGGATGTGACCCTCCCGGACCGGCCGCTGTCCCCCCCGCTCACCGCCCCCCCCACCATGAAGGTGAGTGCACGGGCGCCGCGTGGGGGCCGCTGCACCCTCCTGCTGGCGGCCCCGGCGCGTGGGTGCGCCGTCCAGGCGGGGTGCTGGTTTTGGAAACTGAAGCCAGTGAAGAGCAGCACTTCCAACGCAGCAACTGTACCAGTCTGGGCTGTTCCGAGCGGAGCAGAAGTAGGTGGTTTCTGGAGATCAGCCTGCAGCATGTTCAGACACCATCAGCTACAGAGGGGCGTGCGTGCCAATGGGCCTGATCCTGCGCTGCCTGTTACGTTATGCAATCCCGAGCAGTGATGCCAGGCAGGGGGCAAAGCCTGAATGCTGTTACCCCTCTGATCAGCCCCCCAAGCTCCCCTGTGCTGCTCGAGCGGCCGCTTGCCCAGGCGGACCACGTGGCCCTACGGCAGGGCTGGTGGCGTGCCCACCGCTGGCTTCGTGCCCACCACCAGCTCCGTGCCTGCAGGACCCAGCCAGCGTGGCTGCTGGCCCCTGATCTTTGGCCGCAGTGGAGCCGGTGGGTTAAGGGACTCAACTCTTCTGCTGCTGTCGGAGTAACCTGAGTAATCTGTGCAATAAGAGTTTCCAGACAAAGGAAATGGTAGCTCTTCTCCCTGGGTTGCTGCAAAGTATTCAATATGCTGCCACCCGGGAAATTACTCATTAAGCTGGAGAAGATGAGATCGATCAGAGGATTATGTGATGGCTAAGAACCTGGTTAAATGGTTGTCAAGAGCAAGGGGGCTTGGAAATAGAATATTGAGCTGGAGGAGAGTATTAGCAGAGTTTCTCAAGTTTTGGTTCATTTGTACTTTCGTTGATGACCTGGGTGCACAAAGTTGGAGCGAGCTGACAAAGTTCACTGGTGACACGAGGTGTGGCACCTCGGTGGTATTGCAGAGGAGGAGAAGACTCAGTGCTGGGAGACAGGGGGGAGCGGGACATGGGGGTGCGGCAGTGGGGCACATTGGCCTCAGGGCATGGGGCAGAGGCATGACCCTGCCCACGGCGCAGCAGAGGCACAGGGAGGCAGCGCACAACGCACGTGCCTTGTGCCGCTGCTCCTCACACCGGCTCGCCCAGCGTCAGCACGGCGGAGACCTGGCAGCTGGGTCCTGCCTGGAGCCGGGCGGGAGCAGAGCTGGGGCAGCTCGCCTCGCTCCTCCCCGAGGGCAGAGACACCTCAGGCCTCTGCAGCATCCCCCGGCTGCGAGTTTCACAGCTGAGCTGTACAGTGCGAGAAGGTTCATCCTTATGTGCACTTTGTACTTTCTGCTTAATTTCGGGCACAGGCTGCAGACAGCTTGCTGGAGATGCTGTCTTCCTGCAGTACAATGCGTTGCTAATGCAGCTGTGTGAGCAAACTCCTCTTAAGAGCATGGAAGCTCTGCCAACAAAAATGTGTTTTCCTGTTGTAGCTTAAATTCCCTGAATGAGGCAGGCTACAATGGCAAAAACCTCCTTTGCTGGTGTAATTCTATGGTCAGGATTGCCTCCCATCAGTCCTCGGAGGGAGGAATTTGTCTTGCACTCATAATCAGCATAGCTGTGCAGCAAAACTGCGCGCAGACCGAGCCAGCAGGGCACAGCACTGAGCGGCTGTGGGGTAAGCAATCCATCTGTTCCCGGGACTCTCCTGCTGCTCTCCCCGTTCCACCGATGTCGGTCCTGGAGTCTCGAGGGGAGAGGAGAGGGGCAGCGCATGCAGCTCCAGCTGCTGGGCTCGGTGTTTGCGGTGCTGTATTTGTTCCCTCCAGCTGGGGCGGGCAGGGATGCGGCCCCGCAGCCAACTCCGCGTCCCCTCTGCACGGCTCTCCCCGGCTCTCCCGTGTGGCCAGGTCACTGCCCTGCTCCCCGTGGCCGTGCCGGGCATTTCCAGCATGTTGGGACAGGCAGGGGCACAGCACGGGGCAGCCGTCCCCCAGGGTGCAGCCGGCTCAACGCCCGCGCTCCGAGCCGCGTGCCAGCAGCAGAGCGTGCATCCCATCCTCGTGCCAGCGAGGCAGAGGAACAGCCAGCAGATTTCCTGGCTGGACTTCGGCTGGCGCCCGGCAAGGGGAAGCCAAAGCCCCCGCGTTGTTTACCATCCGCGGAGGACACCACGTTTCCCCGGGTGGCTCGACGCTGAGCAGTGCAGCGGTCCCGTTTTGGGGGTTTCCAGCAGCAGTGGTGCCCCGTGGGTCCCGGCTGAGGGCAGCCCCGTGCCCCGTGTGCCTGGCCCTGCCGCGTGGCTGTGCAGGAGCTCACCCTGGGCTCAGCAGCAGCTGGTCCCACAGGGGTAAGGTGTTGATCCCAGGTTTTAACTGAGGCCAGTGAATGTCGGAGCAATTAAGGGAGAAAAAATATCGTGTGGCTTCTGAGGGATCAGGGCTGCTTTCCTTCTGGAGAAGGAAAGGAAAGGCTGGGAGCTTTCTTACACAGGGGCTCTGAAGGCAGGCTTGAAGGGTCAGCATGGATATTTGACCATGGAAACTGCAGGTGATGTACTGAAGTTTTGCCTAAACTTTCTGGAATTAACTCTCTTTGTAAATCTACCAGTGTTTATTTTTTAAATTTGGTAGCTTTTTAGTGGCAGTGCTTTTCCTTTTCTCTCTCCTTTTTGTGAGACGAGAGTGGACTCTCTAAGGGACCAAACCTGTTTGCTCCATTTCCCTATCGGCTCTCAGATATTTGACATTTACTGTGAAACGAGCCCCCGGCTCGAGCCCTGCTTGTTCCTCGCAGGGGATCCTCAGAGGTCAGGCAGCAGGAGGGAGCAGCTTTCTCTGCCCTGACAAACCAGCCAGGTACAGACGGTGACCCCACTGCAGCCTTGCCATGTGTGGAAGGACCTCAACATATTGAACCTTATCTCAAAACTGAAACCCGCTGCATAGCTGACAAGCCACAGCCTGGCCCTGCTGCAGCCAGGGGCCCAGCCGTGCCATGGGCAGCAGCGTGCGGCTGCTTCCTGCATGTGCCATGCTCGGGCAGCGCTGCCGCTCCATCGCGGTCCTGCCGGGCCTCTGCCCTGCCAGGGAAGTGAGCTGGTGCAGTTTGTGTTGTTTTGCAGGAAGGTGTTAAGCTGCCTGGTAGCAGCTGCTGGAGTTCAGGTTGGATGCTCTGACAGTGAGCGTGCAGCCCCTGCTGCCTCCTCGTGCTTGTTCTGCTGCAGCTCCCTCACAGCTTCCTAATTTTGGAGCCACGGGGCAGATGGGCCATGAGCATCCGCACGCTGTGCAGGACCACCTGTGTCCTGAAGAGCTTCTGCCTTTGGCTCTGTCCTCACGGTGTTCCACATGGAAATGCTGTCTTGTGGTGATGCGGGGTGCCTGCTGGCAGGGGTCTGCTCCTCCCAGCAGAGCTGGGCTGGGGGCTACGGGGGCAGCATCTCGGCAGTGGGGGGTTCCTTCTTCCGTCACGCAGGACCTCGCCGCCCTGGCTCATGCTGGCCTTGGGGACGAGGCTGGTGCTGGAGAAGGACGGTCTGTGGGACCAGGCTCCACAGGCAAGGCTGGCAGCACCTGCTTCACTGCTTGTTCTTCGTCTTTATAATCACGTAATTAAAGCAATTAAAAGGTGATTACTGACTTGTTCTGCTCTATGGCAGGATTAAAGGGCTGCAAAATCTTTTACAGGTGGCACAAATTGTCCTTCTGGAAAGGTGTGGTGGGGCTGGGGCTCTTCTATGGATGACACTTTGCCAAGTGCAGGGGAGCCCCTGAGTTGCCAAACACGAATAAAAACCATATTGTCCTCAGGCCTGTGCTGTGGGGCTGTGCATGGGCCTCTGAGTTCTGGCTGCACGTGTCTGTTTGGAACTTGCCTCTGGCCCTGCTGCTGCTTTGGTCTCAGCTGCCATTTGCACCTGAAAGGCATGAGCTGGGACCCGTGTCTGCTTAAAATTAAGAGATGGAGCGGGAGATGCTTGGGAGAGGAGATGCCGGAGATTTGGGGAGCCCTCAGCTTATGGAAGGGAAATGTGGGGTAACTCCATGGCTGGGAGCCAGACACCCAGCCCTTCCAGAGGTGTTTGCTTGGCGCCGTGACCGCCACGGTCAGCACAGGGGGTGCTGGGCAGCCGCTCAGGGCTGATCTGGCCGTGCTGCTGCTGAGAAGCTAGGAAGCAGGAGTAAGTCGAGTCAGTGTCCTCGGTGCTCATCCTGGTCTGGCACCGTTCCTCAGGGATTTTAAAGTGCTTCCCAGAGAGCTGTGTGAGACCTGGTGTCCCTTGTCACAGCGAGGGATAAAAGGCAGGGGGTGGGAGCAGGGACAGGAGCGAGTCCCTGGTGGCTGAGACGTCCATTCTTTGGCGGAGCCACAAGGGCGTTTGGGCCAAAGCAGTGGTGTGCTGCCTCCTCCCCGGGCGGTTCTGGGGCAGGAAAGCCCTGCTGGTGCTGGTGCTAGTGCCCAGTCTGCAGCTTCTGGGTCAGCAGTCTGGGTTGCCCATAGCTGATTCTGTGAGGTTTTATGGTTGGGATTCGTTTGTCTCCCTCAGAAGAGTTGTGGCTTTTTTGTGCTTGCAGATGCCAAGCTGGGGAGGCTGGGTGTTCTGCATCAGGCATTTGCTGCTTCCCATCGGGGACAGGGGAAAAGGCACGTGAGTGACGAGGCACCGATGGGCCTGACTTGTCCTGGGTGTCCTGAGGCTTTGTGGGTCACCTTTCTTCGAGTAAGCATTAAAAGGAGGGCTTGGGTTTTGGAAGTATTTGGAATGCATTTGAAACCCATTTGGGCACAGGCAGAGCCCGTCCAGCTGGGTGCTGGCCACCCAGAGGCGGTGAGCAATAGCTCGCTCCTCCTGCAAAACCAGTTTTCCTGGTGGACGGTGTAAAACTGGTGGATTACTTTTTTTCTGGTGTTCCCTTGGCCTTTTCCCCTGCCAGCCCCTTCACTGGTGTCCCTGTTTCCCTCTTTGACCTCGCACCACAAGGACTTGCCACACACGTTGCCCCCGCGGCACTGGGTCAGGGCAGCAGCCTCCTGCTTCGCGCCGTGCCTCGCAGGCAGCGCCGTTCGCTGTCAGCAAACTGCCGGGGCTGCCGATCGAGGAGCTGCGGAGTACCAGAGGGGCCCTGCGACACCACGGCTGCCTGCGCTAATTATGGACATACGAGCTAATTGCAGAGACTGTTAAATACCGTGTGGTTCTCCTCCACATGCCAGACCCAACTGGTCCCGGACTGATGTGAATACCTGCTGAGCCTCCTCAAACGCAGCTGCATGCAGGTGGAGCCAGCTGCCCCCAGGAGGCACCAAGGTGTGCCAGAGCCTGATGGCTCCGCTGGCTCCTGATGCCCTGGTCACCAGGGCACGTGCTGCATCATGCAGGGCGGTGTGGAGATGCCATCCTTGCTGCCTACAGAGGCTGCAGTGTCACCGGAGTTGGTTTTCCTGAATCCTTAGCATGCAGTTACGTGTTTCAGCCTGTTCTGCTGTATCTGTGCAGCCCTCTGCCCTTCTCCAGTGGTCACACGCTCTCCTGGCTTATTTAAATGATAAAGACCCAGTGCTTTGCAGGAAGGGGTGAGGGTCCTGAGCTGTGAGCCTGTAGGAGCACGGCTTGGGCACCCCGCTTCCAAAGGGACAGCCTGTGGCAACTTTGCCAGCTTGAAAATAAATAATGGTGAGGAAGAAAAAGCAAAATGTCCTCCGCTCATCTGCACTTGCAGCTCAGGCTGCTCCAAGCTATTTATGGCTCTTGGCCGTGGTGGCTCGATGTGCGTGCAGCGTTGGCGCTGATCCTGCAGCCCGGGGGCACGGCCCCGGTGGCCTCACGGAGGGGTCTCACCAGGACCCTGCATCACAGTGTGGCTGTTACAGGGCGAGGGGGGTCCCTGCGAGGGGCAGACCCCACGGCAGTGGTTGGGACAGGGTACCTGCCGCCTGGTAACTCCGGCTGTGCCGGGCTCTTCTTGCTCTGTTGCCCAGACGGGCCAGGTGTAGCTGTGCAGCAGGACTGGGGAGATGGGGACGTGGGCTTGGAGAGAGCAAACCCAGCGTTCCCCTTCCCATCACCTCCTGCCCTCCCCTTGGCTCCCCTGCTGCATCTCCTGCATGCCTGCCGGCCCTCCTGGAGCCACACCAGTGTTCAAACCTCTGCATGCTTCCTGCCCAACCTGTTTCAGGCACTTCCCCGCGGAGCCACCCTTTTAAATAACAAAGCAGCAGTCCTGCAGTGCCTCTGGCTTGGAGAAACATTAACGAGGGGAGGTGTCGGGGCTGGGGATGGTGTCCAGGCTGGCACTCAGCCTCTGCCGCTCCGCACTGGGCTCCCGTCAGGACGTGTGATAGCAGCAGCAGCTCCCGGGGCGTGAAGACGGCTGTCCTGGCTGATGCGGCAGGGGCGATGTGGGGAAGATGATGGATTTCCTACGGGGCCTGCTGGTGAGTGCCGTGCCGCCCCCGGGGAGCGCAGGGAGGAGGTGCAGGGCAGGCGCCTGGCTGCGAGCACCTCCGTGTGCTTGGTCCTCAGCCGCGCTCTCCTGGCGCAGTCTAACTTCTAACTTATCTCTTTCAGTTTTCTTTCTGGGTGTCATTTTCTTTGGAAACCTTCAACGTGGGCATTTACTGGCTGTGCTGCTGCTTCTGCTCTGAGTCGCTCCTAGTCCACAGGCACCTGCTTGCTGAAACGTGCCTCCAGGGTGCTGCGGGGTTCTGCAGACACTGCCCCAGCTAACCTGCCTTTGGGCCAGACTCCGTGCTGAAGGAGAGGAATAAATGTACTTTTCTGTACTGGAATGCTGGGATGTGATGCTGTGCATCCCTTCTCTGTGCTGTCAGGGTAACACATTTAGCTGTGAGGGAGCATGGACATGTGAGCAGGAAGGGAATAACAACTGTACCATTTTTGGCTTGAGTATTTTGCGTTCCTGAGGTCATTAGTACAAGCTACTGGACAGGTTTGCCCTGCCTAAGGTGGCAGGGGTAATGATTTTCCACACTCGTGTTGCCTTTGCTTGCATTTAAAAAGCAGATGCAGTCATGGCAATTCGGAGCAGATAGGCTCGGTGACTCAACTGGAGTAAGGATAAACTCTGTGTTGGCTAAATCCACTGCAGGTGACATAACTTCCGACTGAGCAACACAAAGGTATAATTGTCTTAACTGTAATTACCAAAATATTTGTGGCCCAGTAAAGCTTAGCTTCAAGTATGCATAAATTCCTAATGGGTACAGACTGCTGTTTGGTTTATTAAATGTGTGTACACATTTTCTACCGGAACTCACTTTAGAAGTTGGATCAGGTTTAGCCCTGTGGTTTTGCCTGCCTGGTTCTAGCTGCTGGCAGTGGGACCTGAAAACTATTTTAATTGTCTCAAAGAGCATGTGTCCATTGTAGAGACCTGAAGATAAAGTGGACCTTAAAAGGAGCTTGAAATAAGGAAAAGCCTTTTTAAAGTGCTACTAGTTTGGGCACAGAGCTCTTTTGAACCCTGGTTTCATTTTTTTCCTGCTGCAGGTGCAGGAGATAAAAAAGGGGCATAGTCTAAGGGTAGAAATATGGCCAAGGCTGCTGCTGGGGTGTGCTAGTCCCTGGCTGTGCTGCTGTGTCTTCCTTCCACCACAGCTGCTGTGAACTGGAGCAGCCACTGGGCTGCTCATGCAGCAAGCCTCACTTTGGCTTGCTATGTTTATTGGAAAGAAAATCAGTGTTTTTCATTTCGTCACCTCCTCCTCTCTTTTTTCTCTCTTTTCTGTCTTTTGAAAAATTCAGTTTAGTCTGGAGTTCACTGTTACTTACCCCAGCGCCGTGCTCTTTGGCGCGGTGCCGTGACGCCCCTGCCCTACGTCCTGCCCTATGTCCTGCAGTCCTCTTCTGCACAGAGCTTCTGAGAACCAACAGTGCCGGTGCTACCGGTCCTGCTTCCTGCTCTCCCTGCCCAGACCGAAGGGAGGCCATACCCCAGCCTCTTCTCAGCAGTGTGAACCATCATCCAGCCTCCTGCAGACGCAGCGATGGATAGCCGGAGCAAATGCGGATTAAAGGAGGTTGGGGAGAGGAGGAAAGAAGCTGCTTCACCGTATCTATCTCCAGCAAAGCCACATATTGGTTTACTGGGAGTGCCCCAGTATTGACAGCTGGAGTCTGCCTAGATAATCTATTTGCACGTACCCAGGAGCAGGACAGGCCGTGTGAGGGTGGGGGACCATGCAGCTGATGTCCCCAGCGGCTGTACTGCCAAGGGGACAGCCCCGCAGGTGCCGGTGTGTTGAGGAGCCGGTGCTGGCCGCAGAGAGCGGGTTTTCCCATGCCCTTGCCCCGGTCCTGCCCTTGCCTGCTGTGCCCCAGCTGCCCCGGCAGCACCAGCACAGGAGTGAGGGGCTCTGAGAAGTGCACGTAGGGCGAGACAGGAGCAGCATTTCCTCAAATCCCCCCTCTTGTCTGTGGTCGTGCACCCGCGAGCCTGCCCCAAGCTCTCAGCCCATCCAGAGGTGCTGGGGGGGCGGGATGCTGGCGGGACGTGGAAGCCCCTGGCAGCGGCAGGGCTGGTGACAGGCTGCGAGAGCGGGATATGCTGCCTGGCCGTGGGGTCAGGACAGCCGAGCCGCTCCGGACCACGTCTCCAGCCCGTGTCGGCACTGCAGGGAACTGGAAACGTGGGACTGAACGGCCTGAGAAAAAACTGGGAACAAAAGGGACCCAAAGAGGTTGTCCAAACTGTGGTGCCAGCACTGATGTGATTAGAAAAAGAAATAACTAAAGAGCCTTTATCAAACTTTACACAAGGCAGGCTGGGAATTTGTCCGGGGTGAGTGTTATTTGCAGGTTGAACTGCACGAGAGCAGGGCAGGCTCTGAGGCACGCCGAGGCGCCGGGCACCGCCGGGGCTGCCGGCCGCGGCCTGGGCTGGGGCTGCCTGACCTCGTGCCCGCTTCAGTCGGACAGGAGATGTCTCTCTTTTCTTTTTCAGTCTGCAGAATTCTTCGAAATGCTGGAGAAAATGCAGGTGAGCAGCGGTGTGTCAGCGAGGCCTGTTTCCCAGGCTTGCCCTCCCCATGTCCGTCCCTGTTTCGCGGTGTGCCGGCTCCCCGCAGTCGGCTCCGCTCCTGCCGCTGCCTCAGGGTGACTGTCGTGAAACGTCCTGCCCTGCCCTGCCGGCACCCCCGGTGCTGCTGAAAACATCTTTGTTATTCTGTCTGTTGGTTTTGTTCCAAACAGGCACCAAAACTTGAAGAACAGAGAACTGGAAGCCAAAAGCATAAGGTTCGCTGAATTTTTTTTTCTTGCATGGATCTTTTCAAGCACCCCCCCCCTTATCTCTACAAATCTGGGCTTTAATGTTTGTAGCCAAAGACAGTCACTGTAAGGACTAAAAAGGATTTAAGTGTTATCTAAAAGCAAGGCGCTGATTGAATTGCAAAGATAAGAGAGTGGTGCATGTAAATCTCTAATCCAGCTTTGTGTCCAAACCTGTGTACTTCAGTGGAGAGTGATTTAAAATTGTTGGGTTTTGTATGAGGCATGGAGAAGCTTGTACCATTAACTGGTCAGGGGAGCGGGGTGCAGCAGGACAGGATGCTGGGGGCTCACAGGCCAGATCCGGGCCGTGCTGGGGGCTCAGCCGCCTCTCCCGACCTCGCCGCTCAGCGCCTGGGTCAGGTTTGGGGCGCGGATCGGCAGGACCAGCTCGCTGGGCAGCGCTCCCCGATTGTGCTGGGAAAGGCTGTGGTTTTAAGGGACGGCTAGCAGGGAGCAAACTCTCATAGGCGGTGTTGTGATTCCTTTTTCCAGGAAGACTACATCCCGTACCCCAGCATCGATGAGGTGGGTGCTGTGAAACACGCTGGGGCAATGCCTTTCCAGAAGTGCCGACAGAAGGGGAGCGTGCAGAGAGCCTGTTCCCAGCAGGAGCTGTGCAAACCCCATTTCCTCTCCCCTTGCTCCATCTGTGTGGCTGAGCTTTTCCCGGGCAGCACACGAGCCCTCTTCAAGGGGAGGGAAGAGGCACTGGAGAGGGGCAGGATCTGCCCTGCAGCGTGGGGCTAGGGGCTGCTGCGGGAGGGGCAGCCAGGGTGGGGGCAACGAGGCCGCACGGCTGCACCCCGGCGCTGCCCAGCTTCCCCATTCCTCCCCAGATCCTCGAGAAGGGCAGCCCCTACCCACTGATCATCCTGCCCCAGTTTGGGGGATATTGGATCGAAGACCCGGAAAACCTTGGCACGCCCACCTCGTCCGACAGCAGCATCTGCGAGGAGGAGGAGGAAAACCTCAGCCCCAGCACCTACGGGTACAAGCTGGAGTGCAAAGGAGAGGCCAGAGCCTACAGGAAGCATTTTCTGGGGAAGGTAGGTGCCAGAGGCAGCAAGGAGGCAGCTGAAAAATGCTCCCACCCTGCCCAGGAGAAAAAAAGTAATCCTACAATTGTGAGCAAAATAGGCAAATTTTACAATTTGCCTTCTTGCAAGGAGAAGGGATGGCTGGTGTGCAGCAGCGGCCACCGTGCCCAGACACCTGCAGGAGCCCGGGGGGTGCAGGGCAGTCTCCTGCTGTGTGCAAGCTGAGCCACCATAACCTGCTTTCTCTATTTGTAGGACCATTTAAATTTTTACTGTACGGCCAGCAGCCTGGGAAATCTGATTCTTTCTATTAAGTGTGAGGAGGCAGATGGCACTGAATACTTAAGGATTATACTCAGGTATGGAGAAAAGAAGCACAGTGCTTAGCAAAGTGTTTTCTCTTTGGAAGGCTCTTGCTTTGTTTCCGCTCTAAATGCTGTAGGTGTGCTGGCAGCACACACGTGTCACCTGCATGGAAGGGCTCGGGTTGGGTGGGAAGCCAGAGGCATCGTCCTGTGTTGTGACTGCCTGACTTCTGATAATGAACACAAGGCTTTGATATGCTGCTGAAACTGAGTGTGGAACTCTCCATGACACTGGGTAATATCTGTCATATCTGTCACTGTCCTTCCTGTAATCTGACAAGGCCCAGGGTGGCTGAACTGTTGTCTCATTTCTCCTCCAAACTATGAATATTTTAAGATCTGCAGAGATTAAAAGAAAAAACGACCCTTTGCTTGCTAACCCAGCCCAGCAAGTCCAGCAGAACATCTCCCAGGGCCTGGCAGAGCCTCCTGCAGCGAGCACGCCACAGAGCCAGCCATGGCTGGCATGCGGGGAAGCTCCGGTGCATCTGGTATCGCAGGATCCTCCCTAGCATCCGTTCATTTCTTTTTCTTTGCCAGGTCCAAAGTGAAGACATTGCATGAAAGGATCCCTCTGGCAGGATTTAGCAAGCTGCCTAGCATCCCACAGATTGCAAAGGTAACCGGCACGGGGTGCCTGCTGTGCGGACATGGAGCGTTCGGCGAAGCCTGCGCCACTGGTGCTGGGCCTGTGGGGCCTGGGCTCTGCTGCCGGGGTGTGCCGCCGGCCCTGCCCCTGGCTCCTGCCTGATCCCGGGCAGGTGGCTGGGTGATTTCAGGGGGAAGGGGAGGAAGAAGCGGCACCCGTGGGGAGACCTGCGAGCTGTCTTGCTACTTCTGCAGTTCGGCAGCCGATGGGCCACAGGGCATCCCAAAGCAGGGGGGATGCAGAGGGGGAGCTCCCACAGTCCGGTGCAGGGTTTGGCTCCCTGATCAGACACTTGCAGCCATTCCTTTGGATTTCCCAGGCCGGGCTGCCCGTGGCTGCCTGCTGGCAAGGCTCCAGGCAGGGTCCCAGCGCTCCTGCAGGGGCTGATGACACTTCTCCCTTGCTCCCAGGCCTTCTGCGATGATGCCTCCGGACTGAAGTTTAACCCAGTTCTGTATCCCAAGGTGAGGATCTTACCCAAGTTGGTTACACATTCAGCCAAGGACAGGTAGGGTTAATTCTCCCTTTCTCCCATGACCCAGAAGCTCTGATACAGAGCATAGGCACTTGTACTGCATCTTCCTAGCTCTGTCCCTTTGAGAAAGTTCCCCTCAGTGCTTTGTACAGATGCAGGGTGTAAGATACTGTTTTTATCTGGGCTCAGCATTATAGGATCTGGAGTAGGACCTGCGTGCACCCACCATGGTCTTGTTTGGGAGCTGTCCTCCCAGGCATCACAGCGCCTGCCCCAGGCCATGGAGAAGGAGGGAAAGGCTGTGAGGTGTGAAACAGCCTTGGTTTGATGCCTTAAGGTTGACTTGAAACCCAGTGAAAAGTGTTGAGCTTGTGCTTGAGAAGCTGTGTGGGAAGGGAAGCCGCGATGGACGGTTGGCTCCGTGGCAGGACGCGGTGTTTTACCAGCACGGTGTTTTATCAGCAGTCCCTGCAGGGCACAGCAGGTTGTCCTCGCTGGTGACGGGGCCGGGACTAGCTCGTCCCCCCACTCCGGGATCGCTTGGCCTAGAGCGTGCTCTTGTGCTGCCACAGAAACCCATTACGGGGAAGTTATACAGCAGATCCATCATTTTCAACTACCTTTTATGTGGCAGACTTTTTATGTGGCAGGCCCAGCAGTGTGTTACGAGGCAGTTTCACCGCCCTTTGATGTAGCCGAGATGAAGGCAATTCATTCATCCGTTTTCATTACTCGTGTTGCTACCAAACCATCACCTGGAAGTCTGAGAGCAGCCGCTGCCCGCGGGAGGCTGACGGACGCCTCAGAGGCGTGCCCACACGGCAAGCACCGGTTCGGCAGAGCGGGGTCGCTGCCTGCTGCGGCCTCGGCAGGGCCGGCGCTCATGGCGGCAGGGCCCCTGTGGTGGTCGCTGGTTTGGACCACTGAATGAAATTGTGGTTTGTTTCACTCCAGGCGTCCCAGATGATAGTGTCTTACGATGAACACGAAGTCAACAACACATTCAAGTTTGGTGTGATCTACCAGAAGTTCAGGCAGGTGAGTAATCCCCGCATCGTGCTCACGGAGCGTGTCCTGCGGCACCAGGGCTTCTTTGTCAGGAGACGTGTGGGACCCCTGAGCCTGAAATTTGGCCCTGTAGTTAATTTTGGCACGTATGACACACCGTGTCACTGGTGTCCTTACGAATAATGCATTTCTTACTACTTGGATGTTTCCCTGACTCAAAATATGATGAGCTGAAGAAAAATCAATTAAAATCAGCCTGCGAGCGGCTGTAGGGAAAAATGGATGTGAAAATGCATTTTAGCAGCCGTGGTGTTTTAATCAGATGTATGTTTAGACAGTGAGACCGTTACATTTGTCTTGGAAGGCTGTAGGCTATGCAGACATGCGTTTGCTGAAAATGCTTTCATTAGCCTAGGAACACTGGATGCGAAGCACGGAGACAGCTGAGTCTTATAATTTACCAAAGATTATTCTGACAGGCACCCTAATTATCCTTACATATTGCATTTTATTTCGGATTGAGTAACTCATGGAAGACCATAATTACGGTCTTGTTGTTTTGAAATATACCACACAAAGGATGATTAAGACTTAGATTTTTCCAATGAAATATTAATCTGTGTTCCAGTATTACCCCTGCTTTATCCTCACGTCTCTTTCTTTTGGTCAGAAGTTGTTCTCAGCAGCTTTACTGCTGGAATTTCTTGGTGGCTGAAAGGGCTCTGAACCTGCCCACGCTGTGGCTTATGCTGCGCTGGCAGCTGGGAGGCACGTTCGGTGGTGCAGAGCGGGTGCTGAGCACGTAGTGGTGGTACATGGCACGTTCGGTGGTGCAGAGCGGGTGCTGAGCACGTAGTGGTGGTACATGGCACGTTCGGTGGTGCAGAGCGGGTGCTGAGCACGTAGTGGTGGTACATGGCACGTTCGGTGGTGCAGAGCGGGTGCTGGCGGCGTGGGAGTGTCCCCGGCCCCCGGAGCCCCCTCGGTGTGGCCGCAGCCCGGCCCTGTCCTGCCTCGCTGGGAGGTGTGGGCTGCCGGGAGCAGCGCAGCCCTTTTGCGCTGGCTGCCCTCCTGAGATGGGCTCGTGTGTCCTGTAGACCCAGGAGGAAGAGTTGTTTGGCAATAATGAGGAGAGCGCTGCCTTCAAGAACTTCTTGAATTTGTTGGGGGACACCATAACGCTGCAGGACTTTAAAGGGTAAGTAAAAAGAATGATTTTATAAATAAATTTAACAAGACACCATATAGTATGTAAAGTACCTCTCATGCGAGAACAGAAGTCATCTTATTCATGAGCAGCACAAAGAAGAAGCAAATATAGCCTTGGCTTGTTTTTCAAAATTGGGGGAGTTTTTCAGAAAAATTGGGACTGCCATGAGAGATCTTCCTTTCCTGCAGTTTGGAGGCGATATCTGGCGATACTCAGCTGTAAATGAGAGACTTCCATGGAAGCACACGCCGTGCTGAGCGCTGTGCCGCGGGGTCGGGGTCAGCAGATTCGGGCTGGGAGCAGCCGTACGGTGCTCGGCCTCATGGCCGCTGCGGATGCCCACGGCTGCTGCCAGCTCTGAGCCCGTCGCTGTTACCGCGTTGCCTGCCCTGAGCTCCAGACTGGTACTGGGATGCTCGGTTACAATATATGACGCATGATTTGTTCTTTCCCATTTGCTAGCTGCTAGATAAAGATAAATGAGCTGGTTTGTTCTATCACCTTGTCCCTGAAAACCGCCTGTAGGCTTTGGTAAGCTTTCAATTAATATTTCTTCATTTCTCCCTGACTTTGTCTTCGTTTCTAGTTTTCGAGGAGGCCTGGATGTCAGCCACGGGCAGACGGGGGCCGAGTCCGTGTACACCGTGTTCAGGGACAGGGAGATCATGTTTCACGTCTCTACAAAGCTGCCTTTTACTGAAGGAGATACGCAGCAGGTAAGAGATGTACAGACGCCTTCCAGCAGTCATGTGCAGGTGCTACAGCTGTGTAGGAGCTGTGATCTACCCAGTGCCACAACCGCAGAAGTCCGTGCTCCAGAGCACCCTGACCCCTGGTGAAGGCTGCGGCTGCCTGTGCTCCCGATTTGCAGGAGCCTGCACACACAGCACTGATGTGGCAGAGCTTCCTGCTTTTACCAACCACGTTTTCCCTTTCCGCTCAGCTGCAGAGGAAGAGACACATTGGCAATGACATTGTGGCAATTATCTTTCAAGAAGAGAACACGCCGTTCGTCCCAGACATGATTGCCTCCAATTTCTTGCACGCCTACATTGTTGTACAGGTGGAAAACCCCGAGGCAGATAACACATCCTACAAGGTAGGGGGAATCTCAACTTGCACATGTCGATGTTCGCTTTGGCCCCAGGCATGAGATGCTGCCCGTGGAGCTCTGCTCACTGTCACGGATGTCTTTGCTTCATCTGCAAGCACTTCTTGCCCAGCTCACTTGTATGTGTGTTGTTTGTGTGTAACTGTGTAGTAGGACAGATTTAAATTCCAAATTTCACATTCACTTATGTGTGCTCAGTGATATATACATAACTGGAGTATGTATATATTGAATGTACATATGTATACACACAAATATTTATGTATGTACTATTACATAGTGTGTGTATACATACTCAAGTGCATGTACAAAATATATGCACATGTAGTAGCATGCTCATTTATTAAGAATTTTGGACTTTTTACAAAGGATTTTTTGACTAAATACTTGAATAAACCTCAGGACAGCTCATGCCCTCCTAAACACAGCACTCAAGTGTGGGTAGCAAAAACCCTGTTCTCCCTCCGCTTTCCATCAGCAGGTCAGTAGAACATCATATTTCAAGCTGAAAGCACACCACTTAGGGCCACGAATGAAAACAAAGTTATAGGAAGTAAATGTAAAGAGCACTGCAGTCAGTCCTGCCCCATCAGCTCTAGGTGCCACTGTCGGCGAGCGGGGGCACCTCTGCCAGGCTGGGAGCATCGCCCGGGGCGCAGGGGCCGCACTGGGTGCTGCCCTCGTGCCCCTGCCCCACCGGCTCCTCCTGGCCCTGCAGGTCTCCGTCACGGCCCGCGAGGACGTCCCCTCCTTTGGCCCGCCGCTGCCGAGCCCGCCGGTGTTTCAGAAGGTGAGACACAGGTCTGAAAGCGTGTGCCAAGTCAGGAGGAATGTATATGTGTGTCCAGGATGCTTCAAAGCGTGCCCTGTTGGGGGAAACATGATTTGTGAGTTTTACACATTATTGGTAGGAGGACCGTGGGTCTGTGGCAAGGCAGGAGGCCGTGCACGGTGCATCATCGTGCAGCATCACCCCTGCAGGGTGGCAGCTGCGGCTCCCCGGGTCACTGCTCGTTGTTGGGTCCGTAGGGTTATGCTACCAGAATTGCCAGGAGCAGTACGATGGCTGGTATTCAGCCTTGCCTCTCTTGCTCCCCCAGAGCCCCGAGTTCAGGGAGTTCCTGCTGACCAAGCTCATCAATGCTGAGAACGCCTGCTGCAAGTCAGACAAGTTTGCAAAGCTGGAGGTAACGCTCACTGCCTTCTGCCTCGTGCCACCCCAAACTGCCCTATAGCACCCTGCAACACCCCGTACCACCCCGAACCACCCCCTACCACCCCGCGGTGCCCTGTGCGAAGGCTGGGAGGTGTGCGGCAGGGTGCAGAGGGCTCTCCATTTCTCCTCCCAAACTGCTCTTCCTGGCACTGAGCCAGGCCAGCACTCGCCAGCAGCGCAAGCAGGCGGGCGTCCTCGCGCCCGAGGCCGGTCCCCGGCTGAGCCGGCTGTCACTCCCCAGGACCGAACGCGTGCCGCCTTGCTGGACAACCTGCACGACGAGCTCCACGGGCACACCCAGACCATGCTGGGGCTGGGGCCCGAGGAGGACAAACTGGAGAACGGAGGGCATGGAGGCTTTCTGGAATCGTTCAAGGTAAGCCCCAGTCCCTAGCCAAAAGCAAGGTTAAAACGTGCCGGGGATGGGCAAAACATCTTCGGGGCTGAGCACTGGGCGTGCTGCGCTGCGGGTGGGCAGCTGGTGGGAGGCAGCTGGTGTCAAGCCCAACAGGAGCCGCAGTGAGAGGTGCTGGGTGCCGAGGGAGGGAAAGTGCTGCCATGCCAGGGTGAAGGTGTAGGATGGGTGTAAGTGGGGACAGCAGAAGAGTGGACTGGGAAAAAGGAGAAGAAAGAAATGAACAACCTGGAGGAAATTCTGGGTGACCGTGCCAGGTACGGACACCGATCTGTGGGTTAGCAGGGAACAGCCCTGGTAAAGGAGGGAAGGCTTTTGAACAATGTCCCTGGGCAGGAGCCATGGCCAGAAGCCTCTTGCAAGGGCTTCTGTAAGACAGTGATGGGGAGTCGCTGGGAAGGACTTGCCCCCTGAACTGGCTGTGTACAGGGGGTGGTGCATGGAGCGCCCGGCTGGGGCTCCCCGTCCCCATGGTGGGTGATGCCCATGCCCTGGCTCTGGGCACACATCTCCTCCGCGCCTCTCCCTGTCCCGCTCCAGGTGGCTTTGGCCACAGCTGCGGCAGGGATGGCCGCTGGTGCCGTGGTGTCCCTTGCTGCAGCGGGCAGGGAGGGCTGCACAGGTGCAGTGCTGGACACAACTCCTGGAGCTGTGCTATAGGCACAGCTTTCTCTTTATCATAGAGAAAGAGGCACTTGTAGGAGGCGAACCTCACCGTACCGCAGGCAGCTGTGGAGGTGGGATGAGCAGTGCTGAGGGGTTTTGTCTGGTCCCTCACCGAGGAGGGGGGTGGAGGCTCAGCTGTGTCCCGCGTAGGTACGAGATGGGCTGCAGAACCAGAGGTACCATGCAGTCGTCTGTCACAGCATACTTCCCGGTCTGAGACATCGATGTTAAATGATTGTTTTCTCACACGCCCTTGTGTATGAGAAGGTGCACTTTGCTTTCTTGGCATTTCAGGGTGTCCTGCGGCGTGTGGTGCATCCAGCTGCTGGAGCTGGCTTGTGCTTGCCCCGCCGCGTCGGGACCGCACTGCTGGGCTGCTTGCTAGCTTACCTCCTGCACAGGGTGTTCCTGGAGTGAACGTGGGGCAGGGAAGTGGCAAGCACGGAGGGCTGGGAGCAGGGCAAGACGTGATCTGCTCCATTTCTGTTTGCCTGTTGCATCACATCGGTGAGCCAGCCCTTGGCCTGCTCCCTCCTGGCCTCTCCATGGGCACCGTGGCTCTCGGAGTGCTGGCCCTTGGGGACACGCAGTACACGAAGCGGTGCCGGGGCGAGGGGCTGCGCTGGGCGGCAGGTGGGTGCTGGGAGCACCACAGGGCTCCGTGGCATCGGCAGTGCCAGGAAGGGACCTTCCTGCCTGCATGTCGTGGGCAGCCAGGGCGGCTGGCAGCAGAACGACCTGCTGCTTTCACCTGCAGACACTGACAAATTTTGTATGAGTTGCTGATCCTAATAAATCCGGTCTGATGGACGCTTGCTTGCAGTTCGTTACTCGAGGGGCAGGAGGGGCTGAGCGCGGGGCTGCTGGGGACACCGCGGTCCCTGTGCAAGCTGGGCTCTGCAGGGTGCAGCGGAGTTCGGTACCTGGGGGGTTTTACAACTGGCTGAAGCTGGCGGCAAAGCGGTGCCTGTGCACCATGGGATGCAGTGCTGGATGCCTTCAGAAATATGCCCCGTGCTGGCTAGTTCCCTCTGACGTCTCTTTACCTTGAGCTGTCATTGAATGGGTTGGAGAAGAACGTAGCCATGGCATGGTAGATAGCACAGCAGAAATTCAGAAGGTAATAGCTGCAAAGGAAAACTTCACTGTAATTGGCATACTGGTATCATAGTCCAGTTTGGTCTCCAGTTACTATGGTGACTACAGTAATTAAAATAAGTGTATAGATTTTTTTTAACTTGTGCATTTCACTGTTGCTTTTCATAGTGTGTGCCAGACTTTCAAAAGATCTCGTGGTCTTATTTGTAAGTGCTTGGGACAACAACTGAGAGAAGGCTTTAAAAATAGCTCAGGTCCTGTTTAAGCATCCAAAATGAGTGTTCAGATTTACAAAAGGTCTCTGCCTCCAGTATGCGCAGCTCTGGTTACCACAGTTTTGAGTCAAAACACATTAAAGTTGTCCTCATTCCCTGCTTGTGCAGTTCATGCTCACAGAGCCGTGCCTTTGGTCCTTTTTCTGGCGGACTTGGAACACTCTTCACATCCCTTTGTGTTCACACCAAGCACAGCACCACTCTGGTCTCTGTCAGCGGATTGAAGCCAGCACCTGGTCTGGAGAGAGCAAGGGCACCAGACCTTGTCCTGGGAACTTCTTCCTGATAACCAGCCTACACCAAAATCGGCACAGGTGTCTCAGGCGCGCTGGGGGAAGGCTGTGGTTTGCTAACAGCATGGTGCCGCAGGCTGCATGCTAATCATCATGCAGCCAGCCTCCCAGCCTCGAGAGCGGGTTAAAAAACATGTCTGGAGAAAGCATGTCTGGAGCTGCAGGGAGCAAGGAGCGCAGAAAGGGCACTGCTGGGTCTGGAGGGATGAAGGCTGAGGAGCAGCCACAGGCTGCAGCTGCTGGCAGCTGCCACAGGGACACGGCTCAGCTCTCCTCCATGACCACTGCAGAGACGAGCGGGCCAAATGAGCAGCAGAAGCACTTTGGGCGGGATGTGTTTATCAAGCATAAGCATGCTGAAGACCAGAAACACTTGTGCTGATGAGGATGTGAAGCCTCCACCACTGTGATGTTTAGGGGCTGGTAGACGGACCTGCCAGCAGTGCAGGCAGCAGGGGGGGCTGGGGGCTCCTTGCAGACCCTTCTGCTCCGAATCCAGGGTGCGGTGCTGGGGTGTGCACCCGAATGCAGCTGTACAGCTGGGCTGCAGCTGCCGTTCCTCGGGGAGTTTTGGAAGGTTGTGCATGCGTGGGGCAGGAGCCAGGGCTCCGGGGCTTGTCCTGGCCCTGCCGCCGCACTCAGCCCTGGCAGCCCGTGACTGCGGGATGAACCCCACCGCGGTGCCCGCGCAGCTCCTGCCGGTGCCGGCACGTGGCAGCGCTGCGGGCAGTGCTGGCGCTGCGGGGTGAAGCAGAAGGCAGGCTGCACGCCGGTGTGCTTCTGCTGGGGCAGGGCCTGGGGCTGGGGGGGCTTTGGGCTGCAGCAGGCCCCCAGGTGGTGGTGACCCGCTGTCCCCTGTCCCTCGCGGCCACAGAGAGCCATCCGGGTGCGCAGCCACTCCATGGAGACGATGGTGGGCAGCCAAAAGAAGCACCACGGCGGTGGCATCCCGGGCAGCCTGAGTGGGGGCATCGCGCACAACAGCGGCGAGGTGACCAAGACCACCTTCTCGGTGAGCACGGCCGCGTGGCCCTACGTCCTGCTGTCCGTCTGTCTGTCCATCCCTCCGTCCCGGTCCCAGCAGGGCGCTGCACCCTGCTGGTGTCGCGTGGCAGTCGCCTGAGCGGGCAGAGAACAAAAGGGCGAGAGGATGTGGGCACAGCATGCGTTTGTGTGTGTTGTTCAAATCGGGTTTGTTTTGTGGAAGAACCAGAAGATTGGCTTCCTGTTATTTTTTAGCCCCAAAGTACATAGAAGATGTAAAAGAAATTCTGGTATTACACATTTTCTAGATGTGCAGGCTGAGAATTGTGAGCAGCATAATTCGTAGTAGGATGTTTGGTCTCTGGAGTTCCCAGGATGGAGCTCTGCTCCCTGAACGTGGGCTGTTTCCTTCTTTCAGCCCCCCGTTCCAGCAGCCACAGCCAAGAACCAGTCGAGGAGTCCCATCAAGCGCCGGTCGGGGCTGTTCCCCCGCCTGCACACGGGGTCTGAGAGCCAGTCGGAGAGCAGGACAAGGTGGTAAGTTCGACATTGTCCTGGTTGCTGAGGTCGGAAATGCCCAGTACGTGTTAAACATTGCAGGAGCTGTTGGCTGGTGCTGGGGGCCTTGCAGTGTGTCTGGGGTGTTGTAACCCCCCTTTTCCACACCAGCCAGCCACAAGGGCTTCTTCTGCCATGTTCAAAGCTATGGTGTCATGGATGCCTTCTCTCTGTTTTATATCAAGGCACTGGTATCCAAAGAGCATCTGTTACTCTTACAGTTTAGCATTTGGTGCTAGGAATATAATTTGACCATCCATTTTAAGTCTCTTGTGTAACTCACGCAGCCTGTTTTTTTGTGCCCTCAGTGACAGTGTTTCCGGAGCCCAGAAGACACCAGATATGGGACATTCATCACAAGAGATGAAATCTGAAACCTCATCCAACCCCAGCTCCCCTGAAATATGCCCCAACAAAGACAGGTGAGCAGAACAGAGCTCAGTCCTCCTCTGAGCTCAAATTCCTGCAAGCCCCTGTGTAGCTAACAGCCATCAGGGACTGTTGAACAAAATCTTCAGGTCTTAGTATAAATAAGTTTGATATTAAGGGATAAAAAAAAGATTCTGGTGATTCATGCGCACAGCTCCTTTATGGTCTGAAAATAGCCATCTTTAAAAAAGAACAGCAGCAAGGAACGGTATTTGACAGGAGTTGTCCAAAACCAGGCACGGGAGCAGGCACATGGTGTGGAGTTAGCCAGGCCCTCGTGTTTCTGCGGGTGACACTGGCCAGCTGCTTTGTCCCACCGTCTGGGGGGTTTGCTCCTGGCAGCACCCCGAGCAGCTGGTCCCTGCGGTGCCCACGAGGCGCTCAGCTCTGCCTGCAGCAGCCGTGTCATTTCCTTCCGCATCACTTTGTCTCCTAGGCCATTCATCAAGCTGAAGGAGAACGGGAGGTCAAACATCTCGCGCTCCTCCTCGAGCACCAGCAGCTTCAGCAGCACGGCGGGGGAAAGCGAGACGCTGGAGGAGTACGACAGCGTGGTAGGCACCAGCCCCTGCGCCTCCTGCTCCTGGGCTCGCACAGCCGGAGCTCTGCGGGTTCCTCGGCAGCCCTGGGTCCCTGGGTGCTGCCTGGCAGGGCAGGAGGCTGGCGTGCAGGAGGTCTGCTCCGGAGCACAAGCCTTCCTGGGGGCTCTCTGATGAGCACGGCTGTAACGAGACGTGAGCAGAGCCCTGGGACAAAAGCTTGCTGCAGGAGATGGAGCTGTGCCTCGCTCTCTCCCATGCAGGGAAGCCAGCCGTCCACGGCATCGCCCTTCAAGCAGGACGTGTTTGTCTACAGCGCATCGCCCGGCAGCGAGAGCCCGAGCATGGGGGCCGCGGCCACCCCGGTCATCATGAGCAGGAGCCCCACAGGTGGGTGTGGGGGCCGTCCCCCCGGGTGGGGAGGCAGCTCCGGAATCGCAGCAGCTGCCGGGCAGGGGCAGCAGGAGCGGCTGCGGGACACCGAGGGGTGGCTGAGCACCCCCAGGCTGCAGCCCGGCCCGGCGTGCCGGGGGACATGGCTGTGGTGCGGGTGCTGTGCTTCCATGGGGAGTTCGCTTCCCTGCCAAGTCAGAGGTGGCTTCTGCGGTGGCTCTGTTTACTCCGCTCCCTCCTGACAGACATTTGCAGTAGTCTTGGAAACTCGCTGTCTCCAAGGAATGAGCCGTGACTCACAAATTATTTAATAAACGAACAGCATTCCTTGGGCCTGGCTCTATTGCCCCTGCTGCTAACTTAACTCTGCACTAATTCCATCCATTTTAGTCAGACAATTAGCAAAGTGAGGCACAAGTCGACATGAGCAAAATCAGGCCCTTTGTTAGTGCAGCGCGGCGGTGATGACACCGCTCTGCTCCGGGAGCCCTGGGGTGTCTGCAGCGTCTCGTCTGCTCCTCGCCTGCGCATCACAACCCTTTAATTTCCCCCTGCACTGTGGTCCTGCCGGAAGGAACCACGATTCAAATGAAAAAGCACATCATAAATTTAGGAGCTCTTTGCGAAATAGACAGAGCTGCAAATCCACTGTTAACAGCTCAGTAACTGGGAACAGCTCAGGAGAAAAACTAAGCTGGAAAATGCCGTCTGGCTTGCTTGCTTTTTGTATCCCAGCACCCCACAAGTCCTCCTCCTTATTTTATTAGAGAATTTCTGAATGAGTAAAATAGCCTCTTTTAATGCTTAAAGTGTTTATTTTGCATTTTTCCTGCCAAGAGCATTGAAATCCACCCATACTTATACGGATCAGTCATTTGTTGTAGCCTTTTCAGTGGCATTTCCAGTCGAAACACTGTGAAATGTAATTAAGCCTCAATTTATTCCATCAAAAACACTTAATGTACAGATTTTGCCAAACATTCAGCCAAGATAGACTAAATATTTGTAACATTGGTGACAATCTATTAAAGTGCCTGGCTGCTGCACTGGTAGCACAGCAGTCAGCACTACAGCTTCAACAAACGGGCTTGCTCGTGGATTAGTACTATTTTTGCTTTTCCCCACCCTTCAGCAGATATAAAGAACAGAAACTCTCCAAGGTCAAATCTGAAGTTCCGCTTCGACAAGCTCAGCCACGGCAGCTCCAGCACGGTAGGTGCCGCGGCTCTCATGGGGGTGTGCAGGGCCGCATCCTGCCCTGCCCGGCCGTGGGGCGGGGGCAGAGCCCGCCTGGGGCAGGGCCGGGCTCGTGCAGGTCTGCATGGGATCACTGAGGGTGACAGAGACGGGACATCCCTGGAGGAAGAGCCCCGCTCCTCCAGGCCGGTGGGGCACGGCTGTGCAGCACGGGGCAGCCTCTCCGTGCCGGCAGGGTGCAGCGCAGGGCACGGCCGGTGGCAGCCCCTGGGGTGCTGCGTCCCACCTCCCCTGCCCCTGCTGCGGCGCTGGTGCTGCTGTGCGTCCTGCTGAGAATAAATACAGGAGATGCGGGGAGGAGGGCTTGGTGACTTCTGGTGCCTTTTTTTGCAACTCAGCCGTATTCTGGTTTTTCATTTAGAGCCACTAGCAGGAGAAAGAAGTCAAGAACTTTTCAGCGGTAAGTGTTTCTAACACTGTTGTGCCCAGTGATTCATCTCATCTGTGGTCAAATGTGTATCCTTTAGTGATAGCCCACATTGACCAATTGCAGTGTTTTCTATTAAATAAGTGATCAATAATATGTCTTAAAGCATCCTAAATGCTTTTGTAAGATGAAGGCAGCACTGACTGAGAAAAACAGCAGTGTTTAATGATGGGAATGGTTGGTGCCCCTCAGTGCCACCACGTAGCAGTATGTATTTCTTTCTGGGGTGCTTCTGGTTCCCCACGGCGGTTCTGCCACCTGCTTTCAGGGACGTTGCTGCATGGCTGCAGCGGCTGCCCTGAGTCCTGCCAGGGACAGGGGCAGCCAGCCCCTTGCTTCCACCCTGCAGCTCCACCAGTGCCCGTGCGAGTTTTCGTGCCTGGAGGCATTTACAAGTTTGTTTCCTGGTTCTCCCACAGGCTTGGGTTCCTGCAGTCTGTCTTGTTATGCAATTCATGGTATTTGTTAGGAAGTTCATAGCTGAGCAGAAGTGCCCACAAAACTTAAAAGGAGAGGAAATTCCATTTCCAAAAGCACTGGTTTCAAAAAGCCCCAATTTTCACCCATCACCCGAGTCTCCCCCTCTCCCTGCCTGGGGCCACTTAGTGCCTCTGAGAGGATGGGCACTGCCACGCCACTGCCACACCGGCACCCCACTGTATGGCTTTAGCTCCTTCCCTGGGGCTGGCACATCATAGCCACTACTTCAGGGATATCTTTAAGAGTGAGAATATTCAAAACCTCTGACGCTTTTATCCTTTTTCTTTGTTTTCAGAGAATTTTTGTTCCAGTAAAGGGAAAACTATTCACCACCCAGTGGGAACACGCACGCCCTGCACTAACAGCGAGGTCCCCTCGCCGCTGCAGCTGAACCCTGCGCCAGGAGGAAGCTGTCACCGTCACCATCACCATGCAGCCGCTCCTGTCCTCTGGCAGAGACCCAGCCACCCTGCCCCAGCCGATGGCGTTGCTAGCTCGCGGGCACCCTGCCCACTGCCCCAGGAGACTCCTGCCCACCTACCCCACGTCCCCCCTGCAGTGCCGGGCGCGCTGCAGCACTGGGGCCAGGTGAGTGCCATGCCTCTGCCCCAGTGGGAGACCCGCACCCTGTGGCTGGGGCACCAGCACTAGCCTCCCCCCTGAGGCTGGCCTGCCCACCCCAGGGTGCGGGAGGGAGGCCAGGCGGACCCCCCACGAGGTTTGGGGGTCTCCTCCCTGTATGTGTAGTATCAGTGCGGAAACACTTTCTTTTTGTATTTTTCCTTTTGGAAGGGCAGGCAGTCAGGGCACAGTTAGGGGTTTCAGTGGCGGCCGGTCGCGGTGGCTTTCCCCCCATTGTTGCTTTCCTCTGCCAAGGGTCAGGAGGCAGCAGGGCAATGCTGCCTGGCACAGGGCTGGCAGGGCAGCAGCACGCGACCTCATGAGCTGCCCTCTCTTCTCCTCCTGACCAGCTCTGCTCCTTGGGTTGCAAATTTTCAAGGCAAATGCAGCCTCGTGTCCCGTGCCTCCTCAGGTGCTGGCACAGGAGGCAGCCGGGGTTGACTTGTCCTCTCTTGGCAGCTCAGGAGATGGCTTAGGTGGCCTCTGTGTTTTTTCCCTGACCAAAACTCCAAGCATGGGCCTGGAAAAGATTAACCAAAGCTAAAGCTGTAGTATAACTAAATACTAAAACTGGCACTTGGATTGGATTTATCCTGTGGGCTCTGCCTTATCCTGTGTGTTAGCTTGCCAGGCAAACATGTATAAAGCGCCAGTGATTTTTGATGGCATTGGGCTTTACCCCTTGCAGAATTTGTCCCTCTGCTTTTGAACATGCTTTTGTTTACTTTAAAAGAAGAGGATTATGAATTCTGGAAGGTGACTTCCCTATAACGCCCTTTTCCAAAAAATACCTCTCTAATCATGCCACAGAATTCCCTTTGCTCTTATGGAGCTTTGTCTAAAGTTTACTGAAGTCTGTCCGCTAATTTCAGGATGCTCATAGATTTCCCTTATGGATTTTTTTAAATAATACACTGCAGTGCTGTAGAAGTGCAGCACTGCATCTTGCCATAATCCATAATCTTTGCAAAAAACACCCCATGAAATAAGGTTCTTGATTTCAAGTGAAAACTGTTTTGTCAGTTCACGATTCCCAATGAAAACAAAACTTTGAGTGCCAAAGTTAATCTTACACAGCAGGAGCTCAGAGGGGCACAAGTGTGTCTGAGCAGCTGGGCTGGTGGCTGCGGTGATGCGCAGGGCAAGGGCTTGTGGCAGAAACCCACCGCCCCTGCCCCACCTCCTCCCACCTGGGCCAGAGCTGATCCGAACTGGCTGTGCTGAATGAGGCTCTGCGTGGTACTGGGAAACAACTGGAATGTGTCCTCCAAATGGGTGCTCCCACTTGTGCGTGTGATTTGCACATTTGAATAGAAAAGGCTGTAGCCCTCATGGGAGAGGAATCAGGTTAAAGAAGGAACCACATTGTGGAAAAAGCAGAGAATGCTTTCACGGGCATCGAGCGTGCTGTGGAGGATCAGTAAATACAAATAACCAGCAATGGCGACACTCCCTCCTGCTTTCAGTGAGTTGCTTTTAAATAACATTTAAATCTTGAGATTTTCTTTGAAAGAGGAAAAGCACAACGCATTTAGCCCGGTCTGCAGCTAGCTCTGGATGTCTCAGGTTCCAGATACTTTGCTGTTCAGTTCTGCTGTCTGATGATGCTTCAGTAGCACTTTTAAGCCCATCCCCAGTTCTTCCTCTTAGAAACTTTTGGTCTGGTTTTCTTATGCCCTGCAGTGAAATACTGACTGGTGCAAAACCTTGTTTTGAGGGTCTGTTTTTGTTTGTTCGTTTGTTTTTCTCCTATGAAGTTGCTTGATTCTATAGATGTCATCATTCGCATGGGTGTTGATCTCTGTGAGATCTTTCAGCAGAAGATGCAGTGGCTACTCTTGTCTGGGTTTTTCATTTTTGAGATTTTTTTTCTTTTTTCTCACTTGAAACTGTGACTTTCCTTTTTGACCTAGGTCAATTTGTAGAATTATTAGAAGGTGGTTAAAAGGCACGCAGGACAGTTTGAAGCTCCAGGGAGAGAGATGCAATGTGTTAGATGTGTCCTGAGCCATTCCAACCGGCTGGGATGGCAGCAGGGCCGGGCAGACAAGGTCTGCCAGCTGCTCCTATTCTTCCTGGGACAGTTTCAAAAGTGCTGCTCAGAACTGGCTGTAAAACCAGCTGCAAGATCCTAAATAACAATGGGCTTTTAAAGCTCCTGTCCTAGCCAAGCTCTAGTGCGGCTTCTGCCTATCTGCCCTGCCCTGCAGCCCTGAGCATCCCTTTCAGTTCTGGGATTGTCCTAGGTCACCCTGCAGCAGCGCTGGGGACTGCTGAGCAGTTGTGTTCAACCTCGGAGGCATTTGCACTCCAGCAGGGGGTGAAGATGTTCCTGCATATATATTGCAAAATGTTTTGTGCTTATCTGTGACACACACCCATACATATACATATATATATATATATAACAGAAAGGATCTCTCGCTGACACTAACTGGTGGGGCAATGCACGTCAGAGCTCGGCAGCTCCTGCCTGCTGCTGGTGCTGGTGCTCTGCGGCGCGGAGGAGCCCAGCATGGGGCTGCCGGGGGCTGCCCAGGAGGCCTCGGGGCCGCTGCTCCGCAGGCTCAGCAGTTGCAGCCTGGGGCTCGGGGCTGCAGCGGGGATGCCCGGTGTCCGAGCCTCGGGGCAGCGGTTTGCCTGTCCCGTCTGCACTGTTTACATGCACGCAGCTCATACCAAACTCAGAAATGATGCTGCACAGCGAATGCCGGAGGTAGGACCGCAGCTCTGGGAGGCTCAGAGGGAGTTCCCGGCTCTGTAGGACAGGTCTCTGCTGTCCGGGTGTTTGCTCCCCTTTTTCCCTGGGTTTCGGTGCCCTGGTTACTCCTGCTGCACCCTGCCTCCTGCTTGGCACAGACTTGCTGGCTACCCTGCTGAGGGGCAGGCCCAGGCCCAGGCCCAGGCCCAGGCCCAGGTCTGCCTCCCAGGACCAGTGTGGGGGCTCGGGGCTGTGCCATGCACGCCACAAGCCTGCGGGGATGTGTCGCAGTCCCTCGTGCGCATCCCTGCCCACCCCGCAGCCCCACGGGGCACTGCAGGGCCCGTCCTAAGGGCGAGGGTGCGCGGGAGGCGCCAGCACCACCAGCCTCCTTGAGGGCTCCCCCAAGCCAAGCACAGAGTTACGCTCAAGCACAACGTGAAAGTGCTTTTTTTTTCTGGGTAAAGAGTGAGGGTGCTAAGCACAGATTCAGCTTCTTTCCAGGGTTTTGGGGGTCTTCAGGAATGGCAGCTGAAGGGGCCAGGTTACTTCCTTGACATAACTGGGCTTGTTAACCCCGACTGAGGATCTGGCTCAGAGGTTTCTCGGCTGTCTTTGTCTTGACTGCAAGAGGTGGTTAGCACTGATAACTGCTCTTAAAGGCAGTGGCTGGTGTCAGAGCTCAGCACCTCTGCAGATCACACCTTGCACTCATGCTGCTTTGCTTATGTTCCAACTCTGTCCACTAGAGCTGGTCAAGAAGCTCTCATTTCTGAATCTTAGAGCATGCTTTCATTATGTTTTAATGAATGTAGCACTGCGTATACCCTGCAAAGGAAAATGCTGAATTTATATCATTAGAATGTGAAGAGAGTTTATAGAGTGAAAAAAAAATCTTGAAGAAATGTATCTGACAAAAGTTTATTTTTTATGTAGAGAGGCGGTGCTTTGTAGTTCCTGGTGGCCTATGTCTGTTGTAAATAATGTACATTTAATTTATTGCTATGGTAGCAGATTGTATTTGTTATGTATAAAACTAAAGGTTCACAAATGTATATTTTGTTGCTTAAATGTGTCTTTGCAAAATTCACAATAAATAACATATTTTGTGTCTGTATGTGTACTATGTTGTGTATGTCCATGAAGGGACAGCTTTAGCTGAGCTCCTTGGGGACAGTCTGGGGTCTTTATATCCCTGTGAAAACCACGCAATGGCATAGGCCGGGGCTGAGCTGTTACCGAGTAGGGTAAAATCAAATAAAGTTACGATCCAAAGCAGAAGAGTACGAGAGTGTAAGAAGGTGCAGATCAGGACATCTCTGCTGGTCTTAGTGACGCTAGGACCAGGTCAACAGGCAAGGATCCAGCATCTGTTCCCCATGCATCGGAGTTTCCATCAAGTGACCTGTGCTGTCTGAGTTGGAGTCAGTGTATGCCTAATATAAGCCATGCAGTGACAGAGTTAGAACTAAAACCTGTTCCTGTCAGTCGCAGACCACGTGTGGTGTGGAAAATAAACAATTTCATAAAATGAAAATGAACAAGCAGCAATTTGGTTTCTCTAAAACAGCTTAGTTTACCACAGAGCTTCAGTCTCCGGCATCTTGGCTGCCTTACGGACATCCTCTCCGAGTGAACTATGAAATTGGATTTTCTCTCTCAAGTTCCTCAGGCACCATTTCAAATCCCTCTAATTTCCCAGCTCTCTTCCTCCCAGGACACTAAGAAAAAGCCATTATTGTTCAGAGGAAGCCTGTCTGGTGCGTTTTTCCCCACAGCTCAGGCTGAATGACAAACAAAGCTATTCGCCAGTGTTATTTTCCTAACATTTTGTGATGAGGGGAGAAAACCCATCAACAGGCACACATGAGAACAAAATGCTTGTCCTGGGGAGGGAACAAGCCCGGCAGAGGGGCGCGGGGTCCCTGGAGCGATGGGTGAGCAGCGTAGGCGCTGTTCCTCAGACTCCCCTGCTTCCACCAGGAGTGGCAGAGGAGCAACAAAACAAAGCATACAAAGTTCAGGTTCTCTTAATGCATCTTTACTGTTGTAAAAATTATTCTCACAGCTCCCCACTTTGTCAGTAACAAGAGTAAGAAGTCTGGAAGGCAAGTTTCATTTACTTTGGCATGAAATGATAGCCCCCTGCCCTGAGCCTATTTCCAGAGAACCAAGGTGGACACAGCTCAAGCCCCTTCTCTCTGCCCACCCCCTAACCTCAGACCTTCGAGCGTCCCCTTGCCCACCAGGACTTTCCGTGCACGACCAGCAAGGTGCCTGGACCCTGGCAGCCTGCTTTTGTCCTGCTTTGGTTGTGTTACAGCTGTGGCGCTGCTGGGTGCACAGCCACCGGCCACATCTCGTGCAGCGCCCCGAGCTCCAGCCAAAGCCCCGCAGCCAGCCTCAGCCACAGCCACTTGCTGCTTTGGAGCGAGGCAAAGTTTCCAGATCCAAAACCATTCAGGTGAGCCTGCATTAAGGGGGGATCTGAGAATCTGTGCTGCAGGAGGTGGGACGCCAACTGGACTTGCTATGTGAGGCCAAACAACTGCCACGTTCTGACCACGGCTGTGGGGTCTCGTGGCATTTACATCTGGGATAGCTGCAAAGACAGTGGTTGTACTCCACAGGCTATTGAAAAGCATAACTACTAAACTAATTCCTCCCAGCTTCTTCCTTCCTTCCTCCCCAGTGCCCCCATCCCCAACAGGACCAAAACCTCACAGCAATGCATTGTGAACAACCTCCTACCAGCACTAAAAGCCGGCACCGTACGGCAAAGCACCACAGAACACGAGTGGCTCCTGCCCGCGTGCCAAGTGTCCTAAGGAACGGTATCACAAGGTGAGGTAAAGCTGGTGGGGGGGAGGATGCAGGGACAGCCGGAGCAACGCACGCACAGCGGTGCTCCCCGGGGGGGCTGCCCGAGGCTGCCCACGGCTGCTGGGGCTGGGTGAGCGCCTGGCAGCCCCCAGGGCTGCAGCACTGACACAGGGCACTGAGCTGCTCTGGGTGCAGCATAGCTGAGCCACAGGGAAGCAAGCACCAGGAGGCTCCCTGGTGACACTGGGAACAGTGGTGTTTGCTGGTAAAGGTGATTACATGACTTTCGGGGCAGTAAGGCACTCTGCGGTCACAGGGCAGATTCTCTCCTGATTTTATCTACATGCGTTATGTGGCTTTAACTGGACCTGTGTACATGCAGTGTTGTTAGCTCTGATTATTATTTCACATCACCACTGAAAAGAAATAAATCTGTGCAAAATATGCAAGAACAGCCAGCTCTCTGGTTAAACATGTGCGCCCCCCCTCCCCCCCCCACGGTGGTTGCTGCCAGCTGTGAAGTGTGCAGAGCAGCTACCAGACCGAAATTCTGTTCTCATCCAGCAAGCGGTGAGCCAGCCCTGAGTCAGTATCTGTGTCACCAAAGCCCATCTCTGGTTGAAACAAAGTGCAGTCCAAGGTGAAGTCACTCCCTTCTTCCTTCCTTCTAAAAATCTATGTTTGTTATAAAAAAAAATGTGATGGAAATGTATGTTTTTCAAGACAAGCTCAACCTGGTTGGTTTGGTTTGGTTCCCTCCTGCCAGAATTTAAATACATGACAACTGAGCAATTTGCGTGACTTTGCAAAGTCACTGGGGAGAGCAAGAGGCTTTGGGGGTCGGTGCCAGGGAGACCTCTGAGCACTGCCCCCACTGTCTGCCCAAACTGGGAGAGGGGACAGATCTGCCCCGGCTTTGAACTCAGGGAACAACCGTTGACATTCTCCACGTGTCAGACACAGATACTATTTCATTCCTCCCACTTAGCCTATTTTTGGCCAAGGACAACATGCCATGCCCAGCACAAACTGGAGCAGCCACCAGTGGTGCCTCGGTCTGCCCACAGTCCCTGGCCAGCATCTCGGGGCTCACGAGCATCATCCTGAACGGCTCAGCATGAGCAATGTGGGCAAGAAGCTGGCCTCTCCCCAAACGTTTCCTCAACCTGCTTTTGAAATCAGAGGGCTTTCACAGCAGGGAACTCAAATGAGAACTAAACTCAAGTGCATTTATTTAACAGAAAAGAGCAGGGGGGTTGTTATGAATGAGCACGAAACATTTATTGAGGTTCCTGTGAACAGAGGTTTGGCCACACAGCCCCTCTTACATGTTACCTACATTAGTACATGCACAGAGACCATATATGCATCTAGTCCATAAAATGCAGGTGAAATTATCACCTGACTAGCAGAAAATTAAAGCATAATGGGAGAAGCAACTATTTCCCTGCTGTTCTATTAACAGTAGCTGGAAATAGCCTGAAGCAGAAAGCACCTTGGGAGCTGCTTTGTGTGGAAGCTCACTGCAGCTGGAGGTGCAGGCACACACTCTTCCCCTTGGGTTCCACAGGGGACGTGGAGACTTGCTCAGAGTCAGGAAAGCTTTAGTGTGCCAGAAGAGACCAGCAGTGCTGGCACTGCAGGATATGCTGCACTGGCTTGACCTGGCTCCTGGCAGCCTGCAGCTGCCCCCGGAGCCCCCCTGGGACTGGCAGTGCTGCTCCTCGCCTGGCTTCAGCAGCTGGTTCTGTCCCCAGCGAGGTCTGGGCTGGAGGCACAGGGCAGCGAGTTAGTGTGGAGTGTGACAGAAAGCTCCTAATAGCCATGCTTGAAAAATGGGAAGCATAAAGCACAGCTGCCTTAGTAGAGCTCCTCACTAGGACACGCAAAAAAGGAGGAAAAAATAAAAGCAAAATAAATAAATGATAATGATAAAAACAAACAAAAAGACTGAATAAAAGGGTGTGCAGCCATCCTGCAGCCACCACGCCTGGAGCTCGCCAACAGCTGTTACAGGACAAAGCTGGATTTACCCCAAACACCCCAGCACGAGGCTTCCATCGACACCTGGTCTGAAATGATGTCCTCATTCCACCTCCCCTGTAAAGACTATCTCCTCTGTTGCCCAGGACAAAAAAAGTACCACATTTCAAATTTGTTTTCTTGAGGGAGTTCTCCGTGTTTTGCTAAGGGCATCTGGCAGATGCTTCAAAAGGGACACTGCTTTTGTGTATGGAAAGAGACTGTTAGTTACGGGCTAGGACTGGCCAAGAAATTTCTTCCCTGGTAGATCAATATTCTGGTCAAAAAAATGTGGCCTCATTTATTCAATTTTGGGCCAAGGAATCTATTTTGTTATTTTTCATCAAGATGTTAAAAATTCTGATAAAAATTAATATTGAGTTGTATTTAATTTTTGTTTGTTTGATTGATTGTTCTTTGATTGGAGCAGTGTAAGGGAAAACAGAAAGGAAAAAGGATCAGTGGGAAATCCTCCCACCAGCTCTCCCTCGGGGTTAGGTCCTCAGGGGACAGCACTACCCCGCGGGGCGAGCGGTGTGCCTCTGTGCCACGGTCACACCTCTCCTGCCGGAGGACTGTGGGCTCTGGTAGCTCACCCAGCTGTGTGCTTGTGGCCAGCGTCCTTCGGGAACACGGCGAGCAGGAAGCGTCTGGAGGAGCCGAACGAGCCGCGGCTGCTCGGCTGGCGGCTGCCCCAGGCAGCGTTATGACACAGGGCCCTTTCAGCCCTCCGGCCCCTGAAGCCACTAAGCCTGGATGTCCGGGGGCAGCAGTTTCAGGCACCACAGAGCAGCTTCTGCTGCTCTCCTTCCACTAGGGATGGGGACTGACGGTGACACACCGCTGGCTGTTTTTCTGGTGAGGGAAGATTTATTACACTGCTAAGTTCCTCAACACATAAGTTCTGTCTCCAGCATCAAATATAACTAAACACAGTTCCGTGTGCTAGGTGGCTGAGCACTCCCCACCATTCCCCCTGCCAACGGGGGGGGGACACAAGTGGGTGCCGGCTGCCACCCAGTGCCCCCAGCCTGTGCCACCCGCCATGAGTGGGTTCTGGCCTCACAGCCCTGCTGCCACCGCCGGGACGTGGCCGGGGGCGCTGAGCCGTGTCCCCCCCCGGCAGCCCCTCGCCCTTCCCGCAGCGCAGCCGCAGGGCCCCGGGCTGTCACCCTGCGGGCCCGCTGGGTCGGGAAGGCCGCGCTCTGTTACTGCCTAACAGGCCTTTTTGTAACTTCCGTTTCTTCTGAGCCATTGTCGTAGTAAGCTCTGTTCTCGCCTCGCCTTATGTGACAGAGCAGAAGTCATAATCCCTCCGTCACTCTCACTGTAACAGGAGATATAATGGAGCAGCTTCTTCTCCCACCACACTGACTGTTGCTTTGGAAATCATTGCAAACCTCAAAGCTGCAGAGGGAACGTGTACACAGGACTGTGTGACCTCAACATAGGCTACAGGGCAGCCACCAGCTGGGAAGAGCTAAGGAGTATCTGCATGCTTTGGGTGGCAAATCAAAGTCAGCTGAATGGCCTGATTAACCTGCTGGGGAGGCTAGGAGAGGCAGACGGGTGCCAGAAGAAAGGCTGGACTGAAAGGGCTATGTTGGGCTGTTCCTCAAATGATGGCGTGGTTTCCCAACTGAGTTTCTCATGCATTTTATTTGCTTGGATGAAGCAGTGTCAGAGAAGTCCTTCTGATGGTGTGAGCAATAAACATAAAACTGTTTTGTTTTGTTTTTTCATGAGGGATGGGGGAAGGCTGATATAGGCCGAGGGCAGTGGAAGAACCTGGTAAGCATGGTGTGTATGTTGGGAAGGTGGGTGCCTGTGATGTGCTCTCAGCTCCCTCTAACACGTGTGGTGCTGCCTGCTCTGGTGTCACCAGCCCCGCGTGGGTACCTGCTCCTTCCTGCAGTACCCTGCAGTCACAGCCCCATCTGCGTGACCGTGGAGCCCTGGTCCTGCTATTTTTAAGCACTGCAGCTGCGTATTTCTCATTAGTTAAGGCAAGGTTCTGGCGGGGCTGTGGGTTCAGTAACAGAAGTTTGTGGCCTGCGGACAGGAACTGGAGACTTATTTTCCTGACCTGGTGCTGGCTTGTAGCATTCTTGCAGATGCCAGCTAACCAACTGCTTTCAGTTTCTTCACCTGAAACTGCTCCCTGACCTTGAAAAGGCAGCATACGCTGTGGTGCTTCCCTTCAGTGCAAATACTGTGCAAGTGCTCCGCCTGCTGAAAAGCTGAGATAAGTCTTAATGTGTGTGGCTATATTAAAGCCTGGGTGATTTAAGTATTTGCTGTTAGGGCTTTTAGTGATGATAACACAGAACTAGGTAAACAGAAAACAATTATGCTTTTGGGAAGCTTAAAGTTACTACTTTCTGCAATGTATGCATAGTCTTCAATACAAGGGAGAATGTATGCTTTTCAATAAAAGCATTTTGCCTTACAGTATGATAAAAAGTTAGTTTAAGCTATCTGCAAATTCATGAGTATTTGGGAAGTGACATGAAGCAACAACTGGTGCAACACAAAACCAAATTGTGAACGCATAGCACTCTAGCACAGCTGGAGATGTGTTTTTTTTGTTTGTTTGTTTTAATATCTCAGACTTGAAGCTTGGGATGTGGTTTGGGATACAACTGGAACATCACAGTGATAGTTGCTCACCAATTACCTTTTTGGACAGCAGCTGCACCCTGACTGTTGCTTGTCCCCTCTGTGCTTCGTTTGGGACGTAGGAGATTCCCTAGCAGAATGTTTCTTTTTCTGTTACCTAAAATGAGACTGCTCTGAGATGCCCTGAGAAAGCTGTCGTGGATTTTTGTCTTGCTCTCTTCACGGGCTTGTACAAGGAAGGCAGTAGCTGTGTGTTTCTTAGCTGTGTGTTTTATGGTGCAAGTGAACCAGGACACCAAGGTATGGGCTCTGATTTCTCTCCCAGGGTGGACGATCTGAGTGTTTGCTGTAAAGTAAGGGCTGATTCCACAGTAGAACTTGTTGATACCCTATTTGTGTGCTGCAGAATATCCACTGAGGACTCTGTATGAAAACACTTGCATGGATTTGTTATGGTCCTGACCAAACTAAGTGTGCAGCAAAAGCAGCCCACCATCTATGCACAGGTCTTTCACGCAGTGTGAAATCCTTGACAGTTCCTCACATACAGAGAGGCATCAACCCCAAGAGATTTAAAGTTAAACTTTAAGTAGTGTGAGACAATGATGACAGTTAAAGATAAACAAGCAATTTAGGTATACCTTTTAAAGATGTATATAAATATTTTGTATACCTAGCAGATGGGTGAGTTTTGAATTAACGGAGGAATATTCCAGCCAGAATCTGGAAACTTGCCCAAAGAATCTGGACTCTAAAATCTGTTGGGAGAGAAACAACTTCCAGACAGCTTTGAAAAACTTCTCATAACAGACCTCATTGCAAGAACTGCTTCTCTAGTTCTTATAGCTCAAAATGTGAGGGCTGTAGAAACAACCGTTTAAGTCCAGGAGTTGGAGGGCAGCAACTGAGCTCAATTGTTCACTTTTACAGCTGAGACTGACCAAATCTTTAAATGATGTGCTTCATAGTGTTCAACTGCTGGAAGCCTTGCTCGTGAGGTGAAATGTAAAACCAAATACTGCAAATCCTTTCCCCAAGAGGCCATTGAGTCTGATCTCGAGTTTGCGTTGTGTTTTCTGGACAGGAAGCTCTTCCAGTTTTAGCTGAAGAACCTTCTTCAGTTCAGCCATAGCATGTTTAAGACACTCGCCATAATTTATTCCAGAAGTAGCTGCAATTATGATAAGCTGTGTACACAAATTTACAGCTCAGTCTTACTCCATATAATTTTGAACTTGAGTTGCTCAAATCAGGATCCTAATTTTCTAGGCTCTATAGACAGAGATGCACAGGATGAATGGCACTTGGAAACTGTGTTGCTCTTCCTTTTCTTATGAACTACAGAAAATCTAATCAAACATGAATCCAGGCACAAGAGGAAAATAAAAATAGTAATTAGAGCATTTTATCTCCTAGAAGTTTATTACTAGATTTTTTGCTAAATTAAGCTGTTTTCTTTACATATGTAACTGCTTATAGGCTTGACTAGTTTTCTCACCTGGAAGTGATCTTTCCTTTTCTCTTCTTCAGAAGGCATTAATGGTTTGGTTGGGTCTTTAATTCATTTGGTTCCGGCTCTCCCTTGCTGTTATAACACAGCACATCAACAGCGACAGTCAAGAAATCTCCTTATACTACTCCAAACATAGGAATATCTCATGCACAGCCACTAGGCAGGCAAATTTCATGTAACCATGTGTGAGATTTTTGTCTTTGAGTGACTATCCACAAAGTCTACAGAGCATCATAAGGGTTCCTGTATGGACTTGAGTGATTTGGGTTTGATATGAGAAAATCAGCCAGGAAGACTGAAATTAAACATCAGGAATGCAACGAATAACTTATCTCATTCCTTGGTAGCTTCCCTGTTAATCTCCCTAGTTTCAAAGATAGTTTCATTTGAAGAAAAACAGAAAGCTAGCCTGATTAGCTTAACTTCTCTTGGTGAATATCTGTCCAAAAATTCTTAGCAGCAACCTCCATCAAATAGGAAAATTTTGTTGAAAAATTCAGTTTTAACAAGTTCCTTGGAACTCAGACTGCAGAGCAAAGACATGTTACTTGACTTGCCTTTGGGCTGTACAGATGCACAAAGACAGCTGAGAACACTGTGGCTTTTGCGGGGCTGCTCACCTGGTTGCAGGACTGGAATGATGGAAAGATGATCAAGGATTTTTTCTGTCCAAGCACCTTCACTGCTTCTTGTAGGTATGCTCACTATGTCATGGACTTCTAGTTCTGATCACAGAAGAGAATAATGAGATCAGTTACAGAAGCAGCTGCAGATGGGAAGCTGGCTTTGATGCTACACCCGCAGCACAAGATCATACCTAAAACTTTGAATCAGGTTGACCACAAATGCAGAAGCAAACGTCAGCCGCCAGCCCTCCAGGCTGCCAGCTGACTGTGGTGAGCCCATAGCCAAGCATAACTCACCACGCTGACATTCTGCTTCTCCTGGCTTGGAACCCCTGACCTAAACAATTAAGCAAAACCTGGACGTGCAACGAGGGGAAGTGGCAGAGCCAGCAGAAGAACAGCTCTGCTGCTCCAGCTGGCCTCTGGTACAGCAGGGAAGGGAGCAGAGATCAGCTGCTGGATGTGACTGGGATAAACCAGAGCACCGTCTCCTTCCTGGGAACACGATTTTCCGTCAAGCTAGACAAAGGCTCCTTCCAGAGCCGCCTGCAAGGTGAGCAGGGCCGCCCGGCCTGGCTCGGTGCAGCTGCTCTCCACGTGCACAGGTCGGGGCCAGCAGTGCGGGCATCGGCAGGGGGAAGCTGCTTGAAACTTGAGGCCCCTCTCTGTCACCGCAGTGCTTATCAGATCTGGCAGAACAGCGCTGTACATCTATTAGGGACGCTGATAAGGCCTTGTCTGTCTGCCTAATGAAAGTCTGCGTGTACCAGATAATCATGCTGATTTGCAGCGCTTGGAAACCCCCTAACTGAAATTTACCAAGTAACTTTCTAGCCATAGCTGGAAAACAGAATGAAGAATGAAATCCAGGCATCTCTTCTAGGTCAACAGTTCCAATTCAGCTCTGATCAATGGCTTTGTGTAACTTTGGCAGCCATCAAGGTGACTGCTAATTAAAAGCAGATTTGGTCTTAACATTTGAGTTTGGACCTATGGACAAGAAAATCCATTTTATGAATTTTATATCGGTGAACTCTTGAAACAATATGAGAAAAACAGTCCTGGCAAGAGTCTGTAGCAGTTATTTGTACGTGTTATTGGATAAGGTAGAGTTATTTGGGAGCAAGGTGTGCATCCCCCAGGCACATGCGGTGTGGCCGTGACGTGTGGCACTGTAGTGCAGGGTGGCCAATGGAACTGGAAATCCCATCAAACCTTTCCTAGGTAAGAGTTTGGGATGACACAAAAGAATAACTTGCCTGGTCAAATACTTTAATTATTGTCCAGTGAATTCATCTAATGAGATGTTTTGAAATTTATAGCCTGTTTTATACTTCCATTCTGTTTTTTTTTGTAACAATGGATGTTTTTCTCATCCATTAAATGTCATCCCAGAAGCTGTATGAATTTATGGAAAACTCAAAGTGAAGCTGATGTACTTTCTTTGTAAAATTAGAAGTGTTTGGCACATGTGGGTGTCTTTAACACACAACTCGGTATGCTGTTGAACTACTGAAAATGTAAATGTCTCAGTGTTTAATTTCGGTAGTTACTGTGCTCCCAGGTGGGCGGGGAAGAATTTTCTGGCTTTCCTTGGAGCTTCTGAATCTGCCTCTTCCGTACAGCAGGTGGCACTGGAAGCACGGGCATGAAAGCACAATCCTCTGGTTTCTTTTGCAAGTCTCGCATTTGCATAACGAGTTGGAGGGCGATTCTCACCTTCAGAAAGAGAGCATTGTCCCCTGCGCGGCTGTTAAGCGTCCACTTCAGCCTCTTGCAATGGCGCACTCTATGATTTGACTGGTACTGACTTCAGAGAGACTTAAAATGGAGGGGATGTGCTTTGGGTCCCGACCTGGAAATAGGTCGCTGGGGACGGGCTCACCCAACTCGCTCTAGGCTTAAGTACTTTCATTTGGCATGATCTGCACAGATCGTTCAGGCAGCAGCACAGCTGACTTGTGTTGTGAAAAGGAAGGTTGTTTTTCTCCAGTCTATGTGCACACAGCTTTAGAACGAATACAAAATAGTGGAAATTACCGCAGCATCTTAAAAACATGTCTGAGCTCCAGAGATTAATTTAGATATAATGTAAATTGTTATAGCTCTGAAAGTTCAGGAGAAAAGACATTCAGAAGTGACTGTGGTTCAACAGTACCTCCCGATGTGTCTGCATGGGCAACATTTAAGTGGCAATTTGATGTCTCTCCTGCCGTGCATCAATTGTCTTCCCTGTGCTTTCCATATGCATTACGTTTTTGTGGCATGATGGAGGGTTCCTTCTGCAGGAAGTTCCTATAAAATTAAAATTGATAATGCAATGAATGATTTCAGCAATGTGAGGAAAGAGATAAATAATGGCTTTCATTCTGTTGTACTGCTAGCAACTATACTTGGATAAAGAATTTTTTATCTTTAATTGAAGTGAGGTTTCCAGTGCCATAACACTGCATCTTTACAGGTCCTAAGCAGGACAGTTTTATAGTTATTGATGAGTTGCTATGGAGTTCGGTGTTATATGCAGAAAAAGCAGTAGTTATGCCATTTACACTACTTTTTTAGTTTAATGAGTTTGGCTCTATTCCTAGAAATGGTGCTTGCCATTTTTGCTGTCTCTGCTGCTCCAGAATGACATTAAGATGCGGATATGTGGAGAGGTGTGACATCAGAAAGCGCAGTGGGTTTGGAAATGGCACACTTGTGGAAGTCTTAGTACTTTCAGTTTGTGTCATTAGCATAAGGACAAGTTGTCTTTACGTTAAAAGAGAATCAGGTCCCTACTGCTTATGGCACTGCCAGCCCTCAGGAGACAGTGTCTTATCTGAGATTTCCAGGGAAGATCCGATTGCTGCCTGGTGGTTTAGAAACACCACTTTTGACAATTTCTTCCAGCTGAATAATTTAAAAGGTTTTTCTGCAGCTGCTTCATTTCCTGCATTTATTCTGACCCAAACCAATGTTTTCTAGGAAAGCTCCTACTGTTTCCCTGCTGTCACCATGGTGACCATGCTCGTGATGCATATTCCTTCCCTGTGCTCCTGCAGAAGAGAAGTGAAGGAGTAATTCTGCTCTCCTGCCACAGCAGGGGACAAGGCACAGTGTTTGCAAAAGCACTTTCATGACTCGATCTGTATTATCAGAAGTGCCTTAAATCCTCAGGAGTGAATTGGGGCTGGGAATCAGCTAGAGTCAAGCAAGTTCTGACATCCCCGGGACTCTTTTGGAAGAGGGAAGGCAGGTTTTCAAAGGTGTCTGGACAGCTAGCCACAACTGCTTGCGTGTGGGGGGTGTTCCTGCATCCCCTCTATGCACCGGGGAGCTTCTGGAAGCCCATCCTTGACGTTTTCCTATGATGGCTGCCTCAGTTTGTGTTAGGCTGAAGGGAGCAAGAAACTATTTGTGTTGGGGTGGCGGTGTGGAGCGCGGTGGCATCTCTGTCCTGGTGGTGGGACAGGGCAGCAGGGCCAAGAGCGGGACTGTGCCTGCACCCACCCTTAGCTGGGTAAGACCTGGAGCCTTTGCTGAAGTCAGGGGGTTGAAGGGGGCCACCCTGAGCCCTGGAGAAGCTGTCTGCTGGCGAAGGGGTTGCTTTGGCCACTGGAGCCAACACAGTCCTAAACCACTGTAGAAAAAAAACAGCAAAGCTGCCTTGACTCTTGAGTGTAACATCTGTGGTGCTGTGAAGATTAAAGCTCTGATCTCACTTTTTTTTTTTTTTTTTGAAACAGCTTTCCAGAGCCTTCTCCCCTTGCATTTCTTTTCATTGTCTGCCAATTAACTGAGCAGAACTCTTTGTAGTTTCATGAAGCTTTTCACCCCCGCACAGTTTGGAATAAGATCGATGACAGATTTGTGTGAACTTAGATTTTTTTTTTTTTTCCCCTGAAGAGTTTGATCTAGAGGCTGATCCCATAAGCAGCTCAGCAAAATAGAAAGGTGATGGGGGTGAGGTCAGAAGAGTGGACCTTGGGAACATATTTCCTGCAAAAGATAGGTATTTATTGTGGTCGAGATCCTTATGGCTTCATAGTTTTCTGTGTAACACTGTGGCAAGAGCCATGCTTTTCTCCTAGTAAGAGCTCTGTGCTTGCATCCAGGTGCCCTGTGTGCCTGTGCACCATGTGATGAAGACAAAATGGGCCTTTTGGGGAGTTTTATTCTGCCACTTCAGCAACCAATGAATTAGTGAGAGCTGAGATTCTGGACAACAGGGTCATCCTGTGGTGCTGGCCAAGGGCTGTGCTGAGTGCTGGTATGGCAGATAACTTTCCTGCAGCTCTCCTAGGGATGCCCTGGCCCACCCGAGGTACAGAAGAATCAGGGCAGTGAGGGAGCATCTGCCAGCAGCACACGTGGTGCCTTCATGGTCAGGAATGGGAGCAGTGACCAGTTTATTCCCTTTGGCAGTAGTGATTTTGTTCCTTGGTTGGTTCCTGTAGTGCTTGCATACCCTCTGGCCCTCGTTCACGTCCTGTGTTGCATTTTAATGTCAGTGAGACCCATTCCTCTGTGTCACTCTTTTAAACAATCTGCTCAGGGAAGAGCTTGGGTTCTGGGACCCCACGGTCGTGCGGGGTCAGCTGGGGCCCTGCCAGCCCTGCCCACCACGGGGCTGCGGCTCTGTCGCCTTCCAGACAGGCGTTTGTACGTAAGCTGTTAGGAAAGGAAGGAAAGTTTCTGTTGCAGCACTACCACAGAAGTGTGGAGGGTGTTGCGAAGGCCTGTGTTGCACGGAGCTGTTCTGGGCTGTTCTGGAAGTTACTATCACTTAGGTTAGTAAGTGGGAGCGTCCGTTGCAATAACTGGAACACACCGGGATAGACGAGGTCACTCAGCTGTAACCTGCCTGCAGGAAACCAGCGTTAAAGTAAACGTGCTGTGCAGGGATAACTGCAGGGGACAAGAAATCCCCAGTCTTTGTGCTTGTAAACTTGTGTTGGGTTACCAAATGGAAACGGTGTATGGGTCATGTACAGAGGCTGCCTCCTCGTTTTAGAGGACTTGACACCTGCACTGCCTGGGCTAGGTGTCCTGGCCAAATATAACCTGGATTGCTGAAAGTACAGATTTCCTGAATTCTGCTGGCAAGGGTGGCTGCCTGTGAACACATTCAGAAGCCTAGAGGAATTAAAAGCAGTGCTGGCCACTGCATTTGCAACCAAAAGATACAGAGAGAAGAGCTTTGAATAATCGTGTACCTCCAATAACGACAAACAGAAGTTTGGCTGAAGTTCAAGAACTGACTTAAAGTCTGGCAGTTCCCATTGTCTTAGAGACGGTTCTGTAGTCTTTAATTTCCATGATGTTTCTAGCTATATGTCCAATAGGAGAAGAAAGTTTGGAAAGGAAAATTAATAGATCTGTCTTTCTGTGCACACATGGTGCTGAGACCTGTGAGATAAATTGTGTAGCTCTGTAGAGTGCTGGACAGCATGAAAAATTGGACTGCTACATTCTGCTCTGTCCACCAGTCCGTTTCCCCTTGGAGTTTTTCCCCTTGTATTAACAAGTCCCTTCTGCAGTTTCAGTCAAGCTCCTTCTTGCCCCGCTCCCCCGCCAATCACCTCAATTCCTACAGAAATTTCTTCCTTGCACCTCCTGATGCAATTTTCCCTCTGTTACTTGAAGCTAGAAGTTGGCTACGGTTTGGAATACAGAAATGGCCGCTTTGGGACACTCCAATCATTCCCCTAATTGTCTGGTTTCTCTAATAGGAGTAGTATTACTTTTCTTCTTTGCCCTCCTGCTCTTTCTGAAAATTAGGCAGAGGAGTGGAGAGTGGGTTGAATTTGGCATGCTCTCTCCTATCTTTGCTTGAGGTCTTCCTAGTGGACTTTCGGTTAAATGTGATGGGAATAAAACAATTATTCATAATTCATAATTACTGTATAAAGACTTGGTTGTGTACCACTGACCCCAGTGGGGATTTTGACTGACATCGATAAACGCGTTATTGCATCTAAACAGTGCTGCTCTAAACATGGTTCTGTCTCTGAAGAAATGACCACACTACTGATAAGAAAAATTAATCTATTGTTTTTCTTTTGTTTGCATGGATTTTGCTCTTGCAAGATCCAGCTTGTTTTCCATTTCTGCACCATGAGAAATGTATTGATTTTTCTTCACGTCTGATTGTTCACATTACTGGATTGCTTTTAAATAGCTGACAGAGATCATTCATTTTCCTGACCCAACATATTTTACAGCACCTTTTTGTTTTGTTTTTGTGTGCATGGAGTTTTTTTGGCACTTTTACATTGTATTGATCCCATTTTTACAAACTGCAGTCTGTGGATGTGTTAGAAGCTGTTCCTCTGCAGTACTTTTTTCCTTTCCTACCCTTTCCTCAGCAGTTTCAGCATCTGCTCTCCAGGTTCCAGATCTGGAAGTTGGAGACGAGCCTCAAAAAAACCTCTAAGCTAATGATCAGAACATACCAAAGAAATAAAATGACCACTCCTAAATCTATAGAGCTGTAAGAGGTGTTTATTACTGACAGAAATATCGGGAGTGGTCATTTGGGTGTTGTAATTTTAGGAGCACTGAAGAAGGGATGGTGTGTTCTCCAGGTGTCCAGGAAGTATTCTTCCAACTCAGCTAACACAATAAATGAGGAAACTTGTGGCCACCTTTTCATTGCAGAATCTTCTAGGCTTTGAAATGCTCCCCTAGCCTGAACATACGCTAGCATCTATTTAAGGTACGTGTACAAAGATGCAACATCTTCAGTCCAGGCCTGTCTGTAGTGCAGAAGCAAACCATTAAAGGGTTGTAGCAAAGGAGCAGACAGCAGGTTTCATTTTTATTTCAAGATTAGTATTAGAAGGGAAAACAAACAACAACAACAACAAAAAAAACAGTTGGCCATTAGCAAAGGATGTCAGGAGCTTAAGTGGCAGCACTTTTCTGAACACACTCACGTGTTGTATGGATATGTTATTTTATTCCTAGAGTTGACCCCTAGGGAGTGGAAAAATGTTTTTTTTTTTTTTTTTTGATATTTGCAGATAGTGACATTAAAACCCAGGCCTCCTAAAATATGCTCCTACAACACCAAAAGCATGGGGTCCTGGTTTCAGTGAGGTCCCTAGGCAGCAGGACAGCGAAGGTAATAATGAGAATTAATAATGAATTTATCACTTCACTCTCAGTGAACAATCTCCAATAATCATGTGCAATTTGCTGCTTCGGTGAATACTCTGATAGTAAACAGATCTGTTAGAATAAAGTCACAGGAACAGCATAGAAAAGGAGTGAGAAAATGGTTGAGACTAATTAAAAAAAGTCTAAGGAACACTTATGCATAAATGTTTGCGGTATTTGTCTGGTGCTAGTAATGGCCTAGATAAAGTAAACACAAGGGAAAGCAGATAAAAGGAAAGAGTGGCACAATCTCATACACGGTTCTTGTCAGAGAGCCAAAACCCAGCTGTGTTATCCTGACGGAGCCTGTGTCCTTTGCTCACGGGAACGCCGACTGATGGTCCAAGAGGTCCTTTTCTCTCTTAAACCTCATTGCAGGGTGCAGAAAACAGTAAGAGAAGAACTGCTGGCCACTGAATCAGCTATGTGGGAGTTAAATATTCACAGAGTCCAAATGATTGGGGCACCCAGATGAGAAAAAGATCAAGCCTGCATGAGAAATGCAGGGAAAATGATCTTTCACGTGGTATTGCACTCAACAAAACTAAAGGTGAATTTTCATGTAACTGTCCATAATAATGAAATTACATTTAGTTTACCCGCTTGCTCCTTTCTTTATCTTTCTGGCACTTACAGGACTGCTGGATTCATAGGGCTGTGCTGATTTAGAGCTAGCAGATCTGGCCCTTGTTTTAACTTGTGTTTATTGCAGAGGTTTTTGTGAAATGGGCACATAGAGGCAGCAATGAGTGTGGCTGCAGCATTATAATTGGAAGCTGTTGAAACCCAGGGTCTGGCACCAAACATAAACCTCTTTCAAAAACAAATTCCACTTGAATTATATTGTTTTATTTGTAGCAGGGTGCTTACAGTGCCTTCTCATATTATCCCCTCACTGATGTATAGTGATGATGCATAAGTTAGATTTCACAACGCTGAGAAAATTAATGCTTCAGAAGAATTTATCTCCATGTTATTGATGTTCTGTCAGTAGCAGCGCTCTAATATTCTCTCCAGAGAAACTAATGGCACTGACAAGAAACACTGAAGTTCTGTTCTCATCTAAATATCTAGATAAAAGATGGCATTTCTGTGTGTGAGAAACGTTATTTGGTGACAGCAAACTGTTATCTGTTTTTCTGTGTGGGTAACAGGATATTTGTTAGGCTTTTCTTTTTTTTCTGGCCAGCTTTCTGAAACACGATTTGGCAGATGTTATTTAGCGAAGCTTTGGTCTCTTACATCTTTTTCCACAGAAGTATTAAGGCATTTAACTTTCATTTAGGCCACTGATTTTCCATTACTTTCAGCTAGAAATAACACGTCTGGATACCTAGGAGGATCTGAGTCTCTGTGCTGATCCTTGCAGCACTGTGGTTACTGCACAGAGTGTTTGCAGCACATTTCAGCTCTGACAGGCAGCGATGCTTTTCAGCAGTTTCTGGCTCTAAGAGTGCCAAACCTGAAACCTCTGATCTGGAATGTGATTTGCAAATCTACCCAAGCAGACACTTTTGGAGAGATGAAGCACGGTCAAAAGTTGGATCCAACCTTTTTCCAGAAATGGGGTTGGATGTGAGGTGAGACTTGATTTTTATGTTGTGTGATCATAAAAGCTTAGATTTTCAAGGCATGTAAATCACTTAACTCTTGTCAGATGCTCTAAGCTTTCTTAAACATGACACGCACAAATCATGATGTTTAGGAACATCCAGATAGTTATCTAGAGTTTATAATCACAGGCCTGGTTGTGTTTGCACCTGTTTTCTTCCATTGCGAGGCAATCTAAAAGTCTCATTTGGGGGTAAAGTCTGGGGAGTTCTTCTCATTGTGATTTCCCCGTTAGCAATGTGCACTTTCTTCCCAGGAAGATAAGAAGCATCCTGAGAGCATGGTGTCATTGTTGCCACGGTTATGAAATGGTTTGCAGTCTTTGAGAGGGTGAGAACAGGTGATTTTCCTCTGCGTCGTGCAAATGAACTAGACCTTTGCAAAACAAATTCTCTGCAAAAGTGGCAAAGCTGACGGTTCTGGCTGAAGAGGAACACGCCATAGCTGGTGCTTAAAGTTGGGAACTGCCCGACCGTGTCTGTGGAAAAAAAAGCCACATCTGTCTACCTCGGCTGTCTTACAGGAGGGTGCAGGGCAATTTTGGGATAAGAGGAGCCATTTGATGTCTGTGCATGGTAGTGGATTTCCCAAGCATATTAACTGTTACAAATGACAGGGAGTATCTCTACAAAATAGCCAATTATTAACTGAAAGGTCAAGAGTAACAAACTTCACAGGGCAGGCAGCAGTGGCTGGGTGAGGTGAGACTGATGGTTTGCCATCGGCAGCCCTGAGCGGGAGCTGGTCTGGAGGCCGATCCTTCAGGCGGGACGAGCAGGCTCAAGGTAGGCTGCTCAGCTGGGGCTTCAGCCGGGCCACTCCTTCCGCAGGGGCCTGAGCCATGCCGAATGCTGCATCGTGCCACTGTCCTTCTGTTGCTCTTTGATTTCATTTCTAACTAGGGCTATTAAATGAGTCTCCCCAAATGAATAGTCAGTGATACATATTCATAAGTTTGTGAATAAAGCCCTCTTGGTGGAAGCACTGCTACAGATTTGCTATGCTGTAGAAGCACATGTGCCTCTTAAAATAAAAATGAGAGCATAACATTTTAAGTTACAAGAAATTCAAATATTCAGTGTTTTGGACAGCTGAATTGAAAGTAAAAATGCAGGGAGGGATTTACTCATTTTCTCATTAAACTACCTAGAGCAAATCGCAATGGCTGTGCAAGAGGCTTGCGGGGACGGACACAAACATTTGCCAGCTCCAACCAAAGCAGCACGGGCTGGGGCTCCTGGCTCTGGCTGGGTGACAAGGATGTGGCCGAGGCCAGCGTGGGCTGGACCTGCTGCTCCTCTGCTGGGGGACGAAGCTGTCACTGCTCTGTCATGTTGCCAGCATCGCCTCGAGCCAGGGCTGCTGCAGGAGCCTTGGGGTCTGGGGGCTTCCTTCTCTCTTGTGCTGGCACTGACAGAGACCTGATCCAAAGCATCAGCAGCCCCACGGGCCTGCAGGTGCTGGTGCTACCTGCTGCTCTGTAAACACAGCCTCTGCTCTATAGGCATGTCATGAGACGTGCTTCATAAGCATTCTGAAACCCTTGGGTGACAAGCAGGCTAAAATAATTCTAGTCCCCAGGGGGTTTTCCCCATCAGCAAGGATTTTTTTTTGTCCTTTTTTTTTTTTTTTGGTTTTGTTTTGCATTTAGTGAGCAGTGTTGTCTGAGGACTGTCCTGACAATGACTATTTCTGAGGCAAAGCAGCAACAGATTCACAGGGAGCTGCTGAATTTTTAATAGACTTCAGTTTATTATTGAAGTATGGCAATGGAGCAAACAGTCCCTGTTGCACCACAGCAGAAAGCCTGGCCAGAGTTGCTGCCTCCAGAAACTGCTCTGTGGCTCAGTGTGAGCATGCACACACAAAAGTCCCAGTGCAACATGGAGATCAAGAGGATCAAGGTGTTCCAGCTTTTCATCCTCAGGTAAATACCTATGAAGGCAGACAATTCACCCTGTCTGTAGGAAAGTGTCTTACTCACCTTGCTCTGCATCTTTAAGCTGGGTGGTAATTTCTTCTTGTACCTTGGGGGAGTTGGGGCAGTTCAGCAATGCTAATGAAGAGCATTGTGATCATGCAGATTATGTAAATGTACCATTTTTCCTACCATTTCTTGTGCTACCATGGGAGCAAGTATTTTCTGGTGTGTGAGCAGGCTGCAGAATTGAACCCTGTTCTCTTTTAAAAATGCTTTACAAGAACAGGAGTGCCTTCAGAGGTTCACTTGTCTAATACCCTAACTAGAGACTGTGAACACAGCATGCACTGTGCAGAAGCCAAATAACCCTCCAGGAATTCTTCCTATTAAAATAACTGCTAGGGCAGAAGAATACTGCAAACAGCTGTGGTTCATCCTATAAACATATTCTCCCTCCTTTTGGAGCCTTGGCTCCCTACTTATGCCAGAGCCCATCAGCTGCAGGAATAGTGGAACATATTTCCTTTGCAGAAATGAAACGATTACTGTTGAATAAATATGTTATGTGTAGACCTGAACTATCCAGTGAGTATTGCATATGCAAAGAGGAAAAAAGTGACAGTGTTTCACACTGAAATGAGCTGAAGCGACAGATCATCTGGCTAACATGATGGCAGCGGAGCTGCCTTGTGTTAGCAGCCTAGCAACACTGAGTTTGATGAAAAAAATCCTCTGGAATCAGTTCAGCTCTGAATGGCAGCATCTTGCTGTTAAAGTGCACTTGCCTGGTCTGGGAAGCCAGCTGTGAAACGTCATGTGGGATGTGTCAATAGAGAGATTCCCCTCTGAATGGAGCAGCCTCCTTTTGTTGGCAGGCATCCGTCCCTCCCCTGCGTGGGGTGCAGCATCCCTGCCCCGCAGTGCCCCAGCCTCCGTCCGCACCCCGTGCTGCTCCGCCGCAGATCGGGGGCAGAGCCCTGCTGTGGGCTGGCAGCAGGGGTGGTCCTTGGGCAGGACTACTTGTTCTTGGTCTGCCTTGCTCCCCTAGATGGTCCCACGGTGAAAGCCTTGAAGTTAGCTTGGGGTACGTGGCTCTGATCCCAAGCCCACCCACCCACCTCTGTTGACAAGTTCCCAATTTATTTCAGAGGGCATTGACTCAAGACCATTACACGCTGATCCAAAATCTTAAATACAAGGCGCCTCTCCTTCAAAGCTGTAAATAGAAGGAGACATGCAGCACGTTCTGGATTGTAAAACACATAGTCACAACCTTAATTTGGTCGAGGAAATGCCAATGTCTCCCGACATCACTTGTGTTTGTTCGTAGTAATATGTGACTTCTTGCAGGAACATCTTTAAATGTTTTTCTTTGCACCAAGGAGGCTTTACTCCACTCAGAAGTTGAAACAAGCTTTCAGGGAAGATGGTGTACGGTGTGCAAAGCTTTTTTTCTTTTTTAAATTAAGACAGATTGATACAATGCATGGAAGAGAAATACAAGCTGTCAGACAGGTGCCATTCTTCAGTATCTAAAAGAGACAGAAAACTTCAAGGTAAAGACAGGTAAAGAGTTAATTTAGTTACTAATTTGGTAAATTGAGAGAAAAGGGTAGTAAAGTCAATCCTCGTCAGTGTAAAGGTGCTGTCACATCCAGGTTTTGCAGCTAATAAATGTGACACTGCACTTGCCACTCAGAGCCTGTGCCTGGCTTTGATGTGACATTGAACAAGTCTCTTGGTCGAGGCAGAAGCGTGGTGAGGTTGGACCAAAGCCTCTCGCTCCGAGCAGCTCCTGGGAGCAGGCGCAGGAGTGTGCAGATAGGGGACGGCGGTGCCCAGCTGTGTGCTGGCTGGGGGAGGAACAGCAGGCGCAGGAGGATGCCAGTGCCCGTCTGTGTGGGCATCCCAGCTCCTAACAAAGGGCTGCTAAAGTTTCTTAGCCATCCCCGGTGGGGTTCCTCTCTTCTCCCTGTGCTTTTACCACTCCTAGTGCCTGTGAGACATCAGCTCACAGACACCTTGCCAGCTTTTCTTGCATCAGCTAGACAAACAGCTCTGGTGAGGGCACTCGTGGTGTTCCCCAAGGCCAGGCACCAGCGGGCTGTGCAGCTCCCTGGGCCAGGGGAGCTTTAATTGCAAGAAAAAATTATTTCCTGGGTTTGGGTTTACATTGTTTTGAAAAAGAAAGCATGAGGCCCCTGGGGGCTGAGAACTGCCTGCATGTTCAGCAAGGCTTAACACTTGGGCTGAAGGCAGGTTTAGGCTTTAGAGCTAGCAGTGCAGCAGGTCGGTGGGGAGCTGGGTCCTCGGGGATGTGTACTCCAATGCTGACCCAGTTGCAAACGGGGCTGACCCAGTCCTACCTCTTCAGCAGCACACTAAATTCACCACTTCACAATGCTCCACCATATGCCTAAGTCCCTCACCTGATGTATGGGAGAACGCTGCAGTGATCCTCATGCCCGCTGCTGGAAGTCACTGGAGCGGGGCTGGTGTATGGAGCTGATGAATTGCTCTGGAGATACCCAGGAAACCAAGCCCCTGGGCTGCATGAAATGCTTCTGAACCAGTTTCTTCTACCCTCTAAACTAATGTCTGCAAAGTTGGAATAAATGTTTTCAAAAGAAGTAGAGGGATAACAGCAGATCGATTGCTCCTGTGCACTGCATGCTGAGGCTGTTCTGGAATTCACCCCGTGCCCTGCAGGGCTGGTTGGCAGGCACAGCTGTGAAAGCTTCCTGCAAGGAATCAGTGCACGGAGCCAGCGATGGCCTGCGTCTGGAGCATCTCCACCGTGGCCTCCCAGAAGGGCAGGGGAGGGTGCACGCGGTATCAGCACTGATGGTGCCGTGCGGGCTGGTGCAGCCTCCGGCAGCGCTGCCGGCCTGCTGCCGAGGTGGGCTCTTCTGGCTGGGTGGGCGCCCAGGGGTGCTCCAGTCTGACTGCTTGGTCTGCTGCTTCACCTGGATGTGGGGGTAGTCTGATGATACTTACTTTCAGCAAATGTCATTTGCTTTTTGCACTGTTTCTTTATCATGGGCTTGGACAAAATGTAGTCTAATCTTGACAATTTACAGATAGGCATAATCTGAATCTCAGCCCTGTGGAACACTTAGGATTCCATAAAGAGCTTTGGTTGCCCGGCTGATATAAAATATGATCTGAAGGAAGGCCTGGACTGGGAGCTCCTTGCTCCCAGCAGGGACACAGCACTGCTCCCAGCCAGGCAAAGGGCTGAGCAGGGGAGGGCTGGGGGCTGTCAGCCCCTGGGGCCGGGTTCAGGCTCCCTGGGCTGGGGACCACAGGGTGCTGTGGGGCTGGCCAGAGCCAGAGCCATGCGAGAGCCGGTCCACCTGAGCAGCGCCTGGCAGTGGCCAGGAGGAGCTGAGAAGCAGAGCAAAAAGCCCAGCCGACGGCTGTGAAGAGACATCAGGGAAAAAGTGCAGCAGTCAATGTGAACCATGTTTGTCCTAGTTTTATGGGTTTGGTACTTGTCTGACAAAGTCAAACCTTCTGACAAGCCCATTTATTTCTTTAATTCACGTCCTACTGGAGGAGATGAGCAATGGACACTGCCACCTATGAACCTGATGTATTGGCTAGCTGTCACGAGCCTTTACTGTCACAGCTGTATTTCTTCCCACTCGGCGTGCGGGAAGGGGACGGCTTTGCAGGGAGTAGCGTGCGCCAGGCACGCTGGCTCCGCTGTCTGCCTGTCAAGCTGCTAAAATAGACCGCACCATATTTGCAAAATATTGTTAATCAAGAGACACAGTTCAAGGCTTTTGACTGGCACAACCAGTTAAGTGGTAGCAAACACATGTTGTAAAACTACTGTGCTGAGGCCACCTTCCTAATGAATGCAAAGTGGGAGCAATCAATCAGACTCGAGAGCAGTCAGCACTCAGCTCCCTGCATCTGCAAACGCAAATTGAATGAACAATAATGAGTGTTATCTAATTAGTCCACACAGCTGCAATGTTACAGCCCCATATAGGACATACCTTGTTAAATTTCATGGTATGTATAATAGAGTGTCTAAGTTAAAATGATTGAGGTTCACCATGTGCGTGCTTAGTACAACAGAGATAGGTAGATTCTTGGTAATAAATGCATTATCCTCAGCAGATGGCCTCTGGATTAACTAATGCAAGGATCGCTCTAACAGTAAGCTAGTTAAAGTGCAAATTAGCCAGAGGCAGCACAAGTGCTGGGTGTCTAAGTGCTTTAGCCCAGGATCATCAATAGATGGGGAACTGAGATCTTCACTTTTGCAGAGCCAGCTCTTGGCAAGCTTAGTGCTGCATCCGGTTCTCCACGAGCTCTGCTATTTGGTGTGTTTGGGGGGGGGGGGGGTTAAAACATTTGCATACAGCTCTGCTGCTTGCACTTCTACTCACTGACCCTCCTGTGGTTCCTGGCAGCATTAGGAAGAGGTCTCTGTGCCCCTTTGGAAGGGAAGGCTGCTTTGGAAGAGGTGACTAGGGAGCGATGCAGGATCGGCGTTCTAGCATCTAAAACGGAGAATGCCTCAACCAAGTCCTCGGTCAGTAAAACACTAGCCTCAGTCCCTTGCTGTCCATGGAGCTCTGTTCTGTGTGTACCAGCCTCGTAAGAAGCAAACCTGCCTCCCTCCCCCTAAATCACAGGTGGGAATTCTGCGTGCACTCAGGCTCACGCTGTCCCTACACACTCCTCAGCCATAGCATCTGTTTCCTGGTGCGACCATGCACAGGATTTTTTTTTGCATTGTCAGTAATCCTGATGTTTTGAAGCACTTTTTGCATGAAGTGACGCTGAAAAGCAAATGATTTAGGAATGACCACTGAAAGCCCATTCTCTCAAGCAGCCTTCAGTTCCCTCCAGCAGTGTTTGAACTGACATATGACCATCAGCAGGAACAGGAGCTTTCGGAGTCGCTCAGGTGACCTAGTCCTGAGTCTGTTTAGATGTGACACGTGCGTTTGAAGTGGTCTGAGCATCCCTCACCTCCTCACCTTCAAGCTCTGAGTAGGAGTCCCACTGGAAAAGGTAAGTGCCAGAGGGCAAATCAGCCTCCCTCCACTGACTGTTAAAACCTGAGTCTTCTGCCCCACAGCCCACAGCTGGGTGCTTGGAAGACCTGCTGCAGGATATTCCTATCTGACCATAATCCAGCAGCACAAAGCGGTACCCAACCTCTTGTGTCCACTGGCTGCAGCTCCGAGGCCATTCCTGGTGCTTGCAGCAGCATGAACGCCTTGCTGAGGTCTCCAACTGAAATTAATTCCCTGCAGTCCTCTGAGTTCCACTTCACCTGCATGGGGGCTAGAAACTCATACTGCTGTATTCCTTAACAGTGCGAGAGAGAGAACACCTGGGGCCAGATTTATGCCTGTGACAGTTTTATTCCAATCCATGTCAGGAATTTGGCCAAAGAAGTGTTTCAGGCAGTTCTTGTGACTTCATCACACTCATCTTCAGAAATATTTGCTCTGCCAGCAAGATCTGTGGTGACACTGCAGGGGATGGAATTTAAATATTAATGTTTTAGTAGTTTTTGTTTTTTAATACATTTTAAATTACGCACGTATTTATTGGACTTGCAGGTTCATCATCAATTTAGTCTCTTCCAGCTCCATAGCAAGGTGTGTAGTAGCTCTCAACCTTTGAATTCTCGTGACTGGATGCATCTTAGTGCCTTGGCAAGGTAAACAAACCCACAGGCCTTTATTTGAGCTCTGCTGGTTAGTAGCCATAAATGTGTAATGAACAACTTGATATAGTTGAAATTAGAGCTTCCTAACAATCATTAGTTTAATCCCTTGCCATTTTAATAAACCTCTTGGTAGCAAGCCAGAGTCAATTATACCTGTGCTTGGAAAATTATGAAACAAGGAGAAAAACAGTGTGTTGCCCACAAATAAGTGAGAATTTGAACTGGTCATATACTATGACACTTCAGGTACTTGTATTATCTCATTGAAGTTGAGAACTTTTAGTACTGGAGGCAATATTAAGGGTATCTATATTTATAAGTATATTGATTCTCCCATCTGACGCTAACTTGGCATTGGTGCGCATGTCCTGCTGTGACAGCAGTGTCAGGAATGCTGGGGCTTCCAGGGTGTGTTGTTTGGAGAGGGTTTTCCCTCCGTGTGAAGAGCTTACACTAAAAATGTGGAAAGCATTGTCATCTAAAGCCTAGACACTCCCATGTAGCCAAATTTTTCTTCACATTTGGTGAATGAGCTCTGTATCATTCAGTGGGAATTTTGCAAAGTGCAGTGAGAAGACGTATTTGCACCAAGTACAACTATTGCGTAAACTCTTCCTACAAGAAAATCATTAATAAAAGATCCATTCATTCTTCTCCAGGCAGTTCTTGCACAAGATATATTTTTGGAGTGAGGTGATAAGTTTGTAGGATGCAACATCGATTTTACAGTAGAGCCGCTGGCATTAGAGAGAGGAGAATGGTAACATAAGCCATAAAAATAACAGATGGAAGACAGATATAATAAAATGGAAGTGCAGGCAAATTATAAAACCATTCAAACTGTTCATGCAGATAAAACAAGGAAACAAAAACATCTGAAATCACAAAGACTGGGTGTTTGTTGGGGAAAAAATGTTTGATTTTGTTGTTTGTTATTGTTTGCAGCGGAGGCATTCAAGTTCAGAAGACCTGAAGGAGAAGCAATGATATGTGCTGCAGAGGGAACTGTGGCTGTGACACCACCGTTTGTTGATCAGGATCATTTTCTGTGTGGAGGTTTAAAGATGGTGTTTTTTTCTCAACCCCCCACTGCAAATGTTAATGTTGTTCTTGTGCCAATGCAGTTACTTTATTAGAACAGTAAAATATTACCTAAATTTAAGGAATGCAAAGGGAAAAAGAGCCCACAGCACTGAAGGGGCAGCTGTGCTGGATGCTGCTGGCACACTCCGGGTGTCTGCAGGGCAGACGCTGGGCGCGGGGGTGGCACCACGGGGACGTGGGCAGCAGGGGACGTCCTGGGGAGGCTCCTGGGGGGTTCTGCAAGCGCACAGTGCTCAGGGGTGGCATTTCAAGTATCCACAGCACGAATGCCTGCTTTTTACAGGAGGTTGTGGGGTCGTGGCTGTGGCTGCAGTGGAGCAGGGGGTCTCTGCGGTGTCAGAGGCCCAGATCATGGGATGCTTTGTATTCATAACCACTCAGAACTGAACTGGGGCACATGGAGCACCCCGTGTGGTGCAGGCACTGAGGGAGTTTCAGGCCATCACTTCCAGGAGGGGGTTATCCTCATCCTGCTCTGGTGGCATCAGACACAGAAGCCAGTGCCAGGGCTTGCCCTTGGCCGGTCCCATCGTGGCTCTGACGTGCTGACTGCTGCTGCTCCTGAGGCACGGGCTGCCCCCCGAGACAGGGCTTGCAGACCTACAGAAACGCCTGCTCTGCCCGTGCTCTGCAGTGCTGCAGGGAGCAGCGCTGCGGGTGCTGTGCTGGCCGTGCTCCGCGCCCGCTGCAGGGCCGGCGGCTGTGAGCGATGGCCCCGCGGCGGGGGCCCGGCTGCCGGAGCACCCCGTGCCTGCGCCCTGCAGCACGCCCGGCCGCTGCCCCGAGGGAGCGCGGCTGGAGCCGCAGGGCCCGGCCGTGGGGGCGTCCCTGGCACCGAGCTGGTGGCCCCCGGCTCCCCGCGAGTGCCACCTCTGGGACGAGGGGTGCTGGAGGCTGGGGGCACCACAGCACGTCTTGTGAGAAGATGCTGGAAGACCCACATGAGAGATGAAGCATGTTGGGGCATCCAAAATCATCTAGCCAGTACCCTGTCTCCAGCAGGAACTGGGCAAATACCAAGTGACCCCCTGCCTGCAAACAAGCCTCCCAGTTTCTAGTAATGAGCAGATTAGTGACTTCCTGAGCCAGAAGTTGCACTGGGACTGAAGGGTTAATAGCCACAGATAGGTTTCTCCTCTCTGAATTAATTGAATCCTTTTTGAACCCATTTATCCTTCTGGCTGTCATGCCTCTTACAGTTTAATTACACAGTGCCTGATGATTTAACTGGGTGCCCTGTTCCTATTGTACTGCGCATAAGAAACGGCCATTCATAGTCTCACCTTCTTCACACCATTTATCCAAAAATCTCACTGCAGGTTTCTGCACCATCCGATGCTTATTAATGCCTTGATTTCTGAAGATGTTGGTCAGGAATCTCGTTTCTTTTTCTTAATGGTTTTATTAGTGCATAAAGCAGGGGAGAATGAGCTCAGAACGTGTTCCAAAAGATCTATCTAGAAGGTAAACAAAGACTCTCAGGTGAATTTCTGTTCTCAAGGCCTACAACTCTTACACTAATCTCACACAGTTTGGCAGCGGGGAGGGAGTTGTTCACTGAAGCACTGCATGTTTAGCGGCACGTAAACCAGAGCTAGTGGAGGTAGAGCAGGGCGGGGGCTCTGCTAAGCTCCAGCGCAGAGCACACCGTAGGGCTGGTGACTGCTCCGACTGCTTCATGTTTAAAACGCTTGGGATGTCACTTGTTACGGGAGAACTCTGTATGAAGGGGGGGATTATGAACTATTATGTATATTACAGCTCCTCTATGTTGGTGAAGTGTGTAACAGTTCCTAACAAAGTTGGGGTAGCGGGCGCTCAGGAGGGGAGTGCCCACCTGTTTGCTCCTAGGCGGGACTGGCCTTAGGAGCTGCACACCCCGAGCTGCAACAGTACGCAGATTAGAGGGGTGGCATTGGCACAAGGCACAGCTTGCAGCGACAGCAGTTTGCAAACAGTGCTTTGACCGCTGTGGCGATGGCAATGAGAAACTCCTGAGGGGCAGATTCCAGTTCTGCCCAGCCCACACGAGTGGGTGCCAGATACGTAAAAGTGGTTTGATCTATGCTGTGCTGAGTGGATGTGTGGGGAGGAGCAAATAGAACAAACTTTGGCATCTTGATTTATTTTAAGGTATCATTGGAAAAGCCTTGAGCTGTATAATTGACTTTTTCTTCTCTAAGATTGGCATTATTACTCTAAATTTCATAATTCTTCCTAATATAGAGCTCACTTCAAGATCACAGCATTTGGAATATTGCACTGAAACATTTGGATCATTGCAGCGGAGCTGGGTGTTATAGCTAGCCATTATGTTTTACTCTGCAATGGGTGCAATTAGAGATACAGCTTCAGCGTTAGATGTGGGAAAATATGAGTACTGGGAGGGTAAGAGGGAGGAGAGAAAAAGTACTGACTAGAAGCTGAGCCTGCTTGTCTAAGAAGAAAAAGACTGATGGCTAATTCATCGGTATGAAATCTGGAGTGCACCAGATGGGGCGTTCTGTCTGTCTGGGGCACTTTTAGGACAGTGCTTGCTGCAAGACAGCAGTGGGAGCTGCTGCTCAGAGCCCCTTCAGGACTCGGCAAGCAGGACTGAGGAGCCATGCGGGCAGCAGCCTCGGGAGGGCAATGCCTGGCAGCAATGGCACTGCGGGGTTTTGCTTTGGCCTCCAGCTGGGGCCTTGGTCTGGAGCTCAGCAGGAGCCGTGCCCAGGTCCGGAGGCACCAGGGCAGGGTGCGGGGAGCTGCTGGCACTGCGCTGCGGGGAGCGGGGGCAGGCTGGGCGGCTGCTGAAGGTGAAGGGGGTTTGCAGACAGATTGCAGCTTGGGCTGCTCTGAGCCCATCTCTGTCAGCTGGTTGCAGTCACAGGGATGGCTTGGCTTTGCCACAGCTCCAGGAAGGAAAAAGCAGGCTCCAAATCCAGGCTGCGGCCTCTGGGAAGGCAAAGGTGCTCTTCATGAGGAGCTCACTGTTAACGGGGGCTTCGAGGGAGACTGAATTACCACATCCTTTGGTTTGGCTGCTGTAGCAGACTCCTCACATTCGTCTGTGTCCCTGTAGCCTCCCTGTTCATTACATTGGACTGCTGCCCATTATCAGTTTTTATTGGATTGCCAAAATCACGAGGAATTTGCTCACTGCCTCCAGCAGGCCCAGCAGAAATCTTCAGGGCATGCTAGCTCTGTGGCATACACCCATTTCAGACGTACCCACTGCGGGAAGGTGCAGAACTGTTCGCAGTGGCTTTGCACAGGGGTTTGATCTGTCGCGGTGGCCTGCTCCAAGGCCGTGCGGATAGGCTGGTGCCGTGAGTTCTGCTTAACGTCTTTGCAAAGGTAAACAGATGAGCACGACCGCAGGCAGAGAACCTCGAGCCAGAAGGACCAGTCCCCCCCTCCCCGTGCCCCAACATTTTGCCGGAGGGCTGCTCGTCCTCTCCCTCTGACCCCCGCCGCTCCCCGGCTCTGAGGAGGGCTGCAGCTGCCCCGGGGTCACTGTGCTGGGGCTGCAGGGGGCTCGCTGCAGGGGGTCACTGCCCCCACTGCGGGCGGCTGCAGGGGGCTCACTCCGGCGGGGTCAGCCCAGCCCCGCAGCGGGGCCGGCTGCTGGCGGGGTGCGGGGCTGAGCCTTGTGCTGCTGGGGGGGCTCGGGACCACAGGGGGCCTGGGGGAGGCTGATGAGGGGCTTTCCTCATGCCCCCCCCCGCTTTGCTTGTGGTTTGAAATCTCGTCTTTTGTTTGCTTTTGCAGAGGGAGGGCAAAGGACTGAACCTTTTGACCTGCTTGTGATCTTTCCGTGATTTTATGTGGCGATAGTCTTATTTATAATGTCAGCTCAGCGCTAGGGTTTTTCTGCCAAGGTTTGTGATGATGCCGGCAGTTTTACGAGTCACCGAATCACAGAAGGGCTGAGGCTGGCAGGGATCTCTGGGTCCATCTGGCCCAGGCCCTGCTCCAGCCGGACACCGGAGCAGGGTGCCCAGGTGGCTTCTGGAGCTCTCCAAAGACGGAGACGCCACCACCTGTGCCAGGGCTCCCATCGCCTGCACGGTAAGGAAGTGCTTCCTTTGTCTTCCAGAGGAAACGAGTGACTCAAGTTTTCAGCGACCTCATTGTACCTGCAGTTTTCTATGCTTCACTCTGGAAACTCTAAGCAGGAGAAGCCACTGGCCTCTTTGCAATGCCCGGAGGGTTGTTTTGGTTTGTCTTTTCTTTTTGATTTGGCTGGGATTACAAGGATAATGCTTTATCAGAAATCCATAGTTTTCTGTGGTTCTTAAAACACTTCAGTGTATTTTACATTTAAATAGAAATGAAGCCTCCTTGAAACAAATTTATTCCAGTTGGCTTTGCACATTGATGATTAAAGAACGTGGTTCAATTTTTTTCTCTCGTTCTGAGCAATGTCTCATTAGACTTGCTTTTTATTGCTTTTCATATCCATCATGATTTGTGTCAGCAGAATGGTTATATAGACGGACAGCTTATTATCAGCTTTAAGTGAAGAAACAGAATACAAGAATGGATGCTAAAAAAAGGAAAGGTAATTAATGCTGGGTGCCAGAATATAAATGAAGCTTGACATTTTCACTTTGTAAATCCAAATCAACCCCTGACTTAATGCTATAGCGCATGAGAGGGAACGCGGAGCCTCTGCTCGCACCTCTGCCTCGCCCCCCGCCCGGCACGTCCCGTCTCTGCCCGGCGCAGCGGGGCGATGCCTGGCGCAAGCTGCAGTCCCGGGGGGGTCTGGCGGACGTGGAACGCAGCTGCAGAGCTTCCCTGCCCCTGCCCGAGCTGTGGGTACCCCTCCGGGAAAGCTCTTGGTCTGCAGGGAATACAAACGATTGTTTTTACAATGCATTTTGCTGTTCCCCCCTTAATTTTATCATCCTGACGTGACACATCTGCAAAGTAATTAGGCTTTGTTACTTGATGTATAAGGTGGGAGTGGGAGTGAGGGTCAGGGAGGACAGATTAAAGTGAATTGGGACTCTCCAAGTGAAGAGAAAAGAGGACTAAAGGGAGCCATGATAGCTCTTTACAAATACTTAGAGGGACATAATAAAGAAGACAGGGACCAATTACTTTCATTAGTCAATGAGAACTGAACGAGAAGTAATGGCTTACCCTGCAGAAGCTAAGTATACATTATGAGAGAAAAGTTGTAAGGATAACACCAAGGAACGAGCTGCCAAGGGGAGTTATCGGTCCTGCCTCCCTGAGGCTGCACCAGGAGGTTTTCTGGAGGTGGCCCAGTCCCTGGAGAGCTCTCCGGTGGCCGTGCATGTTGGATGTCCCACTTGCACAGAAACCAACGTGAGAGAGCGGCCTTGCATCTGCAGGTTGATGCCGAATATTTTGGAAGTGTGGTTCCGAATGCTAAATGCTCCCTTTCCTTCTTTTCCTAGTGCTGGTGCAGAAAAGCTTCAAGTTTTGTTGTTTGCCTTCGTTACCTGCAGTCCGCAGGGGCAGGCAGTTTCGGGGAGGAGGGGCCGCTTCGTGGGTCCCGCTCTGCAGCTGTGAGCTCTGCAGTGGAGAAAGGACAGAGTCTGCCAGAGGCCCGCAGCTGCATCAGGTGGAAAGGCAACTCCCATCGCCAGCAGAGGATCCGCTGGGGCCCAGGCACCCTGCCTGTGAGGGAGAGCTGCCAGCTCTGCCTCTGAAGTCGTGCTGTGGATCCCAGTGAAGCAGTGCTAACGCGAGCCTTAAGCAATACAGAGACTGGCTGCTACTGGACCATCGCAGGGCTGAAAATGCCCTTAGCACCTTTGAAAACCAACCAGCAGAACATTTTTATTGTCTGATAACCGAGCAATTAACTCGTGTCACAACTGTATAGTGTTTCTTTTGCCATAATATGGAGCTTTTAAGAAGAAAATTAAACCTGCCAAGCATCATTACATGATAAGCCTACCAAGCAAGCAACTATTCAGATTTCAGAGGCCTTGACTGAAGAACCTGGGAAAGTTCAGACAACTGGAAAATGTAAGCATCTGGCCAGACTCCAGATAATTTACCAGTACATTAGAGGTAATTTTTTGCTGGGTTCATGTATACCTGGTGATTCCTATTCAACTATGGAAATTTTTCTTGTTCTTGTATACGTCCTCATTACATGCAAGTGACACGTTAGACACCAAGCTACAGCCTGTTGCTCCTGCTGCTTCTGATCAGAAACCTGACATCTCACTGAAATGGAAGTGAAAATGTGGAAGCCTTTGGAAGATCTTGGTAGGAATCCTATGGAGTGCATTAGCATTTGGTGAGCTGGGCACAAGAATTACTCAGGAAATTAAAAGGAGGATGATATTTTGAGGTGATAAAACATTAAAATATGGAACTTGCATTTGAGTCAGATCCAGACTTAATTTTCCCTTTTTAAGCTGTAGCTTATGAAAAGCCTGATTCTATGCCAGTAACGAGTGAAGTCTTTGGGATATTGCAAGAGGGAGAAGAGAACAAATTTGATGGTGCTGGTGTTGGGCTTCTCAGTGACATTTTGATGAAATGAAAAATGCTGAAACAAGTCAAAGGACAGGGAAGGTGGCAGTGTAGCTGAAACAAAACGGCAGGCAAGCCTACTTACATGACACGTTAATTAAGGCGATGTAGTTGTAGCTATCCATGCTGCAGTGGGTCACTGAGCAAGGAGGAAGCAGTGGGACGGCTACAGCCTCTTTGATAATGAATTCATTTTGATAGGCTCCCGCTGACACCTACAAATGTTTCTCTGACAGAGTCAGCCTTTCAGAAGAGCTAAATTCTCAACAGTGCAGCTTTGGCTTAGGTGGTCCTGCTGCCACACCAGCTGGGGGGACATAACGATTTTGAGATACCATTCTCTTTTTTTCGAGAAAAAAGTGGATGTGAAGGAAAAATTCATCCCTCAGTTTGCTGCACAGACTAGCTCTAATATGAAGGTCTTGAACTTACAAAATAGCAATACAGATCCTTCCCATGTCCTCCAGCTTCACCCAATTTCCAGGCTGACTCAAGTTGTCCCAAGAGGCTGTGGAGGACCGTCCCCTGGAGTCTATCTTCAAAGGAACTGAGGTTTACAAAAAGGTCTGTATTTTGCTGCAAGTACCAGAAAAAAAAAAAAAAAAAAAGATGATGTGGGCATGAAACCTGTAAGGAGGCACTCTGCAAATGTCTTCCCGGGGCCGCTGGAATGAGGAACACCCCAAGCCTCCAGCTACAGCCCTGTGGTCCTGGGGCCGCGCTGTGTTGGGCGCAGCTCACAGATGCTGCATGGTGCTGGTGTGAGGCCTTGGCTGCTGGTGAAATACAAACCAGCCCTTTTTTTTAATTAGATGTATTTAGCTCTGCTGTGGCCTGTTGGAAATATGTGTACAGAGATTAAAAAAGCATTCTGTAAAGGCAGGAAAAAATAAAGTATCCTTAGTGAAATACAAAACCCTCAAGTCTTTGCTTTGTGCTTGTTTTCTGTGCTCTCTGTGTGTAAATGGTTCAGTGATTAAAAAGCAGTATATGCCCTCTTTGTACACATGCTGCATGCTGCATCCAACCTCCAAGCCATAGCCAAATCTTCCCTCCCGCAGGCACGGCTGATGCAGTCCTGAACGCACGACAGGCGTTGTGGTGGCGCAGGTCCCTGCTGCACCGCGTGGTGCTCAGTCCCTCCCCCAGGGGCGCGCAGCCCCGTGGGACCCTCCCCACTGCGCCCCGTCCTTTTCCTGTTTCTTTGCTTTAATTCGTTCTGCTCCGCAGCAAAATGATTGCCTTGGTGAGCTGTTGGTTTACTGCTGGATTTTCTCATTCTTTTGTGGCTGTTATTGGAGGTACAGGTTTCATCACGGCCATTCGGTGGAAAGGGATGATAAAAACCAAAGGGGAAAGGCAAGAAAACCATTTAAGAAATAAATGCAAAATTATGAAGCCTCACTCTGCCTCAGAAAGAGAGATTTTTATGCAGTTTTTGGCATTTACAAATCCTTTGTGAAAAGGTCACCCTCTACTTGGAATCTTATTAATACTGAAGAACGGCCCAGAAAATGTCATGCCTTTTTACCATGATATTTACACAAAAAAGAATGACTAAGCATGTGAAATTTCTTAAGCAGGATAGCGTAACAAGGCCAGAGAGCACAGTCTTGCAGGAGTGATATGTGTTTTTGCCAGCCTGCCGACCCCACCAGCACCGTGGCGGTGGTGAGGTGACGTCCTGTCACTGTCACCGTGCGTGGGGACGAGGGGACAGCCAGCAGCGAGAAGCGTGCTGCTGGCCGGGCGCCAGCCGTGCCGAGCTGTGGGGCTGCCCATGCGGCGGGTGTCCCGCATGGCCCTGCGAGCACGGGGCGAGTGAGCGGGCACGTGCACCAACTGCAGAGACAGGCACAGCTACACTTCTGTACACGCAGACAGACGGACGTGCTTACATATGCTATAGAAATGTACATATATTTAAAAAAAATATAGTTTTATGGATATAGTTATATATAATATAGTCTAAATTATATATAGCGTATATACATACACGAACAATATGCAATATATACAGAGACAGGTACGCACAGATGTACATGCATATACACACAGTCTCACAGCGTAAGTATACACGTACTATATATACATACACACAGCACGCTCACACCATATATGCACACAGTATATACACATACACAAAAACATGTATCTAGATATACACCAAACATCTTACACACAGTGTATGTATACACAGACACTATATAAATACGCACACAGGCTATACATACTGCCTGGCACGATCAAGCCCCCACTGCTGCTGAGCCCTGCCATGAAACCCAGCAGATGGGAAACCCGTGGCTGAGCTGGGGCAGCTGTCCCCTCACCCCACAGCCACCACTCCTTGTCCCCGTGCCCCAGCAGCAGGCACTGGTTTTGAGCACTGGGACTACCAGAACAAAGGCTACGGCACACTTATCGGCTAGTAAGAAAATAAATCTTTATTGGGGAAAAAAAAAAAGCTTCCGTCTGGCAAACATTTAGTTACGGCAGTACAGCAGAAAAAGTCCGAAATATACAACCCAGAGCACACAGACAGCTCCTCGGTGGGAGCGGCGGGGCTCTGCCAGCAGCCTGCGGGGCTGTGGGTTTGTCCCTGGCTGCTGGGGGGAGCGGGGACGGTGCTGGCGTGGCGGCACAGGCAGGGTGCTGGCGACTTTCTGCTGGTTCGCCTGCACCACAGTCACTGCTGACACAAGCTGTCAAACCCGCTTCTGAAGTTTTATTTTGAATTGCAAACCTCTTTTTGTTGCTGTTGTTAGAAGAGGCTCAGCAGCGGGCTGTCCCCAGCTCACAGAGCACCACGGTGGCGGCTGCTGCTTGCGGCTGTCGGTGACCGCGGTCAGGGCTCACTTCCCTCCTGGGGGGGGAAAGGGCACCGTCCCCCTGAGCCAGAGCGAACAGGGAGCTTTCACCAACAGGCGGGCTTCGAGCAGGGAAGAGCAAACAACTGGGCTTTTCTACCTCACCTGTGGGTGAGGGTGCTGCAAGTCACACCTGAGAAATGCGGCTGGGGAAATGCGTGGGCACCTGCAGGCAAAGCACCGCCTCCAGGAGGCTGCGATGCCCGGTCCCCGCCTGCAGACAGCCCTGTGGGTGGCTTTCCTTACAGGCTGCACACACTGAACAACGGGGCTGCAGCAGCCCTGTGCTGGCCCTTATCCATTACAGGCTGTATAAGAGAAAATGACTTGCCTTAATCAGTCGCTACATAATAATCCTTGCATGAGACAGACCAACCTCTGTATTTAGCATTCCTATGATTAATGTCTCTTGCTTTTGCAGAAAAAAAAAAGAGGAAAAATAAAAGGTTTTTCTTCCTCTTCTGTTCCTCGCTAGCAAGCGGACAACCAAAGGGCTGGCTCCCCGGGAGCCCGATGGGGGGTGCAGAACCCACGGCCCTGGCTGAGCGCAGCGAGGTGAGGGCACCGAGCCCAGCTGGGGCTCACGGCCCTGCCGCCGGCGGCTGTCCACGCTCACTGCTGGGAAGGAAGGCTCAGGCTAGTCTTTAAAGCCTGACTCATGTTTTTTAACACTTGGGATCATCAGTGCCAAGAAGCAAATATTATGGGACAAGGCACTGAATCCTCAGTGATTTATCTGCTTTTATTTTAAATGATTACCCTGGATGCCCTTTTACCTAAGTAGAAGTGTAGGGCTTCTTTAGAAACAATATCTTGCTAATTGTACCAGAGTCATTTTGCTGCATAAAACATCTTATTTCATAAAGATGTGAGTGCTGCAGTATAATGAATGCCTGCCTGGGGAAATTAAAGTAATCAACTGCCAAGGCCAACACATTTTAGAATGAGCACAGAAAAAAATGTAGATAAGGGCTTTTAAGCCATTGGGTGGAAAATACACACATAATTCTTTGACCGGTTTTAAAATATGAACAAATGTAATTTCTTCATCAACTAGGGAGATAAAAAGCTGGCTCTGGCAAGCAGGGATTGCCACCCTCTGCTGAAAATTGTCCCTCGGAAGGAAACACCGAAGCCGTTTCAGCAAGACATGCCGGCCCCACCGAAGCCCCAGCTGCCTCCCACGTGCAGTCAGCCCTGGGCCGGTGCTGGTGGCCGTGGGCTCGTCCCGTCACGGGGGGGGCACGCGGGCACTGAGCGGGGCCACAGCAGGGCACGGAGCCAGGCTGGCAACTGCCGGGGCTCCAGGTCCTCCTTAAATAAAGGAAAAATCATCCTGTCCGAGGGAATTTTGCCACTTACTCATCTGTGAGGTGCAATTGTTTGCAAAACACTCGTAGGATGAAAACGTGCTCCAGAAGCACGAAGCGTCATTGTTCTGCCACCCGGCAGGGACGTGTTGGTGCCATCGCTTAAATAACGGCTGCCGTGCGCCCGGAGCCCTCTGGGCAGGAGGTGCCTGGGACGTGCGAGGCGCCACTGCCCCACAGCAGCACGGGGCCAGCACGCTGCTGCCTGCGCCACTGCCGGCGCCCTGCCTCTGGTGCCGTGGCTCTTTCTAATGGGCTCTTCCTTTTCTTTCTTTTCAAAACGATTTCCATTGTAGTTGTGCTGGACAACTCGAGCACAGCACACGTTTTAATGAAGGCATGGGACATCCATAAAAGACTATGCCACAGATAAAAGAGGGAATACATCATGTTTATTACTTGTTACATCAAATTGAATTGCCCTGATGAGCTGATGCTTAAAGCCAGTTGGAAATGAGTGGGAAACGACTACTGCGTGTGTGATTTTAAAACCTAAGGCACAGTCATTTCAGAACCGCTGCTCTCCACCCTTCCTGGTCCCCTGCTCTCTCCCCTAGATGACACATGTTCCCACCACTTCTGGACAAGCACTGGAGTGGACAGGACGGTTTCAGCTACTTTGAAAAGCACAAAGTGCTTGGATACTTCAGCTTCTCTTTTATAAAATTCAGTCCCAATCCAAATCTTTATTTGTCTAATCCAAAACTAGGAATGCCATCCTTGCACCAAGACCCACCAACAGCTCCTGCCTCTGTCAGTGATGCAAGCACTGAAATCTTAGCAGATCTGGCAACAAACGAAGCTTTTCAGCCCTCTGTTTCACAAAACCAGTTTCCAGTCTGGGTGTGAGCTCGCCTTAGCCCCCCGGCAGCCAGCAGCTGGGCACAGCAGCTGCAAGGTGCGCGCAGGACGCTCTCTCGGGGCAGGTGCCGCCTCCTCCTGTGTGCAGATGGCTGCCTCCTGCACAGGCACGGGGGGATGCTGAGGTCAGCCCCCCCGGCAGGATGCTACCCCTCCAAACAGCCCCCAGCTTTACTTTCTGCTCGCTTCTCATCCTTTCACAAAGTCACTTTGTCACTTACTCTTGGTGACAGGTCACCACCATCCCGAGGACCAGTCTGCAGCAGTGATTTATTACTGCTGGACCTGCACAACTCTATAAAAAGAGCCAATTCTATTTTTTTTAGCTGACACTGACAATTACAGATAGCTGACCATTTTTCTTACGAGCTTCAGCTTGCGGCTTTTTCATTCCTGAGCACCTCTAGAAGCTACCAAAATGTTTCAAAGCCTGAAAAGAAAGCTCCTGTTCTGTCCAGCCTACCTAAATCTCCTTTGTGGGTCAAACAGTACTCACCTGTGTCTGTACCAGCACTGCAGAGAGCAGGGCAACCAGCAGGATTTCAGGAGAGATTAGTTTGTCTGGCTAAGAACCTGAGCTAAACTCCTCCAGATGTATTCTTGGCTCTCAGACGGAATTAGTTTCAGATAATTGGGATTACAAATCATCAGAAGAATTTGCACTGTTATGGACCCAGGACAGACACTGGCATTGGTAGTGCACAGACTCATGCTCCAAAAAGCTGGTTTTGAAGCTCAAATGTGTTTTCCAGAAATGGGCTTCGGAGTAGATGAAAAACCTGCCTGGCCCTGGAGGGCACCGAGGGCCACCCCTGACCACGGTGCGCTGGGTGCTGCACCGAGAACTTGGCTGAGGAGCGAGGAGCTGACGGGCAGCCGCAGGTTTGGCTCATCAAAACCGTGACCCAGTTTGTAGGAAGCAGCCTTCTGAACAGTGAAGGACAGACTGCTTTTTTTTTTTTTTTAAATAAGAAAAAAAAATCACCAAAACCTAATTAAGACTATATTAAATTATTAGATTGTGGCATCTGGCTGCCCAAGTGCTGTGATTGCACATATTCTTTCCAATGCTTTAAAACTTGCTTTGAGTTGGTTAAAATTCATTTAAAATCATTAGCGGATGTCCTTTCAGACAAAGATTAGCTGGCTCAAGATGTAACACCATTTTTCTAAGACTCAGTAGCTCTTGGTGCTCTGCATGTACCCAGCCCAAGGGTCCTGCAGGTGCTCCCGGTGCACACCACTGTGCGGGGGGTGCAGTGCCCACAGCGCCCAGACTCAGATCGGGCTGACACCTTGGCTCAATGAACGAGGTAACCGAAGTTTCTGCTCTGCACCCGTGAGAGCGTTGCGGCGGGCAGTGGCAGCGCACCTCGTGCAAGACCCCGCGGCAGCAGGGCCCCAGGGGCTGGCAGAGCAGCCGCAGCCCTCGCGCTGCTTGCCCCGCCGCGCACACTCGCAGGCTCTGGCCGGCCCAGCAGGCTCGTGACCAGCACCGTGCGCTCCAGCATGCTCAGCTCATCACGCCCCGTGCTGGGATCCTGCGATGGCTGCAATGTGGTTCGAGCTTTAACAAGCAAGACTTAAAAGCTTACATGCTGTTTAGTCCCCTATATAATTTGTACTGGGATTCTTACCAGGGATAAAGAAAGACTATTTTGTGCAACTCGATACACAATGTGCTGGCTGTATCTACCACCTATTCTGTACAACTCTGCTTCCTCATTTAAATGAACCAACACATTGATTATATCCTGCTGGCTTTAATAAGCTCTGTGAACTATTTTCTTGCCAAAAGCAGCTGTAGCTGCCCGTTACAATGGTCTCAACTTTGCACACCAGACGCGTGGCTATTGTGCTACTGCCGCAGCCGCATCCCTTTGGAATGCAGCTAATAAATCAATGCTTTTTGTGTGGTTTTGTGCCCTGGTGTTCTGGGTTTCCAGCATTAGGGCAAAAAACAAGAGCAACTCAAGAGGAAGGGCTGGGGACAAGGGCTGGGGACAAGGGCTGGGGACAAGGGCAGTGCTGCAGGCACTGGCATCACCCACGTGCCTGGCAGCCCTCGCTCTGCGGGGCCGAGGCACGGGGGCTTGGTGCTGGGCACAGCCACTGCAGCGCGGTGCAGAGCAGCTGCTCTTGTTCCACGGTCACAGCCAGGCAGCTGCCACCGAGAGGCATCACCGGGCTTGTCCGAGGTCTCCTGGGGAGCCTGAGCAAGGGCCAGCACAGTGCCCGCACACTACAGTGACAGGTTTTTGCTGCCTCCCCCACGAACCTCCCTCGGGTCTGCAACAGCCCTGGGTGGGAAGGTGGGGGCGTGAGCTCGGGATCGTTGCTGTGCCGCAGGAGGGGCTGTGAGGAGAAGGCAGCTCGTGCAGGTAGGAATGCAGTGTACGGGCCTTTCATCTGGAAAATTACTAATGAAAAGCTTGTTCCTCGTGTGGGATTTAACTTTATATTTCAATCTTTAATCCACAGATTTTAGTTATGTTTGTGACCAGCTTGGAAATGGAAATAACTGAACTTTTCAGACATGAAAATAATGTATTCACAAAGCAGAGATTAGAGGTTTAGAGATTCATTCTCTATTCTCCTTGATTTGATATGGGGAAAGAACTTGAAAGAAAAAAATAGACCTTTTCAGATCCCTTCACTTTTTAGAGACGTTTGGGCAGCCTCACATCCCTCTCTTTTCCTGAGGACCTGTAGGTATTTACAGTTACCTTGGATTTAGTCTCATTGGAGGTAGATACCCCAAGTTAACTCCTGCTCATCAGCTTTTCTAGAAGCAAGGAATTTTTTTCTTTTCCCTGCTGCAGAGTCAGAACTGCAGCAAAATACAACCATAAAAATGGCTTTATCGATGCCACCAAATCCTGATGGAAATCCTGCCCTCTAGTAGCTAGAAAGGCCCTGACCAGATTTAATCGTAACGGCACCAAGGAACGGGCAGGGTTGTTGCTCCTGCTCCATTTGATACTCCTGGACCTGGTAGGAGTTCAGCGCCTGCATCATGAGGTCCCTTTGACAGCATCCCGACCTGCCACACACACAGCGCCGCGTCCTGGGGCTGTAATGGGGCTGCTCTTCCAGGGAGCAGCCCCTTGCACTTCATCTTGTTGCGCAGGTCATTTGCGGGCAATTTTGCTGCAATGGTGAAGTTTTCCACTAAGTGCAGTTCTGCAGATGTCTGTGACATTTTTATAACTCTCACTTCTGCTCTGTTACCAGCATCTGCCTTTTATGTTTCATTTTTCTCCCTTCCCCATTTCTTGCTCAGCATGCAAAGAAAGGAAAAAAGAAAACAGAAGCCTAGCCCAAATCCACTTAAGATGAGTGCATGCAGGCAGATGACACTGCAGGACTGGACACCATCTGTTCCACTTCAGAGATCTGTAGCACGTAGGTGAGAAAGAGCCTCAGTGGAGGTTATTTAAAATACAACACTGGCTATTTCCTGCCTCTCCAAAGAGGGAGTTTCTCTAAGAAATTGTTCGGTATTCTGTGTGATGAGAGGTGTTTGTACAAAGCAGAATCCCAGCTGAACCATGAAAGGACTCCCTGACACACTTTCCCGTTAAATACACATAGACATATCAGGGGGAGATGGACATGGACAGATCTTGGTCCCCATCCAAGTGAATTAAAATCCCATTGCCGTGTCTCAGCACTTCTATTATTTTTTATATCTCTGTGTGCATACGCATATATAAGCAGCTGTGATTTTCCCACAGGAGCTGCAGCTGATGCAAATTCGACAAACTTCAAACGGGATCATTTTGACACAGATGCCTTGACTCAGTAAAAGAAAAAAAAAAAGCAAACAGCAAATCGACCCGAGGAGGAGAAAGTGCGGTGCTTTTGCCACCTCGGCTCAGGGCAGCGTGCGGGGAAGCAGCAGAGACCCCCGGCAGCTCTGCGGGCTGCCCCGGCGGTGGCAGCGCGGTGGCCGAGCGGGGCAGGCGGCTGCGGGGCTGCGGCCACTTGGCCGGAGCTTCCCCTTCGTGGGGACGGCAAAGCCTGCCGACCGCCCGGCTGCACCAGGGCTGCCGCACGCTGCCCGCGAGGCAGCTTTCATTGCATTTGCCTTAGTGCTGACTCACTTCACCTTTAATGCGTTTTGGCAGGGCTGAGGTATTTATTTTAGTAAACTAGTGAAAACAGTTTTGAGCATGTTGGCAATCCACGCAATTCTTGTCAAGTCACTGCTTTTTCAATGCAGTGGCTCGGATCGACCTGACTTAGCTCTAAGCATACACAATCAATCAAGATCAAACTTTACACTGTATACAATTTTCTCATTTTTAATAACCTGCACAGTGAAATATTCTGCTAGCTCTGACGTGTCACAGGCTCACACTGAGAGGCATGAGCTTATTCGGCTTTCTCTAATCCATTACAACGTTTCCATTTTACTCTTCTCCTGATAGAAGTCAACTGGATATGTAAGAGCTTGGCGTGGATTTTGACACTACGACATAGGACTATGGTGAGCAATTTTTGTGATACACCATCTCTGACTGCAGCAAAATCCTAAATTATATCCCATTGTCCACTGTGACTTTTAATTTTTATTTCCCGTGTGATTTAAGATCCCATTGTCCTGTTCCACCTTGTGACCTGAACATTGATCTCCTATTAGGATATAGATCTCCTTTGAACGCTCATAAAAAATGTGTGCTCCTGCTTAGCTGCTCAGTTATCACTCTTCACTTGCAGCAGACCAAATTCTGCGAAGTCACAGTTCCAGAACCAGGATTTTTGAAGGATCTCACATGGGACACTGGAACAAGCTGAGGAGGAGTATCTATGGAAGAACACTGAAAGCAAACCTAGGCTCAGAGGTAAACACCTCCGCTAAACTGATTCAGAATTTTACTATGAAAAAAACCTCCAGTTCTGCAAACCACCCACCCCCAAAAACCAAACACTCATACCTGCTCTTGTTCTTGCACCACACAACAGGCTTGGGAAATATCCTGCTGTCTTCCTCTGCAGAGAAAATACAAAATTTCCTATCTTGTTTCGCTTACACAGAATGGCACTGTAAGACAGATATCACAACAACAATTTGGGAGTCTCTGCAAAAGCCACCGCTGTCAGTCACCTCCATGACCAGCATCATTCCAATACAACATTTTATGGGAACGCAATTGAATTACAGGCTAAACCACCACCCACCCAGGCTTAAGAGCAGCATTTTGTTCTTTAAGCAGCTATGTTTCCCTTCCAGTAGAGCTTTACAACCTACATACTACATTACTTCTCAAATCTGTTTTTAAGTGAAGTTGGTTTGTAATGCAGCTACATGTGCCTTATTTGATAAATCTGGCTTTTAGTAAATGCCCTTAAGCCAACTCTTTAAAAGTAGAGTGCACATTTTATAAATGTACTTCATAAATAGTAATATTTTCTAATTTCACAGGACAATAAGAACAAATCACCAGCTTCTTTCAGAAACAGATTATTTCCTAGTAGACAATACATTGATCCTAACAGATTTTCATCATTTTCCAGACTTTCAAAGAACAGCTATTACCGTTCAATTCTCACGCTTCATTAAGCAAGTTAAAACCTATACATTGCGAGCTTTTCCTTGAGGGAAAAAAAAAAATAAAAAAAATCAGCAGCCTTGTTTAATGGCCTCACAGGGAAATTCCGATATCCACCCTCTGCCGGTGAGCAGTCTGCCTTCTGACACGCAGACGAGCGAGACGTGCACCGGACTCCTGTGATCATCAGGGTGACACAATTTTAGTAGGAGATGCTGGGCACTGTGTAGAACTTCATTGCCTCTGCGTGCTGTAAACTCAGGGACCGACTGTCGCTTGGCATCACTGATGTCTCCACGATGGTCCCAGTCAGACAGGACGATGATGGAAGTCGTCTTTCTCCTTTTCTCTTCCCCAGCCCATCCGGTGTGACCCATCATTGTCTCGCTCTGCCCTTCTGGGAGCAGGCTGCGGTCCTGGTGCTGGGCAAGCACCGGTGCTGCTGGGGCAAACTGGGGCTGGGGGTGGCCACTGCCTGAGGAGAGGAGAAAAGAGGAGCTGGGGCCAGGGGCCAGCCCAGGGGAGCCCTGAAATCCCCCAGGAAACCCGAGAGACCAAGCACATGGATCCATGGCTTCTGAATCCGACTCCAAAGCCTTAACTGAAGGTCACCTTCTGCCTTTGTTCAGCGTTTATTAGTTTTCTTCTTTGCGTAGTCCTTCACGAGCATTACCGGTGATGAGCAATGACAGTTTGTGTATATGTGTGTGCATATACACGCACACATATATACACACTTCCTTATATCTGAATACTATGCCAAAGAAATTATTTCACATCATTTCTAGTGTCATCTTTGATTAATTTTTGTCTCTTTTCTCATTATGGCTCATCCCTCATTTCAAAGGTGTCCTTCAACCAGGACACTGGGAGAGAGCTGAGAAGCGACAAACAACAAGGAGTAAGCTAAAGGTAGAGCCTCAGAAAACATTTCAAGCAGTAGCACTTCTGGCTTAACACTCCCATCCCCAAACTGCTTCTTCCGTGCAGGATTTCCTCTCCGGCGAATTAGCTGTCCTCAGAGCTGATTCACTGCCTCACAATGGCTATACATTCCTCCTTACATCTTATTAATCAGACTAAAGGAATGAATGCATATGTCTCTGAGAATAACAGTGGGGCACATGACAGCTAAATGGAGCCAAATATGCAGCAATATGAACATCCCCACGCAATTTATGCCCTGCTCCCCCCGCCCCCCACAGCGCAGTGTGTCCGTGTGACCACGCTCCCGAAGGTTAAATGAGCCCGTTCCTGCTCCGCAGCCCAGGCACCAGCACCCAGGTGGCAATAAAGCAGTTGCAGGGAAAGGCCCACGGCTCCACGGCCTGCTGGCTCCCTGGCGCAGAGTGCCCGTTCTGCCGAATTACCAGATGACACCCTTTGTGACAGAGGCTGTGAATCGCAGCCAGGACTTGCAGCGGTATCACTATTAATAAAGTTTGAAAATACCATAAACAGAGCTCATCTCGGCAGATGTCTCATCTTAAGGCTTGATGACAAGGTCAGCAGCACTTAAATGCATCCTTCAGCTCAGGTCAATCCTTTCTGCGCGTCCTGTTTTATGACTGCTCCTGCCACTGCCAGCCTCCATGCCCCACCGCGCCCTTGAAATGCCACCTGAAGACCTGCTGGATTCATGCATTGCCTTGAAATGCCACTTTGTAATACCACCGTGTCCTGGTTTCAGCTGGGATAGAGTGTATTTTCTTCATACTCGCTGGTATGGTGCTGTGCTTTGGATTCAGAATGAGAATAATGCTGTTAACACACTGATGTTTCAGTTGTTGCTGAGCAGTGCTTGCACAGCCAAGGACTTCTCAGCTTCTCCTGCTGCCCTGCCAGCGAGGAGGCTGGGGGTACACAAGGGGTGGGGAGGGGACACAGTCAGGACAGCTGACCCCAGCTGGCCAAAGGGATGTCCCACACCATGTGGCCTCACGCTGAACAGGAAAACTGGGGGGGTTGGCAGCCGTTGCCTGGAGATGGGATGGGCACCGGTCAGTGGGTGGTGAGCGACTGGGTTGTGCATTGCTTGCTCTGCATATTCTTGTGGGTTTTGTTTTTTTTTTTTTCCCCTCCTTCCCCTTCCTCTTACCTTACCTTTTTTTTTTTTCCCCTCATTCTTATTAAACTGTCCTTATCTCAACCCACGAGTTCTGGCATTTTTCTTTTCAATTTTCTTCCCTATCTCACTATGGGGGGAACGAGCAAATGGCTATGTGGCGTTTAGCTGCCCACCACGTTAAATCACAGCACACCAACGTGTCTGCAGGAGAGTCTGGTGCTCACCTGCACTGCAGAAAGCACTTTGTAAGTCCCTGACCCCGAGCCTAACACAGGCAGATTTGTTTTCTGTGTAACATCCCATAAAGGGTCACTGTCTTGAAATCCTTCAGAGGATACTGCTGGCCTGGGCATCGGGCCCTGAACTCTGCAGTCCAGCTGACAGCTCTTGTACCACATTAGAAGTGTATTTTAGAACAAGGTCAGACAGCATGTTACACCACACCTCTTACGTAAATGGAAAATCAATGTACATAAAGCTACTTGACTTCTTGCAAGGCATGCCTCAGTTGTAACATCTGAAACGCTCACCACCACCACCACTTACCGGCACGGACATACTGCTTTGGTTAGAAGATGGTTTTCCACATTTGGATGTCTACTGCAGAAAAATCACAGTTAAGAAGAAGTAGTCCAAGATGCAGGATATACAAAAAATAAGAACAAAAAAGACAAGGCAGTCCTAAATATTTCCTTTTCAATGTCAGTGAGCCTTTGACTAGGAAAGGCTGAGGAGCACGGCACCAAGAACGTCCCCCTGCAGAGACCTCTGTCCGCTCTGACCAGAGATGACTGCCCCAGCGTGACAGGAACAGCACTTGAAAGCTACTTTACAGCCAGCACTGCTTAATTCTGTTAGTGCATGTGACAAACAAGAATAATTACATATATAATTATATGACTCAGGCTAGTTAATTATCACAGGGAAAAAAGAAAAAAAAAAACCCACAACAGAACAATGAACAACATTTCCCGAGATTACTGCAAGCCTTTAAAACCAGACTGCCTTTCAAGCAGCCGTTATCAATTTCTAATTAAACCCAACTCTAAGTGCTTTTGCTGAAATGGAGCCAGTACCAGAAATTTAATAGGATGCTTTTTGTTGTAACCATGTGAGCAAACAGTTAGGATCATCTTACAAAGGCACCATCCCTGACTGGCGGCAAGTGCTCTGCTGTGTACTCACAGCAAACTGAACACAGCATTGGCTTGTGCCACATTTCATTTTTCATGTATGTTTTTGCAATACATAAACACAAGATATCCACCAACACAAGACCATCCAAGAGGCCATGTTAAAAAGAACATCCTTCTGTTTTTTGCTGAAAATCTATCCTATATCTTCTTGGTCAAAAAGATATTTCGCATTTAAAATTTTCACCAGAAGTGGAGCATTCTCTCCAGCATTGCAGATGGTGAAAAAAAAAAAAAAGTCATCACTCAGTGGCACGTAGGAAGCCTGAGTATGTGATTATACAACACAGAAACAGTTTGTTCTTTGCCTAATACAAAATTAAACATTATGAAATTCACTGAGTGATATGTTTTGTCCCATGAGAGATTTGCTTCAGTAACACACAGACAGAAAAACGCTCGTCTTTCATTACCACACCAGTTTTTAACAGTAGGGAAAAACAACTTCACTCCTCAAATGAGCAGACTAGATGAAAACAGTGTTCTACCTCCCCCACCTGCCCCCCCCCCCCCTTTCCTTTTTCCCATTGAAATTTTCCATTTTGATTAAATTTCCTCTTTATTAGTACCTTCTGTTTTATTTCATCTTTCTGGCTCATTTTCTCCTACTATTAACCTTTTTTCTCCCCTACACATTTATTATTCATTTTCTTCGTTTGCCAAGGGCAACATGTATCTGTATGCATATGTTGGGAAAGAAGCGATGAGGAAAAGAGGAGAAACAGAAGAGAATACAGATAGAAAAAGTGTGAAAAATCATTGATAAGGAGCAATTGCTGGAAACATGCTGGGTTTCATTATAGACTTAAAAAAATGATAATTTAGCATACCACTAAGACCAACTAAATTGGTTGAAAAGTCACTTCCATGAAAAATAAAAATCCTCTTTTGTCCTGTCTTGTTGGGAATCTGCTACGGACCAATTCTAAGCACAAGCCCTTTCTCCTCTCTTGCTGTCTAAGAGGGAGTTAATCCCTTGACGCTAATTAAAGCCACATCTCTGCATTAAGACCTATTTTATCAAGAAGAAAACAAGCAAAACCAAGTAATTTCTGTTCTCTGAGCAACTCTCAAGCTACTTTCAGTAACAGATTTTCAGATGCCGCACTGAGAAAGGGAAGAAGTGCTGTCAACCACGTGCTTGGTCTGCGAACTCCGCATCAGCCCCCGAGAGGACACGTGCGGCGGATGGGACGAGGACGAGGAGCGCGGTGCCAGCGCCCGGAGGACAAGGAGCGCATGTGCCAGCTCCCGCACCCGCCGGCTCCATGAGGCTGCAGCACGAGCCCCATTCTGGGCCCGCCGCCCCGCAGCTCACCCAAAGAGCACCACAAGCCTCCAGGCAGAAACCTGGAGCAGGAGGAAGGGAGAAAGCGGCTGTGCTCTCCCTGGCGACATTCCCGGGGGAGCCGCCGTGCCCAGACCTTCCAGCCTCCTGTCTCGCAGGCTGGTGGTTGCTGAGATAGCGAGTCCTGCCCTGCAGCCGGTGTCCCAGCGCGCCCTCACAACGGCACCTGCAGAGCGCCACAGCAGCCGGGCAGCTGCGAGATGTCACCTCGGAGGGGCTGCGCAGCACAACCGGCCCCAGGCTGGAGGAGAGGCGGCCGCCGGCGAGGGGCTGCGGATGGGAGGGCAGGGCAGGGCGCCCCACAGACGCTGCTCGCCTGGAGAGAGCAGGCTTACGCCTGCAGCACCCGCTCCCAACTAGAGACCAGCATCTTGCACTTGTATTAGCAAGGATCAAGGGTGTTATATTGCAGGAAGAGAGAATCTGGCCCATAAGTTATGTATTTCGTTGACATATTTCAATGCCTGCATTTGCATTTACAATCCAATGAAAAATTTATGACTGTTAAACTCATCTGTATGTCTTAATTAAACACAAACAATCATTTCTAAATAACTGTTTACCATATTGCATATTCCTTTCTGCAATTAATCTCAATGACTCTTTCTCCTTGTAAATAAATACAGGAGGTGGCACCTTCCGTCACATCGTACTCATAGCCGCATCCAGTGGACGACGAAGAGTCACGCTGACATTTCAAGAGAGTGGTTACCTGCTTAATATATAGATTGGAAATCCTGTCATTTTCGAATAGATGCCTTGTTCTCCCGCTATTTGTTCTGAGAAAAGCCTCTGAGAGAGATTTATAGGACAAGTGCTGTTTAAACATTAATCTTCGCGCAGGGAAAGAGGGAAGCAGGCTGCTCTCAGGGTTTCACCGAGGGGTAGGGGACCTGCAGAAGGGATGCTGAGCCAGCCCCTGCCCTGCAGCCCAGCGCTGGCTCTGCTCACGCTCTCCTCCGTGGTGACAACCTGTGCTGTGGTTTGGGGACAAGACGTGGAGGTGCCAGAGAGCAGAGGAGCACCTGGGGCCTCCAGGAAGGGCCGTGCCTGCAGCCATCCTCAGGCGGGGTCGGCTGCCCTGAGCACAAGGAGGCCTGGTTCCTGCAGGCGCACCCGCTGCTGTGCCCGCCCGTCCCCGTCCCCATCCCCATCCCCGTGCCCCCAGACACCCGCTCTGCTCGCAGGGGCAGGGGCAGCAGCGGCACTGACCCCGTGGGGCAGGCCGGGCAGCCAGCAGCCGCTCAAGGAGCTGCCCCACACGGCTCCCTCCGCCCGTCCCCACTGAGCCCAGGGCTCCTCGAGCAGCACAGCCTTAGGATTCAGCTGCAGCCCGTTTCCTTTCAGGCATAAAAAAATGAAATAGCGATCTACTGATAGGTTCTGATTGGTAGATGGCTCCAAATGAAATAGCGTTTGTCCTGAGAACAAGGTGAATAAAAGACTTAATGGAGTTCAGTGATGCAATACAAATAACTGTGTCCCTTTACATTACCAGTAACACACGCTGCACCCTCTCTGGATCCCTGTTCTCTCAAAACACTCCACCAGGAAGCCATTTGTAAATAGGATGTCTTGCTTAGTGTCCTCTCCTGAACACCACATTAATCACCCTTTAAGAATGCATGGCCACGTCGGGGCCAAGGAAGACACAGCTCCTACCTCCACCCCTGCAGTGGCTGCGGCGTGGCTGTCAGCCCGCGCTGTCCCCCTGCATCCGAAGCCAGGCCTGCGGCACCCCCGGGCACAGCGGTGCCGATGCCGCCGGGCACCGCGTCCACAGAGGCGCGGGGACACCTCGCAGCCCCCGGCGCGGGAGCTGCTCTGAGCTGCAGGCCCGGAGCCATCGGCTGTGCACAGCGAGGTCCTCACGGCGCCCCGGCGAGGAGATGCAAAGGAGGCTGAAGGGTATGTGACAGCTCAAGAGACCGCTAATTGTCTGTGAAGGATTTCTCCTCCAGATCACGGGTTTATATTGTCCCCAGGTTGGTGCTAGTGACTGGAAGCTATTTCCATCTAGAGACCCACATGAAATAAAGCTGAGTGATTGTCCCAGGCTGGGTCCTAGCAGACTGTCTCTCACAGGCTCCCATTACTACTCACTCACACAGGAAAGGAGCGGCTAGAAGTGTAACTGCAAAGGGAAGAGCCGTCCTCTGCCGTGCTCAGCCCCACAAAATCCAGCCGGTTCGGTGCGGCAGCGAGGCGGGGAACGCCGGCAGCACTGCCCTGAACACTCCTCTCCCACAGCACCAGAAACTTTCAACTCTTAGGCCTGTCGGTTTGCCAGCTTCCATGAGCACCGAATTCCCCAATGAAATCAAATTCTTCAGAAGTGGTTAAATTTGCGTACGTTAATTTTTGTTCTAGCGCTACTGGTCTCATATTCGCAGTTGTTTATTTACAACAGCTGTTTACCCAATCTTTGCTGTGAACACATTGTCACAGGTCAAAAGCATAGCATGAAAATCACCAAAAATGTTTGTACCATGAAGATTTTCATCTGGTAAATTCAATCAGGAAAAAAAAGCGGGGGGGAGGTTGAAAGAAGCAGAATGATGACCGCTATTCCCCTCGCCCTCGCTCCCCGCCCTCTGCCAGTGCTGCAAAGGCACGGCCGTGCTGTCCGCAGGCCCCGTGCGGGCGCTCGCTGGGAGGGGACCCAGCGCGGTGCCCTTCGGTCAGCGCCCCGGCACGCAGCCCTCCGGCCTCCTCCTGAGGCTCGCGCTGCTGGGCGGGGGCTCTGGCCCAGGCTGCTGGGGGAGGCCGGAGCAGGGAGCATGCTCTCCGAGTTACTGCACGACATCCTAAAAACACGACCTCTGGCAACCAGCAGTGACACGCATCTACCACGCACCGAGAAACCCCCGCGTTACAGCTGCGGTTGGCATTGCGCACAAGCTTCCTGCTGAGGCAGAAATAGCAAAACGCAAAGGCCAAGGATGAACAGTGGCCCAGCTTCCCAAATTCAGCAGCAAATGATACCCTAGTACTTTAACTGACCCCAGAACAGTTTGCTTAACTTCTAGTTAGTAAGTTTGGTGGCTGGGCAGGAGGTTACACACGCAGATGGAAAACTGCAGGAAGGAAGAAGACTCCGGAACTCACGGCAACCCTCTCTGGACTGCATGGACTGAAACTGCTCCAGCTGGAGACTCAGAACTGTCTCAAACAAATGCAACTTACTGTCTTTTTCCTGTCTTGCAGTCCCTAACAAAGCTGTTTTCATTATCTGAGAACCCCCTGGTGAAATGTTAGCATCTCAAGTAACCATTCTAAGTGGAACCAGATTAGGAAAGCGAACGGACAATGCAAGCAGAGAAAACAGGAATCATTTTCTATATATCAGTGTCTATTAGTTTCAGAGGCAGGTCTCTATTATACCCACCATTTGTCCGTGGTCAGAGTGCGTTTGACAAATTGGAATTGAAATGTGTCTGCTGATGAGGCTGACACTGTTATTAGATTTAACTATCAATCGCCAGCTGAGTGAAGTGTAATGCAATTCATCAGGTACCACTCTTACAGATATTTTGACTGGATCCTGTAAGCAAACCAGAAGAAAAGTGCTCTATAACGACTATTTGGTTTGCAAACAGCTTATAGGGAGCAGCCCAACACCGGACAACAGGCGAGCGGGAGAGGGAGGGGGTGCTGGCACAGCCACCCCCGGCTGGAGGCTGCCTCCGCACCGCTCCGCAGCACACCTGCACAAAGTCCCCGTCCACCCACGGCTGCTCCAGCGTCTGCAAGGCACCTCTGGGTAACCCTGCAACGGCTGCAGCAACCTCCCTGCCGCCACCCGCAGCCAGACGGGGTGACCGGGCCATCTCCTGGAGCTCAGCAACCTTCCTGCACGGGGAGGCACCTGGCGGGGGGCTGCAACGCCTGCTGCCCCCACCACTTTGGGGCCACACTGAACTCCCTGGCACTGCTCTGTGCAAGAGGCTGCAGATGCCACCGCAGCCACCTGCACGTCACCTGCCTGCCTCCGAAATGCCAGAGGGCGTAGGGGGCTTCTCTCCAACCTGCCGCATCGCAGCTATGCAGAAAGTTCAGTCAGAGCAGCAGGGAAGAAAATTTGCCTGCTAATTGCTAATGAACAAGTTTCCTTGCTAGCACGTAAACGAGGAAATGTGGCTCTTCTGCTGCATAATGTGGCTTGTGAAAAGTAACTTGTAAGGCGGGATTTTTTTCCAGGGTAAGCCAATGCTCCAATTATCAGTAAATTGCTGGCACTCGGAATGACTGCATATTAACTCAAAGCAAGTGAACGTTCGCTGAATTACCCAGAACAGTAAATAGCTCTTTGTGGGGTGTGTAAATAATCCCTGGGTATCCAGGAAATTAGGAAAAGACATTTTAAAAACTAATTTGCCTGGGTAGAGTTAAAATTTAAAAGGAAATTAGTAGAAGACCCGTTATCAATGAAATTGTTATTTTGATAGTTATGAGCTTGGTCATGTATTTGTGATTAGAAAAAGAGTATTTCTGGAGAGACGAAAACACTCCTTCCAGATTTTAACAGAGCTTCTATTCTTTCATTTTGCAGAATTCACTCAGCCCTGACCTTTTCACTCAATATTAACTGAAGCATTTGAAATCCCAGGCACTCCACTTGGAGGGACCAGGGTGCCCGGTCCATGGGAGTGGGCGAGGGTCGGGTACGTCCCTGGCTGGCGGTGGCAGCAGCAGCCCCAGGCAGGGAGGTCCCCAGAGCAGCTGCGATGGCAGGGCAGGAGGAGGCCCATTGCTTATGGAGCTGTGCTCCATGAAGTCCAAACTCTTCTGCTCCTCCCAGGTGGGTGGCTGCTAACTGAGTCACTGCTAACAAACTGAAGGTTTAATAAATGGATGGGGCTTTGGCTTTTTTTTTTCCTCCCCACTTTTTATTTATTTATTTTTAAATTCAACTCCCTCATCACTGAGCTAATGCACTAATGGACACTTACCATTACCTAACTTCCGACCTAATGGGCACAGTAAATAAGTGAAAGGCTCATAAAATCAAATTTACTGAGCATCATTCCTTTTGCTGTCCATTAACTGAAACTATTTATTAGGTTAAACATATCTAGGGTATAGAGCTATATTCATCTTGCATTGGAGCAGTTACACAGGCATTTTAGGATCCCAGGAGCTCCTGCAACCACAGGATGAGCAGAGGCTGTTCGCACCCCCCAGCCCGCAGCCTGCAGGCAATGGGGCTGTCATGGTGCTGTGGGCTGGGGGGGGCACAGGGAGGGAAAAGAGGGCGGTGAGGCTGGATGATATGTGCTGTGCTGTCTTCTAAAAATTGCAGGGTTTTGTCCTCTCTGGACAAAAGCTATTCCAAGAGCTATTCCTCACTGTGCTTTCAGTGTGTGCTGGGATCACCTTGGTCTGGATGCTCTTTTACCTTAGACTTGTCCTTGAGTGGAAGTTTACAGCTTATACCTGCTCAGCACGCAACAGCAAGTGCTCTCACACAAGGAATTTTGTTAAAATAAAGCACTGTTTGTCCTTGTTACACTAAAAATGTAGGTGCTGATGTGCTTGTCATCTGTGAAAATTGTAGCACCAGGCACTAGATCAAAAAAAGGCTTGTTGAACCAGGATAGCGAATGTCTGCTCTAGGGAATTTGCTCTTGAATGTTACTGAGTACCAGAAGAGGAATAAACCCTACAGCTTTTTATTTGCCAGGTGCATTGACTTCAAGGGAAATCAGCGATAAGGTGCCATGGGACCAGGGCGCCCGTGATGAGCACTCACTTGGTCTCCATTCCGCACTCGCTCTCTGCCCCGTCCCCACCAGCGCTTCTAGAGAACCAGAGGATCTCCTCCCTGCGGGCTGGCTGCCCCCACTCGCTGCTCAGTGCCCCTCGGGCACGGGCACCCCTGCGCGCCGTCCTGCCCCCTCCTCCTGCTCTGGGGCTCGCAGAAACGGGACCCTCTGGGCAGCCTCTGCCGGGGTGGTTCCCCACACGCTGTGGGGCCTGACACGGGGAATGCTCAAAATGCAACCCATCTGTTCGCCTTTGCAAAACAAATTCACGCGGCTGGGTCACCACGGCCGGGCTGGCTGTGCTGCCGTCTCGCACACGGAGGAATCAGACTTGCTCCATGATACTTAAGTGTATCTGTAATAGGGTCTGGTATAAGGTACGATGAAGACGTGCTAAAAGCACCAATTATGTCTTCTGTTTTCTATCAAAAGATAGAAGTTCTGTCTTTATCTTCTGGCATTCAGTTCTTTGTAGAAATATAAAAAGAATTTCAACTGAATCAGCTTTCTGAATAGCAAATTACAATCTGCTGCCCTTAATGGGTAATATCCTCTGCCATCAAGGCTGCCTTTAGGATTTCACTGTCTCCCATAAAGAACAGTTTTACTGGATTATCAATGAAAAGAATAGCTGTAACAAAAGACAGGTTGATAGCACTTTTTTTCCTTCCAGTCTGGCAAGTTTCAGCGAGTCAATCTCTTACATGAAGTTAGGTGCCTTTGCTTAACTCCTAAAGAAATCCTGGCACTCCATCACCCCACTGGCTGCGCCTCTCATCTCCACAAACCTACGGGGGCGTTGGGGCCCAGGTCAGGGCATGCTCCCCCTCCTTCTGCAGAGCCCCCACTGCTCACCCTGCAAACCGCACGCGGCGACAGGAGAAGACGCGGCTTCCCTCCACGTGCCGCGTGTGCGATGCCAGGTGCAGCAAAACAGAGCGAGGGCCACCGAGTCAGAAGCCTGCACCATGGACAGATGTGTTTTAGATGCTCAGCCCAGAGACTGGAGGACATCCATGGTCAGCCCGCACAGGCCATAAAACATCCCAACGACTCTCTAGCGAAGAGCGGGCACAAGGGGAAAAGGGCAAAACACCATAAAAATGATGCAATGCTGTAGGAAGACTGCAGAGAAGTTCAAGATTTGAGGTCCCTGAGCTGGAAGATAATTTGTTACCTGAAAACGTCCAGCTAGTGTGGGACGGCAGAGCGCTTGCTCCTCACAGCGTGGCGTGCAGCAGGCGTCGTGCTCGGGCTCAGCTCACAAAGAAACCCTCGGGGCTCACTTGGGCATGGCAGCCAGAGCTCCAGCTGGGCGAGAGCCGCAGTGTTCCTGCGTGTGGAAAAGTGCTGTTAGCCTTAATGATGGAGTCTGGTTTATAAATACCCAAAACAGAGATAGATTAGATGAACTTTGAAAACTTTTGTATATATATTTTAAGTGCTCCAGCTTACTAAGCTGTTTTTTCTTTGGTAAACTCCCAGGGCCCTAGTAAAGTCAGTCAACACACCATTACAATCATTTAGGGAACAGTAAAGCTTTGAAAAATAGCATTTCCACTGTGGATTTATAGAAACCATTTGAACTACAGTAAGCCTTGAAGATAACTCTGAAAGATACTTTGATTTCTCAATAATTTCTTGAGAATCATTAAAAAAAATGAAAACTCTATACCCTGGACAGACACAGGAAGGGAAAGCACTTTGAGGAGGAGCAAAAAAATGTTGCCTATACTTAAGAAAATACATAAAAAGCTTGCACTGGGGTGCAAGACAGCTGAGGGACAGCCAGAGCTTGCAGCCCGCGGTGAGATGGTGCCACGGGCTCTGTAACGGGGCAGCGCCGACCTCCAGAGCTGAGCGATGCCGGGCAGGGGCTGTGGCTGGGGAGCAGTTACTGTGACAGGGGATGGATCGCAGTGCCCCTCGCATCGCCCCTCTCTCACCCATCAGTCCACTTGTCTGACTGTTCTAAAACAAAATGCAAAGGAGCAGCTCTTACTGCAGCTGAGTCATGACATTTCAGGCTTAAAACAGTGCTGTGCCCACGCTTCACGATGAATCAAATACTTTTTAATGTCTCCTGACCTACTTCTCAGATCCTTTACGGTATCTGCTTAAGATAAAACTCTTGCTGGGGATTAAAGCATTGATGGCAAGCATCCAAAGGGCAGGAGAGACCACACTGTCACCACAAACTAAGAAAACTGCTCTTGGCAATTTTAATGTTGTATTTTACTTCTGGAAGAAGAAACCTTTTCAAAACTGGGAATTATTGTAGGCCCCAACAGGAAGAGCTGGAACATCCCTTCAAAGAACAGTGGCCTTTGGAAAAGAACCCAGCCTCTAAACGTGCATCTTTCTTTCCAGCAAGTCAAGAAGGTACTGGTAGAAATTAGGATCTATTTTTGCTCTTAAATCACTTGATTTCCTGCAGCGGTTATGCTGCAAATAGGAATTTAGTAGGAAGTTATTTGAAGCTATTAAAAGCTTAAATGCCTGGCTTTCCCACCTATCAGCTGCAGCTTCATTTGGTCCCCAGCACAGGTGTCACTTTGCAGTCAGGTGGCAAATGCACTCCTCGTATTTTTGAATTGATCTCTGCTGGGCATCTGTGCCAGCCCAGTTCCAAAGGCAAGAGCTGAACGAGAGGTGCACGACAGCACAGAGTCTGTACGCTGCTTTAGCAGGCTTCCAGCTGCTACAGGACAGGAAACCTGCAATCCAGGTCCAAATCGACATCTCTCCAGCCACGTCGCACCTCTCCCCTACCCTCACCGCAGATCGCTGACCCCTGGTCAGGGCAGTCCCGCAGAGCTGGGGCCAACCAACCTGCATCCATCTGTATCGCATTGCACCACAGAGCCAAAACGTTCAGATGTCCCGAAGCGAAGCTCGGTGTCACGCAGAGCCCCTGGCCTCACCTGCTGCTCACACAGACCCGACGGTGCCGCCCGGGGGAAGCTCGGGGCCTGGCCGCGGCCAGGCCGTGCTGCAGCCAAGCGCGAGCCGTGCCGACAGCTGCCTGGTTCTTCCTCCAGGTTGCTGCTATCACCACACCGCAGTTTGTGACTGGGGTTAATGATAGTTAAGTGAGTAGCTAGAAGTACAATGGTAGTTGATTTTCAGTTAATTTAGCAAATTATGTCGGACATACAGTCACAGGCTGTTTAACATTCTCCTTCATTAACCTCAGTTATGACGCATCGCACTACTGCGTGCTGCACTTCAGATAACGTTCATCAATCCACCATGACTTGCACAAACGCCACTTTCTTTGCACTGATGGTGACAGGAAAAATCCAATTGTTTCTGCTGCTTTCCTGTGGAGATCGGGTCAGAGACTGGCACAAAGAGCGGCCAGGCTGCTACAAGCCCTGGCTGGTGCAGGAGACGGGAGCAGGGATTCAGACGTGAGCACCTTGCCCTTTGTGTTGGGCCAACGCTTGAACTGACACCTGTGGACGGACACCAGGCTGCTTTGGAAGCCACCCTGCAGACGCACTGAAAAACTGCGGTCCTTGATCTTGAGGGTCTTTCGGAATTTTATGCTGATTTTCGTAAGAACTGGGTGAGTATCCTGGAGCTGTGCTTAAAATCTTGCCTTCTTCTGGATGCTGAATTTCTGTTCCAGCACGGACAGGACCTTCAGTCTGAAGCTCCCGTACTGTCGGTGAAAGAGAAAATCAGATGAGTGCTGTACAACAAATTGTTCTTGTACTTCAGAGAAAGTTTCATTATTTTGATTTTCTTACCACCATGAAATGAAAAAGAATTACTGTAAAAGAGGTCCTCTGGAAGGGGGAAAATGTAGGTTATTTCAAAGGTTCTGTGTGAACAAAACAACTTTTGGCCTGAGCCTGGTTCCTGGAAAATGTTGAGAGAGCAGAAACATCCGATTCTGGAAATACAGAACCGGATGGCTTCTTGAGCGAGCTGTAACCACGCCTGAACACTTCAGCCTCCCTGAAGTGCTTTTTTCTCCCAGGCACTACTAGAATATTTTTTGTTGAAGTGTGTTTCCTCAAACATCTAGCGCTACACGGTTGTTCTCCATTGGAAAAATCACTGGCTGAGTATTCTGACAGGCACTAGCCAAAAACGCTCAGCGCCGTGCCCACGTCTCTGCCGCAGATCACAGCGCTGCTGCGCGCAGCGCCCCGCCACGGGGAGTGCTGGCGGGGAAGCCGCAGGGCTGCGGCGGCTTCGCCTGGCGGCCGCGCTGCACCACCGGAGCTGCTGCGGCCACCGGTGCGGGAGGGACGAGCGGATGCCTTGGTGCGCTTCTGGAAGCTCTCCTGGTTGGACAGACCTTGATCTTCAGGAGGACGAACGCAGAACACCGAGGCCTCCTGTGGCGCTGAGGCATTTTATTCCCATTTCCTATCAGAATTATAAATCAGACGGGGGCTAATTAAAAACGCAAATAGATGCAGAAGCACGAAGGTCGCTTCCCAGTTTTCATTTGCAGAGTTTTATATTCAGTATGAGGAATGCCCAGGGCTTCCATACCCTGCATTTTCTCACAGTTTTCTCTCATCCTTAGTTAGAACTGGTATTCTTTGTAGTCCAGCCTTTATGGTGCAGCATCATTAATGCTTAATTGTTTTAATGAACTGTTCTGGGCTCCTGTAATTACAGGCGCTTCTGTTTTGTCAGCAGCTCTGCCAGGTGCAAGACAGGAGGTCAGGCAGAACACCTTAATCACTCGGGTTTGCCGCTGCCACGTCCTGCATGCTGCAGCGCTCGCGTGTCTGAACCCACCGGGTTTTGGGGGTGCGTGCTGACCCCGTGCCCGGAGCTGGGCAGCCCGAGCTGGCTGAGCACCAGGAGTGCTGAACACACAGAAAAAGGACCGCAGGATGGCTGCTGCTCTCCAGCAGTAAAACCACACAAAAGTGTTGATTAATTTTCTGTGGTGCCAAACAGCACCGATCTGAATTAAAACAAGCGACACCAGCCGCTTTCAGGCTGGGAGCACGCGCAGGGCTGGATCTGGCCCAGGGGGTGCGGGCCCCTTCGTGGTGCTGCAGCCCTCTGACCCCACTGCCAGGAGCGCGGCCACGCTCTCGTGGCCTTTGCAAAACAGCACACGCTCTGAGATGCACCACATCCCTCCTGCCGCGGTACAGAGAGAGTTAAACGCTATGTAAGCGGGAAGCCAGCCCATCCAGATCATGGCAAATCATCCCTTATTACTTATTTATGAGAGTTAATTTCATGCGCTGGCATTTAACGCACCATATGGAGGAGAGGCTTCTGGAGCCAAGCTACAGGCAGCTGAAAGCTGCCTTTTTTCTTCTTCTTTTTTTTTTTTTTTAATACTGTTGAACGTGACTGCAGTGAGGTTAATTGTATTGCTGCTTTTACTGAGCAAAATTGCTTCTTAAAAAGCAGTCTAGCTAAAAATCGAAATCCTCACCCCTCTCAAATAGCAGGTTTATGCTGCAGAAGAAATTGGCATGCCCTGGAAAACAGACCCGATTACCTTGATGAAGCGGACTTGGCAAACAGTCCGCTTGTAGATGCAGCTAAAAAATAATTAGATGCTGAGGCGCACATAGCCACATCTAGTGGTTTTAGTAAGCAGCACTTCCTCCTCCTATTTGCTTCTCTGATAGCAATTTGGAGGGGAATATTCTGAACTGATTTACCATCAAAGCCCACGTGTTCCATACCAGGTACTCAGGTACCTGCTGCTTTGTCCTGTGAGACCACAGCCCCAGCAATCCTACTCCCATTAATATTTTCTGTTAGATTTGGAGTGACTGTCCTTTTTGGAGAACTTTTTGTAAGGGTGTCAAGGCCTAGCATTGCCCAGAAACTCTTGTGTAAACGAAGCCTGAATTGTGTGTGTCAGTAGGTCCAAGCCACCTCAGCCACGGAAGCAGCTCTCTCTCTGACACGCACACACACACACACATATATATATATATTTAGGACTCCTTTTCAGAGGAGGGATTTCTCCAGAGATAAAGCTGAAATAGATTCACAGCAAGGTTGTGGCACTGCTGGTATTTACCATACAGGGATGACATTTCTGGCAATAAAAACGGCAGAACTGCCGAACAGCAGCGATAGCAGTAACGCTTCGCCAGGGACCAGAAGCGCTGCCAGGCGCTTCGAGCAGGAGCGGAGGAGCGGAGGAGCGCCCTGCTGTGGCACGGGAGCGGGGCTCGGCCTACGTCCCTGCCCCACGCCCTCGGGCACAGAGCAAGGCCGCGGGGCAGGGAAGGGGCGCGTGGGCGCCGTGAGCGGCGCCGCTGATGCAGCCGTGCCGCTGGGACCCGGGCCTGTCACGCAGCGAGCCCCACGGAGCGGGCAGGCACCGTGCCCCTGCCCCGCAGGCAGCCCTCACGGCGCGGGGTAGCTTTCTGCCTTGCCTTTATCCGGCAGCTCTGAGATCTCCTGGCTTTTACACCAAATGACAAACCTCAGCAACACGCAGCAGAAATCCACGCTCCCTCCCCTCTTGCATCTCGCGCACAACAAAACCCCTTTATCTCTGCCCAGAACACGAGGCGCGTCCTCTGGAGCGGGGTAGAAATTGAGGTGCCAACCGCTAGAAGCCCGGGAGGAAGCTCAGCCAACGCTGTTCTCATCAGCAGAGCTGAGGACACCCGAGCAACACCAGTATTTCTGAAAACACACGCACCGCGCGGCGCTCCAGAGAACGAGCGCCAGCGCTGCCGGGGCAGGGCCCTCGCCCCGAGCCTGCCCGGGGCTCCTCTTGCTGGCCACACAGCAGCCGCGGTGCAACCGGGCTGAACGCTCACGCAGCTGCCCGCCTGCCGGCCCCCTTGGCTTCTTTCTCTATCAAATACCAGTTCCTGCTAATTTTTCCTCAAGTCCGACCAAAACCTCTTTTCTTCAGATTTCCACGGCGAGGTCTGTGAATCCTCCCAAATCCATTTGTTTCCTTCACTTATGAGCCACCTTTTGACTTATCCGAGAAGCTCTCTGAACACTGTAATACAAAGCTGCTCTCATTACAGTGTTAAATTAAAATTTAGTAGAAGATGCACAAAGCAGAATAAACTTTCAACTAAAATATAAACATTATTACTGAGAAAGAAAACTGGAGGGAGCTGCTAGGCTTCTTTGCATTAAAAATGCCTGAGATTTAATTTCACTGTGACATCTCCTTGGAATTACACTGCTAATTGATCAAATTTTGTCTGTCTGTTATTTAAACTTTCAATAAAACTTAGATTAATGGAAGGTGTAATCCTCCCGGGCAGAACAAATATTCCCATTGTTCATGTCAGGTATGGAATAGCAATGCCCTATAACAGCTTTTGCATTCAATCTGTGAACACGAAGTTAATCACAGAAGTGCAGTGATTCTTTAATTGCTTGAACGAAATTTTCTGTGTGTCATTTCTCGTCCCTGCTCTTCCCCACCCCCAGTCTCCACTAAATGCTGGTATAGATCTTTAGAACTAACTAGGTGTAATTTTCAGGAGTGATTTGCTTTCTTCACAATACGAATAAACCCAAAGCTTTCTCCATCTGCGATCCTTCCGAGGGACGGGAGCATCTCCCCACCTGATACTCCTGGCAGAGGGTCTTTTCTCCCATAGAAAAAAAAAATAATAAAAAAGTGAAACAACACAAAAATGACAAGTGTCCTGCCTTGTGCAGAATAAAGAAAAATGCTCTCAAGCTGCCCTCGTATACAAATCCCTCCAGCTTCTGGCCTAGCCCAGGAGATTGCGGCCAGGCTTTGCAGAAACTACGACTTCAGAGCCCTGCAGTCACACAGCAGCGGCACACGGCTCCCACGAGCACCCACAGAAGCCGCAGCACTAAGCGAGCCCTTCCTTAGCACAGCTGACCTCCAGCTTCGGGGGATCTGATTGTTTTCCTACGCAATCTGGGTGTTAGCACTACATATTTTTGAATACATTTGAGGTAAAACCATTTTTCTTTCTCAAACCGAATTTCAGTGGATTACATAAAGCTCCTCCATGACTCAGGATGTTTTCCAAATTGGCTCTTTTAGTTTTCCGTCTCAGTGAGGGCCATAATCTCTTGCATTTTTAGACATTGTGGTGACTTTCCAAGGGAGAAGTCGCGTTTGTAAAGAGCATTGATAACATTACTGTGAAAATTATGCAAATTCAATGACCGTGTGATGCACAGCAGCAGCCCTGAAAGCTGTGTTCCCCCTTACGATTTAAAAGCCATTTTCCCTGAAAGCACTGTGCTCGCACAGCCGAAGCCCTGGCTGCGCGCCAGGCAGCGGGTGGTGACAGCGGCGGCGGGCTCTGTGCGGCGGGCGGCACGGCCGGTGCCACCCCTGCTGCGGGCTGGTCCCCAGCCGGGCTGAGGAGCTGCGCGTAGCCACCGAGCCTGCAAGGGGCCCCGGGCCACCGAGTACAAGGACATTTGAGGGCCTCTGGGCCAGGCAAGCAAACGCAGGTGACGGAGAAGCACCGAGCCCCGTGCTGCCACGGCGACACCTGGCCCTGAAGCACAACCACGGGGCTCCCAGCCCGCAGAGCTGCACAGGAACCCCCCAACCAGAATGAAATGCTCATTTCTGAACAAAATAGAGATGTTTTATAGCAGTATTGTTTCTTCCGTTTATGTAGGGATCCACACAATTCAGAAAACTGCTTTGTATCCAAAATACCTCAGTAGCCTGCTGTATTGGAGTGTGGAAATGGTTGCAGAAATAGCAAACCGTCCTTCACAAACTTGGGTATTCACGTACAGGTAAAGCTCCGAAGGAAAAGACCGCTTTCTTACATGCACAGGCCAGAGCATCTGCAGCTAGCTCCGTTATTTCTAATTTGTTACACACGGAAAATAACCACTTTGGAACGAGTATTCCCCAAACTTGTAGAAGCTAATGTCTAAATCCAAACTGTGTGAAATCTCGTGAAAAAATATTACCTTTCCCCATCGGCTGTCTTGCTCACATCTGCCTGTCACCCCCACCAGAGCAGCGCTCACGTGGAAATTTGCTGCCTGAAACGGCCCCGAGGCAGAGCAGCCAAGGCACAGCCCAGGAGCACGGCTTCGTGGAGCGGGCCCTCGGGTCAGAGCTCACGGCCGGCGGGGGGACGCGTCCCGGCTCGCGGGGACCCTGGCAGCGCAGCCAGGCCACCACCACAGGCTGCCTGGGGCTCGCTGCGTGCCACCCGCGTCGGCCCTGGACGAAGGGCAGGACGCAGCCAGAGCGACACGAACTGTTTGCAAATGCTCATGCTAACCAAGCGCAAGGAATCACAGGCTGTTCCCCGCCACCCTTTTTCCATGGGGAGAGCTATGCATCCATACGAAACTTGGCACTCATGAGAGGAGGAAATCACACACTATTTCTTCCTGACGCACGCCTTTTCAGCAAATTTACTATTTGCCAGACTAAGACCTTTTGTATCATGCAGAATTAAAACACAAAAGAGGGCACTAAGGAGAGGAGGAAGAAGTTAGGAAGCAACTAGTTTGTATTCTTTCAGCAGTACTGTTTGTTGTGCGGTGCTAAATTAACTCCCATTAATTCATTGTGAAAACCGGCCTCGGAGAATAGGATGGAAGTTACAGTTTGTTCTCCTGAATTAATGTTGCATGGTAGCACTTTATTTTAAGAATAATTAATGATAACTCAGTGGAAAAAAAAAAGTCTTTTAATACATCTGAAGTGTGTCAATGGTAGACGGCTGCCACCGTACCTGCTATGAGTCTTATTTAAAGCAGCCAAATATTTTCATAGCTGTGATTCATATTTTCATCTTCCTATGCCTGTGCTCTGTTTATTGCAAATAACCTTCAGGGGTAGGAAGAAGAACATGGATTTATATATTCAAAACAGGAACAAAAGGGCCAAGCGGAGGCGTTCCGCTCCTGCTGCCGATGAGGTGGGACGAGGGGGCCGGCGGGCGCAGAGCGGGGGGAGCGGGGCCGGACCGGCCGCGCCAGGGCCCTGGGGAGGCCGCGGCTCCGTGCCCGCAGGAGCCACCCGCACGCGGCCGCACGATGCTTCGCGGCCCACCTCTGGGCTGGGAAGGGCTGGCAGGGGCCGCCGGCGGGCCCGACTGAAGGCCCAGCTGCCCCAGCTCCTCACCGTGCACAGATGTCTTTGAGGCATCTTTCTCCCTAGAACGGCTGGTTCTGCTATTTCTAAATATACTTCTTCTGCTACCACTTAAAACTTAATCATATCCTCAATGACTCATGTACAAAAACGCTTAGCTAGATGGCAGATGAATTGAAAATAACAGGGATGCAAACACAGTCGAAGACAGTTGCTCTGGTTTTAAATTCTAGCATTTTCTGAGGCAAATTCCCCCTGTACCGCGGGGAAACATCGCGCAGAACGCGCCACTCCCAGAAACACACTTGGGATTTGCCACCACAGCCCATTTTACACGGTTAGTGCTTTGCTACTCACATGAGAAAGCAGCACTCAAAATCACACGAGGGACAAGCGCCGGGAAGAGGGACGTGAGATGCAGCTCGGGGCCCTCACCGGCCCCGGGCCCCCCCGAGGGCAGCAGCGCCGTGCCCCGGAGCTCGCTGCCAGACCGCTGGCCGCAGCCCCGCTCCTCGGCTCCGAGGCGTGACGCCGCGCTCCTCGGGCAGGCTGCGCCGCAGCTCCGCGGCAGGGCTCTGCAAAAACCTGCGTAAGTGATTTACACAGGTGAGGCACACGGCGTGCTCATTAAAGTATCGGAGTGGCTGGAAACGAAGAAGATTCATATCTGCTGCAGGAAGCTTTCAGGGATCAATATGTTCCAACATATGTTTTAATGCTTCCTGGGTTCTCATACGTATCTCATGAGAATTCTTCATTTACCATTTTTTTTCCCAGGGTTACGAAGCCAACTGTTTTCCTATGCACATGGATGTGCTTTGAAGCAGCGAGCCGACTTTTATAAAAAATCTCTTCTGTAGAAGGGGAAATGCATGAAGCTGTGCTTCTAATCCAAACAGTCCATGATAAGATTATGTTGTGCACAGAGCCTTAGCTGTTCCTGCTGTGCGCTACTGTATTTAAGTGCTAAGCGCATGTTTGGGTAGATTATTTTTCCGGGAAGCGGCTAACCACAACTTGCGTGCCAGCACATTTGAAACATTTTCTTCCCACCCTTTCTCCCCTCCTTTTTCCAGAGGATACTATGTTTGACGTCTCTGTAATAAAAGATTATACTAAAACTGGTAGGTGAGTGGGCTGCACAGATTCACAGCTGGAGCGGAGATAGCTGTTCTGAGTGCTGGTGCAGCCAAACAAGCACGACTTTAGGGGTAAGGAAAACAAGGAAAAGGGTGTGAGCGTGTGTGTGCTGGAGCATGGGGGAGAGGGAGCCCAGCGCTGATTGTGTTGGCTGCATGGTTGGGCCCAGCATCACAGATAAACCCACAAGCTGCTCTGCAATTTGGCTTTTGCAGCACACGTGCTTAGCAACTAACATGATTTCTCATCAAGTCAATTAATTAACAGGGAGGGCCCTTAAGTTTGGAAAAGAGCAAGGGTTGACCAGCTTGATTTTAATCCAACAGCAGAAGACATCTGCAAGAAGTAAAAGATCCAGCAGGTGCTGAAACCTTATTCCTAAAAGGTGAGATTCACAGCTTGAAACAAAGCCCACGAAGCCCGGCTCAGCTGGAAGGCGCCCCGAGCGGCGCAGCTCCTGCTCTTCTGCTTGGGCGTTTTTTGTGCAGCTCCCTGGGCTGCTCCCGACCGCTGGACTGGTCTCAGGAGCGCAGCCACTCGGGCAGCCAGCTTACAGCAGGCAAACCGAGGTCAGCCTACACTGCAGCAGCGTTCGCAGCCCTGGACAGAGAGCAGGAGCTGTAACCTCATCATTGCGGAAAGAGCAAGAAGGGACTTTGGGAAGCCACATAGCCCCTTCCCCATCCCAAGAAGGGCCAACTGTTCCCATCGCTGCTGGCAGACGTTTGTCTAGGCGGTCCTCAAAGGCCCTCAGGTTTCATCTCCTCTGCAGGTCACCTCTGCCAGCCATTCACCAGCTTCCCTGCAAGGCAGCTTTTGTTAATGCCTAACCTGAATCTTTCTCACCAGTCGGAGATCTTTATTTCTTGTTCCAGACAATACATCAGCATGGAGCACATTGTTCTCTTCCTCCCTGTAAGAGCAATTTCTGTACTTTCAGACTCCTTGGCCTCAGCCCGCCCCTCTGCAGGCTGACATTCTTTCAATCGTCCCTTATTGTCGCGTTCTCCAGACAGACACAACAGATACGACAGGGCAGAAATAAGATGACTCAGTAGACAGCTCCAGAGCTGCCTGCCCTGGCATTCTGTATAGAGCTGTGGGTGCTGCTGGTTGACGTGGTCCTGGAAATCAAGGGGGGCCTGCTTTTGTTGTACGGTTGTAGGCAGAAGCTGCAGAGCGAGCTGGGGGATGGAGCGGCACGGGGACGCGCCGCGTGGGACAGCCGTCCTGCCGCGGGGCTGCGGCAAAGCCACAGCATGGGGCGCACACCCGCGGGGCTCCTGAAGGGCGACAACGGCTGCCACCGCTCACGGGGCCGGCGAGCAGGGACTTCTTTTTTGGCCTTATTGCCTGGAAGGCTATTTGAAAATAATTAAAAGATGGAACCTTTTATGTGGTTTATGATGCTTTGATCAAGGTTTTTTTAATTAACCTATCTTGCTTTAAGCTGCTGAGAGTTCATTTCACCCTCGCGGAGGGCATCACAATGCACCTGACAATAACGTGGCTGAGCGGGGGGGCAGCACACACCACACCACTCGGGCAACAGCCAGCAACATCTGGAGAAAGGTAACCCAATAATCCAAATATAAGCACAGTCTCCAGCTCAGGTGTGCTTGGTTTTGAGCTAAACATGAAACAGTTTGCTGTCATTTCAAATAAGGATCAGGAATCAAAAAAAAATAGAATTCACGTTTTTTAATTAAAAAATATTCTACATCATGTACTCCTTGCTGTCATTTAGACAAAGGATAGTGACTGACAGCTGCGCAGGTGAGCAGACCAGAGCCCTCTGTGAGGAACTGGGATAAGCAGGATTTTAAGTAAGGAAAGAGAAGGAAGAAATGCTGGGACTGACACCACACCGCCTCTTCCCTGCCCGCCGCAGGCGCCCAGGGCTGGAGGCGCGGTGCAGTGAGGAAGATGGGTGGGAGGCAGAGAGGGTGAGGAAAACCAGGGTGGAGAGCTGCAAGAAACAGCTCCAAAGGTTCGCTTTTTCAGTTCACACACTATCTTCAAGTAATCATACTTCTCCCTCACCATGTCCCTTGATGGAGGAGACACCCGAAGTCCCCGGTCCTGCTGCCCCACGAGCTTCTACAGGGAAATGGCTCCATTTGCTCTTGGCCCTGTTTTGGGCTGCAAGAAAACCCAGGAGGGATTGGACTCTTGGCCCACCCCTTTCACGCAATGCCCGAGCCCCTGTTTCGGCACCAGCGATCCTGAAAATCACAAAATGCCGGCAGTCGGAAAGCATCTTGCTCTTTGTTGAGTATGGGGGGAAAATGTTTGAGAAAACCAAACAGATACAGGGGAAGGAGAATTTAAGTCACTTATAACAGGTACTTTCTTAGTGCTTTCCTTGAAGACCTGAATACCTGCGGAAGAAGTGAGGATGAAATAAGAAAAAAGATTTATTGAGTCTCAAAGCCTCCAGTTAAAATTAAATGCGGTGAGAAAAGTGGCTTTCCACATTTAATTGTCTTTTCCACAGTAACTGTGTGTCAGTCTCTTCTAAAAGCCTATTAATTCTGTAATTTAGTGCTAGCAAGAGCTTGGAGACAGACAAAACCACCACTGGGTTTTTTTCTTAATTCATTGACTAACTGTCATCAGGCATCAGTGTTAGGGGTGCTTTCTCCTTGAAGACTCCAAATACTAAAAATTAAAAACTTTTTATAGTCTATTTAATAAAAAAAGTGCTGGCACATCAGTTAATAGAGTGGACTCTATGACATTGTATGTTAGGATTTAATTATGGCTAAAAATAACCTGACATGTCAGGAGAGCTACAGCGAAAACACTTTTCCAAGCACAAGGAGGGATTAGCTCAGATGACTTCAGTGGTTAGATGTAATTTATTTGTTTAGCCATAATTTTAGAGTTTATTCTGAAACCAGATAGAGGTGGTAACGGAGTTAGTAACCCAAGGAAGGGTTGGTAGGTATAGAACTTGCTATGCAACCTCAAACTTCAAGTAAACTGCCAAAAAAATCCACATTACTTCAGAGTCTGCAGCAGCAAAGCAACATTCACATTCTTGTCTTTACAAATCGATAGGAAAGATACTCAAATGAACACGTAATCAAAGTCATCTGCACGAGCAATGGCCTCGCTCCTCTGCACCTTCCCGCTGGAGCAGGCGGACAGAGCGAGTGTGGACAGACACGGCGCTGCCGGCTGCACGGGGCAGGCGGGGCGGCTCGCTGCCCCAACCAGGGACCTTAAGCTGTGAACAGAAAGGATCATTTTTTCAAGTCCAGATGTCACCAGAAGGGCCCTGCAGCTCACTCCGGGAGCACAGGCAGCCCGCACTGAGCCACCCAGCACCTGGCGGTATCCAAGCCCGCTTCTGAGCAATCAGCGATGTGCAAACGAGAGCCCTGGGTGATTCTGGGTCACTTTGGTGCCTCAAGTAATACCAGCAAGGAACCTGAAGGGTCAGCTTAAACAAGAACTAGCATCAGAAATGAACAGCTCCCTGTGCTGGGGGGGGAAGCTTTACTTCCTACACAACTCACCCGTTACAGTTTTTCTTGCATTATTTCAGGTAAATCAGGATGTAATTTCCCTACAACCCTCCTGCAATTTAAGCAGAAGGCAATAGGAATGTTTTTCATTATTTTGCCAGCTGTTTCAGTTTCTCAGGCCTGCTGTAAACTAGAGTAGGTTTTATAGCTGGCAAAATGTGAAATTTAAACAGATTGTTTGCCTATTCTAATGTATTTTAATGAAGTGCTTCATCTCGCTTCTCAAGCAAGGCTTCCACATAATTTAAGTTTTCCCCCAGTCATTTGTCGTTTAGTTCCTCCCAGAAAGGGGCTGCACTACCAAGGGAAATGCCGCTGCTTGTGCTCCGTCTGGTTTCCTGTCCCCGAAGCCCTCGGCAGCAGCCCGGGAGCCGACGCAGACCGAGCTGCGGGAGGATCACCCCGGCTGCTCCAGGGGAGGGGCAGCAGTGACCAGGTTGGGCACACCTGGGCTACGACGGCAATCTCCTACCGCATGGTAAAGCCAAGATTGCACTCTGAGTTCAATATACTGACATCTGCCTGTGGTAATCCTGTCCAGCATGGATAGGAACCAAGGGAAAGCCATCCCATCATGATAGGAAGTGATGGATGAGGCTCCAGGGAGAGCTGCGGGCAAGTCCATGCAGATGTGCAACTTGCAGTGACATTTTCAGGAGTTGCCTTTAAAGAACAAGGAGAAAAAAAATGGAACTGTGTGTATGAAAGATGAAATTGCATCTCTACGGAGGGCCCAAATAAAACCAAGTCGCCAGATAAAAGCCACCACAATATTTTGGAAGAAGATTCTGGTGAAATCCAAGAAGTGTGCATACTGGATTTTACATTCTGCAATTAATTTCATTCCAACAGACCTGTTAAAAACCTAGGAGATACAGAAGGGTATTTACTGTCTAATTTTATACATCCAACTCAGTTGCCTAGATCAAAAGCCCGGGAACACAACACCAACATCTCCCGACACGCAGCCAAGGCAGAGCCAGGGAGTGCAGAACTGAACATTGCGGTCACCGCTCTTTTTCTGCCTGGGTGTTTCTCACCTCTTCTGCACAGGTGACGTGCCGACCTCAGAACGGGAGGATGCTGTAGCTTCCCACACAGAGTCTGCCCTGACCATTATAGGCATGCAGCGGGGGGTCAGCTGGCCTCTCACGGGGCACGCATGGTCTCACTGTACACTGGCAGTACATACGCCTTGGCTGCACGATCACTTTGTCCTCTAGTCCCACGTATGCAAATACAGAGATTTCTAAAGTCTGAAAACCGGTCTGGTAATTTGTTCCCCAGTCGTTCTACCAAAAGGACAAAAAAAAAAAAAAAATCCCCCCTTAGATTCAAGGTTTCCAAATTCAAGACTGATATTTTTGCCTGTACTTTCTTCCCCGCTTTAAACCATGAGCTCACCTTCCTTCTGGAGAAAATAAACAACTGCATTTCAAACCAGATTCAATGACCAACGTGACATTGTGAAGGACATACCAGCATTTATCATCTCTCCAAATGAGTTGTTAAGCATTTATAGAAACATTTTCTCCCTGGCACAGCTTAAACTAAGTACTTATCTAATTTCCTCTAGAGAAATGTGTTGGAAAAATCACTAAGATAAATCTGTCATCACAAATAGTAATAAACAACCACTCTGGCATAGTTGCTTATTTAGCAAAATTATTTGAATATTAATGGTTTTTACAGGTATGCCTCCACGGTAAGAATCCATGAGGGTGATAACTCAGAACTAGAGGATTCCCGAGTTTCGATCACAAGGCATAATTTGGGTAAGGTTATTCTAGACAACTGTGTATGTAATAATATACATTACAGTATATACATACAGTGATCGGAGAGCTTTTCCCAGTTTGGACTGGAACTCTTCATTGCATATGTCAAGAGATGCGTCAGAAAGATGAACTCAAACGACAGGAGACTGAAGGACGTCAGGAGCGTGGTTATGAACTTCAGAATATTTTTAGCGAGTGCCACGATATTCCTGCACTCCATGGCCCTCCGGTACCACCTCACCCTTCCTCGCCAACGCACGCTCCTGCCTGAGCTCGGTAGCAACGCCCAGCTCCCGGCCCGGCCTCCACCTTCAGGGCTCAGGAGGAGCCCGAGAGCTCCACCAGGCGCCAGGGCAGGGCCGGGGAGGCGCAGCCGAGGGGACCCGGTGGGAGCCCCGGCACCGCTGCTCCCCCCAGGAGCAGGGCACCGGGTACCTTTGCTCCCAACACGACCGCCCCCTGAGGCTCCCAGTCTCTGCTATCTAGAGGCAGCTGTAGGAAGTGGTGGTAGAGGTGGGCAGTAAAAAGAATCGGGAGGTATGCAGGAAGGCTCCAGGGACCCAGCTGGCAGGCAGCGTTCATGCAGCACTCTCGGAGGGGAAGAGGTTTATCCCAGAGGTGCAAAGGCTGAGACAGCAGCTAGCACAAACACCCAAACATGATACAGAGGAACCTGCCAAAGACTGCTTTCTGCTGTGGCCTGACCCAGTTCAGCGTTTATTTTTAGTCTCATTTGGTACATAAACAAAGCCCATGAGATCTCTCCACGTACGTGTGCATCTCCTGCGCGTATCTGCGCTACTTTGCTTCCCCCGGCTGAAATCCAGGGCTGGGATGGCAAAGAGGTGAAGTTCCTGCAAGTTTTCTGGCCCTAAGTGGCTGGAGAGTTCAGAAATCCTTTATTAAGAGGAAGCCTGAGGAACAGGCTTGACACTTTTTAAAGACTAAAGACACATCAGCACAGCACTAAGATGATTTCGTAGGAAACCAGGTTTCACTGGTGCCACGGCTTGTCGAACAGCCGCAGTGAGATACGACATGCTGGGAATGCAAAGAGTCAAAGCCTGCACTTGCTAATCAAAAACAACTTGATTTCCACTTCCATCAAGATGCTGGATCCCACGTCCAGGTGGTATCCACATCTACACATAAGGATGGAGGAATGCTCACTATTTTCACAAAAAAAAAAAACCCTTCTGTTTGCAAACAAACAGCAGAGAATTTCCATCACTGTTTGACAGGTCCGATTCTTCCCTGAAGAAGCTTACAACTCGAGCTGCCCTCCGGAGCACAAGTGCCACACAAGTCCCCGGACGGGTGCCACGTGTGAAGGGCGAGGTGTGGTGCCTAACGCGCTCCTCGGCCTCAGCGCGCCCCGCGCCCTGTCCCCGCTGGGGCAGCAGGGATGTCTCTGGCTTCTTTGATGTTAGCAGCAGGAGACATCACAGCAGCACAGAGATGCTTATTATCCCCTTGGGTTCTTTTATTTGTCATGGATTTCAGCCTGTTGTATAATACACATTTTTCAAGTTAAGCATCAAAACAATGAATACAAACGAGCAAGGAAGTGTTCACTTGCTGAAGGAGGAGAATTACTAAGAGCAACATCATGCAGTATTATAATGCATTTCCTACTACTACACCATTTGTATTAATGTATTAGAGACATCTACAAAGATGAATTGCAGCTTAGTTCAAAGGGAAGAGCGCTCAGATGTCTGTAAAACACTGCAGGCTGCTATCAGCAACCATCTCCTGAAACAACATTTGGATTTTCAGCTCTTTCCTGGCATAAAGAGAAATACTCTCCTACTCCCCCCGTTCCAGCTGTACTGGCTCGCTGGCTGCACGCAGATGCCCCCAGGCACCGGGGAGAGGGACAGCCACTGTCCCCAGCCGGGGGCAGAGCTGGGACCGGCCAGCCACGCTCAGCCCCATCACCCCAGTCATCCCCTAGAACAGCTTATCGCATTTCTTGGTCTAAGTGAAGGTTTAACTACTGCATACCAAGTAGATTATATACAGTGCTGTAAGATGCCCTGAGTACCTCTGGCACAGATGACTGTGCTAATAGAAATCCAGATCTATTTTAGTTTGATTTGAATCACACAGGTGGCAGAAACGCCTGGAATAAAAGTAGGGATACAACCCCGGAACAGCAAAGGCTGGAACACCCAGGCTATTAGGGTGAAAAAGCTCCCGATAACATCGCTAGGACCAGGAACGCAGGTTAACTCCACCACAGAAACATCGATGCTTTGGGCACCATCACCAGAAGCACTGGAGGTGGCTACTGCAAGGATTTCATTCATCTTCGTGCACGGGCTGAACCCCACGCCCAGGCACTCACCCTGCTCAGTAGCCCCCTCCCAAGCTCGATGACACTCACAGGACCCAGGGCCGAGACAGCTCTCGACCACTTCAGTCCTTGCTCCAGCCCTGGAGTCAGCCAGGCACAAGAGGAAGCCACAGCGCAGCTGCTTGCCCCAGCACCAGCCACCAAACACCGAGCTCCGCGTGGACCGACCGCAAGCCCTGCATGAAACGCTCAGGCTGCCAGAGCCCGGCCCCGCCAGCCAACCCCTGCAGCAGTACTGGGCTCAGAGCTGGGAGAAGAGCCTGGTTTTGTGGACAGTATATGGCCAGCACCAGGGAACTGGCGCGAGATTGAACCTTGGGAATTCAGAGTCCCCAAGACATTCAACCCCCACATGCCCTATCAATAAATTTATGAATAGGCCACAAGCTTATGGTAAGAAAATACAGAGCACTAACCTTGTTAATATTTGTTCTCTTGGAAACTGCACAGGTGCCAAAAAGTCAGAAAGAAAACGGCACTGCTGTGCTTTTGTTCCCAAAACGCTCGTTTTAACAGTGACTCTGAGCAGACCTGGGATTTAAGCCCTCAGGAGAAGGGAACACAGTCATCAGCTTCCTGGCACAAGATTATACTGACTTGTAACTCCAAAACCAAAGAGAACCAGCAAGAACTGGATTTACACTGCTTTAGGTTTGAGAACACAACTGTAGAAGTAACAAAAAACTGGAGACATTACTCAGAAAAAAAGGGAAGGGGGGGAAAATCTCTTTATGCTAATTTGATGAGTTTTCTTCAAATGCTGAAGGCCAGGAAGAAATCAACAACACACTCGGAACACAGTGCTCCCACCTGCAGGCCATTTACTAGGATCTTCAATCTAAGCAGAAGCAAAATAATATCTGAGGATCCCGACTGACAGGAGAGTCCAACAGAAAGCATCGCTGTGCTCACAGAAGGCACCCGCCTACCAGCAGAGGCAGGCAGAAACCTGTAAGCAGCTGCAAAGCATCACCCTCTCCCTGCACCAGTCTCCTTGCTAACTCAAAAGTTCACAAAAACCCAGCGCTATTTTAAAGTCATTAAAGATGATCTAATATCACAAACATATCAACTTACCTCAGAAGTAAAATCAACGTAAAGTCAGTGCGTCTTCCAAGATTCCTGCTTTCTGAAACCTGGACAGAGCCTCCCCCAGTTGCTGGCAGCCCACCGGAGAGCAGAGGGGCAGGATCCGAAGCCCCACCTTCTCCTCTGCTTTCAGCTGGGGGTATCTGCACCAGGTGCTCTGCGTTTTGCACTGTGTTCTTCCTACTTGGATCAGCTATACATTGGCGGTCTGCTGACTGCTTAATTAGCTTAAATGGAGTTTGAAATTTTTGGTACTTGGCTAACATAGACTGGACTCCTACCCTTTGAGGATGCCATGCTGATTTGCACTTTTCTCTGCTTCTGGCTCGTCATTCCTCACCCTTCATCAGTGTAATTAGTACTGCAAACGAGCACTGCACCACAGGTGTGCAGGCCTTCCCTCCCTCCCGTGCTTCTGCGTGGCTGAAAGTACGCTTCTTATCTATTTGCTTTCCACAGTAGGCGTGCATTCCTTTACAGCACTACGACCTCACACCTGGGAGCTAAAACCCTCAGAACACGGCACCTGCACCGAACAGGAGCGATGTGCGTGCTGCCCAGTTCGAAGCGCGCCAGGAACCGCTCGCCCCACGCCGCGCTTCACTCCCTCTCGCCAGAAAGAAGAAAGGAAAAGAAGAGGACCCAAGCGTGGCGTTCCCCTTCCGGCGCCTCGCCGTGCCAGGGTTTCTCTGTGGTGCACTGGGACCACCAGCGAAGCAGCGGGGGGTGGCCGTGGGGGAGCCCAAGGCCGATGCAGCTGGGGCGCGTGGTGCGGAGCCTGGGGACGTGACGGCTCGCCGAGCCCGCTCGCAGGCAGCCCAGCGGCCACGGCATCGGCTACGGGGCCCTGCGGCTACCCGGCAGCTCACTCACAAGGAACGCATCCCTATTTCACACAGAGGCAGGGAACTCAGGAAAACCTGTCCAGCGAGCAACGTCACTTTTGAAGAAATAGCTAAGAAGAAGTTAACTGATTTCTAAGCTAAAAAGAAATTAACAGAGGGACAGAAAAAGACAGCAGCCAAGACATCAGGGCCCGGAGTTTCAAGGGCGGCCTTCTCCTTTGCGAATGCTAGTTGCGTTTGCACCTCACATCAAAGCGGCTTTCGGTGTTGCGCAGGTTCTGAAGGAGCAGAGAGCAGAAGTTACAGCCGCCGGTGCTGACTGCAACCTGCAGCAACTGCAGGGCTCTCTGCAGCCCTTGGGTGGCAAAAATGTCGGGGCACAGCCAGTGCTGCAACGCGCCAGCAGAGCTTCCTTCACGGGAGCAGCCTCAGCACCAACGCTGCACACCCAAGGGCTGTGCCGTTCCGTTATTCACAGGCGGAGTTGTACATCAGCTGTGATCCTCTTGTTCTCCAGATCCATTTTCCTTTACGTGAACACATAACTCACTTTACTGTGGTTTTGAATTGCCTCTTCATATTGCTGTGAGATGCTCTGCGTCAGAGGGGGGAGCGCCCGCTGGGAGGGAAGGTGAGTTTCGGGCAGCATGCTCAGCGTACGCTGCAAAATCGGATGCTTCTTGTTGGTACCCAGGAGGCAGAGACCTTTTGTAGTTGGACTGGGCGCTCTTCTCGAGGAGGGCTTCCAGCCTACTGTCGTCCCCAACAGCACCCGGTCCCTGCACCTGGGAGGGACCCTGCCAGCCCCAGCCCCGGGGAATGCAGCACGCAGAGCAGCTGCAAGAACTATGCAAAAAAACACTTTTTTTGGTCGACATTATTACTTAGAGTTCTCCTGTATTATGAACACACATAAAACACACAGTAAAAAGTATCCAAGTGAATATAATAAAACTGAATTTAATGACACACACCATTGAATCTAAGCACCTTTTAAATTCTCTGGCTCAACATACAACAAACAAGTCTTGCAATTTGTGAACATTTGTTAAAATCAGTTAATGATACTTCATTCTTAGTGTGTGAAAACAATATAGCAGACCCATATCCCTAAAATCCCAGGACAGGACTAATGACTGACATCATCATAAACTCTGGGTTGTTGAATGAGGTTTTTTTTGTTTGTTTATTTTACTGCACCAGACTTTTTAGTCATAATAAATAAATAAAGATATATGTATTTCTTTTACTGCTTGCTGTAGGATATGGACAGCAATAACGGCTGAGAATAAAACTGCTGCTTTCCATTTCTAGCTGCTGGTCACACAGAGGACAAACGTCTCTGCTAGAATTAACCCTTTCAGCTCATACAATTAAGGTTTTTGTTTCAGAACTGTGTCCTAATTGCTGTATGTTCTGCTGTCCCACATGCTGCAGTCCAGCTTGGTACAGCAATCATTTGAAATTAAAGTTATATGCTGCAGCTTCTGTCCACCTCCACCCTCAGCTTAGCTCCCGCTAAGCTGCAATTACCACTTCTCAGGGAGCAACTTGTGACAGGTACTCACCTCCGATCCGCCCCGAGCACACAGCTCACAGGGCGCCTCGTTACCTCTGACTGCAGAAAGGTAGGTCAGGAAACTGGCAAAACGATGAATTCAATGCTCGCTTTCCAGGAATTTTAGCAAAATGATATCCTTGCTTGGTTTTCAGAACGATCCATACAAATGATTAGAGCATTTTATGCTGAGTATAGAAATGTATTCCTTTTTGAAAAATCAAGCATCTTAAAATCTTTGTAATTCTGACAACTACGGGTCTTCGTTTTGTTAATAAACTGTTTAGTCTTACTGTTTTTCTCTCTGTAAGAGGGAACATAACCTTCCCACCCAACAGGGTTGTCTGAATCGTATTTCTTAGTGCCCAATACTAATATTCCCTAAGGCAATGGAAATCCTTAATTTTGCAAGGCACTCTACTACTTCTGCATGCTACCTGATCAAAACCACTGCATTTAAAGTTCTCTGTAATGGCTGAAGGTTACATAATTCCACATTACTACAGGGAAAATGTGTGTAGTCTTCTAAATGCGCAATGTTCATCTTTTAATGGGATCTAAGGAATTGTGTATATGACGTCTGCCCCTCAGAAACATCTCGTTAATCACAAGATTTGGAGTTTACCAGCAGTGCTGGAACCAACAAGCAGGTCTTGGGCAGCAGGACCACGGGACCACACGACTCATTCACAGCCCTGCCCCAACTCAGAAGCGAATGCATCATTTTATGAAATGCCATTTCAAATCAGCACCGATCCTCTATGTAGATAAACAGCAACAAAAACACAGTGGTAAAGCAGAGGTCACCAAATGCAATGAGATATCTGGGAGAGATGAGTCAGATGAGCAATTTTCTGGACATTGTTTACAAATACAGCCAATTTTCATTCAGTTTTGAATGAACTTGTTTTTCCTATATTTCCCCCCCCCCCCCCCCCCCCCCAAGCACAATCATCCCTTCTTATCTTCTTCCATCTCTCCCTGGCATATGGCGTTTTCATCTTGCTAATAGGATTACATTTTCCCCTGCCAGGCTGTACCAATCACAGAATTTTGTTCCAGACTTTCACTGCTTCTATCACAACCTTGCTGCTATTAGCAAATGTCAGCCCTGTAGCACGAAGGTGTGGGGAAGAAAAAAAAAAATAAAAGAAAGAAAACGAGAGAGGGGAAAAAGAAAAGAAAAATAAAAAAAGGGAGAGGAGTGTTAGTGGCAGCTGTGGAAAATCCCAGGGCGGATGGTGGAGCCCAGGGGCTGGGGCACGAGCAGCCGCAGCGCCGCCTGCAGCAGCCGGAGCCTGGGCACGAGCACGGGGGCTTGGCACAGCCGCGGGCACATCCTGCCCTTCCTGCCACCGGGAACCTGCAGCAAGCGCGGCAGGAGGCCAGGCACCGAACAGGGGTTTCCCGGACGTTTCACGCTCGTGAAGAAAAGAGAAAAATAGCTCGATTATTTCTTAGGGCGGCGCCTCAGGCCTACGAGGGGCAGGAGAATCCAGCTGCCCCGTGGGTAGCTGCGCCCTGCCTGCCACGACGGGCTCAACCCGTGGGCCGGCACCAGGCAGCACCACCTGCAGCGGGGCTGGGGTACGAACGCTGACGTGCCCGCCCTTCCCTGCACATCTTGCAGGAAGAATTAATTAGTTCAGATGATAAAGCACGATGGGGAAGGAGAATCAAGGTTAATAACAGATATTAATAAAGTATCAGCAAGGAAAAATGACTAGTTGTGTCCCAGCTAAGCCATTTCCATGAGCATAATATGTCCCTGTCTTACTAAGTGGTTATTTCTTGATAGATCAGGAGGGGGAAATAACAGATGAAATAATGCTGCAAGATTTCAGCTATATGTGGAAGCTCTGCTTGATGCTCTGCTAGGAACAAACCTGGTGCCACAAAAGGAGCAAATGTGGTGGCTGCGAGCACTAATTAGCCTGGAAGCTGTTACTGAAATGTGTTTCGAGGGGGATTCCAGCCTGGTGCAACACTGCCTGCAGTAATAGAGAGAGCAATCTGCAAGCAATTATCTTTCCTCTGTTGGCACTGGGTAGCCATCTTCATCGCTCACATGCCTGCGCTTGGAGAGACCAGTCCTACGGGAAGAGGAGGCAAGCGGCATAACCTCCCCGGGGCTGTGGATGTGGGACCTCCCGGCAGAGCAGCGCTGCGCTGGGCTGCATTTTGTGGTACCCCCTGGACCTCGGCACCCCCTGCGCACAGACAGGAGGCAAGAGCGATGCCCTGCCACAGCAAGGGCAGGGGTCTGACCCAGGCTGAAGGGGCAGGGGCACCGTGAAACCTGCTGCAAACCCTGCGCAGATCCCAGCCCGGCCTTTGCTCAAGTACCTCTGAGATGACTGTAAAAAACACCGCACTTAAAATGTAATCTTAAATAGAACATAAGCTATAATGAATAATATATGTAGGCAGGAAGACCTTCCCTCGGCACACAAGACGTAAGCCCATTCTCAATTCCATTCACTCACACCGTGCTTTATTTCTAAGGAACAGGTTTGCAGAGTGGGGAAATAGGGACATGCCAGCAGACTGTCCGTTGTCGTCCTATCTCAAAATGTGACCCACATTTTCCTTCCACTGTTCCTAAATATTGCACTTTATCATTCCCATTAAGTTTCCCATTAAGTGTTCCCACTGGAAGTGAGGTGAGGGAGGCACGCTAGTTTATTTGTAGTTTCACCACCCAACTAATGACTTGCCCACAAGCTATGAAGCAGTTAGAGAAGCACTACAGGCACATGCTTTAATGGGTGTGCAGAAAATAACACTTTACCTTTGACTACTGTCAAATATCCTCACCTGGTCTAAGATCTGAAGGGCAGTAATAAAAAGAACAACAATAAAAATGCAAAGTCCATTCAAAGGTGCACAAAACTCATTTTTCCTCCACTTACATCATCAGAAGGGAAATGGAAATTCATCTCTCCCGTCTCACTCTCCCAGAAAAAGAGGAAAACGTTAATCCAGAACTTTTTTTTTTTTCTAGAAAAAGTCCCCAGGAGCAGGTTTGAGCAGACAGTGAGAGCACAGCATTCACATGCACTTCACACAGCCTGAACTGATTGCTTCTGTTTCAAAAAAATGAAGCATTCTTTTTAAAAACATGAATCCCTCCCCAACACAAAGAAAACAAGAATCTGCTGTGTTCCATGATTTGTATTGATTTATGTCACTCAAAAAATCTCTCACCGTACAGTCTTTTAATAACTTAGCAGTGAAGTGAAAAGATGCTTTCATGCTGCTAAAGGAAGGTTAACGTATTATGAAAAAGAGTGTATTTGCATTTAATGAGTGATTTGTAAAAGCTCTGCTGGATTTCTTGAAGGCTGCTTCTAGAAAGTTGACTCCTGTACAGAGAGAAGTTACCTCTCAAAAATGAGCGTGCGTAACGCAGCCCTGTTGGGCTGGCTATAGGGAGCCCGGTCTCCTGATCGCTGCTCCCTCCTCCGGCCCCCAAAGCACCCGACTCTTCCACAGCACGCCCATGGCCGTGCTCCCGGCCTGAGGAGGTTCAGCGCTGCTGCAGGGGGCACGGGGGCGCAGGACGCGCGGAGCCGAGGGTCGGCGGCACGGCCGCAGCCGCCGCTGTGCAGGGCTGCCGGGGCACCGCTGCGTGAGGACCAACACATCCCTGAAAGAAGGTGCCAAAGGAAGGGGTGCACAGAACCACCGAGCAGCCCGGGTTGGCAGGGACCTCAAAGCCCACCCGGCTCCGAAGCCCTGGCGTGGGCAGGGACGCCGCAGCAGCGCGGGGCCGGCGCTCCGTCCTTCTGCCTTAGCGGGCGCTTCAACTCCGAGCGCTCCTGTGTAGCTCCGATACGTTATTTTTTTGCCTAACTGAATAATGGTACGTTTTTATTTTTCCTCTGTGATAGATTCTTTGTGGGAGCTGTGCTGCCGCGTGGACAGATGGCCTGGCCCTGCCGTGACTCACTGCGGGGGAGCACGGCTCGGGGGGGAGGCAAGGGGGGGCTCTGCGCCGTCACCCCACGCTCGGCAGCCCTGCCGTCGCCCATTGCTCGTATTTCAGCTCCCTAACCATCAACAGCCTCTGACTAACGCTTGGCAGACAAGGGGTAAGATTTCCACGGTGATATATGCTCCCATTCTTATCTTTTGATATCTGGAAGTAGAGAGTTTCAGCGAAAAAGGGCTTTACGCTAAGATGACCATAAATCTCAATGTGTTTACAACAGAAGACTGACCAGAAGAGTTTATTAAATCTATAAAGGATTTGATGTATATCAAACTGTTACATAAAGTCAATACTTTGGAAAGAACTAGACAATAAATACTCTACAAGAGGCAATATTTCTATCACAGAGAAAGCAATCACATAAAGATTAGGAGACCAATTTCAATACTGAATGTCAGTCTGCTGTAAGAAGACATTTATTGTTTTTCTGAGTTATCACGGAGGAGCAAGATAAGCTATAACAATATTCTGAGCCAAGCTAATCACACTATCAAAGTTTGAAATACTCTTTCACCTTTTAAAAATCACTTTTCTACTTTGCAAATAAAAAGAACAACCTCTCGCAGGGGCAAGGGGAGGGAGGGAAGGAGATTTATTACGGCAGGTGTTGGGAAATGTCTGCAAACGCAACCGGGCCTCAGCTATTCACACATTTCAACATTGCTCTGTGGGTGTCAGCCTGGAGCCACTGCGATCAGAGGGGCAGAAGAGCCGAGGGCAGGCGCTGAGTGGAGGAGCCCACCCGGCGGTGCACCAGCGCTGCCCTAAACACTCACACGGCTCCAGCAAACCAAAGCACGGCTTTGCTACAAAGCCGGCCTCAGCAAAGGGTTTGGGAATTCATTTTTCTGACAGATCACTGAAAAGCTGTGACAAAAATATCAATATTCTCCATGGAAAAATGCTTCTGGTTTTATTTCTTCCCCGATAAACAGAATTTTCCTTTAATAACTCAGATTAAAAAAGAAAATCTTAACCAGTTCAATTTGAAAGAGACATCAAGAATAGATGCTGCTGGGGAAGAGGGCTCTTTTTCAAGTATTGACCAAGTAATATTTCAAGGCCAGCTGCCTTCCCCATGCTTCTTCCCTGTTTTTCAGTGCTGCGAGGCGCTGCCTCCCACAGCTGCAGCCTCCTCTGCCCCACGTGTGCCAGCCCCGCGCTGCCCCCAGCCCCCAGCCCCAGCCCACGCTGCTGCACACGGGGCTGGCTCGCAGCACGATGCCGGGCCCTGACTTCCCCTTGAACAAGGCTTCTGCAGCTACCGGTGTCCATAGGAGACACCCGTGAGGAGCGAGATGTGCAGAACAGGATCAGCACTTGCAATGCGATCCTTATGTCGGGGGCGGCTGCATCGCTGCGGTGCGGCACTTGCACAGCCGCAGGCGTGCTGCAGCTCCGACCCTCAGCCCTGGGCAGCGCCGTGCTCGGCCTGCTGCCCGCAGCAGCGGAGGAGGACGGCGCTGTCCAGCCTTGCGGCACCCTTCAGGAAACGCAAACTGAAACCTGGGAGGTGCTCAGCCACCGTGGTGGAATCGGCTGTATGAGCAGCATAAAAACAAGCGTGGACTCCGGCACGGAAACTGCAAGGGTCATTGGCCATGTTGACAGAATGAGTTTTGAAAGTCTGGCTTTGTTTGTCTGTAGCAAAACTGCAAATTTGAACAACAAAATGGGAGCTTAAAAGTCTGTTTTCTATTTTTGCACGATACATTTCACCCACTGACATTCCAATGATCAGCAAAGAATACAGCAAACAGTTTATGTTCTGCGTACAAGCAGAACGATAAGCCCTTTACAGGAAAGATTAGATGACAGTCTAAGTGAACATGGCTATTAATAATGAACCCCAGTCCAGAGGGGAATCGTAAATTATACTTATCATCTTTCACTTGTATCCCTGGAAATATGGATCTAACAGATTGTCTTGCACAGAGAAGAAAGGAAATGACATGAAACAGTTGCTCATTATTATCAGGGGCTAAAACACAATGAAATTAATTTAATTATGAGTAATTTTAACATTGCTATACCAGATGCAGCAATGCTGTAACGTTGCATTCAAGAGGGCAAGAGATACATGTAGTACTAAACATGTTTTTCAGACAAAAGTATACTCATTTTTTCATTCAGAGGATCCATGTAGAGCTGCTCAGAGGACAACATTTTGAAGAAAAAGTGAAGTACATGGGTGCTAGCAACTCTTCAATACAGACAAAAGGCGGTCAGAGTAGTTGATTTAAAAAAATAAACAAAAAAGCACTTTTGTGCTAAATGTAAAAATCTGTGTTCTTCCCATCTGCCGCAGACCTTTCCAGGTACCCTTCCACCAGCTCTCTTTAAGGAATAAACCTTCCACATTGAGGGATCCAAATAAAATGCTGTCTGGGATGAAAGAGACGAGTCTGGAGCAGGAGGAATTTTAGAAAGCACAGAGGAGAGTTATCCAGCAAAAACCCAAGTCTCCTTGGCTGGAACTCCCTACTTGTACAGACTGATCAAAAAGGGGACATCAAGTCTGTGTCAGCACATGAAACACATCCCAAAATATTTTGTAAATCCTTTTTTTTGACATTGAGATGGACTGTAAGACAGAATGGCACCAGAACATGATGTACTGAAACACTGTCTGCTTGATGGATCACTAGGGTGTGTGACATCCTGAGACAAATGATCTCCATCTCCTGGCTGCAGATTAATTTTCTAGGTCATTTAATAAATTATAGGAAAAAAGGTATCCGAGGGACAAACAGCTAGAATGGACTTACAGTGACATGATACCTCTCCCTGAAATTTTTTTGTTGGATTAATGAGAGTAGATGGCTCCTCCTCTGCCTCTTTTTGCAAGGTGATCACAAGTCCATGAAGACATTTTATCTTGCTTTGCACAGGGAAATCGGGGTCGATACGGAAGAATCAAGCCTCCCAGGCAGGGTGTGACCATGGTCTGAACTCCTCTTTAAGGATGCAGAACTCATCCTTACGCTAATTCCCACTGGAGCCGCAGTGAAGTGCATCGCTCGGCCTGGCACAGCACCGAGCCCCGAGCCCACCGCGGCAGCAGACCGGGAGCTCCGCCGCGGCGCTCCTGCCCAACGCGCGGAGCTGCGGGAGGAAGGGAGCCGGGCAAGGCTCCAGCGGAGCTCTGCCACGCTGTGCCTGTGCCCCTGGCGCAGCTCCAGGCATATGGTACTGAAACAACACCTAGGGATGGAGGGGTGGTGCACCTGCATCTCTGCAGCGAGGGAGAGAGAAAGGCAGAACCTGCTGGGGGCACTGAGAAGTCCCCCGGCCTGGTGACTGTCCTGGTCCTTTGTCTCTGGGCTTGGTTCCCCGCCTGTTGCGCCACCAGCTGCATGACTGGGACTAAATTTGTTAACAGCTTTTGCACAGAGTAAACTGACAGGAGGATTTACAAACCATAGATGGATGCATCCAACCTCCTAAACTAGCCTGACTCTGACGTGGTTTGACTTCTGCCATCTCTACGCAGTACCGCTTTCTCATGCCCATGCCCCGACTAAAGCTGCTGCTTATTTTTAGAATTGAAGAACAAAAACAAACAAACAAACAAAACATGTTTGAGGGAAAAGAAAGCAAAAATTGCCTCTGCTTTTAAGCAGGACAGTTGGTGCTCCCATGCGGGTACCACAGGGAAAGGAAAAAAAAAGTCTTTAAAGTTAACTGTAAGCCCACAAGACTGGCCTATGAATAAAAGCAAGTAGCATGAATTGGCTAAAATTCATTTTTGTACTTTTCATGGACAGGCTACAGAAGCATTATTATTAGCAAACCCCTATGAAAACCAAGTAATACCTTCCCTCTGTCCCCTCCTTTTTTTATACAGTATCCTGGATTAATTTATAACACTAATCAGAAAACAATTCATCCCCTCATGGTTTGATGTAAAGAACTGCAGACTATTTCATACAGTGCAGGAAATGCACCACTGCTGATAGGCACTGCTGAACTGTACCTCTTCTAGGGAGACTTCTGAAGGGCTTTTGAGCATCTCTTGTCTTTGCCAGCAGTGGCAAAAAGAGCACATGGGAAGACAACCCTACTAGGATGAGCAGTTGCCTCCAAAAGCCTCAGACTCTGTGAATGAATTCCAAGGGAGATGTGCTGACAAATAATGCGCCAGGGCCCGCAGAGATACCTGCACATCATGCACCGCCCAGGATGCTGCGTGGTATCAGCCTTGTGGCATTACAAACAGAAAAGGAAGAGAGCAATGTGGCACATGAATTTGCTTCCAGATTGGCTGCAATTTTTAACAACAGAGGGTAGAGCTTAAAAAAAAAGGCTGAAAGTTGGGTCTGGTCATTACCTTTGGCTCCCCTAAATGTGCCCTCTGCAAGGCTAGTCTGTGAAATGTTTTTGTTTGTTTCATTTTGCTTTTTTTGTTTTGTTTGTTTGTTTGATTGGATGCTTCACCCAAAATCAAGAGCTGAGCTGCAGAATCCATTCAGAAAGGTTAAGTGGTGCAGATGAAGTGCAGACTTCAAGTCTGGGCTTTAAAGGGCCTGAAAATTCATTTGAAAAGACGGTAAGTTAATTTTGCATAGCCGATTTCTTCACTAAACTCTGTATTTTTCCCTTGCCCCATTAAGAATAGAGAGCAGCTCTCAAGAAGTCAATCTCACAGGCTAATCAAACCTGTTCTCTCTAATTGAAGTTAATCATAGGAAACTGGTCAGAGGAAGACGGACCCAGTGAACGATGCCGTGCCAGAGTGGCCAATTAACACCGGGTCGGTCCCGTGACCGCGGCGCTGCAGAAGGAGCACGTGGAGGCCCTGAATGCAGCCCCAGGTCCCTGCAGGCCGCAGCGCCGAGCCGTCCGGGCCCCGCGGTGTCATTAAAGGCAGCTCTGCTAATTCGGCTTCTCGGCCTGACAGCACCACGCCTGCTTCCTGGATCAGCAGCAGCCACCGACCTCCTGGGTGGGAAGCCTGCCCCCCCCCACGCCTGCACCCCGCGGGGCACTCCCCGGCCCCTGCCTGCAGCTCTGCCCGCGGCAAGCGCGCGCTCTCCGCACTGCGGCTTGTTTTCCCGGGGATGCTCTTGCTCCTAGAGAAGGAACGTGCTGCTTCTGGCCAGGCTGACGGGTCACCGTACCCTGCTGCGGCTCCCAGTGGGAAAAAAGGCAGAAACCGGAACCCGCCGCACCGCTGGCACATTCGCAGTTGCTGCCAAAGGACTTGAGATCTTACGGACACGGAAAGCGGAAGGCGTGGTAAGGACAGCGCTGAGACTCCTTCCATGCACTGCCTTCTGCAGCCCAGCCTCTGCCAGTCCAACGCCATCGGCGCAACCCTGTCCCCGCCGCGCTGCCTGCGCCGGGGACGTGCCCTGCCTGGCACCCGCCCAGGACACGCTGCAGCAGCCAGGCTTGGCAAAGGGAGAAGTGCTGCTGCTTCATCTGCGCTCCTCAGAACCGTTCTGTTTCTGATGGAGCAATAACCCAAACTTACGGGGTTGGAGAAGTTTGGTTTCTGAGGGAATTTGACAGCAGCTTTGCTAGTTTATGGTAGAAAAGAAAAGACACTTAAGGGGATTTTGTTTGTCACTTGAAAATTAGCCTAGAGGAAAGAGAATCTTCAATTCAAATTTAATTAAAAACTGATGAACCAAAAGCCTTGCGGTGGCTCTGTGAATTCCTATTCTTACAGCATAAGAACATGGCACTGATAAGCGGCAAAGAGGAAAATAAAGACAAGATTAAAAACTAAAACCCAAACAAAAATGGGCTGAACCGATCTCCACTGCAATCCAGCGGCAGCGGCCTGGCACCGGAGCAGTCTGCCCCAGCACTTACACAGGAGTGGCGGAGGAATACGAGGGAACCTCCCAGCATGGTAAAGGGCTGAAGCCCCACACAGACACCGCAACCCTGGGAAAACACAGCTCAAAACTTTGGCTCCTGGTCAATCGCTGTGGCAGTGGCTGCACTTACTATGAGTCAGTAGCACTCATACTCTGGCCCTTCTCTTCTACGTAAATGTACTGAAATAATACTTACAGGCTTCTACACCGTGTGCATAAGCAGACTTTTCTTCCCTCGTTTTAACTTGGAGTATGTATGCTTCAAGCCAGGTGCTTCAGTTTTGCTCGTTCAGCCGAGATGTCCAACGCCTAAAACACAGCAAAGTTTGCACTGTTTGCTCTAGGTGACCCTGCTTGGCAGGGGGTGGAACAGGTGATCTCCAGAGGTCCCTTCCGACCTCAGCCATTCTGTGATTCTGTTTATCGGGCATCAGTTTTGACAAAGGAACCTATTTTGCCTTCCTGCCTTTTCCTTTGCCTTGCCTTACCCAGGCACAAAGCGCCAGTGCCCGTCCTGGCCATGCCTGGGCTGTGCTCAGCTGACACACTCAGAAGTCCATTTGAACCCGCCTACAGACAGCGCAGCCCTAGCGCACTTGTACATGCACACTCACGAAGCAAGCCAAGCCTGTGTATTTATGCACAACTAGGGCGATTCTTGTCACCTACAGTATTAGAGAATGCTTATAAATAGCTAATAAAGCCACAAATGAATAACTGTGTCTAATGCTTCTTTGTAAGAGACAATTTGCCAAGTCTCCAGTGGTAACAACATACAGTGGGCACCTAAAACAACAAGCCAGGGCTGCTCTGTATTTCCAAATAAGAAATGGATATCTAATATCTTCATTTTCTGAAATTAATCAATTTCTGGAAACAAGCGTTAAAATCAAGAGCTAATTTATGTTTAAAGAATGAGCTGCCTCATGTTTGAAGAGGCCTATAAGATCCACCACAAATATGATAAGCTAATGCAAAAAAGCAATTCATTACACTGATAGGTTTCCCCTGGCAGGGCTTTTTTGTTTGTTTCTTCAGGAAATGACCTTTCCACTCCTGCTTGAGTAGCTTCTTCACAGTATTTGGACTTGGAAATAAATTGCCCTTGGTTCTCTATTACTTTGCTGCTGACAGCTGTGAAGGTTCATGCAATGAAGAGCCTGGGTATCAAACACCATCATCTGCTCTCTCTGCGCTCCCCCCATGCCAAGGATGCACACAGATGTGCCCGATCTTCAAAGGCTCTTCCCAGTCCACTCTCACTGCCTCTCGCACCCCTCTTTTACAAGTGGTGGCACAGAGCAAACCCATTTCCCCCAGCTACTGCATTTTTCTTTCCATGATTATCTCCTTTAAAAAGGCATGAGTTGAAAATGAGATGCAGAGCCAGCGGCCTCTTTTGAGCTATGGTTATTAGCTATGTCTAGGATGAAAGTGGTATGACTCCCTAGATAAATACATAGTTCATTAAAAGTGTCCTGGATCACTATATTCTACTGATCAAAAGCCTAAATCACGCAGTTAGCGACATTAAGGAGCTGTACTATGATTTGAGCTACACCAGAACGAAACCCCGCGTGACAACAAGCAAGGAAGCGCAGGCGTTACTGCTGGGAGGCAGAGTTACTGGAACCAGGCACGGGCATGGGCTCTGACCACCGGCACACACCTCTGAAGGCTCAATTTGACTCTCAGTTTTTAACAGCCGAAGCAATTTACACTGCTTCAGAACGGCAGTCTGCGTGTGAGACTGCGTGTGAGACTGCGTGGCGGTACGTGGAGAGAGCTCACAGTTCCTTTGCAGAAGTGCGTTTTGTTAGGCTGTTCTCATTTGGGTTTTAAATGGGCATGCAAACTTAACTAGCACCACGCGACTTCAAAAGCTTTGTAAAAACCACGGCTAGCACGCATTTCAAGCAGTAGCTTTGTCCAGCGCTACGAATTGGGAAACACAACTTTGCGTCGCGAACCTTAAATGCTTCAGGACTGTGCTGAGAAACACGCGGGCTGGGAGGGGGCAGCAGAGGAAGCGGCGCGAGGCAGCCGAGCAGCAGCCGCCACCGCCGGGCACGGGGCTGGTGCCGACCCGCAGCGCGGCCCCGCTGCGCCGCCTCCCGCAGCTCTCCCGGCCCCGGCCCCGGCCCCGGCCCCGCGGCAGGCTCCGTCCGCCCGCGGCGCGGCCAGGCGCTGCTGCGCTGCCCTCCGCGGAGCTGCTCCCAGCCCGGTGGGCTGCGGCTGCGCTTCGCAGGGGGGCACGCTCCGGAAATAACTCCTCATAAAAGGAGTGCGTGATTTTATGGAGCCGCTGATTGCCTGCTCTTGCCATGGAGTGCCCCACAGTCATGTTTATTGCTGTAAAATGATGCCTCTCCTGTTCACAGGATAACAGTCTTTAAGTGCAACGGCTCTAGGGTTAAATCAATCAGCAGCATTTAAATCATGCATAGCGAAATATTAATTCTGGAGAACAACTGCATGCTGATTTACTCAGAGCAACTAACATTGACTGAAGGTGATTTTCCCTCCTATCTTGTACCACGTTTCCTTATAGTACACGTGCTGTGGTTTAACCCGATCGGCAGCTGAACACCACACAGCCGTTCGCTCAGCCTCCCCCCTCCCTCTCTGGGAGAGAAGTGAAGAACGGGAAAGTGAAGCCCGTGAGTTGAGATACAGACAGCTGATTAAGACATGATAATAATAACAATAATGATGATAATAGTACTACTACTAATAATGTGCACAAACAAGTGATGCACAATGCAATTGCTCACCACCCGCTGACCGATGCCCAGCCTATCCCCGAGCAGCCGGCCCCCCACCCCGGCCAGCCACCCCTATATATTGTTTAGCATGACATCAGATGGTATGGAATACCCCTTTGGCCAGTTTGGGTCAGCTGTCCTGGGTCTGTCCCCTCCCAGCTCCTGCTGCACCCCCAGCCAGCTCACTGGCAGGACAGAGCAAGAAGCCGAAAAGTCCTTGGCCTGGTGTAAACACTGCTCTGCAACAATTAAAACGTCAGCATGTTATCAGCGCTCTTCTCATCCTAATCCAAAACATAGCACCCTACCAGCTACTAGGAGGAAAATTAACTCCGTCCTAACTGAAAGCAGGACAACACAGCTTAATAGGGACCCAGAAATCAGAAAACCATGGAACCTCCCATATGTCTGGAGTGACTATTTAGGTTATCTTCAGTTGATCTCTGCAAAATCCCAGCCTGACCTCAGAAGTCTCTTCTAGAAATCTGCCATTTCCCATTTCCGATCATTTCAAATCTGGCTCAATAAAAGCCATCTGAGAACAAAGGACATGAATACTGATGACAAGTTTTGCATCTAAATTATGTCTTAATCAGTCACTTTTTAGAAGAGCACAACTCTCTTATCCAGCTTCAGGCTCCTTGTAGGACAAGGTAAAGGTTCAGGCAACCACCCCTCTGCAGCTCCCACCTCCCTGGAGTCTCAGAAGGGAGCGGGGAAGGTGCCAGTCCCGCAGCACCTCCCGGAGCTACAGCTCAGCATCTTGCCTCCTTGCGCGGCAGCACCCACCATGCTCAAGCCAGGGCTTGCTGGTCTCCTGCCTGGCCCCACAGTGCTGCCCAGCAGCCGAGCCCGAGGGCTGGGGCAGGCAGGCAGCACGACCCCGCACCGCTGGGCACCGCCGGGCACCGCCGGGCACCGCCGGGCACCGCAGCTCCCGCTGCCCGCTCAGCCCCTGCGCCAGGTGCTGCTGCTGTCCTGCGGGCTGCTGCCATGCCCAGAGGCGCCCACGGCAGCAAGGCCTTTCTGGAACGCACAGGAGGCACCAGGGGCGTGCAGCCTTGCTGTACAAGCACCGTGTAAACCCTGCTCCCCTCTACACCCAACCTCAGCAGATTGCACGTGGCAAGAAACTAGCAGCATCTGCCGGGAAGTGCTGGGAAGCACAGCTCCAGAGCGCCCAGCATCCCGTGCACCAACACCAACCACAGCAGAATCAATCTGTTGATACTGACTTATTTTTGAAAGGTCACAGTAATCTTAAACACAATGTTATGGCACATGGCTCAGTTAATCTGGGACACTGCGGCTGACTTGTCACAGGGAGAAAGCGATGAAGATCAGCGCTTCCTCACAGCAGCACCGCGTCTCACTGGGGACGTACGTGTCTGACCTACGGCACTCGCATTGCATTAACACTGCAATTTGTTCTAGGACTTTCCGTGCTCAAAGTTTTCTTGGGGATTGTACGATTGCATACTGAGCGGATCTGGAGGGATAAATGAGTGAAGTTTTCAGTAAGATTAATACAAAACAGTCCTGTTTGACTTTGAGCTGATTAGAACTTACGCATGCTACAGCCCTGTGATGAAGGCAAATGCTCTGTAACCACAGTGTTAGCAAAACTCTATAGCGTTAGGCACCGCTGACGCTGAAACTGGTTACGTTTCCTGCACAACAGGCAGCTGTGTTTCATACAGTTTTGCTAGCAAGGAGTGTAAAGGCATTACCTGTGGGTGAAGTCTCACCTTCGCTGTCCAAGTCAGGGAACGAAGGCACAGAGAGGAGATCGGCTGAAATGCTAAATGAACACCCAGCACACCACCAGCAGACTGTCCGCCTCTAAGACCGCTGGTCCCCTTCCACGTTCTTCATGGAGAAGGCCGAACGCTCAGCCGGCGCTCATGGCAAGTAACTCAGGGAGCGCACGGAGCCGGGCTGGGCACTGCAGCCGCGGGGCAAACACGGTGCATGGAGGGAAGCCCTGGGCAGTCTGCCGGCTGTACTGATGTGCCCCGGCTCCAGCCGTCTCGGGGAGGAGGGACTGACCTTTTACTCCATGCTGCCTCCCTAGCCTTATCTCAGCATATCATCACCTGCTACCATTTACGAACGCGGCTCCACATGTTTCTGTGCTGGGGACCTGTCTGCGATGGGAGTGGAAGCCTGGAGCCGGCCCGGGGCAGCATGGCACCGCTGCAGCTCCCGGCCCGGGGCAGGCGTGGAAGAGGCCCTGGCGCTGGCTTCCCCGCGAGGCTACGCGTGCCCGCTGACCCCGGCTCTTCCCTTGCCTACATGGGACAGCCCACAGCTGCAGGCACTGCTGCACTGAGGTGTGCTGCAATTAGCCAGCAGCTTTGCTAACCAGAAACAGGAGAGGCTACTTGTAGGCTGTTTCTCCCTCCCCCCCTTTCCTCTCCGGGAGTTCTTGTCTAGGCATTGATAAATTAAACTAGGCATCTCCTTTGACTAAGATGGATGGCAAGCTTAAATGATATCCACTGAACAAATGGCTGATTTGTGTATTCTTCCATTCAGGATTAGGCTAATAAGATGTTCATTTATGGATCTATTACTCAGTCATTTAACTGCTTGAAATAAGAGGAGCAGGCAAATTCCACCATCGAGGCATTGATTTCCATCTTTTTAGGCTATGTTTTAGTGGAGGATTTGCTAAGGTAATTTAGTGGGATGTATCAAAATGTTCATTAAGCTGACACAGTACTTTAAAACACATTAGAAAAGCCAGAGGTGTTTGAAGGCTTATGGCAGCTGTATTCCTCCCCCCCCCCCTTTTTTTTCTTTTCAGTTGCTGAGTTGCTGCAAGCAAGCACAACTGCATTGTTTCAGACGGTGAAGGGAAGAATAAAACCAAAGCCAAAGCCATTGCCTGAGCACAAAGCAGCGGGACCACTGCTGCGGGAGCCAATCAATGGAGACAGCAGAGCCCAGGACCCCTCCTAAAAGCCAGCCCAGCGATGTGGGGCGCCAGCGGCCGCGATGTGCAAGACGTTGGCAAGAGGTGGGCACCTCTGGGTGCACCGGTTCCTGCATGGGGCTGGGTCCCTGGGGCATCTGGGGAACAAGGAGGCGAAGCAGCCCAGGTTTCTGTGCGTTGGCACCCTCTGATTCTCTCTGGGACTGCCAGCACCTCTGCCCCCCCCCAGACCCCGCTGCTCTCACAAACCCTGCCACAGAGCCCCACCGTGAGCTGCCACGGCTGCCTGCGAGTGCCCAGGGGACACAGGGACTTACAGCAGCTGCTGAGGCACAACCGAAGGCAACGAGCCTTTTGCTTCAATGTTTGTGCCAAGCTTATCTTGTAGAGCCTTGGGCCATTTGTCTCCATTCTTCCCTTACTGTTTCCAACACGGAAATTTCTCACCCGGTTCCAAAGAGCCTGCAGCCAGGCAGCCAGAAGCACCCCAGCTATGGAGGTGACGTGCTGGGCACACTGTGCACAAGCACTGGCAGCGGCGGTGCGCAAAGGCAAGGGCTGCCAGGAACATTTCAATTGAACCCTTTTTCAATCAGGGTAATGGGTTTTCATCCACGACGTGCACTGGCAAGGTTTTCTGGACTCTGCCCCAAGTGGGGTTCCCGGGCTCCCTCTGTGCTTGCACACTGCGGCCCTGCCTGGTGGTACTGGGGACAACCAACGCCCTGCTCCTGCAGGAGTCAGAAGCTTCCCCTCAGACTGAAACTGTTCCGACAAGACTAGCGTTTTCCATGGGGACCCGGGCTGTGCACAACACACAGCCTGCACCCTCTGGCAGCAGCTCCACAGTCCCTGAGCTGGGACCAGGTTTGACCCAGCAACCTCAAAATCCCATGTTGTCCCCTGGCAGCAGCCGGGACAGCCCCTTCTGGCTGCGGGGAACTGTGGGCACAGGGACCCCACAGCACGTGGAGTCGGAGGGCTGGAAGGATGCTCCGTGACAGCGAAGGACACCGCTTCCACCTCCAACCCCCACCTCCATCACAAAACCGGTATTTCTCCTCACCGCGCTCCGGGCGTTTTCCCTGGCGCTGCAGCAGGACGCACACGACTTGGGACCGCAGGTTACCCACAGCGTCCTCCCCAGCCCGGGCGCCGTGCTGAGGCACCCCTGAGCGCGGGGCGGCAGGTTCCTGCCCTGTCAGCCCCTGCACCCGCTGCTCCCCGCTGCTCTGCCAGCCGGGCGAGCAGCCAGACGCGCCGCGCACTGCTCCCCTCTGTGCAAGTCTGGCTTTCTGCCCGCAGGACGCCTTCAGAGCCCTGTTTCACGTACCCCCGCTTCATGTTCTCTTGTGTGTGCAACTTGTGCCATTACCAGCATTTCTTCCCCAAACTGTGCTTTTCACATTTTAAGCACAAGCCTAGAGCACTTGTTTGCCTGCAGCTGAAGTCTGGTCTGGCCTCCTTCTTACTGCTTTCCCTCCTCAGCACTCTGAATTTTTTTTTTTGTCTTTATGTCTCATTCGGGGCCCCCTACTATACTGACAACATTTAAAATTGGCACAGCATCCTCACACCGGACACTTTTCTTCTATCTAGCCATTGTAGACAGAGCTTTATAGAAAATACACATGCACAGGTGTTATGGGGAGAGGGTGTCCCTGGGCAGGGTCGGTAACTGCCAAGGTGCTTTGTGACTGCTGTAAGACTACAATGCATAATCTTAATAACATTTTAGGGGCAAGTCTGCATCTATTCCAGAGATGGAGAATACAAGGTCATTCGCATTTGATTTTTACTGAGGCATTAGCCTTCTTTATGCCTCTCTCATCAACAGAAGGGAAATTGTTTGTACATCCCATGCTCACAGCTGCTCATCTCAGTTATCCATCTGAACGAGTGCCACGGGTAAGCGGGCAGGGGCACGAGGCAGGTTTACTGACGTGGGGTGCTGGCGCCCGGCACTAGCTCCCCACGGCTCTCTGAGTCAGAGGCACTCTTGGGGACAACAGGAAATTGCACAGCAGATCTCTTCTTAGAGTGAAGATTTGCAGTCGCTAATTACCCATAGATAGTATATGGAGGCTTTGTGTCCTGATAAACAAACAGGCACTCCAGCATCTGTGAGGACAGCCTGCTGTGCTAGCAGTTAATTCAGGGATGGGGGCAGGCTTTCTGCTTGAAGAAAAATAAAAAGCATCAGCTGTCTGGTTCTGCTAAATTAAACTAGGAAATAACTAAAGACACCGATATTTAAGCTGCTGTCAGTAGGATGCAGCATTAACAAGCAATTCTGCATGAGCTAGCTTTTTGCACCTCTCTTTCCTGCAGGACTTGCTCGCTGCGCACACCACAAGTGCTGCTCACGCTTTCAGACCGCTCGCAGCAGCAGGACTCAGCGCCTCGCCGCTGCTTGGGCAGCAGCCCCCACACAGCAGGACCGTGTCTCAACGCAGAGCCACGCTCAGGGAGCAATGGGTTTGTTCACAAGCGGGAGGGCAGGGATGACCTGAACTCACGGCCCTCCCAGCGTGGAGGTTCATGGCTTTATCCCGTTGCTGCCATAAGTCAACAGAGACCTCCTCCTTGCCTTTACGGCGCTAAGGACCAGCCTTTCGCACGCTCCACACCGGTCACTCAGGGAATAGCTGGTTACCCAAGATTTTGATAACATGGCTGAGCATTAGAGGCAGGAATGAGATTAGCCTCCAACAGGTATTTACCCAGCACTTTTGTCCTCTTGCCTGACTTTGAAGCGTAACGAGCTCTGAAAGCACTTTCCTGTTTCAGATCATTGGTACCTTCTGCAGACAGAAAACAGGAGGGTGTAGAAGAGGTCTTAATTTATACTTCATCTGCTGGGTCTTAGTTAATTTAACAGGTTCCTGTGTTCACAAAACAAATTATCCCTTGAGAAAACTGAGCTGGTGCCAGGACATAACTGTTTCATTTAATATACCCACTGCGTAATGAAAGCATCTCTCTTTATATATGCTGTCTTGGGCTTTACGTTAACAGAGATTCTTATGCATATTGGTACTCTATTTCCTCTAAGTAATGTGTCATTTCAAGTAGACAGCTAAGACGTAAATACAAATGTAGCCTCGAGAAGTCTGCTTTTATCTAGGGAAATGCTTCCTCTCCTGCCTGCTCAGGGCAACGGGAGCAGCCAGATTTGCCAGCGGTCAGCTGCGCACGCCTCCCAGCGCTGAGCAGGGCCCTGCCAGCCCCGCAGCCGCTGGCAGCACGTGGTGCAAGCACCTGCGGCACTGCCCAACCCCGCTCCCAGCTTCTCTGCAGCTTTCTGCAGCGGGGGCCAAAGCACCTGCGGCTGTGCAGGGCTGCACCGCGCGTGGCAGCAGGAGAGGCTGCGAGTGGGACGTGCCACGGGGTGCCCGAGTATGCCCAGGCTGCCCTGTACCAGGGGCACGGGTGGCAGGAAGGGGCGCAGGGATGTGCCCAAGCACTGCAAGCAGCTCCATGCTCCCGGGAGCTCAGACGTCTGTCCATCCGTACGCCCGTGTGCCTTCCTGCCCACCATCCCTGGCTCCTCACCTCGTCCCCGGGGCTTCTGGGCTAGCAGCTACACTGCCCAGAGCGATGGCCTTGCTGGAAAACCACTTCCATGCTGGTTTTAATCACTTCCATTCCATCCGCTTTCAAAAATCAGTGCAGACCACTGAGCTGTGACCAAGTAAAAAGCTCAGCCCTACATTAATTTTTCTCTTTTGCATAATGCATTTAGGAGTGTATCTATTTTTTATTGCGGAATAATATTCCTGTTTTATATACTGGCATCTTTTTGATGTACTGAGATTCTGTGCAAATTCACTATTCATCACAGGGAAAGCCAAATAAATAAATACCATTGTGGCTCTGCTTCACAGCCACAATTATAATCTTTTCCAGGTAGTGTTTGCTTCATTATCTGAGTGAACAGTTTTATCTTACCCACAAGGCAGACACTCCAAATTCACAGTTGGGCAGATATAACCTTGGTTATTTAACTCAGTCTAAATGATACTCTAATATTCCTCTTAACTGCTGCTCTTAAACAGTTTCCCCCTATAGTTGTTAATCACATTAAAAGGTATTGGATATATAATTTCCTTTAATTATATGAAAATATTGGTTGCTTCCTTTCTTTGGAGCGTTAAGCACTGAGCATTAGTGATTAATACCATCAGTTTCCAAAGGCAGTCAGAGAAAGCTCATAATTGTTGATTTATGCCTTAATTGGAAGACACCTGCCTTTTTTCTTTTGATTTTTACTTTGAGTCCAAAATTATTCTGCATGTGTCATCATTACATTAATCAATACATATTTTGTCTTCCACAAATCTGCCTAATTGCTTTTCTCATTTAGACAATGCTGGAGTCATTTGCTAATGAACATCGTCACACTAATATGGCATGGAGGATTTACATGTGGCACTCCAAGCAGATTTAGAAGGAGAAGGGGAAAGACACCGCGCTTGTCATCACAGGTGCTGGAGCCTTCCTGAGCCATTAGCATACAATTACTGCATAGCGGCCTGGAAATTAAAGGCCGACTCCACTTCCCACCAACCCCGTGCCAATCGCACCACGCAGAAGCTGCTGTTGCCTCCAAAGCAAGAGCACCGCTGTACCGAGGCAGCTTCTCAAGCCCAGCGGTGGCAGCAGTCCACTTACAAGCTCAGCCGCAGGCCTGAGGTTCTGCAGATGCGGGCTGTGGCCAGGCCGCTGGATCCTTGCGACTGTTTAGGTGTGGGAAGAAGCTCTCCTTTCGGCTCAGGGCTGCGCACACACCTGGGGCCGTCCGTGGGGGTGGGATGGGCTGGGAACACACGGGCCAAGAACCGGCATTCCTATGCGATGGGATGGCTTAGGCACGGGTCGCCCCGACCCTTCCCTGCAAACAGCGATGCCACCTCCCCCCGACACCCGTGCCCAGCCTCCTCTCAAAGCAAGGTTCAGACACCCAGCAACATCCCCAGACCTCGTCTGGGCGCTGAGCCGCTCACCCAGGGCACGCACCCTCCATCTCCTGCTTGTCTGCAGCCTCCTTGTTCGGAGACAAATGCTTTCAGCTGGGGCTTTACAGCTATTTATCTCAGCAAGCCGTTCTCCCACAGCAGGGCTGCGTGCTGGTGGCACGCAGAGCTGGAGCACCAGATGTCCTGGCGATAGCTGCCAGCCACCAGTGCTGCTCAAGTGGGGTCTGCTTCCCCCCGCTCAGCCGATGGCAGGAGGAAGCGTGTGTATTTGTCGGGCTCTGACCTGCCCTCGCAGGGAGCAGAGCTGCTGCTTCCCAGGGCTTCAGCAGCTTAGAGCCGCGGGGCACCAAGGCCTGCAGCCGCCCGGCCACCCAGCCCTGCGGGGCCCCGCACCAGGTCCAGCGCCTCCAGGACGTGGGGCTGGGAGCAGGAGTGGCTCGAGCAGGGAGATCTCTCCCGCGACAGGCTGAAGTGCTTGAGAGCGGCTCAGCGAAGACCAGGAAGGTTTCTGTACGTCCCTGCACCCACCCCTCATCCTGGTAGCAGCACTGAGCACCGGTGACCTTCTCCTTGCTGAAACCCCTGCAAGGAGATATGCTTTAATCAAAGCCTCACGGGGACAGGGAAATAGGTGACTGCTGAGACACGGACCTAACATCCCTTGGAAGCGCACAGGGAGAGTGAGTAACGCCAGTGAGCCCACCAGGAAGGCAGCTCGGTGCCACACCGCCTCCACCACAAGCAGCAAGACTGCCCAGGAGGAGACACAACATGCACCGGCATGCGTCTTATCACCCGGCTGTTTTTTAAAAGAAGGCAAGTCCAGATAAAAAAAAATCCACCTTAATCAAGAGAACCTCGCTGCAAGTGTTTCCTGCCAGCTGCAGCCTGGGGCTTTCATCTCGTAAGCAGCCCCCGCTCCTGGGAGAGCAGTGAGTTATCCTCCAGCCGCACACCCACCAGGGCAGGGGTCAAGAGGGACAAGGGAAAGCTCTGCTCCCTCTAAATCAGGCTTTCTGAGGGAAGATGAAAGCTGAGAATATTTAATCTCTTTCTGACTCTGGGCTTCTGTTCTCATATTGTCATAATACATCTAAAACTCTGCCAATCCTCAAGAATTTGTGAATATTCCACATCTTCCCTTCATGCCAGCAGGTCCCTTGGAGATCATTGCAACACATGTCAACCTTTACTAATATTTGGTATGATATACACAGTATAAAAGATTTCCCAAAAAACACAACTTCTGCTGGAAACTGAAACGCTTCCAGACTCCAAGCAGAGCACTCATTCTGCCCAAGCTCATGTCTCTAGCTTGTAGGCTAAATTCAGGAGATGGCTGCCTTATTTGTCAATGAAAATCCCAGAGGCTCCAAGACAAGGTCTCATTCAAACTCACGTGCAAGGAGGGTGACATAAACTGGAGAGATGCAACAACAGCAAGTGCTGATAGAGGCTGCAGAGCTTGCTGACTCGGAGAAGGGCACTCGCTCCTCCTGCACAGTACACACACAGTTTATAGAGCTGCACAAGGGGCAAGTACGTTCGGACACAGAAGAGCAGAAAAAACAACGCACAAGGTTCCACGGATACAAAGGACAGCAATCACACCCATAAGTAAGCATGATTTAGGGCAAGCATTTTGGTGCCCCATCAGAGGGAGTTCAGGGCAAAATTAAAGGAAGCCCTCCTGCCCCCATGCAAAGCTCAGCGCTGAACAGAGTTCGGCGTGACCGTAGGCTCTGCCTCCATCCCTCTCTGAGCATGGTACAACGAGCTGCAGACATGAAACCCACCTGCACCGGTCAGGGGCAGTGCCGCCCGGCTCCGCGGCGCCCAACCCAGCGCCGTGTCACTCGTGGTGCCCGTGCTGTGCTGCCCCGCGCCCGCCGCGGCTGCAGGACGGCCCCGCTGGGTGCACGGAGCACAGCCGGCAGGGACACGGAGCGGCGCCGCGCTTGCATAGCGGGGGGAAAAAAGAAAGCACAGCCATTCAAAAACAAATACTCTTAAATACAGCACTGAGATTTTCCACGCCGCATACATAAATGTGTGCTTGGGTCCAGAGACCTTACTTTTTTTGGAGGCCACAAATGATACCAAGCCTTACATGATACTGTAATAGGAAGTGCCTGAAATGATAAATTAATGGAAAGAGCATTTGTGACAGTGATAAAAGGAAAGTTTAAAGCTTGTATTTAGATAAATTGGCCGGAAAATTTGATCCACACAGTCTTTCAAATACGATTATACAAACATAATTTGCATAAATATTATAATTAAAATTCTTCCTATGGCATAATAAAAAAGGGAAAATAGTATTAAATGATCAAGGCAGCTGAATGTTTGAAATATCACTGTGTGATGTTTCATGCTATCCATTAAGTAAGTAATTTATTGCAAAATCTATCAAAGCAAAAGGATATTAAGTCAGATAAGGCTGGCTTTTTATTTTGCAGTTTTATTTTGCAGAGGATATCATTACTTTCAGTGCACATTTGATTTTTTCCAAGGTACTAGCTCAGAGTAATTATACTATTGGATCTGGTTTAGCACTGTGACACTCCAGGTGCAATAACTGCGGCACGTGCTAATTAGCAGCTCATGGTAATAATTGCCAATAATCGTCGTTCTCAGCTGTGAGCCATGTCATCTCTGACCCCAAAACCAGGGGGACCTGGGGCCAGAGGCTCTGGGAAGGAGGGTCCCCCGCTGCCCCCTGCCAGGCTGGTGCCTGCCAAGCCCAGGCTGGAGGCAGAGCGATGCCCAGCGCATGAGGCGGTCGGAGGCAGGGGGCTGGAGCACAGAGGGGTTTAGCGCAGGTACTGAAATGCCTTGCACGATGCTTGGCTCAGCTCCTCAAACAGCCCCGCTGTTTTAGCACTTCCCTCCAAAATCTGTTGAGCTTGCTATGGATGATTGTCTTTGGACGAAAGGGTTGATATCACCCCCAAAACAATCCCTCAAGACCAAAGTCGGTGAAACTGTACCAGCAGACACCACTCCCGGGTATAATCCATTTTATATCTCCACCAGCACCGCTTCCTACTCTCGTAAAGTCTACGAGAAGGGCTCGGGCCTTGGAGCGAGGCCTGGCTCTGCTTTGCACCTCCACAGCAGTTCAGTCATCCCTGACACTCAGAGAGCAATTTGTCACATCCCTTTCTCCACTGCCTTTTTATTCATGCTGGCCACAACCAGCCCTCTGCTTTCCAGGTGACAACCTTCGCTGAGCTGCACAGCCCACGAGGCCCCAGCTGCGTGCCGCGAGCAATGCTACCCCAGCTCGGCACGGGGTGCGCTGCGCCCAGCCCCGGGGGCGCGGGGCTCCTCACCGGCACAGCGCGGCCCAGCGCCCACGCGCAGCGGGCTGGGGCAGGCGGCTCTCCGGAGGGGGCTGCGGGTCCCGGGCCAGTGCAGGGATTTGGCTGCTGGACGCGCTCGCTCCTGCGTCCCACCGCCTTCTGAAGCGCAGCTTCCAGCAGCGACAGCGTTTAGCCAGCACCTGCTGTACCTAAGTAACAACCCTCAGCATCGCACGGAAGAGCTTCTGTATCACTCCCGAGTTCTCCCAGGATCCTGCAGCCATCTAAGAAAACAGGCAGAAACCTGTGGTATTTTAGCAAGCTGCTTCTAAATCCAGTCAGCAAACTGATCCATGGTAATCAGTTTGCAATTTAAAATCAAATACCTGCAATAGTGTACGTGATTAGAATGGATAAAAGCAAAAAGTGAAGGTGTATTGAGAGCTGTAGAGCCAAGTTCCTTGCCGGCAGGATCAGACTGAAATCAATAGGAGAAGATGAGTTAAATTAATAGTTATAAATGTGGACAGAGATGACACTGCTCTACCCCCTGTTCAACCTGAGCTCCTCTTGATTACTGCTTTGTCTGGGGAAAATGACAGGCTACACCACAGCAGCACCTTCTCCATCACCGACAGCGTGAGGAGATGCACAGGGAAGCGGTAATTACACGCTTCTCTGAGGGTTTTCTGAGAACCTGAAGGATCTCTTGGTTGGGGAAAAGATGAAATGCAGTATCCATGCGAACATCAGATTTGGAAGAATAGCAAAGTAACTGATACTCTGGATCTCCAGGATGACGTCTCGGTCTTCTAACAGAGGTCAGCAACAACAAGCAGGAAAGCGGCTTTCAGAGATGTCTCTCTTGACAGAGACAGGCAGGCTCTGGCTGCTCGGCACCGGGAGGCCTACACCACGTGCGGCGCGGGCAGATGCCTCACAGGCCTTGTGACCAGCAGGACTGGGTGAGCTTCAGGAGGTCGGGGGGAGAGGCCCGTTTCCGTCAAAACAAGGCGGCCCGAGCCACTGGGAGTCTGTCTTTTGGAGCAACCTATTCCTGTCTTCCTTGTACTTGGCTAAAAAACCAAGAAGATAGAAAATCTCAGAGGAGGGGGCCCAGGAGGGGCCCCGCCCGGCCACCACGCTGCGTGCAGAGCCGGAGGGCTGCTCGTGCGAGGCCACAGCGCCCTGTCCCTGCAGATGTTTCTCCACCATGGAGCACGGTTATTTTTCAAGTGCCTTTTTTAGGCAGGTGCTCCTTGCCTTACTCTAACACGTTTTTGTACAAACAACAGATTGTGTTGCTGTTAAGCTTTTCATTTGGAAGAAACAGCGATGGGATGCTGCTTCTCTCTCTTCAGCCCCATTTTCCTCTGTGCACGCTGACTCCCACTGCCTCTGGCCACCTGCGGGGCTCTCACCGCCCTGCCACAGCCCTTCCCCTGCAGAGTGCGGCAGCGGTGTCCTCGCGCTGCCATGCGGTACGTGCAGACTCTGGCTATGAGGGGTTAGCAAGCGACCGCTCCTGCGTGTGACGCACGGGTACGATGTGGTCTGCACGCCCATCCGGTCAGGCACAGAGGCATTAAAAATGGTTTCAAGCTTCAGGCCGTACTGGTGAACAACTTAAGTGGCTGAACAAGCATGGATTTTTTCTTTACTCCCCATTTGTTGATGTCAGTCCATTACAAAAGCAATTCCTCCTGCATACATAATTAAAGCCACCACTCTGCCACCCTGGGCAGGGGCCACCCCGGCACAAACATCGGCAAACGCCCCCGCACCTGGGCCAGGACCGAAGGGCAGCGCTGCAGCTGCCTCAGCGCTCCTGCCAGCAGGGAGCAGACGCTTGCCCACGGCACAGACTGAGGTCCGAGAGGGCAAATCACACTGTTTGTCTGTTCAGTCTTGTTTCAACCTCACAGAGACCTCAGGATGAAAGGGTGACTAGAAAATGCACTTGGCAACGCACTGGGAAACAACCCTGCTCAACACCCACTGCTTCATCCCTGCCTCTGTAACGATCTCTTTAAGTAAACTAAAAAGAAAAATAAGATAATAAAGCAGAGAAAGCTTAAGAACGGTTTACCGAAGCATTTAAACTAAACTGCTGGGAGGTATGTTGACCCTTTGACAAAGCAGCTCCTATAAATCCCCTGCCTTTTCCACCTCCAGGCCTACAAACAATGCAGTCTCACACCTAATGTCGTTTCCACTGCTGAAAATTTGTGACATCAATAAAATCCTGGTTTGTCAGTACAAATGGAATTTTAAATTGAATTCTTATCAAATTAGCCTTTCATCAAGGTCATGCAATATTGTGTGAATAACCTTTTCAGAAGCTGTGTACAGGGCTGCTGCCGGAGGTGAAAACGAGACAAATTCTAATGAGATTACTCAGCTGGAGCACTCAATAATATGTGGTGGAGTAGACGGGGTGACATTAGCTTTAGCGATAATTTAAGTAAATGGATATACCGATGCTTGAAGCACAATGCTCCCCCCCCGCTCGACTGTAACCACATGCACTCCCAGCACCTGTCTCATGGTTATTCAGCAGCCAAGGAGAACTGTCACGTCTGCAGCTTGCTGGAGCCAAACAGCATTTTCTGGAGGGAACTGAGATGAACTGTAAATGTATCCCCTCTGCTGGCTCCCTGGTGCAATAAAATTTCTCCTAATTTCAGACAAATAGTGTTTTGCAACATTAGCAGCTGGAGGGATTTTCCATCAACCTTGGGCCTAATCACCAAACTTGTGGGAAAAAAAATAAATGCATTTCAGCATTATCAGCTCATCCGTGCCAGGAGCTGAGCATTAGCCCAAACGTGTAAAAGATGCGAACACACGCTTTGATGCAAGGCAGCAGCTTCTCCCACCCATCACGGGCTCAGCTCTCAGCAGAGCCCCGTGGGATGCTCGAGCCTGCCCTCCACCCGTCCCCTGGCGGCCGGCGCTCTGCGTGGGGACGCCTGCACGCCCCGGGGCTGTGCCGGGAGTGCTGCTCCACGGACACCGCTGGAGGACCCGAGGTACCTGCTCTTGCAACCGCAGCGGTCCTGCATCACTGCGAGCCACCGCAGCTATCCTTCCAGAGAATGTCTTCTCGCAATCAAGTAGATCAAATTGCATGATTGAGAAACAAAGTATACAGCTGTCTAAAAGAACCCTTCCCAAATAACAAAATAGACGTGTATTTGACAACTCCAAAAAATATTTCAGCAAACATAATAGAGAAGATAATGATAATTAGGCTAGCGTTTTATGCCATAATGCTCTTGAATGCTTACAAAAATACAATATTTTCAGCAAAAGATAATTGAAAAGATTATTTGGCTTATCTAAAATAAGTTTTTCCAAGCTTCAGCACATCTGTTACAAGAATTCATGCAGACATATGGTGTAATGTTGCAGACTCATCGAACTGTTTATCACTTTGAGAAAGAGGTGGATAAAAGCACAGATTAGTTTGTCTATGAGGGGGTCCCTTTGGCAGGAAATGGACATAACAGGTTTTGACAAGACCCACAGAAGAGCAGAATGGATTGGACAGGCCCAGGAAACCAGCAGTTACAGGAACTGGCCGCTAAAGGGGCGCAGAAGACGGCCAACCCTGCCACACGTGCAGGAGGGCTCGGTGCTGGCAAGGCAGGGTATTTGCTCGTGCAAGTATGAGCTGGTCTAAAGATCACAGTGACATTGCACTGCAAACACTTACAATTTGGTCTTTGTTGCTAAGTTACATGTTTATCTGGTTCCTAACTGGATGCCTTCAGCACAGCATGCAAGGGTATTTTCTGCAGTCAGATACAGACTTTTTATATTCACTTTCAGTGACTACTCAAGCTGAGCATTTGTTTTTACTGCGTGTTCTCGCCATTAAGATCTGCTGATTGAGCCTTTGCAGGAACAACAGGTCTAATTGAAAGCCACTTTCTGTCTGCAGTGGGTGTTTATAGAGAAAATCCAGGCTCAGACACAGGGGCACAGCTGATCCTGACTGCATCTGCAGGCAGAGCTAAGGGAAGGGCAGCATTGCTGCTGAGAATATTCAGAGATTTCAAAGTTCCGCATTTCAATTCAGAACAAAATCTGAAGGTCCCCAGACTCCCTGCCTTTATCCTTCCCTGCTTGTCTCCCTCCCCAGATGCTTCAGCTGCAGGAGAAGACCAAGAGGCACCTTTCCTTCTGGCCAGGTCCATCCTGCACTTACACTGGCTGTCCCTCCAGCTGGCCAGGAAGGGGAGAAAGGTCCTTGCCTCTTGTTTTGGGGTCCCCTGCTTCGCTCTTGGGTGCTCATGGGTGCACCCTGCCACCCAAGGGCACTCCTGCTCTCCTGGGGCCACAGTCTCCTCCTGGTGAACATCCTTGGCTTTCAGGGATCTGGCACGCTCCATTTAAAGCTGCTTGGTGATACAGGGTGTTCCTTACGTCTTGGCATTTCTAAAAATATTTACCCCCATTAAACCAGTAATCGAGGCTGACAGAGCAGAATCTTGAAAAGGAAAGGGTTTTATGTTGGCCCTCAGTAGGTTTCATCGTCAGCGTTACTGTACGGGGCAGCTGCTTACAAACCAGAAGGGCTGTTAATATTGGCTTGATAAGACAGCTGAGTGTGCACCTGAAGAAAAGTCAAAATTCCAGTCTTGCAGGCCTTCTTGGCACGCCAAGTGAAATCGTATTATTCAAATGCAGGAGCCTAGAGCTGGTCCTCAGCAGATGTTCACCCAGATGTTGCTCTCCTGGTAGTAACTGGACTTCTGGCATGGATCAGGCTTATCCAGGGTGCTAAAGGGCCAATCGTTTGTGTTCAATATTCAAAATACACTAAGCACATTTGTGAAAATTGTCAAATGCAATAATATATTTTTGTGTTTAACTCCAGGCTACCCCTACACCAACCGTGTTGAAAAGTGTAGGAACTGGACAAGATTTCCCAGGAGTAAAAGAAATCCATGCGTGTATGCTTATAAAGGCTGACGGGTGAACAAACTCTTCCACAGGGCAACTGCAGATGCCGTAAGTGACATTTTAAATTTTTAACATTTTTCCATTTGCAAATAAAAGTTGCCTTCCAAAATGACAAACAAGCAAAGCAGACTTCCCAGAAAACGGCAATTTCTGTCATCTTTTAATTCCTTTATTTTCTATAAGAAAATAGAATGATCAGTGGTCAGAGGGAAAAAAAAAAAAAAAAGCCCTCTCAGAAATAGATTTTTGCATCTACCCCTTTTTAATCATTTATGGGAGATGAGTAATAGGCCAGATATGGCACTAATTTTTACTGTAAACTACTCTAGGAACATATTTTGCTCAGAGACATTAACAGAGAAAGCAGATTAACTGGAAAAGCTAACGCTATAGTGCAGTGTAAATATTTACATAAATGTTTGACTAAATCCTTTATTAACAGGTCAAATTTTCTCCCCATTTTCCACCTCTTGTTACGAGACTTTTAATGGATTTATACCTTTCCAGGCTTTTAAATTTCTTTAAGGGAGGAGGAGACAGCCTCCCAGGGACCCTGACCCTTGATGCTGTGCTGCTGCCGTCGTGCTGGCGCTTACAGGACAGGCCCGTGCTTCAGTTCCCAGGCTGCTGGGTGGGAAGCAAAGCCTAAGAGAGGAAAGGGAGAGGCAAAGGGGACTCCGCGCGGCTCCCTTGGCCTTCCCAGCCGTTGTCCCCACTGTGTGCAGCACCGCTACCTCCGTAGCGGGTCCAGCCCCGGGGGGCCCTCGGCCACCACTGCCGCTCGACCTGAGGCTGGATCGGGGCAGGGGCTGCCCCTTGCCTGCACCCAGTTCTCCCCTCTAGCAGCACAATTTCTGCCTCCTTCTCTCTCCTCCCTTTTACTTCCTGTTTTTTCCCTACACAATGCTGAAGTTAATAATGATCATTAAACATGCCAAAGATCAATATCTTCCGAAAATCGTTGAAATTGTGTGTTTTAGGTCAAGAAACTGGAGGTTGCCCTGGGGTCCTGTTATAGTTTTACAGACTTGAATTTACTGGAGAGGATTTCAAGTCAAACTGTACTCAGGCACTAGAGAACGAAGGTCTGGGCAAACTCGACACGTGAGCTGTATTGCGAGGTGAATTTAGCATTCTGCCCAGATGCAGGCTTGAAAATGTGGTTTAGATGCATCAATTTCATCCATCTAGTAAAAGAAAGGTTACAGGAAATTGTAACCTAGGGTCATTCATGAATTTCCATTTAACAGGGCTTAGTTGAACATCCCCAACTGTCCCGGCACCCTGACCAGCGCAGCCAAACCTGCCAGCCACCCTGTACACAACCCCGAGAGCAAGAGGACTGCGTGCGTGTGCACCCATTTTCTGGTTCCCTCCGATGCTGGAGCAGCGAGTGCTGCCGCCAGGGCGGGCAGCAGACACACAGCAGGGACCAGAGCCAAACCCACGTGAAGAAACAGCACGGTGAAAGGAGGTGGAAGCAGCGAGAGCGCTCCAGCACCGACCACCTGCAAGGCGAGAGCAGCGACCAACGCACGGCCGCCCGCCCGCCCGGGAGGGAGCGCGAGGGGCGAGTTCCCCGGGTCTCTGCTGTGCTCCCGCAAGCATTTGCTGCTTCAACCAATTAAAAAGGAAATCATGAAACTATTATAACAAACTATAATAAATTCTCTACTTCTAATCTTTGTTGTACAAATTAGCCATCCTTACATTCTGTGAAGACAGAAATTCCTTACATTGCTCCCTTGCCGAATAATCATTAATTCTGCCTGATGCTAAAAGATGTCTTTGATATTTCATTCACGTTGGGATGATAATAGGTTAGGGCTCCAAACTCATTTGAAGGTCAGCAAGAAGATCACTAGTGCCTGAGATCTGTTTTATCTCCATCAGGGAATTTTTCCCCTCCATAATACTGATTTAAAAAGCTAATACAATGAAGTCTATCTTTCTGATTAACTGAATTACAGTTGGTCTTAATGCATACATTTTTGATGGGAACTTTAATGTCTAGAAGTCCATCAAACACATATACTAGGCTAGTAAGTCACATAGATTTAGTTCCCCAGAAGATAGGCAAGTAAGGTAAACCCCTAAAAACTGATTTTGTAAAAAGAAAAGAAAAAAAAAAAAAAGGTTGAGTATACCGGACAGCAAAAGTGTGAAGTATGGCAAAGTATATCTGCAAAAAAGACAGGCAGCTGCTTTTTGTCTTGAACAATGGGAGCAGGGTGAACAGTGCAGCCTGGAAAGGGAGAGATCTGTTGGAAAATGTCCTTATCAGCATCATTAGCGATGTTTAACTGTGGCAGCTCAGAGCTAAAGAAGATGCACAATAGCTTCTATCCTCTTCTGCACTAATCTGTCTTCAGATAGTAGACAGTGCTAGTTTTCAGTGGACAGCAGAGGAACTCTGCTGATTTACCCAGCTACAGCTCTTACCCTGCAAATGCTGGAAGAGCCAATCTCATGGTTCTGCAGTCATGCAGATAATTTTGCTCTTAATTAAACAAATGCCACAATGACATCTGGGAATCGGCAGCTGCAGTTTGACGAAATACGTATGACACCTCCTTTAATTAAAAGAAAAACCCTCAAAATTTCCCTAATGAAATTTCTACTCTTATAACATGGAACAGCTATGAATTTGCAAAACAAGAAATAACTAAGAAGTACAGCAATTCAGTCAGTGCACTTTTCCTGCAGGAAAATACTTGAGCTAACAAGAAAAGATAAAGCTGTAGAAGTTGCAAAAAATCAACTTTCAAATTGATTTTTGTCTTGATTTTGTAGACTGTCATTCCTAAGTAATGAGTAGGAAAATGTAGAGCATCCAAATTACATACAGGAGCATGACACCAGAGGTATTGAACCTAGATTTAACTGCGATAGTTTTAAGTATGTTACAAAATATGTTTTATTTCATAAGGAGGAAGAGACTCTCAAAAGAGGATATTAAACAACCAGAGACTTAAATCTCTGTTTTTTTTTAATATCTTTTTTGCCAGCCTCAGCGGTACCCAACACGTCAAAGTTAAGTACATATTCTTACATACCAGATTTTCTCTCTTGATAGATAAAATATTTCACTCTATTTAAAGACAAAGAAACTTTCTCTGGATACATTTCTAAATAATGTCATATATGTAAAGAGACTCCCACTGGAATAAAATTTCCTCTTACTCATTCGACTCAATGTTACCCCTCTTGACCCAGCCATTAAAATGCTTTCAATGCTGGGCAAGGGAGCACTGAGGGCTCTGCACCCACCTCTGCTAAGGCAGGATCTGCCCTCTGGGGCCACGGGACAGAGACAGAACGCAAACATCACGTACCTGCCCCGGCACGCCACCGCGACCATACATCCATTGTACACAAGCAGAAGTGTACCCCATTTTTCCCTTGCAAAATAATAATGTGATCAGACACGCCGTGACTACGAGCAAGTGGTTCAGAAAAACTATAGAAGCAGAAACCATTAGGAGCTCATGTAAAGAGCAGCCAGACAAAGCAATTATTTCAGCGTGGAGGTTGCTGCCATCTGAAACAGGGATTTTTCTCAATCATTCGTAGTCTTTGTGGAAATTATGACTTGCCTCCAGACAATCATTTCAAGATAAATTTGGAAGAGAATATGCACCATCTTTGATGACTTATGGACTCAGAGCCTTGCCATAGGAAGTAAATATACAAAAAGTGGAAACTAGGTCAGATTACTTAGCTATAAAGCATAATACGAGTATACATGGACAAAATCCCAAACGCTGAGGCATCAGGGGAAATAAAAGCAACAGAAGAAATCAAGGCTCACCACAATCTTTCCGTCTGACCATTACAAAGAGAGAGCCTGGGTGGCTGAATTCATACCCATAAAAAGGGGACAACAGCTCTATCTCAAAAAGAGGCATTAGAGATAGGGTCGTATGGGATTATACTATAGATACTTGAGATTATCTGGGTATGCTGAACTTCTCCCCATGCTACTAAGAAACTTGCCCGAGACCATCTTGGAGCCACGTGCATGGCTGCTGGGGCGAGGAGCCAAGGCAAGGAAGCGTCAGCCTGGCCGTGGGTGTCCTCTGGGGGCTGCCTCCAAACAGGAGTGGGAAAATGATGTATTTCCCTAGCTTAGCTTGGGCACGTCGTTCTTTTTGAAAATCAGACTCTGAAGAAAATCATCATTACACCTTTATAACCTTCATTTTATTTTAGATGAGCAAGGTATACAACTGCCTTGCTTGGCTTCAGTGGAACACCAAGTTTTACTTTACTGGGCACTTACGTGCCCAGACAAGCAGCCAGTGGGCCAGGTACTCAGCTGGTATAAACTGATCTAGGTCCACAAAATTTGACTGAATGCTGCAGATCACTGCAAAAAGCAATGGAAATACTGGCAAACCTCCCAGCCCATGTTGGTGTGGCAGATAATCAGATGCGATAAATACAGGATAGTGACAGTCAGTGTATGTTGACCCCATAGGTGTTTCCAAGAATGGGGATTACAGATGTTTCCAAAAGCAGGGACGTATGGCCCTCTCTGTTTATTGCATGTAACTGTATGTTAACAATACCTGGATTGTGCAGTACCTGGGTTGCGCCAGGAAAAAAACCTTTGTTGTAATACCCTATTCCTCCCCAGTCCAGAAGGTATTTTAGCGTGTTTGTTGCGTGTACATGCTCAGTACCCCATTTTGCCTGAGGTCTGCATTGTGACTTTTAGCATTAATTCAGCTCCCCAAGGCTCTGCTGTAAGACACAGTGCATGTTACTGTCCTCTTTAAAATGCACTTGGAGATCTAGGGTAGCAAAGTGCTGTTGAATAACAGAATTGCCTTTCGAACATCAAAGCGTATATTTAAAAAAAGATCAATAGTATTTTTGCATGGCCGAAATCAGAACTCCCCAACGCTCAGCATCCCGGCTCTCACATACAGTTCCCCACCCCTTTGTGTGCTCACCAAAGGAAAAGGCAGAAAAGAAGAGCCTGCAATCAAGCCTGCTCTTTGCAGAAAGGTCAGCCTCCCTTGCTGCTGGGATCTGAAAGGCTCAGGGGGTGCCACCCTCTGTGCCCTGCCTTTGCACCAAAAGGGAGCAAGTCCCATTAACAGGGATGGATTTTTTTTGAGAGCCAACCATTCCGGCATCAGTCTCTTCCAATAAATGACAAGGTTTGCATTGCAGTAACAAACACTGGGGTGGAGGGATGGGTTGCGTTTGTCTGACTGCGTTTTGTTGGTAGCTAATAAATCATCTAAGCGTTTTCCAGGGATGCACAGGGCTTAGCTAGAAGCATTAGAGGAGGTGAACTCTCCAAAAGGCCATTTGTAGCCTGTTTTCTCCAGAATTTCCTAGCTCAACACAAACAATCACTCCCTGGGAAGGCAGGGGCCCCCTCCCCGCTGCAGCGCTGGCTATGCTGCCCATCATCTGCCATGGGGCTCCCAGAACTGGGAACGGTGCTCAGCTGGAATTTCATAAAGCAGAATTTTTAACCTACTCCCACCCCCCTTTTCTTTTCTCTCTGTTTATTCTTTCCTTTGTTTCAGCTGTTTGGTGTTTCAAAATGACCTACTTTTGCCCGTGGAGGAGCTGCAATTGTTCTTGCCTCTAACGTTATTTTCTTCCTTCCCTCTCGCCCAAGTTAACTAAACCTAGGACAACGGGCTCTCTCACGGCTTCGTTTTGATGTTGTTTACCTGCGCTGTGATTAGTGCAAGGAGCCTGTGGGACCTGACGAGACTCTCCAGATTTTACTGAGGCAAAACCAACCAACGTGAAGAACCGGAGCCGTGCGGGGAAGCAGCAGCTGCGCGTGGGTGCTCCCAGCTGCGGCGCCCAGCCTCGCCGCTGCCGCAGCCTCCTCCTGGCAGCCCCCACCGCGGGAAGCCCCTTGCCCCTGGGGATGGGGGGGCCGGGTCCCCCCGGGCTGGAGCCCCGACCCGCTGGGGCTGCACTTGGCTGAGACCTTTGCCGAGTGCACCAGTAGCCGTGCCCCCTTTGAGCCGAGCTCCTGGGGTCCCTGGGCAAACCCCCTGGGTCACTGCATTATTCTGAGCAGGTTTTTCTACCGTATTTATTGCACGCTGGGTGTATTTCTGCATTGTTTTCAATGGATCGTAGAGAATCAAAATGATGTATTATTTATGAGAAATAAATATTAATCAATTTCAATAAATATTCATGCACACATAAAAAGAGAATGGCAATAGATAATGGCCAACAAGTGACAGAGTATGACCTTGCACTTGGGGAACTTGGCAAACAGTATAAATATGTCAGCCAGACGTATACAAATATACTCTCTCTCTCGGGCCCAGATATAACACCAAGTGTAAACACTCAGTGCTAGAATCAGTTACGTGACGATGGTTTTTCAGAACCACAGTGAAATAAAACCTAGTGACTGCGAGGTTTGTTCAGGCAGCAGGATTTTCCACTTCCTCTGACAGCTAACAGGGGCAGGGTGCGGGGAACGCCGCTGGACCAACGCAGGGGCTCCTCCGCAGTGGGACTGCCCGTAGGTCCGGCTGTGCTCGCCTGCAGGCAGGGCTGTGGGGCACCGCTGGGTCAGGGCTGTGGGGTCAGATCTCAGCCACCGTTCGTCAGGGGTCTGCGGTGCAGCTCCTCACCTGCTTTTCCCTGCTGGTGCAGCCCAGGTCTCACCCTCCTACAGAAAAATATTTACTTGTGTATAACCTCGCGGTCTTTGTTTGCTGCAAATCAAAATTATACGAGGAGCATCAGTACTCCCCGAGGAGCTGCTCCTCAGGCAGAGCAGCTCTAGTCATCACTGCCCAATTACCGCGGACGGCGGCGAGTTCAGGGAGGGTTAGCACAACCTCTCTGCACCCTGGTACGGGTGACGTGGGCTGGGAGCAGCCCCTCCTGAACCCGGCCACGGCCCCTGGGCCGCCGCGGCACGACCCTTGCTTCTACGCGCTGGGGAGGGAGGCCAAGTGTTTTTCTGGTAATTACCGAAGGGTTCTGTGAAACTTGCACAGTGCGGCATCCAGATAAAATGCCACAGGGAACAAAGAAAAGCAGATTACAGTTTTGTCCACCTATACCAAATCAATCAGCTAAACAAGTTCAGCCCTTTTACACTGAGTTGTCAACAATGCAATTTTCAAGCTCTTTACCAGCGTGAAGAAAGTGCTTCCAAAGTCCTGCCCTAGGTTCAAGGAATCTTTGATCCCCGTAACTGCCTGCTCCGGGCAAGCACCACCAGTTGCTCCGAGCCGCCCGGTCCATCGAGTGCAGGCACCCAGCAGCAGCTCCCGCTCCCCACCGCCCAGCCCCCACGCTGCTGCCCACGGCCGCCCTGGCACCGCACCAGCTGCCTGTCCCCAAGCCCTCGGGGGCCGTTGCCGAAATTGCATCCGAGCAGTTTCAGGCTTGCTCTGGGCGGGCAGCACGGCGTTTCCAGCACCCAGAACAGCCGGCCCCACGCAGACAGGAGAAGAGAGGCTCAACCCCGAGCACCGTGGCACACGAGGGGCACAGGACAGCAAGGCTGTGCCGCCCTGCGCGTGGCGGCTCCCCGGAGATCCTGGCAGCTCCCACAGTCCCGACGGAACCGAGCGACCGGGACGGCTCGCGCGGGCTGCGACAAGTGCCTGCAGACCAACACATGCAGACCGGTGCAGGCACCTGCTGGAACACTGTCGTACGTGTTCTTCCAAAGCATGGAAGTGGGCATCCAATTAAACACATGCACTTTAACTTATTCTGACTATTAATTAAAACTATATCCAAGGGTTACTTTCTGTTTTCCTTGCTTTCAAATGAATGGCCATGGCAGTACTTTAGGTTTACTACAGGGCACCAGCGCCCTCCACCCTTTGGTGATACCCTTGGTAGGACATTTGCCTTTTGCACCTTCAAGCTTCCACCAGCTTTCTAAATTTAAGATTATTTTCACCATAATAAACAATACCTTTCCTCTATCATTTCTCTGTCATTGAATACCTTTCCGTTACTGGCTCCTGCAAAGCGTCTGTCTATCCTGGAGAAGGCAGTAACCTAAACCTGTTCCTCACTTCTCATGTCATCTCCCATCACCCACTCCTTACCTAGAGCTATTTCCCTTGGTTCTGCATCCATCCCAGACGGCCACAAAAAAATCTCAGCTGATCAAATATATCTGCTTTCAGAGTAACATTTACACCAGATCAGGACAAATAAGTACAGACACAAGAAAAAAAAAAGCCATCAGCACATTGCTCACATTTCTTTTTGGGTGCATCACTTTTTAGACTATTAAAATATGAAAGATACCTTATTGAGTGAAAATATTGACAAAAGGTGGATGTGAAGCAACATGCAATGGTATTTATGCAATGTTGTGTTGATTCCCTGCCACGAGAGATTTACTGAAGCATGGAAATGAGGGAATAACCAAGTTGAGAATACTTAGAAAAGCTGAAAGTCAGAGAGAAATTAGGGCTCACAACCACAGTAGGAGCCATTGGTAATCAGTGTGTGCCACCATATGTTTTAACAATTTCAGATTTCTCATGTCTCCAGGGAGCCTCAGAGGGCTTTTCATGCTCTTCACTCAGTTTTCAAACTTATGGCTGTTCTCATCAATAAAATATTTGGTTTACTCACTGTGGCAACCATATAATGAAAAACAGGTGCAGCTATGTAATATTTCTCTTTAATTACTATTTGCGAGGTGAAAAAAATATTCTGCATTGTTAGAACAGGATGAGCCACCTACTAATTACAATCTTGATTTTAATTCAGGTGATGTTGCCCAACATTCTATTAATCCAAGTAAATATTAACACTAGCTGTAATAATTTTTTTGTCTTCCCCCCTGCATGAAACATCCACCTCACGGGGATAGACACACCTAAGTTATAGCTTTTTCCTCTAGAACACCTAGTCCAGAGACATAAAACGTTTTTGCTCAGAATTAAAGTGTTTTGTTTTTTTTCTCCACTGAGCTATTTCTTTAGTATCAAGTTTGTTTTTATGACTTACGGGTGAATAGCGTGAATTCAAGGAAAACCTAGTCTTCCATTATTTATTCACACTATCCTTCAAAGTCAACCCACTTAAGAATTCACAAACATTTCTTCATTTTAAATGTATGTACATATGAATGGACACGTCTATTAAGTGCTATCCCTGCTAGCAAGCTTCCTGATGGTCAATTTTTAATTCCTGGCAGGTCTGATGTCCAAATCTAACCAAAAAGAAGAAACACAGAGAAATCCCTATCCACAAAGGGGTTGTGTTAGCACTCGCTGAATGCAAGTTTGTGATGAGACGTGCAGAAGGCTCCAGTATTACTAAATTATGCATGGCTGTGCATTCAGCAGATCCTCTGCTTTATTTGCAAGAGTTTCACTTGCCAGAGCACTCAGGGGAAGAAGGGGGGGAGGCTCCTGTCAAAATGAATACAGCGAACTAAAAAGAGGCTTTCACCAATTACCCAATAAAGTTCCTTTATTTCCCCCCCCACACCCTTCCCCTTTTAAGCAGCCTTCCAGTTAACTGCGGGCTCAGCACGTGGATAGGAAGGACTTCGCACTGGGCAATGCAAGGCTGAACCTCTCCTCCTCACCCACGCCCCTGCAGCACAGCCGTGAGCACTGACGGCACGCGAGTTACACCTAAATGTGCACACCCCCAGTGCTGCCAAAAGCAGGGCACACAGAGGAGACCAAGCAAGGTGCCTCTCAGACCCTGAGGCCACAGTCAGCAACTGCTGCTTATCATTTAAGAAACGTGGAGTTCCTCTTGCACCGCACTGGGAAAGGCTGGGGCGGGAGGTCAGCAGCTCCAGGGCACAGGATTCACCAGGCACTGCTGCCCCACGGACCCCAAAACACGATGGCCACGTAGGGCTATGCCTGGCTCAAGGCCACCTGCAGAGCCAAGCGTTAAGCTGCAGCTGATGCCAGCAATGAAAGATGGCAACTACAACTGATCAGAACGATGAAAAATTTTCTGCTGGAAAATGTCATCTTACTGGAAACAAAAATCCATTGACATTACTAACACTGATAAAAAATGGTATTTTGAAAAAGAGTGGAAATAAAATCCTTGAATCTAATTGTTCTGCTTTGGCTTTATTGAAGTGGAGAACTGAGGGGGCTTGGACTGGCCTTGAAGCAGTTTATTATTTTGAAGTTGATTATGCTGTTATTTATCATTCGTATCATTAGAGAACACAAGATGGTACTGAACTGTACTGTGTTCTGGTCAGATATCAATATTCATGTAAAATACAGCAAAATACAATGAAGCACTGATTTTATTGAACAGAATGACTTGACTGCAGCAAAGCAAAATCATTTAAAAACATTAATAGCTCTGTAAATCTGATATTTCATTTCTTTTGTTCTAGTTCGGAACAAAATTTCATGCCTGCTAAGCCTCCACAAAACCAACTCTCTTTAGGTTGTTTGTTTAAACATTTTCTAAAAGTCAATTGAACTCCCAGTCACGTCCTGAAATTACCATCAATCAATCCCACCACTCCAGCATATTCCTCAGCTATATGGGATACTAATGCAGGCTATTCAAGGAAATAACTAGCTGTTAAAAACCATTTGGTACAGGACTGTGGAGGGGTTTCCAATCTTCCCAATTATTAAGAATAGAGTCATAACCTGTCTGCCTCCTTCTGACATCAGTTAGCCCTGAGCATGCAAGACGTCTGTCCTGTCAGCTCAGAACACCTTGCAGACCTCCCAGAAGAGCCACCAGCGGATGCAGGCGGAGGGAACCCGACCGCAGGTCGTTAACTTGGCACACCTGTGAAGAGCAGTTCACATGCAGTGCTCTGCTGCCATGATTTGTGTGCAACAGGGTTAACAAGGGGCTGCCAGAGTCAAGGAATCTCGTGACACCAGAAACCAAGTCTCAGGCCCCAGCTCTGCCAAATACAGGCAGAAAAACTATGTTGCCCCGTTTTTCACTCCCCCGTCTGTTGCCATGCTAGATTCACAGCTGCTCTGCCTCTGTCCAAGCTGCAGTCACATCCACACAGGGGCTGCCTCCAGCAGATGTGTGATCTTACCCAGGATGCTGAGGAGCGGGGATAATCCTGCCATCCCAGGTTGATGGCCTTGCACTGGGATTTGCAGCTTTTCCCTCCCAGTCCCATTTCTTGGGCGACCCTACAGGACTCACTGTGTTCACCTGCCTCCCGCTGCAGCGGACACGAGGAGTTTCTGATCGGCAGTCTGTAACACCAGCTCCACGAAGCATGGGATGTCCCCATACTTCCCCCCCCACCCAGAACACAGCTGCCGGGACTTCAGGCTCAGGGTCCCCCCGAGCCCAGCACCCTACCTGCAGCCCTCGGAGTCCTTCCCCAGAGCCGCATCCTCACCCACTGACCAGGCTCCCCAGGCCCCCCCGGCTCAGTCCAAGGGGCTGGGGGCTGCTGCCAGAGACAAAGCCCATTTGGCCCTGTAGCAGCCATCCTCCCGGGGGCCGAGGAGCTCATTACAGCCACGATAAGTGCCCCTACTTGTGGAAGTCTCCCAGGCACGCTGCCCACGGCAGCGCCAGCGAGATAAGATGCTTGTGCAGGATGCGACGCAGTGTGTCCTGTCAGCGCTGCCAGCCCCTTGCTGGCGGTTCGGAAGACTGAACTAAAAACAATTAAAAACATAACGGAACGGCTCTTGTACCTGGGAATTGACCCAGAAAGGAGATTAGAGTAAGGAGACAGCAAAAAGCACAAGGCAGCTTACAGCTTCAGTGTTCTCCAGCTGAATGAAACGTGGGGAACAGACGCTCAGCCTCAGACTGATCCCACCCCTCCAAGCGCCAAGCCCCAGGAAGCTGCCAACACCAGCAGCACAACCCCCAGGTACCAGAGCCAGTGCTCCACTCCTCTGGTTTGTTACTTGCTCCCACCACTGGAAGTTACTTTTCCAGAGGCCTGACCTCAGCCCCCGTGGCTCTGGAGAGAGAGCTTAAACTGCACCACTGTGTTGGGCAAGTTGCTGTCCGCACTGACAACCTTCCTTTCCCTCTGGTACATCCCTGCAGGATAAACTAGACAGAGAAAGCACAGATCTTACTTACAAGACAGGCACTTAGCTGCTTGGCTGTCAATATGATATACAGTCATTTTAGGAATCCTTTACCCCTCTTTTCAGTGGGCCAGAATGACGTAAAAAGTCCTTGTCATATATGGGAATTCAGTCTAGTGCTTTTATGAATGCCCAGCGCTAATATTTACATCTAGATAACATTTCTAATATTTATATCTGGGTGACATTTATCCCAAACCAAGTAACAAACACACTCATCTGCACAAAGCAATACAGAAGACGTAGTTGCTCGCCTTCGCCCCTCCCCACCAGCTGACAGCTTACGGGCACCGGATTACATCAAACGGAGACTTGCGTGCAGCGATTGTTAGTCACACTGAGAAGCTAACAAACCCGTGTCTGAAGGCACTTGATGACAAATCTGCGATAATCAACACGAAACTCTAATTATTTGTGTTGTTTGTACGTTTCTTATATAAGTCAAAACAAAACTAACCTTTTAACCTCTTAGTAACAGCATTTTATAGTGTTCTCTCCTATACATGCGTTAGATTTTTCAGATTAGATTTAGATTTCTAAGAGCTCTTGACACTCATCTTTAACACCCTTCCCTGCCTCTGCGGTTGGAGAAGCTGAAGTGAGCACAGACAGACCCAGTGATTTCAGGTGGTCTAAGCCCAGATACCTCCTCAGAATAGCCAAGCAATGTCACAGCGCGCTGTAGCTGAACTTTGTATCATTCAGTGGGTCCTAGAAATACATTCATGATTCCACGGACAATTACCATGTTACTCCACTTAAGAAACCAGCCTTCTTCTGTATTTATCCATCATGCCATATCAGATTTGGGGTGGGAACAACAGTGGGGTAGGGAAAGGAGCGACACAACTTTGGACCTTAAGTTAGCTAATACAGCATAACGTAGGGGTGTGGAAACAGACAGAAGGGGAAGTCATCAGCTATTTCTTCGCCGTTACTTCTGTCCTTTACCTTGGTTTCTAATATAGATTTTTATGTATAAGGATCTCTAAGGAACACCAGTAAAGTGAAGGGAAAACCCAACTGCTTGCTCTGGTGGTTTGAAGCACAGTATAGATTAATTGCAGCTCTCCAGTGTTGAAAACTAACCCCTGAATACATAATCATCATAGATAACTGCTGAACAAAACAGCTGTTCAGGCACCCTATTACACATATTTATAGTGGTGGCAATTTAGGAAAAAAAGATACAGCTTTACAAAGAGAGTTAAAAAGTGATGCAATTTGCAACACACTCACACACACACAAAACAACCATAAAGCTCCCCTGCTGCACTGGCACAGTATTGTAATATATGTTGGCATTATGTAGGAAAAGCAGTTTCCTAGATTCAGCCACATTAATGTTCATCCTAATGAACTCTCTGGAGGAACTGTCATAAATGACAGAATATCATAAAAGAGCTTCGCTTCCAATAAAGGCCAGAGATAGCATACACAATGATTATATTCAAGGGACAAGCTCTGATCTGTAATGTTTCGAGGCAAGGCAGTGATATTTCTGCTTTATCAGTTATTCATTGGGTTAAGCTTGTTCCTTTCATCTCTGCAGTAGCATTTGAAGTAGGAGTCAAGCTAAAGAACTTTAAAGATGTCCTCTAAAGTTATTAAAGATAATAATTGGAATAGTTCTTTCAGCTGACAATATAGTCAATGGCTAAAATTATTTAAGCTTTTAAAAATCAGATAATAAACAAAGTTTCTTCCTACTGGTAATCAGCTCATTTGGTTGCTAAGATCTTCTTAAATAAAGTCAGCTTGATTAACTCCAGACTAGTTATAGAATGTTGTTCAGTGTTGTGCAGGGTCTTGTTTGTTGGTTTTTTTTTTTTTTGAGAATATTTACCTTTTTTTCTTGTGAGAATATTTACTGAACATTAAATGTGGCCTAAAACCCACGTAAAGAAAGACAAAAGAACACTCTTCAGTGATCTGGCTACAACCCCCCATGATGATAACCATGCCCACTGCATCCAGATGTTACACAGAAAGGAAAACTACAGCAGCATAAAGCAAACACCTGCTTTAAGTGCTAAAAAGCCAGTCTACCTCCTACATCTGCTTGCAGTGACACAAAATTATCTCGGCTTTGAGTGACATACAGCTAAGGGAGGTAGGTGGTTAGGGAAGAAAACTTCTGTAGTAACCACTCCGTCTTGCCAGAAATCTCAGATTTAGAGAATTTAATGGATCTGTAAGCTTTAAGGAAACTCTCAGTCAGTTCCCTGGGCTTGGCAAATACACTCTGGACCAGAATGTTAGTGGCTACCTGAGCCACAATTCAGGCGAGGCAGATGAGCACAGCTCCATGCAGCTGGACGACAGCAAACTGCATTAATGATAGAGCTGATCCTACACAATTCACGAGCTGTCAAAGTATTGCCAGATAGCAGCAAACAAATGAGTCAGCTTACCGCGACTGAATGCTGTGCATAACCAGGGAGATTACCTTAACCCAGAGCAACACACCCAACAGCCAGCTGGATGCTCGTGTGTTCATGCTTATGTGGCTGAACACCAAAACAGCTCTGGTGGGCAAGTTCTTCAGCTGCAGCGGCCTGGACACGCTTTGGGAAGACCAGAACTGCCCCCATGGCCCCTACCAGAGGGCCTGTTCCCCCGTTTCGCCCCCCGCCCCCGAATGAGGGCAGACCCATCTGAGGTACGGGTCTGGCAGAGACAGGTAAGTACATCTGCTGCTGCTTGCACACCAGCCCCAGCACAGTGGAAGGTTCGCCCCCTACCATCCCCTGTAACATAGATCTTTCCCCTTCCGTTTCACTTCATTTCTTTGCTCTCTCCTTTCCTGCTTTAGCCTAGTTTGGCTCCCTTTGATATTTTCCACCTCCTGCCCTCTGTCTCCCCAGCTGATAACGAATGGAGTGCACGTGACTCCAAGTCATGCTGTCACAAACAAGATATCTGAGTGACTCTGTAATTAGTCCAAACCAGTTCCATCATTTCTTTTTGAAAAGAGCAATTTTATATAAATTACAACTGCAATCTAGTTTCCAAAGAAACAGATACTCGAGTTCTGAATCCAGATTCCAGCCCCCGTGCCGTCGCTGCCTTCACCCTCTGTGCAGGATACAAACCCACATTGCAGAGTACAGGTAAAAAACACAGAGTAACTTCTTCACCACTTCCATGTCCAGCAAGGAACAAGATGCTGGATGTGCTGTGCTTCACACACACCATATCTAATAATAGTCCTTTGAAGCCAGCATATGCTGGGATAAATTAAATGTATCTTCTAACTCCTCTCTGACCAGCATTGTGACAACAGTGCAGCAAAAGCAAGGCTGTGATTCCCACCTTGCTTCCTGGACTGCGATGCAGCTTTTCAGGAAATCACACTCCCCCCTGCCCCAGTCTCCATCCCTGCTCTATCTTTCTTTGTTTTTTTCCCCTCTAACACCTACAAACGAACGGGCAAAATGAGCTAATATAGTCTCCTCTGAGTTCAAAGCAATTTAGCAAGTAGAAGTCCACATTTAATAATCTTACCACCTCCATCATCCTGACAGCATGCCTTCAGCAAGCCACTGAAGTCTAAAATTTAGTGTGGGATATGAGTTGGGAAGGCCTGTCCCAGTCAGCAGTGAGCCAGTTTCACAGCTTACCTGTCAGCTGCAATCAGGCATCCAAAAATTCTTCTGCTGCAGATCTAAAAAAAAAAAAAAAAGAAAAAAAATCAATCACTATCATTCTGATGTGAGAAAATCCCCAGTGCTCCAGATATGCCAGGTAATTCATCACTTCCTCATAACATATATCAGTCCCTTGCTCCTAATCAAAAATAAAACCACCAAGAATCAAACATATGGAAGGCAATGCTGTCTCTATGGAGCCCTCCAACCCCCAGCCTGAGAAAACTAACAATAATTATTATAAAGCAGCCCCTCCTGAAGGCATCAAGTACATGTCAATGCAAAGAAGTTTTAAAAGAAGGAATTCTTCTTCTAAGATTAAGAGCAAGAATGCTCGGGAGGCAGCCCAAGGCCGAACCTTTTAGTAGTCTTCAGAGGATCTCCAAAGGGTATGAGACAGCCCCCACCACTGCCAAGCAGAACCAGGTCACCAGCCAGAAGCCAGCTCTCACTTGTAGCTACTGAGCTCTGGGAAGTCAGCTACAGGAACCCAGGAGGTGCTGGGGCAAGGACAGCTCCTTCATTTTACCTCCCGCCTTCATTTCTACCTCCTTCACGCTCACCTTCGTTTTACCCACCCACTAAATCCATCACGCCCCCACATCTCCTCACCCCAAGTACCCTGCTGACCCTGGCACGTCAGAGGGCAACGGAGCCCACCTGAGCTCAGACTTGCCCCTGAGAGGTGCCTCGTGATTTCACCGTTACACAAGGAGCAACGTCACCAGCATCTGCCTTTGGGGGGCTGACGTTAGGTGGAAAGAGCTCCCGTAAAGGCTGTTACGGACCCCTGTGCACCAGGAGACATGTTAGCTCCCAGGCCACAACAGCTGCACGTGTGTTGTGCTGCAGGTTAATTAAATCACTTCATTGGCATCTGTGATTGAAAAGCAAAGCTGGGATTGGAGTCACCATTTGTGAAAAGCAGACTTCCATTTTTTAGGCTTCCTAAGCAGCAGGAAATACAAATGCTGGCAAAGAAAATGTAAATGCAGCCTTTCCTTCCTCGTGGCTTGTTCCCGAAAAATAAACCTGAGATTCCTTTAAAAAATGGTCCCAATCCATGTATTTCTAGCTTTTTACTCACTGCTTGAACAAATGATGTGCTCCCAGAATACCCTCCATCTGCCAAATGCTTACAGAAATTTTGGTTTGCTCTTCACTTATCATATTAATGAACTGCCCTGAAGCGTACCTTTCACTTCTCACCTCTCACTTGTTTAGCAACTCTGTCTTGCCACGTTTGCTAATTATTGCAGACATTTTTGTTTAAGGAAGATTTGCTCCTTTCCTGTCAACCTTCTTTTTCTACTTGAGCCTTCTGTAAAGTTGCTCATCAAAGTAACCACAATCTGCCTGGTTTGTATATGTAAGAACAAAGACAGCTAAGTGGGAAACAAATGGGCAGTATTACAACACAGGGTGTTCTTGCCTTGCAAGTTCTCTACCTTGACCTTACTGGGAGTGTTTAGTTACAGGGGGACGTTAAGGCCAGCTACCCCTTCACCAGCTGCCCTGTGTCGCACTGAACATAGTCATTTGTATGGGGGAGACCATTACATGAAGCATCAGAGGTGGAATACGAGCACTGTTTATATAAAGTAGCAGATGGTGGAATTACATAATCTTAGATGTTATATATGCATATGTATATTTATATATCAACTTCAGCAAGGATATAGGAAATCAGATTGCAGGGACAATGCCTACTGCTAGTTACGGTGTGAGTCTATGAACTGTGCACCAAGTTAAATGTATTTCCGGATGCTCTCTCTCAAAAGAACTTAGGTGCAGATTTCGCTCTCGAACCTTATCTCAGTGGAAACTAAAGGGAAATAATTTGTGCTAAAGCTCATCAGAAGGAAAGCAAAGACATTATCGCTGCGTTTCACGAAGTTTTACAAGAGCAGCTGCAGGCCCACTTGTAATGCTTCGCGGCGGTTTTCCCAGTACCCGCACCTCTGGCTGGTGCCAGCCCTGCCCTAGAGAGGTGCGGGGAAGGGGCCGGGCAGCACCGCCGCAGCCAGTCCCGTGGCACGGCTCCGGGTGCCGCAGCCAGGCCTGCAGCCGTGCAGGCGGCCGTGGGGCTGCCCGCCGCCCAGCCTCCCCGGGACGCAGTACCCACACCGCGGCCACGTCCCCACCGCCAGAGGAGACGACGGCACGCGGCAGGAGGAGGCCCCAGAGAACATCCAGTAACTGTCTTAGGCGGCTCCACGGCTCTTAAACGGTCTGCGTAGTGCGAGAGCTACAAACCATGCGAGACACAAACTTTCCAGTGTGGCCTCTGCTATTCTAATAAAAGTCTTTAACACAGTCGGTTAGGTCTAAATGCCACTCCGAGGAATTAACATGAAGAAAAGCTTTGTTTGACCTTCCTTTTGGAGCACGTCAGGCTTTCAAGAAAGCAAGCACTTGCCTTCCTTACCTTTTATCCCTGCCGCTGAGATGAAGAGAAGAAATTCTATAGGACCTGGACACAAGCAGCTATTTAGAACAGATAAAGGAAGCTTACTCAGGAAACTATTTTGAAAGCCTTTAGGACAATCCTAGTGATGCACCGAGTGTTTGGCAGATTGGGCTATAAAACAGCATTTGCTTCATTTGTAAGCGTATAGCACACTTCAATGAGTAAATGTCTGGGGTCAGATGTAAGGCATCACTGCAGAGTTGAGCTCTCTTGAAAGCAGCAATGCATACAGCCAAATCTGTAAAAGAGTACAAAATACCAGGTATCCACTGCACGCAGAATGCCTTGGAAAATGTGGCCAAACCTGATGGATGTTGATGATGCTCTGAAAACCTAGCCTGAAGACCTGTAGCTGCAGTTCTGGGTAAGCTGTTAGGTACTGCCCGAGATGAGAGATGGGCACTGTTTGGAACCTGCTGTTGCGCGTTCGCCGCATCCATGGTGGCCAGGAGCAGAACCTGGATGCTGCTGCTGGCGTCTCTTGTCATATACTGCCAGGAAGAACAATAGGACCGTGGATCTTAGGTTCGTGCTGAAGCCAGCTTGGTACTCGGGGCATCCAGCTGGAAGCAACTGTCTTAATTCATACGTGAAAAAAACAATGTTGACCTATGCTTTCAGAAAAAATGTCATACTTCAGTGCTGATGTTTGACCTGTTACCCAAAACAGAGCGAGCTGAGCATGTTCGCCAAAGCCACGTATGTTATAACGCATAGCAGCAGCTGAAGATTTGCCCAATAGCTGGATCACATCACTCAAAAGCCACAGACCCAGAAGCCCCATGGCCCTAGGCAGCAACGAGCCTGTCGTGGCTTATTGGTCACCCCACGACACGACCTGTTTGTTCACAAGGAGACATGAGCGTGCCGGGGTGCCGGCGGCTCCCCGCGCCCCGCAGGGCAGCACATCAGGCACCACCGCGCTGGCGGGGAACACGTGCCACCCGCAGCCTGCCAGCCTTGTCTGTGGGGAGCTGGAGGTGCCTGCACGCTGCCTTGGGAGCAGCCAGGCATGCACCAGGCGCATCCTCTCGCCAGCACGGTGAAGCAGCGACGAGCTTGCACAACAGGCTCTCGGAGCGCCTGCGGGGTCTCCAGGGCCAGCAGGCCCGTGGATAGCACCCCAGAGCACATGGCACCACAACTGTCACCGAAATGGGCTGAGACCTGTAAGGGCTGTGTCCGGCCTGGATCCTAACTTGTCTGAACAGTTTTCACACTAAAAATGTCACGTGTTACATGTACGTGCAGTTCGGCTGTATGTGCATGTATTTATTCTGTCAGGTACGTGTGTGCATACAAACGTGTATATACAAAGGCGTTGTATAACAGTGCCTTTGCTGGACCCGCTCACACCAAGGACGCAGTCCCACTGGTGTCCTACCAACAAGCTACCGGTGTCAGCAGCTAAAGGGCAGCTTCACGCGGGCAGCACCCCCGCGGCGCCGAGGGGGCACGGGTGCCGAAGGAGTGGGCCTCGCGCTGGGCGAGACAGGGCGGCGGGGCCCTGGGCCCGCAGAGCAGCCGTCTGTCTGCCTGTCCGTCTGGCTGCATGTCACAAATGGCACCAGAAGCTGTCCTTCCACTTGCTCTCTGTTTCAGCACGTGAATAGTTACTAGCACAGATCTTCTGAGGATAACTAGCCATTTTGGAAGAGGCTAATATGGATATCATCTCTGGAAGCTGATGTTACGCTTGAAAATGGCTGTTGGCCTTTAAATGCAGAAAGAAACAAGAGAAGGCTTTGAGCGCACATTAATTTAAAATGTAATTTTCATCCTCTGCCTAGGACTCACGTGGGATTTATGCTATTAAATATTAAATACCAAGACCTTTATGCAATGAGGCAGCTTTATTGAATAAAATTATATCAAACAATGAAATCAGAAGCTTTGCAGACATTAACCACGTAATAGGTTTCAGAAAATATTCCAGTTTAAGGACCCAGAGGAAAAACGTCTTTCAGCCAGTGACGTGCTTGGAGAACTCCTCGTCCAGGGGAGAGGCGCTAACTGCCTGCTCAGCACACAGGCTGTGGGCAAGATGGCCCTTTCCTAGTTACACTTAATTATGTTTATCACTCATTATGTAGGCAAAACTATCATCGAAGACAGAGGTTTTTACTTCTCTGATACATCTAAAGCTGAAATAAATGTTTTGTTCTTGTTACTCAGTAAAGAATTCACATAAAATAAGGTGTTTCTGAAATTCAGCTCATTTTCCAATTTGTGTAAAACCCAAGAGCAAATTACAACTTTTTTTTTCTTACATTGTACTCTTGGGAATTGTTCTGAATATTCCGCATAAGAACAGTTATTACCTTGTTGAGACTGGCTGTCGAAGTGACATGGCACTGCTTTCATTCCATGTCTGGATGGGAATACAAGCACTTCTTGAGCGATTACCAAAACTGACTTCTAATTAACATTGGTGCCACTAAATCTCAATTCTCCAAGGCTTTCAAATAAACAAGAACAATAGAGCTCCAAACACAGACAAGACAAATGTGCTATACTACACAAATTTTCACCAATTTCACTTTTGTCTTTGGGTGGGAAGGGGAAATACATTCCGGGGCTGAACAGCTGAACTTCAAGGGATTCTGTTTCCCTTCTTCTTTGTACTAGCCCTGGCTCTCAGCTTCTCAACACCGAAGCATTTCCAAATTCAGACTGAAGATGACTATATAGCAGAACACCACCAGTCTAAAAAAGCAGGAGGGGGGAGCAGATACCCCCACAGGTAATAATCCTTTCCATCCATTTATGATACCACTCTACATTTGATTTTGACATATTCAGGAATAATTTAAAAACAGATGTAAATTATAATTTTGACACATTTTAAATATTTTATATGCTTTTTGAAGGAAGCAATTTTTCTGATGTAATTTCTATTTCAGTAAAAACTTCCAATTTTGACAGATGTCAAAAGCTGCTTTTGAAAGCACTTACTGTAAATAAAATTATTATTATTTTATGTAATTAAGACTGAAAAGTAAGCAACTGAAATTCCTTTCCGCACCACTACCATCGATAGAAAGACATTAACTTTTATAAAAGCCCTTGAAAATCACAAGCATTTTGGCTGCTGCTCCAAAAAAATAATAGTATTGACGTTTCATTTCATGCAAAGCAACATTCAATCGCTCCTGTCAGCCACGTGTCAGTTTGCTGTGCATGAGATGCCAGAACCACTTGGAAGCGCTTAGCACAGCTCCAGGAAACTTCCCCTGGCAGGTGCGATGCAGTGGTCACTATTTCCTGGGCGTGATCACTAGTTTCTGGTGTTGCAAAAGCAGCAGCAGCACTCTGGTGTGCCTTTCTGTCATGCTGCAAGTCCCTTTCCACTGTTGTCTCTGTCCTTCTGGAATTGTCCAGGCTTCTGACTTTCTGCACATCCAGTTGGACAGGTAAGGGGGGACACAACCATCTGTACGAGAAGTTATTATTAACGGCTGTTTTGTGTAACAGTCTCAGAGCAACCATGCACTGAAAATAACCTTTCAGACACTAGGTCTTTCTCTCCAGTCAACTCCAATGATGGAATCAACAAAGATAAGGTTCTTTCTTCAATCTGAATGTTCATTCTTAATATTGCAATAGGCTTTTTCACTTGAGGTTTCCCAAATTTAATGAATATTTAGTAATGTGTTTTTCCCTTAGCTTCTCTTAGGACTTAAAGCAATGTGATATAATGGTTATTATCCTACTTCACAGCCTGACTGATATCCGGATGTAATAACAGTTAATTCAACTCTGCAATTGTGGGCAATCCAGGGACTAGTAATGCCGATGAAAAGAACATCATTGATTTAAATTGACCATATCAGATAATACCCTGATTTCAGGAAATGTGCTTAAATGTAGCCTGGAATACAGTTCAGCTTAAACACAGATTAAGTACCTATGTGATGTGACTTAAAATGGTACTTGTCATTATATCTGGAGTTCACGTGTTTAAATATTTTCCTAAAACAAAATGTTTAAGTTTCCTGTTACAAGAGTGTCATTTACTAGCATGTTTCCAAGGCACGGATAGGCGGTAGGTAAAAGCTCCTTGATATCAGAGCAGAAGAGACTGTTCCTATTGTTGACCAACCCATTTATATTCCAATTTTAACTGAACTGTATTATGCTTCAACATATTTTGTGTAAATGCGTGGTTTGTATGAAAGAACCGAGCATTTCCAGGTCCGCTTCCTGATTATTATCTCGGAATACTGCAAAGAGGGTATGTAAAATAACTATTTCCTTCATGCACTTTTTCCTTATGCCAGCACGTGCGTTCCTTGGGACCCCAGGCATCTATACTCACTCCTTCCCAATGCTTGTACGCAGTGAGCACGTAAGGCCTTCCTACCCTCAAATCCCAGTGCTTTATTCTACATCCACCTGATTAAACCGCAGCCCCAAGAGCCTTGAAGAGACAGGCAGAAATTGCTCTTACCGCTTACAGCCGCGCTGGGATCAGGACCATGCTGAAGACTCATGCCCTCTGCTCCATCGGGAGGACCCGAAGGGTGGTTACTACAGCACAGCTGTTACCGCACTTTGCTTTAGCAAAGGGTAGTTCTTCTTCCCTTCTAGCTTTTGTATTACAACACCCCCTCTAGCCAAATCAAATGTTTGTTATTTTCAGCTTTTGCTACTTCAAATAAATAAGTAAATAAAACCCAGCAGAATAAAAACATCCACGTGCAGAAACAAGGGTATGAAGCAGAACAGGCTTTGGCACCTGAAGCCTGTGAAGGGTGTTTCCCGAATGCAACCTGTGAGGTGAGAGAGAGACTGTACTAAAAGGGAGCAGGATTCCAGAACCCTTTCGTCATCTCAGCACATCTCAGCCCCACCGCTCAGTCCTACCCCCGGGCTGCCCAGCAGCAGAGGTGGAGCTACAGGACACGGAACGGGGCTGTCAGCCCCACAGCATCTGCGCTGCCAGTCTGGGGAGCGCCGCCGGAGCGCTGTGACGCTGGGGACACCAGTGCCACCGCCACCACCTCACCTCGACAGCTTTCTCTGCCGAGACACTGAACGAAGTTGGGGGTGGCGCGGCTCAGCTCAGAGGGGCCACAGAGGCACGCCTTCTGGTCAGGTCAGTCTTTGCTTTTTAAAAAACATGACTTCTGTCTCCACTTCTGAAAGCAGTCTTAAGTTCGCAACACGCTGCACGAAAGAGAAGGAAGAAGAAGCTGTTGCTGAATAACATTTTTTTCTGGCCACCCGGTGTGCCAATTTTCTCAGAAAAATGAGTAATTCTAATGGGCAGTGCAAAACAATAGATTGCACCAAGATAAGTAGTTTGACAGGAAAGGTTTGATTTGAATTCAAAGAGAAAAAAAAGTGGTAGAACCTAAGCGAGATGGCTAACCATGAAGTAGGCTTTGCTGTAAGTGCAGTGAAAAGGCTAATTCATCAGGCTGTAATGAGAATCTCATTGTCATTCGTCTTTTATGTGAACATTTGCAGGCAAGAGCCTGGACATCAGGGGAAAGCCCTGTAATTAATTTATCTCTTTTGTGTAAAAGGTAACAGATCTGAATGATGGGTTCTGTCCCAGCACAGCTGCCTCAGATAAAAATCAAGCAGATTAGTTACAGGTCTGATTTCTACCTTCCTTCAAAGGGAAAAAAAAAATAGCTGCAGAAAAATTGGAAGCATGAAAAATACATACTTCAGAAAAGCAGAGAGAGAAATTTACCTCCAAGAAATCACATCAGTGAGAACTAAAACTCTCTCCAACTCAGGAGGAGGGAGGTTGGGAAGCAGAATTTATTTGCAGGGGGACAGTTTTATTGTCTACCTCAAGGTATCGAGTTAGGATTAAGACTAAATAATGGAGGCAGCGATCAAAGCAATTTACCATGGATAATTTGCCCTCAACTTCAGTCTTTGCATATTCAGAAGACAAAGTCATCTCCCTACAACTGCAAAGCCCTGGCTTACTCTCTGTTGCGATGGCTTTAATCAAGGTCCTTTTATTAAAAAAAAAAGTGCTTGTATTAAGGTGCAGTCAAAGCACTGGAGAACCTGACTTCACACAATTCATACAGCCCCAAGCTTTGGGACATAAACTGACATCTAGCTGCAGGCAGTTAGCGAGGAGTTCCCCCTCTGCAAGGAGAGGCTCCGCTGCTGAAGCTACGACTTCCCGCGCTTCTTGGGATTCTGGGAGGCGTGGACGGCTGGTTTCATCCATGGTAGCAGATGTAGTTGAGGATTTCGAAACACCAGCGCATTTCTAGCTTCAACTGTCCCCTTGCACTTGCCAGAAAAGCTGCAGAACGGCCCTGAGCCTCTGCTGCCAGCAGCAGCCCCCAGTGCGGAGGCTCGGCGTGGAGAATGGTGCACCCAGAGTGCCCTGCAGTGACCACCCCTCCCTGAGGAGCCGTGGGGCACAGAAAGCTGGGAGGCACGGGACGGCCAGACACCCTGGCCTTTCTCGTGGCTCCTGGGGTTTAACACGATCCTCAGATGAGTCTTTCTACGAGCGCGATCTGCCAGCAGACTGCAGCGCATCGCTCCACCAGAGGAGCGGGCCTGCGCACCCGCAGAGCCCCGCACCTCCCGCGTGCCCGCTGCCGGGGCCTCTGCAGGCTGCGAGCTTCCTGCGCTGCAGCTTGAGGCGGCTCCGGTACCGCAGGGCGAGCTCCCCAGCTCACTTCATCATCATTTATCACTGCGGGACAAACACAGCGATCAGAGGATTAACAACAGTGACATTAAGCTCAGCGAGTTAAACTCTCACCCAGCAGGACGGTGAGCTTTCCGGTTCAGATAACAACAGGCTCTTCTGCGACCGAGGACGCGATACGTTCAGTGCTGCTGCTGAGGCGGGGTGGTGGCTCCTTCGGCACTGCTTCGGCAGCGGTGTCAGCACCCCGCCACCCGTTTCATCACCACCTATTTTAGCTGAGATGCTCCTCTTCTGACAGGAAGAATGATCTGTCCCCCTGCCTAAACAACCACGTTTAATAGACAGTCCCTTTAAACCCCCCCCAAGTGCCATGAGATAATCCCTTCCTCAGCTATCTAGTAGGATGCGCGTGCTACAGTAGCCCTGCTCTGCATTCCAGCCCTGAGTAACTAAAGTTTGCCTCGAGGGTATCATTTCTCTGCAGCTGAAGTCAACAGCGAAATATTCATTGACTTCAGTGCTCCCAGACTATGCCTTGAAAAGAAACCATCCAAATGAAGTGAAACAAAGAAATAAAAGGACACTGCCCAGAGTAAGTGGATTTAGACCCCCTGCCTCCTGCTGCAATTTCAATTCCAGAATTTTAAGATGTTAAAAAGAAATTTAAAAAAATATATATTTCTGCAAACTGTCCTCACTTCTGTGGACCAGATGTTACAAACAGGATTAGGATTTGCAGTTAAGTACTGGCACTCCACTGAGATCAGGTGCCACCCCAACTAACCACCTTAGGGTGGGAGGGGGCTTGGAGCATCTACTCATAACCTCACCTCTGCTGTGCTAAAATATACATTGCATCTTTAAGGAAAGAATATAAATTAGATCTAGAAAATATGAGCTCCTGTTGTTGAGCTCACATCTCAACCTGGAGACATCAAATCAGATCAGAACAGGGGAACAGCTTGGGAGCCAGTGAGGTAATGAAGCAAAGCCTGTCAGTGGTTGCTCAAAGGGAGAACATCCTCAACAACCTGGGAACGGATATGAAATGGGGCAAGCCCCCTGAATTCACACTTGATAGCTGATTTCCACATGCTGTGGGACCTCGTTTCTGACCTAGGAGACAACACTGAGCACCCCAGCTAATGCCCATGCTGTGCCTGTATGGTATGAACAGGCTTAAAAGCACTAGGGAAAAAAGTCATGTGAGATCTGTTGATGATCAGCACAAAACAGTCCTGAAATTGACAGCCGCCCATAAAGTTAATCAACAACATGATGGTATGCGAGAGAGAAGAGTTCAACGTGATTTTATTTGTTTTAGCAGCAATAAATCTGAGTGAAAATTGCAGAGAACCTGCTGATCTCTGCATTCAAGCTGGGTCAGGGTTCCCAAGAAATGACTAAATGATGATCATTTAAAAGTAATTCTGCAGGAGCATCAGAGGACTCAGAGGAATGGTGGAGAATTGCCTGAACTGCCCAAATGCAGGCCACAGAGATGATTCATGCCCTTCAGCAGCTTCTCATCCAGAGACGTACTTGTTCTGGGTCCAGCTGAACATGTGCATTTAACAGCGAGCACATGAAGATTGCCCTGTTGTCAGAAGGCTTCCCACTTCGCAGCACCAAACCCCAGGTGGATAAACGAGCAAGTGAGTATATATAAAGACAAGGGAGCAGGACAGTCGGGTCTGCATAAATTAGTAGTCAGAGCAGATAATGTATCAATACGTAAAGAGAAGAAAGAGCAGACCGGGTCGCTGTTTGCGGCCAACGCATTAGGTGAGCTTATTAGAGAGACAAGAAGGAAATTACAGTCAGTGGAAAATGAGGTAGCTGATGTCTGGAAATGGAGAAACATCCTGTTGACCACGACAGACTCACCAGGCTTCTCCTGCTCTGCACAGGGATCACATGAGGCCAGAAGGTAGAACTGAATTTTAGAAAGAGGAAAGCACAGCAAGACAGAAACAGAAGAGGCACAGAAACACTGACAAGCCCCCCCCACAAAAAAACAAAAAAAAAAAAACAAAAACAAAAAACTAAAGCAACTTGAGTATGTTCCTAGCTTCCAAGAGATGGGGATCTTATTTTTTCTCCTTCACATCATCATGCAACTCTTCAGATTAAAAAAAACACAAACAGAACTCTAGCAAATACACTGATACAATCCACAAAGCTGCAGTTCTCTAGTGAATTTATATTTTCTTTTCCATTTGCTGCTGTGTTTGGAAGTCAGCCTGCAAAGATGTTCTTGCCAGCTGGGAAATCCCAGAGGACATGTTCCTTCCTCTGCTTTGCTGGCAACCATGAGAAAAATTATAATGAATGACCTCTTTTCTTTTTCCCTTCTGCACCAGCTGGCTCCAATACCCTTTCCCAACCTCTGCCTGCATCCTCTGCTAAAACAGAATCTTATTTCCTAGATAAACAGACTTCTTTGGGTTTCTCGAGATAATGCTTAATTAGAAAAAAAAGTATAAAGGAAATATTTTGCATGGCCTTTCCTCTTTTAAATGCACTTAGTCCTTTGTTTCAAAAGCTATTGAAATAAACCATTTTCCTCTCTTCTGTTAATCCCATCTCTCTGCACATCCTTCTAAACTGGCCACACTGAATTCCATTAGATAACCTTCAAACGGGGGAAGTGCGGCTCTGTGGGATTTCTCTGATGAAAAATTTTTTACCAGAATAAAAACACTGAATCAATCTTCTGAAAAACATACAGGGAAAAACAAAAAAAAAACCACACACACAAAAAAAAAAACCACACCAGACTTTTAACTGTTTTTTCTTGATTCTCTATGCCAACTGAATTTTGACAGAGTTGAATTCAGCTTTTTCTGGACAGTGACCCACTTCTTTCACCTTGGCCCTCCAGGAGGAGACATCCCCTGGGGAGCGCTCACCTCCGCAGCCCCCAGGGCACGACGCCACAGCACAGGCAGCGCCCCTGCCCGCTCCCCCCGGGGCTCGGAGCAGAGCCTGCAGCACAGCAGAAGGGAGCTGGGAGTTAAACGCCTCTGAAGGGAAAGCTGCCTGGACTGAGAAACGTTTGACCTTTCCAGATTCAGATTCTTACTGGCTCACATCTCAAGCAGAAAAACCTTACAGACATACAGATGCAGAAGAATGAACTTCATGGGTTGTATTTATTTTTCTTAACAATGATTACCTTTACAATGCCAAGTGGTAGGACATCTAAATAGCCACAAAGCCAAGAACGAAGCTTTGCTGTAAACCTTGGCTGCAAGTCCTCCACGCCAGCACTGACCATGGCTGGCACGCAGCAAGGAGAGAATGTGGCTCATGCTTCTGTAGAGAGACATGGCTAAAAGACAAGAAAAACTTCAGAAGGAAGAACTCAGCCTTCAGAACAGCCAAGAGGATGATGGTTCTGCAAAAAACGGTACTGGATGGAAGATCTCCCCCCTTTCCTTCTTCATGAGTCCCCCCCCCCCTTTTCAGGTGTTTTGGTTCAAGTCCAGTTTGCTCTCTCAGGAGGACAGGTTACTTAGCCACTGAAATTAAACTTTGATTGTTGTATTAATATTGATGCTATCATTGTGTGAATCATGATTCTAGTAGAAGGAATAATTTCACTTTCTTTAAAATATTGATTTTGGAAAGATACCAAAGCGTAGGCATATGGGGCTCAATTCCTGCTGTCAGAGCAGCTCAGGAGAGCATCACTGGATATGCCAGGGCACAATGGAGATCAGAAAGAGCAGAGGGAAATTCTAGGCTAGTGTTTCAGTACACCCACCCTCAGCTGAGTGCACAAATTCAGAATGGCACAAAAACGTTATTACATTTGAATGAGTTGATGCTCTCCTCCTGTGCACAGGAGTATTTGATGACAGAGCCCTATCAAGTTGTCACTTGCACTTATTGCTGTAACCCACTGGATAAATCAGCTCACCTTTCAACTTTCTGAATGTTGAAAGCATTTAGGAAATTAAGGCCCGATTTTCTTTTTTTACCTCTTTTTCCTCCTTTGCTAAAGCCTGTCACATTTCAGTTAAAATGTTTCAAATTTTCTTCTCCACTTTCACAACCCTTTCCTGAACTAGTTCGTTTAAGAAAGAAAGAAAAGAAAGAAGTCAAACACTTTTTGCATCAGCATTTCATTGTCACTAAACGCGTTTCTCTTGGAGCCCTCTTGGTTTCACTGAGACTAACTGAGGAGACACAAGCTCCCAGCACAAGGAAAATATGATTTTGCTGTTTTGCAAAACTTCAGCCTAGGCCAACGGGCTTACGCTGCCAGCCGTGCAGGAAAGGTTTTTAGTTAAGTCTTTGCTGGAATGATGCATCTCCGCCTCCCTGTATCTGCGCCCATGGACAGAAGCTGTTGATGGGCACTAAACAAGCAGAAATTACCCACGTCTCCCACGTTCACAGTTGGCAGTAGCAACTTTTTGTTTATCTAGTTTTAAATGACACAATGGAATACACAATTTTTCTCTTGGCAGAAGAGTTCTGCGCATCCGCATCTGAGACCTGTCCCCTGATGCTTACTCCTCACAGGAGCGCAGCTGTCTGGAGGAGCTCACTTCATCTGGAGGTCAGCTCCCTTACACTGCACACACAGCCATGGGAGACTTCCAAGGCTATGAACATGGGTGTCACAAACCCTGTCAGAAATCGTCAAGAATAAGGTCAGAAATGGGAAGTAGTCATGAACGTAGAGCTCTCTTCAAACAAAGACTGACTCGGAATACTTGCCACATAAAATGCAAGAAATAGGTTATATAAGTAACATTCTGTGAAAATTTCTCTAATGGTTGTGCTTTGACACATCTTTAAGATCATAAACTTCATTCTTTTTAATGTTTTTGGTAAGACTTGTAATGAAAAAAGACAATTCTGAAGTTCTGACATTAATAAGTCTATTGTAAAAAGGTCACCTTCCCCTAAGAATGTTTTATTATCAGCGGAGCAGAATAGCTCTGAATATGTAATGACTTTTATCTGATGATTGCCCTGTATTCTTTTCTAAAGAAAGAAGACTTTAGATGTTGATAATTTACATATAAGCACTGAAGTGCTTGGCAGCAGAAAAACAAACTGGTTCAGAGAAATTAATTATAGAGCAGCTATAGAAGATGCATGAAAATTAACTTCTGATCTTCATGTGTCTCTAAGAGATACTAAAAATCACCACAGGACTGACTGACCTCCAGGACTCAGTTGAAGTAGGAAATGTGCAGTAGAGATTCAGTTTCTGTATAAATAATTGCAAAACCTGTGTCTCATTTGCACGCTGTTTTTCCACGTCGGTGTAGAAACTCCACCGTTCATATTGAGCAGTATATAAAGGATCAGGAGGTGCACAGAGAAAATATAATTTTAATGACACCAAGAACTCAGGCTAACAACTAAGACCAAAAACTATACATAAAACCAGAACAAACTGAAGGCCGCTGTCCCACTGACCTTACAGACTGGGAGCGACAACTGGGAACCACACGGACAGGAGCAAAGCAGGGACGCAGAGGGCACGTGAAGCCATCGGGCCGTCTGTGAGCGCGGCGCTGAAGGGTTTACACGTCGGGGAGAGAACCGATCCTGCCTGCGAGCTGAAGCGACTCTGCAGTTCAGAAGCGCTCCTCCTGTCTCTGTCATGGCAGAGTGGCAGCTCCCCTGAAAACGATGCACGTTTTGCCACTCATTTCAAATTAGGTTTCCCCAGGAGAACTGTGTGTTCCTGAACAGCTATGCCAAAGCTTGTTTGTTGTTTTGAGTCATTAAATTACATTGCACCTAATTACTCCCAATCTACCACCAATGAAGATCTTTTCCAACAAATGCTGCCTCTGTTTAGAAACCGTTTTTATATACTAATGGTTTTTATCTCAAGAAAGCTTTTCAAAGACCGTTTAAACAACATCATGCTCCATTTGGCAGGGACACACATGGTGTAAGTATATTTTTAATTCATTTTTTCAAGAAAAAATGTTTTTGTAAGAGTGCTATCTAGGACAATAGCACAAAAGCTTCACCTTGTGCAAAAGCCATTTATCTGGGGGCCATTTAAATGAATTTAATCAGTGAGACTTTGCCGTGTCAATCCATCAGTATTTCAAAGCAAACTGTATAGATAGATTAACAAAGGCTGCTACCTGTTGCAAACCAGTAGCACCTGACTCCACCCTAAAAGCCACTTCCCTATTCTACAGGTGGGGAGGAATACAGGTACGGGTGAACTGGGGGGTTGTTCCATTTCATCTTAGCACTTGGAAGCGACCAGGCTACCATTAGTGGCACCAGCTTAAGAAATTATGCCCTGTACGTTTCTGTTAATCCCAGGCACATGCATTTCCAAGCAGGTTCAAAGACTGAGAGCCAAGCGATGCAATTTGCTGCCCAGAGAGGTTATGGCATCTCCAAAAATCAGGGTCTTCAGGAAAGTGAACGCAAACATGCAGAAACAACTCAGTTTAACCAGCCCTGCGTAGGGAGAAGGGTGCGCGTTAGACAACCGATATTTCTCAGCAGTATGCCATCTTCCATCAAGATGTCCAGTTCTTTTTACATGCCAAGGTATCAGAGAACGAACAGGAATAGTTTTGAGGCATAAGTGAGAGTCTGAGAAAGGGGGATGGAAAAGAAACAGAAAACCCTAAGGGCAGGACTGGCAGATCACCTCCTTTATCAAAAAGTCGGTAGGATTTAAACTGCGAGGAGAAGCAAGGCTGAACTAGGAGAAGCGAAGACAAAGGCGATTCAGCCTGCAGTAAGAGCATGAGAATATGCAACTCTCCTGCAGATCTTTATGAATCAGATTAGCTGAAGTCAGATTCTTAAGGTGCTTCCAAGCATGCCCTATGCCATTTGCACCAATTACAGGGCTGTCGTCCAGTCTGCCTTCCAGTTCGGAGCTTAATGTGAAACAGGAGGAGCCTTAACATCTTTGTATGAGGAAATGAGTATTTAACCTAATTTTTCCAAATCCTAATTGCATCCTTATTTTTCCTAATACTGAGCTAATAAATGGAGCATTTCAGATTTTACTGTGGAACTTCAGCACACCATTAAAAAAAACAACCTCACCACCACAACAGATTAAGCAACCATTAGATATACTGCTCATTCTCAGCCAATGCAACTCAAAAGCCGCGTTTCACAGATGGGTTTAGCAATTGATGTTCTGCGTGGGCAGGAGCAGCAGGGTGGGCTGATTAAAACAGAGTAACAACATCATTTGGGGCTGCTTTTTCCATTTCATTGTAAGTTTGAGACAGTTTGTGCTTTCTCCTTTGTCACCAGTGCATCTTTTCAGATGGAAAAAAATCCTGCTACAGTGACTGTCCCCAGAACCCAGTTAACTCATGAATGAAGCAATGACATTTAAGGCCATGGGCACTGGGGTGTTTGTGTTTAATGGAGACATGAGGGAGCTCAGTTTAAGAATGAACCACTGACAGATTTAAACATTTTTATGGTTTCTATGAAACTTGCTTCATTTTTCATCCTGCCATGGATGAAACACTTTCTTAATGCCTTTTACATCAAAGAAATCATTTCTTTACGTGGTATCATCCCATCTGCTTTCCATTCCCAATCTTTGTTCCCTTAGAAGGCTGAGCATCAGTTGGTATTCAGTGAAGAAACTGTCATTACTTTTATTAATTATATCACATTGCTCAACACCCAAGATAAGGGGATTACCGTCCTCAGTACCAAACACAAGTAGATACAGTTCTCATCAGAAGAGAGACCGAGAGGAGTAGATAAACAAGACCAGGGGCTTTGCCAGTAAAAGATGCCTTTTTAATCAGCACTTCTATGCTCTGAACTCTGCTTAGAGCCCTGACAATAAAATAATGCATTGCTACCAGCAGAAGCAATGCGTCTCCCCAGGCACCACTCCTATCCTGGCATTGCCATGCTGCATGTACATGTGCAAGTATTCACTCACACCCATTTCTCCCTGCAACATCAGCGTACACAGCCATTGCTTTCCTGTCTCAAAATCTCCATCGAGTTTCAAAAATTCACAGATACGCACTTGCAAAGCTAATTGGTATGTTGTTGTCTGAATTTAGTCAAACCCCAGTAAGAACAGATAAAAGGTCACGCTCAGAGGCTGCTAAGGAGATACAGAAACCTGAATATGTCTGAGAAGAGATTGTCAAGCAGGCAGGTAGGACCCGCAGCACGTCTGGAGGAGCTAGAGGTGTCTTTGAGCCCCGATGCTGCTGCTGCACTGCCCAGAACACCCAAGGCAAATGCAGGTGTTCGCCCGCCACGTTCAGCGGGGGCCCTGGCTCTGGCAGCAAACACCGACTGCCACACGTACACACAGGAGGGAAGGCCCTTTTATTATGGTGACTTAGAGGAGCGCAGCAAGGGTGTAAGGCTTAAGCAGCTTTTCTAAAGCATGCAGCAGAGCTCAGAGTGGAACACGAGCACCTCAAATTCAAGTATTTGTTCATGTGTTGGAAAGTCTTTTTTTTTTTTTTAATGGTACCAGCCTGCAACAGCACAAATTTCCAGCTCTTCAGCATTTAAAAAATAAATAAATCAGTACATCTTTTAATATCTGTTGACCTCTAGAACAAAATCCCTCTAACCAATGATTTTGCACTGCAACAGTAGAAGGCTCCTGCTCAGCTTACTGAGGCTGTAATCTTCAGAATACAGCTAGCATAGCAAAAGCAACAAGACTTGGATGATAATTTGTTCTGTAAGTACCGTGATATCAGAGCTTCTCCCTGCAAATCTGCAAACTCCAGCAGCTGCAGTGGAGTGTGAGAAACCCCAGAATGCATCAGAGCAAATAAAAATTGAGTAATACTGTCCTTCTGACATTGCAGCTAGTCACATTTCAATTCCCACTATGTATTTCTAAAGATCCAGTAAAAAAAAAAAAAGCCTATTCAATGAAATTTGATTTACCTCTACTCATTCAGTTCCCATATATCAAAGGCAGTACAATCTATGTAACTGACAACTGGTCTGGGACCTTCTCTACAGCTTTGGGAAAGAAACAAGACAGAGATACCTACACCCTCACTTCACCTGGAGCTAGAAGTTTGCAAATCACAAGCACTGAATTTGGGAAGGATGGCTAACAGCGATACAGCCTTTAGACTGAGAAAACTGTACACGGAGAGAAAACTTGGGGGTGCTGCTGCTTCCTTTTGTCTCTCTTTTTTTTGGTGATGGTGTTTTTTTGTTGTTGATTTTATTTATTTAAAGAGGAATAGACCTGGAAAAGGACATACCTGTACAGCCCAATTCCCAATTGCACATTTCACTTTTGAGCCCAGACATGAACAGGCTGCAGCAGAGTGAATTGTTACAATAACATTGAAAATTCAAGAGAACTCATTATCCTAAATTTAATTGTTCCTTCCAAAAATTCCATCAGACTCATTATGTTGGTTCCTTTTTTGACAAGGTTTGAGCTCCTCCAGAGAGCAGCTGTACAATAGCAATAACAATGATAAAATTGCTGTCTAAAGCTCCACTGGACATCAGAAATAAGTAGACTAAATTCACACTTACAGCTACTTTTTAAAGAAAATTATCATTGTACCATAACGGTAGAGCTTATGATACATCCTTACGGAGTTAACTAAACACAAGCTTACTGTAAATGGAATGCTAGCCTTGCAAACACAGGCCTCTGAAGGGTCTGAATCACAGTGTTGATGAGAAAACTGACTACGAAGCTAAACAAAACTCGTTATTTTGATAGAGACAAACTATCTGAAAAAGAGCTACAAGAAAAAATGAAGTATTCACAAATTCACACTGAAGGGAAGAAATATATTTAGCTAAAAACATCAAGATGGGATTATTTTTTGATTGTCATACAGCATAGCAAGTGCACAGAAGCTCTCTCTCATAACCATGGCCCACAATTTTTTCAGCACACGCAGCATTCCAAATACTGAATGCTGTTAAATAAGAATTTATGTAGTGTCTAGGACTTGGCTGACTGCTCTCTCACCGTGAACTTCTTCCATGGGAAGAGAGGGGCTGGAACCACTATAATTACCTTTGTGTCCTGGCATTTCTCAGTCCTGGAAGGCAGAAAACCACAGAAGCTGATGCGCACTGGGCAGACTATTCCCATGATGGACCTCGTGTGCTCTGTTAGACAACAGATGGTTTAGCAAAGAAAATGAAAATCTTCAGGATACTCCACTTTTCTTACCAGAGGCCATGTTTAGATAGTATTCTGATCACCATGAAAAACATGGTCACCTTCCTGTGCAATCTCAGTTCATCCACCTCAAACACTGATCCACTGAAATTGTAGTCAGAGGCTGCTTTAGGAAGTATATGGGTTATACAGTACTGTTTTATGCTCCATTTACCTGCCTGCCACTGTGTGACACAAACAAATGAACCACGAGGACTCTTTCATCTGGCAATGGCAGGCGGGAGGGAAATATATATATTATCATATACACAAATACACACTGGATAGAGCATATATGTGTGTGCATATATACACATGACACACACCTATCTGACCTGCACAGAAATTTTAGGGGCACGTAGGACAAACAAGAAAGGAAATCCTAATCTACTGCTTTTCCTTTCTCATGCTGATCAAATAGTCATAACTGAGTATACAAGAACAGTATTTTGTTTGTATTAAAAGTTTAATAGGCTGGGGTGTCGGCAAAGTCCCAAGTTTTCTTCAGGAACATAAAAACCTGAAATTTTATCCCAAAGTGTTACCGTCTCTAGATTTGGAAACCGTCGGTTTCCTGTCCATCACACTGCTCCTGCCCAGTGGTGCAACGTGCCAGCCACGCACGCTCAGCCTACACCACCCCATGCAACCATCAAGGTCCAGAACGCAGTCCTGCAACACCAACAGACAGACCACAGAGAGCCGATCGCAGGTTCTCTGGAGGACAGACCTTTTATGCACAGAGTCTTTTCAAGCCACTGCAGGTTTCAGATAAGAGATGAGGAATTTATTCACGCTTCTTGCAAGTCATATTTGACTGGTATTCTTGTATTTCTCAGAGGATTGTACTGTCAGGTGATGCACAAATGTTATGCATTTAAACAGTCTGTTTTGCAATATTGTATCCATTTAAGTTGGCTTTATTACACTTCAGTGTGTTGCATATACTCAGCTTGACTTTCTTCTCACAGAATTTCATAGATATAGAACCCAGTTATTGCATATCTTAATTCTATTGCCTGAACGCTAGGCGGGAACAGCCATCTTAGCAAGACTCCTCCAATACAGAGAAATGCTCCTGATACAGAGATTCCTCTGGTACAGAGAAATATTATCTTTCCTTCACAAAAGCACAGAACGCAAAGAGTTGGACTCAATGATCCTCGCGGGTCCCTTCCAACTCTGGATATTCCGCAATTCTGTGATCTGCAAAAACTAGGCATAGGTTTCATCTGAATCTCAGGCCTAACATGTGAGGGCACAATTCCCGCTGCACAGCTGACTTCTCGGTCAGGTCTAGCTCATCAGCACCCCCAGCTTCACCAGTCAAGGCCCTTGCTGCCCCTGTGCGCACGCGGGTCTGCCTGTGCTTTTCCAGCACATCGCTGCACCTCAGACCCATGCAGCCCTCCTTGCCTGCGTCCCACGGATGGGACTAGCGCTAACCCCGTGAGATGGGTGCCCAAAGCTCTGCCCGCGCACTGCGGAAGGGTTCAGAGGCTCCAGGGGCCGGGGACAGCAGTGCTCACCGTCACGCTTCAGGTCCCTGGGTACAAGGGCACCTGTCGATACCCAGAGGCCCACACATCTCCACTGCTGCTTTAGCCGTAGCCAGAACCCAGCCTGCTGTCTCTTTTACACTACATTTTGCTTTTCTGACTTTTGAGTAGACAACCAACAACACCAAAAAAAAGGCACTGCACAAAACAAAGCGTCATACCCCCCCCCCCCCCCCCAATAATTCTACCGCTTGCTACCGGCTTTCATTTTATCAAGCAATGATAATCCTGGATAACAAAAAAAATGGGAGGGGAGGGGTTCCAGGGAGCAGAGCCGTGCTTTGCATTGGAAGGGTGAGAGGACGATAAAGCGTTGGTTCCCCCCCACACCCTGCAGTTAGGGCAGGGCAGGTTCAGCAGCCAGCACCTCGGGGGTACCCACAGACATCAGCAGCATCACAGACAGGCAGGCACTGGGGTTTCCCACGGCAAGGCCGCCTAATGGTTTGGAAGCACCCATTTCTAGAAACGCCTGGTCGCTCCTCTCCTCTGCACTGCACGGCTCCCCTGCTAGGAGCGGAGGCAGCCGCTGACACGGCACAGCTGCGCAGGGCACCGCAGGCGGACCGCGGGGGCTGGGGGTCTCCAGCCTGGGCCCAGTGCCTCGCCCCCCGGCCCAAGCAGCCCCGGGCAGCACCACAGCCGCAGGCCCCGGTGCGCGGTGCTGCGGTGCCGCGCGGCTCAGCGTGGGTGAGGCGAAGCTGCCAGTTACCTCAGAGCAGCCCTCGCTGCCTGCTCTCACGTTAACATATGGCCCCCGTGACCCAGCGAGGCCTAATCAAAACCAGTATCACCAAATTCCCAGCTCCCCTGGCCTGCTGGAAGCATAAGAAAACCAGGAGAAGATTCGCTGCCACAGATGCCGAGGAAAGGCAGGACACTGACGAGGTCAGTGTTCCCTAAGGGACTTGAAACAGCAGCAGAGCTTAGGACAGAAAACCAACTGCACGTGAGTTACGCGGAACGAATTAGAACCCTCGGGACTCACACGCCTGCCTTAAACCACGGCGGATTTTCTCGGTTAACGCTTCTCTGGTCGCGGGGACCCCCCGCTGCAGGCCCACGCGGAGGCAGGCCCCCCGAGCACAGCGCGCGGCCCCGGCGCGGCCCCGCGGCGGCCGCCCCCCACCTGCCCGCCCCTCACCTGCCCGCCCGGGAGCCCCGCGGCCCCGCCGCCGGCGCGAAGCCTCCAGGAGCCCCCGGAGCGGGCGCGAGGCCCCCCGAAGGCAGAGGGGCGGCGGCGGCTCCAGGGCGCCCAGCAGCCAGCCGCACCTGCGGGGCTGGGCACGCCGGATCCGCCGCCAACCCTTCCATCCTTTCTAATCCCACACGGTTACTACAGAAATATCGCCATACGCGGAGGCCCGCGGTTAGGAAAACACCTTAAAAAGTACCTCAAGGCAACGCCTCTCCTCAGCAAAGGAACCCCCTGCGTGCTGGGACTGGCGAGACTTAACGCATCGCAGTTTTCTTGAGGACAAGTAACATAAGCACAGGCTAACTTTCAGGGTGTGTGTTAAACAGAGCTATATGCAGGTGAATACCATCAACCGAATTTGTAATTAATTCCAGCAACTCAGCAGCTGTAGGAGTGAAATCACTGGAGCTTCGCTGGTTTATGAGACATATAGGCGTGTGGCCATTTATCTACCAAATCATGCCACAGGTTTGTTATGCAGTGTAATGACTACGTAGAGATGCTGTTCGCAAGCTGCAAAGAACCAGAACGACATTTTAACTGAAATTCCACTTCAGCACCCAGGAGTTAAGTGGGACATAATATATAAAATCTGTACTAATTTCTCCTAAACTTTTCAGTATTTCCACTCAGAGTCAGTAAAACTGCCTTTCAGTGCCCTGATAGGTCATGGTGAAAGAGCATAGAAACTTGAGCTGCATCTGGGCCATGCAGCGCACTCGGTACTTCGAAGCGTGCTGGGTATGTCCCAGCATGCACCACTAAATAAACCAAAGCCAAAGCGAAAAGTTACTTTGAATTATTATTAACAAGCACTGCACTATTTTAATTGGCCCCCTGATGAATTCTGGCCTAAGAGTGGGGACACTAAATTGCCTCACTGTGTGAAATTTCTGTTTGACTTCAACGGTAAAAAAAGCCTCCAAAAGATACAAACAGCACCAACGTGCATAATATTCTCTCAGACCGCATGGGGAGAGCTGATAGTACACCAGGTCTGTTGAGAGCTCTTCAGACGTCCTGTCAACTACACCGACACAGAACTCGGGAAGCCCTCAGAGCTCACACAGTGAAACAAAGTCGTTCATCATCTTGTGTTTGAAAGGAAGATCTTGAAGAGCAAGGTGTAATTAATTCAAGTGTTCCTGAGAGCTCCAGTTTAGATGAAAATGTTCAGCTTTGAATTTCACCCTCTGCCCCCCCACCCAAAAAAAAACCAAACAAAAAAAAACAATGCTATTTAAATTCTGTGTCACCAAACCAGCAATGCTTGTTTTCTAGCCAGGGTAAGTGAAAAGGGATTTATGCACTCCTGTGGTGGTTCCCCTTCCTCCTCAGGTGTCCCGATGCATCCGGAGCAGAGGCCAAGGTCTGGGAAAACCCAGGCTGATCTGTGCTCTGCATGGAAACCACACGCCTCAGCTGAGCTGCTCCTGCAAGTAGGGCAAAAGGCTTGTTTGCCAGGGCCACCCTCACGTGCTCGGTGTCAGGGAGGAGAAGGGAAAGGGCACCTTCAAGGACAGAGGGGATGAATCCAGGGCATGCAACCAGGCCATTAGTTTGGAAAAAAAACATCTGAAGTTTTCTGCAATCTACAGACTGAAAAAAAAAATAATTAAATAAGTAAAAAGGCAACAGAACAATCAAAATGATTAGGGGCAAAAATCTGTAAATGCAGTGATGCTGGGAGTCTGCTGTAGTCAGGAAGCGTTGTACTGGAAGGTACAGACAGAGACAGAGCCACAACACTATTAAAGAAAAAAATGCTATTGGAAATTGTGTAATCCTAGAGATTTTAACTTCCCCCATCTAAACTGGTGAAAATGCTACCAGTATTGGTACAGTCAAATCTCCCTGGATGCAATGGATAGCTGGAACTGAATCAGGATGAAGAGATGTTATTGGTTTTTTTTGAGTCAATCTTTGTGCATGCTATTTTGATGTGGACAAAATTGAATTTCATTCATTCAGTTTCCTATTTAGGTTAGGAAACAGAAGAAAAAAATGTTGCAATTGATGCCAAATATTTTTATTCCAACTTTGACCTGCAGCATAGGCTAATTCATATTTTTGAGACTGAATGGAAGCTTTACATTAAATATAAGCCATTTACACTCCAGTAATGGGTTGTTTGGCAGCTGTCTGATATACGTGGCCTCATTCAGGCAACTCTGTGGCATTGGCATGACATTTATTTTAACCAGGTCTGTTTCTCCAGCAGAACCTGGCATTTGAGGGTGTTCCCTGGTGCTGCAGCAAGCCCAGGAACTAAGCAAACCCAGTATGCTTATATGGAATAGTTTATACTGTAGCGTGTCTTCCATGTGGATTGCTGTAATAGTCCCTGCCTTGCTGTTACTAGTTTGAGCGAGTTACATTAAGCTACTGCAGTTACACCCTGCTCAAGCTAAAATTGCTCACAGAACTGCTCAGAGTTCTCATGGTCAGAGAGTAACAAGTACAGGATAGCCTTGGCATGAATCTTGTGTAGAGCTGTCCCAGTTTAACTGCATTTACAGCACCTGCCTTTGTGACGGCTCTGGTGTTCTGCACTCCATACTTTGCTCAACCAAAAAGCTACACTTCAGAATAAACTATTAATGAAGAAGAATTAAATTTGTCTAGAACAAAGTTCATGGGCATCATGTAAACAGATAAATCCCAGCAGAACCTTAGCTAATTGCTTTTATGGTGTAAAAACTGTAAGAAAAGAAATGTTGATGAATTATTTAGTTTCCTACTGTGGTCTGCATAGTTGAAAATCCATGCTCTAATCAGCTGTGACTGAATTGCAGCAGGACTAACTTAAATTTAAGCTTATGAGTTTAAGACATCAGTGGAAGTGAATATTATCAAAATGTATGATATCAGGATAATGACATAGTCCGTCAAAGGTGCTTATTTATACTAAACCCCACCATCTACTGATGCCGTTTGTGTCAATGCCATGGATGATGAAACAGTCTGCATAGCAATGCAGCAATAACTCAACCTATGCTATGACAATCCATATCTGTACGGCAGCTCCTCATTAAGTTACAATATTATTAGCATCAATGACAATTTTGATGTCTGTAAGACTATGGGGTGTTTTTAATGTTATATGAGCCCCAGTTCTGCACACTAGTTCTACATCTTCCTCACATTTGATCTTCTGGAGCTGCATTCATTGAGTTGTAGAAATATTTGAGAACAGACACAGTACATGTGCCTCTCTTACAACAGGAAAATATCCATGGTGAAATCAAATACTCTGAGATGCAGTATTTCCTATTGCTCTGATATGTTCTTCCCAACCTTGCTGATGGAGATGCCAGCTGACAATTCTGCGTAGTCCAGGTGGAAGGTGACCCTGGTCATATGCACAGGTAGAGTGACTTTTCTTATGCAGGTGCATTAAAATTTTCCTCTCTTACACCTTTTGTAATGCTGGTACAGTTAGTGCAGGGTTATATTTTCTGTGCAATTTCATAACTGTGAGACAGAACTCCTGTTCCTCTGATCAGTGCTAAGGGGAGCTAATCTACCAGGTAAATCTGGTCCAGCTCTGAAATTCACAATTAATTGTAAAATGTAGAATATTTAGCAGAGGCACGGGGAGAACAGCATCCATACTTTAAAGTCAACCACGTGCCTAAATAGCACTGCTAACTGCCACACAGCAGGCAATCTCAACTGGCCTTATCAGTCAAAAAAGCAGCAGTGATCAAGTATGAGAGCTCAAGACTAAAACACTCCAGTTTTCATGCGAGTAGTTTTTGGAAACGGTATTACTTTAGCTTCTACATAGACCATTTCTTTGGCAGAGTGAAAGCATCGTGCAGGAAAGCACCAGACCACTGCAAGAAGTCTGCACAAAGAACAGGGATAGGTGGCTATCATGAACCAGAATAGACCCACTCCAGGCAGTGAATGGAGAGATGCTTGTTGGCCGCAGCAAGGGAACTGGCTCCATAATTGTAATGAAAACTGACCCTCATTTGGTTAATTTAAAATTGCACTGGCTTGTTTAGTAGCTGTTGCCCTCTCTCCCTGACAACTGGGTCAAAACTTGTGCTGCAGCTACATAAAGGAATATAACCACAAGTCATGTAAATATCTTTAGCCCAGTCAGCAGCACAAGGATGTACAGTGCATTTTTCATTTTAAGGACAAAGCACATTCCCAATTAGTGCTTAAAAGGAAGCTTGAGTCCTTGATTCATCAACTGAAACAAATTGGAGGACTTCTACAGAAAAAAAAAATCATCCTAGAATAACATAATACCGAGGGTTAATAATGAAGAGAGGGGAAAGAGGATACAGGAGGATGGGGTAGATTAATACAGCACAGTGCAGTTATGGTCCCAGTGGAACTGCATCTATTCTGAAAGTTAAGCATATACATAAAGATGTTCAGGAGGGTAATGAAGACACAGGGCAGTCATATCCCAGGAGCTTAACACATGTAAGGACAACAAGATTCACTTCTTAATAAGGGCTTCTTTTTATTTTGCATTAGGAAATTGTTCTGCATAAGTCATTTATACTTTCACATCATACTTATTTTCAGGGGGAGACTTTTCAACTGCCTAATCACCATCTTGCTGCTCTCAGACAATCCTGTTGTGCTTTCTGTCTTTTTCTCCCTTTTAATTCTTCATTATTATTATTATTATTCCCTGTGTCCTTTCAGCACAGGGAATAAGATGCCCTGAGTTGCTCACCTGGTTTTGCACTAAACTGCTGCCTTCCTTACAAAGGAAATTTTTATGTGTTACTATAGCTACTCACAGGGCTATCACTGTCCACTGTACCATTGAAAATACTCAGACCACAAATTTCTTGTTGCAATGCCAGTATGTGCTATTCTATCTCTAGGCACATTCAGACATGTTTTCTGTTTGTGTATTTATTTGCAGTATATGCTGGAAGATATCTTTCCAGGCAGTGTGTTCTAAAAATAAACATATTTCACTTGCTCTCCTACAGTGTAGAAGAGCTTCTAAATGTTGGGTGGCTTGTAAATTGATTCTTGTCTTAGAAATGAGCTTATTTACCTCCATTATTTGATAAAAACTACCTTTACTTTCACTCCTTCCCGACAAAGACACCTATTTATACGGAGCTGTGTGCAAGCAGCGCTTCTTCCCAAATACACAGTTACGGGAGCGTACAGTCTGAAGACAGCCTTCACCAAGGACAAGCACTCACTGGCTGCATTCAGTCAGGGTTCCTCCAAGCTTCTGCAGAGCTCCACTGGATGTATTGAAACTCGTGTGCTGGATCTAGGCTTTCTGGCATCACTTGCAAGAGAAAGCATCACAAAAGAGACAAGTCCTCCTAAAGAAAGCAAAAACTGAGCCAAATCAACCTCCAAGTAGGTTCCATCAGTGCTGTCGCCACCCAGCCCATTCATCGGGAACAATGAGTGCGGGCATTGAGATTCCACACTGGATTCATAAATAGAGTGCTGCCTTTTTAGTATGTCATATTTAGGCAAGAGAACAGATTCTGGCTGTAAAAAAGTACCCTTGGAACCTGTTTTTATAGTTCTTACTTGAAATATTTCTAAACAGTTTTCTCATCACGCACGTTAAACAACTTCAGCCTCAGGAGTATAATAACAAATAGCAAATATGCTGACTTTTGCAGAGCATAAACGCTAGTCTTACATGCAGGTCACAATTTAATGAGTTCACAGACAACACGGCCCCCAAATGAAATGGGAATCAATGCTAATTATGATGAGGAATCCCAGTGTCTCTGCTGCATCTGTAGTGACATTCACCTGCAACCACTGACTTCTCACATATTGATTTTAAGGTTAACATCAGGCACAGTACCTTGACATGAAACGTGTCCTTCTGCCCTCAGATTTGCACTGACAGGGATCAGACAGCCAATAATTGGTGGTGGGGAAACATCCCATACTCTCCATGCATAACCGGCACAAAAGAAAACACAGCTTCATGAATATTTAGCAAGTTCTCACACTCTTAGTCATGCCAGATGTATTTCAGATTTAAAAGAATGTCTCTTGTGCAATTAGAAAAGTCCCTGTTCCAGGAGCAGTTAGTTTTGCAGCTGACTCCCATACCCACTTCCTGAGTGAGGATTAGTTTGAGGTTAGAAATGCTCAGAGAGCAAAATGGTTTCTATACAGACATCTTTCGTTCGTAGACTTTTCAATTACATTTAAGCTTTTGATGTTGTTTACACGTGCTACGTATCTGCCACAAGCTGAAGTATTAGACAATGCTACCATTATTTCTTTAACAGAAATACCAGGACAAAAGAATGATACGAACCAAAACATCAGCTAAGGAAGAGCAGCTCAGTGTGCGAGTGGAAGGTGACGCACAGGGCTGCCCACTGATGTGCAGGTCGGTCAGTTACGGGTCAGAAGCACGCCGCAGAGCTAGCACAAATCCTTCCTTGTGGCACACTCAAAAGCACAAGTTCAAGGACGCATCAGAGGACAGGCGTGCCCAGCTGGCCAGAACAGAGAGTCGGGAACCTCTGCCCCCCGTGTCCCGGATGCCCAGCTCCGCAAGCAGCAAGCGCCCAGGTGACACCCTCGCGTCCCTCCCGTCCCCGGATGGGGCGAGGCAGGTGGACCCCAGGGCTCCTCTGCTGAGCCTTGCCCTGTCTCCGGTAACACGGGCTTTCCAAGCGCCAACGTGCCCCTCCGCCTGCCCCTCCGGCTCCGGGGCCTGGGGCCTCACCGCTGCACCCATGCGGCTGCACCACGACCGCCTTTTCCTCAGGGAGCCTGCCTGTACCCACCGCTTGGGAATACGCTGTCGGAGCGGCCAGAAACACAGTACAAGGGGTGCAGAGGTATATAAAACGCTCCGTTAGTGAATTTAATGCCTAGTGATAAAACGCTTTATCCATTCTGGAGGACAATATTTAAACAGATGCTATTAGTGGTTGTATTTCAAAAGTCAACAGGCCTAAATAAATCTAACATTTATTTCCACTAAAAATGTTATGAGGCCAAGCTCTTTTTTTTTTTTTTTCCTTTAGGTGTTCAATTAAGAAAAAAATACACAGATCTCCCACAGAATTTAAGACTGCCATCAACAGGAAAGCTTTTTGGTTAAACGTTCATCCCATCGTGTAAAGGACCAAATTGATTATTTTTAAATAATTTACATCCCAGAGGCAGTATTAAAAAATGTCCCAAATGGAACTAAAAGCATCGTAAATATAATTTCCTGTCAGGTTATATGAAATATTCTGATGACTGAACAGTTCCTAAAAGGACGCTAAGTGTGAATTTGGAAAGTCTGGCTCCAGCTTTCTGAAAATGCCAGCTTTGAGGTGTGTGTCGTTTGATTTAATCTTTGCTTACCTTGAGCAAGCCCTTTGAGCTACATAGCTATGCGCGTTGTTTTCTTTTCTCTGATTGATTACATTGATGCTTATGTTTTGAATAGACTTATCTATCTGAGAAGCAAGGGGAAACTAGTCATCAACCCAGAATTTGGGGGAGGGAGAGGAGAGGAAATCATGACTCTGCTTACAGGCTGGATAAAGATCCTTCTGAGAGCATCACCAGCTTGCCAATGAATGCAAATGTCTTTTATTTTTCTTTCAGTGTGAGTATGTGTGGGAGGGGGAGGAGACAGAGGAGAGAGTCAGCGTTACCACCACTGCTGTAATGCTGAATTAAGACAACCACCTGTCCATCATCTACTTCCAAATTCTTTCTGCTTTTCAAAGACGACTGACATTTCACAGCCTCCTGTTGCCCATCTTGCTAAAATATTAATGCATCCAAAGGTTCAGATGGCTGCAACCATTCAGAACAGAGAATCAGAAATTAAAAGCAAACAGGCAGAACAAAAAAACAAAATCTGGGTTTGAACTTGCCATTAGAAGAGGAGGTGAGCATACATTCATCGTATGATGTGAGTGATCCTGTTTTGCTGTTAATGCAATATTTATTAGCATTGACTCCTCTCCTTGTGATTTCCACTAGCTCTGTTTTCACACCATGTTCATCATCACAGCTTTTGAGTTTCTCTGCCCAGCTTCCACAGTGCCCATATGTTGCCCAACTTGTCCAGCCAGGTTTCTTGCCTGGCTCTTTCTGTGTCGTATAATCTCACTGTGTAAACAGCCCCTTTCTCTGGATGTTTTCAACTGTTAGACAAAAATAAGATAAGTAGTTTTCTAATCTCTCTTTTTTTTTTAAACATTTCAAGGACATTGAATATTTGGTTTGTTTGACTGAGGATGTCTGCAAGCAACCCATGAGTAATATAGACTATGTTTTTTTTTCCCCCACCCAGCTGACCATGGCTAACATGTCTGTGAAAAAAGGTAGCTGGGAAGTATGGCCTATGAGCAGCTGCCTGAATACCTGCTCTGGAATAAATATGGTATGGTGGAAATATGAGTCAGTAATGCTGCCAAGGATACAGAGATCTATCTATTTGTCCCATCCTGTAATATAAAACCAGGTGAGGATACCTAAATAATGATAATTATTATCAAGAATAATAATCTCAAAGGCAGATGCGGTGCTGCTCGGGGCATAAGCAAAGGCCACCTCTGCCTCAAGAATCATACTCCAGCCAGATCTGATAAAGAACCACAAAGGTCCAGTGTAGAAGGGTCTTGGGGACTTCACTGAGAGCTGAAGGGGACACAAGAAAATAGGCTTGGCTGAAGAACAACCTGTTCCACAGGAGGTCTACGAGGGGTTAATCACAGTCCTTCACATGGGTCAAGACAAAGTAAGCACTCCTTCCTCCAGCCAAATTCCCACCAAAGCACTACAGTAAGAGATGATATTTGCTGTAAGCATTTTCTATTCACATACACAGCTGTGAAAATTAAGATAAATTCAGTAAAGAGCCTGTGCTTTCACTTACCTCAGGAAATAATTCTGACAGATGTCTATAAATGCGTGAGTAATGCTTACTCCTGTAACACAGGAATATCTTCTGAAAGAATATTGATTTCTTGAATTATACCTGTTTTTAATTGTGTTATGGAACTGCATACTTGTTTTAGTTATTGGCATTTTTTTTTTGATGTATACAGACTTTGTATAGTTTTGTTGTTTATCACAGTGAAAGTCCAAAAAAATAAAATTCAAAATGAATGAAAGGAAACTACCAAGGAAATGTTTCTTCTCCTGCAACATACTCTAGAAAATCTCATCTCTCATTTCACTTTACCTTCTTTGAGAGTCTAAAGCATATTTCACAAGCAGCACATTAGCAGAGTATCTTGTAAGAGGCGAACAGGAGAAAGGCAGGGCAACAAACAGAAAATAAACTCTGTTGCCCACCAACACTGTGGAAACCTGACCCACCGCAATTCAGCCAAACACCAGAGCATCAAGCCCAGCATTTCCCAAGAGAGGCTGCCCTCCTGCAGGACTGATGAGGCATGATGCACAAGGCTCTCTTACACCTCCTCCCTGAAATAGTTCCCAAAGAGCCAAGACAGCTCATGGCACTCAGAACATCTCACAGGTGGTCCCAAACCACGAGGGACATCCTTCTGGAACTACCTTGGTGCTCAGATTCACAAAGACATTTGAAGCCAGCATTATCTCCTATTCTCACAGTGGGCTGAATGTAGGAAGCCGGGCAACGCTGGTTCCAGCACTAAATTAGTCTACAGAGCACTACAAAGGTGGGATATGGCTCAGAGATGTGTTCTCTGCACTATTAGCCATTTCTTCCGTTGCAGCTGTGAACATTTATAAGTGTTGGGACAGCAGCTGTGAAATATAAAGCGACAGTCCACACCGAGTGTTTTTAAGATGCTGTTGTTTCATTTTTTAAAGAGCTGGAGTTGGCACACACAGAATGCAGCTCTTCAGGCACACTAAATGTCTTTAGCACGATGGGTGGAACTGACCTGTGAGCCCAGTACGTAGCAGTGTTGTTTCAAACACAAGGGACGACCCAACACTTCACACCGCTGCCGGCCAGCCAGTGACCTGGGTGCTGCTGCAGCCGGGGGGGGCTGTGCACCCGCTCTCAGGAGCCTGCTCAGTTGCGCAGCACTGACACTGGAACCGCCGCTGCTTGTGTGTCCTGGCGAGATGCGTGGCCCCGTATACAAGCAATGACCATGGGCTCTTCCCCCGCCTCCCCAGAGCAACAGGCGCTGAATCTGCATGGAGAACCTGACCCGTCCCCACGCTGCAAGGGATCACCCCCTCACAGCCGAGAGTCTGCAGTGACTGGGGCCCAAACACAATTGTCCTGGCATCCTACACCATACGATTGCATAGCTAACACCTCCGTCACAGGGTGCTGTGGCACTGTGCAGCTCATCAGGATGCTTACAACCTGCTTTGCCTCTCTGAATTTGGCCAAGACAATTAGAGACTGTTCCACTAGCAGCATGGAGATAACTCACAACAATTTTCTTCTGCATGAAATGTGGCTGGATTCCTCACCTATTGCTCTGTGACATCCTGTTCTACAGGCTGGGTGGAAATTCAAAACAACAGCAACAGCCTTTGATGTTTTCAGAGGTAGGAAGAATGCCATTTGGACAACGAAGGAACATTACAGCTTGTGGAACTACCATTAAAACATGAAAAACCTGTCTAAGCATGAAAATACCAAGCAGACCTCCTTGCTCCTCTGGTGATAAAAGTTTATATTTCATTAAACCCGTGAACTCTGGTTATTTAGCAGAGCCAGTTCTCCACCCCCAGCAATTTAATGGGTCTGAGAATTTGTGCCCTTGTGTGTGTGTACAATTTGGAAAGTTTCTTATTTCCTAACAAAGAGATCAGGATACAGGGATCATCTTCCTTGTTTTTATTACCGCATTATATTGTAAAAGTAATTTTGTGGAAGATGTCTGAGGATCAGTGCCATACAGGCTGCCCAGGGAGGCTGTGGAGTCTCCTTCTCTGGAGATATTCAAGGCCCGTCTGGACGCCTACCTGGGCAGCCTGCCCTAGGGAACCTGCTTTGGCAGGGGGGTTGGACCCGGTGATCTCTTGAGGTCCCTTCCAACCCCTGCAATTCTGTGATTCTGTGAAAACTTAAGATTGGGTAGAAACTAATTACTAACAACAGTTCTCTACTGTGTCTTTGGGAATAACTGCAGAGGGTGACACACACTGGCTGTTCAGCTTCCCACTAGATCAAAGCCCTTGCACCACCTGTGATGGAGGTGCTTCGCAGGCAGGAACGTGAAGACTGATGCCACGCCGACCATTCGTGCCCGTGGAGGCTCGCGTGTCGGTCTGCTGGCCTCCATCCACAACGTGGTGGCTTGCACGGACACGGCCCACGGGGCTGAGAGCTCTCCCTTCGGCTAGGAGGGACCAGAGGGCTGCCAACAGCCGCACAGCGACGTTTGGTGTCGGGGCAGTTAACCCTCCTGTCTGCTAGAGGTCTGCGACTGAACCCCCCTTTCCAGGCGCACCCCCAGCGGGCCTGACTCGCAGTCGCGCTGGAAGCCCCCGGCGGGGCGGCGAGGAGCCCAGCGCTGCACCAGGCCCCGGGCCGGAGCGCGGGTGGGCAGCGGGTGGGCAGCGGGCGGGCAGCGGGCGGGCAGCGGGGGCGCAGAGCAAGCGGTGGTGCTGCAGGAGGAGGCAGCGCAGCGCCAGAGCTGGGAGACGGGCACTGAGCTGCTGCGGCACCGCGCCTGCCAGCCGCACCGACCCCTCGTCTCCAAAGGGCAGGAAATGCATGGGAGAGGAAAACTCTGCTCAGCGAAGAGCAGAGGCGACACCAATGCAGACGTGATGGGAACTGCTCACAGTTTCCTTTCGCTCAGAGTGAAATTCAGGAATAACATCTAAACCCGAAGGAGAAGAGGATGAAAGGGCTTTGCTCCAAGGCATGTGACACTGCCCGCCTTTGTGGGGCCAGATGTGAGGAAAGAGAACTGAGGAGAAAAGCAAAGCTGGAGCTGAAAGACTTTTTTTTTTTTTTTTTTTTTTTAAAGAAAGAACAAAATGAAAATGATCCTGAAAGAACAACTGTTCCTTTCAAAGCCATTAGTTTAGGAAGCTCGCTGTAAAAGGGTACATTTCTGAAATGTGGCTGCCAGTTTCCAAGCAACAGCTGAGCCCCGGCTCCGCTGCCAGCAGCCGCGCTCCTCCAAATCTGGGAGCCCGCACAGCGGGGAGGAAAGGGGGGGGCAAAGCAGGCAGCTCTGCCCCCCAACACTGGAAGCGGCCGTGGGGAGAGCAGGCTCAGGCACGCAGCACCCGGTGCAGGGAGCCCATCTGAGCCCTGCCCAGGCAGCAGCAGCAGGCCAGCCTCCACGCAGGGAGGTAGAAGCAGAGTGAGGCACTGAGAGTAAGGAGCATGGAAAACTGACCGACGCGTTGCATTTCACAGAGTCTGGCAGAGGAACACGGGCAAAAGGAAAACCTGAAATAAACCCTGTAACTGCAGCAGAAGAGCTCTAGTTTCTAGTGAGTGTAACTAAGCACAACTTGATGTGTATTACCAAAACCAACAACTTTGAATTAGAGTGAAGAGTTCTCGCATGTGTCGGATACACTGAAGCATATCTTTCTTCAGGATTTCATGGGCTCAGGGACCTAACAATGGAAAGAAGAAAGCAGATTCTCCTGGGACCTGTTTTTCAAGGCTGATTCTGTGAGCAGCTGAAAACACGCAGCTCCTGCTGGGTCCAGTGCTTCATGCTGTTTCATCCCAGTAACTCCAGAGAAGGAAATCATTACAGTTACCTAATCCACTAGCTGTTTTGTTACCTCCATTACTATTCCAAATGACAATAGGCACAACATGTGCTTAATTTTAGAGCTTGAATTGAATTAAGCTGGCAAAAATCTAAGCTCACGTTCAAGCTACACAAAGGGCTGAGGGGTTTTATTTCCATGCATTTGGTGACAAAAATTGTCCCCCAGACTCCACAGCCTCACACTGCCCCAAGCATCTTCCTGGCAACATGCATCCCCAACACCCCAAGTGGTCTGGAGCTGACATCTGGGTTCAAGCATCTTAGCCTGAAGCATTAGCAAAAGAATGGTGATTGAACGTCCGATGAGATGACTGAGGATACCAATACCAAAAACTGCCCATCTACATCCACTCTCTTCATCACATAAAAAAATGATGAATGGGGACATAACTGAGGTGTCCAGGATTCAGTATCCTACCACCACTGATGCTAATTAGTTGCAGGTACTTTGTGAGGTCCAGGAAAATTGTATGGTGGATAACTGGGAAAAGAAAGGCTTTGCTGCACCCCCCTAAGTAGCGCTCTTCTATTTCATTGTTAGCTGTTAGTAATGGGGTTGTTATTTCCTTACATAGATCCATTGCACCCTCTCTGCAAAGTGCTATGCAAACAGCTCTTTAACAGTCTGGAAACCCACTTTGAGCATCACTGAACACCTGCTTGTTCTGATGTTACAGAAGAAATGAACTAAGCACCTCCAGCTCACTATTCCTTTTTCATTCATCTTCCTACACTTCTCTGTGATCCTGCCCCTTGTCCTTCCTCTGTGATCCCCAACTCTTTGGATTTATCTCTGATGGTTTGCCATAGCTGCTGTTTGTGATGCACTTAAAACTGAAGGGAGGGATCAGCTTTTGCCACCGAAAACCTAATTGGCCAACTCAATAGTGCTGCCAGACGACAACCCAATTCATGGGCACCAAAGACAGCAGACTAATTGCAATGACTCAACTATTTCTCTTTTCAGAGCTGTAAAAAGGGGGTGAGTGTTAACTGCAAAGCCAGTTTGCAAAGAGCACCATACAGTATCCTGACTCTCATTTAAAGTCTGAATCAGTGTGATGGTTGCACTGGGCATTCAGGGCTCTCTAATTGTTGCTGTCAGTTCCTGGTAATGAATGATTGAGTCAACATGGGTCAAAACCCCCTGATCTAATGCTATAACAATCTCACTTTTCTCTATAGACTCTGTAAAGGGAGGCTATGAAGGTTTCTGAGACGTGCTGATGCTGTTATTTTATGATACGGCCAGATATTTGGGACATTCAAATGTTTATTACTCAGGTGACTTTCTATATACTCAAGTTTATTATCGTCCACTAAAAATAAAGAACAAGACATTACTTACACTTGTCAAAAAGACCAAGCCCTCAGGCAGAAAATAAAAACAGGCTTATTTGATTGAAGGCTTTAGCTGCTGTTGCTTTTGTGATTACCACAGTGTAAGGTCTTATCCGCATTATTCCTTCACACAGTCTGGCTGAACAGCTCCAATATAGCCCCCTTTGAAATCCAGCTCTGGGTCTGAGTGGGAGAGGGGAAGCAACACCTCCAGAGCATGGTGGCAGTGCAGGACCCACTGCGTACCTAGCTAAGACAGCAATGATGTAAGGCTCCTGGTGAAACTGCAGGTACCTTGGCCTTTCCTCTTTTCAACAAGCAGCTGCATTTAAAAGATAATACAGGTCAAGAACATCAAAAGGAACCACTCAAGAAAATTTCAGTACTTTAAGCTAAATGTTTTTTTCTGAGGCTGGAAACCTCTCAAATTGCAAGGACAGACAAAGACAGTACGCTGATTTGGGCAGGGACTGTCCATCTCCCTTGAGCCTAGCACAAAGGAACCTTCAGTTAGACACACAACACCAGGAAGAAATGTACATTCATGGTTTTCTTCTAGTCCACGTGTGGTCACAAACGTGGGTGTTTACCCATCCGAGACCAGGACTCCCAGCGAGCCGAGCCCTGCATTTTGCCTCAGCTCCCCCACTCTGCTCCTTGGCCCACAGCGGGATGACCTGGGCTGAGCACAGAGCCGAGGCATGGTCAGGACCCCGGCACACACTGCAGAGCGGCAGTGGGATCCTGCTGGGCTCAGGCGTGGCTGGTGCTGCTGGCCCCGGTGCAGAGATGCTGCGATACAGGAGGGGGCTCGCAGCCCCTGTGCATCCCAGCTGCCCTGACACATGGCCACCCTACCAGGTTAAAGCACTTCTGCTGAGGCAAGGAGAGGTGGACGTCATGAACCACCAGAAATACGTGGGCAGAACAGAGAAGACTAGAGGAGGTGTAACCAGAAGTGTGGCACAGATTTTGAGGCCCAGAAGAATGATGACCACTTATTCTGGCTTCCTGTATGATACAGACCATTAAATCCAGTAACTTGCTTCATAGTTTGCCCTTTGGTTGTGCTACACCAGAGACAATCTCTTATGATTAAGGTTGTTAGCCCCAAAATCACATTCAAATCACCTCAAAGATTATGGGTTCATAAAAACATATGTTTTCCAAGCACATATTGCGAAGTCCAATAGATTACCAAAACAGAAGTATTGCTATGTTCTTTGGGTCTGAATCTTTGAGCAGTGCTATTAGCAAATTTACTTTTTACAGCCACTTAAAAATAATTCCTTTGCATCACCATCGTCTCTTAAAGGTCAGTTCAAGTGATTCCCTCTATTTAGTTGCTTTTGCATGAAGCTGCAAGCATGAAGACCAGCAGAGATCGGCTAAACGTTGATTTTTACTGCAAAGCTAACAGTAAGTCCTATCCCAGAAATCACCTTCATGTGGCTATCTGCTCCAAACTGCACCTGCAGCTGATTCCCTTGAATCCTCTCCTCTCCACCGACAACACATAGCTGTCTTGTTCCTTGTCAATGCTGCAGAAAAGCCATGTAGTCATCTCATTCTTGTTCCACCAGTTGTATTTCTCTTCCCAGGGATGCTAACCACACCACCATCGCTTCCTTGTGCAGCCGTATGTGCAATTGCCATCTGTGTAGTTGGCACTTCATCAAAAAATATTTAAATATCTGTGGAACTTATAAGAGTGTAAATGAAACATGACAAAAACCGTAACACAACATAATGTACGCCTGAAGTAAGAGAACATCAACCAGTTCACAAGTGCAACACAATCCCCCTCTCTTAATTTTCAAAAGCTTGCCACCAGCCTGCTACAATTGCCTCACATCCGCTTGCTTCAAAGCAAATTTGCTCCTAAACCATATACACAAGTAGCTGCTTTCTACAAATCTTTCCCCTTTTCAGTTGAACCAAACCAGTTCCACGTTTCTGTGCTAGTGTTAGATGATGATCATTGAGGCAGTAAGGAGCTGCACAGCTTAACCACACGCAAAGAACCACCACCACTTTTTGTTTATTTTGAAGCTTCCTCTTGCTATTTTATGGTATGTCATTTTAAAGCTGTGAAACAAAACAATAATGACCTTTAGTCCTGCAACATCCTGACAAAAATCATCATGTTTTCCTGTTTGTTTTTATTTTTCACGGCATACTTCAGTCTTTCAATGGACATTGAGCAGCAATAGGAACAGCTGTATTTGCAGCAATCCTCACTGATGCTGAAAGTCTACTTTCACCTTTCAAATCCCTTCAGAATTTGGAAATTAACTTGACTATTCCTTATTACATCTCTTCTATTTGCAATGTTATTTCACCTCCACTTAGACACTAGGAACACATTCAAGACCCTTGTCTTATCCTTTTTGTTCTGTTCATTGCAACAGGTGTGAGGAGTGCAAGATGTATGAGGAGCAGCTGAAGTCACTTTTTTTGTTCAGCCTGGAGAAAAGACTGAGGGGAGACCTTGTCATGGTCTACAGCTTCCTCACGAGGGGAAGCAGAGGGGCAGGCACCGATCTCTGCTCTCTGGTGACCAGTGATAGGAGCCACAGGAATGGCTTGAAGCTGTGACAGGGGAGGTTCAGCTTGGATATCAGGAAAAGGTTCTTCTCCAAAACGGTGGCTGGGCACTGGAACAGGCTCCATGGGGCAGCAGTCATGGCACCGAGCCTGCCGGAGTTCAAGAAATGTTTGGACAACACCCTCAGACACATTGTCTGATTTTTCGTGTGGTCCTTCAGGGACCCAAGAGTCAGACTTGATGATCTTTCTGGATCCCTTCCAACTCAGGATATTCCGTGTTTCTATGATTCATGTATCTGTTAAGGGATCATTCCTTCCAGCACTTGTTTTTGGGCACAGCATCTGTCCTTTCAGACCCCAAATGTTAGAGCTGCTTCCAAAACTGCGACCCACCTGAGCAGCACGGATAGCAGGCAAGAGGAAACTGTGGACCCAGATGGGCAGATTCGTGCGGCATCTTCCAGTAGCTGCCACCATTCTGAACCACGCTGCAGCATGACCTCGGTCAGATGCAACCGCACAACATCCTATGCTACAGCTTTGCACGTTATAGCCATGCAGCATTGCTATACAGATTAGCACCATTGTAGCACCTGCCTTTCTCTTCACATCTAAAACACATTCTGACGGACATCTTAGGAATGTAAGATTCTTCTCTGATCTGCACAGTCTTCAACAAATACTTTGCAAGACTGTTGTCATATCAATTGCTCCAAAATCTTTGGGAAGTTTGCCAATAATTTTATTAAACCTGATAGTTTTCCCTATACTATGCATAATAATGCATTTGTATTATGAAACCAACTATTCTGGAAAAAGAATTACATTGTCAACCACTGCAATAAATGGCTGTTTCGCTTAGTCATTTCATGAAATAACTGAAAATTCTATGTAGGCATTCCATGGAATACCTAATCCCTGACCATTTATGATTATTAAATAAAACGGACAGGAAAATTATTTTTCACATTATATTAATTTACAAAACCACACAAAGTTTTAGATCATTTCTTGAAATGACACCAACAAAACATGTGTCTTCCCTGAACTGATCCTTACGTGAACAGTTGAGACTGTTTTCTGAAGTGACTGAAAGTTTGAGTCATTTAGCACAAGAACTGCTTCCACAACAGGATTCTAAAAGTAATGCCACTTGTTTCACAATTTCTGTGCTGTATTTTGTGTAACAATGAAGCAGAGCCATCAAGCAGAGAAGCAAAGTGCTCAGGATTTTATTCAGACGCAGAATGCCTCCAACTTCTGCTCATTCCATCAAATGACTGATTTTACAGCGTGACCGTAACAGATATATGCTTTATTTTCCCAGTTTTTGCTCCTTTTCTCTTAGCATTGTTAAACATTTTTTTCCCATGAGTGCATCCTGCTTAGCTTTTTAAATCTCCTTTTCACACTACTTTTCCCTTATAAAACATCAGTTTGTGTTTTGAATTTATGACCCAATCCATTTCGCTCTTAATTTAACAAGAGCCGCAACAGGCATTTGCATGGGTACAACTTTTCTATAGACAACGGGATGACAGGGATGAGAAAATAGTGAGTAACACAAGAATAATGCACTGTAAATCTGAGCCTGAAAACACGTGAAACAATCTTACACATCATTCTTCATAATAAACACTACACATGCCTTTTCTCATTTAGTACGTCATATTTTTAAGCTCTTCTGAACAGTATGTATTCCCAGCAGTCCTATTTGACTGAGCAGAGGGTGGTAATACACCGGAGCTAATGCAGATGGATGCTGAAGGCCCATTATTCACCATCACCTTAAAGCCTGGCGTGCTATTCAGTGCTCACTCTTTAGAGCGATGAGTTTGCATTGCCATACTCGAGACTGTGCTAGCACAGAACAGATATTTCCCTTTAAGGCATTTAACCAGTACCTGTAAACAAAATGTTAAAACCACCAATCCCTCCAGCCGCAACGGATTACCCAGCTGCAGTAAAACAGAGGTGATCACCTCTGCAACTCTGAGGCAGAACAAGTCACAAGATTTGTCTTTGCTCCTTGAAAGCACGAAAAAAATCCCCAGGAATGAGAGAAAAGCAGTATTATTAACCAGATGAGAAAACAGGAAGTGGAGAGATTATGACTACGACTGTAAAAGGTATTTAGGCTTCCCTCTCTCTCTGAAATCTGTAAAAGATGCTAGAAGTCATTTAGACTCCTTATCGTAAGGATCACATAATGAGTTTGTGGTCAAGCTAAGATCTGAACCTGGGTCCCTCAAGTTACTGGTAGCATCTCAGACAAAATGCTGTGTGTCTTTTTCACCCATGTTTGAGAGTGTAATTTAGTATAATCAACAGCAGAAACAGGCTCATCTCAGCCAGTCACCTCATAAAAATTCAAATGCTTTTCCTGGTTCCTGCAGAGGTCTTCTACAGTAATTTTTCCCTGTTAGAGCTCTGTTCCCAGCCCCAGAAAGTCCTCTCTTACCTTTTATTGAAGCCGTGAGAAATAAAGATTTAGGCTACATGTGCAAGGATAAGAAGCCAAAAACAGTACCTTCTCTTAGGATTTAACTGAAATTCAGACGTCGGTGGCTTTGTATCCAGCATAATTGAGGTTAGGAAAACCTAAGTGCTGTTGATGAGTTTACAAAAGACTTTCAATTCCTAAGACCACCTCTAGTTTTCACTCTGTAGTTGATTGGCTCAGCTTCCTTTCCATCCACCAGAAAAGACAGCGTTTTCCCATTACATTTAACCTTATGATTGTTTATTTTTTTCAAACAGCTTCATGTTTTTCATCATCCACCTCCACATTCCTGAATTCACCAGCCTGCTCTCCTCATATACAAAGGTGCAGATCTGGAGTGGTTCCCACCACCTTTATAGAAATCACTTCAGATTTACATCAGAGCATAGAAAAAAAAGCACAGAATTCTGTCCTGCTCTTTTCTCAACTGGAATGTTCTATTGATTAGTATTTTTTCCATATAATAGCATATTAATAACAAAACAGAGCTGACGTGAGCAATGTGGAATGAAAGATAATTGCGACTTCCAGAAAACATGAAGTACCAACACATCAAAGGGTAGAGGAAACCTTGCAGATTCGATATATAGATGTTTTGTGCAAGATGCAAAGCATTCTTGCTAAAATGGCCTCCCCAAAGCTGCCATGGATTTAATCTGTATTCGTTACCCGTGTACAAAAAGAGAGTAGAATTAATGTCATTTGCCAGGCAGATTACTGAGAGATTTGTTAACTATCTGCTCACAAAATAGCAACTCTATGTAAAAAAAAGACAAACAACCAAAACCAAAACAAGCGAGAGTGTTGTCCGATGTAATGCAGGTCTTCCCAGTGCTGAGGACGGTGATCGGAAAGCACTTCACAGTGGCATCTAATCTGGTGGCCTTGTAAAAAAAGCATACACTGGTTCAATTCAGATGGCTTAATTAACCTTTTGCAAGCCCTATGTAGACAACCTCACTTTAAGTTATGAATGCCTTGTTTTGTTTAACTGAAACTACTTTATAATTTCTATCTTCACAGAACTGAGATTTCAAGGCTCCCACTGACAATCAACATCACCAATTCCAAAGAGTTTACCAACTGCTTGTCTACCCTCAACAGGTAAGCTACAGTGAAACAATAAAATAAGCTTTGAAATTGTCTTTTGCACATGTAACTAAATTCAATTAACCAAGGAACCTGTGTACAGAAAGCCCCTGCACACACAGGGCACCACGCCTGAGCGGCGCGAGCAGTGTGGTTGAGCCCATCCCTAAGCCACCTCCCAGGGCACTGCCTATGCCTCTTCCTATCGGGCCGTGTGGAGCATCACAAACCTTTGGAAAGGCTGCAGAAATTAGCTGTGACCAGGTCAAATATTTTAGGAAAAAAAAAAAAGAAAAAAAAAAGTGGATGCTATTAAGGTGTGGCTGTATGTGTCTTGCGTAAGCAGCATTTGGGGTGGGTGCAAAGCAGAACGCCCAGCTCCGGGCCTGCAGAACATTGCATGCAGGACAGCTCTCGACTACAAGGGGGAAAATATTTACACTGAAAAGCAAGTCTGCTGAAAAAAAAAATAAAAATATTAATTTTCCCAAAATTATGCTGTGGGAGCCATTTGCCAAATGGAAACCTACCCAAGGCTGCACTTGAATGACAGAGCAACAAGGGTCCTGCTGGGGAGCTCAGGGAAAGCACCGGGAAAGCATTTTGCTGTTTAGCTCACAGGATATTGCTGTGGGTGGCGTGGTGCAACACCAACAGGGGCACAGAACGCTCCCTGACGCTCCACTGCAGTGACTCCAGGGAGACGGGTGTTACCTCCGGCCCTGGGTTACAGCCCTACCTCCTTTGGCTTTCCTTGAAGATCCTAAAACAATGGTGCTGGTTTGGGTCTCGAACAAACTAGCACAGCACTGCTGTATGCAGCTCAAGGTCAGCCCAATGCCATTGCCTCGAGGCATGTGTCATGCTGCTGATACTCCATAGTGCAAATCTGGGGTCTGGAACATTTTTGGCATCGTTTCATTTGTACTGATCATGTTGAACTTCATTTCCTGCCACTGCTTCACCTGGGCAGGTTCCTGTAGTCCTATCGATTTAGGCCTCAACCCAACATAACATTTAAAAATACTATTACATTAAGCATTTGATTAATTTTATTTCTGTAAAATTAAATTAATTTCAGACTTTTGCAACCTTAAAGCTGTATACACAACTTAAAGGTTGGATGGGTTGCAGTGTTACATTGCTAAATCCCAGGGTTCTCTGTTATTCATAATTCAATAAAAAATCACTGTACAATTGAAGTCCTATCAACATATTAAGTCCCAGAAAATGTTTGCTAAGAGCAAAACTATTTTAGCTATTCATTTTCACATCTTATCAAGTCTGAAGGATCATCAGATTTACGTGAATGCTGTAACAGCTTGAAACTCTTTATATTTCCTTCCTGAATTTCTGTATATGACAACTATTTGCAACTACTGCAAATTTGTTCACAGAAGGATCTTCTGTCAGCAACCGGCATTTTTTCTCCATAGGCAAAGACAGGCATAGCTTGCGGCCAAACGTATTCGCAGCTACCATTAGCATCTTACACTGTCGAATTCTGTCGTGAGCCGCACTGCAGGCGGGCACACGAGGGGCACGCAGGGCAGGGCTGCGTGCGCGGTGCGAGGCACCGTGCGGCTTCCCGGGGTCTGCTGGCGCCTTGCAGGCAGAGCTGGGAAGAGACCCCCACGGCCCGGGTGTGCCCGAGGCACTGGTCCCTGCCTCACCGCTCCCCTCGCTGCCCAGGAGGAACGGGAACAGCGCCGAGGCACGGAGCGCCCCGCTCGCCCTGCGAGGAGGCGATGCCCGGACAGCGGCCGCCTGGTGCTGGGCCCATGGCAGCAGCCGGGCTCTGCTCCCGCTGCCGGGCGCGGGCTCTGGCGCTGCCCCAGCTGAGTGCCTGCCACCTGGTCCCACGCCACGTCCAGAGGGGATTTCTGTATTTCTGTGGGCGTCACAGATCTGACCCTCAAAAAAAAAAGCACATCAGAAGTGCAAATTCCTTCATCCACTACAACTGTAGATTATTCTCCCACATTCTGTAGCCAGAAATAGAAGTTCCTGCATTTGTTTGCTTTTGAAGGAAAGTAAGAGAAGACATCCTCCAAACAAGGAGAGAGAGAAAAGCAATCTGAGCAACTCCACCAGCCACCGGTCACTGAAATGCTCGGGCTGGCAGGACAGGTAAGCACTGTGCCGCATGCAGATGGGAAACAGCAGCAGCCCCCCAAGGCATCTGAACTCCCTCTTCCCTCTCAGATCCCAACAAAGCAGAGCGCCGGCATTCAGTGTGACACGACTGACCTAACCACAGGAAGTAAACCACGGTCCAGATAACTGCATCCGAATTTAGCTTGGAGACACGTATCTCCGCAGGTCGGATTTAAACATACAAAGACTACGAGGTGCCTCAAAAACCACATGCAGATATAAGCGCGTAGCCTACTGCCGCTTAAGTGCAGATGCTTTAATTACAAAACGACAGCTCTCCACGCGAACCAGCAGCAGAAAGGAGCCCGTCCTTGCCGTGAACGCGGCAGATGAGCCAGCCCTAAGGACGGCGAGCGAAGCGCCGCTCTGCTCTCACGCCTACGAACCATCCGCGTCCCCCCGCCCGCGCCCAGCCTAAGGAGCCGCTGCCCGAGGCCGCCGGCCGGGGCCGGGAGCTGCCGGGACGGGTGGCCCGGCCCCCCCCGGCCTGGGGGAAGGGGTCTGAGCTCGGAGGAGCGGCCCCGGCAGGGGCTGCCCCCAGCGGGAAGAGGCACGGAGGAACGACACCGGTTCCGCTCCGCTCAGCGGGTCGCGCCGCCGCTCAGCGCCCTGCCCCTGCGGCCACCCGCGCGTTCAGGCAGACGCACGGACACGTTCTGCGGGGAGAGCCGCAAGCGCCCGTAGCGGCCGCAGCCCGCACAGCCCCTCCGCGAGGCAGGCGTAGGAGAGGGGCCGCTTCCCGCAGACGGAAGGAAGGCAGCCGCACGGAGCGCCAGGGGCCGGCTGCGGCTGGCGGCCCCGGCCCGGCCAAGGGCGAGCCCCCGGAGCCCCGAGCCCGGCGGGGCCGCGGCCGCGGGGCAGGAGCGGGGCCGGGCTCGGCCGCCTCCCAGACACGCGTCCCGGCTCCCGGGGATATTCCGCCGGATCGGCTGGGGCTTCGCCTCACTACGCCGGGAGTTCCTTGGCCGCAAAAGAAAGGTGAGGCTTTTTTCTTTCTCCTCTTTTTCGTACCCGGTCGCGTTACCTGCTCCCGCGAGCCGTTTGCCTGCCGGCCTTGACGCGAGCGATAACCGGACAACTTTTCGCAGGCGCTGGGCTGTGAACATACGCTGCGGTCTGAATGGCTGCCTGGTCTGCTACATGTACCCGTGCCATCTAAGAACACGAGGCTTGGCTGCGTTATTTGTAAAGATTGCGGTTTACTGTCGAGATGCCCTTTTCCGAGCATCCACAAAATATTGGACTTGAAAAGTAGGAACGGATGATGCAGGTGTGTGTTTGTGTCACAGAGCCTGCTGAAGCAGACTAGAAGGCTGTTTCTCTAAACAGTTTCTGAAGCATCATTGTGCTAAATAGACTAAGGATTTTTAGTGGGTGGATGTTGCAGTGATTTGGGGCTGAGGGTTTTATGAAAGACACTTCCTAAATACCTATGTTCTAGGTACAGATCTACATGTTATTTTAATTTCAATAATTACCTTGCCCACAGGATAAGATCTCTAGCTACGATGGGATAAGGCAAAAATCAATACACAGTATATTTTTTACAACAAGCTCTTGGAAAACTTCAACCTATAGCCACAGAACCATATTGTCTGTTTGTTGTTGTTTGTTTTTAATTGTGCACACAGCATCATCTGCTGGGTGTTTGAGTTCTTAATATCAAAGGGATGTACATTATACATGTATGGTTTATCATTGTTCAAAATACATTCTGGGTTCAAGAATACTGTTTGCTGATCAGGCTCAGATTGTCAGTGAATGATTACAGTAGACTGCATGTGCTTGCGGTTATCTTTTGAGTACACATCCCTCTATGTACAAAACTCATACACGCATACATGTGTATGTACATACAGATAAAATGCAAGCTTGTGTATATTTGCATCTTTTCCATACTGGCATGGAATCACTCCTCCTGATTCATTATTTTATCATGGAGCTAGGTAAAAGTATTAGACTCTCAGAAAAAATACCATATCGCCGTGATGTGCTTGCTGTTACAAGCTGTCACTGGAGTACTTTCCAAGTCAGTGCTGTCTCACAACAAACGTTCCTGGACCAGCTGCCTCCTGCAGGCCCTTCTGCATCCCTCTCCATAGGCTACAGTGTTCATCAATGTTATTTTCTAGATTCACACCTAGATATGCTAGCAAATTGGTCTTGAACAAGTGGCGTATCTAGTAAAAGAGATGCGGTGACCAAATTTGCACAAGTTAGCACTGACAACCCAGCACACTCAGGCTGCAGCTCTGTTCTGTGGTATCACCTTTCATTTCCAAAGCCAAATTATCTATCAGCTGTAGAACACCTCCTCTATTGTACAGGCTGCTGTGTGCAGTGGATACTACGTTGGTGTGTATATTTTCAACATGATTTGACTATGGTTTATGAACTACACAATTTTTCGCCATCTCCCTGCCATTTCTGCATAAATATTTTTTTCTGCTTGATCACAGTCATCATTATTTAACAGTTTTAACACCGTATCAGCATCAAAGTCAACTCTGCAATCTGATAAATCGTGTAGTAAGCACATGTGTAGGAAAAGAGGACAGGTGAGGGAAGAAAGAGTAAACTTGCTAGAAAGCCCTCTCAAGCTGCAATGTTTGCCACTACACCCTGTGGAGAAACTGTGGTGCTCCTTCCTTGCTTCCAGTTTGTTGACAGACCTTACGTTGTGCTTGAAGCAACGCTCAAGAAGCATTGCATCTGCAGAGAGTTGGTCACAACAGGGGCATGTGGATACAGGGTCAGCATGGATCCACCCTCCAGCAAGTAAAACTTCCTAGGTTGGAAGAAGCTCTTATTGCTTCTGAAAGCCCAGATATCAAGGCCAGATCTCTCGTTAGGGAAGATGTCATGACGCATGAGAGCCTCAGCGGTCAGCACAGGCTGAAGGTCCCTTCACCTGTGTTCTTGTATTTGTGGTTTCTTTGTTTATTTTTAATAAAAGGAGTTAAATTCCTTTAAAATATGATATGCTGCCTGAAAGTTAACATGAAAAACCTCATTGGTCGCCTCATTACTTTACTGAAAATCCCAAGAGGATAAGCTTCATTTTGATGGGAAAGGGTGGGAGGGGTAGTACGTAGAAATATTTAAAAGCCAAATTATGCTCTGAATCAGACAATTGGGAAGAGATGTGGAAGAAACCCTTTCACTGCGTTTCATACAAGCCCTCAGCAAGTCCTGCAGAGGCAGAACCGAATGACTTGGCGGGTTTCACATGAACGGCGATGCAGGATGTGCATCGGCCCTGACTCATCCTCTGCCTCCCGTGTGTGAGACGTCCTGCCTTGGAACAAAAGAAAAAAAGCCGCCCCAGTTTCGCAGCTGTATGGGCAGGAGGGCAGGAACAAGAAGAGTGAGGAGCAGCCACAGTGGGGTGAGTGGGGTGCATGGGAGCGGTGTCACGGTGCCTGCACGCTACCGTGTGGGACGGGGACGCATCCTCAGCGGTCGCTGGCCAGGTACCGCGCATTCGGCCTGGCAGAAGTGCCTGGCCAGGAGCCCAGCCTCATGGGAGCAAGGCCAAGGCACGGCACCCTCCGCTCCGCACAGTGCCTGTCCCTTTCCACAGCAGCACTGCGGTGTCCTCTCCTTTGCATGGCTCTAATGACCCTGAAAGGGATTGTTCCCATACTGCTGGGCAGGTACATCCCTAAACTGCAATTTTTGAGTTAAAGAAGCATCCTCAAGATTCGGCTTGTTTTCCTTCAACACGATTGTGCAAGATTGGACCCAACCCTAGAGCCCAGTCAGCCACACGTCCTCCGTGAGCAGTTCAGCCCACAACCCTGCTCCCACGGCAGCTGGTGGCCAAGCTTCCTCTGGCCATGGTGCAGAGGCGTGAGGCTGGGCAGCCAGGCTGTGGTTTCCCGGGGCTGGTGGCAAGCATCCCCTGCGTGGCCCTGTGGAGCTGGGACAGGTGTGCCCGCCTGTACTAGGGCTGGGGCGTTGCTGCCTCTTCGTCTAAAGCCACAGGGCGGATTACTGGATTCTGGATGGTGCTGATCTGAGCAAGGCAGTGTAGCTGCCAGAAAGATCAATGATCAGGTTATGTACTCCACAGACCTTATCTCACAGAAAAGAATGTTTTTAAGTTGGCAAAGGAAAAAAATAATATTACAGTAACTTTTCATTGAAAGAATCCTTTTTTTTTTTCATGAAAAATAACTTTAGAAGGGTGATGGAATTCAGAAATTACCTGTTTTTCTTTCACTCGCATAAATTTCTAAGTTACATTGTTAAGTTAGTGAGATGATGCCGCATGACGCTTCCTAAAGGAGCTAGAAAAAGTAACAATGGAGCTGAGTCAAAATCCATCAACACCAAAGTATATCTTGATCTGAGTGTATTTTGGCTTAAGACAGTAGAGTACCAGGACATGTCTCCTCAGCCTTACTTTCAACACGTGCTGCTTTACACGCAGCTTAATTTTGCTCTCATACCTTGTGATTTGGAAACTGGGATAATGTGGCATTTCTCTGCTGAGACCATTCAAGGTACAGGGTGTAGACTGTAGATAGCTCACCCCTGGCTGCTTTTCTAACCGCCTCCCCAGAACTTGAGGTGGCGTTGGCCACGCACAGAAGCACAGCCATGATCAGCAGTTGCGGCCGGCCTGCTGGGGACCAGCACTGGCAGGCACTGAGGTGCCTTTAACTTTAGGAATAATGAAAACTGCAAATTTTTGACAGGATCCCAACTTTTAAATCGTGTCTTCTTGAACATTTTTCCTCCCGCCCCGCATACGTGCATTTGTGCAGTACGATGTTGGCCTTGACTTTCCAAACAGAGCCTCCGGAAAATGGCATGCAAAGTCACCAGGCGAGGGCGAATGTCCAGAGCGGTCTGCAGTGAGTAGCAGACACAGCCACCTCCCTTCTGCCTCCCTGGTAACCATCAGATTTAGAGGAATCTTTCTGGTAAGTTGTCGGCTGTCCCAGAGACAGTGAAAGGAGTCAGAGCATTGCCCGTATTAGGAAACGGACCAGAACAAATACATATTTTGAGATTCTGGAATTTGGGGTAAGAGACATCTTTTAGCGCTGCATTTAGCCCTGCTGGTAAACACAGCACTGTAAGGTTTCCTCACAGGGTATTTCTAGCTGTGCCATAAAAAGAAATACTAGAGGTCTCACAGAAAAACATAAATGCTATTCTTTCTAATGATGTTTTCAGGCAAAAATTTCCAGGCACAAATAGCTAAAACCCACCGTTCAGACAAATGAATGGTTATCTGACTTCCATACGGTTAAAAATTCACCTGTGGCTAGTAAAGTGAATAAATTCATATTTTATAAAATAAGATCACTCAGTGCTTCTCTGAACTCCATCAGATTCTTGCCCTCAATAATTTATGGAAGTGAGCTACCGCAAGTAATTATCCATTTCACAAACAGGCATCACCTCACTGTGAGCCACGCCACTTCGTTAGTGGGACCCTTCCCTCACTACAGGCAGAGCACCCAAAATACCTTCCGAAGCAGCGCTCGCCACCTCCACAGCCGAACCACCAACCCTTTCCACAGCTCATTATTTTCCATTTTCTCCTGTTGCAGTGTTAACCCATTCATTTCTCTCTTCACCTACAGGTCTTTTCTGCTGTAAAACAGTTCTCATTACCCAGCTCAAAGTCCTTCCTATAATCATTTCATTATTTTACTGACTTTAACTTAACTGTCTATTAATATGGCCCTCAAAAACCCTTTGGCTATAAGAACTGATAAATAGGAATAGAAGACTCTACTTCTCTTCCATTTTACTTCATTTGTTTTACGTGAAACTTGTATAAAGAAGAAATATGATACATTTTCTATAACCAGATACTACTTCATGTCCTCCTTACTCTTTCCTTTTTAATCTCATCATCAAAAGTGATGCACTTGAATTCTTTCAGGCATACTCTGATGATACTGCAGTACGTAGTTTATGGAAAAATCAAATTACTTTTTTTTTTTTTTTTAAATGTCAGCAGCACTCTTTGATATTTCACCACTAAAAAGCAACATTTAATTTTTGAGTTGTACATTTGCAGCAGTTGCTGTGGGTGGAGACTCTGCTTATTTATTTCGTTGGTTTTTACTACAATGTACTGTCATGGCAACTGTAGTGAGGGCGAATGCATCTGGAGGTAATTTATATATGTCATATTGACTGCAGTAAAATTGGCTTGTACCATTTAAACTTTTTCAACCACTGGGCAAGGGCAAAGTTAGCCTTTTGAGACCCAGAGGCAGTTTCTCCTTAGAAAGTAAATAAATAAATAACCCTTCCTTTCAGGCAGATCAGCAGGAGCTACGCCAAACATTTCTTGGTGCCTGGACACAGAACCTGCTTCGTGCCTTAGCTAGGTCCGACGCCCCGGGCAGTCACCCAGCGATGCCGACGCGCAGCGGGCCGCCAGCCCCCCGGTCACACGAGGCGGCGTCACACCCGCGCTGCGGGGGCGGCGTGCGCCGGGTCCTGCCTGGGCACCGGGATGCAGTGCCCCAGCGGCAGCGCCACGGCCTGCCCCGGCTGAGCAAACCCCCTCCTGACGGGGACGATGCAGCTTCAGGCTGCTTCGGCTGTGCATCGTTGTGAACACGGAGAAACTGGGCTGGAATCAGCTGAAAGACTGGAGTGCACAGTGGCTATAAAAGGGTCTGAATCAGGCTGCTGATGCAGTTTCAGGCGTAACACTGCCACCTCTACCGCACAGCTCTGATGGTCCTTCTCCAGCCAAGCTCCAGTTCTTAGACAAAATCTGCCCTGCTGCTCCAGCACTTCCTTTCTAATGCAAGTGACTTAGGCACGCTTGGGAACTTTGGCTGTAAGCATTTCTTGATGTTGTAACTCGATCACTTTATGAGTAAACCAGAAGAGCTAAGACATATGGAATTACAATGGGGCAAAGATGATTGAAACTCTGCTAACTTTACCCTCATCTTGCTGCTAGGGGGAAAAAAAAAACCTTTTGAATACCTGCGTGACTGCAGCCATCATTATCTCCCAATGAAACTTTGCAGCAACATTTGATTAAGAGGCACCATACTTCTGCATTGTAGATGGCAAAATGAGAAGAGTGCGCTCAGCCGCCAGCCACCAAGGCATGCAGCTGCCTCCTCCACTGGCCAAGCCTTACTTCAAAACACTGTATGCTTCCAGGAACACCATAATTTCCCATCAGAATCTCAAATGGCTGATACACGCACCCATCTTTCTTTTAGATTAGACAGGCTCTACTGGGAGTAGCTCTGAAGTTTCCAGTAGCCCTGTGTTAGGAGCAACTAGTGAGTCAGATGGTACCTGTGCTGATAGATACTGCTTCTTCAGATAAATTAGCACGGTAACAATCTGCAGTGTCTAATTATAGCTAATTTTCTGTTCATCTGTCTAGGTACTCCTGACCCTTTTACTGTAATTCCTGAGCACTCACAACGTTGATCAGAGATTTTCAATAATTTAAATCTACAGGTCAGCTCTTCAGCTGGTGTAAATCAATTCATTTTCTTTGGCTTTGGAGCTGATCAGAAGGGAGCTGTGGTAACTTTTACAGTGGAGAAAATGATCTTAATTTATTAAAGCACACTACTGCCACGTAGCCTTTGGTACTGCCTCTTTCCTAGAGTTTATCGGCTGCTGATAGATCCACGGGTATGGTGGATGGAGAATAAGTCCTTGTCAGACCGAGCTCTTGGAGAAAGTGTAGAAACAGAGATAAAGACATCAAATATTTTTTGATACTACATTTGAGACCACTATAAATCAACAGCAACAACAACAAAAGGAACCTCAATCAGGTCCTTAAGACCACCCGAACTGCAAACTGCCTTGTGCCAACTCCGCTAGCAATCAATGCTGAAAGGTCACACAAAAGGAATTCAGGCTCAACTGACAAAAGATTCAGCTGGGCTTTAATGTATTTTTGGCCTAGAAGTTTCTGAGCTTTGTTTCTGATTGCTGCTTAAGTGAGAAAGAAATGGCACAACTAAATGAAAAAGAAAATGAGTGCAGACTTTTAATTGGTGCCATCTATTTAAGAAAGAGGTATAAGTGAATATCCACAAAAAATTAAATCAGACGTGGAAACAAGGAATACAGAGAACAGATATTTCTTTGCCAGGACTGGGAATTTCAAGAGTGTGTCCCAATTGCAAGTTAAGCAAAAGCCATAATATTTTCTTTTCTGGAAAACATTGCATCTTTTCTCAATGCTTGCCTAGCTCCACAGAGAAGTGATTGACTGGGAAAATGGGAACTTATGGGGAGATGCCAGCTTGTATTTGTTACCGGAGGTTAAAGGTTCCCTAGAGCACAAAGGATCTTTTCTTGCCCAGACAATCCCATCGTGGTATACATCAGCAGAACTAAAGCCTGCAAAGCTCAGAAACAGCCAGGACTATTTGGTGATACTTGAATTATATTTTTTTCCAGACATTCACTGATTTTTTTCTTCTATGCACATCTACATGTCAATATTTGTTAATAGAAATTACTTTAAACATAGCAGAATCTCTGTGGTTTCTTTTAAAGTGATGTACACAGTACCTCACACAGGTCTGCATGCACATGCAGAACCTCAGATAGCCTTCCAACACAATGACTGACTTTACTGTGCTGGAAAGAGATTAATAATTATCTTATCTATTGTGAGTTGATGCAATTGCCCCCCCACTTCCTTCTGTCCTGCATTTGTAGCCTAGCTACTGTTCAACTGAAAGGAAAGAATTTGATAATACTTTCCTAAAAAGATGCCTATACTGTGGCTGCCTGTTCCAGTCACTGACAAAGAATGGTGATGTCGGCAATTGACAAAAGAAAATAAAGAACTTTTTTCCAAACCCCCAAGAGAAATAACCTCATTTTAAAGGTATTTCTTGCACATTTCTAGTTTAAAAAAAAAAAAAAGTAATGCTGAAGAGCTGAAGCTACCTTATGCTTAATCAATTATTCTCACAGGATTGTTGTCATTAAAGTGCACAATTATAAACAGCAGATGCAGAAATGCTCGGCTGAAGAAAAAGGCGCAGGGGGAAGGAAGTCGCCCTGAAGACCAGCATTTTCTGTGCGGCTCTGAACCTCTTCCCCTTGATGTTGCAGGTGTGGGCGCCAGCCGTGGGCAGCTTGGCGATGGCACCAGCCCGGGGCTGTGCCCAGCCTGGCGGCTGCCTGGGAGCCTGATGGCCACAAGGGTCCGGCCACGGGCGGCCGGAGAGAAGACTGCACATCGGGAGACGGCACCGAAGTGATGGGCTGAACTGATGGGAGGAACCAGCACCTATCCAGGCAGGGGTCTGGGGACCCACCGGGAAGCGTGAAGGGCCCATTTCAGTAAGGGCATGGCCAAAGCTTTCTTCAGGCTACAGAAGTTTCTTCGGCGGACCCAATTTCTGCTCTTTTTCCTGACAGCTGCTTACCTAATGGCTGGCAGCCTCCTGCTGCTGCAGCGGACCCGCCTGGTGGTCCAGCAGGGGTCCCGCGGGACCCCCGCCGGGCAGGCCCTGCTGGTGCCGGAGGTGCTGGGGGCTGGGCTGGCAGACCCCCGGGCGGCACAGAGCCCCCGTCCCAGGCTGCCGGCGGGCACGGCCACGCTGCAGGAGCTGGCGCCGGCCCAGCGGCACGGCCCGCACTGGCTCACGTCCCGCAACTCGGAGCTGAGGCAGCTGAGAAGAAGGTGGTTCCACAGGTTCATCAGCGATCAGGAGCCCATGCAGACAGCAGGACTCAAAGCGATGAAGCATACTGCTGAACACAAAGGTAAGGGATTTGCCCTCTGGCTCATTTTCTGGCGTGCATGTAAACCACCTCCTTCCAGGTCTGTTCCAGGCACAGACTCATGAGCATCACAAAGTCTGCCTGTGGAAGCGCCTTCCTTCTGCCTCAGCACCACTTTCAAACTAATCCTAAAATGCATACACAGTCCAGAGTAGCGTTCTGATGTCCCTAGTCACGCTGAGCTGTAACTTCCTCCAAAACTATATTTCTGTTGATTGAATGGATGCCTAGACAGTGGAATTTGCTTCCTTGATTTAAAGGATTTCCTCTTCCAGCAGGCAGAGATGAATGCTGTTTAACACCGATTATCTTTCTCAGAACAGAGAAAATTTTAAAAGTGAGGGTTTTGTTTTGTTTTGTTTTTTAATTACCTGTCCAAAAACATGCAAAAGGCATGTTTTTTTTACTTGTGCAAAAAGCATGCCTGGAGGCAAAGAACCAGGACTGCAAAGCTGGGGTGTCTCAGAGAACCCCGCTGCATTTCCTAGCTTGCCCTGAGCACACCGCCAGGGTGCTCAGACTCCGATGGCAGCACGAAAGCACGGCGCAGCCACCCCAAGCTGACACGAGCGATGGCACCAACCCAAGCCCAGGGTGGGGGCACAGGAAGCTGTGGGGAGCCCGGTGCTGCTCCCATGGGGATATCTGACCGTGCACCACTGGCACAGCCTCGCCCCCAGCAGATGCACCTGGTGCTGGCCACCACCTACTTTAAGGGAGCCTTCGCAGCCCTTCAAGGCTGTGCAACGACAGTGTGCCCGCTTCTCTTCTCACTGCCTGTGGCTGCTCTCAGCCCCCTTGGGGCTCGGATTATTTTTTCCGTGGTCAATGTAACAGTAAATAAAAAGTAGAGAAACACAGCGTGTGTTTATGAGCTACTCTAATACGAGGCAGAGCATGAACCTGTTCTTCCACGGATTTCATGAATGACTTTTAAAGCTTCAATTAAAAACAAAAGGATTAATTTTCAAAACTATCCATAAAATTAGTTAAGGCTAGTGCCCATATCAGTCATTAAGCTAGTGCCTTGCTCAAGTTCTAATTGCTGACTGAAAGGGAGCCAGAAGGACTATTTATTGCTACAAGCCATTGAGTTATGTTGATTCAAATATGCATCATTTGAATATCTGACTGAACATGAAGTGACATTATTAATAACGGTATTGTTAACAAGCATTGGAAAGCCTTTGGAAATTAGGATCAATTAAAATTTTAACTTCCTACATAGAGCATGTTATCTTCCTCCCCTCACTTCTCCCAGTAAACTTACAGGCTTGTTATTTCATTATGGATCCCTTCCAAGATATAATGAACTCCTCTGCGACTGTAATGCTTGCTGAAGTTCCAGCATTGCCCTACGATTCACGCCCTGCAAGGCAGCGCGGTGAGCAAGGCAGTGCTTACGATGGAAGCTGTGCTTGGGCACCGCTCCTCAGCGCGGGACTCCCAGCGCAGCACCCCAGCGCGCCACTTCCACACGGGTACAGCGGCCAGCCCTGGGCGCAGACCCTTAGCCCGAAACAGAAACGACGACATCTGCTCCAGCACCCTGTGATCACCTCCAGTTCCCTTTGCCTTGCCCCGTGCTCACCCAGCATCCAGTGACCTTGAGCGAGAAAATTCAACTTTTTATTTATTTTCTTCACTTTAAGCTATTTTGCTTGCTTACTTCACAAATCGCTTAGGGCAGGGATCACATTTTACCCTGCCAGGGCGACTGGCAAATACAGCGGCAAATAGCAGCGCAACAAGTAACAGTAAAACAACTAAAAGTAGCACTTCATGAGGTAAAAAATGAATAATTCTGTTAAGAATGGTCCAGCTAGTGGGGCATTTTATATTGTTTCTCCTGACCTGGCCAGAAGCAGCTATGCCATTGCAGAGGATGGCAGAGGTGGCAGAACCACCGGTTCTGGTCACGGAACCACTGATGTGACGTTCGGCTCTAAGACTGTGCGCTGACAGCAGCGGGCGGGGGATGCAGGCAGAGGAGGATGTCCCGTGCCAGCTGGTGTGCCCCTGCCCCTGGGCCAGGCACCCTGGCCCCGTGCACTGAGTTTTCAGCTGCCGCTGGTCTGAATCGACATCCCCAAACCACAAGTCTCCAGTAAAGTGCAGAACATCCTTACTGCAGGTGTGTAACTCCCATCTCGTTAACAGAGTACTGTGGGTGTATATTCACAGCTTCTGAATTTTCTAATTGCATGTTTGCAAATTACCAATGTGCTGTTCTTTGAATCCTCTGTTGTGTTTGTGATGTTTAAATGTCTGGGTTTTGTTTTTTGTTTCTTTTTTTTTCTAGCTGCAAAATCTCTCTTAGAATGGCTTGAACTTTCTTTTTCTTGTGGATTATTTTATTCTTAATATAATGCTTCTTAATTTCAGTTTTCATTGTATATTCTCTTTCTGCCCACAGCTCACATTATTTAATTTCCCAGCATTGTTACTTTAATACTGCTACTTCTAAAATCAAATTTCCCTTTTCCTTCATATTTTAACGATAACATGCACTTATATACACAAAATTGCTGTATAACGGTGGGCTGCCACGTTGTCCTTCCAATCATATACTAAAAAAAAAAAAAAAGCTAGGTTTTTATTGTGTTTTGTTCAAGACAAAAAAAAAAAACAAAAAAGAGGCTTAACATGGATGCAGTCTAACAGAAATACTTACCTTTCATATGCTAACTAAAGCAAGACATATTCTAAAATATTCACTTGCACCAGAGAGAAAGAGATAGTTTAATGCGATAGCTAGACAGTGCTGCCTAGTTAAGGATGAAGTTATCTTTCCATTATAGCTTTAATATAACTCTACATACCCAAAGGAAATTGATTTTCTTAACAATTTTCTTGCACTATTTTAGTCTCAACTTGAGATTTCCCAGGTTTTCTTGAAAAAACACATCAAGATTACCCAAAGTTTCTTTTTAAAAGATTGCCTGCTCTGTCCCTGCACAAATCGGCCATTTTTCACCCCCAGAGGGAGGGAGCCTAGCAGGTAGCAGCTGCCCGCGGGCACCGGGGCCAGCGAAGGCTTCCCAGCGTGCTGGCAGCACCTAGCCCAGGGAGCAGCCTGGCTTCCCGGCCCTTCCTTTCCATCGCTCAGCCCAGCTTGCCCTTCTCCAGCGCATACACATATCAGTACCAGCAGACAGGTCAACAGAGCAGTCAGGGCTCCAGACAGGTTGCAACTCGATCAAACACAGCCTTGCCTGCGATTTATGGCCGTGAATCGCCACCAGAAGTCTCCCCTCTCCTGTAGCCTGTGCACGTTGGCTGACTCTGGTCTTGCATGCACGCAGGTACCTACATGGGATGCTTCAGTGATGATTCGAGGGAGAGGACACTGAAGGGTGCTGTGTTTTATGACTTAAGAAAAATGACAGTATCTCACTGTCAGGAAGCTTGTGCTGAGAGGTGAGTGATATCTTTTTACTGCAACTTTTTTCTGCCACTAAGCGAGGCTGAATTTGAAATGGAAATGCGTGCATATATTAAACATCCAGCATCTGTGAAAACTGTGATTATCTCGTACCTTCAGGCATGGAGCAGCTCTGCTACCTTGCTTCAAGCAGACTGTTTCACTGCTGCCTATCTATTGCTCTTTATTATAGCGTGACTATTTAAATGTATTTTCTGCTGTTCTGGTCAAAAATTGGTGTTTTGTTAGACAGCTGTTAGCTATTGCCCCTTGGCCCCTGGTCTGAACCATAACCCCATGAGCAGCGCAGCATTCCCAAGAGCAGGGCTGCACAGCGGAGCAGGCTCGCGGCTGAAAGGGTGGCCGCCCCCGGCAGCGGGGCTCACCAGGGAGCAGCCCATCGGCCACGGACCCACAGTGGCGCTCAGGGCACAGCCGCCTGAATACTCACGTGAAAATGTCTTCCTGTCACTCCCAAGCATGAGAGGAAGCAGAAGCAGCAACACAATTCTGAGCTATTTCTGTGACCATTCCCTCCCTCCTTCTGCAAGGCAATGCAGCGTCCACGCAGCCTGCCGCTCCGGGGGGCTTCACTGCAGCTTCACACCCCCGCCTCCCCCCCGACCTTGGGTCTCCCCATGCCAGCCCCTCAGCAGCAGCCGCCCGGAGCTGTCCTGCGGTGCTGGGGGCAGGCCCCAGCCGACCCCCCCCGGAGCAGGGGGTGGCGGTGGCGGGCAGCAGCTGCTAGCTGGGGTCAGGGCGGGTGGGAGGCAGCCCACGGCCTGACCACCCCAAGAGAGGCAGCGAGCCCCATGCCGTGCCTTCACTTTCAGCACTTGAAAACAGCCCAATGTATCCAAAGTGCCCAAATTTAAATGCCAGTTAATGGAACCTCTGAAATGGGCCTTTCTCCTCTGCCATTCTGAACGGTCCTAAATATTTCTGGCAAAAGCCCCAAGTGGTGGCTTGGGGTAAGGCTGGCTGTCACCTCTGCAGCGCCAATTTGTCACTGCCACAGACGCCAGGGCTGCCACGTGGATGCCCACGCCACCCGGCTAAACCGAGGATGAGGCCGCCCCAGGGCACGGGCTGGCTCCCTTTGACCACCGTTGCTCCCTGCCCATCACTTGTGGCACGGGCTCCTTGCTGCTGGTCCCCAGCGGCTGGCTGCACCTCTGGAGCAGCGGCAGGCAGAGCACAGGGGCAGGATCTCACATTTGTTAGGCAGGAGCCCGGGGACAGCCCAGGGCGCCCATGCTGACTGTGTCTCATTCTGCCACCCGCAGAGCTTACACCTACGCGGGCCTGGCGTACGGAGCAGAGTGCTACTGCGGGAACAAGCTCCCCGTCACTGCCTCCAGGCCTGAGGAGTGCAACAGCGAGTGCAAGGGCGAGAAGGGCTCCGTCTGTGGCGGGGTGAACCGGCTGTCTGTCTACAGGGTGGAGGAGCTGTGGGCAGCGGCACCACGACGTAAGTGGGCGCTGGGTGAGGCTGCTCTTGGGTGGTGATGCTGGCACTGCAGCTGGAGCGAGCGTGATGTCCTGGGCTCGCCTCGTTCCACTTGCCACCAGCGCTGGAAGCAGCAGAGGATGAAGGGCCTGCTGGGCACGGTGCCCGCTTGCTGTTGGCCCGGTCCCTGGCTCCCTCCCCAAAACAGCAGTGCTGCTCAGCACCTGGGAGCATCCACCTCAGAAAGCTACTGGCACTAGGGGAGGAAGGGCAGTGCAGTGACTGCGAGAGCAGCAGAATTTCAGCTGAGGAAAAACTGCTCCCTTCTGCACCTGTTGCAAAGCCACAAAACCACGTGTTTAAGAAGCAGCCCTAGAAGGGGTGCCTCGTAACAGAAGGGCAGAAAATCACACCCACCAATGTCATCCTTAGCTCAGACATGATCCTAAGCAAAGTAAATACTATGTGAATGCAGCGGGAGAACAAATAGAGGCCAGAGAGAGAAGTGCACCGGTACCTCTCTTAAGGGACAGGAACAAGACCACAGAGTTCTGCTTCTCCAAGGACTTCTTTCAGGCAGCAGCTGAATTTTTTGTTTCATCTTTAGATGACAATACTTGTCATCTACTCTCTACGATAGTCATCTGCTCTCTGGTTGTCATTCAATTAGCTGTCATGGGAGACACAATAGATAAACCTTTGGGCCAACACAAGGCATATAAAATACCCAAACAGCTGAGCAGTCTTTTGGCAGGCTCACAAGACCCTTCGGCTGTTATTTGCTGAGAACAAGCACCAAGACCTTAGGTTGTGCCAGTATTGATGGTACTTCACATCTTTAAGACAAGTCAAGGTTTGTACAATCACCTACCCAGCTACATATAAATTATATATCAAAGGCACACAGACCTAAATTGCTAGTGTCAGACTGACAGGCACATTGGCAAGTTTCCCAGGACATGCATCACTGTTTAAATCTTCAGTGTAAAAATACATATATATATTTTACAGGAGTAAATGGCATTTTTTTTTTTCAAGTATTAATGAATAAGTCATCAAATTAGTCTAGCCTGGAGCTAGATTTGTATTTTGTTTGCCCTTAGTAATACCTTATATTTGACTGTTTGAAGAATCCTACTGACACAAGTTAGCTGAGGGGCCAACAAAAACGTTAATCATGATGATTAATTGTGAAAATATATTGGAAAATAACTCTGAAACCGATACCATCCGTGATTTACAACAGGCAATACAGAAAACAGTTCCGGCACACGGATGCTCCTAACGCAGAGCAGATGCAGCGGTGCCCCCGTTCAAACCTCCTGCAGACAGGGGCTCTGCTGGCTCCTGCCCCAGCCGGCCCCACGGGCTGCACTGCCTCTGTGCTGCGGGACTCGTGCTCCACCTCACCCTAAACGCAACAGAGTTCCACGTCTGCAGGCTGGGAGTGGCTGCAGCTCCCAGGGACGTTCCCTGGGGGCAGGACACGGCCGTCCTCACCACCAGAAAGCGGGAGATGACCCAAATGCAGCCGCTTCCAGCGTGAGCCACGTGTTCCCCAGGAGCCCTGCTCCCTCTTGCGTGTTGATGGGGGCAGGTCAAGTCACCTGCCTGACCAACTGATATCACTCTATGCTCATAAAACAAATATGTCCAAAATTAAATATTAGTGTGAATTTTAGCAGGAAGTCTTCCAACAGCATCCTGCAAAACTGAAAAACTGCTCTTTTATTCCTTGATGCCATGCTTGCAATGACCTGATCGATCTCAGGGAGATTCCTGTTCCTTCCCCAGCTTGCATTAAATTGTTTTATTTGCACATCTTCTAAGTGATCCCAATATATAGTACTGCTTCTAGTAACTGCTTTGAACAGTTATTACAACAGTTATTGGACAGCTTCTCCATAGATTTGCTCTTGGTGCATGCTAGAGAACCTGGACCCTTCTGCTTGAAAATTCATACACAAGTTTTCCCCTCAAAACTGTACTACATCTCTCCTGTCATCCACCACAATACATTCCTGCATCAGTTCTGGTGAGTGTTATTTAGGGCAGCCAGTGGGTGTGGACCAGGATTTGGAAGACCCAAATTCATTTCCAAATTGACCTTTCTTCCTGTTAAGTCTTGTTAAGTAAATTATGTAAATAGAGTTGAGTTGGTAGAAAGACATTTTCCACCTTTGTAAACCGCACAGAATCCAATGAATTACAGAAATGTGTGCATGCAGACATTTTCCATTTTCTAACCCAGCCACACAATGTTATTTTCTTCATTATCATTAGTTCATCTGTGCAAATGCATTGCCTCACCTGAGACAGTGATAGCTTTGGGTTTTTGTTTGGTTCCCTTAGGGGACATTTCTCTCTTAAGAGGAGGGAAAATTGTATTACTGCTTGTAAAAAGTATTTGGGCCAAATCCTGAGTTCACTCACAGTGATGCAAAAAAACTGGAGCAGTTCTGCCAAGCTCTGTGGCATTTATACAGGAGCAGGTCAGATCAGAGGCTGATGCTAAAGACTTCAAGAAAGCTATTCTCCCTGAACAGCTTACAAAAGCCTAGTTCAGATTCTGAAGACTGCAGCAAACTCCCTTGCCCTGAAAAGAGAGCGAGTGAGTGGAAGACGAGAGGGATATCAGCAACTGAGCAGATGTGCAGGAAGGTGAGTCCCTGTGGGGGCTTTCAGGATTCATTTAAATTCCTCTCCTTTTTTGGTGCAGATGATGTGAAGCTTTGTAGCTTTTTATCAGGGCTTTTAAGTCTTTCAGGGGAAAGCATGTCTTCAAAAGAAAGCTGGCAGCTGCAAACAATAGCAATGCCCTCCACTGGTGGAATTTAATTTAAACTCTGCTGCAGCCCTACTTTCAGTGGTTAGTACAAAGCTAAAGGCATGTGCTCCTTTCAATACCACAGGATTTGCAACACATTTTTCTAGTGTATATCATGGTTTCTCTTATTTCTAAAGCAGTTGGAATATAAAATTTATTTCATTATTCTTTAGCTTCTGAACCTAATATTGTTCTTTGTGATAGAGACAGGATACTATGGACATTGTTTTCTCAAGAGAAACCTATTTCATATCCCTGCAGGGAGGAATGTTATCTATCGAGGATGTTTTAGAGCTCCAGAAAATTTAACAGACACCTTTCCAGCCTCTTTGATACAGCCCAATTTGACGGTGGAGATGTGCTCTGAATTTTGCTCCAAGAAAGTAAGAACAGTTCTCATTTCACATCCTTTCTTCTTTCTGTTATTTTAATTTTTGATCTACTGAGAGAATAGCAAAGATTAGTGCCTTAGAGCTCCGAATTTGTGAATGAATTTCTAAAGGACAAAGCTCACCATGGTAAATACCCAGTGACGCATCTGGTCCAACCGTTCTGGAGTGGGGCAGGTGGGAGGGCAAGCGGCAGAGCCATGCCACTCTGTATCATGCACAGAGAAGCCATCCCAAGTGACAATTTTCAGCCCCAAGGAAACCAGTACCATTCCCGTGTCCCATTCAAACCACGCCCAGAGCAGGATGTGGCCCCAGAGAGGCTTTGGAAGCTGCGGTTCGCGTGGCAGATACGTTGCCAGCGGACAGATGTGGGCCAGCAGCACCTGAAACATGGCTCCAGTGCTCGGGGGGGGCTCACCAGGCACACGTGCAAGGCAGGCAGGACACCCGCTGTGCCCCCAGTGGGAGTCTAGCCCCATTTGCTCCCTTATGAGGGCAAACCAAGGATTTTAGTTTTGAGGTATCAGCACACAGTATTCTATAGCAGTGTAACTGTGTCAGCTAGGAAAATGATACAATCTTAATTTAACAAAAAAAAAAAAAAAAAGCTGCCAGAGGAGGAAAAAAAAAGCAGATAAGCTAAGAGCAGGTGGGCTTTCCAGGTACTTTAATACGCACATCTCTTTCCTCACAAAAAGAATTTATGCCACTTTCACCGTAACCCAAAGAATTTAAATCTAATTTATTTTAACTTAAAATGGAGTCATTGTAGAACTGCTTCATTCCAAGATACAAGACCACCAGAAAGCAACTAATGAGTTCAGTTGGGTGCCTATTGGCTTTTGGACAGGTGTGAATGCACATGCTAGCATCTGCCCTCGTGCACGCCCTGGGGTTGCAGCATCACCTTTGTTTGTGCTCCCATTTATCAGTGTTATACCACGGACATGAAAACAGGAGGAGTTTGGTGAACTTGGGTATCCCTGTGGGAAGAAACGTTGGGCCCATGACTGTCTCTGCTCCGTGGCTATTGCTGTGGTTGGGTTCCCTCCCCCTCTAACTCCCATTGGGCTTGTTTGTGTGTGCAGAGCAGTGTTTGCTCAGGGGTCAGACTTAGCCCGCAGCCACGTGCAGCCTTAGTACTAAGCTGAGCATTCAATTATTTTGTCTTCTAGCATCACAAAGTTGATTAAAACTATTACGGCAAGAACAAAAATTCTTAATTACTACGCAATTTTAGTTGCTTTTATACCATGGTGCAGAGTGGGAAAGCTTTTCCCAGTCAACCTATCCTCTATAAAAGCTCATCAGGACAGTGTTTTGAGAATGCATCACGGAACTAACGCTGCGCGGTGAGCTGCAGTTAATCACCTTTATATCCTACACGCAGCGCCTCACAAACATGCATACACACACACTCACACCCTCCATACACATAAACATTTAGTAAAGCAGGACTTTGTGACCAATTCTTTCCAAGATCTGCCACTGATGCGTTCCGTAACTGCAGGGGAAAAAACATTGAATCTTTCTGTATTGAAGTTTACCCACAGGTAACATTTTATTAATATTTACTGATAAGGTGCCATTACGGCTTCTTTACCTACGAAAGTATACGAAAACTCAGGATGAGTTTTTCTAGATGTGCTTATACACAAGGTCAGTAATTTTTAAGCATAGTCATAATGTTGTGGTTTTGGGAGAAGGCTTTTCTGAAGAAGTGGATTTTCAGAAGTTTATGTTCCTTCAAAGTTTTCTGGCCCAAAAGTGGAAGCATCTGAAATTCCTGCTGGCTGACAAGTGTAGGAAAAAGACCAATACCAAATGTCCCTCGTTAGCTTAGCAATTGAACAGGACCAGAAGAGCAGCAGGAGATTGTTCATCCCCAAGCAAAACACTACACAACAACAACAAAAAAAACAAATTACACCTTTGGTGAAGGAACACGAAAAACCAGTATCAGCTTTAAATGCTATCAAAGCAAGTCCTATTATGACAGTGGAAACATTCATCCCAACTTTGGTTCCTTTCCTTTCAAAATAAGTTGGACAACTTCCCAGCTGTTATAGGCCTTCTATGGAATTAGGAAAGCACTGTCATTTCTGTCTTTTTAGTCTAAGCTATTATGCTGTAAAGAATAATCCCACCAAGTCCTATGCAACCTGAAAACCTACTGGGCTTTTTAATAGGACTAGTTTGATGCCTAAATTTAAATACATAAATAAGTCTTTTGCTATTTGGGACTCAGAATAAAAGCAAACAGACATACCATATCAATTTGTGAGCCTTAGAAATGGCTTTGTGCAGATGAAATGGTAGCTCCATCCTTTGGAAGCATATGAGATATGAATTTGAGGAAACAACTTTAGATGATACCTGCTAAATAGCCTTAATTATCTATTTCTTTCTTAATTAACAGAATGATGACATGTCTTAACTGCAACCTATTATTGCCCTGTAACAGAGCCATGAATGTGTTTCTTTGCCAGGTCCCTCGGCCAGAAGTCATAATTTTCATATATGTTATTTTATAAGCCAACATGCATAATAAATAAGCCATCCCCACTTGAATTTATATTTTTAAATAACCATTCCTTTTAACTCTCAGATGCTGTATATAGTTATATATGATAAAAAAATCTGAAAGTACACTAAGTCTTGAAGAGAGAAGCACTTAGAAGCGTGGTTGGTTAAAGCAGCAACCACAACTTGGGGCTGAGTGCGGCTGATGACTTGTAGCTGCTGATTGAACACAGACAGGAAGACAAAGCTGAATACACTGTTTTACAATCATTCGGTGTGCTGCTTCAGTTAGATGCAGAGTATGAATACTGAGTTGCTGAATACAGTGCTTTGCACTGATGCTGCGGGTCCAGGTACGATCCCCGCAAATACCATAACACTTCTTCCATCACGCCCTATGATCTGAGACCTGCTACTCATCACGCCAGCTCCCAGCTTCTCCCCTTTCCCCAACCACATGCTGAAGCTCAGAGAGAAGGCACCTGTGTGGTTAATTTTTATGTAAATAAATGTAAATGTCCATTACTGAACCAAGAAAGGCCCTGTTTTTCAGGGCCAAATCATGCTGCTGAAACCTTAGTGTCGTAAATAAAGCAACTTTATCATCTGAAATTTTCCAGTCACTTCATAAACGTACAGATATGTCAGTTTAAAATACTTGATGAAACAAAACAATTCAAATTGCTGAAGGTAAGATCATCATCTTTTGATTTAAAAATTGCTATCATATTAAAGCTAGCAGAACTGAAGGAGTAGGGAAAGAGAGGTGAAAGAAGCAACTTTGTTGTTGTTGGTTGCTGTTTGCAGTTGGCAAATATGCAAGGATTTGACACTTTAATGGAAAAAGGCACCGTGTGTCCTAAGTCTAAATTAGTGACCAAAATGTTCTTCTTACCCTAAGCAATGACATTTTATGTTGCTGGAGAAAAAATTCCTGAAATGCGCTAACAGCATGATTTTTCCTTTCAAGACAATTTTCAGACCTTCCTTGGGTCTGAAAGGCCACCTAACACCACAGAAACAGGAGGCAGATAGACTGAACTCTTCCAGTTTATCGGTAGTAGGTTTTGCTAGTGCCTGTGTTTGCATGTTAGGGTCGTACTGCCTATGCTAAATTTACACCAGGGTGCTTAAACACTCACAGTTAGCAAAGTATCCGCAAAGAAGTGTCAGAGGTGGCATCAGGTGTGAGATCGCGTCAGCACTTCCAGCTGCGTGGGACTCAAGCAGCAGGAGATGCAAGAAACATCCCCCACCACTTATATCGCGGCCAGCTCCATTAGGTCACAAATACACGACAGAGGCAAATACATCCTTCTCTCTCGGTTAATCTGTGCTTGTAAGGAGAGCCCTTCACCCTCTGCCAGCCAGGTACCAGGACACTCATTTGTTTGAGGTCTTTTCCAGTTCCTCTTCCTGAAGGTTGATTTAAATGAGGGATACAAGTAGGAGACACCCATGTTTTTCTTTCCCCATCCCAGAAATAACTCTTTGCTAGATGCTTCATATGCTATATAGCACTAGGATTACCAGACTTTGAAGTTAGGCGCTGATAAGAAGAAACAGTGGAGGCAAGAGGCGTAGCATCAGTAGTAAGGCTACAGGAGACAGCAGGAGCTGAATCCAGATAAAGGTCGATGCTACTGTTTATGGCCAAAACAAGAGCCCTGCTTCAGGAAAGCTTGGGAAAGACATTGAAAGACCCGCACAAAGAAACACAAAATAGAAAAACAGCAAGAGATTGCTCTCATAATACTGCCTGACCAGCAGAGGGGCTGCACACACGTGGGGGATTAGCCTGGCCACCCCTGCCCTCTACAAGGGCCAAACGCTAGCCCCGAATCTCTCTTCCCTGAACTACATTTAGTCACAAACTGTGTTGCAGAGTGATTGCAAAACAGTACTATATTGTCCCAGGCTTTTTTGCCTTCACAAAAACGATTGCACAAAGATGCAGAAGTATAGAGATGCACATGCTTAAGTCCCGTCAAAAATCTCCAACCTTCCAGAAGAGTAAATCCTTTGCAGGTGCCACTTGGCATGAGGTAAAAGGCCCATTGTTATTCTAGGCTGTGCTTGAGGGCCAGGACATTTACTAATTTCTCCAATGGAGATGCTGCTTCAAAATAAAGGGAAAAATCTGTTTGCAGGCAAAGAACTCTTGCCCTTGGATCAAATCTGTAAATAGTTTTTGACAATGTCATATCTCATTCACTAAGCAAATGTTGGCTGTTTGGGCACAGATGGCACGTGTGTTGTATTTGACTCCTTATCAGAGAATGAACACGTGGGGAAGAGCAAGAGATAAGCTGCTCAGCAGTCCTGGCATGTGCTTCCAGAGGCCAGGAGACTTTTAAAAGGCAAAAAGTGTTGGTAGGGAATAGGTGGAATTGAATGCTCTGTGCTCGAATAACCTGACCTTCCTTCAGCCACTGTCATCGAGGCTGGGCCCTTCCCTGCATGCTGATGCGCAGCATGTCACCCAGCGGGCTGTCTGGGAGGCTTCCGAAGTCTGCGAAAACGCAAGCCCAGTCTTCCCAGTAAACAGGAGGAAGACTGAATTTTAGGGCAAATTTTTGCCAACTAATGAATGAATTTTTCATATGGAGCATGTAAACACTTCCAAATTTCTTCAGCAAGCAACTAGCACACATTTCCCTCTGAAAGTGGTAGTTACTTGGCATAAAAGTTACTTGGCAGTTCGAGTAATTTTTCCAAAATATGTACACAGTAGTACTCAAGCCCTACACCAGCCCCTCTATACACAGTAGCGTTTTTCAAACTGTGAAGGTGTCACAGTAAGATGCATACTTCATGGCTTTGTTTTATTTTAAACATGACTGCAGCAGTTAGTTAGGGGGTCTAAGTTCCTTTTTCCTTTTGATTTTTTAAGGTCACGTTTCTTCTGTACAAACTCTGGTAAATTCAACTGAATGTGTCAAACCTTTTAGCAGATGACTCCTCAGTTTGGAGGACTATAAATGGAAGTTCAGAACACGATACAATTCAAAATGCTCATTTTGGGGGTAAACACCTTTTCCCATACTAAAGTTTCAGGGGGAGTTACATACTAAGACTGCAGGAATATTATCAAATGATATATTTAAGAATAATGAAAAGATAATATCGTGATTTTTCAAACTTTACAAGATCTGAAATCTATTTTTAAAGAAATTGCCACGTTAAAGGCAGTAGTATATAAGAAGCGAGATTTACAATGATACATCAAACACTGCTTTGATCTTGACAGTGGCCCCGTAAAGATTTATTTTTCCTTTGCATAACAGGAGCATTCCCCACAGGCTGTCGATGCCGTGGCATTTACGCACTGATCTATTTTCTCTCCTTTATAGGAATTTCCCTTGGCAGTCATCCGAGGGCGGGAGTGCTACTGCGGCTACCCCACTGGGCGCTTCTCGCTGCACGGCGGCGCAGACAGGCAGCTCTGCAGCGGGATGCTCAACGTCAGCACTGCTGCCGGGGGGAAGTACTGCCTGGTCTACCAGACGCCGGTGCAAGGTACAGCTCCAGGCCTGCCATGCCAGGACTGGACCCCCCTACTGCGGGAAAGAGCCCCCCGCACCCCCTCTGCCTCTCCCTCCTGCAGCGGGTTGGAATTGTTCAGTTTACAGCAGTCTTATCCTCTATGACTAACATCACACCAGGAATTTAGAAGACACCCCTAATCTAAATTCCCTTCTTGTAGTCACGTTCATAAACATGCATCTTTCCAGGTATTATTTCCAACCGTTCTCTTGTTAAACAGTACATCCTCCCCACTGGAAAAATTATTTTGCAGATGGAGAGAGAAGGTAGAGCCTGGGAAGCCAGACCCCGAGACACCTGGGGACAAGGACCCTGTAGTCTGGCTTGAGTCCTGTTCATTGAGTGCGCACTCAGCCCCCTGTTAAGCAGGGGCATCAAGACAGCTCTGCAAACTCTAATTTTTCTCTGCCCACCTTCCTCCAAAACATTAATCTTCACGTGTGTCAAAGCCAGAAAACAAAGCAGACAGTGAGGCCCTAATCCTGTAAACTATCACGGCAGAACCTGTAGCTTTTTCCATGCAGTGATTTGCACCAAGTTCAGCAAAACTATTCACAAATTTAAAATTAAATTCTGTGCTAGGTTGGTGCAGTTTTTTTCCCCCCAACACCTTTTTTTTCCCCCCCTTCATCTTTCAATTCAGAGGTATACTGCAGGTAACAGCATGTCAAAAGGTCATTCAAGAACACTCACTTTCAGGAAATTGCTAGCATCTACCACATCTGTGTAGATCAGGAGTAGCACAAGACAACTTTTTCTGGACTATGCTGCACTTTCAGGCCATGGATCCATCTGTAGGCTACTTTGAAGAACGAAAAAGGAGTGATTTCTAATTATTTCCTGGCTTCTTTTTGTACCGACATAGAGGGCTGGGATTGCTTCTCACCCCCTACCCTTACTTTTACCGGCATGTTAAGCAATACAGTCAGTATTTACAAAAACATGTAGGAGCTAGGTTCTAGCCCCACCAGAGATCAGAGCAGCACAGGCACCTTAACAGCCTCACGCCCTTTTCTGGAGAAGAATCATAGTCTGGATGCTTAACTGAGTGCCAGCTCTTTTCAGTAGGAGGGGTTTTTCCTGTGCTATAAAATTTGCAGTTTTCAGGTATAATGGCACATTCAGGGTTTCACTGAAAAGCCAGCCTGCCAGGCGAACAGCAATTAACAGGCAGACATCAAGGGACTTTCATCAGAACTTGCTGGCAAGTAAAATGGTTTGCTGTAGCTCTAACAAAAATGCACTGCCTAACACAAAACCAGTGAAAACCTTTTCTGAGGATAATCTCTTCGGCCTCTTATGGATGAATTAATTTTGGGAAGTAGCTGACTCACAACTGGACTCAAATTGATATCCTATATTTGAAAGGGAGAAAGAAACAATAAACCCTGTAATCAAGGGCTGCCATTGGAATTACTACAAAGCCACAATGCTAACAATGAAATATCTTCTATACTTGCAGACACCCGCTGCACAGACAGAAAATTCTTAACCACTAAATCCAAAGTGTTTGTTGCTTTGTCAAGTTTTCCTGGAGCTGGCAATACATGGGCTCGCCATTTGATAGAGCATGCTACGGGCTACTACACAGGCAGCTATTACTTCGATGGAGCCCTCTACAACAAAGGTACTGCTTCAGGGGACGGGACACACAAAGCGCTTCAAGGCACAGGGTTTTACTTGCGTGCTCCGGCGTCCTTCTGCTTGGAGCCAACAAGGGCGTCACTGTCATCATATCTGGTCCAATTTAAACATGTGCCTAGAACAAGTGGTCCCTCGTGGTGCAGGCAGCAGCAGGGACTGCTCCAGCAGCGTGCTCAGTGGGCAGATACTGGCCTGAACAGCAGTCAGGCTCGTGTTTTGTTGCTGTGTACTTGCAAGCATGCCGCTCCCATTTAAAAGAATGGTCCAAAAGACAAAGTTGACTAAACCCTGAGGTCAAGACACTTCAGTAGCACATGAAACAAGAGGTTATTTTTTTTTTGTTTGTTTTAAATGTCACTAATTCTTCTGGGAGGCCAGAACCCTGGCCAGTACCTTGAGGAGGGTAACCCTGATGTTTATCATGCACCGAGCACTGGCTTCACAGAGAGCAGCCCTTTTGTCGTGAGTGCCTACTAATTCCTCCAGCCCATGTGAAGTTAATTAGCCATGCAGGTGGCCAGCCCTGGTCTCAGGCACTGGGTGGCAGGTTTAATTGACTGGTGTTTTCACAACAGTTTTACACCGCTGCAGGGATTGGTTTAAGAACATGAAAAGACACAGATATATGATCATGTGGGGTAAACAAAAACAAAAAATATCATGTCTTGTAAAACAGGTTTTAAAGGAGAAAAAGACCACTGGAGAAGTAGAAGGACCATCTGCGTGAAAACTCATGAAAGCGGCAAGACAGAGATTGAAATGTTTGACTCTGCCATCCTGTTGATAAGGAACCCGTACAAGTCGCTCATGGCTGAGTTCAACAGGAAATTCGCTGGGCACCTAGGCTATGCCACGGACCGCAACTGGAAGAGCAAAGGTAGTGTGTCGGGGCACCCAGCGCTGCTGTGGACAGGGCCTGAAGCCTACTGCTGTGGCATTCTGACAGGGGTAACGCCATGACAGGATGCCGAAACCTCAAAGAGCACTGCAAACGCTCAGTGGGACTTGAGTCCCACCACAGCACAGGACAGGCCCTGAAGCGCTCAGACCCGCACTCTGGGAGTGGACACTGTGGGGCCATACCTCTGCTGCTGCAGAGAGGAGGGCAGCGTGGCAGCAGCACTGTGGCTGCAGGCAGCAGCAATACTGCTACCAAAGTACCGGGTGGCAGAGAAAACGCATCCAGGCACAAGAGCCCGCTGCGCAGCCCATTCACCAGGCTACGTGCCGCAAAGAAAGTTTGCCCCTGCAGCACGTAATAACCCAGAGAAATCTAATTTAAGATTTAGAGGATTTGATGGAGCATGACTTTCCTGAAGGAAGTTTTACAGCACTGCACAGGTGCTACTGAGCTGCAGATAAATAAGGATAATAGCAATAAGGAGACTTCAGATTCAGCATTCCTTGAACACATGAAAGGACTTCAGAGTATGACTGCCACACTTCATGCCTCTGACTAGCAAGCTGGATAGCAGGACTGATTTCCCTGCTGCATACAGACTCTGCAGCACAGAAAGGATTCAGCACACATTTCTCCTCTTGTATGTTTTAGACATAACAGATATGGCTTGGCAAACCACATAGAACAGGGCTCTGGGGGTGGCAGGGAAGTGTCCTTTGTCACAGCATGTTTCTTTCCCAAGTTCATATATCACCTTTCATCAGTCACAACTCAAGACCGATTCATCAAAAAGCAGGCAAAATAGCCCGTAGAAAAGAGAAAATAAAGACTGGAGGGAATGGCTTTCCTGTGCTACGAACTACAAACTGTTATATTTCAGCCACAATTGCTCTTTGTCCAACCCAAAACCTTCAGCTCAGACTATCCTGAGCCTCGGAAAATTATCACAACCACCCAGAAGAGATTAAGGTGTCACCCAAGGCAATAGCGGGAAAGTAATTCAGTAAATTTTGTCCTGGTGATCCTGGTAAGTGACCATAAATCCCTCCCATTTGCCAGGAACCCAAGAATCTTCCCAATTAATCCTATATTCTTATCCAATCTCCCCAGAAGCAATCAAAATGATATATTATTCAACAAATCTGGAAGTGAGTGAGGAACACCTCAGGCCCCAGCGAGGATCAGGGTTTTGATGCTGCATGCGTGTGTATTTTTATATACACATATATGTAAATATAGAATTGCCCTGTCTCTTTCTCAAACAACATTTGAAATAGAGGTTAAAGGGTAGAAGACTACAGAGGCAAAAGAATCTTGAAGTTATATGGCAAAGCACTGCTCAAACCAGTGTCCAAGCAGGACCTGCTCGGTGCCCCTTCACTGCTTTCCTCCAGTCACTTCTCCCTTCTTTTTGCCCTTCCCCAGACCCTGCACAAAGCTGCCTGCTTGCATGCACAGAGGAGAGCTCAAGCCCTAAATGCAAGACACATGAAAGATGCAAAGTTGCAGCTCTGCCTGGCCTTGTCCTGACCCTCCCAAGGGACTTCCCATACAGCTGAGTTTCTCCCAGCACCGTTAATGCCCCAAACCTGCACAGTCCGGGTGACTGAGGGGCAGCAGGGTTAGGCATCCACATTTGGGAGCACTACCCCATCACCACTTTGAACAGGGGAAGAACAGCATCCGCCTCCATACCCAAAGCTGGAAGCAGAGCTGCTGTACCTCTGCAGCTGGCCACACTGCCTTCTCCAGCGCACACCCGCCCACCAGTGTCATTCCATGGCCAGCACCTCTACTCCTGCACCAAGGTAAAATTTAGAAAACTGGGGAAAGCACGGCTAACATGGTCTTATTTCTCTGCTTTTCCCATCATCTAGAGTGGCCTGATTTTGTGAACAGCTATGCCTCCTGGTGGGCCTCCCACGTCCTGGACTGGCTGAAGTATGGAAAACGCCTCCTTGTCATCCACTATGAGGACTTGAAACAGAGCCTCATCCCCAAGCTGAAGGAGATGGTGGAGTTCCTCAACATGACAGTGACAGAGGACCGGCTGCTCTGCGTTGAGAACAATAGGGATGGGAATTTCAAGCGGTCTGGTGCTAAGCAGAAGAATTTTGAGCCATTCACCCAGGAAATGAAAGATCTTATCGACAGATACATCCTGACAGTGGATGAAGCCCTGAGGGGAAGAAACTTCACAGGGCTACCCAGAGAGTATGTGCCAAGATGATAGCGTGGTAGCACTCAGCTATGTTTAGAAATATATATTTTTTTTCATTAAAAAAAAAGACCTGTATAGCAGCTAAAGCAAAGATACTTGTGGAATCTGCTGAGTAGTGCAAATTCTCTCTACTCTTGGATGTTCTTCAGGGCACTAAGAGCTCCAAAAGACAAAACAAAGGATAGAAACCAAGGCAAAGCTACCAGTGTCTGCCTGCGTGTGCCCCTCTGTGCACAAACGGCCAGAACTCCGCAGCAAAGGGATGCTGCTCCTGCAGCAGGCATCTGCCACCAGGGTTGCTGGGGATTTCACAGCTACCGAGTTGGAAATGGGTATATGTAAAGGGAGAAAAAAAGTCTCAACGCTGACAAATGATTTTCAACGGAGCACTTAAGACAATAAATTCTATTCTTCTCAGCATGGTCCATGGCTTCCCTCTTCGGGTTTGCTGGCCAGGACGGGCTCCAGGCTCCCTGTGGGAGCTGAAGCAAGCCCTTACCAGGCAGGGTGAGGGGATCAGGCCCCCCAGGGAGCACCGAGGTGGTCTTGACAGATGCTGAAGGCTGCGCCACCACTCTCCAGAGCCAGCCAGCAAGGTGCTCGCCCCAGCTACTGCCGCTTGCTCCGCTTTGTGCCAGGGAGTACCCGGTGCTCAGCAGCCACCAGCGTGGAAGCCTACGAACGGCACAGCCTAAGGGACTGCAAGATGCTTCTGTTCGTGTGAAATAAAGGATTCCTTGAAAACCTGCCTGAAAACAGTAGTTTTAATAAAATAAGGAGTTTGTATAAAGGGAGCTGGGCTTCCTCTGCGTGTGTCATTTGTGCTTTAAAATAAGTAAATAGTCCCGTTCCACACACAGCTCCCTGTTTGTGCTTGGGGCACTTCCCCCCAGCCTCTCCCCCAGCAACCAAACTACCCTGACAGTGCTGCAGTTACAGACAACTGAGCAGATTTACAACGAAAGCCAAAAATCTTCTGCCATTTACATGACAAACACAGCCAGAAGAAAATCAGCTTGATTCTGATGCTGAAAATCCAGGTAAAGGCAAGTGGGGAAGAATTAAAAACAAAACACACACACACAAAACAGAACAAAGGAGGTTGTGGCAAATGATTTGGAAAGCTTTATTCAGCTTCCATTACCTGACCCCACTTAATACCCAACGTTTTACTTTTTCACATAAGCTGCACTATATAATGGTTGTCACTAAAACGTTAACAGAAAAGATAATAGTAGGCAACGTTGACGAATGTCACTCCAAGTAGTTGTAAAACATCACTGAGAGTCAGACAACTGACAGAAAAGTAGAATCCCTAAAATCCAACGAGAGGAAAGCACTTTCTTTAAATAGCGAATAACCATTCATATTCCTAAAGCAACACGCACACCGCACTGCACAATGCCTTCACATCAGCAAATACAAATTTCAGCCAACCTGAGCCTTGCTTGCTCTCACTGACTGGGGAGCAGCGTCTGGGCACCGCAGCACTCAGGCACCGGGACACGCGGTGGCGGCGTGAGGTCTTCCCACTGGCACCTGCCTGGGGCTGCTGGCCCGCGCCTTCGGAGTTCTCCCTGCCAGCCCCCTTGTAGCGGAGAACGAGCAACAAAGCGGGTAAATCTGGAAGCTGCAAAATAGGTCTATCACCACCATTACTGTGACTTAAAAAAGAGCAGATTCTTTTTGGACATAGGCATTAAAATGCTTGGGCACCAATTCCTGTCAGTGGATTTGGGCCATGTCCCATGGAATTTGAGCCCAGGCCTAGGCCAGTTGTGCAAATTCTTCACACGAGACCACAGGCCAGAACTGTGGGTCCACCACAAAACACGAGGATTGTGAGAAAGACATTACATTGCCATTACATAGCCTGGTCTAAATTTATGGAATCATTTAAGTACATACATAGGTCGTTTCACCACTGTAACTGGTGAGGATACAGACAGCTTGCAAACTCTCGAAAAGACTTTGTAATTATGTGCATGTCCTGTATTGAAGGCTCCAGGTGGCTAAAATTAGAACTGTAGAACATGAATATTCATAAACTCTGTGCATGCCAAAAATCAGCTCATTGTAGCTAACCGATACTCAATAAACGAGGTACAGAGGCTGCCTCTTTATCTACATTTTGTATGTAACACATACACACTCACTTTATATACGTAGGTATACAAAAAATACGTATGTATTAGTTTGTTATACTGTCTTAAATGAATACTCACAGAATGTAAGAGTAGACAAGGACTTCTTGGGCCATTGCACACAATCCCTGCTGCTGCCTGCACCACCGCATGTAAGTTATACTCACAAATATACTGACTTCTAACTTAAAAAGAATTGCAGTATTTTTCAACCCTTTCTCTCCTACGAAGGCTGCAGAATTTTTGTCACCTAATGGTTAGGAGTCATCTACAAACTGAGAACTTAATACATATTTGTAACTCATGCTTCTCTTTTTTTCTTCTTTCCCCAGCATCATCTGTCAGTTTAAGTCGCCCTTCTTATTTATCCCCAGGTGTGCTCACAGACACTGATCACATAGCCTCTCAGGCTCCGCACTGCAGGTGTAAATAACCTGCCTTGCTTTTGCCTGTTATCCCAAGTCAGCAGCTCAACAGCATTTGGCAAGACAGAGATCTTTGCCACCGCTGACCTCAGCACTGCAGCAAGTTTGCACAGCAGACACTGATGCTCACATGCTGCACTGCACCATAAGAATTTTACACAAGTATTACGCCAATCCATGCAATATGAAAATATGCATTTCTTACAAAAACAGTGTGCAAGTTTCACTTAGTCACTGATAGATGCACGGACTCTGGTCAGACACACAGAAGGAGAAAGCAAAGCACCACGTGTGTCTAGTGCTGTCCAGGTCATAAAGAAAGGTTTTTTTCCTTCCCGAAAAGACCACCTACCACTGATCACAAAGGACTTCTGACAGATTAAGACTTGCAAAACTCAACACAAAAAGATATATTTTTCCCATTCTTTCCACAACTTGATTTAGAGATTGCTCATCCTTTCCACTTCCCAAGGGATTACCTGTAAATAGAGAATACCCCAGAGTAACAGAATGTTTCAGATCCTCGTACACTGCAAGTTGCCCAGGCGGACCTCTTCATGTATTCAGACAGACAAAGCGGTGCTCTGAGTCCCGAACCCATCAGGTTCGAGAGGACAGAAGGCCCCAAAGAAGCAAGCTGCTACAGCCAGTGCAGACTTCAGACTGCATTTTACTGGGACCCCCCTGCTTTATGCCAGGTCAGGGAATGACACTAGCAACAAATCTACTGTAATCAGTCTAATTCATTTGCAACTAGGTCTGTCACAAATAGAAGCCTAGTAGTGAAAGTTAGGTTTTATTGATTTTTTTCTCCCCCTGCATCTGTTTTAATGACACATAGGAGCAGATGAAGAAAACCACACACACACAAGCAATTTCCCTGCAAGGCAAATTTTCCTACACTCAACAAGCTCTATGCTTATCATACTGAGCTTTAATTAACCAGGATATTTTGATCAGAAAAAATAAGCTATCATGCCATTAAAAGCCATGTTGATGTTCACTCCACATACATTTTTATTTTGTACTCAACAGTAGCATATTAGAAATAGAAACATGCATGCAATTCCCCCAAGCTTTCAGCTTTCTTCAGGAGTTAAAGCTATGAGTCATAAGCAGGCAGCTAGAACAAAGCCGAGATGCTACATTTGAAGCAATTGTGTTTTTTTTTTTTTTTAAAGGAGTTTAATACTTGAACTTTTCAAGGAAACCACTGTCATGATACACAAGCTGGAATCAAGACTCTCCATCAACTTGCAGCTACATTTTGTCTCACTGCCCACCAGGGTTCAGGTTACCCCCAGAGCAGCCCCCTTGGACCCTGACTGCTCTCATGCTCAGGCTATTGTCTTGGGAGCTCATCAACCTCCAGCTGTCCCACTGGGCTCAACCTACTTCTCTGAATACACAAGTTACTGATGCTCTGCATTCCCCCTCTCCTTCCAGAATAGCCAGTGCTGGAACCCACAGGACAAGACATCTGCAGACACTCACCCACCGCTACAACCTGTGCAAGGTCCATTATGTCAGTGAGCAATGTTCCGTGGGTGCTCAAGCTAAAAGCCCCAAAGATGATAGGCATATGGCCATGTTCCCTAACAAACAGACCCGACATAAAACATCCATACAAGCATAAGCTTACCATAAACACACTGTAACAGCACAAAAACATTAATAACTTTGGGAAGGCTTAACTTGAAAACACAAGCAATGAATGCCCCACCATCCTTCATCAAAGCCAAGATCCTGGAAAACTTTTACACGGAGGTGGGAGATAATCCCTCTAGAGAGAGGAATTTTGTGGGTATCTGTTTAAGATCTGCTTACCTCTCAAGTGCACTTGCACTCTTCTAGAGAGAGGGAGGGAAAGAAAGAAAAAAAAAGGTAAACCTGCCCAGGAAAAGAGGACACAATAGGAGAGAGAGAAATGGCTTTGCTTCCTGGAAACCAGCTGCAAGGTAAAACCTTTAAAGCAACACTTAAAAACATAAACATCATCACCAGCCTTCAAATGTAATTCAGCCATTCTGCATTGCTTTATTAATTTTCCATTAAAACCATTTCTGCTGAAACCTATTATTCACTGCTAAGACCAAGCTACTACTCTACTACAGCAACATTAACCTCCATAAAATAATTAAAGGATGGGTTTTCAGCAAGAGACCTTATGCGTCACCTCTCTGGAACTTAATGTGCCTTTCAATGGCCTTGAATATAATGAGATGTTCAAATATAGAAGGTTGAGTTACTGCTTTTTTCAGTTGTGACATTTATGCAGACAGTTGAAAAGCTGGATATTTATGGGTTACTTATAATTTACTTTTGACCCTTGTTAGTTGAGAGTAATCTTTAAGAAAGCTTCTCTTTTAATCTGATTTTTATATTAGCATTTAATTACTCTAACAAATTTGCAGATGTACAAATTAGAAAGGACCATAAGTCAGCTCTTGCCCTTTGAACCACAATGTCTTACAGAAAGGCATTTTTTTTTCAGCCTTCTTCATACTCAGACAAGCAAACATCTTTTTCCCAGCATTTGTTTTTCCTTATAGCATCTCTATTCTCAATTAACAGCTCTTAGCTCAGAAGTTTTTCTTATTGCAATACTCAGTCCGCCACTTGTACGCCACTGTTTGGTTCCAATCCACCAGGTTCTCAGAAGGTGACATAATGCGCACCTTCTCACAAATACAGCAACTCACACGCATGCTCAAGAAAATGCAAGAATCTTATCAGAAATTACAGAAGTTCCACACATGGGGCATAAGCGTTGTAAATGGATCCAGTATGGACCAAGCCATCTGTAACAGCAGCAAAGAAAAAAAAGAGAAAGCCTGCTCTTAGTCACATAAAATGGTGTCAAACACTCCCATAAATGAAAAGAAATATGACTAAAGTACATTATTAAAATGAAATGTTTTATGCAACAGTTAAAATGCTGTGATAGGCCTAAAGATTTTTAAATGAAATTAATTCTCATTAATGCTCTCCCATTTCATCAAGCCAGACTTCCTCCCCTCTCCATTCCCTGCAGAGCTTCGTCTCAGCCCCATTTTTGGAGCCTGCTCCTCGGACCATGGCCCAAGGCTCCATCCCTTTCTGTGCCCCGCGCCAGGACCAGCCATGGAAGCAGCAGAGGAAGCAGCCCTCGCCTGGGGACCGAGCCCTCGGCACCTCCAGAAAGGCAGAGCCAGCATGGAGATGAGCAGCACAGGAAGGGGCCATGAATCTCAGAGTTACCGCTGCCCCAGGCAGAGGACAGATCCTTGGAACTAGCCAGTGGCAGGAGAGGCCAATATTTAACCTACTTTTAAAGCATAAGGACATGCCAGCGGCGTGCATCAAGCCTGCTCATTCCTGCCAGCGAAGCTAACTTCGCTTCACAGACAGCAGAGCAGGGGCCTGCTGCGGCAGTGCTGCACTGTTACGAGTGGGTTGGCAATAGATCTGGGGAACCTCAGCCAGCCGCAAGTCGCTGCGGGGACGACCTCCTTGCTACCCAAGTGCCTCCCGTACGACCAAGTTGCATGTGAGGGCATTTGCCAAGAAATCCTACAGCCCCATTCCCTGGAGAAAGCCAGGGCTGGAGTGGGTGGCATCACTTAGCCCAGCCAGAAACCATCTCCTGCCCACCCTGGGGACGCTACTCGGTATTTTGCTGAGGTTCAAGGCTCACCCAAGCCTTGGCCAGTGATCCTTCAAGTCCTGCCCTTGTGCAGCGAGTAACATCTGGCTGCCCACCTGGCTACTGCTGCAGCCTTTCAGTGGTGCCAAGTGTGGAACATCGATATTTTCAGACTGGAGATGCTATGCAATCACAAGCTCTTAAAATTATTGAAAGGGAGAATAATTTCCTCGTGTGGACCATAGTGGAGAGATTTTTCAAGGTCAGTTCTGTATCAGTGGGGTGTGTCAGAAGAAATACTGCGTAAATAGAGCACTTCCTGCAGATATGCATTGACTGGATTACAAGCAATTATCATAAAACCACTGCAGAGGCAGAACAAACGATCATAGCCTTTGTTTTTGTAAGATTGGTTGAAAGTCTGCATTAACCTGTAATGCTTCTAAAATAAAGCACTTAGCACTGCCTTAGCAAAATTACACAGCTCATTTCATAGAAGAAAATTCATGTCACAATGGATAAAAAATACAGATAGGGGAATGATTTAAAAGAAACACCTTGCTAATGACAAGAACATTTCTTTGACGAGTGGGCTTATAAAGGAGCAGTCTGAAGTAAAACTGCATCCTTCATGAAGCATCAAATATGCTGGAAAATAAGCCAAATCTTCCATGCTGACATACTCTATTAAAATGATGCTGTAGAAAATTGTTATACACATGCAGGTAGGTGTGCACATAGCCACATGCACCATCGGGGTCCCGTCCTTCAGGCAGGGACCAGGAGGTTTGGCCTTGCCTCTGGTCCCCTGGAAGGAGAAGCCAGTGTGGGGCCACCGCACTGCCTCGGGGTGTGCAGGGCTGGGACCAGCCCCAGGGCAGCCCCACGCCCCTCCACGCACTGGAGCAGTACCTGCACTGAGCAGCCTCCCAAGGGACCCAGGTACCTCTGCAACTGCACTCCACCTTTTTTTTTGTTGTTGTTGTTAAACGATTGTGCAGAACACTTGTTTTCTTCTAAACTATATTTCTTTTGCAGCCACTCGGTTAAACAGATTCCACTGTGCCTGTTTTATGCCTCTCTTCATTCTAGCAGAGACTAAATTAAGCTTTGAAGTTTAGTGAGAAATCCCAATGGCATAAGACTTCAATGTTATTTCCTGAATCTTGGAGAATTAAAAAAGGTAAAGTACAAAAGGAAAAAAAAAAAAAAACCACTCTTCTGTTGTTTCCTACAGCTTGATTCTGAAATGACTGGCTTTGAAAATAACCTTAGTGCCTAACTTTATGCATTATTCATATATATATTAAAACATGTAAATACAGTTTTCAAAGGTTAAATAAAACTCCTTGCCTATACAGGTCACAATTATTTAGCATTTTGATAGAGCAACTTACATCATAAATATTAAATAGCAGAGAAGGGAAAAAAAGTGACCCCAAACAAACACGTATTTTTCTCCTCAATATTGAACACGTACATATCACTCAGAAATCTGCCAGACCACAAACACAGAATCATAAAAGTTGGAAAAGACCTCCAAGATCATCTAGCCCAACCTCCTTCGTACCACCAATATTACCCACAACACGCATCAGGTTTTTCAAAAAAAAAAAAAGTTAAGCATTTTAATTTTGCCTAACACTGTGTAGCTGCAGGTTTGTCATTGACTAAGGATGCAGTCTGCCAAAATGTCTACTTGCAAGTTTTTTTCTGGCATAGTAGTAGTCTGAGGGGAGCAAATAGGAGTATCATTTTAGTTTTTAGACGTAATTATGACAATTTAATCCCAATTAGAAAACAGCAAATTAAGTGCCTCTGTTTTATTACTACAACAATAAATATGATGCACCTGGAGTGGACCTATTATGCATTAGTCTGGACTAACTTAAGGCTGTGTCCTCCTCTATTGCTGACCTGATGTACCATACAAAAATCTGGAGATACTGTGAAGTTCAGACAAAATTGTCTCAAGGAGCAGATCAGGTGATGATTAAAGTAATTTCTTTTTTTTGTTGTTTTGTTTTTTAAACCATCCCCATCTGGTGGACCTGGGCTCCTGCTGCAGCCAGGCCGGGATGTTGCTGTAGGTTACGCTGCTGGCAAGCCCCTTGAAACAGAGCTACTGAAAGGTTCCATAGAGCAAACAACATGGTCAAGCAGGCACAGTCCTTATTACCCGAAGCGCTTGTCTTACAGGATATATTGCTGGAACCTGTTCCACCAGCAGTGCCTGGAGGCATGGAAACTAGGTGAGCATCCCCACAGTCTGCAGCAAGCATAGTAACTGATACAGCACCAGTGTGCATGGCTTGCTTGAAGGAGAGATTGCACCTCAAGCTGAGAGAGACATAGCAAGCACAAACATTCCTTGCCTAAAGGGCCTTTTCCAAAAAAGTGATAGTCTTACGTATGTGCTTATTTTAATGGCTGCTGTGAGAGGCTCCAGTAAGCCTCTCACCTTTAAACCAAAAGTTCCTGTAGCAACTCACATAGCAGAAACACCATGGAACATTGGCAGTGACACACACGGGAGGAGATTTCTGTGAAGGTGTTCACTTGTAATTGCCTCAACTAGAAGAGCTTACTGGGAGATTACATGACATTAAAATTAAGCATGACTAATTTTCAGCTTCCACTATGAAATTTGATGGCCATTTTCTAACCCTTTCTATCTACAGCAACATAGTTCTCACCAGTGATCTCTAACATGTGTAAGAGAGAAGCATGCAAGAGGAACACTAATGGCTTGCTATTAAAATCTCTATTGTCTGCAAGGGAGAATACGTAGATAAACACTAAACGTGAGAGTCCATGTTTCCTACTGTACGCAAGCAAGCCAGGAACACAGTAGAAAAGCAGAGTAGTAATGGCAGGCTGCACAACATACTAGGTCCCTAAAGTCCCTGGAGTGGGTGGAGTAGTTCCCAATGCTAAATACCTATACAGTGGAGAAAAGAGACTCTGAAGTTTCATAGAAACTAAAATAAGTTGCTTTCTCAAATGTGATTGTAACAAACAAACAAACAAAAAACAAATTACTCATCAGGGTAAGTCTTCCTCATGCTGTGACACACCAACTAGACAAATATTCTAAATACCTAACGCCTCTGCAAATTCTGTGTTCTTTGGTCGAAGATACCATTTCACCCACTGCTGTCATTACTAAACTGCTTTATCAAAGGCAGAAACAGGCCTGGGCTTTCAGCATGCATTCATTTCTTCTTAGGTTCATTCAGAAAGGGGAGAGGCAAGTTCTGCCTTTGACAACTCTTTACCAGGGGTGAACAGGATTAATCCTAATTGCCAGGGACAGAAATCCTGTTAGGCTATCCAGTCCAGCAATTTGATAGCACTGGATATTCCCCCAGGCTTCTAGTGCTTTGTTCAGGCTGTCTTCGAGTTTTGTGTTGATGCCCATAACCAGTACGTAGCACCTCAAGCTAATTGCATTGCTAGGGAATGTCAGTACATCTCACGGACCCTCTGGCTCCCTGGCGCAGGTCACTGAGGCACACTGGGCAGCGGTGTGGTGCCTCACATCAGAAGCTGACAAGAACATTTCTGGCTGCATACTCCTCCTGCCTTGTCAAAAGCTGCTTATGGAAAAAGGCAACGTGCAAAGTGTGCCAAATTAAGAAAGTCGACTGGGGAGGAGAGAGACAGGGAATGCAACTGCTAAGTAGCATTTATAAAAAAAAAAAAGCTTTGTTTTAGTTCAAAGTATGTTAAGTTTACAATTTCAGCTTATGGTTGTTTGAGAAATGACTGAAGGTGAAGCAACATTTACCAGCCTCTTTTCTTGCTCAGACTAATTACTTTCATGCACACACAAATTGTCCTTTCATCTCTCATCTAAAGTAACAGCAATATAAGAAAATGAAGAAGTATAAACAAATTGAAACCTCATATTTGTTCTGGGACAGCAAACTAAGTTTTCCACTCAGATCCACGACAGCTATAAGTTCTGATTTTTTTTGTTTTTTAACATTACAAACCCTTACAGAAATTCTATTTAGTCTCCAGATACAGAAGGTATAACAAAAATATTTTCCAAGTATCTTCTGCATTATTCTGCCAAGGATTGCTGACAACGTTTTATTTGTTATTACCATAAACATGTGGCCAGTCATCGGTAGAACAGAATGTTTAACTAGTAGTGTAAAACTACTTTGTTAACCTCCTTACAGAAATTCAGGAGACCAAACAACTTAGAAAGCTTCAGAGAAGCTCTGCTGTGCCCCTGTCAAACTCATCTTCAAAATGCAGAACAAGTTCTCATCAGCTATAAAAGTATTTCAGGTTGTTTTAGGTAGAGGACTTAAACCAGAGGACTGATTTTAAAAGCATACATTTAATTAGGGCAAGTAACAATCCTGTTTGTTAAGTTTGAGACTATCTCTGTGGAAAAAATTGATAACCCAGATACCTAACGTTCAGTAAACATCACATGGCACAAGACAGGACAGAGGTGTTTGCTTTTTGTTCAATGAAATCTAGCTACCAGGGATTGATGCCTGCAGCCTGGAGCTGCAAATATTGGGAAGGCATCACAAGAAACCTCATTTCCACTGAGCCTCTACAAGAAGCTGTTAGATTATGGATGGCTTGAACTAGAGCAACCAGAATTGTTCCTCTATATATCAGAACATAAAAGTCTCGTCTATCCCATCATTATCAGTGCTGGAAGCATAGTAAATTTTTAATTTTTTTTTTTAAAGTAGAATGGAAAATCAGAATGTTTTCTATTTAACTAATCTGAGAATTAATTAAAATAAAGATTAACTGTCAGTTGTGAGCATCAACAAACACATTATACTAATAACAGCTTATTACATTATTTTTCTGCTAGAATGCAATATTGATTAGAAATCCTTGGAATGGAACAAATTGAATATTTGAGCAAATTTAGTAACAACTGTTTTCTTATAAATGCAGGTGCTCATTGTTTAATTTGAAGGGAGCATGTGGGTGAGATCCAGGCGTGGGGGCCCAGTGCAGCCACAGCACTGCTGAGCAGCTGCCACCAGCCCCAGCATCCTTCCCCACACCTGATGCCCAAGCTCACCCCAGAAGCCACATGTTGAGCCCAAATGCAGGACCAGCTCCTGGCCCACCCAGGGCTGCTGCCAGCATTGCACGTCCATCGAGACGCACGGACAGCTCTCTATGCGCGGGGACTGATCCCACGAGAACATCGATGGTGCTGAGCCAATACCAAGAAAATGTGCAGAAGTAACAACAGCATCCAGAGATTAGTCACCCTCTACTGCAGACATTGAATTCACTGTACCTTGCACTTAAATTTCTGGATACCACAGCTACAACTTAATCAGTGCTGAGATCTTGGAGTAATTAGCTTATCCTAACTCAATAACACAGTTTCCGAACAGCTTGCTGAAAAATCATACCCAGCAAGAGAAGTAAATTCCACTTGTTTTGCAGTGTGTGGTAAAAAATGTCTCTGTGCTGACCATGAAGAACTCTCCTGTGCCACAACAGCATGATTTGGGCTAGATGCCCGTTTCAATCAGCATTGTTAACAGCACAGAACAGCCATCCTCTTCCAGTGGGTCTGGCTCTGGGTCTTAAAACAGTCAGTGCACACATTTAAATTAGGAACAATAGTACACACATGCTCTATAAATAATTTTCAGTGTATCACCAACATACAGAAACCTCAGAAGGCAGATAAAGACTTTGATAGTGTCCATGTTTCAAACCATTCCAACTTTCTTCATTTTTAATTTCTGTATTATTTATGCTGATTTAAAATTTACTACTACTACTAATCCGGTTGAAGATTCTTAAGTTAAGTACCTGTAAGGGGGAATGGGGATGGACACTAACAGAACTATACTACCAAATACTAGATCGGCTTATTCTGCTTGAGCTATGTATAAAATACACATTTTGTTTCAAATGCACCACAAAGACCTTAAGAACACCTTTTCTGGATCCAGTCCCAAAGCTGACACATGCTGAAAATCTCCTGCTTTCAGCCTGGTGACTGCACCAGGCCCCAGAGCCCCGCAGGGTTGCAGCCCTGCTCTGCCATGCACAGTGAGAGCACGGCCCCAGCACCACAACCCAGGGCTGCTGCGGGTCAGCCCCTGCCCACAAGCACCGCTGCCCTGCCCAGGGTTACGGAGGGTACCAGGGCAAAGAGGAAATCTGAGGAGAGACTGCGAGAAGAGGCAGCCTAGGGACGCTGAAAGCACCTGCTTTCAAGTTACAGAAAAAAACATTAATGCACTCACTGGAAAGCTGGGCCACTGAGTCGCATCCGCTAAGCTTAAATTCCCTTTTGTACCTACCACGGCCAAGTTTACAAACAGCAGTTCTGCTGTGTTACCGAGTACTTGCTCTTACAGGAAGTCAAGAAAAAAGAGCAAGCAGGTTTTTAGTAATTTGTCTCAATGTAGGCTTTAAACCCTCAATTTATCTCTGTCATTGCCAACATTTAGTTTAATCTGTTGCTCTGTTTCTTTCTCACTGCTAAGAATCCCAGAAGGAACTAATATACATAAAGAACTGAATTTCAATTAATGCAGGCTTTTGCTAATTTTTCTAGCACGTAACTAAGAAACATTTTAACTCACTATTTTCTCATTGCTGAACCTCTAGAGAAAACGCTTCCACACATTTATTTTTTATGCAAGTTGGTATTTATCACCCAACGTGGCAATGGCATTGCTTGCAAACCAAACCTTCATGGTATTGACTCTATCTTCTACCTTCCCAGAAGTAAATATTTCAATTAAACTGAGAAGTAATTTAAATATTAGCATGAGGTTTCCAAACCGATTTAAATAATGCCCCAGCTGCACATTGCCTAGTTCTCATCTGGTTCAAGCGTTTTAAAGGAGAACATACAATATTAACCGAACACATTTCATATTCCTTCAATACCACACCACTAACACGACTAACACCAAGGCAAACATTAAAAATACAGGTATTTGCGTTCACCAGAGGAGGAAGAAGCAATGTCTATGGTACATTTAAACAGACTTGTCGCATTCTTCTGTAAAGATAGACCAGGCCCGTAGCGTCAGGGCACGTCAGAGGGGAAGGGGCCGTGCAGAACATGCGGCTGGGACCCAGCTCGGCTGGCAGCCTCAGCTTTCTCAAGGAGGGTAACACCGAGTACGGGGGTGTTATGCGCAGGGCTGAGCACCTCACCAGCCTGGTGGCTACGCTCAACAGCCAGCAAGCCATCTGACACAGCACATGCATTAAGGTAAATGCACTTCCCCCAAAGACAGCTGGATTTCTAAACAGTACGTTTTCACTTTTTGATAAAGCCATTAAAAAACTCAGTATGCTCCCCCTACTGAATCTTAACCCCTTCCCCAGCTGAAACCTTTACCAGAACTCGAAGCAGAGCAAATGAGAGCATTTTACTTACCAAGAAAAATGGATATTTGATAAACCTGTAAGACTGGGCAGGCCTGCAGCTGCTGAGAGTTCTCATCCAGTCAGGGATTTCCTCTGTTGCCATTCAGCCTCAGTACAGGCCGACAGCAGAAGCACTGCTGAGAGCCCCTCTGCCCCCCGGCCACCAGCCCGGACTCCCTCCTGTCAGGGGAGCCAGGCTCCGAGCCCACCGCTTCACGCACCTCTCCAGCATGGCAGGGCACAACTAGCGCCTCACTGAGGAGAGGAGACTCTGCCCACCCCCGGGAACACCCCCTCACCAGCCCCTTATTACCCTGTCTGAGACACAGCTGACGTGCCAGCAGGCAGGTGAAGCCTTTCTAAACTAAGCTGGTTAACCCTGGTGGGAAAGGGAAGACAAAAGACTTCCTTTTTGGTGTGTTGTTGACACGAGTAACTCATGCTGACGCTGCTTTGTTAAGGTTACGCGGCCCTTTCGGGAACGACACCAAGTTTGGTTGTGATACTAAGGATGATGAGCCTTGGGGCCAAAGAAAAGCCCTTGGCTACATCATACTCACCCAAAGGACAGTGGCCAAGTCTGTTAACTTCTCAGCGAAAAGCCAAAGCGCACTAACATCAGCTGGGAGGTGATGCCATATACTCTCACGATGGTTATAGATCAGACACTTTCATTGCTGCATTTAATTTTTTAGCCATGACACATCCCGCCAAGTTGCGAGCAAATGCCCTTTGGGACATACCCAACTGTGCTGACTGCCGGGGGACAGGGTGCAGCTGGTGGGGGGCAGAGCTGCCAGGCAACAGCCACAGAACTGCGGAGCCTGCCGGCACCCCGAGGGGCTGAGAGAAACAGCCCCACACCGGCATGGGTGCACACACCAAAATCATTGCAAACCAGGGGACTCAAAGCCAAAACACAGCTCGTAGTGTTAGCTGCTTTCAACAGCAACGTAAACAAAATACAGCCCCAGCCTAAGGAAAGAAAACGTACCAATTTAGGTAATAAGGCCAGGTAGAGCTTTCTCATATTGCCTCGTTTTCTGCCAAATTAAAAAGAACCTTCTGAATATTTTCTTTACTGAACAACGTTTTCTTTCTAACAACTCAGTCTCGAAATAACTGCACTGCTATCTGATGAGCTGACAGATAAGGGACCATTCAGTCTCTTTCCAGCACTGGTACACGCTTTGCATTTCTCCTTTGTGCTGCTAATTGACTAATCTCCTATATCTGCACTCCAGTCAGATTTCTTCCTCGCTGTTTTCCTCATAAAGTAGTGCTGTGTATCTTCTGAATGTCTGTTTATTACCCAAAATAAACAAGACTGTACAAAAAAGGTCACACGTCCTCTTCAGCTTCCAAAATTAATCATGTTTCTCTTTATCTTTAAAATGTAATTTAAACCACAGTTGAGAAAGCTGCTTTAAAATATTACATTCTTCCCTGATGAAATCTTTGAGAACTCTTAATTTCGTGTTAATGTGCAACAATTTTCTTCACCATTTCACAGTTTTAGGGGAACGTGGTATTTTCTTTTCACAAGAATTGGGCCTAAAACCGTGCATGTGCTTGCTGCAGAATGGATGGAGATGTCACCACTGCAAGCTACTGCCTCGGGTGGCTGAGAGCACTTGCTGTACCTGGTAGTGCTGGGACAGGGTATGCGGCTGTCTCCTGACACAAATCAGCAGATTTTTATCTCCTTCACTTTCCTGCTGAATCTTCATCTCCCTGTAATGTGTATATCCACACAAGAGCTAATGGACCATGTTTAGCAGTGTGAAAGTTACATACATGTGAATATTTGCAGGATGCTTTTCATTACCATAGTGCCTATTATTCCCTATCCGTACAGTGCTTAGATTTCTGGTAATACAGCCAGGAATCATCCTGTCAACCCCTGAATGAAATAACTTTTAATGAAACCCATAAATGGTTTTTAAAAGTCACAAGTGTCTCCAGCAATCGATAAAGCAAGCTTGTTGGAACTGTGGAAAGACTCCAAACACACAAGATGATCAGGCTGGATTTCCTACAAGTCAGGCACGTGCACTTTGAATATCCTGTGGTCCATAAATAGATTTTGGGAAGAAGCCAGAAAGCTTACAAAATGGTGACTCCGTTAGTCCAAAGGTGCCATGGAACTCCATTTTCACCACGGTAAGTGCAAGGGTGCAGCCAGTGATCGTTAAAGGGTAGAAGGAGCATTTGGAAACACATTTGAAGAATACTCCTGGGAAAGAAATCTCCAGCTGGAGAGCTGCACCAAGTCATTATTGGAACTAAACTAATGGAACAGCCATTAATAGGCAACATCAAAGAAGCAAAAACACAACCTGACCTTCCCAGGACCAAAAATGGTCTCTTCGGTTTTCTCTGAAATTGACTAAACTAAAAGCCTACTGTTAGTTCTCCTTTATCTTCTGTAGGCTTTTTGTTCTACAGATTCTGCACCTGACACTTAAATTTTGTCCAGCTTTACCTTACAACCTAGCACAGTTTCCACAATGAATCCTAACAGCAACTTTGAAAGCCTGATACAGAATACAAAAGGCTGCAGAACTTGGGCTGGAGTCTCACCCTCTGAGAGAGGCAAGCATTGCCCCGTGAGGTTAATTGTAAGGATGCATTGCAAAGGATGCCTGGCTGGCCAGGAACACTTGGCTGCAGCTCCAAAGTCACTTGAGAACACCTGCATCAGCACCAAGCTCCAGGGCAACACAGGGAGGGAAGGGAGCAAGGTGGTAGCTGGGGGCACAGGCAGGGCCCCCGCTGCCACTGTCCTTTGGGAAGCTTATGCAGAGTTGTTGGTGACAGCAGGACAGTCACCAAAGTTGCCTGAGATGAACCAGGTTCAAGGCAAAGATGCTCAGCAAGAATTTTAACTGCCAGCCCCAGCAGCAGCAGAAGGGAATCTTGTCCACAGCAACATGTCATGGATTTGGCAGTACTTTGCTTTTGCTGAAAGAGAGCTGTTGCCTCTGCAAAACACCGGGAATCCCTCAAGGAGCAGAGCATACCAGGGATTACTCAGAAGGCTTTGCAAGTCCAAGCCATTTTTTTTTCCTTTTTTTTTTTTTTAAACACCTTTCTTTAGGAGTGAATCTCAGTATACCTGGTGGGCAGAGTTATCACCTCATGGGGAAAAAATTACACAGTAGCTGTCTTAACCTCTGAAATGGGACTGAATTCAGATGAGTCTGCCATCACATTACATGGCTCTGAAGTCAGTGAACCTACTTTTCGAGGGCCGTTAAATGTCATTTCTTGAGTTGCAAAGCATCAGCCCTCGGAAACCTCAGGTGCTACAGGGGAAGCCATGGCTCTCATGGCTGTGCATCTCACCTGCAGCCCAGGGGATGCAGCCTCCACTTGTGGCCATGCTGGCTGTTAATGTCCTTGGCTCGAGCTCAAAGGGGGGACCACGGCCCCTGAACCACAGGAGGATATCTGCATCACTTTGTCACCCCATGATATAGCATGCAAAAGCAGTCAGCAGGCTCTCAAGTCCTTAAGACCCAAAATTCATTTATATTTCTGGTCTTGGGATGGCATTGGCCTCCATCTTCAAGGCACATGATGATCATGACCCAGGCTAACTCCAAGACTCTGAAGCTCTCAGCAGTCACATACATCCAAGTCATAGCAAAGGTCCCACAGGAAAACATTTTTACTTTTACCTTGGGTCAGGGATCCTCAGGAGGTTTGCCCAAGTCTCAGCACGCTCCTGAATTATCTAAGCAGCACAGGAGCGCTCATTGCTACCAATACATGCAAGCTGTGCAGCATCCTCAGGCTTGTCATCACTGATCCATTTTAATGGTAGAAATAAACCACACAATGAATATTAATATTGCTGCATAAGCATTGGCACCCTGAAAAATTCTAGTAATCATTACTAGTGACATAATGCCATGTTGCTGGAGAAAGAAAACAGACACACACAAGTGGTTTTCTAATCTGCAACCCACTCATGTGTTAATTAGACACACTGGTCTGATTGAAAAAGTGGGGTTGTGCACTTTTTTCATTGTTACTAAGCTGAAACTATAGTTTTCCAATTAGCAACGACAACCCTTGCATTTCACCCTTACGAAACAAGCACACGTGGTCTTGTTCACAAGTGTATATATAAAGGAGAGAAATAAACCTATAATAAATGACTGGATAACTTTGTTCATATATTAGTTTTTACATTTCCAGATGAACCTAAGAGCCTGTAGAGTTTCTGCCACATTTCAAAAATAAAAAAATAAAATCTTCCTTTCAATTCTACTTTCTCAATTTTTCCAGGAAAAATCTCCTGTTTTTTCCAGAAACATTTTGTTTATCAGTTCTTCAGTTTGTGCCTAATTTAATGAGGTTTAAGCACAATTTACTCTTTTTCTGAAGATGATGACATATAGCACCCAAGAAAAGCATTGTCAGTCACTAGAGTGTAATAAGTAAACAGCAGTTGCCAGGTATAAATCCACAAGACATTCCATTTTCTTCTAAAAACACTGTGTTTTGTTTTGTTTTTCTTTTCCAAAGTTGTATTTTCAAAATAAATCTATGAGTTGGAACTTCTAGTGCTCCAGTTACCTTCGGCTCAGCCACTTGCACGGGCTGCACATTGCAGGAGCCAGGGAGTCCCCCCCAGAGCCGTGGCCACCTGCTGCCCCCCAGCTGCATGCAGCAACGCCAGGGCAGGCAGCGCCGCCCCCGCCCGCACTCCTCACCCCCAGCACAGCCAGCCACTGCACTGTCCCGTTAGTCAGGGACAGTCACCACTGCATGCATTAACTCAGACATTCAGTGGAAATACACTTACGATGTTTTCTACTAGAAATTATTTATTCAGCTTGGGTAAAAGGCCGGAGTCATATTTTTAAGTTTGTTTCAGTTTTGTTTCAGCTACAACTGATTTATCAACAGTTTTGCATTTTGTAAGACTCTGGAATATTTGCATTATTCAAAGGCAATCCTCTCTGTAATCATTCTTTATAACAAATAGGGAGCATATGAGATTACCTTTAACAAGAAAAAAACGTATATGTGCAATAGCTGATGTGCCCAATAGAACGCATGCTCCATTAGGGCCATGAAATGCTTGCGGTCACTGGAGATGCAGCCAAGTTTTTTGAGCCTATGCTCATTATCTCACTAATATCTGTATCAGATTGATTTAAGGCATTAGAAGAATTAGCAAACACAATAGGAAACAGTCAGAATTAGTAGCCTCTGAGGAAATCTCTTCCAAATGGCTTGTGGTGGAACGTAAGACGAGCGAGATAAGGGGAGAATAACCAAGAGTTTCTTGGATAAAATAAATTTAAGGAGAGGCTTTGGGAACACTGAGCTACTTTCCTTCTGGACTGGTTTCCACTCTCATTTCCCAAGCTGAGAAGAAAGCAGAGAGGGAGGCTTCCCCATGGGCTCCCAGCAGGAAGCTCCATCCAGAAGGAGACATCTACCAGTGGCTGTCCCCCATCCTGTACAGAGTCTGATTACTTCCTCATCTCTTTCTACAGAACCTGGAAGTTAAAATCACCTCTGGGAAGAATATGCAAGTAAAAAACAGGTTCAATTGCTAGTGTCTCAAGAACTGCAGAGCCAGACTTGAAGTCCTGCAGGTCCCAGCATGGGGCGTTGAGCCATTCCTCCCTGGAGGAGGCTTGATCCAAGAGCAGTGTCTTTTTCAGGGCACAATGGAATATCTCCCACGCTCCAGCTTGAAAAAATGCTGTTAAAATAGGTGGCATTCAACCTCATGCTTAAAGAGAAACACATGAATAAGTGTTCCACATGCTGTATTTAACAGTAATCTAATTATGTTAGGTGTTTTCATCAAATTATAAATGTATTCAAAACTCCTTTGCTATTTATAATTGATGCAAATGATGAAAGGCAGTCAGTATGAATATTTTTTTCCTATTTAAGAGTCTAAATCAGTTTTTGGTTTTCCAAAAGGATGAAAAATTCCCTTCACAGAAGAGATGGCTTAATATGGTCATATAAATAATGTAAAATTGCAAATTGAATTCTTTTACACAGCCAAAGAGCATGCTAGAAGAAAATCAGAATCATCAATGAATAAACAAAATATTATTGAGCCACAATGCTCTCTTGTAGTCACTTAGGTCTTCTCAAAAGCAGCTGGGGTGCTGCCAGCTGAGGTGCCACCGCAGAGCAGTGGCTGTGTCAACAGGATGTGCCCATCAACAGAGATTCAAACATAAATGAGGTTTGAACATAAAGGTTTTTTTGGGCCTCAAAACAGGCAGGAAGATCCCTTGGTGGGATTTTGGTACTTTTGCTCATAACCTCCCGGAGCACCCCCGGCGCGACGTCTGGGGAGGAGGGGGCTCACCCGGTCCCCCCCCTGAGGCAGGAGCCCATCCCAGCCCGACTGCTCACCTGCACTGGGGCACCCCCACGCCCCGACAGCCTGGAGGGGCCTTGCGGGGAACGCGAGTGGCATTTGCAGATTCCCAAACGTCCCAGAACTGTTAAAGGCAACTGCAGTACAAATAAGAACAAAGTATTTGAGACTGGAATTAAAGAGCAATAGAAATTCACTTAAACCAATGAAACTTCTCTTAAATTTGGTCCTTTCTCAGGTCTGTAAATTACAATATTTACGGGGGGTGGGAATAAAAGCTATTAAAAAAAATTGTTTCAGTGAGTAGCAGCTTCTGACTTCTCACAACCTGATGAAAAGGAAAAACCAGGGGCTTATCTTTCCACTGACCTCCAGAAGTGTAATTCCTGTGCACGGTCCCATTGACATTTTACATCAATACAACTCTCAACTTACCTCCCTCAGTGGGGGGGGGGGGGGGACACACACCTTATTTTTGTTTTGACATAGAAGAGTCAGAGCTGTTGTCCAGCAATCAGTCCCCAATTTCTTCTGCCCTGTAAACATACAAATATCAGATGAGACGCTTAATTAGGTGAAATGGCAGTGACTCATAAGGAGTCAGAAATGCAATCAGTACCGAAAGAGCAACCCAGTATCTATCATTTTACTCTATTGAGAACACTTTGCCTTCCACTTCTTCCATACAATTAAATTTACTATGGGGAATTAAAGTGCAATATTGCCCTCTTCATATGCATTGTTATTAAATTAGCCTACAATTAGCAGTAACATATCATACTTATAACATTTACTATACTTGATGGTTCCATCAACATAACCTTATTGTTATCTATAGCAGCAAGGATAAAAATTAAAATGGTATTATTCACTTTTAAGGAGCCACTGACAAGTTCTATCCACATTTACAAGCATCTCTTCCATCACATTTAGCCACATTCATAAACTTTGTTTATATTTCCATATAGCCTTTTTGTCCTGTTTTTCCTGGGAAGACAGAGAAGCAGAAAAACCTTCCTGCCCTGCCTGGTGGGACAGGGAGGCAGAGGGGCAATGGCTGGTATCCAGCTCCCACGAGACAGAGACCAGATCTGCCTGGAATGGTTGGGGGGAGTACTTCTGCCAACAGCACCACCAGTTCTGGAGCTACCCTGTGCCACTCAGTGGGATTTGGTCCCCGAGTCCTTCCGCACGTCGGAGCTTTTTGCCCACAAGGATGCGGTGTGTGCTGGGCGCAGAGAGCTCTGGGGCAGGTGCCTCCTGCACAGACGCAGCAACTTCCTCTGCTGCAGCCATGTATGACTACCGGGACCTGTAAACCAAGCACAAATGCTCTTCCATGCTCTTTTTTCTTTAAGAAAAATGCAAATTGTGTCATGCTTGACAATCTGCAAGCTGAATTTGGCTACTGAGGATTCAAAGTGAGCTGTAATACTTGGTAAACCTGTCAGCATTTAAAGCCCATTCCATTAAAACCCACCATAAGATAATTGTAATGTTAGCATTTTCCCAAGGCATCAGAGACAGCAGCACAGAAGATGCATGTGCAGTGGTGAACAGCTGGCATATGAGCTTTTGTGTTGTGCCTGGCCAGATTTATATATCAGGAGGGCAGAATGACAGGCTCTGATAAGTGATAAAAAGGTGGATTAAGGTTTGTAAAAAGCATTTATTCCTGGCATTTTTGCATTTCCAATGAAGTTAAGCCTGAGATTTTGCAGGGAAAAAAAAAAAAAAAAAAACAACTCCTTTGGTCAAAATGGAAGTTAGGAGAGATGTCTTAGGAGTCCCTGGGATGACAATGTTATGCAACAAACATCTTAGACCAGAGCACATGCCAGAGAGATGCAGAGCTCCAATTGCTCCCAGCAGCTGTCACAGCCAAAGAGGGTTTTATCCACTAAGAGTCAAGCTCCTAAATAAATTAATACATAGCCTATGTAATCTGAGTCACAATTTCAGATCCCTCTACTTTTTCAGTACCCAGCTGGAGATGCTGTACCAGGGATTGTTTGGTACTGCTCCACCATTCAGTTCCTGAGAATGCCCCCCTTTTAAAGTTGACAGAAGTTAGGTACCGCAAATCATCAGCAGTTTTGGAAATGGAATCAGCAGGAGTATTCTGGTGAGTTCTGACCACTGAGCCTGTTCTGTTACTTACTGGAAAAGAGTGTGAATTAAAAAGATGGATGTCAAAGAAGAAAATTTCTGTGCTCTGAGTGGAAGAAGCATTTTACTGTAGCTAGCCAATAATTAAGATTTGAAATTATGCCTTTGAAGAAATTACATATAACCCCTTCCATTGTAAATGGACATCAGGTTCCTCAAAGTACTATGAAAGCATTCGCATATGGCACCAGTGCCCAGATGAGCATGTTGTAATGAGTTGTCACATTTACTGAATTCAGGGGGTTAAAAAACACAGAAAAGTCAAGTGACACTTTCTTGGGCTCACAGTAGTCTCAAAAGAGTCTAGAGAAGATGCAAAACAGAAGTCAGCTAGGTTTCTTCTCCTCTGAAGAAAGGCTGAGAGAGCCAGGGATGTTCAGCCTGGAGAAGAGAAAGGTCCGTGGAGACTTCACAGCAGCCTTTCAATACTGAAGGAAGGCTTATAAAAAATGGAGAGCAACTTTTTGCTCAGACAGGTAATGATAGAACAATAGGGAAAGGTTTTAAACTAAAAGAGAGGAGAATTAGATTAGAGGTTAGGAGGAAATTCTTCACTGTAAGGGTGGTGAGGCACTGGAACAGGTTGCCCAGAGAAGTTGTGGATGCCCCATCCCCAGAGGCGTTCAAGGCCAGACTGGACAAGGCCCTGGGGAATCTGGTCTAGTGGGTGGCATCATTGCCTGCGGTGGGGTGGAACTAGATGATCTTTAAGGTCCTTTCCAACCCAAGTCATTCTGTGACCAACCCAAGCCATTCTGTGATCAACCCCAGCCTTCCATAAACACGAAGAATCATCCTTTCTTCCCACATGAGTGTTCAAGCATGCAAGATAGCAGGGGGGAAATTTGTTTCAACAGTCATATATTAGCTGCACAGAGCAGTGCATGCCTCAAACAACTGCAGAAGATGATTTTGCACCTCCTAGGACCCAACAAAGAAAGACAAAATTCCTCTTAGAAATATATCTATTCACATGGACCTATCCCAGTGCACAGTCTTAAAGCCAGGGCCAAGATTTAGCCATTGGTTAGAGAGAATATTTATACTTCTACTTCATACAAGCTGAGTGCAGAATCCACCATAAATAGGTAACAACACTAAAATTACTTTTAGAAATGAAGTCTTCCATTTTTCATATGGACAAGGAAATACATTTGAATACTAATAGCATTCATCTTTCCCTTACAAGCAGTGTTTCAGATTTGCAGTCTGGTACAGAAGAGCAGCATGGGGAGGAGGGGTATATGTGACCACAGTAGTGACAGTTACATAATTTTGCAGTTCAAAAGTTATTGGAACATTTCAGAGTATAATGCCCAACAATTTGCATTCCAGATACCTTCCATACAAACTGAAGGACTCCTAAAGGTTACATACCTCCGCTTTAATGCTTGTGCCCTTTTCTCAAATTAGTGGTACAGTCAAACTCTTACGAGATCGTATCTTTGACACAGAGCAAAATTACGGTAATATTCATGTGCAGTTTTATCCAGTATAACTCCTATTTCCATGGGATTAGAAGGGGAAAGAATGTCCCATTAAACTATATTAAAGAAGGTGATATTCACCTTCCAGCTATAGGAATACATTTGAGGACTACATATAACATTATGTGGGAAAAAAAATAGAAAATGAAAATTCAAAAGCAGCAACAAGGATCTAAGCTATTGTGTAATACAATTCCAGCCACAATTTAGTGCTGATTATAATTCTAGGTTTCTAGACATAAATGAAGGAAACCGGATGAAGTTTGGGGGACTGTTTCTACATGTATAATTTAAAAGGGTGCCTGTGCCAGCTGAGGATCCAGCCTTGTCTGTGAGAGGCAGGGTTTGAAAGTGTACTTTGCCTATGATTTGGCAATGTCCAGAATGCATTCAAATACCCTCACGCTTCCCTGAGGGAAAAGAAAATTAACAGTAACAGCAGACGTGCTCTGCACAGATGGTAAATCTTCCTCCCCATGGAGGACGGAGCAGTACAAGGCTCCTGCCAAGCACGGTTGTGGCACACAGGAGCAGCAGGGCAGGCAAACTGCCACACCTCTCCCGGAGGGCGTCTCTGTCCCAGGGCAGCGCAGGGCTGCAGGAACAGCTGCCATCAGGGCCAGTACAACAGCAGGGCATGAGCCCAGCCGGTCAAAGACGGGCTTTGCCCAAAGTACACATCCTCGCCGCTGCGGGCAGGGAGGGAGGAGCTGCTGACCCTGGAACAGCCACAGCCCCGTCAGCAGAGGCCTGCGGTCAGCAGCGTGCTGCAAGGGATGTGCTGAGCTGGGTAGACCCTGCCCACCTCCCAGCACCCAGACACTCAAGCACCAGCCGAGCCTTTCACACTTGCTGCCAAGACACCTGGTGACTTTAACAGCACTAGAGTAGTGGAGGCAGCTTGACAGAGGTTGTGCTGTGACCAGGACCCAGTCCCATGTCAGCTTTTTGTTTCAGTACTAGACAGCCCTGAAGAGGTCAAAAAGCACCAAGCAAAAAGAGCTGGAGCTTCAAATTGCAGGTGTGAATTAGGGGCTAGGACACATATCTGCCTGAACATCTCTGGTAACAGAGAATACTAGGCCCTTCTTAGGGGTCTAAGAAGTAAAGTAAGTTGTGCCCAGTTATTTACCCAGCTCTTCACCCTGAACCTTTGAAGTCTGGTTCCTGTCCCACGGGAGCACTGAGGTATGATGCAGAACAACTCAGGTGTGCTGGGGCACCCCAGGCAGGTGCCACAGGGCCCCCTGCCAGTGTGGTAGGGAGCAGTGCCTACCCAGCCCCTGAGCCGTGCAGCCCAAAAAACACATGGCCATTGTTCAGCACCTCCATCCCTTGGATGACAAATCTTCTGCACATGGAGCTCAGTAGCTGAACAGGTCCTGCAGGCCAGGGCAGGGCCCCAGCCTCAATTCATTAAGCCTGATACCACCCATTTTAATGATATCGGAAGCCAGTACCTACCTGCAGAATCACCTTGCTCTTCAGTGAGGTTTTCCCGACTCCTGTGGCTGCTGCACAGCGCCCACAAACCTACCAGCTCTGCTTCTACATGCAGGGCTTAATGAAGCTGCTTTACCATCTAATGAGGCTGCAGATGTAGGGCTTGGATTGACAAAGGAGGAATAAGAGTACTTGAGGTCATGCCACATCTGAAGTGCGGTTTATTAGTTAACAGAAGTACTTAAGTGCAATAAAACAAGGCGGCTTTTGTTCCATCGCTTTCCTGAGCCTAGAGCCCCTGGGAGTTTAAAACACCCTGAATTAATGCAAGCGAAGCCATAAGCATTATCTATGCCCTTCACAGAACAGTCATTGCACAGGTCTATCTTCCTCATCCAATTAATTCATGGCAACAGACTATTCCATACCAAATCATGGGAGGACTCACACGTAGCTCCCCACATACCTTCTAGCTGAGCAAGCAGCATAGTTCCCAAAAGCTTCTGCAAACTCTGTGCAACTAGTAACAGACTAGAAAACACCTATAGGATGGCTGGAAACCATGCCATAATACAGCCATCAGTTATTGCTCTTTACCTGGACCTACTGGGTCATCCACCTCTAACACAGACCTCTCTTGCTAGCATCCTTAGCTCTTGCTTTAAGCACCAAAAAAAACCAACCCCACAGTAAGCAAAAAGTAGAAATATGTGCCATCCAGAAAGCCCTCGAGAGTACTGGTCTGTGATACCAGAAACGGAGAGGTGACCCACCAAGCTGACCCCAGCCTTGTTAAGAGGGTACCACGACTGACACCCTCCAACTTTCCACAGCTCTACAAACCAGCTGGTGTTAGAGCCTGCTGGCTTTTATAACAGCCAGGTGCTGATCATGCCACTGATTGATATCTAATAGGCCTGAGATTCCTCTTCAATGGCTACTCAGCCAAAACCAAACCAAACCCCAAACCAAAAACAAACAAACAAATAAACAAACAAACAACAACAAAAATGCATCAGAAGTGTTATTTTTAATCACTGTTTCTGTAAAATAAGGCTAGAACTCTTTTTATCTAATTCTGTGCCTGTTTTGAAGATTTGTCAAGGAATTTCTACATGTAGTTTTGAGAAGCTCAAATGAAAGACAGCATAAATAAGTAAACACTTATTATTCCCAGAATGCAGCAAAACATGATTAACAAACTAAAGCCTACTGAAAGTCCTGGATTTCTGCTTTTAAGTCACATAGACACTTTTGTGGACCATAATCTCTGTCTCCATCAGAATCCCAGATAAAAAAGAGGTTTTTGAAAGGACTTAACACATTACTTCAGTTCGACTGCCAAGCAAGCAGACAACAAGAAAGCTAGAAGAAAACCTTTCACTTGATACTGTGGGGCAAACCCAGTGCACAAGCACTTGCAGAAAAACTCTAGGTTCTTCCTGAGAAAGTTTTGTTGTCACAAAATACAGTTGAGTAAGAAAACTTTTCTTTGTCCAGGAGGGAAGAAGATGGAGAAGCTCCGGGGTGTTTCTCCTCACTGTTCCTCGATAGAGTGGACAAGGTGGAGTGACCAGGGCGAGGACACCATTTTGGCATCAGACAGGTGACACGATGGCTCCAAAACTGGGGGAGCTCTGCCAGGTCCTGCTGATTGAGATTTGGCTGCTGCTGCTTGCTGTGAATGTGGATGAGCAACCCTGCGGAGCAGCTGCAAGTTCTCTGCTGTATGGCAGCCCCAGCGCCCGTTCCGTGACTGCTCCCGAAATCCCAGGCTGTGCTGGGAGGGAAAATGCTGAGTGATGGAAAGCTTTCCTCATCGCCACCCAGTGAAACCCTCTTACCATTCAAAATCTCTGCAGGCGGAAAGCATGTAATTTCCCAGTTGTTTTGCATAAAACCGGGAGGCAGGCTTTCCCAATCCCCTGCATCATTGCTATTAGCCTGCTGTTCTCACACAGACCCTCTGCACGCCAAATGATTCAGGCTGTGCATTCCTCATGCCCAGATCCTAGCTGCCACACAATAATTGCAGGGTTGGGAATGAAAACATTACTCAGCTCACCATAATTGATGCCTCTCTGTGAATAGACAAAAGGCAAGCCAAGCACCCTCAGCTTGCACATTCAGACATGCAGATGGTTCCTACCTTAATGATTCTATGATAAACAAGGTGATCTTGTCTTTGAAGAGCCTAAATTTAAGCTAAGAGTAGTTGGTGGCCAGAGGTGTTTAGAAGGACTCTGCTCCCTTGGGCAAAGTCCTTGACGAGCAGTGCTGAAAAAATCTGCTCTGACATTTGCATAGGGATTGCTGGGAAGGGAACAACTGAACAAATGTGAAATGTAACTTGAACACAGGCATGCAAAAGGAAAGAGTTAGGACTGTAACTGAACAGACACAAAAATTTATAGCCAACCTACCCTACAATGTAAACTAGCATATAGCTAACTCAGGGAAACACAAGGTCCATACATTTTGATACCATATGAATATATGTCTCAGTTATAAATCTAAAATCACTCCCACACTTGTACTCCATCTCCATTGACTTATTTATGTGAATTCATGCTCAAGTGGAGGGTAACTTACTCCCAAGTGTGAGAGTTTCACCAAACTGTATTGAGAAGCCCGTATTAACTTTATTAAGTGAAACCTAAAACCTGAACTCTGCCATACAGTTCTTTGTAAATCCATAGTGGCTTGTTCTGAGTGCCTGAGGCAAATTTAATTACCACATCTGGAAAAACAAGGTGGTGTACACACATGCATACAAACACATGGCACGGGCATACAAGACTTGATCAAATTTCTGGAAAACTTGGGACAAAAAAAATAACCCCATGCACTTTTGGGAGAAAACATCAAGAAATCCCATGAGGCTTTACACATGAGCACCCTGGAGCATCAGTTTGATCTGGTGTCTGGGAGGGAGGCCAGAAAAAAATGGAGAGGAACCAAATCCTTACTGAATATGACTATAAATACATGATTGTGTATGACTGCACTTAGCCAGTCTAAAATACGCCTCTTTTTGTCAGTGCTTGTAACGTACTAGACCGTCCTTGTTCTCTCTAAATCAAAGTTGCATAATGCCTGTTGTACCACACGATTAAGGGTCTGAGCTCTGTGCCAAGGGAAGGCTTGAACTACATGGCTAAAAATTAGATAGCATCACAGGGTGGCTGCTGCCTCACTGTCCTTGCAGTTGAGAGGTTGAAAAGTGCAGGAGATAGCCAGGAAAAATATTGGAAGTATGTACACCTCACCAGGGGTTAGGAAATAAAGATTAGGATTTGATTTATGCTATTAATAAAGAATAGTTTCCAGAATTTCACAGTGTGCACAGTACCAGGTGGATTTAGAAAGGTAGGACTGCAGCTGTGATATGTTTGCGGTTGGTAGAAATGAGAACAAACTCATAACTCAAACAAACCTAAATATTAAATTACAACTCCACTTAATGCTATCTCAGAAAAATAGATGGATGCAGGGGAAGGAGTTCTGCAGAGCATGCACATCCTGCTGACAAAGCTGGGCTGTCTTAACACAGCAGGAGTTGTATATTAACCTACTGACTTTTTAAATCTTTCCACTTGAGGGTTCCAGTTTTTTCAGGGCTGTGAATGGACATGGGCTTGGTGCTCCCAGACCTCAGGGTCATCAGCTCCATCCCCATGCTGCAGGATGGTGTTGGGGGTCAGGACAGCCCTGTGGCGATCCCCTGTGGGTGCTGCAGGAGCTGTTCCAGGCAGGGTGGAACTTCATGCAGCCCTAAACCACATCTCTGTGAAGTGTCCCACCCTGCTGAGCAGGCGCCTGGGAACCTGCTGGCTTCTTGTCCTTGGCCACCACTGGTGTCCCGCGGGGGACACTGGCACCACACCAATGGTGGGTTTGGATCCAGAGCAATTAAAGGGTTTGCATGAAGTGCTGGGCTAAATCCTCCTCCTCTGTGTCGGTTTGATTAAAGGGCCCTGAAAGTGGCCAATTATATTCCATACGGTTCTGCTGCTAGACTTTTATCCTTTTTTCCCCTAGTACTTGCTTTTGTTAGATATACGCCTTGATGAGGCCCTGATTCAGCAAACTCTGCAAGAATAAGCATACAAACAATCTTAATGGCTGATGTTAAAATCAAGCACATATTGCTGGGGAGCAGGGACAGATTTACTTGTAGGGTGCCAGTAAGGGGAAGACTGGGCCCCTTGTCACAGGGTGTTAAATTGGTTCAATAAAAGTGGAGCCATTAGCCCATATATTGCACTGCTCAGTGTCAGCCCTCATTGATCCTTGGCTGCTTGCAAGGTTGAAGTTTTACATAGTCAATTATCAGGGGAAAGCATTTAAACAAAAGCTGGAAATAGAGTAAGGGCAAGAAAACTGCTGAGTATGTCAAATCAGGGTTGATCCAAAAACCACGCACTATATATATTCCCAGATGTTTACTATACATTTATATAGGTAGCACTTAAATATGAAAAGTTGCACTCCATTTCGAAAACAGCCACCAAAAGCTCATAAGTTTCATAACCTGTCATTTTGAGCAAAAGGATATGTATCTCTCCAGTCTGAAAGAAGTTAGACTAGTTGAGAATCATATCTAGACACTGAGAACAACAATTTTCATTCATTACTTACTATTGCAAATGTGTGCCCTTTCTTGGAGGGCAGGCTAATTTAAGCCTTATTCTTTCACTGCTTGCCTGTATTATCAGAAATCATTTTGCCCAGCATTAAGTACTGAAGTTTTCTTTCTAAACCATACCCAGTGGGCAAAATGCTTTAAATGTGTACATTTAAAAATGGGAAGAAAGGAAGACAGAGAAACATTGGGTATGTATTGTTGTAAGAAGTAACTGCAAGGAGAATCACAAACAGGCAAATTCTTTTTATTTCTAGACAGCAAGACCTGAAGCAATAAAGAAGAAAACACTTCCATTAATTTCTGCTTGAAGAGATCAATACCACCGACACCAAGTAAAACAGACACTTTTTTTCTCATGATCCATTGCAGGGTTGAACAAAACTCCCAGCGCTGTACACAGAGCTGTACAGAGCTCCAGCCCCTCTGAGACTGGTTCCTTTTCTGGAGAAGAGATACGGCTGCTGCGGGGCTGCTGTGTGGGCGCCGCCCGTGTCGTGGCAGCCCCTGCTGTGGATCAGCAGTGCGGGTGTGGAAAGAGACACAGGAGTGTGTTTCTGTACTAGGAGTCAGTTTGGCCCTGGTTGTGCAAAATTTAACTTTTTTTTTAATTATTATTATTATTATTATTTTTAAATCAGAACAGAAAAAAAACTTCTCTTTCTGAACTCATTGCCTTCAAGTTCCAGTTTTGCTCATTCAACATGAAAAAATTACACTTGTTTGCTGAGCATGGCTTGCAGTCATTTGACAGATTAAGCTCTATCCCACTCTGGCTAGTTGTGGACACCTTCCACAGCCACGGCAGAGACACTCGCATACGTCCAGCTCTTTGTCATGCTTAATACGTTAATTGGAACTGATGCAGAAGAGGTTGCAGGAAGTGAATTCATCACTCTCTGCATGAAGGTGGCTGCTCAAACAAGAACTGATCTGCTTTCAAAATGTCTTGCTTTAATGTGGCTAGTGATGTTTTGTTAAAGAAAGAGACATCAGGTATTTAATGTTCTTCATCTTTCAAAAGTGAGCAAATACTTGTAATTAAGTTAATTATGATAATCATGCAGGAATCTCATGTGTGCTGTAAGTTGGATTTTGATTTTCAAGACATTGCCTACTAAAAGAGTATATTCCTTTGTTCTGTACAGCTTTTGACTGGAAGGACAGTGAATAGTTACTTACAGCAATATTGCAGACCTGCAAATTGCTCTAAGAAAATGACAGGTTCTCCCTGTGGCTCCCTTTCTGTTCCTCCTGGACAGCTGGGACTGGCCTGGGCAAACCTCTGAGGCAGGTGGCTCCACTATTTTGAAGATGGAAGTGGGAATGGTTTCATTAGTGAAGTGATCTTAAACCACGCAAGAAAAGCCAAGCAGAGCTACTTATCAGTGCACCTTTGCCTCATGGGTGAGAACTGCAAATTCTATTGCAAAAGTATTTCCACAATTTTAATGTAGGTTCTTCCAATTAAGAACAAAACATTATGTTTTCCTTTGAATTGAACTTAGGCAAATTCAAGACATTCTTCACAGCTAAGTCTTACTGTGTAGTGGACGCTACACATCCATCATATATTAATGTATCCTATGTACATCTGTGAAAGGCAAGGCATAAAAGCTCTTTCTACTCACCTCTCTTAGTGCAGACACTTTCTGGATTTCTGCAAACAGGACACTCACACTGCTTGTTGTTTTTTCTTTAATGAGAATTTTGTCTAAACCATGACAGCTGCTTGAGGCTCCACCCAGGGAGAACTGCAAGAGTGGCTAAAATACTAAGGAACACGAAGTAGGGTTATGTGCAGATACTACCAGAAATAAGACCAGAGAAGTCAGTGCTGAACCTGTTAACCCCTGGTAGCATGATAGAGGATGCTTTTCAAAGCCTTTTGGAATGGATTGTTAGAGCAAGGTAACTGGAAAATAGTTAAAATGCTAACACACTACCTTTGGGAAGACGAGACAATTTGAAATTATGTTTGAGTGGATCTTCCTTCAGCTGCTTAGCTTGTAGCCCTTGAAAACTCTTGACAGGCTTGCCCAGCTTCCCCGCTGTGGCAGGGCTGTGCCCGCTGTCCCAGGAACAGGACATGGGGCTTCCAGAAGTGCCAGCTCCCCAGGAAGAGGAGCAGTGTAAGAAAGAAGGCTAGCCATGCTGGAGGAGCTCCTGTAGAGTTTCTGCCTCCTTTTCCTAAAAAATTGTAGATCAAAGTTGCATAAATAGCTTGAGGAAGTAGGAGAAACAATAAAATGGACTCTTAATTAAAACATCCCAGATCTGACACAATTACTGAACTGCAAAAGAAAATAAATGGCCTTTAATTGATGTTGGAATTACAGTGTCCTCACATTGCTCAGCTTTAATTTCCAAATTAAGAAGTCTCTCTTCTTAATAGTCACTCACAATGATAAACTGTTACCTCTGCTAGTCCCATAAGGTGCCCAATAGCCAAATTATCACTTCTTTATTCTTCAGTAATAGCTAGACTCTTTCAAAGAAAGATCTCATTTCAGGGGAATCTCATGAAGAACTTTAACGGTACATTAAATAATGCTGAATTACATCTGAATTTGCATGGATTTGCATTTTTACATTTATATTAATGCCAGATGAGTTCATTATGATTCATCTAACAATAACGAATGCTGAAGGAATAAGTAATGATCATGATATTACAACTGTGCCGTAATCCTGTCTCTGTAATTTTGGTCTCTTTCCTATTTTCTACAAAAGCGAAGAATTAGTTACTACCACTGGCAATGTGACATTGCTCTCATATTACCGTTCTGACTGAAGTCTAACTTTTATGAGACCTTCATGGCTTTTCTGTGAACATACAGCTTAAAGCCTTTGTCGATTAACATCTTTTCAGAAAGCAAAACAGCTGAAAAATCATGCCAGGTCCTTTTTCATTTGTCGATTTTGCTGTCTTTCCTCTTTCTTCCAGAGGATTGTTACTGGCTCTCATAAGCTCAACCAGCACATGAGCATGTTCCTCTTGTCCCTTCTGAAGTCTTAGGTCTGTAATGAGTGTCAACAAAACCAGCCAACAGACAAAGGCAGATTTGGAGAAGAGGGAGAGGAGAGAAGTGCTTGTCTTTGCTGATCACAAGCCTGCCTCTGCTCCTGCAACTCCTCACTGTTTCTCTCCAGACAGATAGCTCTCATCTATACCACCATCTAGGCATGGTCCCAAGGCAAAACTTAGATGTAAACATTGCTGGAGGAGGTGATCAGGTTTTATCTGTGGCACTGTATCTCCCCAAGCTCCCCAAAGAGCTGGGTGCTGCCAGTGTGGAGTGAGCGGGGTGTCCCACCGCTAACACGAGGCTGCTGGAGAGAGTTGCTGACTGCTGCTCCTACACACCCACTGAGCCTGGGATGAGAAGGAACCATCCTCCTTCCAAACCTGCCCCCTTAGGGGTCCCTTGCTCTGTGCTGGAGCACATCAGCCAGATTCATGTGTGTTCACCCACTGAAATTAACAGCAGTCTCATAAAACAAAAGATAGGCAACCAAAAATGACTAATACATATTTCCTACGCAAGCTTGTGAATAAAAACACTGTGTTAAGCATACCTGAAAACTGCAAAACTAGAGTCACTTCTGAGACCACCCAGTTGAATCCCAGCTTGCCAGGCCCTCATAAAGAAGTGTTTAAAAGGGAAACATGTTGAGGATCATCCCAAGCCCTTGAGCACCACTGATGGGTTCATCAAGACAAGGATTTGCTGTAAGGAGGGGCATTTGCTTGGCATACTTTGCTGTCCCTATGCTACTACAGGGTTCCTAGGATCAGGTGTAAGACAAGACAAGAAGGTATCAGCAGGGAAATGAAAGAGATCCATAAAATGTAGGTAGGTGCCACAATGGTCCATGAAGGAATAAATTCTACAATTTTCTTAAAAAGAGAACTTTTCTACACAAAGTATCTTCTTAGCACTGCTATAGAATATGGCTAAAAAGTCACAAAATAAAGAGCTATTGTTCTTTATCAAAGTCTATACATCTTTAGAGCTCTTTCCACCTGCCCATGTTACAGTCTGTAGAACTGTGTTGACTTGACCCCTCTAAGTTTACCATCACTAAAGTGAAAGGTCTTGCTCTTTGAACTTCTGGCTTCTGTAAGGTGGAGAAAATAGATAGGAAGAACACCAACCTTTTGTGCACAGGGATAATTTAGGATGGTTTATTAGAAAGAGTAACTGAGGAATAAAGCCAACTAGAAACTGAAGTATTTATGATTTTTTATGATTTTTTTTTTAAATTCTTCTTAAAAGCAAAATCCAAAAGTTGATATTATGGAGATGTAAAGGATGGGGCATAGATGTAATCAAACAAGACAATTGTTTTTTCTCATTCACCTTACGGAATTCCTCTGATATTGATTTTCTTTCTTAGAATACAAATAAGTCTTCTGCCAATTCAGATATGACTTAAACCACTGTCAGTTTTTGATGCTAAAAACTTAAACTTAACTCTCATGAAGATAAAGGATGTGGCCTAAAATTGTCGCACATGTGCATAGTTTGAAAAATAACTGAAAAAAATACTTTCCTCATGATCCCTGTAACTATGATTCTGTTTCACATCTTTAGCCACATTATTTTGCTTTCTTAATGTTGTTTTAAACCCTTTTGGCAGGAACAGCTAATAACAGCTTGGAAAAATTAATATGTATGTTAGATGGAAACATTCTATTGTTTCCATGGATACCAGTGCAAAATCCCTTATGTGGTACATCTTCCTGCAAAATGTTTAATCAGCAGCAAATATATATATACACACCTGTAAAGCAGAGAATTAGCTTAAAAAATCTATTAGACCACTCACAATATTTCTTAGGTTACTGTAATAATGTGAATCTAACTTGCAACAGTGGTCCTGATGTTTTGTTTATTTGGGTTTCTTGTTTGCTTTATGATACTCAATGCTACATTGTCTTAGAATGAACTTGGGAGGATTAGCTTATTTTCCTTGCTGCTGCCCTCTTTGGGTTGCTTATGGTTGAACGGGTTTACAAGCTGACATTGCCCTAGGTTTCCATCAGACTGGCTGTGCAGGCATGTCACTCTGCTGGTGGAAGCTGGGAGAGATGAGAAGCCCGGTGTTTTTTTTTCCTCTGGGTCACTATCCAAGGGGCTGATGTCAAGAACCACATCTTTACAGAAATGGAAGAAAACAAAAACACATTCAGGAGCATATTCTCATGACTATGCAGTACCAGGTAGGTTCTGTAAAGGTAGACCCCAGATATATTCCTGGCAAGAACAAGGATGCTCCCAGCTTTGTTTAATGATGGTGGTTTGGACTAAGACTGCTTGGCACATCACAGAGCTGAAAGGCTAATTGATTAAATCACAGAGGCTGAAACCCTCCCATGATGAGATGTCAAAGACAAGCGACACATATTCCTCTGCTCCTTATACTGACTCTCTGGACAGGGATGGGCTTCACTTGGTTTTGGCAGCATGCAGGAGTTGTGCCCCCCGTCACAGAAGTACAACAGGTTTTATAGCATTCACATAAGAATATGAATGTAGTTAATGAAGAAAGAAAGCTCATCTCTAGCCAAAAGAATTGCAGTGCCAAAGAAACCCTTCACAGGATTCACCTAAGAGACCCTACCACAACAAAATTTCCAGTGACAGTGACTGCAATTTCAAAAGGCTGAAGTTGCAATTAATCATGGGGATCTGTGAGATGAGCGCAATTCATCTTCAAGCAGGCATGGAAAACAGTACCTTTCTATGGGGCACCCTCTGGAATTTCCACCACCTGATGACCTATTCCAGGATATCAGATTGCTGAAAGTCATTATTTTAATTAGACATTACAATCTTCATTATGAACCAAGACTTCCACTTGCAGCAGTGAATGGTAACAGCACTTGCACACGTATGTAGTCATCACCGTTAAGGTTTTATCTCCCTAGAGTTATGGGTTGCTTTCCACTACATAGAGCTCAGTGTATCACACTGGGCTCGTTTTCATAGGAAGAGAAGAAGCAGTTCCCTGAACGCTGAGGAAGAGCAAAGCTTTCCTAAAAACTCCAGCCTGTGAGTTGGGTCTGTGCTGCTCATTGGCTCGAGAGCTGAGATGCAACAGAGCGCTCCCCAGGGCCAGGCTGCGGGTGGCCCGTGGTGCCACTGCGCAGGGGCAGCGGGAGGTGCTGGGTGTGGGGACGGCTGCCCCAGCACCACAGACAGGGCCTGCAAGAGCAAAGGTTCTTGTGTCTTCCTTGCATCTCCGGGCCTTTAGCTGTTCCAGGCAAACGCTCCTGCCCTGGCATTCCTGGTCTGACTTTTCCATAGAGGACTTTAAAAAAAATTCTAATGGGAAAAGCAAATTTTAAATACGTTTCACCTTCTGTTGAATAGTATTCTGTTGTTCCCCAGTACCTTTGCTTGCTTAAAAAAAAGGTTTCACTGCTTTCATTTCACTGAAAACCCACATTAAGCTGCAGTTAATAGTGACTTAATGAGGAGTCTTTTAATTATAACAGCTGTTGTTTTAATTGCCAAAGGATTTATAATTAGATCCTCTGCCCAAACCTGCTGCTAAACCAGAGGCTCAGAAAAACACCTGGCAGAGGTCAAGCTCGCCAGGCAGTCTGTCTATCTGCCACGACAGAACATGTCCTTCCATTGAGAGCAGCCACGCTTTACTTTAGCTAATCTTTTGAGAAAGCAGAATGTGTGAACACTGCTATAATTACAGATACAACATGATGAACACAGAAACATTCCTTATACTAATGCATATTACGTATATTGGGTCGTTGGTAACAATAAACAACTACAAACTTGTCATGTGCTTATTCTATAGCTCTTACTACAATTTCAAGGGTATATATCCCCAAGCCCTTTTCAAGCAATTAACTCAAGAAGTTGTTTTGAAAGCTTCTAGTGATTTCAGGAAATAATCCTCTTCTCACACCTCTTAATTAGAAAGTGTTTTTTTTTAAAAAAAAAAACACTTTTAGACAGATTTGTACACTTTTACAGCAAATCTTGTTTTGCATTGTCAATACCACAAGGTCAAATCATCTGTTTAATTTTGGGCTCCTTTCAGAGTTCCATGGGAAAATTCAACATCCATTTGATGGAATGAGAAGTTAACATTCTGAAAATTCTCTTCAGAGGTAGAAATGCTGAAAAGCTGTACATCAGAAACATTAAAGGTAGACTCTTTCAAGAGGCGATGAAACTGTGATTTCAGAGAAGCTTTAATTTCAGTGAAAAGAAACTTCCAGAAGGTGAAGGACATTCAAAATGCCAGCCAGTTGTGTTTATGAGGGACAGTCAGCCCATGCCAGAAGGTCCCATTTCTGTGGGGCAGGAGTGGTAGAGCATAAACATTTGCTCTGTGAACGTGTCACTCTTGATGAACTGAAAGACAGTTGAAAAGGAGAAAGAAGGTTTTGCTATCCTGTAATTTTGATTAGACTCTAAACTCTCTCTTCTTCCATAGACCACGGTGCTATGTGCTGTTAACACAGCTGCCTCTTCTTTCCAGATGGGGCTTACAGTTAAAGGGGATGAGAGATTGTTTCTTGCATAAAGCAAGTATGAAGCAATGCCTCAGAGAGCACTGACCAGCAGGCACGGCACCATTTCAGAAGGCAGGAGCTTGGCAGGGTAGGATCTGTGCTGTTCTTGCTTTCATGCACAGCTGATCTCCCTCTCTTCCACCTCCCTGTGCTTGCAAAACAGTTTGAGATTGGTGCTAGGAGTTGTAGGAGATAAACATTATCAACGAGAAAATCTCCCTATTCATTTACAGTTATCTCAAATTATTTCCTGGCATGTGTGCTCACTTATTCTGACAGTGGTGAATTTCAAAATTAAATTGATTTCTTTCTGCTGGGCAATATTTCCCCTTGGGCCAGCAGATGTTCAGAACCAGCAGCTCCTTTCTCCCCTCTGGCATTTCCCTTTCCCACATCAGTGCTGGGACAGGCTGCCCGCAGACAGCAGGACCTCCTTGACTACAGGCCACCCAGAGCTGAGTGACGGAGGTGGCAGGGGCTGCCCCGAGCAGAGCTCCTGGCCGCAGCCCTGGCCCAACAGCCCCAGCACCATACACAGAAGCTGCTCCCTTCCACATGTCTGTTTCAAAAGCTTCGCTGCATAGGGCTGGACATAAACCTTTCTGTATACAGCCCTCAGTTACGGACCAGCACAGCCTCAAGTCAGTTGTTTTAGCTGCACACAGTGAGCAGCACTTGACAGGCTATTGACTTGCAGTGATACACTTTATTAAAAGCCAGGAGGGACTGAAGCTCTTAGCTCCTTATTAAAGTGCAGACTTGTTAGGAAAATTTAGCAATATGAAAACTATTACAGTATCCAGCAGAAACAGTCCTTCTGAGACCTTCAGAATAGCAAAAGGTTAAATCAAAATTTCTCTGCTACAGTATAATCAGGAGACGGCCGGGCAATGTCGCTACATTATCATGCTGTGCATGCTTAAATTAGAACAGCACAGTGGATTTTATGTGTGGCATAAAGATATTATAATACATAGAGCCTCTTCCCCTCTCCAAATGGCCTTCTCTTCCACTTCTGACTGAATTTGAAACTGTTAGAGCTTGATTCAAAGCTCATTGAAGAAACCGTGCTTTTCATATCAAAAAACAGGCTTCAGATGGCCCTGAAGGTCCAACTGTGAACACTGGCAAAATGATAGCTAATGCCTGGTAATAAGGTGGAAAATAAAAGCCCTCAAGACATATCTCTTCAGTTACAGAGTACAGATACCATTTATGGCATGGATATGACACCATCGACCAATGCAATGAGCAAAGGCTTTGAGAACCATACAAGGGCCAACCTTGAAACATCTCCACTCTATACTTTCTATGTTTGATAACCATAAGTGCAGCTCAGCATGACAGACTGAACCTATGGCAACAGATGCCAAAAATAAAGGGAGGAGCACTTAGGGAGACAAGCAGAACTGTATGGCTGCTGTGTGTCTCAAGCAATAACTACAAATCTCCTCCAGAGATAATCTTGACTTCCCTCACTTTACCACACAGCCACTGCAGCCCATGGGTGTGGGTCAGGATCAGTGTCAGCTGAGTATGCATCATGGTGCACACAGATTTCATGGACCCAACACATGAACTGGACTCAGAAAATGTAGGTATTTATATACTGATTATGCAGAGCAACTGTATGCATTGCTGTTCTGCACTGGCATAATAGGCTGGGCAGATCCAGTGCCACAAGTGAGCACAGCCAAGCCTCGTTGGCATTTAGCAGCAAGGACCGTTCTCATAGTCTGCAGAGCACAAACTTGTCTGAGCTGTCAGCCCACAGCACAGCTCAGTCTGAAGATTTGTCTAACCCCAGCATAGGATCTGAACAGTGTCAATAAACAATTAGCATGCTCCCAACCAAGTAATTAAATCAATGGCAACTGGGGAATTCCAGCAGACAATTCAATTACTGTATTAACCACAAAATTTGCCATATATAAGTACTATAAGGAAGACAAAAAAAAAAAAAAAGGCAAATAAAAGACTCAGGCTGTTTGCTTCAACATTTGCTCCTGGAACAGTATAGCATCAATTAGCAAGAGTTGTGGAGTGTGTTTGATTTAAGGTGAAGATAACACTATTACAAAAAAAAAATAAAATTGCAAGAGGGCAGAATGTTTTCCAACATGGTTACATCATCTGTGTTTGAAAGAGTTGACACATTTCTTGGCTGCTTCAGGAAAAGGATAAAGTGGTAGTGGAAGGGACTGAGCTGCAGGTAATTTTCTTGCAAAACAATTAGCTTCTCTCTAAGTTATAGGGCAGCAGTGTGTAAAGACCATTTAAATCCCAGGAATATTTTATTTTTTATTAAGGGCTAGTATATTTCAATGGGAGGAAAATGCAATTCCAAGGCAATGGAATCCATCAGTGAGATGGTGCTTCTCGTCTTTCCTCAACACGTCTGTGAAATGAGAGGATGAGATGAAAGCCTGGCTGGCTGGCGGGTTTCTAAATGGAGGCAGAGAATAAAGGTTGACTTCAGGAGTCCTTAATGGACATTTTTCCTTCTCATTCACACCAAGCAAAGTGGAGGAGCTTACCTAAATCTCTCCACTCTTGTCAACTGTGCTTACACATCCTGGAGAAAAGAGTGAGATGATGAAGACCTCTGCATGCCAAGAGGCTGCCTTAGCATAGGTGTTGACTACCTGGGAACAAATTAAAAAGGAAACCTCCACAGATAAAATGAAAGGGACAGGGCTCTGCCTCACCCTTGTAGCTCTCCCATCATTTTCTGCCCTCAGCAAAACAGGAGCTCACAGCACCATGGTTCAGTCTGGCTGCGGGACAGCCTGTGCTGAGCAGCCAAAACTGAGCAATAACACATGGCAAAAAAACAGTCTTTCTGAAGCTGGGTCAGCATCTTGCTGCTTCCTGTGTGTCTCATGCTTAATTACGAGTCACATTGCACGTCTTGCTTAAACTGCTGAGAACATCTGCTTAGCTTGGAAAATTCAGAATCTGTCCAGTCATTATGCAAGATAAAATAGCTTCAATTTCAAGTGGAGCTGACATGGAGCCTACAGAATGAGCAGAACCATGAAACGGGGGCTGTTTGATCCATGATATGCTAGCTGTTGTATCAGCTTTTCTCATGAGATGAGAAGAAATATTAGCTAGGAAATTACTTCCCAGTTAGTTCAAACTGTATTTTGCAATGCTGATTGAGGTGGAAGGTGACAGAAACAATTGCTAAATATCAATAATATTATGTACACAATTAAAATGCAACCAAGTCTTCTAATACAAAACTAAATGAGGTTGTGAGCCTGTGCAGGGATTCAGTGATGTTGCTAGGTTAAATCTTCAGCTTGGTGGAATATTTGAAAATGTAATTCTTGCCTCCTCCTCCTCCAAATCCCTTTTAATATTCACAACTGGTTTCTCTGTGAGAGATTTCCAGCTCTGAGAAGTTGTTTGAGCTGAGTAGCTAAGGATTATATTAATAAAACACTGTTATTCAGGACAAATCTCTATAGGCATGTTTACTAAATAACTCTGATATTTACAGAATAAATTACATTAATTACAAACACAACAATAGCAGCAGCAACAACATCAACAACAAATATAGGTGGTTAAATGTTTCAGTCACAGCCATCACAAAGAAAAAAAAATAAGTCAGCGTGGAACCTTCTTTTGGGATAAACACTTGAAGCCCTAGACAAGCTTTTTTTTTTTTTTGTGCTTTGCTCATTCCAGAATTAATGAAAGGAGAGAGAAGCAAATGAAGCAAAACACGGAAGGCAGCAAGTTACCCTGACCTGTTGCCTGAGCTGTCGTTGTCCTGGCAAGATCATTCAGGGTGCCAGAATCGCACAGCCCCTCCAGTGCAGAACAAGGCAGCACAGCGCAGGGTGAGAGGTGTGTCAGGCAATACACACTGCCGCAACACAGCGCCCAGCACGTGCTCCCAGCAGCACTGCACCGGCCACAGGCTGCCAGCAGCCAGAGCTGTGTGCTGCAGACAGCCGCACACACCCCAGCCCCTCCCTTTGCTTCTTGGTCCCACCCCGAGGTTCCAGTGCCACTCCGCCAGCAGTGGCTGAGAGGTCCTGGGGGGCGACATCACCCTTAGGCCAAAGCCTGGCACCACCGAGGGAGCAGAGAACTTCAGTGCATGCCAATTCAATGGCTTCCTCAAGTATCACTGAGGAAAGGTCCTTCTGTTCTCTGAATGCCTTATGCACCATCTCTCCCCTAAGGCTTCGCTATCACCAGCGGCTAGGAGCAAATGGTGCTGAGTGTTCCTGCTGAGGGACCAGGACAATTCTTGGACCAAGCTACCGCCTGGTTTAGCGATCCTAGTAACACGAACTTTATGCCGGAGGAGGATGTTCTTGGTTGAAGGTAAGGGACACATCTTTCCCATGGAGAGATTTGTTCACTAGGTCTGCTCATACTTGTCAATATTCCAGCAGTTGACTTTGAACAAAGACATTTTCTCCTCTCTGTGCACTTCTTTTTCTGCAGTTACCAATCTTTGACTCGTTTATAAGGCACTTAGAGAGAGCTACAACCGAGAATATCTGCAATCTCTGTGCTGGGAGAAGAGATGTAGAATAAGACTGGCTGGCATCCATGTTGCTCTCAGCAGGAGTTGTTGTCCCAAAGCTTAACTAGATACAAAAAGCTGATTTAAAAAAAAATTCAGCCAGCACAAGGTCAATTTAAGTCAAAATCCTGTCAAAGTAATGAAGATGGAGAGAGGCAGATTTAGATACAAGAGAGAAGAGTAAAAGCAAGCTGCTCAGAGCAAAATGACACCAAGATTTCCAGTCTTGGGACTCTAGTGAAGGTCTAAATCAGGAGAAGTGAGAATAGCCACTAAGGCTGGCAAGAGGAGCAAGTCTTTCCTCATTAGTAACAGAGAGGACTGACACAGCCACAATGACCCTGGGAGAATTCAGCCTCCCAGGGGACGTCCACGGTGCTCCCCCACAGCTGCCCGGTGCGAGGCCACACACAGGCTGCCCACGGGCACTGCCGTCTTTGCTCGGCCCAGCACCGCGCATCCCCCTGCACCCACCCGCAGCCAGCCGGACAGCTCGGCACTGCCCCACGGGCTCCAGGCAGAGTCCACTGCCCACCCTGGGGCCATTCCTGCAGAAAATGGGAAAAACATCTGCAAAACACTCGACACGTTAGTAGATAAACCACAAGTGGTACTCAAAAGTGAAATGATTCAACATGAATTACTCGTTTGGTTTCACAGATGACACACCAGCCAAGGAACACCCTGTTGGGTATTACCCATTTCAGGTCTGATACATTTAGTGAGGAACCACAATTATTCTTGTGAGGAGAGGCGCTTTGTATCACCTTCAATTTAAAATTCAATTGTCTGAAATAAGCTCCCTAATATAGATTTAATAAGATTGTCTATGTTAATTATATATCAATTTATTGTTAAAAGAGCACTAAAGATTTAATAAGATAAATCTAAATGTTCTCTCGTTAGTTGAAAGCCACATGAAGTAAGGGTGAAATTCATGCTTGTGCCACTCAGCGTTAGACCGATGCAGAATTTATCTAAAGCCCTGGAGGCACAAGTACAATGTTGGTCTTGATCTGACCTCACTGCACAAAAGCAAAAATCGCTACAAATGCATAATGACCTTTTCATCAATATCAGATACTTGCAAAGAGATTTTTTTTCAAATCAATTTAATGCTTCACCTGCAATTCAATACCAATGTAATTAGATCAAAATTATGCACTCAACTATTATTCACTTTGCTGCTACTCAGCCACATGATGTTTGAACAGAAGAACATAAAACAAAACTTCCCTTTAAAATATGAAGAGTGAAGTTTTAACAGGTATTTTGTGGAGGGACATTTTTAAACCATTAACAGGTGTGTTCATTTGCAAACAGGCTTATCAGACATTACCACTTGTAAGACAGACTTTGCTCAGAGTCCCAGAAAACAAGAACAGGAGCTGGAGAAATCACAGATCAATAATCTGTCTTCCTTTCCATAGCTAAACCCAGAAAATATTGTTTAACCTGACTTTTTAGGCTCAACTTCTATTAACACACCCTCCCTAAACAATCCATTTCAGAGCGCTCTGGTCCAAGAAGACTTTTCTGCCAGGGGAATAAGTAACCACCCATGCTTCAGACTAAAACCTTGAGCTCCCATCCCACAGACATTTAAATCCTTGTCTTGCTGGCTTGGGATGCTTTGTGCAAGAAGTACCTCAATGCAACGGTACAGAGTGGAAGGAATGGTGCAGGACTGCACAGCCCAGGCCAGGATGCTGTAGTTTGCCCAAAACTGGATTGCAAGAATTTGGTCTTTTCATTCACAAAGCATCCCTCTGCAGGATGGGAAGAAAAAAAAAAAAAAAGGAAAAAAACCAGTCTTACTGCAGATACTCCACTACTTTAATCCTTCTCTCCCTCTTGTTTTCACTTTTAACTAACTGTATTACTTTGTCACAATTTGGATTGATACAATTGCAACTGTTCTAATCACTGTGAGCACCCCCTCGTAAATACTATTAATTGTTAATATTGTACTGCGGAATAACAATCACTTTTTTTTTTTAATGAAATTTTGATTTAGTAAATCATTTTTTGAAAGTCACAGATCTTATTTTTAAGTAATTTAATGAAGACTAATTAGTAAGGGAAGGAGAGTAGACAAAAGAGCACACAGGGTACTCAGCAAAGGCGTTGGGTAGAAGAGATCCACATTGGCTCAAGCTATTTACAGGCAATAATAGTCTGGCTGGCTAGGGCAGAAAGTAAAGCACACAAAAAAAAACCACGGAAGTTTCTCATAGTATAATTAATGACACAGAACTAGCTGTAATATAGAAGTGTCATGTATTACTTTCACGATACGAGATGCTTGCAGTAGCGATAACAATAGGACATCAATTATCCTTTTAAGTTTCTTTGCCTCTGATGGGTTCATTTTCTGTGCTTCCTTGCCTCCATTTTAAATTACTCAGATGAATTTGGAGTTCCTGAGAGGGATTAGCTGCCCATGGAGCTGACTGAAGCTGTTGCCTGCTTGCAGACCTGAACCAGAATTTCCCATTTGCCTGCCTCCTGCTGTGCAGTGCAAACCTCTGGGCTGCACAGGGCTCACACAGCCCTGTAAGAGGGTTATTTGCCTCCTCTCGTGCCAAGTTATTCAGAAAAGTAGGAATGAATATGAGGTGCTTTAGAAGAAATGTATTGAGTAGCTTAGATTGCTTACATAATTTTAAAGATTTCAGATTAGATCCTCAGGAGGGATCGATGTTTTTGAAATAGTGTGCTTCTGTCTTCAGCAAGAAACATGTGGGTTGTCTCTCTCTAAAGCACGGTGACTTTATTCAGACCTCATGCAAGTGAAATTTAGTCACATTATTCCAAACAAGCAGGTATTAGAGAGAAGAGTTTTGACATGAATATCAAAAACACTCAAAGAAAATAATGTTCATTAACAAACAAATAAAAAAAATCATTCTGAATAAGACCAGCTGATGTTATCAGAAGAACATGTGGGGTAAAAAAAGAAAGACAGAAAGAAAACTTGATATAAATCAAGTTTAAGCAGTCAACCAATCATCAGCTCTCTAAATCAAGAAATCTGGCAGATTTTCCAAGCGAGAATCAATCTTCCTGTCTCCATAGCAAATACCGTAATCCTTTTCCCACCATGGTATAGAAAATGTATCTGCCACATTCAAAATTTACTGAAAAATATTCCACCAGCCTGTTTGAATGTTGCAATTCAAAATACTTTTAAACAATAGGCCAGAACAGTTAGCACCACTCTACCCTCCTCCTCTGTACAAAAAGGTTTTGATAGAGAGACAGATCTCCAACTGACATTCACACCATGCAGAACTGATCTATGGTTACCCTGAATGCTCCTTTATGCCTAAAGCTCCTAATGCTGCTGCAGCCACCCCGTGCATCTGCTGGAAAAGCTGCTTTCCTGCACCCTCCTGCATCACTGCAAGGTACTGCTCTGGCCACAGAGCTCTGCCTACGTTAGGGATGGGGCACACGGAGGCAAGTCTTCTAGAATCATGCTGGGAGACTGAGCAAGGGAGAAGCCACCACACTCGGTGTGGTCACACCTGCAATGCTATAGGGATGAGTCCCTAGAGCCACCCATCCTTAGACGCATATGACCCAGGCTTGGAGGGAACCGGCTGGTGCACTAGAGCATCCTGCCCAAACTACTCTGACACTCACACAGCAGGACTGAGTTGCCTTACTGCTTACATAGAAGGTATTTGTGTAGCTTGAAGGCTAGAAGGGCAATACAGGAGATGAGGTACCTTAGCCACACAAGGAGCCTGTGTCAGTCCCTGATGGGATAGTCATATGGCACCCAGCAGAATGACAACAATCCAGGACCATCTGCCAATGCAAACTTATCACCAACATTCACCATCCCATACACATACATCAATATCCTGCATTTTCCCCTTCAGCAGTGGGATTCACATTTCTGTCATTCCAAAGGTTTGAGCAGAAAGGTGGCTGCAAGTAGAGCTTGGATGAAAACAAACTTAGCCCAAATTGCCTTCGTTATAGATTCTCTAAAACTCAGAATAGATTACTTGTGCTTACCCCACTCCCCATCTGCCAAACTCCTAGACCTCCAGCATCTCAGACAACAGGAACATTCAGGCAGGGTGGAGGTAGCCCTTTGAATAAAAGGGACACTGCTACATCAGGAGAGACTGCTGCTTGTAATATTTAGGGACTTTTCCCTTCTTCCATCCTTGACAGAGGTTCAATATGGAGGTGAACTTTGTGGAGTCCTCCAGGAGCTGTAAACGGTGGTGTTCATATTCCTGCAGCAGGTGATATGCATTTCCAGAGCCTGAGGAGATGCACCTGCTAGCTCAGCTGACATCTTGTCACCTCATGGGGTGGCAGAGATGCTGCTGAAAGCACAAAAAGGTCATGGTGAAGAAAAGTATACAAAAAAGCAAGTACAGGGAAAGAAGCAGGAACTTAAGGCCAAACGATTAATTCTCAGTACAATGTACTAAATCAATGCAATGCAATATTAGGATATGTTTATGCACCAAGAAATTCTACTGATTTTGCAGAAATAACCCTGAGGCAACAGGTAACGGAAGAGGAAAAAGCCTATCATATTAAGAAACTATTTGAGTCAATGTCACTGAAACAACTAAGAAACCTGAGGTTTCACTAGAATTTTTCCTAAAGTGTTTTACTTTATTTCTGAACAACGTACATTCTAAACTTATTTCTTAAGGGCAATTTCTAAAGCATAATTGTGAATCAACAAGCAGTATTCTCCCCTTCTGCCATTGTTTAAATTCCACAGGACTTCAGCACATGCTTATAATGAGGCCAACCTGCAACTGTTTCGCTGGGTTGTAGCTCGTGCTGGTGCTGTATGGATGCCTCTGGGTTGTTAGTGTCATTTATTAAGCTGTAAAGTTGGCAAAATTGCAGTGAATTTGGACCCCCTGGAATATGAGAATTTTTGTCTCTTTGCATTAACACTGGTGTCCTGGCTTAATTCCACTTTGTTTAATTATAACCTAGAGTTCCCAAATACCCCACATTGTTAGCTGGGGAGGATGAGCTGCTCGTAACTGTGCTTTCACCTAGCTCTGCACTGCTGAGCAGCTGCAGCTCCTAGTCCTGGGGGCGGCTGCACTTCAGTGGTGGGTGAAATGATGGCTATAGATCATTCATGTACCCACCAGAGATTTCTTAAAGCATGTGCTTCAGAATGAAAGGTTATATAAATGGAAGAATTATATTGTATACCTGTTATAAACAAAAAGAGAGGGAATGGCTCCAAGCAGTACTGTTAAGGAGAGGCAACGTTAATAGCACAGAATTCAGTCTTGAAGACCCCTTTATGGAGAATAAACAGATAATTTTGAAGCTGGTCCAGAAGGTACAAGGCTGTGAGTTGTAAGTGAACTGCCTCACTTGACCTTCAAGGGATAGAGGAGATCTGAGCAAAACTTTCAGAAATACATTATGTTTATCACTGGTGAGGGCAGGTTGTTTCCTCCCTATTTATCCTGTAGTCTCTCTCAAAAAACCAAAACAAACAAAAAAACTTACAAGTGCTGGGCTCTGTTTGTTTTTTAACAAGAAGTAGTTTGTATGCCAGCCAGAAAAGCTGAGGTTTGATTTTGCTTCAAAGTATATATGATACAAGAGCAATTGTCTCTGTAAAGCAGCAGAAGGGGACCTTACAGATTTTTTTCTATTTTGATTAAAATGGTTACTTTTCTTCCAAAGGGATATACATCTCTGTCTCAGTTTTCAGCATGCATTTTAACTTTCTTGGAAGCCAAAGAACACACTTAATTTGAAAATGTGAGAGTCTCCCTGGAGCTGCATTGCAGATGTTTCACCTTCCTGCTGTCCTGTGAGCTGGGCCCATTCCTCACCTCATCAGGCAGGAGCTGTGCCCCTGCACAAAGCAGCCTGATGTTCCCTTAGATGAATATGCAGTAACGATGAGATCTGACCCGCTGTTCAAAAATCAGCAAGAACAATTTCCGTTTAAAATTAATTATCGCTGACATCTAATACAATTGTAGCATGCAGGCAGATACCAGCAATTAATTAATCAGCAGGTTTTTTTTAAAAAGAGAGAGTATTGATTTGTTGTTCCTCATAAACCTGGAATATTAGATTGAGGACAAGACAATTACATAATGGAAGAGAAGAAAATTGGCCTTCATGAATAAGACAAATGGAAAGTGGCCTGGATTTCCCTAGTTTTCTTGCAAGACACCTGTATCCTTGCCAGGACCACTGCCCAAGAAAGGCACTTTCCAAACAGCTAACTCATTCTTCAGAAAAATTAAATCTCTCCCTCCCCAACCCTCTCAAAAAAAAAAAAAAAAAAAGAAAGAGAAAAAAAAAAAGACAATATTTCATTTCATGCCTCTGATGGACCCAGCTGCCAGCAGCTGCAGCCCAGCCTCCGAGGGGCCTTAGCTGCTTTGGCGTGCTCATCCTCCCAAGCCACCATGAGAAATTTGCCAGCAGTGCCTTTCTGCATCAGAGAACACCAGCCTCTCAGCCCCAGAGCATTTCCCATGAAAGCTTTGGGTGAATTCTGTCCTGTTTCCTGCACACTCTTTCCTGTTCAGACAGCAGCGGCACCTGGGACCTGAGGTGGCACGGCCAGGACACCACGGCATCAGCCACACTCTGCTCAACCCTAAAACAGAGCAGTCTCTTGGTAATCCCCTGCCCTGAGTGCAACTCCAGTTTATCATTCCCAATCACACCCTTCTGTCTGTCTCTACATATATATGATTTCCCCTCGTAACTACTCTCTCCCTCAGATGGAAGCTCTCCTCCAGCTCTGCCTGGTGCCAGCTGCCACAGCCCAGCCCTGGCCCCATTTCGGTGGCAGCCAGACTCTGGGAATGGGTTTCCAAAGAATAAATAAATAAACAAATCCTAATTAGTGCACATCAAAGCCACATTTTTTTTTCATCTGCTTCCACAATGATGTTGCTTATATTAGAATGAGAGCAACATGCAACCATGTACCCCACGGAAATCAGGTGCAGTAACAGCAAGTTTTGTTAAAAGGGATTTTTCATGTACCTTCTGTCAGAACTCTTGGGATGTCCAACATTTCTCAGTGACCAAGAAGGGGCACCGTGCACCACTCCAGCTTTCCTCTAGCTCCTCAACATATGGAAAAGAAACTTGGTCAGAGCTTTACCTTTATTTTTAAAAAACAGACTCAAGGATATTTTAAAATCAGCATGTCATCCAAAAGCCAGGAAGGACATATGCTTCCTTCTGAGGATGTCTCCACAATGTCTACGAGCACTGGGGACATTGTGGTCTGGGTCTGACTGGAAGGCAGGCTGGTGTCATCACGGTCCCACGCACACCTACCCCGGCCCTGCCTGCACCACGGGCTGCTGGCCCCTCACCCGCAGCCTCTCCCTGTGCAAAGCGCGGAGGGGTCTCCAATGGAAGATCGCATAATTTGAGCAGAAAGTACTGACTGTGGTTACTCAGCATTCAATGACAACATGGTTGCGCACAGACAAATCTCAGTGAAAAACAAATGCTGACAAGTTCTCAGGAACGCTGTTTCCATAGATGTGGGGCATTACTGCCTGCTTGAGCTAGCTGGCTAGCAAAGATATTCTTTAGGCCAGAATTTCATGCTTCCTTTCTGTATGTAACTATATGCATTGTTTTTAAGTTATCAATTTCCATTTCTGTTCTTAATGCACCTTTGCCTCTATGGACGAAAGTGATGCTGTGCATGTGTTTGGGAGCTGTCAGGTGTGTCTGTGCCTTCTTCAGTTGGCTGGATGGCTCCACTAAGGTGCACTTGCTAATTCATTGCCCTGTGCTTTTTATTGCTGTGCGTGTGGTTTGCTGCTCTTACAGGCTGCAGCAAGAGCGTCTTTGCAGCTCCAAACAAGGCGTTTGTTCCTGTTGGCTGGTGGTTAGCAGGGCTTATCGCACCCAGATGGGACATCATACATATGTGGAGAAGTGACAGATGCAGCTTGTGGAAATGGCTGGGTGGCTGGGGTTGAAGAGGCAGCCTGCAGAGCATCTCAGCAAAATGAAATCACCCCAGCTCTGGGAACACAATAAAACTTGCTGTTCAGCTGACACGGATGTCATGCCTGTGTTAACACTCAAGCGCCGCAGAGTGCTGTCTGCTCCATGGGGTAGGCAGAACCCAGAGCTGCATGTGGTGCATACTGTAGGGGAGAGCATGGTTTTGCAGCCAGGCTCTTGTCCAGAAAAGCTACGGCAGTCCCACGAGAGCCATGGGACAGCCCCATTTCACACTGCCTGAGGAGCACTTTGGTGCAGAACAGAGGTGAAGACACCTAGACGGAGGTGCAGGTATCTCACCATGCTGAAACTCATTGTGAAGTGTGGAGGACTGCCTAAGTGGCTACAGATCTTAAACTTTATTTTCCAGTCTAAATCTTTTAGTATTTCTAATCTACAGCCATTCCTTCACTGATATGCAAAGGTGCAAGCAGGTTGTGAATGAGACTTCTAAAATATCTGGCAGTCCTTTCCAGTGACTCCAGACATCTGGAAATGTGTCTCTTAGGAGCCTCAGTGAAGTAGCATTCTCCATATCTGCATTTTTAAATTGTCATTTACGATCCTAAATCACTGAGACACTCACAGTTGCACAATCAGCCAACCTCTGGATCAACATCCAACTTCATATGGGGGAGATTTTCAAAGAAGTCTTTTAATGTCACCTGTACTCTACAACCTCCATCTGTTCCACAAACTATACCCTGGAGATGGAAAACCTGTCACTTCCCTGATTTACAAGACAGGCCAGGGGACAGGGACATGATCACCTTGCCCATTCAGTGTTCATCACACTGACAAACAACCTGATAGTACATTTCCAAGGAATTAAAGCCTGACTCAGAAAACTAAGTCTTTATTAGCAGAAACTGTTCGCCATCATCATAAGGTGCCATGGGGTATTCTTGGGGAGGGTGTCCAGAGTGGGGTGCTGAGTGGCACAAATTAGCACAGCTTTTCCTGGTTTGACAAGCGTGAGAGGGATGTGCAAATTCTCAACAATTATGTTACAAGTTTTCAGCCCATGGAAACAATTCTTCTTTAGCTTTGCTGGTTGGTTAATCACCCTGTAGCCTCAATTCTTCATCCTCCATCACAAACTCTTTGTCTTTAAATACTTTTTAAGCTGTTGGCCATTTTCCATGGAGTTGGACAAGGAGTCCAGGACTCTGTTGCCAAAGTTCTTACAAGGTTCTCCCAAGATCAGCCTGTTGGTGGAAAGGCTGTGGAATGGGCCGACCAACAATTCTGGATTGGAGGAAATCACACTCCCTGGTTCCGCTGCTCACAGAGGTACTTTCCCCTGACAGCACTATTTCTTCCTGAGACTGTTCTGCTCTCTGTGTCCTCCCTGCGGGCAGGACTCACTTTGCAGGAGGCAGAGGGGTGCCTCCACTGAGCCAGGCATCTTGCCCCTGCCAGCCACTCACCTGCTGGCACTGCAGCTGCGTGAGCTCCAGCAGTGCTGCCGCAGGGGGGCCTGGCTGCAGCTGTGCTGCAGGCACCCCAAGGGAGACAGTGCACCCCAGAGTACTCAAATGCTCTCCAACTAGGTAGCTCTGTAGGAGCCACTCGGTTTGGGAGCCCTAAAACTTTTCCTCTCATGAAAATTAAGAAAAGTACTTGTTTTGATCTCAATCTTGTAAATATTTACCAAACTGCTAATGTTTTATGTAGAGCATCTTCTCTGAAGTTTACATATTATTTAGGGGTCAATTTCCTCCTTTGGTAGAGGCCATCAGAAGGCTCCAGAAAAAAATTCTCAAAATAGAGCCAAGTTGTAAATTGATTTTGATATTTTTCTCAAGAGAGGTAAATTTCATTTTAAAGCACAATCCTGGCTTCCTATTATAGTCAGAGCTAACAGACCATGTGTTTACTCTGATGGGTCTCCCCTCCTCTTTCGATATTCTTCATCTGTATAAACACAGATGAGATCTATGGATTTTCTCCAATTGAACCCTACACAGGAAAAATATGGTTTCCAATAAATACAGTTCCAGGGAAGCCAGCTGACCTATTTCCATGCCATAAGTTAGGCATGTATTTAAATACCATATTAGATCATAGCTTCAGTTTCTGTATTATGTTTGTGGTTTTTTTTTAATATATAATTAACATACAAATTGAGAAAGAAAAAAGCCAACTAGAGTGCAGGAAAGAAAGAAAGAAAGAGAGAGAGAGAGAGAGAGAGGGAAAAGCCTCTTCTTGCCCTGTTTTGCAATCACACAGCAGAGATAATACAATGCTCTCACCAGATCCTTATACGCTGTGACAAGGCAATTTCCTCCAGGGCGCTTATTCACCATTCAACTCACATCTTATTGACTGTATAAATCTAATGTGAAAATAATTCCATATTTCCCTTAAGATAGCAACATAATGAGAAAATAGCACACCCTGTACAACAGCCAGTCCTAGCAAAAATTTTAAGTGATATTTTGTGTGTATGTGTGTGTCTTTTCAGGCAAGTGGTACATTAATTCAAATGCTTTCTGAAGAGGCCACCCAAAGCTGCACCAGCCCCAGCTCTCCTGAGCAGAAGCGCAGGAAACAAACAGTGCTCCCTGAACTGCAAGCAGCTTCCAGGTGATGGCAGCTGCTAGGGTTTCTGCTCTGGATAGGGCCAGTGGACTGCAGCATTCCCACACATGCAAGGGGCTGCACAGCCAGCACTGCTCTGGTGGCTGAAGTCCATCAGCCAGGCTTTGTTGCTCCAGTGCAGGTCCAGTGCTCTGCAGTCTGACCTTGTGCATCTCCACAAGGTATGGGAGTCTGTACCTAAACTTTCTCTCCCTGTGATCTGCATCTCCCATTTCATGTCTCTCCTGTGATTGATGCACATTTTCAGCTGCCCTCATGCTTACAAGGAACGCTTTTGATTTTCATGTGCCTAACTCACAGCTAACAACCTTCAAACATCTTGTGACTTTTGGACAAGCCCAGGGCCCTGCTGTACCATGGCGCATGGGGTTCGGTGGTGAAGGTGCAGCAAATGAGGAAGAGCCTTCCCTGGCTTTGAGACACTGTGTGCTCAGGACAAGATTTTCAAGGAGCCAAAGGGAATTGCATGTGTTTTCCTATAGATTCCATAGGTCTGAATTCCTGTAGATATCTTGGCCATGTAGGTCCCTATCTCTATAAGTGCATCTGCAAGTGTCAGGCTGTGCCAGGCCTGAGGAATGGACCCAGCACACCCGAAGCCAGGACCTTGCCCCAGGTGGGCAGTTCTGAGGCAGCTCCGTGGAGGGACTGGGAACCTGCAGTGCTTCACATCACCCAGCATTCACATCTCTTGAACACTGTTTCCTGCCTGCAACGGCAATGCTGCAGTTGATATAAAAATCCTGCCTTCACTGTGCTTCACTGTCCCTGACAACGTGCCAAGAACTCCGCACAGAGCTCTGCCAGAGAAGGTGGGTAAGAAGGCGAAAGGGGGAGAAAAAATTGCCATTTTCAGTCCACTGTTACCAGTGCTTATTACATGCGCAAATAGGCTTCAGAAGCACAGTAAGTCATGGAGAAAAAGTGGACATTCAGAAGGAAAAGGCAGAAAACGGATACTGAAAGAGCTGCCCTAGATGGGTGATCCAAATGCACCCCAACACACTACTAATGTGATTCACTGAGCACGTCTGAACATTTCCACTCCCTTTGTCCACGCCAAGTCCTGCTCCTGAACACACTGCTTCCAGTGCAAGTGCCAGTCCCACAGACAGCAGATGCTTTTCCCTTTCCATTTACCATGCCATATGCAGAGACTTTCCACAGCCATATTATAAAGCAATAGGCATCCTCAATACTTTATACACCACAGCTCATTATTTAAAGATAAAAAGCTCCCTGGTGAACATGCTACAGACTTCTTGTAGAAGGAACTGTTTAGAAAGTACCAAAATGTAACGATTAGTGATCACAACAATTATTGTGGTTTGCTCCTTTGGAGGTTCCTCTCTGCAGGGCACCAAAGTTTGCCAAGTCCCCTGGGCAGTGGCAGACATCTCATTTGGAAATTCCCATCTCCCCACCCCTGAACTCCAACAGCTACAAAAGGCACAGATGTGCAAAACATGGGTGTTTCCTGTGCTCAGCAGAGGCCAGGTGCTCTCGCTGCTGCAGAAGACCCTGCCCCACTGTGGGGACAAAGCCACAGCACCGTGCCTCTAGCCTCGCCCAGGCGCTTGCCCAGGGCTTCCGCCTGCTTTCAGCATGTCGCCTGGGCTCCAGCTGCCACTTCCAAGTGGCATTCCATTCCTCCTCTTGTTGTGTTGCTTTTTTTTTTCTTTTTTCTTTGCAACTTAGCACTTTAGAAACAGAGCTAATTAGAGATGTCTCATCAGAGACTTCAGTTTGGGGAAGTAGAAGGAAACAGTATTAAATGCATATTGAATATTCATTCAACAATGAAATCCTAATTCTGCTTAGCAGTTCATCTTGTAGAAGAGCATTTCAAAGTTAAACTTGAACATCAAGGTGAATATTAATTGTGCTGCTGCTGTTTTTTTCCTCAGCAAATCTCCTTTCTAAGTCATAGTTCTGTAAATTCCTGTGCACAACTAAGTACAAGCAGAAAAATAACATAAATGAGTTTTACATGTGTGGGGTCTGTAGCAAATACTGAAGAACTGAGAAGTGCAAAGCCTGTGACAGTTTGACAAGTAACATGTGAACCCCAGAGGCTGTCCAGGGCACCCTGGTTTCAGCAGCAGGCCCAGCCTGGCCAGCGGCTCAGGGTGCAGATTCTGTGCAGGGTTCCCCAGCGCCCCTGGGGTTCTTGTGCTGCCACCTGTGCCCTGCCGCATGACAGCTGCCCAGGCCCTGCGGCCACCTCAGGCTCTCCTCCTTCTCCGGCATGCAGCCGCTGTGCATCCAGCTGCAGCCAGACCTGCTCCGCAAGGCACGGAGTCCCCAGGCCCTGTCCTGTTGGTGCTGCCACCACCTCTGTAAGTGCCATGGAGGATCTTGGCACCTGCTTCCCGTCAGGCTGACCAGTGCACACCAGCCAGCATCCTACAGACCTCCAGGCCAGGCCTCCCGCTGCTTGGCTCCTGCTGGAGGAGGTGCTGGGGCCGGGCATGTGGCACCGTGCTGAGGAGGTGGCTGCCTGCCTGCTGCCCGCACACCTGTCAGTACCCAGTAGGACGTGGTGGTGCCTGTCACAGTACCCAGTAGGACATAGTGGTGCCTGTCAGTACCCAGTAGGACGTGGTGGTGCCTGTCACAGTACCCAGTAGGACGTGGTGGTGCCTGTCACGGGGGAGCAGCACTGCATCCCACTGGTGGCTGGACAGTGCAGAACACCCCAGCTGGCAGCCTGTGCCTCTGTTGCCTTTTGTCACCCTCATGCTGTCACCTCAAAAAGGAACATTATGGGGACAAGAGGAAAATCAGCATTTTCGCTGTCAGCCCTGCAGCATGTGATCACAATGGCAGGGCTAGGCTTCATGCCAAACTCTCCAAACGCCTGTTTTCTAATGAAGGTCTTCCTCACACTTTTTACTCAAAAATAGTCCCTGCTTCCCAGAAACAAAGTCCCATTTCACTGTTATCAGACGTGAATTGCAGTGTACATGTGCAAAGAAAGTAAGAGAAGCTTTTTATGGAAAAGCTGCCTTAGGGATTTCATTCAAAATGATCACCTTCAATTTTATTAAAATCAATAGTAGATTTTATTACAGTATAAATTAAATGAGAGGCTATTTGCTCCTCAGATACCAGAAGCAATAGTATGAAAATCGCTTCAAGCACTGATATTCATCCAGATGTCTTAGCTAATGTTATCTATGTGCAAGTGTGGAGTTTCATATCTTTTTCTCTCTTATTTTTTCATCTCTTAAACACTAGGTGTAGTTCACGAAATGTGGCTGAGGCTTTCAGATGATAGTCAGATATATTTTAAAGGCTCAGGCTTGATAATGGTTTAAATACTGGAGGGAGTTCAGCAAGGACCTGAAAAAATTATTGAGATCTGTAGGAAATGCTCTACAGTGGGTGATTAAATAGCTCAATCAGTTTAGTTTATTAAAAAGAAGGCTAAAGGTGATTTGATTACAGGGTATTAATATGTTCACAGGGAGAAAAATACAAGGGTCTGAATGACTTTTAATCTAACCAAGAAAACAGCAACAAGAATCAGCAGCGTGTCCCGCGGAGGCATGTGCCTTTAGCAGGGAGGGCTGGAGTGCAGTCCCGGGCTCTGAGGCAAGCCACCTCTCAGTGCCTGCCATGGTTGGGTGCCTTTTGGAGAGGTGGTTTCTTCCACCATAGAGAAACTGTTACTGTTTTCTTTCGTCCTTAGAGTCTATGAATAAGCAAAGGAGTCTACGCTGAAAGAGGTGAAACTAAAGAGAGAAATTGAAGAGTGTGCATTACCTTGTCAAAGAATTAATTCTCCACCCTCAAAAAGGAAACTTTTGGTTAAAATCTTAACGCTGGGGGTGTTTGCGTTAGTACATATTTACACACAGACTCTTTCACACACAAGAACAGCTTGTTCCTTTGCTTTCTTGGAAGATGCTACCCCTAAGCAGACCACAGACGAACCCAGCTGCCTATCTGCACCTGGAAGGTTCATGCACATCCAGCTAATACTTCACATGGCTGCTGCACACTGAGGAGAAAAAGCTACAAGATACTCCAGACATCTGTAGTCACACTTTCTAACAGCACAGCTGCATCTGCAGCTGATCAGTCTGCCCTGGAGGGGACTAACACCTGCTGACAGGTATGCTCTGCAGACCTTCTCAAACTTTTCTTCTTCCTAAAAACATGGTCAAAATCAGGGAAAGCCCTGGCAGCTCTTGATTCCTATGTTGGGGTTCATATGACTGTCCCCACTTGCTGCCTACCCTGCATACTTGCTGTCTCAGCATTTCAACTGCAGTAGCAAAACAAGGAGCTGAACAGACCTGCTGCAGTCTGTACTGCTGCTTTCAAGAGGCTGCCAGCATCTGCTGTGGTGTATGTGCAGCATCATTTAACAAAAATAAGCCAAGAGAGTCTACCGATCCAGGAATCCGAGTGCCTGGAGCAGTGTGTCCGGGGGATGTGCAGACTGACCTCCAGACCCTGACAGGCTCCTGCCTGTGAACGCTCCCCGCTGCATGTCCCCCACCAGCATGCTGTGACCAGCCAGGAACACGACCCGCCACAGACAAGAATGCTTAGGGGAATGCAAAGTGAGTCTGAGCCTATACCAGCCTTCAGAAGGACAGAAGTTCAATGCCTTGTGTAAGCTGGTCCTCCATGTAACTGCAGTCAGTGGCAAGAGAGGAAAACAGGGAAAAATGATAAATAAATAAATAAGAGGACTAAATTAAGTGGGATGAATATCCTCTTCGAAATGCCCATCTCGTATTGAATATGGCATTGCGGAGCAGGTTTTGAGCAGATACCTTTGTTAATCAAACACTTCTTGGCACCTAGCCTTGTTCTGTGCACTAGATTATTATTGTTTTCTTAGCACGGACAACAACATTGACAAATGTTTATGTCTAACACCATTATATCATGTTCATGTGGTGGAGTTTAGCAGGTGAATCTGTTATTTTTCCACTAATTTGAAGCTAGATTTTGTTTTTTTTTTAATTCTTTGCAGCTTGAGGTCAGCAATCTGGAAGAAACACGGTGTCCCTCAGCCTTAGATGCTGACAACAAATATTTCTGTGAGCCTCTGATCACAGGTTTCCTTGGACACATGCCTGCAAGATGCTGCTGAAGCAAGGCAGAAGGGCAGCTCTGTGCTCAGCCACCCACTGCCACCCTGGGTGAACCCCTGGCAGATTTACACCCCACCAACCACAAATCTTGATTTCCACAAGTGGCTGCGCCAGACACCATAGCACTCAGCACTGGGCATTGGATGTGCATTCATGGAGACTTTGCACCTCCAGAAAACATCACTTACAAGAAGCAGGTGGGGAGAGCACTGGAAGGCAAACACTAGAAAGATTTAGCAGCTTACATGAAGAGATTTAGGTTCACATTTTTGCAGCCAGCACCTGCAGTCTTCTAGAGCTAGAAAGCTCTTAAACACATTTCAGTGACTGTCTGATAATAGCAGTGTTTTGAGAGCAGAAATTTCTAAAAGCAGAGTGAGAAAACTGAGGTTTTGATGGTAATGGTAGCATGTTGGTTGCTCTTCAGGAAAAAAATGAAATGCTGTATTACAGATGTGTGATAATCTGTGATAATAGCCAATACTCTGTCACAGTTGATCTAATAATCACTTAAACTGGACTTAAGTGCTTTAAAGGTTAATGTGGTAACAACTCTTTCTACCAAGCTGCCATATATCAGTAGACAAATCATTTAAATAAATATATACACACTTGAAAGAGGGTCAGCAGGGCCCTGTAAATGCAGCTCATGTTCTGAAATGCTGCCAGTTACTATCACTCTGCAGGGAGAAATTGATGTCAGGCTGATTTGCATAGCGAAAAGCTGGCCCTAAATGCCAAAGCCAAAGAAATCTAGTGCAGATGACCACCAGTTATACAGTATTTCAAGTTCTTCTGATCACAATACACAACTGAAGCATTCCAGCCGCCACCAATCTTGCAGGCTCTCCCAACAGGTCTCAGGCTAAGGTGACTGTCACTACATGGGAACATGGACATGCACAGACCCTCAGAGCTGCCCTGTCCCACCTGGTTGGTAGCCCAGGTCCCCACTGTTACCTCTAAACTCTCACAGTGCAGGCACCCCCCACTGAGGTAAATGGTACCCTAAACTACATGGACAAATGCTGCAAAAGCCAGTAACTCAAAATTAGGGGAGATCAGGGATGCTGCAGACACCCGTGGACTCAGCACCAGCAGGGAACAGGGCAGACGAGGGTGCCTGGGTGCAGGGGACGGCAGACCCACAGCCAGCCCCCCCACATCTTACAGAGCTCACAAACTGTAACGATAGCAAATAAGCTCCCATCTGCAGGTGGATTTGGAGTTTATAAAGTTGAGACCTGCAGCTGAAAGGACCAAGGGACTATTCACTAAATGTGAAGAAAAGAAAAAACAAAATAGGACAAAGGACAAAAGACAAAGGAAAAAGGGAAAAAGGGAAAAAGGGAAGAGAACAGAAATAGGACTGTACTGAGCTTTTATTTTGCTTGCTTTTACTAATTCCATTGAATTGGTGGGGGCAGCACAATTTAGTGAAAAACATAAGATAGAAACGTAGATGTAGAAGCTATGCTTCCTTGCTGTTTCTTGTGCCATTACTCCACTGGCAGTCTCTAGCAAGCAACAGGGTACCAATCCCTCACTGTTCAGCACTGCAACATTTAGTGAGGTGTCAGAATGACAAAAATTGAGTAGCAGCACCTTTGGTCTTTTTCAGCATAGCAGGTTTTACAGCAATTCCTTTTCTCTTTAAATCAGACCTTTAGTTTCATTGGAAATGGGAGAGGAAAGGGATGAGCATTGAATAGTGACTTAAAAATGCAAAAATAAATCTTAGATATGACAACCCTAAGGGCTTTCAGTGGCCTTTGCTCTCTACTGTGCCTGATTTTATTTTAGAGTTCATGATACCCTCCTGAGAAAGTGCTGCATATTCATCTCATTCCAATGCAGATCTATCTCCTTCCAAATGAGTTCTCTCATTAGCAATGGTTATAGCCCTTGACAATTAGTTTAGAGTAACTGGTTTACTTTCAGATACCTAAAGTTTAATGAGATAAATCTCACCCAACATGCAGCCCTTCATGCTTCAGGAGCCACTGCAGCCCAGAGTTAATGCCATTGTGTCTCCGCACGGCAGGAGCTGGCAATGCAAGCTCCCTGGCGCAGGCACTGCCTCTGTTTAGGGCTTTACGTCACCGCTATCGCCTCTAAACTATATCATCACCATCACAGCAATTAGTGCCACTAGGACACTGGTAAAGACAGAATAAATCACTGAGATAATTGGTAGAAATTAGACAGCATATGCACTTGTCCCTTGTAGGTGCTTGATGCAGATGAAAGCTAAGGACTGGTGTATTTATTAGAGACAGACCCAACACGGACAGCAGCTGAGCCAGCTTCCCACACACAGGTTTCTCATCGTTTCTGTTTAAGCCCTTGCAGCTTTGATAGACACATTTCCAACTCTTTGCAGTGTCGCTGCCAGTTCCACTACCACCATGAATACATCACTGCCTACTTGCTGAGTCTGAAAAGGCTGCACGTCCTGAGGGACTCTGAGAACTACTGGTACCATAAGGAAAGGCTGGGAAAAAAAGGGCCTGTCTGATAACAATTTTGCTTGTGTAGCATTTATGCCCTGCAGGTACCATGTCCTATTCTTTCTTTAATTAGTGCATTTGCATAAATCTAGAACCATGCATCTGAATTTATTAGTTCTAGCTGGTATGGTTTTGTTGTTGTTGTTTTCAATGTGTTTTTCTTTTCCTGCCCTTGTCTGTCTTTGGTTTGGGGACACGATAATTTCTATTTTGCTAATTGTGATATCAAAACCAAAGGATTAGGTATTCCACAAGGAACAAACAATGAGAGATGATTACACAACATTCCTTTTTTCATGCAAAAGCCGCTGGCATGAATGAGAAACACAGAAAGAGTAAGGGCCAGATTCCACCTAGCGTTTGTGTGTATGGAAAAGAGCAGAACTGGACATGGTTATGCTGCATTTACACCCTCTGCAGACAGATCCTGCCCTCTCTTCCCTAGGCCCCTTACCCTGCTATGCATATACCGTGGTACCATGCACCATCATGTATGAGAGTTTTTCAGCACCTTTCAGCCTTGTTATTGGCGAGTGTTCATGAGCACCAGTGGCCTGTGTGTCTGCAAGCTCAGGAAAGAAGTATTGGGAACTCCAGAGGCTAAGAGCAAAAGTTACTATGCATTACTTCTCTCAAAAGCTATATATTCAGTGACACTGATAGCAATAAAAAGGTATGCACAAAACCCAAAACTATTTCCCCCTCTTTTAACGCCTGCATTAATGGTTTTCTGTTCATAATATTCACTCTTGATTTTTACATAATGGTTCTACAAGCCTCACCCATTCCCAGAATTAACAGATCTGAAAGCCGTGAGTGCACAAAATGATCTGGATACTGTTATTTCATGGAAGTTACTTTGCATATAAGTACATTATCCACTAGTACAGATGGAAAATGTCTTAGTCATACATGCTTTTCCATACTCCCCCTCACGTCAGCAGTCTTCTGACTCACCTGTGCACAACATTTCTAAACAAATGTGAATGCAGCGTAAAACAAGACACTTGCATACATTTTTGTTGTGCATTCTGGAAGCACATATTCAGGATGATCAAACCTGGCTCTCCACCTGACTTTCCAGCCTGCCTGGGCCTCACTGATCCCAGGGTGTCCTGCTCTCACGCTTCTCCACACCTCTCGTTGAGAAAACAGTGCAGGTGGCTCCCATCGTGCTGATGTCCCGTGAGGCTCCAGACACCCACCTGACATGCCCTGGGTGCTGTCAGCTCCCAGCCTTAGCTAGCTGACAGGAAAACAGGCTCTGCCTGTCCTGCCCATCATGTTACATTCAGCTCAACTATGCTGAACAGAGCCAAGCAGCACAGACTCTGTTCTTTTGCTCATTCAATTTCCTATTTTTAAATCGCTGAAAGACAGCTTTTAATGTGACAAATTTTATTTTATTTTTTCTGCTAGAAATGTGACAGATAGTCTCTTGTATCAAAAAGAAGAAGTCTACAAGTTATTAGAAGTGGCATATCAAATACAAACTGGGTTATGGACACAGAAGTAATTGTTTCATTGAGAGATACCATTAGAATAGTATTTAAGACTTCTAAAGCCCTGATAGACAGATAACAAGTGTGGGAAAATGATGAACACAGACAAGAGCCCAACTTGCTAGGACAGAGCAGGGCTCCCACTGAGGTGCCAGGAGAGGCGATGAGACCCAGCCTTTGGCTGTCCCCAGCCTCCTGTTTGGAGACACCGGTTCAGGCTCTCACAGGGAAGTGCCGGGGCTGAAATCAGATTGCTGGAGCTCCAGACAATGAAAAATGACTACACGTGCCATAAAAAGCCATAGGTTTTCATTGATTCCATTACTTCTGAGAGACCAGTATTTCCCCCAGAGAACGACAGAGTGGAGCTGTACAAGTAATTGATTTCCTGGCTCACTAACCAAATGGTAACAACAAGCATTTTTTTCCAGGCAACACAAAAAGTTGGAAAATGCATAATTTCATATTGAATGAAGCATCTTGTTCACCAGCTCAGGTATGAGTGTCTGTTTTTCTTTAAGTGAAACCAAAATCGTTTTTACCCTTGACACTTAAGAAAAGGTACGGAAATAAACATTTCAACTCTTTTTAAAATGCGAAGGGTTTCTGTCAAGATCATGTAATGTTGTCCATGCAAGACTGAATAATGAAGCTCAATCTGAGTTTGTTTTTTGAGAGAAAATACTAAAATAAAAGGAAAAAGCATGAATCAATGTAATCACTTGAGGAAAAAGCAAACTCTGAATACAAATCAGATGGCCTTTAACTACCTGGTATGTAAAGTCACACTCGTGAAATCTTGTCCTGTCCTTCAAGATCACTCTGAAACAAGATAAACATTGGAATGCTCCAGGGCTATTTATTGAAACTTTCCATCAGATTTCTCCAAGGACCAACGTCTGATCCCAGCCACTGAACAGCTGAAGTGACATTGGTGGAATTGCTGCATGGAGAGTGGCTCTGGATGCAACAGCCCCCGCCATGCCAAGAGAACGCGGCACCTCTCAGCAAAGCCCATCACAGACAGCCGTCTGTGAGAAACGGCTCCTTTCAGCAGAGCCCCATAGCCCTTAACAGAACAGACCACTTAAGCATTTAGTGTTTTTTTTTAAACTGACTTATTGCATCGAATCAATATGGGCACGCAGTTACGGAAAGGTGATGGAAAAATAATTCACAGACCTGACAGAAAAACAGATTTGCCACTTGTTAGTGTGAAAGCCAGGACTTGGTTTTGTCAACCAGTTTACAGTGATCCCATAGACTTTCCCAGGGAGACAACTTTCCTGTACCAGTGCTACAGCTCCTCACCTCTGAGAGCGGGCACATGCATGAAAGGTGAGAAGAAAGCCCAGCATCCTGCAAAACACCCCACTAGTACAAGGCAGCACTAATGAAGATGCCAACGTGTTTGTGCTTCATTTCTATCCTAATGCATGCTGCACTATGTGGGGTACAGCTCTGCTCTTCTGCTGTTTTCTTTTCTGCCTGTTTTGAAAGGACTGGGAGTCAGTGAAGATGTAATCTGTTAAAGCTGTAATGACTGCTGTTGAGGTTTAGTCAAATGTGAGAAACAGTGAAAATTTTTATATTGCAGCTTTGTGTTGCTACAGACCCCAGCTGTATTGCATTTGTGTTGCGCAGATGAAAATTTAAAGTCAAACCTGTTTGGTACCATCACAGGTTTTTTTTTTTTTTTTTTTTTTTTACAGGTTTATCCATGTATACAGTTGCTAATCTGGGTTAAGTGGCCAATTAGCTTATGTTTGTGGGAAATCACAACAAGGAATTCAGCCAAGTACATGTTTATTTATTGTCCAACCACACCCCCCAAACCACTCTCTTAATAACTCATTTCATAAAGGAGAGATGTAGAGAGACAAGCCCCTTTGTCAGTTGCTGCAATGCAGCAGCTGCAGTGAGAGTCCAGCTCCACAGGTGATGGGTATCCACCATTATCATCACATGAGCACAGAGGTGGCTTCACCAAAGCCATTATCAGCCAGGGGTGTCTCTTGGACAGCACTAAAACATTAGCAGTTTTACATTATTGATCATTACACTGTGAAGAATCTGAATTTGAGCACATATTCTAGTGCTAGGTGAAGCCAGGGCCTAAGTAGTTGCAGAACAGATGCTTAGGACTTTAATGATCAGAACTGAACTATTGAGATTTAGCTGATCAGGAAACCAAAAACAGTAAACACACAGCTTTTGGAAAGGAACACATCAATTCTGCTGGAGTTCTCTGGGCATAACAGAGTAGTCACAGACACTGAAGAACCTGAAAAGCTTTTAAATATCTGACAAACCTGAGTCCCTTATAAGACTTTGGATTTGGGAATGAGCAAATCTAAGACAAATAAAATGTAATTACTAAAGAAAAAGAGCAAAACAAAAAGTACCCGAGACATCTCATGACAAAAAACCACAGCCATCCTGGTGTTGCATGTTCACTGAAAGCCCAGTGAAATGGGATGAACTGACCCTTCTTGGAAAAAAAATCCCTTTTTTCCCTTAAAAAAATAACATACTGTGTCTTAACTTTTAGAATAAATTACATGGGAACTTTCTTTGAATGCTAAAAATAATGCCGTTTTAATATGCCAGAGGTTGACATTTATGGATGAGCATGCTTGTACACCTCAGACATTCCAGCTGCTCACAGTAGTTTCCCACCCTTCTATAATCAGAAACCCCCATTACTGTGATTCCCACTGCACATAATATACATATTTCAAATATAACATATACAATACCTGTTTTCTTCATAGACAGTTTATGTGAAATGTCATTAATGGATAAAAGCATAGAAACAAAACCCAATTTGAAACACTGAAAGCAATTAAGTGTAGCAATTGACAAGCAGGGGATATGGTAAATTCATCAACATTGGATTCTTCAAAGATCACATTGTCTTTTCAAAAGATGTTTAAACAGCACTAGATGCAGGAATTACTGAGTGAAAATCTAGGCTTCAGGTTGTGTAATGCATCACACTAAAATATCCATGTTTTAGGATACATTAGTAAAATAGAAACCTTTTATCCCCCAGGGTTCCTGTCTCTCAATAGATTTACAATTAGTACTGCATTACACCTTTCCTGCAAGAACTTCCACTGGCTGTGTTTTTTAGCCGTATATTTTACTTCTGCTGAATTTGTGAGTGTGGAAAGAGTGAAAGCAATTAATTGTTGTGCTTGCTCCAGCTTGCTAGCTCTGCTGTTTCAGTGTAGTATTCCGTGGTACAGACAAAGCTCAAAATATTTAGACTTTCTCTATAAGACAAATTCTTCAAGACAGACTTCACCAGCTGGACTTTCCAGAGGTGTTTAAGAGAAGTAGCTACTGAATGGATACAGATGTGGTTGCCTCCAAGGACCCAACCTGGACTGCAATATTAGTCCCACAAGTACATTGGGTGCTGGCAGATCTAATCAAGAGGTGCCTGGAAACACTACTAGACATAAATAATAGTTAACAAATGTAAGTGAAAATGAATTGAATTCTAGCCTCACATAGTTTATTGTTTGACCCTCAGTCTAGCTGCTTAATAGAACAGAGCAAGATAGAATACCTACAGTAGAAGCACTGAGAAGAGCAGTACAAACCCTTTTGACCCAATGGAGATGAAATGTGGGACACTAATTTGCTTTTTAAAATGTAGGACAAATGACCAAAATAGAAGATGCAGCAAAATTAGTAGAGCAGAAAAGTCCAAATGATGTGGTAATAATTCATTCTATTAAAACCAAATGCCTGGTGACACATGGTGTAATTCAATATAGCTATTGTCACGACTTCATAGTGACATAGCAAGGAAGGAACAATGGGTCAAAGAAAAGAAATACACTTTTCATGGCAAAGCATGCTGTTGCCTTTCTTCCTTTTTGGTTTTCAAATACTTTTTTCATTTCTTCCTTTTTTTAGTGTACTGCTGGCATGAATTCAGATCATATAATGCATAAAACTCATCCTCCTTAATGGGCTTCAGTAACATTTCGGACAGTAAAACCTATTCTACTGAAATATATGGATGAAATTAAAAAGGATGTGTTTGTCTGATTTTCAGAACTGTTGTGTACCCCCAGCTCCAACTTATTTTTCTTGCTTTTATTTCAGAGTACATAGAAGAGTCACCACATTGCCATGAAGATTAATGTGTTATTTACATGAGGCATTTGGAGAGATTGAGCTGCTACCTTTTTGCAGGAGGTGGTTAATCAAACTGGTTTAATTTCAAACCAAAGAAAAGCTGATTGGTAATCTAGGCACATGCATTTCTTCATTACCCTCAGTTAAATCCATAATTCCACCAGTCAATTACTATTTCATGTTGTCTTCACAGAGTTACAGCAGGAACCACAATTTCATACCAGTAGAGGGTATCAGATAAAGTACACAAAAAGAAAACATTTCAGTTGCCAGACTGGGGATTCCTATCCTGCAGCTATGCGAGGTGAATAAACTCAAGATGTTTAAGCCTTAGGAGGGAATCTGTCATAATAGGTCAATCTAGACTGATGCATAGGAGTTTAAATGAGGAAACCCTCGCTGATTAGAAAAGTGTAGAAGAATCCCTGGGCATTCATTTCAGAATATTTGTGTGCTGCTCTTTCAGATCTGTCCTACATCCAAAGCTGGTGTTCAGGAACAGAGAAGCTCACACAAGAAATCCATCCCCCTGTGGGATAAGACTTGGCAGTACATCTAAGGTGCCACAAGTCCTCCTGGTACTGGGATTAAAAAATAACAGCAGTAGCAGGAAGCACACTGGCAAACACATCAATCACTGAATACAGGACATTTGAAAGGAACTGAAATGAAGTTGGTACTTCCAGTCATCTTTAGTAAGTCATACAATAAATTTAGAATTAAAATTAATCATATAATAAACTTAATCATTTACTCAGATTTACATGAGCAATGAGCTCTTCCTGGGGACCATATTTATATATGCAAAAGAAATCCAAACATTTGTTACTCATTTGGTAACATGGAACAACAACATGTTTTGTGTTTCAAGGTTTAACCATGCCCTTCCAGTGGCTGCACAGCATCAGGGTAGCAGAGAGGACATCCAGGCAGGGAGCTGCATTGTCCTGATGCCTTGGAGAGGACTGCCTTTGCTATCCTGCTGTTGCAAGCCAGTGGAGAGACAGAAGGAAGGGATCTGATAAATGGAAAAGGGGAAAGAATTTAAGAGCATTTATCTCTTTCATCTCTGTTGCAGGCTTGGAGTCCTACAGATAACAAGCACAGAGCTCAAAAACTGCTTCAGCCCAAAATGTGCAAATGCATGTCTAGCTCTTGATCATCTGTTCAGACAGAACAGATACAAGTCTTAACTCTTGATGCAGGGTGTCATAATAACGATAAATAATGCAACAGAAGTGGAGAAATGTTTTCCACCTCCTGCATTTGATTTCTGCAGGGGAGCTCTGGATTATTGTGAAGGTATCCATCACTAAGATTTTCACACTTACCTTCTTACATTGAAAATTGTACTTTAAGATCATGGAACCAGGTCTAAGGTAATCCTATTTGCTTCATACAACACTACATGTGAGATGTTTAAGATTTTTTTCTTAACTTTTCTTCTTGACATTTACCTTCTGTAACCTGCAATGCTTCCCAAATATGTTCATTACTACTGGCTTGCGCCACAGGGTATTTCAGATGACTGGGAATTCCATGTCCCTGGGGAAAGATGGATATCTCCCTTCCTAATAAAAATTATGGGGCAAAGTGTCTACCCGCATAACTTTACCAGCACTTCACCTTATGCGCTGAGTTCTCATTTATCCTGTCGGTAATAATAGGTGTAAGTGGCATTTAATCCCACTTTAACGATTCTTTAGAGCACTGTGAAGTGTTTACAACACCAAAAAACTCATCAGCTCTTCAAGAACTGCTCCCATGCGGGTCCATATCACAGGGGCCATCCATCAGGAGCAAACTGCTCCAACATGGGTCCCCCACAGGCAGCAGCTACCCCCAGATTCCCTGCTCCTGCTTGCGCTCCTCTCCACTGGCTGCAGCATGGAAACCTGCTCCGCTGTGGTACACCACGGGCTGCGGGGGGACAGCCTGCTCCACCAGGGGCCTCTCCACAGGCTGCAGGGGAACTGCTGCTCCAGCGCCTGGAGCACCTCCTGCCCCTCCTCCTTCACTGACCTTGGTGTCTGCAAGGCTGTTTCTCACTCCGCTCTCTCCCAGCTGCTGTTGCACAGTTTTCTCCCTTTCTTAAATACGCTCTCAAAGACGCAAACAACGTCGCTCACGTTTCAACTCTGGCCAGTGGTGGGTCCCTTTTGGAGCTGACTGGAGTTGGCTCTTCTTTGACATGGGGCAGCTGCTGGGCTCTGCTCACAGAGGCCACCCACTAGCAAAACCTTGCCATATAAACCCAATACACTGCTGTCAGGAATTCTCTCTTCATACATGTGCTACAGAATTCCTGGAGCGATGAGAACAGGCTTTTAACTCCAGAAGGTGTTTAGTATCACTGATAAGCAAGTGGACAGGGGAGTAGGGCATCTGAGGATGAGATAGAGACCCAGGGCATATGCAGCCCTCTCAGTCCAGCTGTGTATACAGACCGAGACAAAAACCAGCTCTGACAGGGGAAGGTAATAGCTGTGATTATTCTACTGTGTTGCATGGTGGGAAAGTGCCAAGAGCACCCCAGGAAGTGAAATGCATGTGGATTTATTTCTAACTTACAAGCCTACACTTCTAATTAATTCAAACATTTAGCCCATCTAATTAATGGGCAAACGGTATTTGAAAAAACAATGTTTAAATACTTAAGTTTTAATTTAATCACATATTTAATAGTACTGTAATTAATCTTCCAACTGTTAATGAATTAAATCATAGTTCTCCTGCAGTTTGATTTATAGTGTTTACTTCAGAAAAAAACAACCTATCACTTGATCCTTTGCTTTTGCATTATGAACTCAAATTTAAACCAATACTCTGCATCATATGGGCCAAGGTTTGTAGTAAACTGATGAGCACTATCAGCTTTAATCTAGAGCACATGCTTTCCTACACTGTTAATAGTATTTACCACTTCTTATATACATTTTCCATAGTAAAGAGTATACTTGAAAACTAATGACTGCACGTACTGGACTGATATAACATGCCTTGAATAAGGACAAGAGATTGAATAAGTGCCTTGATAAGGGCAAGTTGCTCTGCGTGAGGATCAGGGTTGAACCTGACAGTAAGGTTGGGTTCTCCCCATCCTCTGGGCATCAACTGGGCATAAAACCATATTAAGTTTTTACTAAGCACATATGTCCTGACTACTGTGACTCTTATGCCATTGTAAATACAAAGGATGTTGACCATATCACTGTCCTGCAATATTCAAAATGTGAATTTGTAGAGCAACATCCAAAGTTCTGTTTAGTTTGACCAATTCCTGTCACAATGCCTTTTTCCTTCACAAATAGCTTTAGAGCTGCTGCACTCCTTTTTTCTTCTCTTGCTACTTAGAAAATAGATTCCTATTTCATTTGGACTATAAGATTTTTAAAAATATCCAGAATCACACTAAAAAGCAAAGCCATTACAAATTTTCATTAAGAGAATATTTTTCAGTGACACTTCAAATACATTTGGTGGGTTAATCAGAACACTTCCGTATATTTGAAATATTTGCTTGGTTTTTTGTTATAAAACTGATGAAATAGGTGTTGAAACAATAAATTGCTTCTAAACAAAATGACAAACTTCTTGTAATAAAAAGGTCAAAACAGAGTGCCTCAACATTTAAAAATAACAATTTTCCAATATTTTCTTACACATACTAAAATAATAGGATCTCACACATGGACACACACAAAGTCAGTGGTCTTGTTGAAAGAACATATGGTAAAGAACCACCAAGTTCAGTATTTTCCAGCTAACTAATCTCAGTGCTATGCTCTCCCTAAGTGAGGGCATCTGTTCTGCCTAAGCGTACAAAACAATATATACAGTGCCTTTTCAAGAGGTTTATATAGAACTATAATGGCTATCTAAAACTGAAGGAGCTTTCTGATTTCCATGGACCAACACAAAAGACGAAATGACTAGCTCCTGAGTGAGGAGCCCCAATAGAAATCTGAGGTTCCATGTCCACTTCCCAGTAGCACGGATGGGTTTTCAATTTATATTGCAGCACTGATAATCTGAATAAAGAAATCATCCAGTTTAACACAAATAAGTGAAAATAAATTTTACATCATCTGTCAGAGCCTAATTACTTAAAGCATAAAAACTAATCCAACATTACTATTGTCATGAGAAATTCTGCACTGAAATGCAGTCATTTTCGTCTTGCAAGCCGTCAGCCAAACATTAATGCTCCATTGTTGCAGATGTATAAACCTGGTTTGCAACCCACTGGGAGTCCAGGGTAGAAAGCTTTTCCAGAGGCAAGCTGGAAAGAGGATTTCAGCCTCAGGGTAGGAATAGGTCAGAGTCTTTCAAATATTCCCCTGCATTCTCATGTCAGGAAATGTGACTTGCTTGATCATGGCACAGAATTGCTACGTTTACTGTGACTGAGAGCTGTAAACAGCACCTTCCAGCCTCAAACAAAGACCAGGCAATTTCCTAAGCACAGTTAGTATATTTGGGAATTAAACATCTATCTTTCATTTCATTCAAAATGTTAATGAATGTCTTCAAATTATCAGTACAAATTCAAAAATTCATGAAGTTCTACCCAAAATATGATAAAAATTGAATGACATTTGCCAACAATCTTTTTTATTTTTCTTTAAACCCCTCAAAACTCAATCTGTTAAGAGAGACCTGTTAAGATCTGTTAAGTATTCCTCCTCCCATGACTCTTTTCCCACTTTTTTTAATCTCTTTACTTTTTCATCCTTCCTCTTACTCCCCACTTTCAGTTGATGGGATTGTGATGAAACCAAGACAGACAACTAAGTGAACAGTCCAGGGGCAAGACTTCTGTGGCAAGATTTCCCACACATGCAAGAAGCGTGCTTGCAGGTTGTCCACCCCATCCACTATGAAGTCAGAAGATGATTGTTCTGCACTCCATGGTCTTCATATCTCATACATTTCCCTCTCCATTACAAACATTATCAGAGTTAATAATAAGTTGTGCTGTATGCTGATATGCCCCAGGGGAAGAAATGTCTGAATTTCTGAATGAATGACTTTTAATCCTACTTATATAAGTCATCTTGATAATTTGATGTAAGATTTGTCATGCACTGCAGTACTTTGCAATGAGCTTATACTTAAACAGCACAGTTCTAAACAGAAAGTATTAATAACACAAAGGAAACCAATCCTCTCATCCTCAGCTGATACAAGTCAGCAGTGCTTCACTGAAATCCAGGCACCCATCCTGAACAAACCATTATTTCAGCAAAAACAAGAGTTTGTCCTTGGTCCTTTACAATTTGCCATCAGATTACTTGAATCCTACATAAACACATCTAACTCAGATCCTCGTGATACAGTTATCTGCTGCATTGGTCTTCACTCTGTTTATCCTCTTATATCTTAACTTCTACCTTTTGTTTAGAAATAAGATTCTTACAGAAAGCATCAAAACACTGTAGCACTTGACTTCCAAATTTCTTTGATCCAAGTTGTTAATTCTACTGTGAGGGTACAAAAGGGCATTTTACATTTCTCTCTCAAAAGTTTTCCTTTTCAAGCAAGAAGGGCTTGAAGCTCTGAATACTCAATAAACCTTAAAAAATTCTAATCCTGAATATTTTTTGATTTCTTTCTCACACTGCTCCTTTTTCTCCTCTTACAAAGTGTGAGGAATACAGCCATGAACCATGAATTCTTGGAGGTGTGGCTGGATTGATTGTATGACCCAGACAACATTATTGAATTCATGAATTAATCAGAACCATCAATAACCCTGAGGTGGAATTTCCACACAAGGGTGCTTCCATAAGGCTCTGTTAAATGCTAAAACTTCCTTTCAAATTTCAGTGCTACATTTCCAGTTGTGGAAGTAACATATCAATTCAGACACCAGCAGTGCCACATTCATGCCTAAGGAGCCAATACAGCTGAGAAAGACCTTCCTGATACAGAGCTACAGGGGTATCATTTCACCAGCAGTGATGGAGAGGGGCCTTTCACCACAGGCAGTTCACCGGTGCTGCTGACAGGTTTCTGTTCCCAACAGCCCCAAAACAAATAACCTGTAGGGGTTTGAAGGAGATCAAACATCTCACTTCCCAGAAAGGTACTCCCTAGAGCATAGGAAATGGGTTAAGACAACAAAGCCCTAGGAGAAGCCTTTGTGGCTCCTCCTGTTAATCCATGTTCCCCCCTCTGGTGAGCCTCCCACCACTGTGGTAGCAGCTCACTGAAGCAGCTTCCCGTACCTGTGATGCAAACCACAGATCCAACACTGGCTATTTTAAAATTTCTGTTCTCAAAAGAGCCTGCCCCAAGAAGTTGCAAGGGACAAGCAGATGCTTTCTAGTGATACCCAGCTCCTTCCCCCAGTGAGAAAAGCACACAGGACCTCGTGCCAGAGCAGGAAAGAAAAACAGCAAGAGTGCTGCAGCAGCCCAGCACAAGGGCACAGCTTTTTCTGATCAAGGAAAACCAAGTGAGCTACTGTGCAGCATGCCAAAAGAGAACCATTTCACAGCATAACTGACTCTTCTGCACCGAGTTCACTGACAGCAGTCATGCTTCAGAGACGAAAGTAGGCTGCACCTTCTTTTCTATGGTTTTTGCACTCCTTTCTTAGCTCTGCTTTCTCCTTCCCTGGGGAAGGAGGGGAGGAAGAGGCAGAACAAGAGAGCTTGCATTTCCCAGATTAACCTTTATAGAGATAAGAGTCTTGAAATATTTATATGAAAAACATCGAGGTTCAGTGTAAATCCCATTGTGAGCCCTACAAGAGCAATAGGGTTTCTGCTCTTCCCTCTTTCTCCTTTGCTCCGTTTCTCCACACGGAAATAAACTGATAATATCCAGCTAGGCTGAATAAATTCAAAGCTGAATTTCAGCTATTGAGCTGAAGAATTACAATTGCCCAGAGGGAAGCAACTTTCCTTCTTACAGTGCAGGGGTGAGTAATGGAGCATGAATGTGTGAGCTGAGCTCCTGCACCCTCCTGACTGACACAAATACACATTGCCTGGAAGACGCTGGCTCAATTTGAGGTCAGGCATCGCATGTGTTACTGCTGAGGGAATGCGAGATATAATCATCAGCGAGGGGAGAAAGAACACATGACACAGATCTATCAAATAGCATAAAGAAATCAAATTAATTGTGAGAGATACAAACACCATATAATTCCTTCTGAGTGCTGCAGAACTGCTAAGCTCCCTCCAAAGATGAGATGTTTCAACCTAAAAACACGTGAGGGCCTAGCAGTTGTGATTAGCTGCTGATTTACCAAACATATGAGCTAGCAGCTAGTATTGCTGCTCCACAGAAATGATGGGAGGAGACTGTAACCCTCAAATTCCATGCCTGCTCTACTACCAAAAATACTGTAATTGTCATATTCACTTTTAAAATTATGTCAACTTTTTTTTCATTGTGATTTCCTTTCAATGAGCTGCAACACTTCCGAAAAAAATGAACCCCATCCTGGAAATATAGAAAGATGTTTTAGAAGAGTTTTTCAATACAACGGTGAGGCTGTAAATGGAAGGATCCCTCCCCTCCAATCTCAGGCATCCCCTGTCCACGTGAGCTTGTCTTTTTACCAATGCAAAACATTGCCATTTCTCACCAGCATTTCACGAGCATGACAGAGCTCATGAGCTGCAGAGACTTGAAATCAATAGAATAGAATACATATAAATTACGGTAAAAACCTATGCAGTACAGTAGTAAGTTACAGCCTTTTTAAAATCTAGTCGCAGAATTCTATGGCAAAGGTAGTGTTGAATGAAAAGATTTAAAATCACAATACCTTCAGGACATGAACAAAACAAAACCAGATCTTAAACTGGCATAAATCAAAGCAAATCTACTGGCACCAGTGAAGATGAATCATCCAAATACGTGGTCAACCATTGACAATTCCTTCAGGTCTTTTGCAAGTGTGTAAGCACAGAAAAAAGAACTAGCCACTCATGAGCAAACAAAGAAGCATAAGCTTGCAGGGGGATAGAACCATTTCAGCCCTTCAAAAAGCATGTACAAGAACAAGAGCCTTCTGAGCTTCTTGTTAGTGACCTGGGTGAGTTGTGATAATGTGAGTAGTTGTGTAATGAGAAGCACAGGAGTGGCTATAACTTAACATTGCAGATTTCTTACTCTGTTGCTCTCCTCAGCCTGAATACCGTAAAAGACCTGAAAATGATGAAGACAAACAGTGCAGTTATTCCCCCTCACTACAAAATTGCAGTACTAGTGCCATAAATTGTAGTCTCTATAGGGACAGAATGATCTAGTTTTTCCAAGAATTACTCTTGGGCTTTATAAAAGCCACATGCTACAATACATTTAATACAATATCATTTTTATAACATAGCACTGAGAGACCTACAGCATTTAGCAATAAACTGTAAGTGCTGATTTGCCGTTGCCAGAGCTGTTCCTGTAATAACATTTAAAGTACCATATTCAATAAAGATTTTCTTCACTATATATTGATTTGTATTTTCATAGTCAGAAGAAGCCTACCTGGCATCTCAACATGTCAGAACATAACACTGAATACAACCTGAACACTGCTTGTTCTCAATGGATTAAAAGCATCGGATGGTACTCCTATATCTCAGATTGTTTTCTTTTCTGAAACAGCCTTATATGACTAGCTAAAAAGCCATTTGTTCTGTGAGCATCACATGAAGTTTCCTTACATCAAATTATTTAAATATGCCAGCTACAGACTGACCTCTAACAGTACACTTTTTGTTAATTTCCCACCTTAATAACAAGTATTTACTACAGGCATAACAACCTAACTGGACTAGCCAGACAAAGGTAGTGGCCAAAAGGGAGCCCAAAAAACAGCCCAACTTCTCACCATACACAGACATCTGCAACAGCCTGAAAGCACCGCAAACTGGAGAGTCCAGCTGTTTCACCAATATGAAAAAAACTAAATAAATTCAATGCTGTAAATGCACGTATTATGCACACTGGAGTGGTGCATAATAGACAAATAATGTCATGTTGCATAGGACATCTCCAGAGAAAATAGATTCTCACACACTGTCTCCTTGAACTGGAGAGAAACAAATCCTTGAAGAATATTTCCATGTACGCCTTATTAATGGAAAACACACACATAGTAAAATCAATAAATAAAAATCAATGGCCTGTTAAAGAAACAAATCCACTACAGTATGTTGCTGGTGTTACAGTATTTCTTTATAGCAACAGTCACCACTGAATATCAATTGAAAATCAGCGTTACCAGTAATACTTCAACTAAACATGGACTATAGCTCTTTTTTTGTGTCATCTGTGTGCTGCTTTCTCCAATATTATCTCAAGCACTTCATTTTTTGGCTATAATTAAAAACACTTTCATGTGCAATCTGATAGCTGATCATCATAGTCTGTTCATAAAAATCCACGAGGAAATGCATCACCATGATCAGAGCTTTACACAGAAACTTTTCATGTATCCAATATGGTGGCACATGTTCTTTTAAGATGATCAATTAGGCATTCAGAATACACATTTTTTTCTCATTAGTGGACACAAACGATGCCATTTAATTTTGAAAAATTATACCCTTAGTACATTCCCAAAGCATGGCTTTGAATGACAGGCCTCTTGATTTTGTAGAGCAATATCTGAAAAAGAGGGGCACAAAATTGCAGTCTATAGCATGTCCATAGGGTCATTTCAATGCCTGTCAGAACAGGCATCCTGCAGCATTAAATAGATTATATTTGTAATAATTATGTTAGAATTGCAGTGATGAGTTCTGACAGCTGTAATTTCTGCAGGGTTATGACTGGAATGCAAAATCATATATTTGTGGTTTGCTTCTAGGACTATTTTTTTCAAGACCTAGAAAAGCTGAAATGAACATTAACAGTGACACACCTTCACTGTACAACCATGGCAAAAACAATGGAGCCATTTCAATTAGCTGTCAAATTCATACCCCTAAAAAGGTATGAATTAAATTCAGCATGAAATTAAGTCTGATAGTAAAAGGGGGCAAAGGGATTGCATTGTACTGAAAGCCTCTAAGAGATACCACAGCACAGTTTACGGAAATCCTCTTGGATGCTAACACTGAAGAAACAATCTTTCCCCAAGCACCAAATATACCAAAAAAAGTTGCTGAACTGTTTTTCATTTGCAGTCACAAATGAACATCAACATAAGAGATAACTATATGCCAACTGTTAAAAGGAAGAGAAAATTCATGGCAATATTTGCAATTAAGAGAACATGAGAATTTTTGGTTCTTGTCCAGCGGAAGGATAGGAGCCTTAAATCACATGTTTTTCTGGATAGCTATTCTTGTGAGAAAAAAAAATATGGCCTGCAATCTAACAATAGTTGTTTTACAGTAGCAGTAGTTTATTTTCCAGTCCATCATGTCACTAACATAACCAAATCCTCCCACAGCTCCTCCCCAGGGAAGATTTGCTAGGTTTGGCCAAAACTTTGGACATGGAACCTGGCACATCTGCTTGTTGGGCTGAGAACAAACTGCTGTCCCTGGAAAGACTGATAATAGCAGAAGACAGTGACCATAACTTGGAAAAGCATCTATCCTCCCTGGCAGACTGATCCCAGCTTACCTTGGTTCTTCTTATTTGTTCTATTTTTATTTTTATATGCACACACAATTTCTGTTCAAACACTTCATTTTTTTCCAACCCAGGAAAACACTGTGCTTGGCAGTCTGTGGGCCACTGTTTCCCTGGCAAACCCAACTCACCAGCTTCTCTCACCCTGCCTGTGCAGGTGAGATTTCTTATCCTTTCAAGACATTTACACATGCTTCATTCATTGTAATGTTTTACAAACAAAATTAACAGAAATCATGCTTGTTTTTATAATTCTGTATTGAACCCATCCATGGGAGTTTATGAGCATATGGAGTCTACGGTGCATGTCCTTCATATATGTGCCACCTTGCCTTTTCAAAGAAATACATCTCTCAATTTTCTCAATTCTCATTCAGCTCCACACTACTTTAAGGTTTGTACTTTTTTCCCCCCTTTGTAAATAAAGGGGAAGGAGAGAGGACTTTTAGCAGGTTAAATTAGTTTGATGCCTTGGAAAATGATCCCTTTGACACAAGCACTACACAAATTATCTCAGCTGTGTTTAAATAAGATCTTTGTACATTCATCATCTACAAACTGCAGATGGAATTACAAATGGAGTCATTATGTCTTGCACCATGGGCATGAATTTGGGATGCAGAATCCATCACTCAGACAAGCTGAGAGAGAGGGTAGAAATGTTCAGCATGCAAGAGACAAAGGGCTAATTACAGGGATCACATGAACTCACTGGCACATTGCTCTGAATTGAAATTACCTGGTTGGTATCTTTCACTTTGCCATTTCCCAAGTACCATTCCTACTATTTATCTTACCTTTGGTTTGATTAAAAATACCTTCTACCTAAACCTAAACATTTGAAAAGCTTTGAAAAAACTTTCAGTCCAACACAAATCACATTTGACAATCTGCTCTGTATGATAACTAAGTAACTTCTCACAGAACGTTTGTCATCATTCCCACTTTCCTTTTTCTCTAGCTGAGCCTGATGTTTAAGCATACTCACAACATGCATTTATTCTGTGCTGAGAATGCCCAAATGAGCACCATTATGTAGAGGCTGCCCTTACAGTTAAGGAAAATGAAGAAAAAGATTTAATTCACAAACCCTACCTACATAAGAGGAATTACATCTGACAAAAGAATATCTGAATAGTCCACAGAATGGTACAGCAAGATTCAGTAAGTAAAACAAAAATTGGAAATAGAATCTAAGCTGTAAAAATAAAGCTGCACAGAGATCAGAATTACCATTTCTATGAATGTTGTGCATTTTCAAATGATAGTTAATTCAAAATCAGAATGGTAAAAAAGTACGTTACACTGAAATTACCTTTTTTAAAGTGACATTTTACATAATTTCATTTCAGTACAAACTCTAAACAAACTTCGATATGAAATATGACACTTTAAAATGTACATTTTGACGATATCTTTTGACCCTGGCACTTTCCTTAATAACAATACTCATTTTCAGTGTTAATGAAATAATTCCCAAAGGAAAAAAGTCCCACCAGAAATTACTCTAGAATTTTAATCATCTAGAAAGCCAGATTACCAAGAGGCTCAGATTTACTCTCTTGCTGGAATACTTGAATTCAACTATTGATTCCAGGGTTACCTGTCAAACCCTCTGAACATAGGTATGGACTTTCAGTTGTCTCGCTGTGAGCACTGAGGGGAAAGGAGCAATGGCAATGAATAAGACTTTCCAGGACTGTAGAAATGAGGTATGCTCTCTTCTTGATGCTGTTCTTCGACTGAAATATTCATCCTTAAGTTGCTTCTCTATCTCTAACTGGGTTGTCTGGAAAGCTGACAGATCTTAGACCAAGACAACCACCTGCTGTCTCCAGGTAGGACTCAGATGTAGACAGAAGCCAAACTTCATCTTAGCTTCTTCTTTGCAAAAGCAGGTAAGTTTTCCAAAGCATCTGGTAAAGGCAATTCCTCTACAGAAAATTCTTTACGCATTCATGATATTTGTGTTAATCAAGGATTTGTAGGTCAATGACTTTGAAAACCTTCAGGCTATAATTAAGTGCCTGAAATTCACATGAGAATCACCATGAAATTAAAACCAATTACATTGCATAATAACACAGTGCCCTTCTGCAGCAACAAAAATCATGTCCTGAAAGCAATAATTAAATCTCATTACCAGGACTAAAAACAAAAATATTATGCCTTCTATGCACTATTTTAAAGCTAAAGTATGGGCCACTGAATATTTTCCAATATATGACATCAACAACTTCAAATGTTACAGTCTGGCAAAGATCTTCTGTATTTTCACACTCTGTACCATAAAGTAGAAGATTTTAGATCATTTAATAAGTTTACTTTATTTCCTTCTATGACAAGATCACCAAGTCAGTTGACCAAAGAAAGTCAGTTGATGTAATCTTTCTGGATTTCATTAAAGCTTTTGATACCATCTCTCACAGTATCCTTCTGGAGAGTAGAAGTGAATGAAAGCTTGAAGTCACTGGAATTCAAGGAGAAGATTGTACATACACAAAACTTACAATAAAACCTTTCCCAAATTACACTGAGGTGAATTACAACCATTTTTGATTTTGAACATTAGATTTCTGGTTCAAGTTTATAAAACGGTTTTCTCAACTCATTTCCATGTTTTGTGGTCCATACCATCACTCCTGAACAAACCATAACTCTCTATAATATTTTAAGTGGTGCTACCAACCTCTAGTCATTTGTCTTTACAACAGAAAGCATTTTAAAGCTCTATTAACATGGACGTAATTCAATGTCAAGCACACTCATCTGAGGCTGTTTTGGGGTTTGGTTCCCAGCACCACAGCACACTGTAAAGCCAGTTTGTGGTGCAGCTCACACGCAGAGATGCTCCTGGGTTTTCATCCAGGTTCTGTGCTGACAGTGGCAGCTTTGGACAAGCAGGTTAACAAGTTACCAAGAGAAAACAAGACAAGTGGGTAAAAGTTCGAGCCCATCATAGTGGATTGGCTTTAGAGCCAGCACCAGGCCATGCACTGGCAGCAGACTGGTGCGCACTTCCTTCAGCTCCCTGCACAACCACAGCTGAGCCCTGTGGGCTGGGGATCAACATCCAGCACCGTTGCCAGCCACCATACAGCTAAGCACCAACGACTCCGCAGATCACTGTTTTCCTACAAGTCCTGCCATCCAACAGTTCTCCATCTAATGTAATATTTTAAGACATCTAGTACAAGAGCTGTACAGCAGCCACTCAACATAAAAAGTTATGTTTCTCCCATTACATAGTAAATAAATTATGTTCCACTTTCTCAAAGCTTTTCAATCCCATTCAGAAGTTGACATTGCTGGAGGAGTCCAATCTCATTATGATGAGGTCTGTCTGAAGCAGTGTTAAAAATATATAGATGAAGCTGCAGCTTCTCCCAGAAGGATGCTTTCAAGGAGGTACAATCAGATGTGATATATTTCATGTAGGGCAGAGCAAAAGCCCTTTGGTCTTCTGTGTCAAGAGTCCTTGCATTTTATTTTCCAGAGAGCTTCTGTCACCCACCTTTCTGTTTCCAAAAGGCATGAGAAAATAAGTAACAAAGATCTCTAATATAACGTTTTATTTCTAAAAGGCTTAAATTGAGACAATTCTTGATCAAGAGAATTTTGCTTCATACTGGTTGCAGTCAGCCAATCAAGTTTTTAAATTTTTCAAGATGCCTTCCAAGCCTTCATTTGTGGTGTTTATACAGACGCTCTTCAGGTCAGAAGGGAACCAAAATTTTAAAAAGACTTGTTCAAAAGCATTTATGTATTTCCTACTGTCCTAGCCAAGCTTATTAGTTCTCTTCTAGCTTTATATTTTCTTACTTTAACGATGCTGTCAAATGCATGTTAAAAATTCAGGGCAACAATCTGTGCTTTTTTATTATTTAAATTTGTACTGCTTCCCAGTCAAATCCACAATAGATGGATTTAGCAAGACAGGAAGGACATAGAGCCTTGTTAAGCACAGAATGCATAATGGTACCTAACTTGCAGGCTGCAAATGTTTATTGCTTGTAATTTCACTCCTGGTCTGAGTACTGGTATACAGAAACATTTTTATTTACCTGCTGGCATCCTAAAAGGAGCTGATGCAATCTTTAATGTTTTTACCTTATCTTCCTAACCAACTATTTACAAGCTTTAGAAAGGCACAACAGAAAGAACAAGGACAACACATGGCCTTACTGAAGTTATGTTTTCTATTTAGGCTGGAAAGAGTATGCAAGAGTAGGTGTCTCACTATAGTCCCAAGTTCATATAATTATTTAATTAAAAGGCCTTTGTGTTGATTCCAACTGTGTGTTTATTGGTGGGGCACACCGGTCATGAACCTACAGAGAACACCACTACTTGACTTGAGGGGCAACAGAAAATACAGATATTTCTCTCATTTGAAAAAAACAGCAAATGCTTTCGCCCACACCCATAAATAAATTAGCATCCCATTTTTCCTGAACTTTTATCTTTCCTAGCATAGCATGATTAAAATCAGACATCCATGAATAGAAAACAGCCATTTCCAGATAGTTTTGTGACATCCCAGCATAAAGCAAGATGCAAAGAGCAGAGACACATGCACACACAATACCTCCATTCTAACACTGATGAGGATGGTAAAGCTCCTTCTGAGCTTAAAAACATTGTTGATTTTAATAGGTTTAGCTTGTACTTCAGTCACTAGTGACTGTTCCCTGCTCTTTTATAGGAACTGAGTCATGAAACACCTGAGCACATGATGGCACAACAGGGCCATTTTCTAACTCACAGGATGAAGAGATCAAAAACAGGTGAGGCACACATCTGCCAAGCAGCAGGTGCCTGAAGGCAATGCACTACCTCCAGATTGCCACAGCACCCAAGGCTCACATGATGCTCAAGGCTAACTCAAGCTCACCCAGGAGCAGACCCCAGCAGTTTCTGGATGACACCCAGCATTAACTGCACTCACAACAAGCTGGGTGCTTGGGCTGCAGAGGAGGTGGCTCATCCTCAGACATACTTTAGAAGGGCTGAGAACAGCAGCATGTACAGAGAGGAGCCAACAAAATTTAGTGCAAGTTAAGCTTGCCAATTACATTTTACTTAGTTTCTCATTCATCAGGAACATAGTAAAATAGTGAACTGTCACAGAAGAGGGATTTTGGCAAGTAAAATTTGAGGCCTATTTTAACTTGTCTTCTGGCTTTGATGCCTTCTAACTACTCTGAAGTCATTTTCAGGATTTTCTGCAGTCAATCACTAGAAACCAACTCAACAGAAACTCACTATAGTAACATGGTTAGAGGTTAGACATTTGCTATGACAATGCTGTTTTAAGTAAAATTTACAGTTCTCTTACAATAACCTGATTTGAGGGCTGGCATAACAAAATCACAAGGCTTAAAACACAACTATATGAAAGATTTGTATGAGCCTCCATAGCTCTAAGTACCCAGGGAAGTTTTGCCTTTTTTTTTTTTAAAAAAAGTTTTCCAATTATATATAAATGCAAAGATCAAGCAAAAAAGCACTTAAATTTGCTTCTGATTAATTCAACTCCAAGAATTTCTCTCATATTAGAAGTTTAGTGTATTCACTCCTTCTCCTGAACAAAATGAGTAAGAAACCTCTTGTATGTTTAAAAGAATTCGTACACTTAATTTTTAAAGTCTCCAGAAAAAAATAAGATAGAGTTTATTTTTTGTTTTGCACAAACAATTCATTACAAGATCTTGGAAAAACTTTAGTAATATACAAGCAGGTTAGCCGATGTAGCTTGTGAGCATGACACAAAGATGCATAACTGATTTGCAGATCCCTTGCTAGATAACAAGATGTTTCAGACACAGATGAAGAGGTGCATATAAGATGCAGATAGAAAGTTGCTTGATTCCTAATTTCTAGCTGTATACTGCATATTCCCTTGACTCAGCAGAAACTCAGCCAGGCTCTATTTTACTATCTATAGTGTTCATTCTCTCTAGCCAGAAGTCACAGTGCTGAATTCCTGCAGTCAAGATTTACCAAGGAACTGTAAATGGCTGAAAAGCAGGATGGTGTTTTAACAATTAGTTAACACCCTTCCCAGACAGATTTTGAGTACAGAGCTCGTTCCACTAAAGCAAAATGGAAAAGCTGTTTTAAAGAAAGCTCTAGTTATTGTCTTACAAAGACATTGCTGCTTTTTTGCATTGCCTTCTGGAGATATGTCTGAAATTGTACAAATGATCTATTACAGAGTAGATGACCTGCAAGCCATAGTCAGATCAGGTGGTAGGTAAGTCTAGAAGATTCCTCCAGAAAAAAATCTTATATTGGTGGGTAGGAAACTAAACACCCCTCTCTTCCACCAAAAAAAATATAAAGAAATCACAACATAACAAAACTGAAGTACATGTCTAAAGAAAAAAATGCTGCCATTAAATTCACAGAAGTAGTAGAAGCTACTTTCTGCTTTAACTGTGTTGATTCTCACTGTTCTTTTATGTCAACAAAAATTTATAAAAGTCAAAGCACTCCTAAAATTAACTGCTGATTCCCCATCTCTGCTTGAGCTTATCCATGTTTTGTTGGGAGCCATTGTTTATACAAGCATAAAGCGTTATTATGAACCTCTTCAGTATTTCCTGAAGTGACAAAAATCTACCTTCAAAATTAACCCCAAAAGATCCTCACAAGATCTGGGTAATACTCCTTAATTCTGTGCTGCCCCATCATCTACCTGCTGTTTGCAGAGATAATACTCAAAGGCTTCCTCGTCTTTGAATCTTCAAATACAAACTATATCAAACAAAGAAAATGCTAACATCTTCCTTCTGGTGTCAGAGTCCACCATAGAGAAATGAGGAAGAATGACATTAAACATGGTAAGAGGAACTTTTCGCACTTTCTCCAGAAAACTACACAAGACACTCTACATACAGACATCCATGCATCCAAGGAAAACATCAAGCATGACAAGGAAAACTAAATGGCAAGTGAGAATAATTAATAAATTGCTCCACATGCCAACAATCATGGTCAAGGATCTTCTAAGTTGCCCTGCAATGAAGTGCACTTCACTTTCTCAGGCATGTCACTGGCTTCATTGTGGTCTACTATCAAGTAATTCTGGATTCAGCTTGAGCAAAGATAAAAGAATCAAAGGATTTTTTGTCTTCACTTCCCAGACTGTTCTGGTTTTACACCCCTACCATTGAGCACGTATCTGTGCACAACATGTGGGTACATTTTTCACCTTTCCCTGGGTCAGTGATTTTAAATGCCAATAGCCCAATAAAATAAACCTCTTTGTTTTGATTTTCTCTTCCAACCTTTGATATGAATCCACAAACATTTTTCAGAAAGGCAGTAAGGAGGGACAAGTAGTTCTCCTATAATTTGTCTTTCAGCTTCCCCAGCCACTAGCAACTACTAAAACTCAAGCCCATGCTTTGATGAAAAAGCTGAATGCTATATAGCAGTTAAGAATTAACATGTTAATGAATTTTCAGAAGTAATTGAATTCAGCATTACAATCAATGGTACTGATTGTCTGTGGGACAGGAAATTGCAAAAGGACAATTAGAATTACTTCTGCAAACAAAGCCCTTTGTTATTAATTAAGGTAAAGATTAACTGTCAGTCATGTTTACTAGAAGCAAGTTCAAGATTTACCTGATAATAGTCCAATATACATTATCTCAATGCTGTGACATGATATCGAGCAGACTACTTTGGGTTGACGTTGTCTAAGTATACCTGCTGCTTTTAAGGCAACATGCAAAAAAAACTAATCTTTAGCTAGCATTGAGAAAACAAGACAGCCCAATTTTGATTGCTCAGCCAATACAAGATGCATAAGGTACTTATAAAATCTCTCCCCTAACCTTATACCTTGGAAAAAAGTGCCAATTTGCTGGAAACAGACTACCTAATATCAATGTCTATCTTTGCTGGCTGAAGTCACAATATTGTTAGAGCTGATGCTACTTAAAAGAAAAAAAAGATCTGCAGGTGAAAGAGTAGGAGAAACTGAAGACAAAAAAAATGCTTTTCATCTGATTAATATATATTTCCCTACCTGTCATGAGCTGCCTCATGCCCACTGAGTATGCTTCCAGGAAATAAGCCATGTGAAGCAGCAAGGGGTTCATTTGGAAAGCATAGTCTGTTACTCACAAAAAGCACTGTTACATTGGAAACCCTTTTGGTAAAGAACCTTTCTGGGTCAGATCTTAGCACTACACTCTGGTTAATTATATCAGTGGAAGAATATTAATAGCAATTCTTACTTCATAACCATTCATTTCTTAACAAGAGCTTTCACTCCAGCACTTTATCCAGCTGTCAGCTTTGAACTTGCTATTTATCACCATCTGAGTGGGGTACAGATGTCTAACTTAAAGTCAAGATCAAAACCTTTCTATCTCTTTCATAGTAAAGCACCTGTTGCTTAGTGCAAAGCCAATTAAATATATTACTGTTGATTACATAGCCTACAATTAGGTGCTTGGTTTGTAGGAAGCATTGAATACAGTGATATGCTCTGGCTTAGATACCTAAGGAAGTTCAGAGTTCAGTTTGAAAACGCAACATGCAAGGGAAAGAAATCATTCCTGATATAGTCATCTCTTTTCTTCTGTTTTCCTAAAATGCAAACACCTGCATTAAATGGTTTTATACCCCTACACTGCTCAGAAGTCATAACTTGCAAGGTGCTTTTTTTTTTTCCCCTCTCTCAGCAAGAGCACCCTCTCAAGGTTGTTAGAAGTCAGTCAGAACATGGACACCTTAAATTAGGTGAGGTCACACTGTCCAAATTTTGCCATTAGTGCTAGTCCATGCCCTGGACAATGACAACACAGGTGAAGGAAGCCATCCTAACTCTTATCCTGTGTTCAGCATGCATAAGAATTGAAAAACGTCCTTACAGGACAAGATTGTCTTGCTCAAGATCATGTACCGATCTGTAGTACAGCCTTTACAAGACTGTCCTCTGCCTGAACACCACAATAATCTGCCTCTTACACCAATCCATTAAGCACAAGAACTGAATATGGCATCGAATTCTCTAATTTGCAGAAGAAAACTTACATCTTAGAGTTCAACTTGAAGTCCCAGGAATGTATGAATTATTACCCCACAGTGGCCATATAAATCTCATAATAGCACACAGTATGCATTATATAATGATAATACCTACATTGTAGAGCCTCCTTCCAATAATAAAAAGGACAATGTTCAAATTAGTAGGTATAAGCCTTATTTTCTCCTATAGTTAGGAATCTCAATTTATGAAGTAAAATGGGTATGGGTATACCCCCACTACTGGCTTCTCAGAGTGTAGGATTTATTGCTCTGCCTCATGCTTCTAATTCATGGTATGGTTGGAGGAAGCATTTTTTGCTTGGAATATGCACAAACAGATCATTCAAAGGCAGAAGATATTTCTGGATAAGATGCCATTGCAGAAACCAGTCCTTTCTCAGGTTCATCTACTGATTTGCAGTGTTGTTTAGATTTAAATGCCAGAAAAAGAAAAAGGCATGTCTTAATGGATGCAAGGACAAAAAACATAGATGGTTATCTATGGAAAGATATACTAACGCCTTGGGTATATTTCAATAGCAGTACTGAACTGCCTCTATGACAAAAGCAATCTAACAAATTCTCCACAAAGCCAAGTAGTCTCTCAAAAGAAAAAAAAGAAAAAGAAAAAGAAAAATTAGTTCATAGAAGTGAGGGTCAGGTCTAAGGATCAGCCAAGTAGTCAGCAGGGAGACAGCAGATAGAAGCAACTTTTAGTTCTTGAAATTTGAAGCCCAAATCAAAGACCAGCAAGATCAATGAAAGTCCTAGGACCTCACTGGGCTGAGCCGAGACATCTATTTCCAGGCAATACTCTGAATTACTGGCCTCTGTATGCATTACTCTGTCCCACAGATTCTTCCCTGCCTGTCTTGGGCAAGAGTAGGAGGAGGAAACTAGAACCAAGGGAGAGAAGGCAAGGAAATGCAACCACAGATAGATTTATAAGTGTTTTGGTCTACTGCAAATATTAACAAGAAAATCATATGCTTCCTGCTTATGCTGACAGCAACCTCAAATCATTTGCTAATGGTTGAAAAAGAAAGCCATTGGAAGGCTGGAGCCATCTTAGTATCTACTCCCTGCCTCCTCCCACCACAGAGTATTCATCTCATTAAACACCCTGCAAGGCATTGATGCAATATGGTCTAAATAAGAATGTAAATACCAGTTTCTCCAGCTTACACAGACATGCAAGTTGAAAATGATTACCTTTGCTCTTTCTTGACAACATGTCTGCCAGAGTCAGATGCTGTGTCATTTACTGAGCCTGTGACAGTGTCAGAACTGATGGTAGCTGCCTTTGCTACAGATGCATACAATGGTTCAAGATCTGTTAAACCATGGAGGAAGCTATTAATCTTCTTAGGGCTTTTTGTGATTTTGTTCCTCAGGGCTTCAAAGAATAAAAAGAAATCTGGGATTTCAGAACCACTCAATGCCCAGCTGAGCACAAAGTCAAGCCATCAAATTTTCAAGTCAATTAACACAGTAGGAGGGTACTGAGGACTTCTGAAAAAAAAGCATTCCTTGCTTAAATACCCCAGTGAAAACTGGGCTCTCTGAAACTGAGTCTGAACTTCAGATGTACTCCCATTTACTAGCCTTGATGTGAGTTATACTTCATACTTAGAAAAATGTGGGGTTTTTTGGTCATTAGGGAAATGACCTAAAGATTGAATGTCATGTAGAAGTAATATCTACTTAAAGCAACTGGTTGACCCAAATAATTTTCCAACTTCCCATTATCCAAAAGACTGTTCAGGAAGTGACTCCAAATATGTTCATGACAGTTACATTCCAGCAATACATCAGGAAGGAACAGGTAAAGAGAAAAGTCTGCATCAGCTCATTCACCACTCAACCTATGCAGTTCCTTCACACTGTTTACCTGACATACACACATTTTGTTTCATTTCTTTTCCTAAAGAAAAAACATTAACCATTCATGAAATTTAAAGACAGCAATACTGGCAAAAATATGTCAGCTCAGGAAATCTTGTTTCAGTAAAACTGTGTTGGTTCTTCAGCTAATGTAAATTGCATCATAGAAATGAAGCAGTGAGAATTTCAGCAGCTTTCTAGCATTTTCGACATCATGAAACAAATATGAAAAATCATCACACTGACTGCAAGAATGTTTATTTATTAAATTATCACTGCATTATCTCTATCCTCATTCCTCATGCATTAGCAACATTTGTCATTACTAAGAAAAGTTAGGTTGAGAAAGTCCTTTTTATCCCAAAAGCTTTACGAACATTGCAAACCGTTTCAGAATACTTGCCTACATGAGAGGAGAAGAGTTCCTGCTAGCAACTAGTTTTAATCCAAATGAAAACATAATTGTTACTGAAATTTCTGAATTTAGGACTCAATGGTGACTACTGAAAGAGAAGGCAGATCTACCTATATAAATAGCTAGAGGCCACTTCTCCCTGCCTTCTCGAAAATCCTTGATCATCACTAGAGAGCTGGAAATCATCTTCCCACTCATGAGTTTTACCAAGTCATACAGTGAGGCAGAGAATAGCTTAGGGACAGAACATAAGAGTCTTGACACTGTTGCTTGTCAAGAGCCACACTGGCAACAAACACAGCTTCTGCATCCCACGCTCACCACAGACATTGCTAGTCTTGTTAGTGCTTCCAAAGAGACTGTTTTCAGAAGAATTGCAAAGAATCACCAAGCCCACTTCTGTGCTTGTCACCAGCATATCCCATGCTATCTTTACCAGGTCCTGTGCAGGCATCTAGATTCAGCAACAGTTTCAGCTGAGAACTGAAACTGAACAAAGGCTTTAGGGCACATTCCAGAATTAAAAAGTAGATAATTTAGAGCTACAGCATGTTTTCATTATAGGATCATTGCATGACCACCTGCCTTCAAATTTAAAGAACAATTATTTAACCAGCTAAACCAGGAACATGTGATTGACATATTTATTGACCTACTTACAGGTAAAAAAATTAGATGTTTAAAATGAGGTTTTTGAAAGAAGTCTTGGATTCAAAGTGTAATTACTGCTACTTCTGCTTAGCTTCTACATAAGGGAAATGAATTTGTTTATGAAATTACACACCCTAGTGTTCAATTATCCTCAATTTATAGAATTTTAAGGAAACGTACATGCAAGCATTTTCCAGAGTATTCAACCCACATCCTCTTGGTCTTAAATTGTCCTAAAAATGTAACAGAAAAAAGATGCATGCTGTACATGAACCTTCATGTGTGATATTTCATTAAGTGCTGTGAATTGACAGAAAGGGGACATCTCCAGAGCAGATGTAATTTTGGACACTGGATTCTTGTTTCTGTTACTGAGAGTTACATGCCTAAGAATCCATGAGCAGGACTGATTTCTCAACTTATTATATTATTCCTACCAGGGAATTTTTTGAAGTTACAGATTATAATCTGAAATCCAAATGCCTCCAGCAGAAAAAGCAAGCATGTATGCTCACATACACACACAGACTCTTGTCCTCCTGTATTCTTTCCTTCCATGAAAAGGGAACTTCAGCTTTCAGAAGCAGAAGCCACAATCAAATCAGGCATTCCATCCTCCCCCATTTCCACCTTTTCAGGCAGCACTGCTGACCAAGATTAATGACTCACTGTATACTTAATGGCTGTCTATTCCACAACTGACATATCCTCAGGGACATTTTAATGATCAATTAAATTTGTAAGCTGTGGCTGCTGAATCTCATTCTAGGAAGACTTGAAGAGGAAGAGCATCAAGAAAACAAGGAAAGCAAACAAGTAAAAGAAAATCTCATTTTATCCTGAGGAAGAGTACTCTGGAAGTGCACAGTCTCTAAACCACGCGGGACTAACATTTAAAATCAACAGCTGGATTATCTCTAGTTAACTTCTCCAGTTCATGAAGCCAGCTTTTTTGTTGTTGTTGCATCTATAACTATGCTCTAAAAGACCAACAATGTCTGGGTCTCAAAACAGAAGTTTGCTTTTTTTTTAAAATAAGTCTTGAAACCATCAGAAGACAAAGTGTGAGATATTACCTGCACTGAAATAACGTTGGCACAGGAGACTACTGAATAGCAAAACTGTGGCCAGACAGTGAGGAAATCGATATATTTAAGACCATGCTTTATCCCACTGTGCCAACCAAGATAACTGAACCAAGTTGAAAGTACTTAGTTTGAACACAGTTTTTGGAGTAGGTGACCTTAAAGGCAAAGTTCTGTTTCTTGTAATGACACCTGACCAGAACTCAGGACCCACCCATAACAGCCCATTATTTACCCTCAGTTCTCAATTTATAGAATTAGAACTGGTACCATTGAAGATATAAAGATATTGAAACATAAGATCAGCTGTTTAATTTACAACAGTCACTGTCATCTGGTTCAACTGCTGCTAGTGAGATTCCCAGAGACTGCATTTCTTTCGGGTATGTACCTTTTACATAAATCCATTTGAGCACCATAATGAGTATTTTAAAACATTGCTTGGACCAGCTTTTCAAGCCATGGGTTGAGTGTTTTTTGCACAGTTCTCTAAGACTGATTTCCTGCAATCTCAAAAAAAATGAAAATCCTTAACATGAAATAGCTTCTCCTGGGAGAAAAATTATTTCTCCTTTGACAATAGTGCACCAGTAATATTGCTAATGAATGGTCAAGCCTATGCCCAGACTCCTTACAGCTTTCTGATGACATGCATACTTCTTGGGTGGTGTGAGGTTTACAGTCCAGCACATAAAAAAATAAATGACAGCAACCAAGACCAGAAAGCTTTGTTCACTCAAGATCTGGATGTTTCCAAGTGTTGGCACACCTATTTCTTCACTTCTTAGTTGCAGAAGTGCTGCTGTGAGGTATTCACTGGACCAGCACAGACTGGAGCCTGCTATTAGCAGTCCTGCTGTGCCCGTTTTTCTGCACCAGTATAACCCTGCTGTGAAAACAGCTCTTCTTGCTTGCATACAATCTTCCAGAGCAATCATGATATTACTGCATATGCATCATGCAAGCCACACAAGGTCTCAAATCCCAGATCTAACAATACCACAGATGTACCACCTGAAGCCACCCTGTTTAATTTCTTTTTTTTTTAAACCAGATTATGTTACATATATTACCAGATACAGGATAAACTTGAATTTGACAAAAGACTTTTTATTGTGTTGTCACTGTAAAGCAACTGATCTCAGTATAGATAAGACACAAACACAGCTTCCTTGGATGCCACACACATTTTTCTGACCCTCCAGCATGAGGAGAAAATTGAGCAAATTAGCAAGCATTCATAGAATAGCTGAGTGTCCACCTCTCTGCTCCCCATCATGAGGAAGCTGTTGACCGTGATGAGGTCTCCCCTCAGTCTCCTGTTCCGCAAGCTAACCAATCCAAGTGACTTCAGTCGCACCTCATGTGTCTTCCCCTCTAGACCCTTTAACATATTTGTTGCCCTCCTTTGGGCACTTTCTAACACCTTTATGTCTTTCTTATACTGTGGCGCCCAAAGCTGTACACAGTACTCAAGGTAAGGCCACACCACCGCAGAGTAGAGTGAGACAATCACTTCCCTTGACCAACTAGCAATGCTGTTCTTGATGTACCCCAGGATACAGTTGGCCCTCCTGGCTGCCAGGGCACACTGCTGGCTCATGTTCAGCTTGCTGTTTATCAAAACCCCCAGATCCCTTTCTGCAGGGCTGCCCTCCAGCATCTCGTCCCCCCAGTCTGTACATATAACCAGAGTTGCCCCTTCCCAGGTGCAGAATCCATCAGTTGCTCTTGTTAAACTTCATATTGTTGGTGATTGCCCAGCTCTCTAATTTGTCCAGATCTCTCTGCAAGACCTCACCACCCTCGACAGACTCAACAGCTCCAATCAATTTGGTATCATCTGTGAACTTGTTCAAAAAAAACTTCCAGTCCTTAATCCAAATCATTTATGAAATCATTGAAGAGGACTGGTCCTAAAATGGAGCCCTGAGGAACCTCAGTAATGACAGGTCACCAGCTTGATGTAACCTCATTTACAAGAACCCTCTGGGCCCAACCCATCAGCCAATTGTTCACTCATCTTATTGTGCTTTTATCTAACTGTATTCTGGTCATTTTGTCCAGAGGGATATTGTGAGAGACCGTATCAAAAGCTTTAATGAAATCCAGCAATATTACATCAACTGGCTTCCTTTGGTCAGCCTTCTCCTAGGCTACCAAGCCTTTCTGGGACAGAGCCAAGAAAACAACGTGTTATACTATAACTGGCACATTACCACTGTCCTCCACCAGGTGGTCATTGACTCTTCACAGTTGACATTCTGAAGAACACTGGCTAAATTACTGCTTCAGACATTCACATGTAACATTCGCATATCCTTTCTGCTGTTTAAAGATCAGTGGCCCATATCTAGAACATTACTTTCATGGCAGAACAAAGTCAGGGGAGGGTGGGGGAGTGGAGAGTGCAGCAGCAATATACCTAGATGACATCACCACATGGAAAAAGAAAACAATGGTGATACTGGAGCCAAACACATCAGCAAAGAAGCCTCTTATTAGAGCACGATTCAACAGTTTTTAGAAACCTCCTTTCAACACACTTCCATTCATATCCTAAGGGCCATGAAGGCATTAAGTAACTGCAGCTTCATGGTGCTTATTCAGCATTTTTAAACTTGCTAATCCCATGTAGGCTGTTCCCAAAAACACTGGAAAAAAGTCAAGCTGGGATAGCTCCAAGAGTATCGTCACCTAACCACCAGTGACATTATAAAATAGTGGTGCCATTTGGTTGCAAGGTTTAGTTTTGTAAAGCTTCTTGCCATATTGGGAAAAGAACAAAGCACCTCTCACACTACACTATTAAAAGTGAAGAAGCTGCCATATTACATTTCCTTGATCTATGAATAGCATTTTTATGTTAGCAACAGGCAATATTTCTGCATAGCCTTTTCTGTGCACTACAACATAGCTGGAACAGCGCTGTGAAGTAGTAGCTTGGATGAGTTTCATTTTGGCAGCTTCAACCACACTAGAGATGTACTGAAATACATTCTGATTAAGCACTGAAAAGAGGAAAACTTCAATAATTATCAACAGTGGAAGACATGACAGGCCCTTATTTCTCACTGCTGAAACCTGCTTGCAGTCTTCTTGCATACCTACAGCTACTTAGGAAGTTCTTTCAGCTTCCCAGTACAGTACAGAGAGCAAGATGTTAGACTTATTACTCCCTCTCCACATAGTGTTAATTATGAACACTAATAGGAATAATACTAATAGGAAGAGCTATTTCAAGACAGAACAGTCCATTTATAGCAAAAGACAGCATATCTTTGCCCCAGGTTCACTTCTATGCTCCCCTCAATCTTCTCTCACCTACACCAACCTTTCTTCAAGCCTGCATACTGGAAGCTCCAGAAAGTCTGCAGTTGGTGCCAACTGTTTGCAAATACAGATCATGTAGCTAAATCTGCCTATACATACCTCATACTCCTGTACATAAAATCAAGGCTCATCTAGGAATTGTCTTCTGGTCAGTAGCACCAATAACTATGAGCTAAACAAGACTAATAAGATAAAGGCAGAGTGTGTACATAAAAAAGACCAACATTTAAGCATAGCTCAGACCCAAGCTTTCCTCCTTCCCCACCTCCTTCCTGGAGTACCACTGACCTTACCTGAGTGCATGCCACCAGATGTAGAAGATTATCTTGTACAGTCTTGCCTTGCTCTCCGATGCCCTATGCCTCTGTAGTCCTCAGAGTTGGAAACATGCATTCTTCTCATCTCATAAGTGCAAAATGAGTACATTAACAGTTTCAAGTACTGAATTTGATGTTAACAATACAAATGTTGGAGATGGGCTTACTCTTGTAACAGGTGGTTAAGATCAAACTTCCTTTGATTAAGGAACAGGTAACAGCTGCTGTCTCAGACACTTTTAGTCAGTAGCATCACACCTCATTTGTTCATAGTAGCACAGATATGGAACACAGCTGTAGGCAACAAAACAGAAGGGCATAGTATGTGGTTTCATTTACTAGGGCAGCATCAATAACACCATAGATAACAACTATGAAGAAAACAAACCTCACTTGTGCTTTGTTCAATACCTTTTCTGCTAACAAAATTACCAAAACTATTTTTTTCCTAGAGAAAGATTTCTTGCTACCATCAGAAAAATGTCTAGGAATAAGGAAGAGTCACGTAGGAAAGCCAAGTGTCTAACAAGCCCATACCTATCCTTCTTGACTAGAAAGCTAAACATGAAATCAGTTCTAAATAAATTCAGTGCTCAGAAGTGCTATTCAGAGAATCCCAAAATGTGCACTGGTCAAAATAAAAATGATTCAATTATCTGTGTGCTTCTTGATTTGTTTGGATCTCATCAGTTGATGTATGGTCTTATTTAATTCTTCGAGGTGTATTTAAGGGAAATACTGCTAAACCTCTCGCACTTAGGCAAATAAAGCATAATGTAGAATGGTAAACATTTTAATGAGCGTTTGCATACTTCCTTGCATCTTTTCCCTAACAGTTAGCATCTGAGCAATATTTGTGCATAAATTCAAAGAGCTATTGAATTATACTCCAGAGATAAATCTGGCTTAAGTGCTTATAACTATGTAGATACGCATGGAAGTATATCTTAGGTGTGAGGTCCAGTAAAGAAATCAGACTACATACTCTAATACATCAGTAAAAAATATACTAGAAAGATGTGTACTGTATAGCATGGCAGTCCATTAGATATAATTGTTGCCAAAACCTTCATAGCAGCAGTGAAGCTAACACAGATTACAGAAGCAGGCCTCTGTCATGTGAAGTAACAGCAAAGTCTCTCTTAGTATGCACAGTTCAGACCCCATCCAGAGAAAGCAATCCACCCACTAAGTGATCTGGAGGAAACCTAGATTGCTTTAACACTGGTGCTAACACTCAGACTTCCAGTGAGTTCTCACCTCTCTCCTCATATCACTTCTCCACAGAAGTGAAGACAATAATTGGTTGTCCTTCCATTGCCAAGCATCTCTGTTTGCAGAAGTGAACAAATGGCTAAGTGTTAACTCTTCCTTCCTTCTGTGGAAGCAACTGGCACAGCCAATCCCCATCAGCAAGGATCTGTGCTCTACCAGCCTCTCCTCTCTCAGACTTTCAGAATTGCTGGTGCCACCGCTGTACACAGCAGCACACATTGCAAATGCTCATGTAAGCTATGGCTAGATAATCATTCAGCCAAAAAAAACCCACACCAACAGCTATTAGAAAATCTACATGATATTGGAAAATCTAGATTATATGAAACACTTTAATCTACTGATTTGTGGACTGGCCAACACTGCAAAACAGATGTTGGGGTAAACATTTTGTGCTATCACCTGGCCGTTATAATTTAGAAAAATGAAGGTATCATCTTGATGTCCATCACACAGACCCCCATACTATAGGCGTCACTGCCTAGATATTAGAAAAAGTTAAGTCTTTACTGCTTCTGTGATCGCATGCAGTTTTCCACATTGAAGGAATCCAAGATAGACCAACAGTATGTCAGACAAACATATAAATAAATGAAAAATATAATCTAAGGATTGTATTTAACTAATGCCATCCATATACCAGGCTAATTTTGCTCCCAAATCCTAGACATCCCACCTCTGGACTCCCTGCCCTCCAAATGCCAGTTACTCCTAACCGTCTGTATGCAAACATAGGTACTGGTGCCTGCCTTGTCCTATTTGAACATGAAGCTTCCATTTCCTCTTGCCACAGGGCATCAAGTCCCAGCCAGCTGCTGCCTTTCTACATCCCTGCCATAGCAGATTTTCAGTGCCATGCAGTAGCACAGGTGCAAGCAGCTCCCTAAACAAACTGTTAAATGTAGGCCACCTTCCAGGTGGAAGATCTGCATCCAAGGCATCTGCTCTCATAATATCCTCTTAGCCTTTCACATGACTGGACCAGTTTATTTTCCAGGTGCAGTTGTGCTATCATTTCTAGCTCTTTTCCCATGCAAATCCTTGTAAAGCTTCCTACAGGAGTTTAATTGCACACTCTATCATTCTACCCCTTAGAAGTAGTGACAGCATCTCCCTGAGCTCAGCTGACTTCCCCCACTGAACAGCAAGGGCAATGTGAAATTTCAGGACATAGGAAAAAGCCCACAAAAGGCTTAGTTCCAAGCAGCTTTAGAAGACCAAGTGCCAGAAAACTTGTTTTTCATTATTTAACTTTTTGATTGCTGTTTTCTCATGCTTGTTTGGAAGTCTGAACTCCTCTTCACACATTAGCTGCACAAGTGCTTTGGTTTTGAGAGGAAGGAAATTGCCAATTCAACTGAAGACATTTCTCACCATACTCACAGAGCAACATCAGCAAAGCATGATTCACATCTGGATGATGGCTAAGTCATACTGTGACCACTAATTGTGAGGAGTACATGGTATTCCTAATTGCAAAGGAATGCCATTGTACCAATCAGAGGAAGAAGCACAGGATGCACCGAGCTGCCCTGAACCACAAAACACAGCTTGTACAGGTGCTATCCTGTCACGAGAGCTAAGATACCAAACAGGCAGAGGAATTTGTTTTATTGGAAGGTTCAGAGGCTGAAGTAACCACATGAAGCTCAGGTAGCTATTCAGGAAAAGGAAATTTTGCCATTGTGTTGAGAGCCAAGATTTCTTCACTGAATGCATGTATCTGAACAGAAATCTCTGGGCTATCTCTCAGTTTTTTGACTTCATTTCCTGAACAGCTGAATATGCTTAAAGTTCTTAGTTCAATGTATTTTAATCGCTGTATCTTGCACTAAGAATAATACCAACTCAAGGAGTCATGGCATACTTATATACTCCCTCCCTCAGTTTGTGCTTACTACCTAAATGCCTGAGTGTTATGGAATATCCACTTTAAAACTTGTCTGAAGAATAAAGAAACAGAATTTTAGTGGAAGTAGCAGCAGCTTTTAGCATGATGCAGCTACACAATTTTCATTTAATTGATTGTAAGCATTTAATTAGTTTGGGATAGCCACAACTCCTTAGGCCTATGAAGGCAGCCAAAGGCAATTTAGCACCTGGCTCATAATGGGGCTTGAAATGGAATCAGACATCTGTGCATAATAAAATAGGCAAAACTAGCTATGTTCAATGTCCAATTCACTTTGTTGATTATTGACTGAGACTTAAGCCAAAGATTAAAATGAATCATCGTCCTTCTGATGAGAAACTTGAGATCTATACATCTTAGGACTTCCAAATTCAATTACTTTATTTCCATTCAGACATTCAAAGATTTATGCAGTCAATATTAATGTATTGCCAAAGGTCTTAATTTATCTAAAGAAACAATTTGACTACTGTAGAAAAAATACTGGCTGCAGCTTTATTTGTTGGCTAAGACAGCCCATGATCAGTGGCTGTTAATGGTTAATGTCCTTATAGTGCCATAAAGGAAAGAGAAAGATTGCCAGCACTATGCAGAGGTGATGGGAATAAAATATGAATTTTTGACATGATTTACATCCAGTGGAAAGCCCAAATTCTGACTTTACCTGCATTTTGCTCCTAGCACATCGCTTGGAGTGTTTTGCCATCTTATCTTTGCACTTCTGGCAGAGCCTGAGTCACCTACAATGCAGGGGCATGTCTCCATATCAGGGTTGATGTGCTTTGAAGACTGGTGTGTTCCCTCTTTGCTGGGTGGAGCACAATAGAAGGAAAGGCCCAAGGAGGAGCCAGAGGTACTGATTTTGTTGACTGGCTCTATGGGCTTAAGCAGCACAACTGATGTTTTTTCATTTTCCCAGACTTCCAACAGCCCTTTTTCCACTTTCAGAAATCCATACAAATATATTCTTATGATAAAATTCAGTGCTTAGTCTCTATGGTTGCAGTTATGTTTCAAGTGTTTTGAATTTGTTTCCAAAGCCACAAAAGAAACTTTTACAAGCTTTATTCTGCAGTGCAGTCAGTGAGAACATGGGAAAGCAAGCCCAGGTGGTAGCAGTTGCCTTGAGATCAGGGAGCATCAGCACAGACAACCCTGCTGACAGCAGGTCAGCCTGCAAGTTAAACAATTTCATAGCAAGAAAAGGCAGAGGGACATAGTCTCAACTCCCACCTAAATAAAAATCCAAGCTCTTTGGCCAGCAATGACAACTTCAAACACTAACTATTAAAACAAGAAGTCCGTGAAGAATATCAACATTTTAATGGCCATCTGCTTCAAGAATGTGACAAGCTGAACTCTCACAACGAAGACTCTGGTCTGTGTCAGGAACCCAGCTGACTTACTCAGATTTCTCATCTACAGGGAAATAGGAACTCCACAGCAGACTAACTCTAAGTGACTATGTATTCACCTTGGTTGAGGTAACCTCAGACATGATTACAGACTGGGTGAAGAACTCATAGAAAGCAGCCCTGCAGAGAAAGACTTGGGTGTTCTAGTGGACAAATGCTTGACATGAACCAACAGTGCGCTTGCATATTAGAAGGCCAACAGCACCCTGGGCTGCATCAACAGAGCAGTGGCCACCAGGTGGAGGGAGGTGACTGTCCCCTGCTGCTCTCCCCCTGTGAGGCCCTACTTGGAGTGCTGCATCCAGGTCCGGGGCCCCAGCACAAGGATATGGAGGACCACAAAGATGATCAGACAGATAGAACACTTCTATGAAGAAAGGCTGAGAGCAGCTGAGAGAGCTCAGCCTGAAGAGAAGGCTCCAGGGAGACCTCACTGCAGCTTTCCCATAAATACTTAAGGGGGCTTTTTAAAAAACTGGAGAGCAGCTTTTTGGTTTGGGCAGATGATAGAACAAGGGGGAATGGTTTTAAGCTAAAAGAGGCAAGATTTAAATTAGATGTTACGAAGAATATCTTCAGTCAGAAAGTGGTGAGGCACTGGAACTGGTTGCCCAGATTAACGCTGTGGATGTCCCATCCCTGGCGGCGTTGGAGGGCCAGGTTGGACAAGGCCCTGGCCAACCTGGTCTAATGAGTGGCATCCCTGCCTATGTAAGGGGGTTAGAACTAGGTGATCTTAAGGTCCTTTCCAATACAAGCTGTTCTATGATTCCTCTGGCCTGGATGTAGAAATCTGTCTGTCCAGAACATAGCTCGGCTCCTCTTTGTTCATGTACCCAGCTGCTCACTGAACAGAGCAATCTAATGCCCAATACATTGCTGCAGTTCCAGGCCCACAAATCAAATACAGGAAAAACTGCTGTTACACCTGTCCCCAGCCAGCAGAGACCAAATAATGCAAATCCCTGATTAAACTCAAAGTACTAACCAGGCCTTGTATTCTTCAATATTATCTCTTCCATGCTGTATCATCTCTTCTCTACAGCTGGTGAGATAAAGATGTAATTCCCAATTCTGTCCATAGTCTAACTTATCCTTTTACAGGTCTTCAGTGCAAAAGGAGATGCCAGCCTCCCAGCTGGTAGTATTTCCACACATTTTGCATATGGGAAAGTGCTGGATCAAAGACAGAGGAACTCCATCTCCAGACCTTTTCTTCTGTCCTACTACTGCATGTTAATGTCACCAAAAATATTTCTTCACAGGTGTCAGTGACAGCTTCAGTAGTCCTTCTGTTTATCACACTTAGCTTACCAGGCAAAGAGCAATGCAATTGATTAGCTTAAAAAAAAGGTTTGCTTATCAGAGTCAATTCCCTGCAAAAGCTCACATACTGCTACAACCCTAATACACGGAGAGGTACCTCATAGCATTTTACTAAGAGAAGCAGCTGCCAAGGCTGTTTTCACAGCAAGATTCCAAGCTGAAGGCTTAGCCAAAACCAACCCACTTCTCTGGAGCTGTAAAAGGAAAACTGCTTCCTAAAATGCAAGTCACAAACATCAGTTTCTGCCTTCATAGAGGCAAAAACTAAGGTTATCATAGGGATGCCATGAAACAAGAGAAGTGGTGTTTCACTGCCCCCTGACTTTGCAGAAGAAACATACATGCAGTACCTTACCCAGATTGCTTGTTCACAAATGCAGAAAAGCAACAATAAGCCAGATGCTGGAAGTGAACGCGATTTTTTTTAAAAAAATTGCTTCATTGATGTGTATGATGCTATACGTGGGACATATACCCTGAGCCTACATTATTCTGCTATATAAGCTTGTGAAGATACATAAACTCTGCATCACAATGAGAGTTTTTACTGCTTACTAGTAAATCAAAATTGAATATCCATTATCCTGGAGGAAGGAACAAACTGAAGAGATGTATATGCTATTCATTCACACAGAGTGAAAACAGAGTCAAAATAGGAATAACCTAAGCTCTCAAAGCATTGGTTGGGAAAGACAAGTGAAAGAACAGTTTAGTCTAAAGATAAGACTAAGGAGGACAGGCTAACATCCTACAAATTACATAGAAAATAAATTTGCAAGGGGAATGAAGCAGTCTTTTTACTGAGTCCATGCATAAATATGCATCCCCAGCTTAAAGCCAGGGCTTCAATTACACCAGAAATTCTATACAGATATTGGTTAAAAACTTAAAGTGTAAAAATATAAACAATTGTGGGGGAGTTTAGAAGTTTTTTTAATAAGTGTCTAAGGTTGGACATCCATTGTCAAGAACAGTGCAGGTGTTCTCCATTAGAATATGGAAGTGGATGAGATGGTCCCCTCTATCTTTTCCAGACCAATAACTCAGACCAAGTATCTCCAAGGGTAGTCTTGATGATGAATCAAAATGATTCCTTCCATTCTAAATGTAAGCTAACTGGTAAAATGTAAAACATTTTGCCAATAATTTCCATGGGAACAGTACCATGAAAGACAGCTTTACTCCTACCTTGGCTTTCTCAGACAGTTCTTATCTTACACTGTTCCTCAAGCATACAGGTATTTAGGGAAAAACAGCTAACATTTAATATTGCAGAGGTCTTTTTAAAGGCATTCATGCTTGATAAATATCAAACTGTCAAGAGAATGCTCTGAGACAAAATCTAGTACTGAAGAAAAATGTATGTCTTAAATTGTCTAAATGCCCATACAAGAAAGTAGCTTTTCCCAGAAGCTCTAAAGCATCTCAATAGAAGGAGCAAGCTTCTGTTCATAGGAACAGTGAAAGAACAAATTCTGCCATATATTTCCCTAGGAAAAAATTCTGCTTAACTAGAGAAGCATACAATTTACTGAAAGAGATATTTAATTACCTTCCTCTCAAATTCTCCAGTAGACCATCCAATTCATTCAAAAAACATTAACTTTCAAGGGTCAAGCTTCTTGTATCTCATCTCAACACACCATTATTTTTCTGATTGGTAAGAAAGTGTTCAGAAATACATGGGCATGTCTACATAGCACATCTATTACTAAAGTGTATAAATATTACATTTGGCAATTAGGATGATTACAGGAAAACAGGTTTATATTTCAGCATTATTTTAGTATCTGCAATTTTTTGGTCAGTCCCACACTGCACCAACTGCCAGCCACTTCAACAGCATTCACCAATAACTTAGTGCATGTTAAAAGATTTCTGTGTTCACCAAACCATTAGAAGTGATTCACAGCCTCAAACTCTCAAGTGAATGCTAGCAAATGCACAAGTAGTTTTCTTGGAGAAACTGCACCTTTAACTGTTGATGCACTTGCCACAAGTCTCTAAAAAGAACCTGAGCAGGAACTAGAGCCATAGCAAACACCAAGACCCACCAGAGGAATCCCCCTTTAACCAGTAAGTTTTGCACCAAGCTCCTCCTTGAGTGGGGGTGTTAAACTTGACTTCAGAGACATGTGACAAACCTACATCCAAGCTGGTTAGCTCAACTTGATTTCTAACCAAGGGCATAATTAGAAACAGCCACACAAGAGCACAAGTCACTTGACCAATGTAAAGGTATACATTAGGATGCAATGAATCCCAGTAGAGACAGCTCAGTTATCAGTCCCATGTCTAGGTCCTGATGACAGCATTGAAAGAAATAGTTACATGCACACAAAATCTGGGATTAGAAACACCTCCACAAGTGTTAGCTGTAATTTATTCCCCATTCTCAGCACTCACTCTTACAGATTAAATAGACTGTCCGAACAGTCCTGTGTGCCTGGTTCACATTCAAGACCAGAAAGACTCACATCTCCCCTCATTTCCAGTAACTGTTCCAACCTCAGCCCTTGCTTTCAGTGATAGCATTGCAAGGCACCATTCAGGTCATCTGACTGGAAGCTGTGCTTCCAGTAACAGAGGAAGAGCAAATCCTGAAGGTGTGGAGCAGCATCAGCCCCATCTGTATGCCCTTGTCTACCACCATCAGCCCTAGAACAAGCATCCATCTGCAGTGCCTAAGGGTCAAGGGCTAGTGGGAAACCAGGACAGGTCTGTAGCAGAAGGTGTGCCATGAGGAGAAAGAAACACATTTTATTGACCAATTAATCTCCAACCCTTTCCCAGGCTCAGATCCCAGCTCTTCAACGGAAGTCTTGTTCATCTCCAATTTACAGACTGCTCTTTACAGCCTCCAGCCTGCCTGTTACACACAGCAAAGAAAAGCAAGCTGCCTCATCCTCCTAGAGTCACCAAAATAAATAAGTATATAAATCCAAGCAATTGAATTTTATCAGATCTCTGATCTCAGAGACAGCAAGACAATCTTTAACAACTTCACTACACTCTTCATCCAGTAATGTAGAGACACATTTCAAATATCATTATGAGCTGGAAGAGTTAATCAAGCATGCATTCTATTGGCAGACAGCATAAAGAAAGACCAGAGCACTGTTGCAATGACACAGAGGATACAGACAAAGCAAGAGCTGCAGGGGAGAAGCTTACTGAGACATCTGAAGAAATGTATGTATGGCCAAAAGTCTTTTGTGGTGGAGGTACCTGGCAGCAAGTATAATCACCTCCATGAACTCTCCTCATAAAAACAAAGATGGAGCCTGAAACCTCACAGGAAATGGAAAGCAGGGGGAAGAATCAATGAAGCTAAAATGAACATTGAAGACCTCTATATGGAAGCCCAACCCCCATGATTGGTTTCTCACACAGGGGCCATTGCACCAGCTTTCTAGACCATAGGCCTCTTTAACCTCCAGTACAGGATTTAATAAGCTACTTTGAGATTTATCCTCCCAGTACCACTTTGACTAGAGGAAACATTAGCCAATACATGACAAATCAACAGTAGGAGACCCTAGTGACTCACCAGGCAATCATAGCAAACCTCTGGCTGAGCTAGCAGTGCAGCAATAACCCCCACAGTAAGGTTGTAGCAGAGCTAGGATTAATGCTCCTGCAGTACAGACAAGGAAGGGAATGTAGCCCAGAGATGAGCTTAAATAATGCTCTGAGACCATGACAGGGCATGGGGGTCCAGGTGAGGCTGGTCATGGCCAGCTGGCTCATTAGCACCTCCAGGGCTAGGACACCTGAAGGGTCTTTCCACAGAGGGCTCCTAGCCAGCTCCTGGGCTACAAAAAGACAGGGAAGAGGTCCTGACTCCTCCGGGCCAACTGATGTGTTACTGAATAATGTCCCTGATTTATCTTTTTTTCGGTGTTAAATTTAGACCTGATCCCCAAACTAGTGGAATCAAGGGAAATCTTTCCACTGATTTCTCAGGACTTTGGACTACGCTCTCATTGAGTTATTCGTGTCATTTGGGTTTTATTCTGCATTACAGATTGAACCTATTATTAATCAAAGTGCTGGTGACACTATCAGAAAGACGATGTGACATTTCTATGCTGTTCTTCTACCAATTTAAACAAGGTTTCCTGAAGAAGTTGATCTTTTCTCAGTCAAATTATAAACATCAAAACTGCAGAAATCCATCTTTCAATTACTGTCACCTTGAAAGTGAAAAATGTTGGAGGCTTTACACTCAAAACATTACCAAGCCCAGATATATTTCAAATGTAATCTCCCCTTTCAAGATGGATTCTTCATTTCTGAAATACGATAATTTTTATGCAACTTTTCCACACTGTGCTCATGATATTGAAGATTAAGCCTAGCTTTAAGGAGAGGAGGACTGTCAGCATGTTGGGGAGCAGCAGGAGCAGGGCTGGCTGGGGGGAGGACAAGCCAGGAGCCAAGGGTACCCACAACACTGGATAGGAAACGGCCACATAGACAGGACAGTCCCACAGCACCAAAGCAAGACAGGATTGTGACATTCGCAGGTCCCATTGACAATCCAGGCATCACCAGGACATGAAAGGCAACAAACTGGAGCCCAGGTCAACCCCAGAAGTTGACTCAGCAAGGATGAGCAGGGGACAGGGTTGGACACAGGTGCACCTGTGGCACAGCTTCAGCAAGGACTGAGGACTGGCCTGACTGCATGTGAAATTTTTGGCCATGGGCGCAGGTCCCAGGGCAGGCTGATAAGGGCAATTAACGCTTCTTGGTGCACACAGGGTCAGGCAGAGAGAGACCAGAGGGTTAATTGAGAACTTCAACTAGATTAACAGGATCTTCTTAGCCAAATAGACAAGAAAAAGTGCATGTTTTGGTCTACTCCTGCAGATGGCAAATCTAGTTCTGTTTTCTGTCTCTACATGGAAGCCATCTGAAATGTATTGATATCAAAATCTCCAAACTTGAGGTTCAGCCCCACGTCTTCTCACCAAAAGCCACACAAATTGTCATCCTCCACACCCTCAGTTACCAGCAAGTCAGAAGGGATAAAACACGTCATTGATTACTTTCCTTTTCTAAACACCCGCCTTCAGATTCTCTCTCATATTCATTGTCTCTCGAGCTGCACGCTCATTTCAGATGTATGAAGGGGGTAAAAGAGATTAACTCACCGTGATGAGATCTGAAATGCACTTCTCAATAATATTCTGTACGTCAGGATTTTAATCAGAGAGAAAAATTAGTCTGAAACTTCATCGATCTGTTTTCTCTAATCAGATCACCCAATGGACACTTTCTTTTTTCTTTCCACATTGGAGCTGACAGTTTTAATCTGTCTTGTATTTTCCCCTGAACAAAGATATTTGTTTAATTCCATATGCAAAAGATGCTTCTTAGCTAACTGTTGCTCAGCTGGAAAGAAAACTTGCTCCAAATGAGTTCACCAGGAAGCAGAACGTAAGGCCCAGAAGAACTTTAGAAGTTCAGCCTGAAGCATACACAGAAGAGTTCTGTTCAAGAAGAAATACCACAAGCAATAAATGATCCAGAGTTCCAACTGCTCTTTTAAGAAAAATTGCATTTTTCCTTTTGCTTTCTCTCTACTTTGAAAAAATCAGATGGAGAGTCCAGCTTGTCAAAAAAGTGGCAAATATTTCTGTTCAAAGTATCTATGCACACCAGGGTGGAGATTTCACATAGGCCTTACTTCTATTTCAGTTGCATTTTATATATCAAAATAGGTTCTTTCTCTGCAGCAGTGAATGTCAAGCGTTTAATTCATCTATCAGTGTCACTGTACACCTGTCCCATTATCTACATACACGTAAAGTTACAGGATGTTCATAATCATAATATCTGAGCATCTGCTCTTTGGGAAATGGATTGCAACCTTTAACACAGCGTTTTGACTCCTATATATATATATATATATGTTTACTCGGGTGGGCAGCCGAGCTCCACCACAACCGCTCTCTCACTCCCCCCCCCTCCTCAAAGAGGAAGGGGGAGAAAATACAACACAAAGAGCTCGAGGTTTAAGGTGAGAATGATTTAATTAATGGGAAAGGGAATGGGGAGAAAAAGAAACAAAAGAAACAATAAGGCTGCGCGGAAGCACAGAGAGAAAGAAAAAAAAAGTTATTCTCTACTCCCCATCAATGAGCGATGTTCGGCCAGGTCCTGGGAAGCAGTGCCTCAATACACGTAGCAGTTGTTCAGGAGGACAGCCCCCTCCCCCACGAGAGCCCCCCTTTTTATTGTTGAGTGTGACATCAGGTGTTATGGAATATCCCTTTGGTTGGTTTAGGTCAGCTGCCCTGGCGATGTCCCCTCCCCATCACTTGCCCACCCCCAGCCTGCTGGCTCTTGGGGGCTTGGAGGCAGTCCTGATGCTGTGCCAGCACTATGCAGCAATAGACACAACGCTGGAGTGATACCAGTGCTGCTCCAGCTACGAGTGCAGAGCACAGCACTGTGTGGGCTGCTGCAGGGAAAGGTGACTGCATCCTAGACAGACCCAACACAAATATATATACACACACACATATGTATACACTAAAGGTTCTGTGAAGACCAATAAATTTCAGTTGTTGCTTTCTATTTCCCACAGAGGGCAGGTCCTGCTGTGCTAAGTGACAGCATAAAGCCCTTTGATAGATGCATAATCATATTAATCATCTCAAATGTAGCCAGAAGTGTTTGGACATAGATTTCCTTCAATTAAACTATTTATGATGAATCATTAGCATGACTTCCTTGGATTGGTCTGCAAGTTTACTGAAAGGACTACCAAAGATTAAGAAACATCTATTTTTTCTTTTCCTGTTTTCACTCATTTTATCCTTTCTTTTCCCTTTCTTCTTCTTTCCTCTCATGGTAGCATTGCTGAATACTAATAAGACATATGCATTTAACTGTGCTTAGTCATTTCCATGCTAATTAATTCAGGTTCCAATATCTGCATTTTGTGCAAGTTTGGTAAATCCTCCTTAAACTAATAATTTCAGCCCAAATCTTCTTCCACAGCAGAAGAATATTTCAGCTCCTGCTCATCTCTGCTTATGATGTCAGTGCAGGGATTATTTTAATTAAAACACCAGGTGAGAAAATCATTAGAAAGATAACAAACAGACTAGATCACCCATTACCTATGTCTGGTACATATATGGGATTCTAATCTGATTTATGAAGCTTTCAAGCCAGTAAAACAATTAATTTTAAAATGCATTTCAGTCAAGATGAAAAATTGCTTTGTTTTATGCTTTGTTTTTTAAGGTGCAGGTTGAATAAGTCACAGAAGACAACAGAAACATATTTCCTTCTTGTTTTCATTTATTAATGACACAAATATAGTGATTACTCCCAAGTGAAATTCATCAGAATTCTCCTGGCTATATGACTTTAACATTAGTTTAAATATTTCAAATAGTTTGAAAATAATGTCAAAAACAATACTTGTATAATGTTAATTGTTTTCATTCAAATACTTCCCACATTAAAGCATCATCCACAGAGGAATACATCATTGCAATATAAAACTAGAGATTCTATCCTCTTCTCTAGGGGTTTCAGAATATACAAGAATCATACCCATGAGAAATACAGCATACAGTTTTAATAAGAATTGTTACTCAGCTAAATTGGGAAAAGGTATAAAGCCCTGGTAGTGTTTTTAAGAGATAACTTTTAGCCAATTACAAGCACAGACTCAATGCAGGAGCAACCTGAAACCACTGTTTGTCCCTTGGTGACAGGGTGTTATATAGTCTTTGCTGAAGTCTCAAACTGCAGAAATCAGGACTCCATTTGTCCTTCACTAACATGAAATAAAGTTGGTTGGAAACAGTATTTGACAATAAACAGGTACAATTTATAGTTCCTTGTTCACTGTTATTTAATCATTTACATTTTCACCCCAACAAGATGGAAGTGTCAAACCATAATTATTCTCCTGTACTACAACCAGATGTTCATTCTCTGGGAATCCAAAGTGGGACATATGTTCAAATCACATCTAGTTTTCAATCTGATTTAAGGACACCAAATCTTACCTCATGGAAATTTGCAAAATTACCTTCAGCCTTTTCTAACCAGAAAGTTTGACTACCGCTTGTAATGGTGACCCTGGTGCCTGTGATGCAGTTTGTGACTTGATACCTAGTGTTCCTCTACCAACCATGTTTGAACAGATACCGTGAGAAAAATTATCAGAAACTTACTCACTCCAGGCTAGTAATGAAGCAGCTGTCTGGTGCAAGCTTATTAACAATATCACTGAGACCCAAGTAACATCTCTGTGCCCAAAGCCTGTAATAAGAGGTATCATTCAGCTGTCCTACCATCTACTTCAGCAGTACAACAAGTCCAGAGGAATAAAATGTTTCTGGAAACTACTGTCAAATCTGGCTTGGAAAAATGTTCCCAGTGATTCATAAAGGGAAAAAAATAAAAAAATAAATAAATAAAATAGAAATTTTTGATCTTTAATCTGAGCTTGAACTTAGAGGTTTTCCATTGCCTTTTTGCTTTCTCCCATGTTCTTATTTAATCACAAGAAGATTCTATAATGGATAGGTTTTCAGAATGTGTCAATCCACCACGTGAAGGAAAATGTCTCTTTAATTTGACTAGCTGTCTCAAATTAACTATCAAATACTTTCAGGAAAAGAAAGTAACTTGAAAATTGAGATATTTCAATTTTAGCCTCTTCAGAAAACAATCCTACATTTCACACACTAAGGGCTCATACTGGAAATACTTTGAGCCCACAGTTTTATGTCAATACCATAAAAAAATCATCCTTAGAACTTCTGCCAATGGTCAGCTGTAAATGTCAAGCTCAAGAAGACAGTGTTTGGTGCTTACTGACTGAGCATCAGTATTAATATTCAGCTAGACCTGGATGTGCAAATTAACTATTTCTGTCTCCTTACCCCTGTCCATCTCCTGACAGAGAGCAGTTGTCCACCACTGACTTGGTAAGCAGTTTGGTGTGAATTTCCTCATCCCCACTCCTACACTACTCTTTCAAGGCTATTTATGGACTGTTTCTGCAAACCTATTCTGCAGGTTGCATGTCCCAGAGGACCCTTTCTTTATGAAAGATCTAATCCCACGTTGGCTTTTGAGAAGAGCCATCAGACAAAGAGCAACCACCATGGTAAGAGGAAAGCAATGGAAGGCTGGTACTCAAAATGAGGACTCAAACACCAGGGTGAATCGGGACTTTTCTCTCTCCCACAGGGTAGCCTTCATTGTCCAAAATATCCTGGTCCATGAAGGTGCAGCAACTTCCAAAAAACCTTCGGTGACCAACAGACCACCAATGAGATATTTAATCTATGAAAATGCTGCAAAAACTGGTGTTTGTTTTTTATTGCTGCGTTGGTGGGGAAGAATAAGACCCCGATCACTGAATGACAGACAAATTGCTGACAGAGTCTCACTTCTGGCCATTATGGGGAAAAACAGAGTTCACCATGTGAGATTTAGTCATCAAGTGCTCCCTTCCCCCTCTCAGCATGCAGAAACATGCATGGCTCTACAAGCTTTTCGGATGCATATTTTCACACACAGAAGCCCATTTTGTTTTTTGTATTTTGCTTCTGTAAGTTCTGTGAGTCCAACCTGAGGCACCTGCAAACACAGTAGGAGCAGCTTAGGAAAGTCACTGGAAGAATGGACCCCACTGCCCGTAAGCAGCGCAAAATAGAAATTCTGGCATTTTGCTTGTCTGTTTGTTTTTGATATCTAAGACAACTGCTTGGTTTCATTTATGAATTGGGACTACCAGATAAAATACTAGAGAGTATCATGCTGTGTACCACACAGAATCATGTCTTCTGTATTGTCCTTCTGTTTCTTGGTGTCCTAAGAAGAAAAGTCTGTCAAAAGCTCTACATCTATCAGATTTGCATCTATACAACAGGTCAGTGATTGATCACACCCTTCTGAAAGGCAAGAAAATAACCAGTTATGAGCTTGATCCCACACTAATTGGAATTACTGGAAGCACCCCCAATAATTCAAAGCATGCAGAAAGAAGACTGTCAAGGGCTAAAACATCTTTAAAAGTCAGTGATGACAAAGGATACATGGTACATTTCACAAGTCTGAAATGACAGTGGTACATGACAAAGTAAGACTGCAAAAAGAAGATTCTGCTGCCCTAGAATATTCTGTTCTTCCCATTTGCAGGTGCTAGACTGCTCTTACAGCCTACCAGAGAATAATACGTATTCAAAAAAAGTTATTGAAACATTAGATATGGAGCTGCTATGCAAGTAAACACAATTTAATGACTCTACATTATGTATTTCACTCTGCTCAAGATTACAAGTACTATGCTGGATACCTTAAAAAAAAAAAAGAACAGTAGTAGGAAAATCAGAGTGATCCAGCAAAAAAAAAAAAAGATATACATTATTAAGTGACAGTATTGAAAAACTGGATAGTAGGTAGTTAGACATAAAGTATAGCCATGTAGATGTTTACAGTATTTGTTATTATGTAGGACAGTAAGTCAATGGAGGCAAAAGTAAACTCCAAATAAAAAAGTCACCATCATTTTTGCATACCAGAGGAACCTTTAAAATGAACAGGGAAAGCTGATTTCTTTTTGCAAATAGACATCACTTAAAATGTCTATTCTACTGTAAAGTTTTCCATTCTTTTGAGTAGCTTTTTCATAGTTTTTCAGTTTGATTTTTGGGTGGAAGAACAAAAAGGGGAGGAAGAAGGAAAGAAAATGGAAACAAAGATTTTGTTTCACTCAGCATTAAAAAAAAAAAAAAAAGTCCTATTCTTATGACAGAGCTATATCATAAAAATATAGTTTAAGAACTCACTGTATTCATAACCTCAGTTTCAGTACAAATGCTGTAGTCATTAAAAAGAAATATAAGGTGGCATGGCTCAATTTGTCATTGGAATTTGCACACTGCTGTAAAGAATGTCCTCTATTAATGACAACAGCTGTTGGTTTAATAACCCTAGAAAAGATCATTAAATTCCTTCACATTTCCCAGAAACAGATGGAAGAAATGCAGAAGTGTTAAAACATATGGGAGAACATATTGAAATCCAGCAGCCTCCAAGAACGGCAAGGTATTCTAATGTTGCAATCTCACAATTTACACTGGTCTCCTCATAGGTGCTTAAGGTGTGTGTATTATGGAGATTATGTAAATACTGAAAAGAGGACAGAAGAGGCAGTGCTGTAGGCAGCATTTGCTTTGACAGTTTATCATCACTTATTCTATGTTTGCAAGCACGCATTTCCTTTTTCCTTTATTTCCTTGTTAGCTTTTTTTGCATCTGTAACTTCTAAATGTAAAAAAACTCCACACACAGAGGAATCCTTCCATCAAAGAACTGCTAATATGCTTGTGAATGTAGCTCACTTTTTACACTTCCTAAAACAAGAAAAAGATTAATTTCAGGAGATGGGTATTTCCCAGCGACTTGAAAGAGAAATCACAGCAGGTCCCAAATACAATATTTTTCTGTAATTGAGGACACTATGGCATCTTGGCATATAATTTTTGCACAAGCCTCAGATACTACATAAGAACATCTAGGAACATTTGAATAAAATATTTTTGATATTGTTAGTAAACAGACAAACAACAGTAGCCATTGCTACAGTACCTGGGCCACGAGGCAGCAAATCCATTGCTCTGGTCACATTGGGCCTGTCGGAGTTGAAGAAACGTTTGGACTGTGCTCTTAGTCATATGGTCTGAATTTTTGTTCGGACCTGTGTGGTGCCAGGAGTTGGACTTGATGATCCTTGTGGGTCCCTTCCAACTCAGGATATTCTATGATTCTATGATTCTAGATTCTGAAGACATGAGTATCCAGACTGAATGATTTTTTACTTATTGCTGAATCTTCCAATGAATGAGAATAAGTGTACCTAATTTTCCCCTTTCTGGAAATCTCATATAAATCTTTGTGCATGGCATTTGATCTCAACTCAGAGACTAAACAAGAGCTGAGTTTGAGAGCAGGCTGTAGTCCCAACAAGCAAATGCTCCTGCAAGGCTGGCCAGTGCAGTACCAGGGACAGGAGGGAGGACACAGCCCCTCCCTTGGGACCCCTGCAGTACTTTGGGAACTGCCCAGGCACTCTTGAGCCTGTGACAGACATTGCTTCCCTTACTTCCTCTGATGGGCTTTTATGATTTTGGACTCTACAGCTCTCTATGATCTCTGCGAGCACCATACCTTCATTGTCCCTTGCCCAGGGCAGAGGGGAAAGTCTTGCTGCCTAGTCATTTCCTAAGTCACCTCCAATTCTCGCATTGTTAGTAGGGAAGGATCGTTCCTCATTTGTGTTTCTCCATCCTGTATCTGGCTTTACACACTTTCTTCCTTGCTTATATCCGTGTGGATATATGATACCTAGATGCTAATAAAGGAACCATTTCTTAACTGTCCACAAAAGAAGCAAAAGAAATAAAATGTAAGCAGATAATGAAGTCATTCCATGGGTCATCATTAAAACTATGCTACTTGTAGGGCTCCCAGTGCCCATATATTTTAGTTATTAATTCTGTCAGGAAATACAAACTACATGCATGAGCTTAAAAAAAGAAAAGGTGTTTGTCTGCTTCCTCCAATGTCATTAGCCCATGAGTTGGTTTATTTTTTTCTTTTTTTCTGTATCCATTTAGGAGACCCAGACAACAAAGTAACTAGAACCCTAATCAATACAATAATTTCATTTGGAAAGAGGCATTTTGGTAAGGTGTGATTGACTGTACACAAGTCTTGGCAGAATTGTGTTTTTGTTGGTTTTTTTTTTTTAAATGCATCATTTAAAAAAAAATAATAAAGAAATCCAGTAGGGATATTTATACTGGGCCAAATTCCCCAGAGGTCATGATTTAATTAGACCTGCAGTACGTCAGTTCTGCCCTCTGTGTCTTTCAGATTTGCTACTGCATTCAACTGGATGTTAATAAGGCACTTCTGTAAAAACTAAACAATGAGTGTTGGTATGTCTTGACCTATATGCAAATTATCCCCACTCTCTCCTCTCAAAAATGCCAGATGTTTTATCTCCTCTGCAATTATCTGCTTTACGAAATGTCACTTTAGCAAAGCTAGAAGAAAAACTGCAATTTAAAATGTTTTCTTTCTTTCTTTTTTATTTCTTAAAAGTCTTATTACATTTTCTGGGTAAAGAGTAAGAATGCTAAAGTACTCAGAGCCAGATCTTCAACTGAGGCAAGTGAATCAAACCCTAATTTGCATTAGCTGAATAGATGGCTGAATGCTTTCAAAATGTAATTCCTTGTTCTCTGCACTCCCCTGCTTTCTATGCTTTCTTTCTGATTTCAAAAAATTGTTTCAGATTTGCATCATGCAACGCCATGCCATAACTTCACTAGTAAATGTTGCTTTATGGAGCCTTATTCCCAAACATCACAGTGGTTCTGTTCATTGGGTGTCAGCAGAATAAGTCAGGATTGAGCTGTAAAGCTCTTGCAGATAAGGAAGGCAGGATATTTGTAGTGAAACCCCCAAGAACTGCTAGAGGTTAAGGACTTACTGCAACACTTCAAAAATAACCCAACTCACAAATTTCTAGAAGACAATAGGTTTTAGTATTGATGCCACCTGGCTGCAGAAGTATATTCACTAGTGAAAAGATGCTCAGGATTTCAGGTTCCACCATCAGCAACATCTTGAAGGTGTCAGGCAACAACACACAACTGCAGCAATATGCCAGGACCCTGTGCAAGCGTTGTACACTAGCTTTGTTCATTTCTGTTTACCAGCTGCTCAAAAAGGAGACTAGTTCAAGCAAATGCAGGCATAAAGCCCATCATAAATTATTCTGAGCTTGATTTAAGGTCTTTGAGAGATTTCTTAACATCTTCCACACAAAATAAAATGAATACATGGAGGAAAGAAAAATTTCACTGGGCTTACAAAATAACATCCAGAGGGATGGCCAAGTTTGTCCAACGCGGAAAACAGGGAATGACTGAAACAATGATTTTTGTTAGTGCAAGAGCCCAGCACAGCAGCACTCCGCCTACATTTCATCTACTGGAACATAACAGCAGACATCAAGATGTCTCTCGCACCATGGGAAACTATCTTTCAAGGTAGACCTTAGACTTTAAATGACAGAAACCTGATTCAGCCAAATCACAGAGACTGCATGTAGTTGCTTTCCCATAACTTTTGTTGTTGTTGTTTGTGTGTTTGTTTTCCAGCTAATTTGAAGATTACAGTTTGCAACTCAGCAGAGAGCCAGTTGGCAGAAAAGAATGAAGTGCAGACTGAAAAAGACCCAGAGCCTCAGTAGCTTTACTTACAAGTGCAGACTGGACTACACAAGTGGGCCAGCTATTTCTAAGCAGATGCAATTTTTCTTTCCCTATTCTGCTCATACAGGCTCTGTCCATGGTAAGGCAGAGAGGTTTTCCTTAGGCCATAAGAGACAAGCTTTGGTCTTCCTGCTGTTGACAGCAGGGTAACTGAGAATTAAAAGGTCAGTTTGTCAGATTTACTTCAAGGTATGATCAGTGAAACAATTTTTAATTCAAGCAGGTGGAATTGAGATCTGATTGAGTCTGATTAAAAATAGTTTTTCCCCTGTGGTCTATGTCTGGGGCAATAACTCTAAAGGCTCAAAAGGAAGTTAAGTACCAAATCCAATTACTTCTCAGAGGCACAGCTGTGCACTGGAGTGCAACTCATGCTTGTAAAATAGCCACTTTCTCTGTTAAAGATAAGCTTGAACTTGGAGAAATCTGTAGAAACATAAAAACATTTAGTAGGTCCATTTTCCTTACTGCATGACATGGTGAAACTTTGTATGTCACAATGTGCTGTTCTTTTATACTGCTTTCTACTTATACATCCCTAAGCTTTAAACAGTCTCGATATCTCCATTTTGCAGCTGGGAAAGCTGGGGAACGCGCAGGACAATGCTTTGCCCAAAGTAACCCAGGAGACAGTGACAGAGAACACGTTAGAAAGCCAAACCATGAACGTGTGGTGGTTTTACTCAGGTGGGCAGCTGAGCTCCACCACAACCACTTTCTCACTCCGCCTCCTCAAAGGGAAAGGGGGAGAAAATACAATTCAAAAGGCTCAAGGTTTGAGATAAGGGCAGAGAGATCAGTCAACTATTATCATCACAGGCAAAATAGACCCAGAGTAGGGAGACAGTAGAATTTATTGCCTATTACTAATAAGCTAGAGAAGTGAGAAACAATGGAAAGAAACCCAAAACACCTTCCCCCCATCTAACCTCTTCCACCTCCTCCCCCTGGGCAGCGCAGGGGAATGGGGGTTGCGGTCAGTCTATAGCACTTCATCTCCACTGCTCCTCGGTCACTCTCTTCCCCTGCTCCAACGTGTGGTCCCTCCCATGGGATGCCGTCCTTCCTGAACTGATCCTGTGTGGGCTTCCCACAGGCAGCAGCTCTTCAAGAACTGATCAAATATGGCTCCGTACCACAGGGTCCATCCATCAGGATCACACTACTCCAACGTGGGTCCCCCGCGGGCAGCAGCTCCTGCCAGGTCACCTACTCCTGCGTGGGCTCCTCTCCACGGGCAATGTCAGCCTTCAGAGGAACACATATGTAGCAACATCCTTTTCAATTTAAGGGCTAAGAAAGTTTCAAAATACATAAAGCAGACATTCTATTTGTGGAAGAAAACACTACCAATAAGATATACAGAGAGAATTCACAAAGGCATTTTCCTCCCTCTGTGCTCCCCAGTAGGTCTTATATCAGTACACCTCAGCCCTCCCAAATGATTCATTTAACCTTCAAAATTTAATCGTAACAATATTTGTCCTTTTCTCACAGCACCTGATGATTACTGTATTCATTACACTAGAGCTGTACATCTTCTGAAAGGAAGTGCTCAGATGCTAGTCAACCACAAGGCCTATATTTTCTCCCCAGGTTCTAGCCAAGTGTTTGGAAATAACATTTGTAATATACAGTAACCACTAGACAGTAATAGCTTTTTTCAGCTGCTAAGAAAGGTTATGAAGTTTTGCAGGGATTTGTTCTGAGAAGATTCCCCCTCTCCTAGTTTTAAAGGACATTTTCAAAGTCCTTTTGCAGATGCTTGCCTCCCTTGAGACCCTCTGTTTTTCACCAGCAGGTGCTCAGGACTCAGCTGTGTATGAGAACTGCATCTGGCAGGGGTCCATCCTCACACAGGCAGCTCCTCAGACACACCCCAGAGAAGGTGCTCCAGGCGTTTTTGCGAGAAGGACCAAATCCCATTGTCCCCTAGGGATTATGTCACAAGCAGGTGAGGCAGAGGAACAGACCACAGACTCAGGAGTGGCTGCACCAGTAGAGGCGATGCAGCTGCTAATGATGCTCAGACCCTGCTCCAGTGACTGCCATGGCTAGAGGGCTGTGCAAGGACAGTGGATGCCCGATACAGATTGAGCTCTGTCACTGGGACAGGACAGCATCAGCAATGGTCCTGCTCTGGAGTTCAGGGTGGTCCACAACTACATCTCTGTAGGACCCCCTGAAACACCCTTTTCAGTGCCAGCTAGCCAACCTATTGTGTTGTGTACCTATTTGAAACATGGATGCCCAGGAAGCATATGTACATGCCTGCCTGTAAATTGACCAGACAGTGCTACTGCAGCTCCTGGAAACCAGAGAATGAGTTACTGGCACAAACCATGCAAGTTCTCTTTTTCTGTGTGGCTTTAAGAGGTACAGCACAGAATCAAGCCCTAATACACAGGTGAAAATACCATATATAGGCACTGATGTGCAAAGTATCATTCATACAACCAACACTACTGATCCACAAAATTACAAGTATCTCTAATTTACCTGACATCAGAATCGATTTCACTTTTGCACCCTTAAAATCCTACCTTTGTGGTCATACCCACCCACTTACTGCACTCCCAGCAGGCAGCCTGTGGTAATACTAGCTGCCAGCAGATCCCAATGCCATCTGTCCCCAAAACTCGACTCATGCTGATTCTGCCCTAAAGTTAAGATGCAGGACACCTTTCCATTACTGTCATGTACAAAATACCTATCCTGAAACATCACCCTCCCATGAAAGCCAGGGCATGATTTTTATTACAGAGCACACTTTTTATTGCAACTTATGCCCTTATTAAAATTCATAAAGGATAAATTTAAAGGAAAAAACTCTATACTTTGTCATTCATCTAAGTCACAGATTACAGCCTACTTGTCAGATCCTTCCTTTGGTTAGCTCCCCAGTAGGCTGTAATTGCACAGAAATCCATGAAGGAGGATGTAAAGTTTTGCAACAGCATAGCGTGTAGCGGACACAAATTCCTTCTGTCACGTTACAAAATAAGACCACATTTTCAGCTCATGAAGATGAATTGTGCATGTTACTTGCTAAATTTAGAAAACAGTGACCTGACAAAAATACTGAAAACACTCACCAAGTGCTCTAACACTGTCCCCATCCTAGCATATGTCATGGGACAATTAATACCCACACTGCTGATATAATCTCCACACAATAATACAAATATTGAGCCAAATCTTTGGCCCATGTAAATCTATGGAGATTTTTTGACTTCCTCTGAACAACACCCATTTGTGTGAGTCCATGATCCAATCTATTAATACTAATTTTCATCTACCCTGCAGACAGTTATACATGTGCCTTGCAGATGAAGCTGGATACATATCTTTTGAAGCAGCAATCATCAGATGCTCATTACCACCCAGAGAGGATCTATCCTTGCTGATGATTCAGCATGGCCCTGCTCATGGTCTCTGTCCTAAGGGACCCCAAACCTGTCAGTGAGATACAGTAGCTGAGCACACAACTTCTCCCTTTCTGTGTTAATGCCAGCAATTGTTACACCACATCACCAGTGCTGTACTTCCACTGTGCACCCACCACCGGGTACTACTCTCTGGCTGTGGAGGCACTCACCTCTAGCTGAGATTGCAAGGGGAAGGGAAGGGAAGGGAAGGGAAGGGAAGGGAAGGGAAGGGAAGGGAAGGGAAGGGAAGGGAAGGGAAGGGAAGGGAAGGGAAGGGAAGGGAAGGGAAGGGAAGGGAAGGGAAGGGAAGGGAAGGGAAGGGAAGGGAAGGGAAGGGAAGGGAAGGGAAGGGAAGGGAAGGGAAGGGAAGGGAAGGGAAGGGAAGGGAAGGGAAGGGAAGGGAAGCTTAAAACTCTGAATGTCTCCAAATCTCTTTTCCTGTTACCCATCTGCAGTGTCCAGTATGTGACACTTTGGCAGACTTACAAGATCATCTTATAACTTCTGTGCAGAAGTGGAGTTTGACTACAAAGTTTTTGCTTCAAGGTAAATTTCAAAGCAGGTCCTCTTAAAAATTGTTTTCATTTTCTACTGAATTTCTTCGAACAGTACTATCTGTTTATCTAACTCAGTCTTTTTAATGCCTGCTCCAGTAAAGTAATAGATGTAATGGATTCATTAGGTCATTAATCATTGATAAATTACCTTAAAAGCAAATATTAATCTCTGGGAATTTTATTTTTCTGTCCTGATAGCAAATCAGAAATCTACCAAGATATGTTCCAAATAATGTATTGTTTGCCTAACTGAAAAAATCCATTAGATTCAAAAAGTCTGATAAAATGTTTTCATTATGAGATGCATATGTAATGATTTAAACATTTAATTAAATATTTCCTTGTCAGTCCAACAGATATCTTCCTTCTTCATACTTAATGGATAAAAAGTGGAGTTTACTCAGAGATAGCTGACAAGATTAATATCATTTCCTTGTAAGACCATCTCCCATCCAGTTACCCCAATTTTTCTGTCTTTTCTGCTGCCATCCCTACTTACTGAAAATCATCTTTCACTGACCTCAGAAAGGCTTTACCATTGTTGAACACCTGCTTGCCCAGATAAACACAAAGGTCCAAGCTGGGAAGCCACAAGACAGAGGGCCCTTTGTATGGGCACTTGCCTTTAAAACAAGACAAACAAAAGCCTCCTTCATGAATCGGAGTGTCATTTCCTCCACATTGCCAGGTCAGGAAAGCAGGAGGTCTGCATCTCAAGATTCAGAGGCCTCTACAGGAAACCTGGCTCAGAGGATGCATGTATTTAGCTGCATACAGAAGCCTTTCCAAAATTCTATCTTTTTATATCATTTGCAGTAGATTTTTGCAAAGTTGTATATCTCCCTGGTAAGCTTGGCACTGAATGCAGTTCTCACATAAATATGCCGATGGACAGTTTATAAGCTTTCTACAGTAAACCACACTTCCTTTGTGTACACAAACAATAAGCTCACTCTTTCAAAATACTTTTTTTTTTTCTTTAGCAAAACCCAATTACAATATTCAGCCATAAATCTAGGTTTTGTCTCACTGTTTGTTTATGATAATTTTCATAAACAAATGGCTCCTGTCCTCTGTAAATTGATAGTGCAAAAATGAGCAAATTCATCAAAGTCATCCTAAGCGATGCATAAAATAGCTACGTTTTTGTAAATCTAACTCAGGTATGTATTTATCACAAATTATATTTCCTGCATTTTTAACTTGAGCAGAATGGCATTTCAGTGAAAAGACACTTTGAGCCTTCTGCCTGCTGTATCTCTGCTGTGCTAACTGATTCCCAACTCTGTCTTCACATACAGTGATCAAGTCATAAAGCTTTATAATTACACTCTGGTATTTTGCAAGTTGTACATCAGAAAGCACCCTAAGAGCTTCTGGGGAGCATGGCACAGTCCTTGCAGGCTTCACCCCTGCACAGGTCAAGCCTGGGGTGATCCAGAAGCAGCCAACAAGTGCCTGCGTGTCACCCGCACTCTGGGAGGACAGCGACTGTTGCCTGTCTCAGGTCAGGTCTGGACTCAGCACTTGCAAAGCAGAGGCTTCATGGGGAAGGGGAGCTCATTCACCCGAGACAGAGTCTGAGCCTGCAAGCCACAGTCCTGCTCTCACTTGTAAGCAGGTGTAGTGCTATCGAACTGAATCAGCACATACAGTTGTTCCTTCCAGCTTGAAAGGCAAACACTCCAATCACTACATCTTTGATCTGCAATGCTTGATCTCTGTGCTAAGCACAGGACTCCCACATTGAAATCTAAAACCTGAGGATAAGCCTTAATAGGATTGTGACCAAAAGCATGTTGTCTTCCTAGTCAATATGTAAACCTCAAGCAAATGAGTTTCACTCAGAAACTTGCTAACAGAACTCCCCTTGGAAAGGCCAGTGCACGCACCCCGCATCACTCTCAAAGCACGGTACCAGCCCTGTGGTTTCCCAGGTATCTCGGCTGTACTGCATGGCATTTTCCCCCAGGATGACACTGCACTATGTATCAGCGTGCCAAGTCTCACCCAACCTGCAAAGCAATCAAACTGTTTTAATTACCTCAATACTGTTTATGTACAGCAATAAAGCAGACCTGTTAAAGCTGAATCATTAATCACTTGAGCTAAATCAATAAATAATTATATGTGCTATACCACTGTGCTTATAAACAGAACTTTCCAGACTTAAACATACTGGAAATGAACAATAACCATACAAGAGAGAAAACAGCTGTTCTACAAACAAACAAACAATTTTTTTTTTCTACATGGTTCATAGCGAGATTTGTAAAGTTCCTGAGCTGTAAACTGATACTTTCCTCCTAAATCTACTATAACCTTTTGAAAATTTCATTATATCAACTCAGACTCATAATCACCTCATCTGCTATTATTTCTGCACCATAATTTTAAACACTGATTGGACATGCACTAGGGCATGCGAACATTAGCGAAGTGATCACTACAGGCCAATCTGCAGTGAAGTGGCTCTTGACCGATTTAGGAGTTTTATGTATCAACTTCCTTGCAGTAAAATAAGAGTCATGAGAGAAGGAGAAACAAAATGTAGACATCCAGTCCCCATCACCGTTAGTCTACGTTTTAGTACCCATGACATCTTGGAGAATGACTACTTAATCATGTACTAATTAAGAGTCCTCCCCACTTCTTCACCTCTCAGTGCTGTTCCCCCTGTTCAGAGGATGGACTTCACAAGACATCTCCTTCTAGATTATGTGATGTGCTATGCAAGCAGCAACAAAGTCCACTGTCCATCTTACTTCCCTGCTTGTGCAAGTGTCACCAGACATCAGCCCATTTGATGCTGCCCCAGCCTGAGCTCCCTCGAGCAGAAGGGGCAGGTGGCCCCAACATGCACAGGCAAGACAATGCAGGCTGGTGTTTGGCAGGACCTGGCTATGTTTCACGTGCCCTTGGCTGGTTTCACCTTGCAGCAGAGAGGTAAATTACAGCTAAATGTGATGCTCTGCACAGTTTCCTTGTACAGGCATGGATAAGGGGAATATATCCATGCTCATGACAGGAAGGGAGTCAATGATCAGAATACTTTTATTCAGCCATGTGTTTTCATCTGTTCTAACACATTAGGTGAAGACAAATGGAAAAATGTGGAATAATGGCTTGGATGTGTGCTTATTACTGTAGTCTCAGAGGCTTTCTGTAAAAGGTCAGGGGTATTCTCTGAACTCATCAAAGGCTGAGCATGCCTGAGCACTGGGAACTATTTCCAAAGATGTAATTGGCATTTTCAAGGGCACAAGATGCATTGTTTCAACAATTATGTAAATTTATTTCAAGTGGGGATATAGCAAATATTATAAATTCACCAGGGTGGGAATTTACTTGTGAGGCTAAGGATCGCCTGGGAACAGGACATCACCATCTCTGCCACTGCGAGCCAGCACCAAGCTGGAGCCATCCATCTCTGCAGCAGCACAGCACCAAGGAGTTCACACGTCACCTGCTGGGTGGCTGCAAGCACTGAGGCCGGGGGATCCACCAACAGCAGGAAGGCTGTCACCCCCCCCAAAGTGAACTTTGGGGCTCAGAGTAGACAATCTGGTGCTTGCTAAGCTACTCCGTGGAGTTCACCAGACATCTCTTGGGTGTTTTGTAAGAAGTATTCCTGGCAGACTGGGATTCCCACTGTCATTTAGCCTCCCAGCATTGCTAGGCTCAGTGGAAGATGAGCAGCTCAGGCCCTCTGACAGCTTGTCTGCTGCTTGAGGCAAGGCTGATTGTGCACTGGAACAGGTAAGACGCCCAGTGGTCGGAGAAGAGGAAAGCAAGCACTCCATGCCTGTTCTACCAGGGCGGGTCACAGCACAAAGATGAGGAGCTGCCAACATTTCCGTCAGCACTCCTGTCCCATCAGCTGGGGCAGGCTGAGGGGTCTCAGATGTGTCCTTGATAGCTCGTGTCCTGAGGCTTGCAAGAGTGAGTATTGCGCTGCCAAGGTCTGCATTTAAACTGAGCCTGGACTTTTTCAGCCCAGAGCACCCAGCTGGGTCCCTGAATAAAGGGCCAGATAACATGAGTTATACCAACGCAGGATCTACACCCAAAGTAGATTAGAAAGCACAACTATGAAGAAGCAATAGGTTTGCAGTCTTTTAAATATTCATCCAGTGTTGAAGGCTGAAAAAAATTGTTTTTGGCATTCCCTTTAAGCTACAAGGGCTTGAAACAGCATTAGGAAAAGTAATCATGAAAGTCTTGGATCACACTGGGAGCCGGGGCTTTAAGAAGCACTGAGTATTGCAAGATTTTTAATGAAAATTACAAGACCCAGCATACTACTGTTTCAATGCCTTCCTTTCCCAGAACTGAGCCATAGTGCATCCTTCACCACTGTGCTTACCCTGAGGCAGGAAGTCACAGCCAGGCGCCAGCTTCCCGGCTCTTATAAATCACCTCTGCATTTTAGCTGTTTCACAGTCTCTTTGGAAGCAGAAGCCTCCCTTTTGAAAGGAACTTTGCTCAATTTTCAGGATATGCTTCAAGGAGTACAATTCTCATACAGGATTAAAAACATACAGAAATAATGTTCCTGTAATAAAATCTGCATAACACAATTTTTATAGTGCATGAAAATAACAATAAAGATTCGAGCTTTTGTAGAAATCAACAAGTCTCTCCTATTCCAAAAGCTTCTGTGCAAAAAATTCCCTTGAACTAACACAATATATTAACTGAAAATTTTAACTTTAATATAATTGCATCAATAGACCAGTCATATTCCTCCAAACGGCTACTCCTTAGATGAAATTTTAAAGCACAGCTCATAAATATAGGAACAGAGAACAAAATAGTTCTTTTTTGATAATTTAACAGTTAACAGCTAAATTGCATTGTAATTGATTGGAAAATTGTTTTTTTAATGAGATTTAGTCACTAGGAAATGGCTTTTTTCTTCAATATGCCCAATGTGCACTGGGTCAGTTAAACAGAAAATTGCCTTACTGGTCTCCTATTTAGACAGTCTAGATTCAACTTTAACAAAAGAGGCACCACCCAGCAGACAAGTCTCAGCACAGATCTCTTTCCCAGGGCTCAGATCAGACATTAGCCCCAGTGACTCTTCTGTGTCTGGCCATCAGACTTGAGGAGAAGGGCAGCTACAGGTCTGTGTACAAAAACAGGCACTAGAGCTTACCCACACAGAAAATAAAATTTACATCCTTCAATCTCCACTCTCCATCCTGGCCCATCACTGCAGGTGGGCCCAGGAGGCTGCGCTCTCTCCCCAGGCGCTGCATAGCAGAGATGCAAGACCCATGCTGCCCCACATGCCTACTGCTGCCCCTACTTGGCAGCTGAAATCAAAGGCAGAAAGACCCAAGACTTCAGAAACATGGGATTTCATACTGTATCTCTACAATATTAGCTAAATTGCTTTCCAAATGGCAGTGTTGGTGTCCCCAAACCAAATTCTGAGGCAGCACAATACTAATGGGTGAGCACAGACAAAAGGAAGAGCTGCACTGAGGCTGCCCATTGCTCTGAGCAGCACTGGACAGACACCTGTGCTCACTTTCTCTCTCCTCTACTGTTCTCAACTTCTTCAAAGCTCAGCAGACAATATTCAAAACCAGAAATTTATATTATGGCTTATTAATGTTACAGATCATAGAAGTTCCTTTATAGAAGCCTTTGCATATAATAAAGGCAGTCCTTGCTCAAAAAGCCTGTATGGACTAAATAGACAAGGCGGACAAAGCATGGGAGAAAGTACAGAACTCTCTTTTTAAAGATGTAGTATTTTAGACCTAAGATATTACGATGATTGGTACAAGGTAAAAAATAAGAGTAAATATTTCAACACTAGAAAGGCTATTAAAACAATTGTTTTCAAGGATATACTCATGAAACAGTGCAAAATAAATTATTATTGTCCAGCCATGTGAAGAGCACTGGCTAAGCATGTATCAAAAGTAAGTGATTATTTGACAACCCTCTAGTTAAAAGAATTTTCCAAATGCTTCAGTAACAAAAGATTTCAATGAATTCCGATTATAGTGAACAACCTATTACGTACAATAACAAAAGCAGTATACTGTTAAGTCAGATTTTTCTTGTTTGGTTTCCAAGATCTCTGTTGATGTGACCTGGATTGCAATATAAACAGCAGTGATTGCAATCATTTGCTGCTACCATAGCAACAGACAAAAAATTAAAAGGGCAAACCACAAAGCTGAAGTGGCATCATAGTTGTAGTTTCTAATTGCATGACAGTGAAATGGTGTGTACAGGATGGCAGTTGTACTTGCAGATATCTGCAAAACAGGTTGTCTAGCAGAGATCAAGGTCATTTAGGTCAGGTTCTGAAATCAAGAACCAGCACCAGCTCTTGCATTTCTATCAGTTCTCTCTCTCTACCCTTCTTTCCATTAGATAACTGGACTCAGAACCTGGATTAGAAGAGAATGGGCTTGAAGTCAAGAAGCCAATACCAGTTGGTATTACCATCAAGAAACAGGGAGAGTTTCATTTACATCTAATGTAGGTTAGAGGTACCACACATTTATCTGTTCACTCTACCATAATTTTAGATTTTTGAGTTCCGTGTTCCTTTCAACGCTATCCGTGTTTTGTGTTTTGTTTTCCTCCTGCTGGAGAACAGAATATGAGGGTAAACATTTATGTGACAGATTCAGAGTAGTGATTTGGATGAATGTTACTTTCTGTGACTAAAAATTCGAGGTCTTGCAGGTTATTTCCATCAGGAGGACCAACCGATGAGGGAGTCCAGCTTTTTTCTTTTCTTATCTTTTTGCCCTTTTTTTTTTTTTTTTGGATATGCTCCTGCCTAAAGAGTTTATATAAAGCTTGTTTCCTGAGCACAGCAGGACTCACAAGGCAGGATATAATTCCTGTTTTAATTATTCAAAGAATCACAGACAGCATGCATTTCAAAAGGCTATCTCACAGCTTTCTCTCTTGGCAAAGTTAACAGTACTTAGTCTCTCTTAAGCTTTTTGATGCCTCCAAGGAATCTTCATGGTGCTTCTGCTGCTTTCTCCCTATGCATAAGCCTGGCCACCACTACTCCCAGCTGCACCTAGCCCACCAGACGTCCAGCCATGCTTGTGGCCAGCTCAGGCAGGATCCCCCACCACGCCATCAGTGGTCGGCAAGAGCAGCTGCAGCTGCCTCCTACCTGCATCTTGCAGTGAGCTCCGCTCCCCCGCTGGAATAGTCAAGGACTCTGCTTGCTTGGGCCATTCCTTTCCACAGAGCAGCCACACTGGCTTCTTGAGGCCAATCTGAAACAGGTGAGAGGGATGGGCATGCTCCATGGTAGGAGAGCCTTACCCATCTCCAGACACTGAATTCAACAGCATGTGTTAGCATCACATCAAAATCTCTGAAAAATTAACATATTGTAGAAACACAAGACAAATGTCAGACATGACAATTAAATTCAGTTTTCAGTTTCACTGTTAACCTCTGGTCTCATACTGTTTTCTGCCTTTGGCACAAAGAGATTAGCCAAAAGCCTTATCTGCCAGGTCCTCTAACTGACCTCAGAAAAGGCACGTGAACTTGGTGTCTCTCAGCTCTAAACCTCTACAAAAGTTAGAAAAGAATTTCCCTCTTCTCACCTTTTGCCTGCCTTATGTATTTGGATAAACACTTTACAGCATAACTTTCCTCTTGCATTTACTCATTCCTGAAAATGATAGGGCCATCAGCACAACTCAGCAGAAGGCACAATATTCATACAAATAATGAAAAGAAAAAAAAAAACGTCAGCTAACTATGTCACTGAAGCTAACTCAACCAAGCTAACTCAGGAGCATTTTTGAAAACTGGGTCTTGGAAGCACAGTGTAAAGGTAGAGCTTAGATCTTTGGGCATGTCTGTAATCAGGCATCAAAAACATTTAACGCTTCCAGTACTAGATAAGATGAGAAATGCATATTAGCAGCACATACAAAGATATTTAATGATACATTATTGACCTCAGATGAATGTCAAGTTACAGAAATTCGAAGACATTCTTTGTGCTATAAAGGGCAACTCTAAAGTGGACTTTTAAGCTTTGGTTAATTTAATGACAATTTCCTTCACCAATCACCAGCTATCTGATGGGAAAGAAATGAGGGCCAAAGGTTGAGCTGGCTCTTTCTGGTGGTTCATTTGCTTTTGCTGAGGGGCAAGGCACTTGGCCACCTTAAGTGCCAGGAAGCTGAATTTGAGTCCATAATTAATTGTGTCACACTCATCTGACTTCCTGAAACAGACAAACATGAGGCCACATGAAGAATAATCTTTTCTGAAATGAAAAAGCAGCACCTCTAATTCAGCCCTTTTCATTAGCCCTTTGCTACAGTGACAATGGGAGGAGAATAATACTGCCTAAAGTTATTCAAGCTGTGAGTGACAGCAGACACACTAATGTGCATAATTACAATATTCATAACTAAATTTTCATGATAATTAACAAAGACAACTGTCTTCTTTTGTTCTGATTACCTAAAGATATGTTAAAAGTAAGTATGCATAATTAATTATCAAATGTAAGGTTCCTTACAAATCCTTGAGGGCTATTTCCAGTAGCTTGTTCAAGGAAGTCATCTCCATAATAAATATTGTCTGTCACTTCTGAGCTTATAAATTAATTATTATAGTGGTATAAAGAGAAATACAGCTTGAACAGAAACTGCAAGATAAAGCTGAAGAATTATTAGCAATGAAAAATCAAATTTACAGAAGGGTGAGAAGCCTCTCGGCCAATTTAGAGGGCTTTTGCTCACAGTTGCAATTAAAGTCTTTGAAAAACACAACAAAAACAAGACCCTCACCCCCACATCCTGTGCAATCACTAAGCATTTGGGAGCATCCTGCTGGTTTTGACTTGTGGGAAGCAGGGAACAGACTGAAAAATAAACTTGCACAATATCCAAACTCTCATAGTCAAGAGGATGGAAAAAGCTGGCATGTCTCTCCTGCAAAATACACAGGTTGTTAATGCAAATGGCCTTATAACTAGTGACCTACTTGCAGCAGCCACTGTAAGTGACAAGACCTTGAGAAAAGCAGTCTTTTCCCCTGTCTCTGAACGACAAGTGTGCCCATCATGGACTATGTTCCTTCTTCAACGTAAGTATTTCATATATACATGCACACACTTACATATACAAATAATTGCATAATAAGTGCAGAGGTTTCAAAAAACACAAAATCTGCCTTTCAGTGTCACTGTGCCACAAATGCCAACACAGTGCTATATGATGACATTTTCAGGAAGAACTTCAACAACCTCTGGTCACATGTCATTTTCAAAAGTTTAATCATGGTTTCTCCAAGGTGAACATTCATTCTGAAATAGTATCTGGTATATGAATGACACCAGAATAAAATCTGTCACATCTAGATACTTACAAGAAGGATTTTTACTTAAATCTATCTGTACGTAGTTCTGTAGGAATAGAATGCAATATTCACCTGCCCTTTTTTTCCTAGGGAAATCATAATTCTGCAACAAATTATTATTTTGAACTTCTGGGCAAAGCTGTATGACTGTTTCCATCACCCAAACTGACTCTCGGATGTATTTTATAAACATTGATGCCTCAATAGCTTTCTCTGTGACAGGATTTCTGTAGCATCTCCTAGATTAGGACTCATTTACTTCTCTCTCTGGCTGGGATACTCATAACTGACAGCCTAGCTTGAGTAAACATTCCTCTGCAGCCCACCACAGCAAGTTAGTAAATTATGTGCAATCCAGTCGTGTGAGCCTAATATTAAATCAAATAGGTGATTTCAGAGAGAGACAATCTGGTGAGATTCATCCAAGACAAACTAGAAATGGGTATGAAGATTCTTCTCACAAATTAACTGAATAGGAAATGCTAGCATTTTATACCACTATTAAAACCACAAGTGGGAAGAGCTGTGAAATAATCCACACCAACAGCATGACAGGGTAGATTAGTTATCCTTTACATTTTAAATGATAATTAAAGGAAGAAAAGCAGAGGAGATGGCCTCTTCCACCTGCCTTAATCCTGCTTGGGCAGGATTGTTATCCTGCCTTGATAAAACAGATTTTTAATTTTTCTCCACTGAGTCAAAATGTAAACTACAAACGTAAACAAACTCATTGGAACTAATTGCAATCAGAATACTAAAAGCTAATAAAACAGCAAACCATCCCATCCTTCTCACTTCCAGCTAGGGGAACTCAATCCTGAAGGATGATAAATAGATGGTCTAAAAAGGGTCACAGCACAGCAAGAACAACTCATCAGGCAAAAGGAAATAAGTCTCCATCCAAACTCTAACTGTTCATCATTGTTTGGAGTGACTCCCTGCACTCTCCCTCACCTCTTCTGAGACACCTGAGCACTGCTGTCAATACAGCTGCTTTCTCAACTGTGTTGGCACATCCTAAGCAGGGTCACTGCCAGATACAGAGAGGAGAAGGCCCGGGGTGGAGGACTGTGGGTGGTTATGACCCCAGCTGAGGCTGGACAGCCCCATGTACGCCGTGGTGGCACAGGCAGCCCACACCATGGGCCAAGCTAGACCCCATCCTGCACCACCCCCCCACCACCACCACCCCCCCGACCCCTTCCAGGAATCCTAAAGCCCAAGTAGGTGATGCCTTTGGTCACGCTCCATTTTCTTCTCCACTGACCATGCAGCTATTGCTATCACCACAGGCAGCAACACGGTGTGGCCCAGGCTCATGTGCTCCCAGCAGCGCTCAGGAGAGGGCCTGGCACAGCTACCATGCTGGCAACAGCATGGGTTCCACTGGCCACCAACCCCAAGCATGGCATGCCAGCTACCACCCCAGACTATGGCCCTTCCCATCCTTAACTCCCTCACTCTGTGGCACTCAGTTATCACTCATTTTTCATTCCTCCCGATCCTTACATGGGCAGATAGGCTGGATTTGCCTTGTAGGATTGATAATTACTTCTACAAGAAGAAACTTTCCTCCTCAGTTTGCTAATCACATTTGATTTTCTGTCTAATAAAAGACCAAAAACGCTGTACTTACATGCACATAAATATCTCAACATTAAAGCAATCCTCTAAGAATAAACTGAACCTAAGCTTGGAATAATGCAAAACTATATCCCCATCAATTAACAAGCACACTTTTACATGTAGACTCTTTCCCACTCCTTTTCTCTGGTGACCTTCTTGTTCTGCCTAGTGCAAGACAGTGCTCGCCTTCAGCCACTCCCCCATCCCGCTGCACTACTAAGGACACTTTGCCCTGTATCCATGCCCTCTCCCAGGAGTCAGGTGAAGATTGCACAAACTAATGATAAATTCTGAAGAAACATAGCATGGCAGTGGCTTGTATGAGCTGAAGATGTATTTCAGTAGCATGTATATAAGTACACAAGTTAGAGGACTAGAGAACTAGCCAATAGGTTTGATTAGAGATACGCTATTGGAAAGATTCCCACAAAATTTGCAGAAGAATTCCAAGCTCCTTTCCAAAACAGAAGTTTAAGAACTAATAAAAATTCAGACAGCAACAGGAAGGTTTTCTGTTTGTATTTAGTAGTGCATAATAAACAGCTTAAAATCCCACTGTAGGTAACGATCATTCTTTGGCAAAATTTATTTAATACAAGGTTCTAGTTATCACAATTTATACTAGTTCTTTTAGTTTTTAAATATATACATATAAAAATATATACAAAGAAGTTCCAATTACACTTCTTATAATAAAATATGCAAATGTAAAGGTATGTCATAAAAGGAGCATAAAGCAGATTTATCCCATTTAAAAATTTTCAGCACTCAGCATGGAAATGGAAATGTAGTGAAAGCTCAGGTTTTTGAAGAATTAAAACTATTTCCAGTGTTTCCATCAACCTCATTATAAGTATTTTAATAATGCCCACAATATTGAAGCATAAAATCTCCATGAAGGATGAGCAACTTGATGTTCATTTTATTTTAATGTCTTCATGAATATATTTGCATATTTCTATATATTTTTCTATTTGCTAATGCCATTAAAATAAATGTTTATATAAAAATATATTTGCCATTCATCATTTTTAGTGTGGTTTACTGCAGAAGCAATAAGCTACTCAATATGGAATTCATTTTCATGTGTTACGGTGTTTGTTTACACTTATCTTCTTGGTATAGTAAGACAAAAAAAAAATGTAGGCAATTTAGTTTAAAATTTTATTATGCCACATTTCATTGCCCTCTCCAGACTGGAAATGCATGCCTACAGGTTTTGATATCTGAGACAAAGTTTAAATATATTATATACTTTCATCAGGCATCAGTGACAAAGTCAGTCATTTAAGGATGAGTAATTGGTTAAATATATATATATCTATGTATATTCTATAACAGACTTTGGAAAACATCCTACCCACCCATCCTCAATGGAGTTTAGAGTAATATTTCTGTTTAAAAAGAATGATGGTTGCCCTTTGATTTATAGCTACCTTACCTGGGGGTAGGAAAAAAAAATAATTAGGTGAGCTTCTCTTAACATTATGGTGCTGATGTCTCTTAGCAGCTTAGTCTGAACAATTTGCTTCCTTTGATGCATAAAATAGTACAGAAAATAGTATACAATAACCCGTTTGTGGGATTCCACCTAACCAAGGATCCAGTGTTGTCCACAGGCAGATAAACCCTCTGCTTCACATGGAGCACCAGAACCTTTCACCAAAACATCATAGTCACAGAAAGCTTTCAATGCTTGCTGAAAATAAAACATCTGGGCACCTGAAAAACACTGCCATCACTTGCCAGAGTTGAGACTGTCACGCTGGTATCAGAGGATGGCATGCTTGCGCAGAACACCATTTATCTGATTACTGCTCGTGTCATGAGTAGTAAAAACATTCTTTCACTGAGTCTCGACCATTTCTGAGAAAGGGAGGACAAAGGTGGAAAACAAACAAACCAAAAAAAAAACAAAAACTTTTACAGCTTTTGAAGTGACCATTGCAGTGATTTTTGAAGTGACCACCGTGCTGGATAGGGTAAGCACAGCACCTCCAGAAGCAGGGTAACATTCAATGTAGTTGTAACAGCCATTCTCTCACCCTGGGAGAAAGGATTCAGAAGGTTTTCAGGTGTTTTCAAGAGCCTTCAGAGAAGTATTTGCATTTGGCTCATATTTTCTGGTGGTTTACAAGTGGCCTTCTTTTTGCTGAGACAACTTCCTAGCAGCTGGTACTAAGATCTGCATACAGGGACATTCTCTTCCCCAAAGCATGTCACAGTAAGACTTTAGGAGTGCTCCAGTCCTTCAACTTGCTGGTTTGTTCATCCAGATGTTGTTGTCTTTAACCTAGCTAGGAGCCTGACGTTATTTATTACTGAATTATAAGCGTGCCAAAAGCGTTGTCGCCTCAGAACAGAAGAGTAACCCACGCAGCGCCGTTGTGCAGCCTGGGACCTGGACACAGGCGAGTGGGAGCACTTAGTCCTCCTCTCTCTGCAGCCAAGGTCTCCAGTCCCAAATCCGTTTAGCACGTGCCAGTACCATCAACAGCCACAAGGTGACACTGCAGCACAAGCTTCCCGAAATAAGTCCAGCTGTTGCTTTTTAAGGGACAGGAAATAAGGAAATACAGCTTTTTGAATAGGCTATGCCTTCCCTCCACACTCCCCCTCAAATATGTAGATAGATAGATAGATTAGACAGATAGATAAAACTGTTGCAAGGATAAAGCTGTCCTTTAGCTCAAACGTCAGTTTTATGACACTTTCAGACATAACGACTTTGGTTCCTGTCTCGCAGTACAAGATGTGACCCCCTGTGCTGTCAGGCTGATCCACGACAGGGCACGACAGGGCACAACAGTCTGCAGCTGTCTTGTGATGACAACCACACATGTGAGCAGCAACCCCTTCCTGTCAGCTGCCCTCTCTGGTTGATTGAACTTTTTGTAGGTGTGCAGCAAAGCTTTTGAAGATCCTTTTCAAAAGAGATGAAAATGTTTTCCTTTCTCTGTATAAAGATTTACATTATGAAGCATGAGCTGCCTTCCCAGTTCCTCTCCAAATTTGTTTTATTCATGGACTCTCTTCAGACTATATTATGTTTACCAGCCGTCCTCAAACAGACTTCAAAGACCAATAAAGAAGGAGTTCCTTGGAGGCCTGGTAAGTCCAGCACTGCTGGAATCTGTAGAGACACCAAAGCAAAAAACTAAGAGAGAGCTTATGCTTGTATGGAGATGGGTCCATTGCTGTGATACATATCCAAGAACATTAAGAATAGTAAACTATATGAAGGTGTAACCAGTGCAAAACAAAAGAAGCTAAATTTGTGTATGGAATGGTATGGTTCTAAGACATATTTTCATAGCCCTTCCTATGTCCTCAAATACAGAAAATTCTTTTGTAACATCACGTTTATCTTTAGATCCGGTTACCAGAAGTTCAGAACAATTTTTAAAAGCTTAAAGTAAGCATCGCTGAGAGCACTGTATTAGACTGTGTCTGAAAATCCCATTGTAAATGTGGTTGGAGTACTCCCACAAGCTTTTAAACCCAATTCACTAGACACTGATCAGCAAAATATATGGCAGAGGGAGTGAAGTTATGGACTCCTGGCCTTTGAGTAGTAGAGTCAGATTCAGATTAATGCGGTCTAAATGTATGTAGAAGTTATTGATTGTTACAAACAGTCCCCATGCTGCAAAGGTTAAGTCAGAAGTCACTAACACTTGCCAGGCCACATGATCAGCTGCTGTCCCATCCACAATACTGGCACCAGCCCAGTAGTTATTTGACTGGAAGTGTCTACTTTTGGAATGTCTGCTGTTGCATTTCAGCTCAGTCCTGACCATGTAGATATGCCTGGGACATGCATAACTGAGCTTGAGCCTTTGTTGAATTGCTGAGAGAGTTTACAAACTCAGCCTGACTTTGCATCCTATGTCTGTTAGTGCATAAATGATGCAGATATCAAGAAGTTTGGATCTGAGAGTGAGATGTTACTAAAATCATAGGTAAGCTTATGTACATTAGTTTCAGCCATCAGCATTTAAGATTAAACACTGCTAAATATGATGAGAAGAAAATGGAACCTTGTCATAAAAGCTGTTCTGCTAATGTGTTTATTGATGGAAGACAAAAAGCAACGAAGGCTGTTTCACAAATGTTCACAGAGATTAGCATAAAACACCCACTCACTCTTCATGTTTAACCTTTCCATCATTGGCCTCTTACCAGTTTCCATTTGGACCATTTCATGTCAGAATGTGTACAATGACAGTTATCTATGGATGTATCTGACATCTCCCAAGGCTAGGCTGTTTGGGCCCAAGTCCAGTGAGTGGTTCACTGAAGTAAAGGAGAGCAGAATTTAATGTTATTTATTTTCACTGGGCCATACCCTGGAAAACACTAAAGTCTCAGTCCTCAGTGAGTACAAGAGGAATTGATGGTACTCAACATGACAAGTAATTCTGAATGTCTTATTTCCTCCGCTTTCCCAGAACAAACATTTTTAAATAAGGCACTCTCCCTATTGATGCAGGGTGGAAAAAGTATATTTTTAAGGCAAGCTTACACAGAAATATTTGAAAAGACAACAACCATTTAACCCCATTCACTTTTTGAGTTTTCTGGTGAAACCTTGATGTGCCTTTCTTAAAAAGGAATAAAAATCTGAGTCACTCTTTTTTCTTGATCTGGTGTAGCAAGACACTTCTATTCTTCACTGATAAACCTATTGCACCTGCAAGACCTTTTGCTAAAGCTGAGCTGTAGTTTCAGTCTGAAGATGCTTCTCTATTTCCAAATTTAATCATGAGCACTCTAGAAAGAGTCTTCTGTAAAACAAACAAAGCCCAGTTATAAGTCTTGTTAAAGTTACAGTTTTACAGCCTTCCTGTCTCTAAGTCATCACTCAGCAGCGCAATATAAAGAAATGCAGTGCAAGTCAAATAATCCATGTAATTATCATGATTTTTTTTTCAAGACTTATGTCCTGTAATTCAAAACTAGACAAACTCCCTATCTCTCACTTTGATACTTTCTTTAATTTCACAGGAGAGGAAAGTTTTAGATGGAGAAATAATACCTAATTTACTGAACAAAGCAGAAAGAGACAGACTAAGAACAAGATCATTTAATTAACTGGACTGAAAGGAAATCATACTGCTTAGGAACTGAAAAGCAGAGAGTGATGTTAGTAAAGAGATAAGTAATAAGATTCACAGTCTACCTGGGACAGGAGAAGGAAAGAGATGCACTACCTATGGATCAGTGCAAGCTCAGCTTGAGGTATTGTCTGGGATAACTATATAAATGCTTCTACTGAATATGCAATTTTTACTATGGAGAAAAGATTAATTTTACTTCTTGTCTCTGAAACAATTCTTTAAGGCTCCATTCAGTGTTGGAGTAGACACACCTGGGACAGAACATCTGTTCTGTGAAATCTTTGTGTAGATCTCCGCTTGTAGTAGAGTAGCCCTATTCAGAGTAGCATAATTTGAGAGGTACAACATGTATATGCAAGTGTGGGGCAAAAGACTGAAAATATAAGGGCTCTGATGCAGTGCTTGCTCAAACAGTTTACTGAAAAAGGCACTTTTGGATTAAGTGCAAGCAGGCATGAATTTTGTGAATACCTTGCTGGAAACTAGCTTGCCCAGAGAAGTAGTGGAGTCTCCTTCCTCAGAGGTCTTCAGAAGCTGTCTGGACATGGTCCTGGGCAACTTATTCTAGGTATCTCTGCTTTAGCAGGAGTGTTGGACCAAATGACCTCCAGAGGCCCCTTCCAACCTTAACCATTTTGTGATTTTGTGAAATGTACACTTTTAGAAGCCAAAATCAGCTTTTTTATTTCACAACAATGCATTCTTCACACATGTTTTCTGCTGGCGGGGGCGGGGGGGGTGGGGGGGGGGTAGGAGAGAATGCTGAGGAAACCCAAAATTATTCTTTTTTTCTTTCTCTTGACCTGAACTAGCTTCCTCTTAATTCCAGTACTAAAATGAAAAACTAGCCTTTTGCATTACATTGTTACTAAAACTCTCTGTTGAGTCAGTCCTCATGGGAACCCAGTGTGTGTTGGAATCCAAAAAGCTTTGTGATATTCCGAGTATTAGATCTTCCAGATGCACTTCCTCTGCAAAATTGTTCCTATTAACCCAGTACAGAATAATCCTGAATGATGGATCCTGTTCTAGGTTTCTGAAATTCTGCAATACCTTTTGTTCCACTGTTTGGTTTTTGGTTCATCTTAGCATTTCTCAAAGACATCAAACATAGACATTTGATCTAAAATATAAATAATAGTTATATTGGAGGAGAACATTATATTCAACCCACAATCATATTCAGTAGTGAGGCAGCTAGGCCCCTTTGTTGGGATGGAAAATTATCTAGAGCTCCATCTCTGATACAGCTTAGATATAGTGTTTGATTAGCAGGAACAATACCAGCCTTCAGAACAAAAGAGCGGCACTGAAGACTTTCCAGGATTTGAGCTTAAAATTAATGGCTTGAGTTGTGGTTAGTATTTCCCTAAAAATCAGGTGGGCTATAGGCAATGGATCTTGTTTGTATAGATGTGAGCAAATGGACCCTGGGCAGTGAGGGGATAAGTAGCATATACTTATTAATATGTAGGTGTGGCTCTTCGTTCAAGCATGTAGGAGGCTGAGTCCAATACATCACCTCTCACCTCATGTTTCTGAAGAGTTGGAAGTGGCAGAAGAATGTTGCAGTGGGCACAGGTCACCAGCAAGTCGTAAGACCAGGTGTCTTTAAGAGCTTGAGGTGATGTGGAAAGTCTGCCTCTTGTGGGAGAAGGAAAGCCAACCATCTTTTTGTTCTTTGAAGGTTTGGGCAAGGTTTTGGAGGTCAATGGATGGTACCTTCCTTTCCCTTTGGGACTGAGATCTTTCCATGCCATTGCCTTTTCAGAGCTGGAAGAAGGAGCCAGGGAGGTAGAAGACTGTGGTGGATCACTGCTGGGTTTTGAAGTTGACTGGCCAGCAAGAACTTCTGTCAGCTTATGAGTTGTACTGGTTTTATTCTGCTAAAAAGAAAACAATAATGAAGTAAAAATTTGCATTACACCCAACTGCATGGTACCGTGTGGTTTGCAACAGAGATGAGTCTTTGGGAAGGGCAGTGGAGACCATGTCATAGTGAAGCTGCAGCTGAATATGTTGTATCATGAAACTATAATTTGAAGAGCCAAGATTCACTGCCTTTTCTTATCTAATATACAGCTTTTTGGAAAAATAACCTGACTGAAATTAAACACAGATCATTCTCTTGTTCAGTTTCAAATATGCTTACCAGATGTTGGGAGTACTGGTCATCTGGGAATGACTTATTGCACCTCACACAAAGATTGTCAGCGGTACCTTCAGAAGGGTAAAAGGGGAGAAATAAAATGCAGACAGAAGTAATCTACATAGGCTGCCCAGATCCACGTATGGTCACTGGTGATAGAGAAACAGATGATGTTGATTCCATTAGCCAAGAAGGAATTAGAGCTGTGACTATATTTTGCTTTTGGCATCACTCAAAACTAAACCACCATCCCTTCTCACATACTTCAGAGTATTTGAAATTCCACTACAGCACCGTGTTTTGTGGCTCAGGATGGTTCACTCCTGCCTTGGCCTAGCTTATTCTAGGCCAGGATTGTGTATATCCCTGTAGCCAGGGGTTTTGCTCTCTACAGCTCATTTTACCAACCACTAAGTGGTTTCTGTTCTTTTCTGGAACCTTTGACAGGATTCATGATTTTGTTTTGTTTTGTTTTGACATAGTCTGTTCAATACCTTAGGCCTAATAAAGCTGTTCTCAACTTCAAGAAATAAGTGGCTTTAGATATGAAGTATTCAGAAATTTTAAATCATTTTTGCTCTGTGTGACAAGTAGAAAGAGGAAGATCCAGTTATTTTCTGACAGAAGGAATTTCACTTCCAGCCTATAAGGGCGGCATAACAGAACATGGCCGATAAGCCAGCAGTGAGTGGAATCATTCTGGCTTTACAATAACCAGCATAATAGAAAGCAACATTTGTCCCTTTCACTGTGGTTAGTTAAACAACAATATCCTTCAGCCTGCATTACTGAGAACTGTAGAGAAGGCAGGAGGATTTTCATCAACATTTAACAGAGTTGACCCAGTACATAACAATGAGGAATTTTGCTTACCAGTGGAGTAAATAAATTTTGCATTAGTAGATGCTTCACTGATTTGAAAGTTCACGTCCTTATGGCAGGACAGACCACTGTTCTGACAAATATCTTTGTGTTTGTTCTGGTCTTTGTACATGACATAATTGTTACACTCCCAACACCATTCGGTTCGACTGGCACAGGTGTTTAGGTGTTCCTGAAGCTTGCTGAAGGGCATTTCCAACTCACAGATTTTGCATTTCATTGCTCGTTTGTGGCATTGCTTGGCCTGCACATAAACAGACGAAATTATTCCAAACTTTCTATCAATACCAAAAGGGGGCATTGGGTGACATCAGTGACAAACTGTTCAAGAATATCCTCCCTAAGGAGTATCTACACAGGCAAATGAAGGTATAGCTGTATTAAGAGTTCACCTGTCTAGGCTAGCTATAATTTAGGAGGATTTAGGCATTAGAAAGAAAAATATGAATCATGTGCTATGTCAGTATAGGTTGTCAGTACAGCACAAGCCTACCCTGAAAACTCTAATACTTCAGCTAACACCACTAAGGGAAGCCTTTTGTGTCTTCATTGATTTGTTTCCATGAAATGGTTAAACTAAAGCTAGCATAGACATGCTGTTCTCACCTCCCAGCCTCTGCCAATTCTTTTGTGAATCTCATCCTTAGCTGTTTCCTTGGCCTTACCCTTATGCAGTTTTAATGCAAAGTTTCTGTGTGACTAAAGATTCTCACTTTGTACAGCCTCCCTTTTGGACAAGCAGGTAATATGAGTGTGTGAGTAGGGCAGAAATATCTTTAAGCGGCCCTTGAAGAACAGCAGCCTGAATAGCCAAGAATGAGAAAGTAACAGATTATCATAGAATCGACATAGAATCATAGAATGGCTTGGGTTGGATCGGATCTTAAAGATCATCTAACTCCAACCGCCCCTGCCATAGGCAGGGATGCCACCCACTAGATCAGGTTGGCCAAGGCTCCATCCAGCCTGGCCTTGAACACCTCCAGGGATGGAGCATCCACAGCTTCTCTGGACACCCTATTCCAGTGCCTCATACAGTGAAGAATTTCCTCCTAATGTCTAAACTAAATCTATTCTCTTTTAGTGTAAGACCATGCCCCATTGTCTCATCATTTTCTACCCAAGTAAAGAGTCCCTCTCCATCTTTTTTATAAGACCGCTTTAAGTATTGAAAGGCTGCAGTGAGGTCTCCCCGGAGCCTTCTCTTCTCCAGGCTGAACATCCCCATCTCTCTCAGCCTTTCTTCACAGGAGAAGTGCTCCAGCCCTCTGATCATCTTTGTAGCCCTCCTCTGGACTTGCTCTAACAGGTCCACATCTTTCTTGTGCTGGGGACCCCAAACCTAGATGCAGGTTGAGCATCTACTACTGGAGCAGGTACTCCAGGTTGAGCCTCACAAGGGCAGAGTAGAGGGGGACAATCACCTCCCTCCACCTTCTGGTCATGCCTCTTGATGGAGCCCAGGATGCAGTTGGCCTTCTAGGCTGCAAGCGCGTATTGCTGGCTCATTATCTCTTGGAGCAGACAACTGTACTGGGTCTGGCTGGGATGGAGTTAACTTTCCCTGAAGCAGTCCATATAATGCTGTGCTCTGCAATTCTAGATGGAACAGCATTGGTATCACACCAATGCTTTGTCTATTGCTGAGCAGCGTTGGCACAGCATCGAGACTTCCTCCAACCCCCTCCAAGAGCCAGCAGGCTGGGGGTGGGCAAGACATGGGGACAGGACATCACCAGGGCAGCTGACCTAACCCAACCAAAGGGATGTTCCATACCATATGATGTTACACTCAGCAATAAAAGGTGGGAAAGGGGAAGGAGAGGGGAGGCTCTCATTATGAATAGTCTGTCCTCCCAAAAAACTGCTACATGTATTGAGGCCCAGCTTGCCAGGATGTGGCGAAACGTCACTTGTTGATGGGAAGTAGGGAAATTTTGTTTTCTCTCTCTGCTTCCACAAAGCCTTTGCTTGTTCGTTTGTCTTTTCTCTCTTCCTTTTCTCTTTAATTCAATTATCCTTATCTCAACACGTGACTGTTTCTTTTTTTCTTTCCAACATACTTTCTTCTCCCCGTCTTCTTCTGAGGGCAAGTGAGAGAGCAGTTGTGTTGGAGTTCAGCCGCCCAGCAAGGTAAAACCACAACAACAACTACCATGGGATATACTTTTTTACAAGCAGAAAAAGGTAGGTCAAAACACTGCCACTGCTGAGAGGTTTAAGTTTTTATCATAGTCCATTACTAAGTCAGGGATTTATACATTTTTGCTGTTGAATCCATTAGTGTGATTCTTGGTGTCTGGTCGAAGGTGTCAGCCTTGAGGGTGACAAGTATTTCGCTCCATACTTACCATGTGATGCTCCAGCTGATATTGCTGCATGCCTTGGCAGCAAAGATTACATCTGACCTGCAAGTGAAACAACAGTTCATTGGGAGCATAAGACAATAGTTAGTGCTTTCACATGTCAATGCAACTTCAAGCTGCTGAGATGATCTCCATGTCACTTTGATCCCCATCATCAAGAGGCTGTTGGTGAATTATTGTTTCTCTTCAGGCCTGAGCTGTGTTGATGAGATTTTGAGGAACACATACCTGGTGATTCTGCAGGAAGCTGTCACTCTATGTGGGTATCCAGTTCTCAAAGGTCCCCATGTGAAATGCAAAGTGTGACATGAAATGCAAAGTCTGTGTGTGTTTGTATGCATGTGTGTGTTCAAAATTTTGACTGAGGTTTAACTTAAAGTATAGTGCTGATATTCAGCTAGTCTAAATTATAACAGTCCCTATGAAAACATATGAATTATACCAGTTTTCTGGAAATTTGCCATGAAAGCTACTCATGTGTTCTCCCATGCAACTGAAATCAATGAAAGTGCTAAAACAATAAATCTAGTAAGACAGAATAAAAAGTCATGCGTGGGTATTCACTGGTCAGCATGGTACCTCTAGCTACAGGGTTCTTAACGCTATATAAAAATGTCATGTCATGTCCTCGTTATATGAAAAGCTGATATATTCACCCTGCCAGTTCGGTTTTGTTTATAAAAAAAAATGTTGATTATTGATGTAGCTTAGTACCAGCAAGGTTTATATCAGATCAGTTATTGTCTGTCTTCCTCTATTCAAATCATTTAGCTTTATGCTAGAGCAGGCACTGTTCATCCTTCTGTGGTTGAAATAATGTTGGTGTAATACCCTACAGGAGGCATAAACTTTGTATTGCATGCTCTGGCTGATTCATGAGCAATAGGAGCATGTATCGATACCTGATCTGCAATTTGCATTGCTGGCAGAGCTGGGATACCATAGTGTAAGCTGTATTCCATTAAGCTGCATGTGCAATGAGATCAAAAGGTGCTGTAACCAAAACTGAAGGGTCATTTCAGACCCTTACAGATTTTCTGTTCAATTACAGAAGTTCAAATCTAGTTAATATAGAGCACTGTACCATAAACATACGTCTAGGCTGGCAGAGCTTTATGCTGCTTTCCCTGAAGAAAATATAGCATTCCTTACCTGCTTGTGTGCTTCTGTTTGATGACTTTTCATATCATTTTGGGCAACTGGTTTATCACATTCTGGACAGAGAGTGAAAAACCGCAAGCAGTGGGTCTTGTGGAGGGAGAAATTGGCAGCAGACACACCTCGTTTACTACCAAGAACAAAAATGGGGAAGAGAGAGGTGGGTTGACCCTGGCCAGCAGCCAAGCACCCACACAGCTGCATGCTTGCTTCCCAGTACACACTGCAGTGGGCCCCAGATCCTGTGGCAGGAGGTACTGGTGCCTGGCACAAGATAGTGATGGTCATGGGGACATAACAGCTAAAGGCAAGCCCACACTACCATTCTAGCCTACAAGAGCAGGAAGTCTGCCAGAAAGGGTGTGCATACTTCCAGTTCTGCTGTTTATAGAAGGCATGTGAGGCAGAGTAGCTGATACCATTTGGGATTTCTGCACAGGCCCTCGTTCCAAACTCTGACATCGAGCCTGGGCCACAAAACCAGTCTACCCAGCACATATGCTGTTTTCTTAGCATGGATGGAATGGCTAGGTTAAGAGCACATAAATTAGCACAGTATGACATCAAAACAGGGGAGTCAAAAAAAAAAAGTAAAATAAAATAAAAATCCCCAGGAAGAGGCAAAAGGTCAGCTCTTCTAATTTTCTTAGGGAAGATAAGTTTCCTCAAGGAAATCAGCTTTAGACATCAGCAGGAGCTTCACATGATCAAGATGGATGAACAATGGAATGGATCTTCTGTCAGAATGTTCTTTTAAGAAGTTACAGAGACAGCTATCAGAAGTTTTAGACAAAGTTTATTCAAAGCATCCCCTACAACCCTTTAGTATGAAATACACAGGCTCTCTTTATGCAAGGCTAAGTGTTGGGTTTCCTTTGTGGCCAAATAAAATTGAGGCTGAGCTCGTTTGACCTTGTTAGGTATGACTCTTTTTAATCGCAGTGCTTTACAGTCTTCATTCACATAATCTACCCAATGGCCCAACTACTAGAGACACAACAAGCTATGCTTCATGGCCCCGTTTAGCCTTCTGCCCTACCAGAGATAGCTATTTATCTTTAAAAATATATATATATAGTATCACATATCTACAAATATAGCAACAGAAGGGAATATCAGACATGAGGGAAAACTGAGGCAACTGCACGGATTGGCGTGTCTGTGCAATGACTTTTCTGCCAGATGCTGTCCTGCAGCATAGGACAGGGCTATGGAAGAAACCTCTCCACAGGAAGGCAGCAAGAAAGCAGCAACCTTGAAATGTGAAAATTAATATAAAATCTTTTCACAGAAAATGGAGAGCGAGAAAGATCTCTTACCAGTTTTCACAGAACCTGGTCTCTTCTGTCATGATTTTTCTTGTTATTCTGCTGGGTATCCTTTCTTCTACGAGAAGAAGGGAAAAAGAAATCAAACTGAAAGCATCTGTTGTAATAGCTCCACCCCAAACAGCTGCTTACCCAAAAGATTTTTCAAGAAGAAACTGCAGCACTATTAGACAAGCATGAGTTTCTAGTGTGGGTTCCACATACAGTGGTCCTTAGAGGAACTATGAGGTTTCTTTTTCCTTCTTTTCCAAATAAGTTTATCTGCAATATTGGGTTTATGCAGCAGGCAGGATCACTGCCTGGATGCCTGAAGCAGTCAGGGGCAGGGTGTTCCCCTGCCCCAGTGCAGTGGGGGGCTGATCCTGGTCAGCCTCTACCCCACAACACCCAGGCATGTCTGCCCCTCTACAGGGCACGGGGCAAGCTGGTGGCTCGGGGCAAGCAGGAGTCTGCCCACACACCCACCATCAGTGCCTCAGGGATGAGAGGGGCAGCGGAACGCTCTCTTCATCACTGCTTCTGAGAGAGGTCCTCAGGCCTCACCTCCCCTTCCTGCCCAGTGCAGACAAGGCTGCAGGGCAGCATCTCCTCCTTGTGCCTGCTGTGGCAATAGCCACGGGCAGCCCTCAGGCCACATCGCCCCTTCCTGCCCAGCAGCTGCACTGGCAGCAGAGCAGGTGCAGCACCAGCGCCTGTCTGCAGAGAAACCTGCAGGGAGCATAGCAGCCCACCTGTGAACTCACCCGTGGTAATATATTGCTGATAATCATGACATTGCAGTCTACAAGGACACAGTCCGAACAGGTGCCAGCAGAGAGGGAGAGGCAGCACCATGAAACAAACCCTCAAGCTCTGCGGTCAGTGAGGGCAGCCCCTGGCAAACAGGGCTGCCCACAGCAACCCCTTGCCATGGGCCCCAGCCCTTGCCACCACCTGGCTGGTGTCATCATGGCCATCGCTCTCACAGCCCACCCAGGCAGAAGGGCTGTGGGGCTGTTGCTGCATGTCTGGTTTGCAGTGAGCAGGGAGGGCAGGTGCGAACTGTGTCCCCCTCCACCTCTGGAGCAGTGGTTACACTAGCATCCAGTCTCATGAACCCACCTTGACCTCCCTGGGGCACTGCTGGCTCACCCAGGCCAGAGCAGTGCTCATGTCACAAATGAGAACTGCCAGCTAGTGGAGGGGAAATATTTGCCCACTGACACCATGGGGTAGAAGCCCAGCATTGGTCCTGCAGCCTCACCTCACTGAGTCCTGCAGCAGTGCTGTTCAGCCCTGCTCCAGCAGCCTCCCAGGCCCTACTGTTCCCCCAGTGAACCTTGGACCCCTTCAGTATTCGAGAATGTGCAAGGTGAAACCTAAAGCCTGCATTAACTGATTTCATCTTTTGTCCCTGGAGATATTTTACCATGGCTAGGACTGACTGACAGCATTAAGAAGCCACAGGTGCAGCAGGTTCTGCCACTAGATCTCAGCTGGGGGTCATACAGGTCTACATTTTTACATGGGGAGCTTATGACGAAATGTAAGTTAGAGAGAAACAGGAACAGAATATCACATCTTTATTCCAATGCCAGTACCCACATCTTCAGGCTTTTCTGATAAAGGCCTAGCATTTCTTATACCTGTTACTAGAACTGATCCCTTATAGCAGTGCAACGTGAGGAGCTCTTCTCTGATGTCATACATCTTGCCAGGTGTGGAACTGCAGGTACAGGAGATGCAGAAAATATGAACAGATATTCTTAGTCTGTAAAATGGGACAATAATATTTAACTTGTCTATTATGCAGAGGTATTGGGAAGAATCATTCATTAGTAATTGCATAATGTATTGTAATGCCATATGCAACAGATGTCCCAGATGTTAACTCAAAAATTGGTGTGGTTCATTTCCCACTAATAAAAACACCTTCTGTCCTTCTGTCCCCCTATTTCCCTCTGGGGAAAAAAAAAAAAGCCCATTAAGTCATTATCTAGAACTGGGAATAATGAGTGTTTATCTAGATTTTGTAACACAAATTATGTAATGAAGCAGAGAAAAGGCTTTTGAACAAATATGTTAATGAGATGGCAGCTAAGGGAAAGGTTACGGAGTTGCCAATTCCAAATCAAGTTTTTTATTGTCATTTTCTTTATTTTTTTTCTTTTGTAGTCATTAGCCTGCAACACATTTTAATGTGCTTTAGGGTTTCCTGCAAACTATACAGGAAATACCTATTCTAGTTCAAGAAAGCCTGATCAGCAACACATGCTGACTGAGAAAACCCCACTGACTCAAAATTCATAATGAGGGCTTTTCTGTAGAAAGTTGTTGGGCACAGGGATTGTACTGAAAGGACTGCTCGTTCAGAGTCTGAAAAGCTTTTCTTGGAAAAATATCAGATGCTCCACTGGGAACTTGGTTGAAAGATATTCCTAAAGCAACACAGTGGACTGACAGTAGCTGTGAAAGTAGTGACTGAAGGGAAAACAGAAAATAATGAGACCGTGATGTTTTCTGAATGCTGGTAATAACTCTTTCCATTTAAATCCTGTGTAAACCTTGCAGTGCTTAATATTATTGTACAAGACCTCTTCTAGACATCTTTTTAAGGCAAGCATCACACAAAGGTAAGTTCTGAACTGGTTGTTTTTTTAAATGTGACTTTCAAAAGCCTGGGTAGAAGACTGTTCTTTTTCTGCTAAGTCCTAGAATGCCTCAGTGTCAGTTGTTTTCATTTGTGTTTCTCAGTGTCAAGTATCAGAGGTCTTACATTCCTCATTTAATATAATTTTGTTAAACTTTTGTACCTCTGGGTGTTGCGTGGAGCCTGCAGCACTGAAATAATTTTAAAAAGAAATTGACAAGAGTTTTTGTTTTGAGAGGAGTAACAGTTATCTAAGTCAAATGGGCTGCTTTTAAACAGGCAAACTATACTTTTGTGCTTGGACAGCATTTGAATTAGAGGAGGACAGTATGTTTTTCTGAAATTCAGTGAATCAACTGGTACCTGCAAAGCCTCTTTGCCACAAACCATTCATATCCAGCAATAACAAGAGTAATTAGGATGATTGGCTTGTAGTGATAAGAAAAAATCAGAAAAGTGGCTTATTGGGAACAAATTAAGCTGTACTGGAATCTTAATTTTCCATTTTTTTCTGCTTAGACTGCTGATCCTGGACTTCTTACCTCCCAAGAGGACTGGACTCCTAGTCTCTTTCTACTAACCCAAACAATGCAGGTCAGTGATTGTTAACAAGTCTCCAGTAGTGTCCCACTTCTCAGTGGAACTCTTTACAATGACTCACATCATATGGAAAATACATTTATTCTGGTATCTATAGTAAAAAATGGAAGATCAAAAGGCTCTATTTGTTGTTGACAATGCTGCTAAGCTCATCTATGAACTTGCTGTCTTGAAAAGAGCCAGCTGTTACTGTCTCTGCTGTTCCTCTTCCCACCTCAGCCATAACTGGCCTAGTTCCTTGAGCTGTCTCTGGAGGTCACTGAACACTTCATTGAATCTATTCAGCTCACTAACTCAGCAGAAAATGTTCTGCTTTCTTTGTTGAGTTCGTTTTCTGCTAGATCAATCAGAGGGAAGACTCCAACGAGTCCTAGTGCCAGTGGCTAAGAAACAGCAAGAGAGTCAGGGCAGGTCAGTGGCTGTGAGCCATTAGATGGGCTTGGCTCTGTTAATACATCATGCCCTTGGTTCTTGATATGCTTTAAAATACCCATGGTTATCAGGGTAGAAAACAGTGCACAAGGCAGTAAATGGGAGCAGTATGTCTGGTAACCATGGAAAGGGTTTAAGATACAAGAGACCTTATTCAACTCCTGGTTCCACTCCTTGCCACCACCCATGCCTAAGTCCCTTTGTAATATAAAGATTTGAGTTCCTTTGTAAACTGATTTGAAACTTACTACCAAGAAAAACAAGAGCAACATTATTATTCAATGTTCAGGTATCAAAATTTAGCCCAAAGGCTGCTACAATCTCCACTTTCTAGACTGTCTGCAACAAAGAGCTGATTTTACCTACTGCCTTTAAAGCAATAGTTTAAGACTGTGAAACCATACATATCACTTATACATTTCTCAGTATTGCTCTAATTTCTACTATGTTCAGAGTAGTAAAGTATTTTTTTTTCTTGAAGGCTGCAGTTAGTGCTTAATTAGCGTGAATTGCATTTCAGGCTGCAAGGAGAGAGTGGATGAGTAGGTTTTGGGGGGAAAGAGTGGGGGGGAAGGGGAAGATGGTGGTGTTGATTGCTCTTTTCTGAACCACCTATAACCCCTCCTGCTGGAGGTTTTTTAAGTATGATGGTCTCTTTGCAGCTTCCTTTGCCTCACTGTCAGACTTGTTCTGTAAAGCAAGCAGCCAAAGCTTTGTCCTTCCCCTTGGAACACTGATGAGGAAGCAAATTATGTGAAAGAACTGCCATTCCTGTAGCACTCTCTGATCCAGCCAGTGCCAAATGTATCTGAGTTGTGAGCACAGACTGAGGGAGAGAGAGAACAGCTGGAAGACTTGCCAAACCAAACTTGGGCCTCTGTACTTCTCTCTGTTGGTGTATGCTGATCTCTTTGAGATCAGAGCCCAGCCTTGGCCTGTATTGTAAACTGCTCTCCTCCCACTTTTCATCCAATCATGCTCTCCCCTTCCTTCATCCTGGTGATGCATTGCAAAGCGTTTCCTTATCTGAACGTAGGTATCTTCTCTCTTGTTCTCACTCAATATTCTTCATCTTGTCCATGTTTTTACTGTTTGTGATGACATGTGAATGTGTAGTTCTAACATCTGGATTCGTCCAATTTTTTGCCCCCCCCAGTGCTTAGAGTAGAGCACGAATTGACACATTTAAACCTTCAATGGATTATAAAATAGTGATGGAGGTATCTTAAATATGAAATGTGCAGTGGAAAGATGTCTTGAGCAAGGGGGGGAATGAGGTCAGAATTTACCTTTCAGTGTTACAGGTTCAGATCAGTGAAGGACTTGCTACTCTGCTACAGCAGGCTGCTGTGCTTGATTTTAGCTGAATTCCTAGCAGACTTCCAAAGGGACTGTAGTTGGCACTAATTCAATTTCATAGAATTATAGAATCATAGCATATCCCGAGTTGGAAGGGACCCACAAAGATCATCGAGTCCAACTCCTGGCACCACACAGGTGCCACCACACAAAAATTCAGACCATGGGACTAACAGTACAGTTCAAATGCTTCTTAAACTCCAACAGGCTTGGTGCAGTAACTACATCCCTGAGGAGCGTGTTCCAGTGCACGACAGCCCTCTCAGTGAAGAACCTCTTCCTGATATCCAGCATGAACCTCCCTGTCGCAGCTTGACGCCATTCCCTTGGGTCCTATCACTGGTCACTAAAGAGAATAGATCGGCGCCTGCCCCTCTACTCCCCCTTGTAAGGAAGCTGTAGACCGCAATGAGGTCTCCCCTCAGCCTCCTCTTTTCCAGGCTGAACAGGCCAAGTGACCTCAGCCGCTCCTTGTACGTCTTCCCCTCTCGGCCCTTCACCATCTTTGTAGCCCTTCTCTGGACACTCCAATAGTTTCACATCCTTTTAGTACCGTGGTGCCCAGAACTGCACACAGTGCTCGAGGTGAGGCCACACCAACGCAGAGCAGAGCAGGACAATCACTTCCCTCGACCAACTAGCAATGCCATGCTTGATGTTCACCAGGATATGGTTGGCCCTCCTGGCTGCCAGAGCACACTGCTACATTGCTGTCTCATGTTCAACTTGATATGCTGAATTTTTTCTCAGCAGAGTCAGCACAGGCATTTTTCACACACACGCAAATATACAAGTCAACCTGCTCTCTTCCTAAAGCAAACCTCTAGAAAAGGAGTCCAGTTAGGGGGAAAAAAAAAAAAAAAAAAGTTGCTTGCTTTCATTTGTATGGTCATATTTATCATTTTTCTTTTGCTTTAGTATATTGCTGAGAGAGATCAGCCTTATATTTAGGCTTCTGAACTCAGTTTACCACTGCTGGTCTTGATTCATGAAAAGTTTACAGCTGCCTTCTTTAGGGCCTGGGGTATCAGATAAAGACACACTCAGATTTAAAGGAGATTTAGATTTAGACATGCCCTCTTTCAAATTGGTACTGAGTGTTGTTCCTCCTGGATCTCCCTTTCTCATTCTACTGGTCCTGACCAGCAGCTCCACTGGAAGAGGTGGAAAGTGGGTATTTATCTCTAAAGGTCAGGTACTTGCTGGTCTTGACACCTCCCTGGTTTTCCCCTTTCCTCATTCCTTTCTGCTCTCTACTCCCCTGGGAGGCCTGCACTGTCTTCCCATCCCTGACCCAGATCACTTATTTCTAGAAACCCGAGGGAACACTGTGTTTCAGTCCCTTTCTCCTCCCAAAAGCACCCCCTCTGCTTGACGGTTGCTATATGAATAGCAAAAGATAGCAAATCATATTGCACTGGTCTGTCAGACAAAGTGAACCATAGTACAAATCCTCTGGAGCTAACTCTTTGCATTTTCTTATTTAAGTGCTTGTAGTGCTTTTTCTTTGTTGACTAGGAAGCATTTTTTCATTGGATACTGGCCACAGGAATGCAAGCTTTGGCTGATTCCCCACTTTCTGCTAGGCTCTGTGATGCTGTGAAGTTTCCTCTGTGTTGGTAAGTTACCCAGAGGGATTGCTGCTAAAAGTTTGAAGATTTGGAATCTGTACAGATCCGGTTGGCTACTGTTTTCCTTAGTGGACATTCATTGCTTTTACAAACAGAACAGTAACATTGGAGTGTCTTGTTTTGAACTTCTATCACTCAAGATACTCTGGTCCACATAGAACAAACAGTGCAAGTTGTAGTCAGAGCTCCCTCATTACTTGCTGTGGAATCTGAAATTCTTTATTTCCATGGTCACTGCCTGGTAAGTCTGCAGGATCAAATTGTCAAGATGTGGTCTTTGCTGTCTTCAGTTTCAGGTGGCTGTTGACATCACAGAAGCAGAGCATAAAAATCAAAAAATTCTTTGTCTTCAGTCTGGTTTCCAGTCTCTCCGTCCTCCACTTCTGTCTTTCCCTTCTGCCATGTCAACAGTGCTTGCCACCCTTTCAGAAGTGCCCTCGCTTCCGATTCTGTGGCTATACTGCAGACCAAATCTCTGAAACGACACATATTGAAAATAACCTTTCAAATTAACCAGTCTGTGTTATTTTTAACTTGGATCACAGACACACAGTCCCTCACAAAATAATAGGCAGTGAAACACAGCCATGCATGCAAGCCTTCACAGACCTATGTTTTGGGGAGACCCCCCTGCAGGTTTAACTCTCCAGTTCCCCAAGGGAGCTCCGTTCTTCCCCGCCACGTAAATGAGTGAGAGATGACCCTCCCTTGCCATCAGCACCACCAGCCAGAGCACCTGAGAGAAGCCTGGGTCAGCATTTTGGTCCCACGGTTAACGTGTGTTAAGAGAATCTGTGGTCACTGGCAAGCACTGTGAGCACTATGAACGTGGAGAAAACTTTTTCCCGGCTGGGGCGGAAACGCGATAGGCGGCCATCGAGTATCTCTCCTCGTTCACAGTGTCTGCAAGAAGCAGTGCAGAGATAGATGGACGTGAGGAACAAGGGAAGGGGAAAGGCCCCTTGTTATGGACCGGAGCCCGTAGGGTGGAGCGAGCCCCCTGGCTCTAGACCGGGCCGAGATCTCCCAGGTGTCTGTCGGTCGGGGACGCGGGCACCTGCTCCCGCGTCCTCCAGGGCTGCTGCCGGCTGTCCCGGGGGTGCCGGGGACGCCGCACGGCCGGGCCGCCCCCGGGTCGGCAGGGCGGGCGCCGGCCGGGGGTGCTGAGCTGGCGCCAGACCGGCAGCTCTCATCCGCCGGCTCGCTCGCCCCGGATCCGCGTCGGCACCGCTACGCGGAGGCCCGGCCCAGGCAGGGCGGAGGCGGCTCCCGGCAGGGCGCGGGCGGGCCCGGTGTCCCCGGCAGGGCGCGGGCGGGTCGCGTCGCCCCCCGCCATGTCCCTCCCGCCGCGGCCCCGCCGCCCCGTACTTAAGGCGGCGGCGGCGGGCGCCGCTCCTGCTCGCGCCCTGACCGTGTCTCCCCGCAGAAGATGGCCCCGACGTGCCTGCGGCCCCTGCTGAGGTACCGGTCCTTCGCCATCCTCTTCTTCACGCCGCTGCTGCTGCTGCCGCTGCCGGTCACTGTGCCCACACGGGTAAGTGCCTGCGGGGCTCAGGCAGGGAGCGCGGTCCCCCGGGTCCGGGCCCTGCTGCCCGACGGAGCCCGCCCTCCTGCCCCCAGGTCCGGGCCGGGCTGCCCCGAGCCCCGTCCCAGCCAGCCGCACCGGCGCTGCCCAGGAGTGCTGGGCGCCCAGCCTGCTTGCCCGGCTCGTGTGGGGCCCGGCACCCGGCAAGCGGTGCAGCGCTGCACGCCAGGTCTACCCTCGATGCATCGTCGCTCGCCCCCGGAGCGAGCAGTGGCTGATGCCCACCGGGGCACTTTACTCCCTGACGGTATGCTGAAACATCTTCTTCATGCCACCCTGCCCCAGAGGAATTTCAATGCAGCTCAGAAAGGACCTCAGTCCTCCACCCGTAGGTCTCAGGGACGTGTTTTACAGCTTCTGCTCCCAAGTGATCTTCATTGCAGAAGCCCTGAGATGGGAGCCCAGTGCCAATCCATTCATCCAAAGGGATGGGCCAGGGCCAGGACCTGGGCCTCCCACAGACCCAACCCATCTTGCGAATTAGATGCAATTCTTTTCAGCCCAAAGATAAGTAGCTGGCCTGGACAAGTAGAATTGCATCCCAGGTTATCGAGAAATGACTGGCAGTGGACTGAAATACAGGACTTCTGGGTTTTCTAGTTCTGCTGCTGAGGCTCAGAGATACTCTAAGGAGTGTTGGTGAGTGTCATTCTTCATCCAATGGTGCAGTAAGAAGCCATGCACCATGTGCAGTGATCATAAGACGGTTTCACACACAATATACTGAAGTTCACATCCATCTTACTCCAGCGATGGGGTTGGCACTACTCCTTTGATTTCAGAGCAGTTACACATGCCTAAAATTGGAATAACCCACTGAAGACTTTTGTCTTTAATACCTTGTAGCATTCTTGACAAAATGTGAAACCTCTGTTCACAGTATTCTAGCCTACTAGAGCTATAGAGTCTATTCCAGGGCTAAAACCAGTCTTTCTTCTGAGTCATCTGTATTGCTCAGTGTATTTTAAAATATGGAAAAACATCATGCACATTTATAAGCAAAATTGCCAGCACTTCTGGTTTACCTGTCTAAGCAGTATCAGGTCTGCGGTTCAGTTGAATGCCCGTGCTTTACAGAAAGGAATTTCTACTATGATCAATACTAGGAAAGATAATTTCCCCCCCAAACAGAGTTCCTTTTCAGTTTTCCAGTAATTGTAGGAATATTGTGTCATAAGTCTTATCTGGGAAAAGTACAATATTTCACAATGGGAGAGTAACATTTCCATCAGTGACTGCTTTTCCAGCTCTCAGTGAGAAGGCAGGTCATTGTTTTTGCTGTGGACTATCCAGAGACCAAAGAAACATTTTGTGACCATTCCCATAAATCACAGACATATATAGATGTAGATACAGATACTTATTTAATTCCAAATCTTCAGTTGTTTGAATTGGCTGCAAGTGTGGAAGTTAATTTATAAGTATGGCTGTGTTTTTGAACTTCATGTAAATTATTTACTGTCCACTGTACAAAACCAGTTTCTTCAGTATTGTGAGTTTTATTCGAAGTAATGTTCTCTTACGGTTGTTTACATGTCTTTCATACTGGCAACAAATTAACCACAGTTAGTTCTAGCACTTAGTTACTGTTGTACAGCTTAAATGGTATCATGAGCTCACTTTGTATTCATTAAGGAAAGAGACTTAAATAGGATCTATCTGATAGCTTCTAGTCTCTGAAAAAAAACATTTCTCTCAAAACTTGTGCTGTAATTAATCTCCTCTAAATCTGAAAAAAAAAAAAAGAAAAAAGAAAATTGCCTGCAAAGACTGTTCTCTGGTTCCTAAGCTGTTCTTTCCTTAAAAAAAAAAAAAAAAAAAAAAAAAGGAAAGCGGAAAGCACACTCCTATTTATAATATTTATAAATATAACCCTACAGCAATTTTAAAATGTCACTGAAACCTCATTTATTTTTGCAATAAAGTCCCATTTGTGCATTAGAATCGGATCCTATAAACACATACTCTAAATATGAGCAAATTCTGAACAGAACACTTTGACTCAAGCTTTACAATGCTGTTTACTGTAGACTTATGAATGTTTACTTCTCCTAACAATTTCGAAAGTACAAACAAGGAAAGCCAGGTTACGGAAATACCTGACCAACTGTATAAAAAAATGTTACAACATTTCTAAGCTAGGGAATCCCCTTACTAGATAGGAACAGTATGACTTGGGAAAGCAAGTTGATACCTCATATGTCCTTAGCCATTCCTACCACTCCCCCCCCCCAAAAAAAATAAAAAATAAAAAAATTGTAAGAGAGTTACCTAAGAACTTTTAAATTGTTCAGTGATATAGTTTCTTGGCTCAGGCATGTTACTAGGCACACTTCAAATAAATGTGAATTTCAGAAAATCTACTCATCCACACTAGGAAATTCAGCCATACATTTAAAAATAGTTAACTAAAAATAGAAATGCCCAGTTCTCCAAACACTATTAAAAATTCTTGGCTCCTGGATGTGAAATCTGCTTACCTCAACTGCCAAGAGGTAACTGCACACTGCAAACTATGTACCTAGCTGTAGAAGGTGTTTGTTTGTTTGTTTGTTTGTTTTTCATGCCCAACATTTTATGTGGATGCATTATAAAAAACACCATAGTCAAAAAGATCTTTTTATGCAAGTGACTTCTGAGCAAGACTTAAAATGTACAAATTTAAATCCTCATGTCCCTCCTACCCATTTCTGCATAACTTGTTAGGCTAGAGACAATGGAATGTTTGGTCCCCTTATAAAATATGGCAATGTTTTTCTTATCTGTAAGTTTAGGATTGCTGGTTTTTTTTGTATTTTTTTTTCTTAAATACATCTTCCATTGTGTTGCAGGAGGCCAAATGTGCATATATCATCATCATCATGGCTGTGTACTGGTGCACTGAAGTTATCCCACTGGCTGTTACTTCCCTCATGCCAGTGGTATTTTTCCCTCTGCTTGGAGTTCAGAGCTCTAAATCAGTAAGGAATAGTTCCTGCTCAATCCATATCTGGAAAAGGGAAATCCATTGCTCTGATCCCCCATTGATATGTACCAAACAAGCCTGATAGGAAAGCACTCCACTTCTGTTATGCTGGTTTTGAACATGTTAAGCAGGAAGTTGGGTTCTGGTATGGGAAAATGCTGAAATAACTACATATTTGCCCAAGATGTTAAGGGGAGAAGGCGGGGAGAGGGGGACTGGGGATGGTAGAGGGAAATGTCCTTCTCTGGGCTTGGATCCTGCTGGAGAACATCACACTAGTACCAGCAGCTTATGTGTTCATAATCCATCCCATTAGAGAGCGTTCCTGACATATCCTCTGGGAGATTTTGAAATGCACGAAACAAACTTCCTCTGAGATGGTAGACAGCATAATGCCAGCAAGTACACTGTGTCCCCTCCAAAGCTCATTCTGCGAAAGGATAATTGACCGTTTGTGCTAGCAGAAGGGCGGTGCTTTAGCCCAAGGCAGAGAGACTGTATTTAGGTTTACTACTGGCCAGCCAGCTGGTAAGGATGGGTGTGGGTGTTAAAGGTGCTGGTAAACCTATTTTGGAGTTTAGTATCTCTGGTGTCTACATAATACTTTGAGTCCCTACCAGTCTTTTAGGAAACTGCTATTTCTAGTTAAGCGCTTAGAATCATAGAATCATTAAGGTTGGAAAATACCTCCAAGATCATCTGGCCCAACGATCCCCCTTCCACCAGTATTGCCTACTAAACCACGTCCCTAAACGTCACATCCAACCTTTCCTTAAATGCTCCCAGGGACAGTGACTCCACCACCTCCCTGGAAACGTGATCCAATGCCTAACTACTCCTTCTGACAAGAAATGTCTCCCAATTTCCAACCTAAACCTCCCCTGGCACAACTTGAGGCCATTCCCTCTAGTCCTATCACTAATTACCTGTGAGAAGAGGCCGACCCCCAGCTCCCCACACCTGCCTTTCAGGTAGTTGTAGAGAGCAATGAGGTCTCCCCTTAGCCTCCTCTTCTCCAGACTGAACAATCCCAGTTCCCTCAGCTTCTCCTTATAGGACTTGTGATCCAAACCCTTCACCAGTTTTGTAGCCCTTCTGTGGACGTGCTCCAGGGCTTCAATGTCCTTCTTGTACTGAGGGACCCAAAGCTGAACACAGTACTCAAGGTGCGGCCTCACCAGAGTTGAGAACAGGGGGACGATCACCTCCCTGGTCCCGCTGGCTACACTATTCCTGATACAAGCCAGGATGTTCTTGGCCTTCTTGGCCGCCTGGGCACACTGCTGGTTCACGTTCAGGCAAGCATCAACCAACACCCCCAGATCCTTTTCCTCTGCACAGCTTTCTGGGAGGGAAACAGAGGATTAAGGTTTCCAGAAACTGGAGGTAGCTGACGCTGTGACTATTCTTTCTGTCAATGTTGGGATGGAGCCTGGTGCAGTAAATGTCTTTGAGAGGGTGGAAGGCAACATGTACTAGTGAAGCTAGTAGCAATAGGCTACATTTGGGTCCCTGACCTATCTTCTCTGTCTTACAGGTGTGCTTGCAGTATCTAAATGACACAAACATGCTCTTTGTTGGAGGGCTGATTGTTGCAATTTCTGTTGAACAGTGGAATCTTCACAAAAGGATTGCACTAAGGGTCCTGCTGATTCTTGGGGTGAAGCCTGCACTGTAAGAACATTACATTACCTCTTCCTTGCCTGTGTCAATTTAGCAGATACCTAGGAATGGTGTAAGAGTCAGCAGAGAAGGGAAGCTCCAAGAACCTCTTTTGCTGTACTTGTAGAGTTTCCAGAGGTGAAGTCTGTCTGCATGAATGGTTTATTTGTCCTTTAGCCAAAACACAGGCTCATGGGAGGACACCTGTGACTGCAAGACTGCTAAATGACTTGAATGGGTTGAAAATACTTCTATATCCATGTCAGCCCCTGACTCTATAGTGTCTTACATTTCACATTGAGTCCATGGTTTGATCCTTGGATGACACTGTACAGGTGGAATTCAATTTTCCAAAAACAGGCATTCACTTCTTATTGAAATAGCTAGACTGTGGCTGTTGTCATCAAAAAGAGAGAAGCTGTTATCTACAGTAGGGCAGATGATTCATGCCCAAGAATTGCCCATCAACTGCAAAGTAGTAAGTGTTTGAGTGGAATCAAAGTACCTGGGTTGTTCATGTCTGCAGTCAGGTGAGATAAATCGTACCCTTGCTTCTTGTTTTAGTCAGAATCTCTGTAAAGCCGTGAAGCTGTAAGTCCAAGAGCACCTGTGCTATTGTTACCCATATGACATATTATTGTATGTGCTGGCATTCACAGTTCATGTGAAATCCTTTTATCATGACCCCAAGCCATCTGTGGTCCCCACCACCATCTCTGTGAATGGAGACATGGTCATCATCTAAAAGCCATATCCTCATTCTGGCATGCTTAAGTGGTGCCAGTTCTGTGGCTACAATAAGTCTAGCAAAGATGGTGGTGGTGAAGAGCATCCAGTACCCATTACTTTGCATCTACATACAAAAGCCAATTTTACAAGATCCGAAAGCACATTTTACAATCCTAATACCAATAACCAGGGAAACAACACTTACGGTTCACTCTTACAGAACTGCCATTTAAATTTTTTAATCTGGATAAATTCTAGGTGCTCGCCACTGGAGACAAGATGATTCAGACTTAATCATGCACAGACCAGAGAACTAAATGCCTTTCTGGGATTCCTTCACTGAGGGTGGCAGAGCTAGGAGGGAATCTAGCCCTGCTTTGTATTATTGGAGGCTACACACATCCCTGTCTGGACTCTGCTCTCAAAATTACAGTGACTACAGAGCCTAACAGTCTCAGTTTTTTCCTCTTTTCTCATCTGCCTATTTCTCTTTCAGCCTCATGTTGGGATTTATGATAGTCACTGCTTTCCTGTCCATGTGGATAAGTAACACAGCCACCACTGCTATGATGGTTCCCATTGTCCAGGCTGTCCTGGAGCAAATGGATAACACAGAATATGATGTGACCATGATGGAACAAGCAACCGGGCAAACAAATACAGTGATTGAGCTGCAGGAAAAGAATGTATCAGATCCCACTTCAGTGCAGGGTAAGGGCCTGCTAAGGAATGAGTTAACTTGTTACACTCAGAACTCTCTGTCCAAGAAGGACCTTTTTCAAGGAAAGAGGATGTTCACATGACTGAAAGCTTCTAAATGCATGACATGCAGGTTTTCCAAAATGTTTACCAATTTTGGTGGCTGTCATTTTGTTATGCTTAGTGCTAGATCCCGTGCAGACTGTTATGTTCTTTCCTTCAAGCTGGGCTCATCCACCTGTGGTTTCCCTGGAACTAATGGCCTGCTCAGGGAAGTAAAAAGCATACCTTCTGGGAAATATCTTCCACCCACCCCAGCATCACACTTTCTAAATCTTGTAATTATCAGTGGTATTCAGAGTCTAAGACATGTAGGAATGTTTGAAAAAAATTGTGCAAACTCTATCTGTTTTGGTTGTGGGGTAATAAATACTCATTTGTTGAGCAGATTGAATGTGGAGATAGGGAGAAAAAGGAGAAATACTTGAAAAGATACATGGAAAGAGCTGGCATCATTTGACTCCTGGTAGACAAACTACTCTTTGGAACACTTTAGTGTGATCTTACCCTGGTGCTTGACTCAACAAGGTTCTTCTATCACTTCTGTGTTTCTGCTGTAGGTTTCATTTGACACACTTACACACATATTCAGTTCCTCTGATCTGACTGTTCCATTGTGCTGGTACAGAGGGCTATATTATGAAATGCTATTAAATATCAAATCTGTGGTACCTTTCTCTTTCAGAGGAGGAAGGATTTTCTTGGGGATTTTCTTGGAGATGTGATTTCACTGAATTAGCATGTTGATCTGCCACGATTCCCTGTGTGACTGTGTGCAAGCATGAGCGCAAATGTTGGTAGTCCCCACACTTCAAGCCTGTCCCCACACTTCAAGCCTTCTGCCTGGGACACATCATGTCCATTTTCTAGCTTATATGTCTGTGGAAGACCCAGTGTAGAAGAAGGTAGTTCACATGTGCCAGTCATTGCCCTGTTAAGATATTAACTCACAACTGGCATATTTGTCTGGACTTCGGAAATGTAAATTAGATACAACAGTGCTCTCTGCCTTTTGGTTGTTTAATTTCTTACCTCACTAGTGATGGGACAATGCACTATTACTGTGCAAAGCTCAGGCACTGTGTTTATGTAAGACTTGCAAGCCCAAGAGAATGCTACTCAGCCACACAGTGCTCTCTAAGTTTGCTCATTTCTAGCATCCAAACAGTTGTATTAAGTTAATATTTCATGTTTACAAATGTTGTTTTTAATGTTGATTCTTGAGTCTCAAAAATGAACTTCTGTGGTAAGACTAGAGAAAATAATTTTGATGGATTTCTGTTCTCTTAGAAGGAACTGCTTGGCTTTGCTAATTTATCCCTAACATGCAAGAAAGGTGACAAATGTATGTGAAGAATACCCTTTGGTATTGTTGAATTGGTTGTAATTGTTCTAAATACATTGTCTCACATAATTAGTCCAGTCAGACTTCATGATTAGATTGTTAACCTCAGAGAATAATGAACACAGCAGCAAAATTTCACACTTGATGTAAACTGATGTAATGTATTAACCTTAACAGTTGTGTCAGGCTAGAATTTTGTTTGGGGTGGGCTTTTTCACCCATATTCACAGCTGTTAAAGCTAGTTGAATTCTTACTGTGATGTTGAAAGGGTTCCAGTGACTACAATATCTGGGTGATGGTAAGCCCCTCTGTGAGGTAGGGAATTGCTTTTGAGAAACTGTGGCACCAAGATGAAAAACAGCATCCTTGGGTCATGTGGAGCCAAATTGTCAACCTCTCTCCTCAGCCCCTCATGAACTCAAGTCTGAAATATTTAGGGACATATCTCTGTGTTGTTTGTTTGTTGTTTTGTTTGTTTTTTTGTTTTTCAATTAAAATGAGGCATACGAAAACTGGAAGCACTGAGCCTGCAGACCTGGTCCTGAACTTTCTGCCTCCCTAACTGTACCTGAGCAAGTCATGTTCTTTGTGTCTAGTCATAAGCAATGGACAAGTCCCTGATGACCCCAGATCTTCTGAGGAAAAGAAAATGAAGAAACGTATATGTAAGGGAATGACACTTTGTGTATGCTACGCTGCCAGCATTGGAGGAACTGCAACACTCACTGGAACAGGACCAAACATGGTATTGAAAGGCCAGATGAATCAGTAAGTCGTTCTTGCTGTTTCTTTACTTTTGCTACTTTACTGTTTCTGTGCCAACAGACTAAAGTCATAGTTGACACTTTCAGTTGCAAACTCTAAGCAATAACCAACTGATGAACTGAAAGTGAGAAATGTGTATGAAGTGAAGGGTATCTTTTTTCTGCTCCGCCCTTTTTTAGGTAGGTACGTGCTGGTATTATAAGTTTCCTGAGAAACTTATGAGATATGAGATAGTGGTTCTTCTGCCTCCTCTTTTTCAATTAAAATGCAGCATATGATTAGGGCAACTGCAGTGAAGAGCTTGAGAAGAACATAGCATTAAGTCTTCTCATTATCTGTTGATTTTAACAACCAGCTGGAAATTTGCTTTTGCTATTTGTCCTGCAGTCATTATTGGTAGATGCAGGGAATAACAAAAAGCTGCTGTTCTTAAAACTTTGGCTTCAGTCTTTTAAGCTAAGTAGCAACTTTGTCTTCTATTGAAGTGGGCAGAAGTGCAGCTATTAATTTCAGAAGAAGACAATGCTTTCTCTCCTATTATAGTTATTAATGGGGAGGAGGAAAAAACATCCTGTCATGGCATAAATGAGCAGACATTTTGGAAGTGAAAGATACCCAGAACATGCGGGAGACCTTTCAGCAGTGCTTGTCTTACTGAGACCTAAAATACCAACATCTGTTCCTGTCTTCTTTAGAGTAGAATGCAGAGAAAATTAAGAGGATTGTTTAAGTTCTGCTCTGAAACCCAGGTCTGCCTTCCTATTAACTTCAGTTAAGCTGTGGATGTTGTCTATGATTACTTGTAATGGTTGTCCTGGATTTACATGTCTAATTAGCACTAGGGTATATTAGAGGGAGGGTAGAGTACTAAATGTTTTGGTATTAATACAGAAAGCATTTGTTTTTTCAGGTTATATCCCAACAATAATGATATTGTGAATTTTGCTTCCTGGTTTGGGTTTGCATTCCCAAACATGATTCTGATGTTGGTACTAGCTTGGCTTTGGCTACAGTGCTCCTTCATGGGACTCAAGTATGTATTTAACTATGTGATATTGTGTAAACCACTTAGCTAATGCAGATCACTGAAAAGTTTCTGGATAAAATGAATGCACCAACAAGTTATTCATGCTATAAAAGAGAGCAGTTCCATTTCACAGCAACTTTTAAGATTTGGAAACCTTTATGTTTGGGGGGATTCAAGCTAAGCCAAAAGTGCTAGGCAGTCTTAATGTTCAGGCAGAATTGCCTTTTTCAATTTAAAATCTGAGAATTTAGGTCCTAGAAGAGCTAGCCTATGTTTTGCTGCCCTTGATTCAAAACTGAGTTTTTTATACTAGGTTGCTCCAAACTGGACAGAGACATATCCATTCATACACCCCATTGTTCTGTGAGAACTGACATGTCCATATGAAACACTTCAACACCGTTGTCACTTCTTTGTTTCTGGCCTCTCCTTTAGTCTGTGTCTCTCCCCAGAAGGAACAGCTTCAGAGTGGCAAGCATGTTAAATCCTTCTAATGTGTTAATACTTACAATGTTTTCTTCTTCCTTTTTCTTAAAGCTTTAAAAAAAGCTGGGGCTGTGGGACAGAGAGAACTGCTAAAGAAAAAGCTGCATACAACGTGCTGAAAGCAGAAATGAAGAAATTAGGCCCTATCTCTTATGCTGAATTCAATGTCCTTATCATGTTTGTTTTGCTGGTTCTCTTGTGGTTTTCCAGACACCCAGGCTTTGTAAAAGGCTGGGCCAGCAGGCTCTTCCCAGATGGAGAAAAGTAAGTTCTGGTTTTTTTTTCACCCTGTACCCTCCCCGTTTTGAATCAAATTCCCCTGCTCTTAGATACCGTTTTGATTGATTCCAACTGTATCTGAATTCATGTTTGCTGGGCTGGATCCTCTCTCACACACATAAGACTATCAACTGATATATCACTTGACAGTTTGTACTGCAGTGAAGGCTGGAGACTGGGATATGGAGCAAGCTGAACCTCCTAAAGGAAAAGGAAATTCTGCAGTGCTGGTCTCTGTCATTTTCAAGCACACATTAGCATTTTGTTTGTATGAGTTCCAATCAGCGGTGGTGTTATATAAGTATTCATTATTATCTCTAAACAACAGCATATGTAGAAACCACTGGGAAATTGATTCGTTGCTTTCAATAGCTTCTTCACATACAGTATGTGGCAAATTAAGAATATAAAATGTGTGATGGGATAATCATTCAGGCCATTTCCTTGTAAGTCATTAGAACATAATCTTTGAATCTTGGCTTGCCCACAAAGAAGGAACCCTGTCCCCAGGAGCCATTTTCATCTGATTTCATCATGATTTTGATTATTAGTATGTATTATAGCTGTTTTCATTTATTACTGCGTTTGTGCTGTGATAGATCTGAGACACCTCAGTCATGAACTAATGACGTATTTTGCTAATGTATAAACCCCAAACAGAATGGCAAGGAACAGTGATTGCAATGCTGGAAGGCAGCCACAGTCTAGAAGAAAGATGTTTTATTTTCTAAGCTATCTTTTCTTCTTTAGGTATATCACTGATTCTGTTCCTGCTGTGTTTATTGCCCTGCTATTGTTCATCCTTCCTGCTACCAAACCCAAATTCGTAGGCTGGAATTCAAGCATGTCTGACCCTGAACAGACTGAAGAAGGTATTTAAAAGGGGTGTTGTAACACTGTGAAAGTCACCCAGCTCCAGCTAACATGGCAGAAACATACATTGGATTTGCATGCAGTTCTTCAGGGTAGCTCACCTCCCTCACTTCTTGGGCAGGGCTGGAGCATGCTCACTGTTCATATATGTTACCCTTACCCTGACTTGTGTAGGTTTCTCAGTAATATACCTCTGCCTGATGAACCTTTCCCTAGTATCTTATAGAACTGGAGACAAAATGTCTTCACTCTGCTGAAACGTATTCTGCTTTTGATTTCTCATTTTAGATATAAAAAAGCCATTTTTACCAGCCCCGCTGCTGGATTGGAATGTGGTTCAGAGGAAGATGCCCTGGAGCATTGTGCTGTTGCTGGGAGGAGGTTTTGCTTTGGCAGATGCAAGCGCAGTATGTTCTGACATCTGTTTTTCTCTGACTCAAAGGTGGACTTCCCTGGTTTGTTATCTTGTCATGTATTACTGGGCATGCACCCAAAGCCAAACCCAGTGGAGATGTTCAGATATGGAGGTAGATCCAAATTAGCAAAAAATGGGAGGAAAGGTGAATATTTGTGCCTCTTTTTCAGGAACTTGTGTGCATTGGCCAAGTTTCTCTAATTTATCTGAGCCCTGAAAGGGCTCAAGATGAAGATGTTCGTTGGGGATCTTCGTTGACTGGACAGACCAGAAGAACAGTCCTTCTTATTTGTGTTGTCATCCCAATCCCATCCCTGGTTAGAAAAAATAGAAGTATAAATAACACTTGTAAGATTTCCAGAACCATTTGAGGTTTGTTTAAAGGATAAATAACTTCAGATTTAAACCAAACCATTTCTGAACTGGTTAGGAAAAATCATTGTGAGTAGATATTTTCCAAAACTGTATACAGTGGGGTTTCTTCAGTCTCTTGTCAGTGGCTGTTGCCAGGCAATATACTGCACTCCATAAGCCCATGGTTTGATCCTATGCTCATAAATTCATAGTAAAGGTGACTGAATTCCAAAAACAAGAACAAATCTTGAGTCAAGCCATGCTTTTTACTTCATCGCTACTAAGACTTATCTAAATCAAAACCTTAGATATCAACAATGACATGCTTTGAGGAAGGTCGTATTCAGATCTAAGTTTTGTGGCTAGGCAGTTTTTAAGCCATGGGGTAAATTAAAGCTCTGGACTGTTACATTCATCTACATTCATCATACATGCATACATTATTAAAGCTCTGGGGCATTAGAAGCCATGAAGGCTTTGTAATCTGTCTGAATCAATTGCTGTCTGTATTCTTATAATATAGCACTCATACAGCATTATTATCTTCAGACACACTAGCAACGCGTGCTAGGAATCTTGTGAGTGACTGATTTAAGTATTTGCAGTAGTCTCAGCAATAATTGTTTCTGTTTAGCAGAAAATTTAATTTTGTAACCAAAGTGTGAGCAAGTATTTGTGTTCCAGGAAAATCAGGAAAGTGGGGCTGAGTATTAGCGTAGTTGGCAAGGAAATCCCTTTAGTGTTTATGACAGAACTCTGTACTTTTGTGGGTGGTATTTATATAATTCAGGAATCATTTGTAATCATTTAGCATTATATGTTAAGAACATTACACATAACATGAGTTTTCTGTTCATGAGCTATGGGTTCTAAGCCTCATCAAAGAACATTTTTCTTGTCAGAACTCTGGGCTCTCAGCTTGGCTGGGTCATCAGATGACTCCATTAGGATCTATTCCACCCTGGGCCATTGCAACAGTACTTTCGCTTATTATAGCTGTCTTCACCGAATGCACCAGTAATGTTGCCACAGCCGCCCTCTTCCTACCTGTCTTTTCATCCATGGTAAGATTACTTCCATCTTGCTATCCTATCAACTGGGAGATTAGGGGTAAACTGTCAGTCTCTAGTGGCAAAACAATATCGTATTTACCGTCTTGAGTGTTGCTCTAATGTTAATCTGAAACTCAGTAATGAAGCAATCCATTTGACAGTGTACCATAACGGACAGTGACTTTATCTGGTGTTGGTAGGCAAAATCAAATTTATGACCCTAGCATCACTGCTATGCTTAGAGCATCATAAACTTATAGGCAGTAGGAATGCAAATTTTATCCAATTTACACTATCCATTTGCCTGAAGCTGGAGAAACCAACTTCTTGGGGGAAGAAGCTAATTCAGGATGCCTATCCAACAGCAACCTCACTGAAAAGGAAGCCAGTTCAAGCCTGCCATGAGAAGTGTCCCTTGGCCCTAGAGAAAGTGAAGTGAGAGTCACTTTTTTAATACAGATCACCAAACATCAATTACTTCCAGTCATTTTGTATTTGAACCATCAACTCAGAACTGGAAACACAAAAACAAGACATTAACAAAAAATCCACCACTTTCTATTCATCCCTTTGGACAGTTCCTTTATCTTCATCATTTTACACTAGAATACATAAAGTGGTAATCCTGATTATTAGAAATGTGTAATTTGCCATATTAAGATGGAACAATTTTAGACCTTAGGGAGAAAAAACTGGTAAGTTCTTCTCTAAAAGCAGATGCAATAGCTACCTTTTCTGACCAGAACTGAAATGGAAGCACAAAGGAAAAAACAGGCTATTCTCTTGTGTAACTTGGAAAGTACAACCACTGTATTCTAGATCATTTCATCAATGTAAAATTATCATAGAATCATAGAATGGTTTGGGTTGGAAGGGACTTTAAAGTTCATCTAATTCAAACCGCCTTGCCATGGATCCTAGACCAGGTTGCCCAAAGCCCCATCCACCCTGGCCTTAAACACTTCCAGGGATGGGGCATCCACAACTTCTCTGGGCAACCTGTTCCCACACCTCACCACTGTCTGAGTGAAGAATTTCTTCCTAACAACTAACCTAAATTTACCCTTTTTTAGTTTAAAATCATTACTCCTTGTTCTATCACTACGGTCCCTGACAAAGAGTTCCTCCCCAGCTTTCTTGTAGGCCCCCTTTAGGTACTGGAAGGCCACTATAAGGTCTGCCCGGAGTCTCCTCCAGGCTGAACAACTCCAATTCCCTCAGCCTCTCTTCATAGGAGAGGTACTCCCTCCCTTTGATCATCTTCATGGCCCTCCTTTGGACTCGTTCTAATACATCCATGTCCTTTTTTGTGCTGGGGGCAAATATCAATTTATCTCAATAAAGGTGCTGATCTATTTGTCACTTCAGTTCTGAGTCCCACAAAGTTCATGTAATGTCTGAGAATGTTACTCCACGTGTCTTGTAATTATAGTTCCATCTCTGTGTTACCCTGGCAAGCACTCCAAAAATGTGGTCTGAGGTCAAAGAAAAGATCACTGGATAAATTTGACCAGAACTCCAAATTATACCATAGAGCAAAACAAACAACAAGAAAAAATCAAGCATTGTTTTCAGTACTGTGGGACGGAGATTGAGACCAAAGTTATGTTTAAGCACATGTGGATTCCAGAATAAAATGCTTGAAAATTACTCTGGTGGTGTAATACCAAGGAATGAACTGAGCCTGTGTGTCTCGAAGATCTGGAAAATTTTCTTTGCTTTTTTTCTTCTAGTATATATTATACTTCTAGTATAATAATTCTCTTCATTACACTGCAGGCTGAATCTGTCAAGATCCATCCTTTGTATGTTATGCTGCCTGGTACTCTCAGTGCTTCCTTTGCCTTCATGCTACCTGTTGCAACACCTCCAAATGCAATAGTGTTTTCCTATGGCCACATCCGTGTTTTGGATATGGTAAGATGGTCTCTTATCTAAAATTCTCCATTGCATTTATTCTGAAATATGATGAGAGTTTAATTTTCTTAGCCTAACACTTCCAAAGTATCATAAAGCTCATATGGGCAGTAACTAGCACCTTACATCCTTCTCTTATGTGGTATTAGTATTGTAGTAAAGATTTGCATCTATGCAGCAACATTACCTTTCTCATAGGCTTTGGCAGACATACAGCCCAGTCCAATTGAAATTAAAAACTGACAAGTCAAAGCCTCTTAAACGCCAAGGGGTTAAAATGCAGCCAGTGCTTTCCAGTGTCTTCTGGGGCTTTGGTGAGTATAGCTAAAGGCTTATTTCCACTGGAGCTGAAAGCAGAAGGTAACAATCTGTTGCCCTAGACTCTGGTCCATTGATTGCCTGCCAGACCACACAGTACCAAGTTCTGTGCCGAACACCCAAATATTATCAGTTTGCTAACTGGAGACTTGAAGGACACAGAAGCTGGTCTTTAACTAATAAGAGCAACTTCTTTTTGAATCCCTTACAGCTCCTAGATTTGTTGTATAGCAAACTGTTCACCTTTTCACAGTGTATTCCCTGGTATTTCTACCTAAGCAAGAACATAGGGTAGTGGGTGCAGTGGCTATTTCTGTGCTTTAATTTGACTGTGTTTCTTTCTTCTTTGTGTACAATGTCCTTCCATATTTTGCTGTGCTGCTATTTGGTTATTGTTGGCTTGGACTTCTGTCCTCACAGGTTAGATCTGGAATAGTGATGAACATCATTGGAGTCTTCTGTGTCACACTGGCCATCAACACATGGGGAAGACCTTTGTTTGAGCTGGACACATTTCCAACCTGGGCAAACAGCACAACTAACCAGTGAGCAATGAAGAATTCATGTTTTATACGAGGAATGGACCCTTAATCCTACTCTGCATTGCCTGAAATCCTATATAAAGTCTTGTCACCACTTCAGATCCAGTGTTAGGTGTCTGCTACCTTCTGGGAGTCGTACATCAGATCGGGCATGAACCAACTCATTCCAATCATGCTGGCATCAAATGTGCTGTTTAATTTCACAACCCTAAGGATCATGTGTCTGGCTCACAAGTATGATCAAGTGATCCATTGTACCTCCAATCACCATCAAGATTTAGAATTCATCTAAATTTAAATAAAGAGAGGGCAAGCTGTTATATCAGATGGTTTGAACTATTTTATCATTGGTATGTACTTTTAAATCATTGTAATTGAACACTGCACCCAGACAAGGCTGACAATTCATTAGCAGCTATATATATCCAAAAGTCAGCATCTGTACAGAGAAATACCTGTTGTTACTTATCTAGTGTAAGGTTTATTATATTTTAGTCTGGCCTCAGCCATGGGGTGAAATCTTTCCAAGTCAACATCCAACCATGTTTTCCATCACCTTCTTTTCAGTCCCAAATCTCACTGCATTTAGACACCCTTTTAGAGGGTTGAAATAACATAACTCCATGCTGGTCATGATTCTGATGATATCTTGGGCAATGATGAATTAAGGTTGCCTTTGTGTTTCTTGCACTGTGGCACTGGCAGGGCCAGGAGACTTTCCATCTCTTGGCCGCAGGTAGATGTGGTTTCACATGCCAAACAATACTTTGTTATTGACAGCTTGGAAACAACTGGTGAACCATAGGACTTCACACCTATGGTGAAGCTCCTGGAGTAGCCCCTGATGCACGTTGTTAATTAACTCTAGACTTCTGAAGTGGAGACGAGGCATGAGAAAGGCTCTGACCGAAGGCCTTGTAAATAATATAGCCCAGATAGTAGGGCTTGTGTTGGCTGATAGCAACAGAAGTTGTCTTGTGTACTTTGGAATTCAGGTCCCATGAGAAAAGTGTTTTGTAGCATCTGTTCATGTCATTTCTGAAGCAGAAAAAGTCTATGGAAAGATTTTTGTTGGACTAGGTGTATTGTTGGACATGGTGCATGGACAGTGGTACATGGATGCTGGTTATTCAGCCCTGGAGATGAAGTTGGGAGGGAAGGCAGTGTGTTGCAGGGAAGAGACCTACAGCCATGACCTGAGTTCTGCTTCCAGATTTGCTGTGCAGCCTCAGACAAGTCAATTCACCTCTTTTTGTCTCATTTTCCCATTCTGAAAAAAAGTTGTTATGGTACCTATCTACCTCACAAGGGTGTTGTGAGGATGTAAGGATCAAATTCTGCATCCTCAGTGATTCCCAATGTGAAGGAAAAGGGTGCACGATCTGGCCTCTAGCACAGTAACATGTGTAGGATATTTAATAGTTTTGTCATTAACTTGAATATTCTTTACAGAACTGGAAGAATATTCACATTTTGCCTTTAAAAGTGAGTAATGTACATATCCACAAAATCACCAGGTGATTTTTCTGAGCAGAAAACTACTTCAGTAATGATTGGATTTCTGTGCCTTTATCTTCAGTGCTCTTTCAAGGTGCTGGGAACCATAAACTGTTGTTTCTGGTGCCTTCAACAGCACCCTGTCTAGCCAGCTGGTTGCATGTGGTGCAGCCTCATACCTCTTCCGTGGAATGATGGAGCATGTGAATAAACACCATTCCGCTTGCAGAGTATGTCTAAGGAAGAGACCAGTTCTAGTGCCAAGAAGTGACTTGGGCACAGGCGTGTCACCACCTGAAGGTTATCACAGTATTTGTTTGAAGGAATAGAAACCATTAAGCACCTTCTACGCTTTGGAAATCACCACTTAATGCCGACTTGCATCTGTATATATGTAAACGTACTTGAGAAAGGGACTTTTTCTACCTTCTGATGGACTTCACAATAGGAGGACGTTTCACCATTGCCAGGTACTTCACAGTGCTTGTTCTTCAGTATTGCTTGTTCTTCAGTATATCAAGCATGGTGCTCGCATGACTGGGTAACACTGAGCTTGCCTGTCTCAATTCATGCAGATCCAAATTCCCTTAAAAATGGTTTCAGCTAAAAGCTGTAGGACAGGCGGTTCCCTCTCCCATTTGCAGAAAGAAGAGCTTTCCTCTGTTGCTGTGCAAGTAGAAAACAAATGCTATTTTCGTGAATGGTCACACTGGGTGATTTATTGACAGAAGTGCCAGGTCGGGGGAACATATATATAGGGAAATAAAGAACTCTGTTTTTATTATAAATATGGTGCATTTGATGTGTCACTGCTCTGTCCTGTTAATTGCAAGTATTTCCTTCTGAGGTACCTTCATGACATCCTGTAAGTGATATATATTTAATTAAAATGGGAAAGTTGCAGAATTAGAGCCTGGCAAATAAAAAGAAAATAAAATATAAGACAAAATCAAAAACTTGTCTCTGTGGCATGGATTGTTTCCTGTGTGACACAGTGAATCACTTGTTTCTGCATTACCTTCCTCTGTAGCATAGTACTGTTCTAGGAAGCTCCTTGTGGATACACACCATAGAAAATCAGTGCAAAGCAGAGATTTTGACACTGCTTTAAGTACCTTCAGACCTACATATCAAGGGTTCCTTTCCTCAGCTATGTGATAATGTGAGTTTCCATCTTTGAAAATGCTCAGGCAGGACCAAAGCAGGTGGCAAATTCTACAAGCTATTTTGTTCATTTCAGAGTAAAAGATTATAGGAATCTAACAAACACAACTTGCTTTTAAGAAACAGTCTTGTACATAGTCTCCAGTATAATCGGCACTAACAGACTTTTCTTCAGCATCAAGCATGCATGTCGTCCTGTTCCTGTGCACTGAGTAAATAAGTGTATTATTTACACTGGGTAATGCAAGGACAATTACTTTGTTACAGGAGCTAGGTTATATCCGTTTACAGCGCTACAGGATAAGTATCATTAGAGATACTCATCTTGTATGGCATTATTTTTCTTCTCATCAAAGTGTTTTAGTTTTATATATAAATGGTCTTTAGGTTGTAGCGTAAATGAATCCCTTTTTCCCCCCCACTTCAAAACTATGATTCTATGAAAACATGTACCACCAAAGCCAACAGAGAACACAGCAGTATCCTTATCATGGTCTTTGTTAGGACAGGTTACTCAGCCATGTTGAACAAGCAAATAATCCCTGTGTTATTGTATGTGAGCAGAGCATGACTTTTAGTTGCTAGTGCCTATGTCAGTTGTCCAGCTAGCATAACAGCTGCCTGTAAGGAGCAAAGTTAAAGGTTTCCTATTTTCTTTTCATTCTGTAGAAGGTCCTTGATTTTTCCTTTCTTCTCTCAGGATACTAAATTGCTAATACTGTCTGCAAATGCTGGAACTGACATGGTGAATGTCTCAAACCTGCAGAATTACAATATGGCTGATAAAGGGTTGTTCTTGACTGCCATCACACAGCACATATGGGACAATCAAGTGATCAAAAGCAGCCAGCATGCGTTTATGAAGGGCAAGTCCTGCCTGAATAACCTGATCTTCTACAACAAGATGACCCACTTAGTAGAGGGAAAAGCTGTGTGTGTCGTTTACCTTGATTTTAGTAGAGCATTTAACACTGTCTCCCACAGTATTCTTCTGGAGACACTGGCTGCCGATGGCTTGGACAAGTACAGAACCAGGTGGATGGACAGGCTCTGAGTAGTAGTCAATGGAGTTTGATTCTGTTGGTGGCTGATCACCAGTTCCATCCCCCAGGGTTCAGTGTTAGGGACAGTTTTGTCTAACATTTTTATCAGTGATTTGGATGAGGGTATCAAGTGCACCCTCAGTAAGTTTGTGGATGATATTGAGTTAAGTGGGATGGTTGAACTGCTTCGGAGTAGGAAGGGTTTACAGAAGGATCTGGGTAGGCTGGATTGATGGACAGAGTCCAATCATGTGCCACTGAACAAAGGCAAGCGCCAGGTCCTGCATTTGGGTCATAGCAACCCCATGCAGCTGTATAGGCTTAGGGAAGAGTTGCTGGAAAACTGCCCAACAGAAAAAAAATGAGAGTGCTGTTTGATAGTCAGGTGAACATGAGCCAGCAGTGTGCCCAGGTGGCCAAGAAGACCAAGGGCATCTTGGCCTGCATCAAAAACAGTCTGGCCAGCAGGATGAGGCAAGTGATCATCCCCTTGTACATGGCACTGTTGAGACTGCAGCTCGAATATTGTATTCGATTCTGGGACGCTCACTACAAGAAGGATATTGAGTTTCTCAAGTGTGTGCATAGAAAAACAGCAAAGCTGGTGACGAGACTAGAAAACAAGAGTTAGCAGTAACTGAGGAAACTGGGGTTCTTTAACATGGAGGAGAGGATGCTGAGGGAGACCTCATGTCTCTCTACAACTACCTTAAAGGAGGTTGCAGTGAGGAGGTCTCTTTTCTCAGGTGACAAGTGATAGGATGCGAGGAAACAGTCTCAAGTTACACCAGAGGAGATTTAAGCTGGACATTAGGAAGAATTTGTTCACTAAGAGAGCGGTGAAGCACTGGAATGGGCTGCGCAGGGAAGTGGTGGAGTCTCCATCCCTAGAGGTATTTAAGAAATGTGTGGACGTGGCACCAAGAGACATGGTTTAGTGATGGGTCTTGGTCAGATTGCTGGTTGGATCTGATGGTTTGAAGGTCTTTTCCAACCCAGATGATTCTATGATTTTATGATCGTGTATTTCTTGCCCATGTTGTATCTATATCTACATCCACTTTCAGCATTCCCTATGTGATTTTGAAGTCACCAAGCTAAAAATAGCACTCAGACAGAAATAGAGTCAAACTTACTGTGGATGCAAATCAAGTGACTTGAATCTAGTGACAGACTGTTTTCACACTGGTTTTCCAGTGTGGGTGAATAAACATACGACTTCCTGACAGTGCTCTGTCTGTTTCTCAGTGAGGTCCCCAACACTTCTGTGCATTTGAGCACAATCCCATCAATGCACTAATGGGCACTTGCAAGGCTTGGCATTTGCCTGCATGATTTAAAGGCTGTTTTTCATCTGGCTGGAAGATCTGCATCAGATCGGACCCTCACTTTTATATACCTCTGCTGGCCCCTTTGTGCATAGTTTGTGGTATAAAGAGGACTCTGTCATCCACTACAGACTGCATCTGCTTTGCAAGCTATGACAGAAGATGTTCCTGTCCTTGAGCAGAGCGCTTGAGTCTCCCTGGGCCTGACGATCATACACAGTTGCTTACTCCACAGAAGTATTTTCAGAATATAACAACTTGATAGCACCTATTTCTACAAGTGAATATTAATGACAAAACAAGCAAAACAGATAATAGTATTGTTATCCAAAGCCTAAAAACAGTTTCTTAGAAAACCTGGTATCATAATGTAGTTGCATTAAATAACCATAATAGAAAAGAGGAGAAAATTGTAAAAAGTTGGTATTGTTGAGGAGGGTGGTAGTTTTTCCTTCACTGTTTTATTCACGATTAGGTTTCATTGTTTATGAAGATTTTGATTCAAACATCTCCTGCATAACTCTGTTGCTGTCCAATTAGAGTTATATCCTATAGTCTTACTTTATCTTGCAAAAACTTTTATCTGCAAAATTAGTATGAAGACTTTTCATGGATGTTCATCCTGACAGCTGTGAAAATCCAGCTTATCAACAGAACACTGAGTTACTCAAGGAAAAAAAAAAAAAAAAGTTCCTAGAAGGTTGATGAGCATTACATAAAAATTTGTATCTAGACAGTGGTTACCTAAAGTTGGCTTAAAGTATTCCTGGACTTGGTATTTTACAGCACTGTGTTGTAGCTAGTAAATGACTGCATGAAAAGACCCTGTATTAAGCTCTAGTAATAACGTTCATTTCACAGGAAAGCTTGCTTTTAAGACTTTCTTTCTTTGTGCCCATAGCTGTTTTGTTTTAATGGTCAACCATCCCCTTTATTTTTCAGACAGAGATCTATTGAAATCCTCATGTCTAGGAACTCTTTGGTAGGATTACACTAACATCAGCTGACAATCCTTGGGTTTGGGCTATTAAGGCCAACTGCTTTTCTGTTGCCAGCAAGTTGTGTGTGCCAGGCTTTGTTTATATATATATATGTGTGTGTGTGCGTGTGTATGTATGTATGCATTTTATGTGCATGTATATATATGTTACACATATAGAAAGAGCAAAAAGTTCACATTTTTTCATGTGAGTCTAGGCTGCTGTAGGATTACTTAAGAGTGAGTGTGTAAATGAGTCAGGAAAACTGTGGAAGTATGTGTGTTAAAGAGAGACAGTGGAAGTATAAAGCAAGAAGCCAGAGACTGGTTTATTAAAGCTTCTTTCTGGACTCTACTCAAACTTCTACCAAGTTGTTTAACTTTTCTCTTTCAGTTTTAAATGTTGTATTTAATGCTTATCAACCTATAACACTGGTTAGAAATATGTCCTGCTAATTCATTCATGAAAACAAAGATTAAGTGATCTGCCTAAGTAATGAACAAGTTATGTTGCTGAAGGCTCTGATTTCAGTCAAATTGTATGAAATTTGCTGTGATTCTTGAAGTTCTAACTCTTTCAGTCATGTGGGAATCCCAGCTTTTGTTGGAAACTGTGACAGAATGGCAGGAATGCCTTTGGATATCAACTCTAGCTCAAAATAAATGAAAACAAGTAACAGGAACTCACTGTTTCAGTTTTAAATTACTTAGTTTTAAATGCAGACTTGCAATTTTGAGGGTTTGGCTTGTGAATTTGTGCAGCAATTTGCAGTGCATAGCAAAACTGAGCCCATGCTGACAGGAAGTGGTATTTCTTATCCATTATGTCAGTTGGTCCCCGCTTTTCCCCTTGCTGTTAAATCTTTGTTGTTAAATGTTGTTAAGTTCCTTTTGTTATATTTGCACTTGAATGTAAGCCTAATAAAAAAGTAAACTATATTTATCAACAGACAATTCTTCTTTGTAGTAGATTTTTCTCAACTGCTTGGTTATTTAATCAGTGGTTTAGCATTCCAGTGTAGTAACTGTCAACTCAATATACTGAAAACAATTTTCTTATTCATCCTGTGCTTTTGCATGACTAGTCAATATTTGTAACTTTTTATGGGGAAGGAAAACATGCTTCTTCCAAAGGCAAATTCTAAGGAATTCCAGTGTCTTATATGGAATAGAGGCAACTGCAGCACAAGCCATGTGGAGGCACAGAGTAAAAGGTAGGCAGAACACGCTGCTCAGAGGTGATTAAGGACTGCTTAACAAGATGTTTGTTAGCTTTTTAGAAAATGAGTTGATTATACTGAACGTATTTTTGCTAATTTAGGTTTTTTTCTGCAGCACTACATCAATAGTTGCTTATTAGTTGTGGTGTAAATGTGGATTGTAGATTCTGGTCACAAGGAAGAGACCATTTCTTAAGTAAGAAAAAATGTTTTATCTTTCCCGTGTTTACTTCACTACTTTATTTACCCACATGAAATTATTCACTGGCCTGATTTGGCACACAGCTTTTCAATGAGTTTTCATAAACCATTCCAGGTCAGAATGTGCACTTCATAAAATATTATTTTTATAGGCAAACCATACACTTGACAGAACTGAGTGTACTGGATACTAAAACAACATACATGCGTGAACTAATCTTTGTGAACGATAATATAGGTTGGGTCTTTGCAAATATTTTAGCAGGCTGGTTGAATATCAAATTTTCCATCAGAAAAAAAGTTAATAAATTTTTCAATTAAGCAATGATTATTTCTGGAGCAAGTATCTATTTTTCTTCAATAGTTTGTCTTGGTTACACAGTCAAAAATAGAATTTCTATCAAGGTGGGGGAGGTTTTATCTCCTTAATAACAAAAGCTGAGGAAAAAGAAAAAAAAAAAAACTTTCCTGAGGGCAGCCCCCTACCCTCAAATGTCTTATGGTTCCTCATTTCAGAGCTCACCTTTGACTCCTTTCATTCATAACTGACTACAGATGTGAGTCCAATCAATAAGAGCGAATATGAATATAGTATCCCAGGATACTGAAAATGCACAAGTTAAAATCAACCATCGGGGAATCCATATTGGGAAACAAATTCACCCTTGTCTAAAGGGTCTTCAAATAAGTAAATCTTAATTTTTTTTTGCACGTGATCTGGGTCCAGCTCTTAGCATTTGGTGCTTTTTTGTTTGTTTGTTTGTTTTTCATTTTGGACAGACTTAACTTGGTGATGGCCAGCATTCTAGGAGTTAATTAGATGCAGGTGTCCTTCATGAAACACCTCTCAGGTCTTTGCTAATTTATACAAAGACCTGCAGCAGCTATACATAGCCTAGCTATGTGGAGTCCTTCCACTGTACTGTATTTTAATTGATCCCACAGTAGGTTAGAGTCTGCACAATAAAGTAAGGTTAGGGAGAAGGTCAGGATTCTCTGCCTCCTGAGAAACCTTTAAGGAATGGAAATTACATGGGTAAGTGTTTCATTTTTCTTCTGTGGCTTGGTCCCCTGTAGCAGCTGGAGCCAAAAGATCAGAAAAAGACCCTAATAAGTACTGGGAGGCATGAATGCCTATCCTTATCAGTGTTATGCAGGTGAGAGGTCCAAGTTCATATACTTTATAAAGCCAGTCTAGCAGGGTCACTCTATATGTAGAAGACTACCTGACATAACAAACTTGAGCAGTAAGAGCTGGAGCCGTTGAAGTAAAGCTCCTACAGAAAGAGGCTAACTCAGCTATTTAGAAACCTTTCAACTTTATTAAGCAAAGATGTGCATGATGTCTGGACAGCTCTGCTAATACTTACTGTTGAAACTCTTGCACTCAGGAGTAGAAGGTGAGCAATTTTAGGAACAAAGACCATTCTGACTATTCTTCCAGAACTGGAAATAGATTCCAGGAATGCTGCTGTCCAGAATGTGGGCAGAACCCTCCTGTCTTTTGTTGTCAGTGTTGAACGTTCCTGGTGTAGGAGATGCACGTTACCTGAATGGAAAAAATGTTCTATGAATAAAATCTTCCCTCTGCTGTGCTGTTCTGCACAGGAGTTGTTACAGCTTCACGTGGACTGTTTGGTGGCATTCATTAAGTGTAAGTAAAAGACAACATGGAAAAGCTGCTGAATAGTTATAGCATGCAAGAGAATGCCAGAGAGGCTGCCACAAGTGTTTTGTGATCTAAGATCAAGCTTGTTACGATTTCTTTGTCTTCCTCCCGAAAATAAGCCTTTCTGTTCAAGTAAGGTTCTCAAGGAATGGATATGACACTGTCATTTCCAGCAAAAGACTTTTTCAGCTTTGAGTCTAGGGGATTTTTATTTTTTATTTTTTTCCCTGAGAGTGCATTTAGATAGCCTTCCTTATTATTTTTCTTCTGTGCTTCTACTGATAGCAAAAGTAGCCCTTTCACAAAAGCTGAGGTCTGAATATTTCCTGAATCCTGGTATTCATGAATCCTGGGATCTATAACTCCCAAGAAAACAGGTTCCTGATATTCAGCAAAAGGGGTGATTTTCTCTGCTTTGTGTGTTTTTGTCAGCTCTAAAGAAATAATTAGAAGACCTCCAAACTTTGGAAATGTGAGGTTAAAACACTGGAATGATGATCTGCCTTGTAGTTAGCATGTACATATTACGTGGCTCGTGGTTAAAGATTTCCATAAAAGGCTGCTTGGTAGTCTAAAGATTTCCATGAAAGAATAGATTGTAGAAATCAGAATATCCAGGTTGGGGGGGGGTGTTGTTTGTTTTTATAATATACTTTCTAAGCATGGTTGTGGAGTCATGGATTTCATTTGCAGTAATTATTTTTTCTCTGAAACAATTTTTTGATTTCTACCCAATATCTAAGAGGTGATCGGGATTTTCTCTGTGTCTCACTATCAGACACGTAATAGGAAATCCAGGTGCAGTAGTACTGTTGAGGTAAAAATAGCTTTATGTACTGTTCTGTACTAGCCAGTATTACTGATCTCAAGAGAAAGCAAAATTAATCTAGGATCTGATCCTGAGACTTCTTTTGTTATTGTTTTTTGCAATGGTTAAACTGGAGGACTGCAAGATCAGACAGCTCAGCAATTATTATTATGGTGAGAGGTAGTTTAACATTTCTTATTTATAGTGTATATAAAGTGGCCTACGAAAAGGCTCAAAATATTGCAATTACTCAAAATATTTGAATTAAGATATTAACTCTGCAATACAACAAGAAAAAAGTTGAATATAACACAAGGAACATGTCAAGTTGTGCTCTACACTGTTGCGTAATTATTCAATAAATTCTAGGTTTCTTCAAGTTACTTAAGTATCTATGTTAGACGTAATCCAAACAATCTAGTGTAGGACTGACATTTGGAGGTTAAGAGACTTGTCTACATAAGGTATATTTAGATTTGCCTCCTAAGGAGTTCAGCACTTCTGTTTGCCTGAATGCTATATAATCTTAACTATATGCATTGACAGACTGGCTAGCATGCAACTAAAGAGAAGGTTCATATTTTTGCCAAATATTTATGTAAGCATCCATGAAACTATAACTATTTGTGTACCACCTTTGCAATGACCAAGAATTAAAGTTATTTTCATCATGGGTGGGTGAGCTTGTGGGTGAGTTTGTACAGGATATTTAAAGTTTTACTTGCCAGCAGGAAGGAATCTCACTAATCATAACATCTTCATTACCAGGGGCCTTGCAATTCTAGCACTCTTTTCTTCAGCTGCATAAGTAAGTGCAGTGATATTTCAAGTACAGTTATATGTTCCTGTACAAGACTAGGATAATCTAATTTGCCTAATTCTCTTAAGTCAGGCAATTGATGTGGTGATAAGGCAAAAAAAAATCTTGTTTTTATATTTAGCTCCAATGATTTCACTAACATGATTCATTTTTATCAAAATGTTAATACTCATGGTTATTAGCATTATGGACTTGGTGGCAGATATAAATGTGTCATGGAATTAAAGAGCCTACTCTCTGGAATAAGAGACTGACAGGCTAATAATATTGAACAACTGAAATGCTTCTCCTAATAACACTTTAACTCAATATTGCATGTGGTTTAGCATTTGTTCTAAGCATCCTTTGAAGTCTAAATAAAGCCCATTGACTCACTTCAAAGTTTTTTCTTTAAAGCACCTTTAAAAATGTCTTAAAATGACAAGCAATACCTTAGTGAAGATATTCCTTCCGGAATGTTACTCTAAAGTTCAAAGCATATTGATCCTCAAACTCAGCTGTGTTCCCAGTGTCCTAACAACAGAAGACTGACATATTTTTAACCACCTTATTAAAGAAAAGTATAAAATGCTTTGTGACCTTTTGACATTTAATCTTAAATTTGTCTTCACTTCCTAATGGTTATCTAAACCTGGACGAGTATCGTAGTCACATGAGTACATGTTGCACTGTCTGTAAGCCACAGACTTATAAGTCTTTTTACACTCCTTCACAAAATTTTCTGCTCCACTGAATGGTGTTTAATAGTCTTCAGATGAAGATTGTTCTACCATGATTATCATAGGTTGGCTTTTGAAATGCGTGTTACCTGCCAGTTTCTTGAACTTAAAAAAAAAAAAAAAACTTAATTGAACAGTTAAGCCTTTAATTAAATATGTTCTGACAGTTGTTTCAGTCAGTGATAACTATGATCTTGCTTCTATTCAATTACAATTATAACATTGGAGTAAAAAAATTGCAGACTCTGTACTGGCTTGGTATATTTATAACATAATGCATACTCTGTTCTCTGTTATTTAACCATATTTGTAGCAGATTACTCTCCAGTCTGAAAAATTCTGTCTTGCATTCTATGGTTAAAATCCTTTAAGATGTCATTACCCATGTCAATTTAAGTGCATCCTATACTGAAGTAGATGGGTAAATGAAAGCATATCTCTTGGGGTCCAAGCATCGTGTATAAAGTACTTCTTGTTTAACAAGATCACTGTTATCAATTATGAAGCCTTGCTGAAACTTTTCTTTCTCACAGAAATGCATTGTACTTTGTCATAGGTAAACTCAGAAATGTTTCACATCCCTCATTTCCACCTTCAGGAGCTAACAGCACTTCAGACAAGACTCCTGTGTGTAATGGAGTCTTGGTGTCTTCACATCCCAGAAATAGTTTCATTTAATGACTGTGTCTCCCTGTCAATTCTAGTGATGCTATATTGTACTTGACATCATAAACCATATTGCTTTCTAAACAGTATTACTGTTAATGCAGTACTAATCAGCATGATTAAAAAGGCCAGAACCTAGCCTATAGCTTCTAATATTCTCTGAAACCCATGAGTGCAAAACTGAAGCTTAAATCAGTGGAAGGCACATCCAGCTAAAAACTGTCATTAACCAAAAGTTTGGAAGTTTGACTAAGCTAATATTTAAAAGCATAAATAAACCTAACTTTTCCTAGAGAAAGTTCTTTTTTTTTTTTTTTTTTTTTTTTTTTAGCATGACCCTGACTTTCAATTTTGTTCCTAGTTTTGATGGCCAAGAATTGAGTTGTTTGACTTAACTCTCTGGCAAACCTACATAGTAATTTATTTCCCGTGACCAAGCCTTTCTTAGGATTCTCTCCTCTGAAGTCAGTTTTGGGAGAGAAATCGCATTCCAGAATAGCAGTGCAGATGCATGGGATCTGTTTGATCTCTGCTTTTAGCCCAAAGTATGTGTTTACTGGGGAGTGACTTGTTACATTTTGTTGTAGTAATGGTAGTATTCCATAACCACTGAAACCTTGGATTTTTTGTTGTTTGGTTTCTTTTTTTTTTTGCTTTAAAAAAAAAAAGCACAGCCCTATTTTATTAGGAAAAGCTATGCATAAATCCTGTTTAGATTGTTTTGTAACCCAATTTCGGGGGGGAGGGGGGGCAGGAATCACAGTGCATAGGAAGAGATGGTATTATAGAAAAATCACTAAGTAAGACACTAAAAGTAGTTTAAAAATGAAAATAGCAAATCACATGCATTTAAAAAATAAAAATCAGTCAGGTTTCAGGTAAGTCTGTATACAGTGTACTGTTACACAAGTGCCTAATCATACAATTGTAGTAGCAATGAACCTAAGCTAACTTGACAGTGTTAAACCATGGGGGCTTTTGTTCTAAAAAAGTTCTAAAAATCTAGGATGTAACCCCAGGCAAAAATGCAACCTCTAGAATAAATTTACAACCTGAAAGCTGGACTCCTTTCCAGGGTGCTGATGCAACAGTGCAGTTCTGCTTTGCACTCTTGGAGTGTTTGTTTATTAACTGGTTTCACTCTGATACAACTTTTTAATGAATGAGGAATTAACTGCAGAGGTTGTCTGAAACCTACTTGGCTCATTGTAAAGTTGCTACAAAACAAACAGACAAAAAAAGGTCCAGGCTCAAACTTCTGTCCAACATGCAGAAAGAAAGAACATAAAAATAAAAATCAAAATGTAGTTCAATATTTTAGGTTTGAGTCTCTCCTTTCCATTTTCTTCAGCTTTGGAAATGTTTATCAACGGCTTGCCTAGTGCAAAGTTAAAATGAATGTTTTGCAAATACAAACACAGTCCTCTTCTTTTACCATTCCCAGCTGTTACCCTACATCTATCTGGGGGGAGGAAGGAAAAAAAAAAATGGAACATTGGTAACACAGGTAAATAGAATGAAAAATCCTAGCATTGAGATTTAAGGCATACTGCTTTCTAGACAAAGGTTCTGTCTAGAGGCAGGTGTTGCTATGGTTCGACTTGGGGGAGGCTCTAACATAAACTGAACTAGAGTCTCAGGTGTTACAGAACCTCCACAGAAGCCACAGGAAACCAGATGGTGTAAGTTCTGCTGTTCACAGGTTTATATGGTATATTTTCATTTCTGTTGGAGCATCCTAACTTTAATAAAGCATTTAAAAATGATTTTATTGAATTCCATCTTAAAATACTTTGTTCGGTTAGGTAAGTATTAATCTCTTAACGTAGACTGTAGAAATCAAAATGGCAAATCATTTCCACTTGATTTTAAGTACAGAGAACTTTCTTTATATCATAAGCACCAAACTACTTACTGAAATTAGTAGTTCTGTCTTTTTCTTTAACCAGCTTTGCAATGTCCCAGTCCAAACTGATTCCACATTCGGAAAAGACCTCTACACCCATTTTATAGCAAGTCCACTATTTTTGAAGTATCTGTTATATTTAATCTACAGATCTTCTTCGGAAATTCTGTTGCTATTGCTTTGGGGGTAGTACAGAACTATAGGGAATACACTCCTAAAATATCCTCCTCACCCATCTATAGGTTGACCATGGCTGGTTTATTTTTATCTGGTTAACATTAATAAAATGTTAACCTCTCCAGCCATATTGCTGTTAGAAGGAATACTCTCTTTTGATTAGGAAAAAAAAAATATAAGACTTAGACATCAGGATGATACATAACTTTATGCCTACACTGCTTCACATTCAAACAGTTTATATGGGACCTTTTTTCCATGTGGTAGAAGCTCGCAGATTTTTTTGCGACTGCTACCTGAAGGTGGCAGCAAAGTTTTCAGAAGTCCGTTTGTTCTGCTGGCAAAGTTTGCAGAGTGAAATGATTGCTATGAAACTGAATTTCGATTATTTGAAAAATACACCAGACTTTGTACTTTGACTTCTGGCACTTAAAAGTTTGAAGTGAGCTACAAAACACAACAGGACAGCAAGGGAGGATTTTTTCCAATACTATCTTCAGTCTGGGTTTTTATTTGGAGTCTCCAAATGTTCTTTCTGGCCACACAGGTTGTTACATGCTCTGCCACTGAAAAACCGGTAGCACGTATCTGCTTACCTACGGAGGAGAACGGCTGCCTAGTAGATTAGACACGCAGGAATTTATATTCTGGGTATGTGTTTCTGAGTAATATTGTTATGGGGAAAAATCTCCCTCTGCCAGTGTACATTTCCCTCATGAAACTGCCATAATTTTTTGTTTCCTGAAAAATGACTTATTGGAACTTGTCCCAGAGAATTTATCTCAGTATTTAAAAACTAATACTGAATGAGGCATCCTGTCAGCATACGTTTGAGGACCACGAATGACAATTACCACGTGGGGAGCCCTTTTTGCCACGGGGGAGCTGCGCGGCATGAGTCGAGCGCAGCCTCAGACCGGCCCGCCCGCCCGCTCTCTGCCGACGAGGCCGTTTCCTCCGTTCGGTGCCCAGGCACCAACCCTGCTGTTCTCCGGGGGGGGGGCCGCCGCGAAGGCGTGCGGCCGGGAGCGGGCTCCCCCTGCAGCAGCCCGAGTGTCTCCGCCGGGCGGGCCGAGCTCGCCGTGCCGGCGCCTCGGGGCCGGGCGCCGCGCTGGCGCGGTCCCGCCCGCTAACAGGCGGCGGCGGGGCGCGTTCCCGCAGGCCTCGGGGCGGGCCCTGCGGGCAGCCGCGCCGCCCGGCCCGTTGCCGGGCAACCGTCACGACCTTCCCAAGATGCCCCGGTGACCGTCCCCGCTGGGCTCCCGTCCGGGAGTGCCTGTCGCCATCTTGTGCCTCGGCGGGGTGGGGCCCGGCAGGCCGCCATGGAGGCAGGTGAGGGGCTGCCGCGGTGGGACGGCGCGGCCGGGGTCGGGCTGCGGGCCGGGGAGAGGCCGCCCGCAGTCCGGCCGCGCGGAGAGCTGCGGCCGGCTCGGAAGTGGGTGCCTGTGGGGGCGTGCTCTGAGCTCTTCCCCGGAAGAAGGGGGCCAGGGGCAAAGTCGTGCTGCTCCCGCCGGGCTGCGCGGGTCTCTCCTTGTGAGGCCGCCCCCGGCACCCGGCCTGCCCTGGTGCCGCCCTGCTGGCTCCTGGGGAGGCGTCTGTGGCCCTCATCCTCTCAGACGCCGTGGGAGGGGATAGCCGTAGAACAAAAGCCCGCTACCCCAAAACTCTAGGATAGTTTTTGCACCTTTTGCCACGGATGCCAGCCTCGACTTCATGTTTAACGTTTGTCCTTAATTCAGGAGTCTGAGCTGCAAGTTGGGGAGCTCAGGGTCTTCAGTCAAGCGCATCCTGTTCTTGGTCTTTATTCCTATAGAATGCATTGGTTTTCATAATGATGCACGAGCCCTGGGCTAGTAGCTCTGCCTTGACAGCATTATAGAAAAATGAACGTGTGCTTAGATGCAGCTTTTCCAGGGGCATGTATATCCAGGTGTTAGAATCTGTTGGTGGTCGCAGCTGGGAATTGAAAGTAAGCCTCGCAGTCCTGTGAATGAGTGATCTCTAGTGATAACAACAGACATCTGAGCACTGAGCTGTCTTCCATCAGTAAGGGTCTACTATGTGTTCATTATTGTTAAGATTTAAGCATTCTATATACCTTTTTTTTCCTATGTTCTCAATTTGCATTGCACAGCTCTTGAATTCTCTGTTCAAGTTTCTTATTTTTTTAAGGACATAGCCATTTCTCTATAGCATGGAAATGCTCAGTGGTGCAGGATGGAGCCATCAGAGAGTTGTCATGAAAATACTATGTCAAGTAGAATTTATCAAATTACTATCACAGAATTTTTATAAGTTTTTATAAATATTACACAAATAATTATACCTACTTTAACATTTCAAAGTGTTCTATTTAGCCCCGGTTGGTGCCAAAGAAATTAAAAGAACTTTGGTCAGTGTGGGCTGTTTTAAACAGATTAAAATCTGTTTAGTAGTTTGTAAAAGATTGTTTTATATGCATAATCACAATGTACACGGATTATCAGGATTCTCTTAAGCATATATTCTCAATGAAATATTTAATAGCTTACAAACATAGGTGATATGGTGAAAATAGGCGAGAATAAATCTGTAATAACCAACCTGGATCAAGTAACAGTTTATACCAATAACAATGCAGTGACACTCAAAAAGAGATACTTTTTAAAATGAAGGTACTTTGGTGGAGTGATTCTAAAAATAAGGAGGTTGATTCCTCATTGCTCTTTTTCTGTATGGTAGGCCCTGCCACATATTGTCATGGGTGTAAATGGAGAAATTACATGGAATTCTTATGATCATTGCTAAGCAAGTGAAAACTGGCACTACTGAGCTTTGATGTGGTATTGTGTTCAAGTGAGTCTGTTCCTCCACATTTCATCTCCCAGGAAGGGACTATTTGGCAGAATTGCAGAATAGTTAACGTTCAAAGGATCTTCTGGAGATCACGTAGGCTACTGCATGCCTCAGCGTAGGATCAGGTAGAGCAGATTGCTAAGGGTCTTGTCTAGTCAGGTCTTCAGTGTCTCTCAGGGATGAAGACTCCACAGCTTTTCTGGGCAACATATTCCTTTATGGATTTAAAAAAAAATAAAATCTTTACTTTAAAAGGATTTCCCTGTATTTCAGTTTGTAGCCATTGCTTCTAGTCTTTTTTCCTCAGCACTACTGAGAAGAGTTTGATTCTGTCGTCTTCATTCTCTTATGTCACGTATTTATACACATTTGTAAGTTTCCCCCAAGTCTTTTGTTCTCAAAACTGAACAGTCACAGCTGTCTTTGTCTCCTTGTACATTAGATACTGTAATCCTTTATCTTTGTGTTGGTTTGTTGGGCTTGCTTCTGTATATCCATATCTTCCTTGTCCTGAGGAGCCCCACAATTGGATGCAGCACTCCAGATAGGGTTTCACTGGTGGTAATTAGAGGGTAAGGATCACCACCCTTTATCTGCTAGCAATGCTTTTCCTAACGCAGCTCAGGATGCTGTTGAGCTTCTTTGCCACAAAGGTATGTTGCAAGTCATATTTGACTTTGTCTGCCATGACTTTTAGGTCGTTCTCTACAAAACTGTTTTCTAGAAGGTTGGCCCCTCAGTCTGTACTGTCACATGGGGTTATTACTCCCTACATACAGGTCTATGTGTTTCTCTTGGCTGAACTTTGTGAGGTTCCCGTCAGGTCACTCTGAATGGTAGTGCAACCTTCTGGTGCTTCAGTCACTTCTCTCAATATTGTCATATGCAGTCTTGCTGAATGTGCAGTGTGTCGCATTGTTATGTTCAATTAGGATTTTGGTGGGCCATTTGCTGTTCTCTCTTAACCTGCTTAAATTTTCCCTGTACAAATAAATCATGTTCCTTGCTTTTACCTTTTCCTTCACTAAACAAAGGGTCAGTGGGCATTCCTCCATTCTTTACATTTTGTCTGTTTAAAAAAAAAAAAAAAAGCAAACACCCACCTATTTATTAATGCAGGCCCAACACTGATTCATCTGTGGAAAAGGCTTTGCCAAATGAGTTCATATTTATTATGGGGAGTTACTGCTTCATCTCCTGTTTAAACATGTTATTCCTATTTGTATGACTCAAATTGAGAAATTGACTTTTGAGTCTATCACGTGGGTCCAGTTCTTACTGTTTCTCTTGTATATATCAGATGATACAGGAAATCGACTGAGGTTCCAGCTGGAGTTGGAATTTGTTCAATGTCTGGCAAATCCCAATTATCTCAACTGTAAGTACTTAAATGTCAGGATCCTGAGGAATGAATATTATTTAATGGTGTTTATTATCACTGGTAACTAGACTAAACAGTGACCAAAAGGTTAAACAAAGAAAGATGAATAGATCCTTTTCCAGCATAAAGGTAGTCTTTAAATAATTTCATTTACCCAGATTTCTTATGGCAGGAGGAGGAAGCCTTTAAAATGCAAAATGTTTATGTTATTGAAATAAAATAAAATGCATCTATCTGGTGCAGAAGAGAATAAGTTCAAGTGAAAATAATAATTTCAAGCTAACACTATTCGTTTATCTGAAACCAGAATTTAACTAATGCTAATAATAGTTTCAGGCACTAAACATAATACCTCTGATTTTCACCGCCCGTTTTGATGCTAGTCAAAAATTCTTGTTTTAAACAGCTGTTCACGTCCTTGCTGCTGTACGAATGGAACATTATAAGGGAAATGAGATTAGCTTATTATACCTATAATGCTGACATAAAATATATATTATGTCCTTTGTATTTATTTTGTCCTGAGTTGCAAAAAAATGTTTGGAATTATAAATTTATTGCAGAAGTGTCTCCTCTGTATAGTTTTGTGAATGCATATTGTTCAAATTTGGCAGATTTCTTCATACCTCTATAGCTGACAATTCCTTGTTTGTCATTTTATTTCAGTTCTTGCACAAAGGGGCTACTTCAAAGACAAAGCTTTTGTAAATTATCTTAAATATTTACTATACTGGAAAGAACCTGAATATGCAAAATACCTGAAGTAAGTATTAAAATCACTTAGGTTTCTGCATTTTAATGATTTGATACTTATCTTCTATTATGCACTGTGTGGCAGCATCTCAAAATTTGATTTTTCCCTGCAAGCAACCAAAACCTGCACTGTATTTATGTGTAATATAAATTTTCCTGTTTCCAATAGCCTGGATTTAACAGTAATAGACAAAATTATAGAACTTGTTGTTAGTAAGTTGTGCACGGAATCTATATTTTGCAGTCTTTATCTCTACCTTACATATGCTTAAAATAAAACTGTTTAGCATTATGGGACAAAACTACTTCATTCTAACGTAGTTAGTGGGCTAAACTCTTTTTTGCCTTGTTGATGCCTATACAAAGTAAAGGATGATTTTGCATTTCTTTGTTAGTGTTCATACTCTTCCACATTTTGGAAAAACAGTTTTTGTCTGTGTATTTTAAATGTGCCCTGGAAACAGACATTCTAGTTAATGTGTTTGTTTTAATGAAATCTAACCATTAGAAAAGTTACTCTATGCAAGTACGTATATGCGCTAATAACAGTCCTTGCTTCCTAGCCTAATAGCGAAGGTATTAAGTTGCAGTGCGTAGAACATGGACAGTCTTAAGTGGTTTGATATTGAGTAAAACACTAAATAAATAAAATAATGAACTCCAGAGTTACTGGAGACTCCACTTCTAGTGTCACTTGTAAAAACTTGTATTAAAGTATTTGTGGTTTTTTTTTTTTTTATCCAGGTATCCCCAGTGTTTGCATATGTTAGAGCTGCTTCAATATGAACACTTTCGCAAAGAACTGGTAAATGCTCAGTGTGCTAAGTTTATTGATGAGCAACAGATTCTTCACTGGCAACACTATTCACGGAAGAGAATGCGCCTCCAGCAGGCACTGGCAGAGCAGCAGCAACAAAACAATACCTCTGTAAAATGAAAAATGCTTGGAAGAGTGATGATAAGGTGTACTTCAAGTATTTACAAGAGAGGAATGTAGGTTTTGTAGGTTTGGCTGTGTGTGTATGTATTTGTCAAATGAGTTTTTTTCTTTCACCTACTGTACCGACTTTTTAAAGATAGAAGACTGACATATCTACTTCTGCAGTTTATTTTGAATCGTGGAAGATCTTGAAAATGCATTTACTTTAGGTATTTGTTCCTATGGATTTTGTAAACAAAACAGTTTTTGAGGGCACTAACATGTATGTATCATAACAAAAAGTGTAGTTCAGCAGTCTCTCCTTAGTAGGCATGTTCCCTGGAGAACAATGTGTCTTGAAGTTTGGCTAAGAGCTCCCTCATGTACCCCTTTCTACAACTGCAGGAAGAGAAATTTGAAATAATTGTGATTGCTGCACAAAATTTGTGGATTTTTGCCTTGAAACAGAGATGAGTTACTATTTGTTATTTCTGTTTACCTGGTAATCATTGTTCCTGGGGTTCTTAGAGGGCTTTCCTGGCAGCGTTTTTTAGAGACCAAAATTGAAGTGTGAAGAAACAAGAGCTGCAAGATTAGAGCAGAGATAAGTTATAAACTTTGTGAATACCCAAAAAGGAAATAGGCTGTAGCTGTATCTATTCCTCTAAACTCAGCTTACTTTAATCTTGGTGTTCTTCCAGTGAAATATAGGATGCTCTTAGACTGTTTTCTACAGTATGTGTACTGAAAACAGTTTGTGTTACAAAAAAGGTATAAATGCACAACTGGAGAAGCATTTGTCATTTATTCTTGTATAGTTTTTTTGTAAGAATGCAGATTGTGGCAGATGCCAGGGGTTTAATTTTCATGATTTAGATTGTGTTCATGCTGTATTCACGCTATATTTCATGTTCATGTAGGAGGAGGTACTGTAACATGTTCAGAACCAGACTGGTAGCCTTTAGCTTAGGCTGAACAGATAAACTATTAAACATCTTTAGTATTGAAAATTTACCATAAGAGCTTCAGTAGCTGCATAAAATTAGTTTTAGGAAGAAAAAACATTTTTTTCTGTTTCTCCTGCCCCCCACCCCCCCAATACACACTTACTCACTATTAAAAATATAACTTGGCAATTAAGTCTTACTCTTCAGTAAATGTAGGCTGTTGTTTTGGTTTATAACATGAGCTCAGCTCCTTTGAAAAGATACTGCTTGCAAATTCAAGTTTATTTCAACAAGGAAGTACATTTTTTTGTTGCAAGACTTTAGTTGATGATTTGAACTTAGAATATAATGACATTTACCTCAACTAATTGGAATTAATTAACCATGATCGTTGTGGCGGGGGGGGGGGGGGGAGGGGGGGGGAGGGATAGGAGGGCACGACAGGTAAGGATTCCTTAAAAGGACAATGAAAATAATGAGATGAACATCTTCGTAAATGATTGGCTACTGGAGGATTTAGTCTTCAGTAAACAACATACGCACAAGCTCTGCTTTAAAACACTCTTCTTCAACCAGCTTCTGAGGCTGAAAAAGGAAGTTAAGATGTTTTAGGAGCAATTAAAAATCTGTTCTAGACTAGAGCTATTTGCACATAATACTAGCTGTACTACAGCAATTGTTTTTTGTTATATGGCAAGTGTGAGTTGGGATGGAGGATAGCGTGAGCAATGTAAGGATAACTGAAAAATGCCTGAGGGTTTTCTGGTCTGGGAAGAGTCATTCCTGAGAAAGTAATTGTTAAGTTAAAGAATGTGTACAAGTTAATACTTGGTGTGACATGTTTAATGCCCTCAACTATAAAGCAAGAGTTTACAGGAGTGAGAGCTGTAGTGTATTTCAATGAAAAATAACACTATACATGATCCTGTTCCACTCCCATAATTCAGCATTTAGATTTCTTAAAATTTGAGGAGCCATACATCAGGAAGCTAACACCACATTGCTAAGAACTTAGCCTACCCCTAAACCACTATGTGCTACGTGTATATATTTTCTTTATTACAGAGAATATTCTACAAAAAGCAGATCGGTTCTCTCTCAAGGAACTATTAGAGCTAGGAAGAGTGCATGGATGGGAGCCAAAGAGATGTTCCTAATTGTCTGTTCCCTTAAAACAAGAGAGAGGATATCAGAAAACATGCATAGCAAACTCATTTATAGCCATAAGCCCCTGCCAGTTTCCCAGTTGGATGCATGTAGATCCATACAATACAATATATCACTTACTGTTCCATATTTAAGTAGTGTAGGCACTCCTGTTAGTTTCAGATTCTTCCTGAATTCATTGTTAGGATCTTTCCAGCTGTTCAGGAAGATGGTAGTTAAACACAACTTGTAAAAATGTGTTAAAAGTGCAGTTTGAAATTACTCTGTTAAAATTACTTCAAAAGGATGATTTGAAGATCTTTACCTCCCACCTCCCCAGCTTCCTCTTTAGAACAAGCATGCAGATAGTTACTTTATGGATGGTGTAGACCTCCACACTCACAAAAGGACAGTCAGTCATTAGTTTCAACAGGTTAGTTAACCTCTAGTCTAGGAACAGCATGTAGTGGGTTTACGTGGCAAGGTAATACCAGTTGTTGACATTAAAACAGTTACTTACTAGGCTCTGTCTCCTACTAGGCAGTAGATGAACACAGACTCATCAGGCATGTTATGAAGTTCCTTCCTCACAACTGGTTCAGCTAGAGAGTAATTTTTAAATGTTTGTAGTTAATAGTGTGCTATAGAATCACGTGGATCTAGTACAACCAGCAAGGTTGCTAATAAACACTTTGTTTCAGGCAGAGATCTGTATTTTGTTTCATCTGGTTATCCGCCAGCTTTGCAGAACTTAGATGTTCAACAATAAAGGGAATGGCCTTTGCAAAAATGCCAATTTCAACTTTAACAAGCTAGACAATTAATTAGTGTCTCCTCTGGATAAGAGCCCAGCAAAACAGCAGTAAGTGGTTGTCATATGTAATCTGGCATATATGATCCATAAAATTCACTGTAATGCACTGAGAAGCTGCCTTCACATTCTACTGCTAGGCACCGGTGAGTCATCTCTGCCTTTTGATACGTGAAGCAGAGGTGAATTAACTGATCGTAAGATTCATATCAAATTGTTTGCTAAGACAGATAAAAACCTATCCTTCATACCAGTCTCTACTCAACAGCATATAACGTTACACACTATTCCGTGGGACGGCTGGCAAATCCAAGACCAGCACAGACAGCTTGTTTCTGAAGCAGCAGCTTTGGCCTGCTCCCAGTCGCGTCGGCCTGCAGCGCCAGTTGGGTTCACCATGGTGTTATCTGCAGCTAGAGCTTGGGACCCGAACCCCTCCCAGCTCCCTCGCGGAGCAGGATGCGGACTCGGGCTGTCTGAACGCCCCTCGACAGCTCCGCACCGGGACCTGCTGGGCGCCCCGGCACGTTCACCCCAGGAAGGGCAGCCGGGGCCGCTCCGGCCGCTTCAGACAATCCGGAGCGACCGCGAGCGCCCGCGGGCAGGCGCATCCCGGCCGGCACCGGCCCCACGAGGGCTGAGGGGAGGAGGCCGCCCCCCGGCGCCACGCCCGCGCTGCCACGGCCCCCGGGGGCCGCGGGGTGCCCGCCCGGCCTCACCCGTCACGCAGTCCGGGCACCAGCTCCTGCCCTCGGCATCTTTGTCGCCGCAGAAGAGCGCGAAGATGGGCCGGCCGTGGTAGCGCTGCGCTGTCTGCACAAACTCGCCGTACCCGCGGACCTGCTTTTCCTCCCAGCCCATGGCGCCCGCAGCAGGCGGCAGCTGCGAGCGGCGGAGAGCGGGGCCCGCCCCGGACGCCGTAGTGCCGCGCCGCTTCCCGACGGCCTCTGCGGCGGCGGTTGCCGGGAGCGGGTTTGAACCGCGACCCCGGTAGGCCGGGGCCTGGGCTCAGCCGATGCGCGCGGGGCGTCGCGGGGCTTCCCGCCGGCGCTGGTCTCGCCCGCCCGCCCCGGGGCGTGCCGTGAGGTGAGGGCGCGGCGGAGGGAGCTGGGCCGCTGCGGGCTGTGTCTGGCGGGCTGGGGCGCGGGGGCGGCTCGGGCGGCTCGGGCGGCTCGCCGCGTTCCGCCGCCTTCCGCCGCTCGTCCCTGGGCGGCGGGCGGGAGGTCGCGCTGCTCCGCGCCGCCCCGCCCCGCTCCGCCCTGCGCCGCGGGGAGCCCTCCTCGTGCCCACGCGTCTCGACCCAAACCTCCGGACGGGCGCGGGCACACAAGCGTCGGGGTTCTCGAGTTGCGCGAAAACAGGAAAGAAATACGCGGTCTGGGTTAAGGAGCAGAGGCGAAGTCCCTAATTCAGTCGCTAAAGAAAGAAGCAACAGCGTTAGACGCTAGATCCTCCTCGTTTTTCAATTCTTGAAGTCAAATGAAAGAGAGAAAATTTTCTGATCGTCTCTGCACATCACTTCTATTTTGAATCCTTTGTGAGTGTGCCCTTGATCAATGTTTCTTTGACACAAATGTACGGGCGCTGCTGTCATGACCACTACCTTAGTCTATCCTGCTGGTCAGTTTTCATACTTTTACAGTACAATATTTCTTTTTAGGGTAAGTAATAGCTAAAAAAGTTCTGCGGTGTTCTTATGAATCATAGTGTGAGCCGCAGAGCCTGTAAAGGTGCTCCTCAGCTCTCCCTGGGAGTGTGTAAAGAAGGATACAAACTGTAAGTTTCACATTAAACAGTAGGAATATTCTTCCCATTCTGTGTACCACCTGTATAAATGCACATGATATATTTACTATTTCTCTGTGTCTCCTCAGGTTGGTTCTCTTGTTATTCACATCACACCCGGGATTCCCTTTGAGAAGCAGAAAGAACATATAACTTGTCTATAATTACAGTTATCCTCATAGCTGTAATGGCAAGCAAAAAATAAATAACTCAGTTTTCAGCATCAAGTCAATGTGATGGGACCAAGCAAACCATCTTTGTCTGGTGCTCCATTTGCATCCACTACCCAGCTATACAGGAATGAAGGAAAGACTTTACAAACCCAGGTATTGTTTGACTTTTGCAGCAATGCTGAACTGCTTTTCATTTGTGATCATTACAAAAAAGATAATCATGACGCACTTCCTGAGACAGGAGCGACTGTCAAATCTTCATACTTGTTTTCATGATGCTGTCATACATGATCACAACACTTCTCTTCTGTATAGAACAGAAATTATGCCTTTAAATACTATTTACCTGCCTTAGCCTTTGCTTTACCACATGGTAACAGAACCTAGAAACTTTATTCTGTTACTGTAGTTTAGCTTTCCATTTCTTCTTCTCCGTACACCTCCTTCATAATTTATAAGTTTAATAATGGCTGACTTAAATCAGTGTGATATAATAAGAGCAATTTATATTATTAATTTTAATTGTTATAACATTAATTTCATTGTCAGAACTCTTTAAAATTTTATAATGGCATTGTCCATTACCCAGTCATTTTGGAGCAGACTTTTCATTGTGGGTGCCCGTACTAGGGTGCAGATAAATATATAATGTTATTTACAAGATCTATGTGCTTAATTCAAAATACTTTTGAGCACTGGCATTTATCTGATTGGAGGGGCTCCTTTCATGTGTTGAAGTACCATCATGACAGAATGCATTCTAATATGAATGAAGATTTGTTTTCCTTACTGTTGTACACTAGAGATGCATCACCCATGTAGAGTGTTCTCCATAACATCAGTTTCTGTTTACGCTTTGCAACAGCTCCAGTTTAACAGAAATGTTCCTGCAGTTCCAGAGAACTTGGCTCTCAGATTCTCTAACCCCTGTCCAATTACAATAGAAAAACTGAAGTCATCCAAGGATCAGAGAAATCTATCTGGAAGTGACAACTCCAGCATCAAAAGCTCTGGCAAGTTTTCAATAATATCTGAAGAGAGACTAAAACTGGCCATTCAGCTAGCCAAAAGGGACATAAAACGAAAACATCTTGAAGAGCAAGTGAAACAGAAAGTATTAGCAGATGCTGTCAATAAATCATTGTTGACTCAGAAGTCACAGCAGCAGAAGAATAAAGTATTTGAAAGTCCAGAAAAGAAAAATGTGCTGAAGTCTCAAACTGAGTTGAAATATCAAGGGAAACTTGGTCAGCCTTCCAGTGTGGAGACTACCACCTCTGGTGCAAAAGTTTATCTCTACACACCAAGTGAGGGAAAGCTAACACCAGCTGTTCTGGGCTCTTTACCTGCTCATAACTTGAGACCAGACCCCAAGCCAAATGTTAACAAAAAAGAAGATAAAAGTAGGCAGGAAATCCAACGGCTACAAAAGGAATTGAGAAGTTGTATCCAGAAAATAGAAGAACTGATTAAAAAAGGTGTAAGACTGAACAGTAATTATTTTATATAAATATATGATAGTTGGTTAATTTGTTCTTCTTTCTCTCTTTTTTTTTTTTATTTGTTTGTTTATTGGCTTGGATTAGAATCTGTGTTTAGTCTGGAATTTTTGAGATATACTTGAAATAGAAAAAAGCTAGAATGGCTAGCCAGCTTAGGCAATAATAAGGTTTAATGTATTTGAGTGTTTGTAGTGAGTTCCAGTCCAACCTGCAATGACAGTATAGGCTATTTAATAAGTTGGTTGAAAGATATTGGTGTAGATCTATTGGCTCGATCTTCAGACTGCAAAAAACAGTATCATAATTAACTACATCCTGAGCAGTGATAAGAAATGGGCCAACAGTTGATAACGTCATTTCACAAGTCTGACTCACCTAATTTGTAACTGTGCAGTATCATGATTAGCGTCCTTTCTGACACTGTGTTGTGAGGTAAGTCCAGTTAGCAGCAAAACACTACACAGTCATTTATGCTCATTCCCTCCTCCAGCAGGACAGGGGAGAGAACTGGAGGAGCAAAAGTAAGAAAATTCATGCGCTGAGGTAAAGGTAATTTAGTAAGTGAAGGAAAAATGAAGAAGAAAAGGAAAAAAATTTGTTTCCACCAAAACAGCTTTTTTTTTTTTTTTTTTAATTGCTGAGCATGACATTATATGGCACGGAATATCCCCTTTGGTCAGTTTGGTTCAGCTGTTCCAGCTGTGTCCCCTCCAAACTTCTTGCACCCAGCTTACTAACTTGTGGTCAGAATTGGAAAAAAGAGAAAGCTTTGGCACTGTGCTAGTGTTCCTCAGCAACAGCCAAAACACCGTTGGTTGTGTTATCAGCACTGTTTTAGTCAATCCAAAACAGCACCATACATGCTCCTAAGAAGAAAACTAACTCCATCCCACCCAGACTCCACTACACATTGTATTGATCCCTTTATAATAACTATCTGGTGGTTTAAACATTCCTAACTCTGAGTGTTTTACCTGCAAGTTTGTCATAAGATTAAGGAGTCATGAGTTATTTTCTAAACTATATCTGATAAGCTATATTGTATGAGAATATTTAGTCAAATGCTAAGTAGATATATGATGTAGCATTAAAGTAACTAGCTTGCGTTACTGCTCAGGGGAGCCCTGCATGAAAGAGGCTTATTGCTAACCTATGCTCATTCATTTGGCTTAAACAGGGTTTTCACAGGTTAAATTAAGATATATAACTTTGCATTTCATGCTTTTTAGAGAGAGATGAAGAAATTTTAAATCGTGATGAAGAGCAACAGATTTGCACTCGAAGACAGAAACAAGCTTCACGGTCAGCTCGGATGCTGTATGTACTCCAGCAACAGGTACAACCAGCATTTCAAATTGGGATGTTTATTATGATGAATTTGACAGAAATGAACTGAAACAGGAGAACTTGATCAGGATATGTCTGTATTTCCATGGCATTCTAGTTTGGATCTGAAATGGTGACTAATTTCTCGTGACGGGTTAGAGATACAAGCTATTGGAAAATATGGACTTTAACTCAGATGTTACAGTGAAGATTTATTGTTCATTTATATACATAGAGCTAATTCTAACTGACTTTCCCTAATCCCTCTCCTTTCTTGATAAACAGGTAAAAGAAATTCAGGATGATTTAGAGAAACTGAGTCCTCATGAAATCAAACACACTAAAAAGGTAAGATGGAATTATCCTTTAGGCTGTCAGTCACTCACTGACAGAAAGCTTCTTAGTTAATTCAGTTTGCCAAATGTCACCTTGTCTAAGGTACATCTGAATTCTCTCTAGAAGGATGATTTTCCTTGTGCTTGGCACCTTTCATTCTATTCTTAAAGAGATATGTCTCACTTGGTTTCATGCTGCCTTTGCTGCTTTCCTCTCCTCAGTTCTTGCCTGCCTGCAGTAGACTGTAGAGGAGAAGGCTGTTGGTCTTGTGCTTTAATGTTGCTTCTAATTCCTCCTTCATTCTGTTTCCTTTTCTGAGTAACACTGTGTTCTACTCTTGACTATTATTTTTGACTTCCTGTTCATGTTACTCATTCTTATCAGCCATTTTTTCTGATTTTCTTGCCGATCCATTATCTTTCAGAAAGATAGTGCTGCGATCATTCCTACTGTTCTGCGAGTATTGTCTCATGGTTCTCTCGCACTTTTCCATCACCTGTATTTTTTTCACTAACACAAATTCTGGGGGAGGTAGAATGTTCTACAGTCGTGCTGTTGTACATTGGGGCCAAGCCTATGACTCTAGGCATGGAATAGTAGAAACATTGTAAAGTGTTACAACCATGCTATTTTAGCTGACACTAGCATGATTCTTGATATGTGGACTGCTGTGTAAGTACCTTTAGTAGGTTGTATAAACGCCTGTTTTATTCTGTTTCAAAAATGGCCTCATCTCCAGAAGAATTATCCCAAGTCTTGAGTGTTTCTATGTCCATATTCATAGAAATTATAGCTGTTAAAGCATTTATTTTTCATTTTTTCAGTCTCAAGCAGTATCCAGATTGGCAGCAGCACACAGAGGAGCTATACGAGCCTTGCAGGCATTTGCCAGTCAGTTTACTGATCAAACAGAGCAACTTATTCCTACCCACTACAAGGAACTGGGCAGTCTCATTCGACAGCTGTCTCTTTGTTCTGCCAAACTAGAAGTGGATTCTTCAGTTTCTGACATTATCATAGATATTTTGCTGCAAATTGAGGTAGGAATAAGCATTTTGTTTCTGCTAAAGAAGAAGAGAAATAGTGAAATAAAAGACTGTGTAAGCTATATCGTGTCTTCATGAAATTGCAGAATATCTATATTTTCTTTTTTTTTTTAAAGGCCATTTTCCTAATATATTAGCATGTTGCTAATGTTCATAAAATAATGGTGGTCTAAATAAAGTTGCGTCCTATTCACGGAAGCTACCTGTGGTAGTTCATGTTAATGCTTTTCCTGTCTTTATTGGCTGTCCTGGTAGAATGAAAACTGGTAGTGATAGTGGTAACAGAACACCAATTTCTGATTCATTTGCCATTTTCAGGATTGAAAGAATTGCATTTGATGTATTGGTGTACATTACGTGTCGATTGTTTTGAAATGCATGCTTTAGTCATCAGGATTAGTAGAGGCTCTGCTTCATACAGTCATGGCTGCAGAATTATCTAGGCAGAAGATAAAATTGTAGCTACAAGAGATACTGAAGCTCTGTGCCCTTCAAATAACTTTCGGTGATATCTGATGTTTTAAAACATGTTGATATAATAGAAAAGTTCTGATTTGCATTTCCTGATGCAGTTTCTAACTACCAGGATTCTTTTTAAGTAAGAACCTACATAACCTGAACTATTATGAAACCAGTATTTAATTCATTTGAATAAAAATAGCTGATACAATAGCCACAAGATATTTTATTTAACTTAAATATTGTTCTAACTGTAAGAGCTGTGTTGTTATTTTTGTTTTGAACTGCTTATTAGCACATTAACAGCGAGTGAAAATTGCCTTGGAAAAGGACGGGAGGTAGAATTAAGTTTGGACTTGTCATTGGAAAAAGAGTTCGTCTGTCTTATCGTAGTCATGTGGGTGTTCTTACTATCTGTAGTCTTTGTGTCCATTTCTTTTTGAATATGCTGTAACAGATAATTTGCTGGAGTTTTCTGTAAATAAAAAAAAGCAAAACTTTTCCACGTTACACAAAGATGCTTCTGCATGATCAAGCTATCAAGTATAGTCACTACAAAAAAAAAAAACACCAACAAGAAAACAAACAAACAAAAACAAAGCCACACTAAAAAGTTCCAATTACTTAGATTCTCTTTAATTTGCTTCTCATCATTCTTCATTATCTCATAGGGTTTACTGAGAGAGTAATTAAAATTATAAATATTTCATGCAGGATCTGGATTCATTGCTGGAAAAGAAACAAGCAGCCAAAAAATCAAAGAAATGTCTTACAGCATCTCAGCACAAATCTCCAGTGAACACTGAGACATCTCCAGACAGAAAGCAGCTGACATCTCCAAAAGGAGAAAAAAAGTCTCTCATCTTAAAGGGAAAACATGGACAAGAACCTAGAAAATTTCCAGCTGCCAGAGGTCTCTTGATTGGCTTATATTTCATTTTTAAATAAACTTTATTAGTTAACTTACCATCTGGAGTTCAGTTTTGTAGTATGTTACATACTGCTGGACAGACGTGTATAACAGCCCATATGTAGTCATCAGATACACATAGCCTTGGTAGGCATTTTTTTCAGCAGTTCCCATGAGATGATGGGCCTGCAGGTTTATATGCCTCTTTCTAATTATATCGTCTTCATATTCTCATGTCCATTTCTTTTACAGTGGGCTATGCTTGGATTGCTTTTCTTCAGTGTATACCTAAATGACAGTTTAGAAGTTAACTTTAATGGTGCATAAAGAACATATCCAAATGCCTATGTGGAAAAGACTGTATAAATATATTCTTTTGACATGCTGAGTCATTGACTGTCTCCAAAAAAACTATCATTGTTTATAGGACTTTTAACAATGAATAGCATACTGAAGCTTTGGCTCAGAGTTTCATTAGTTTGTGCAGTTTCTCTACCTTTGAGGAGTTTTGAGAGACATGGCTTTATTTTGTTCTTGACAATGCATTCATCCCTTCTGCACTGTAGTCACACTTTCAGTACCTAGAGACACATTGATAGTTGTCTTTGTTTTTCACTGATAGAAGTCTTTGTTTTTCACTACCAGATGGCCGTGCAACCTTTGGGAATTGGTTTCCTTTATTGTTCATTTACCTCATATATGATATTAAATGAGCTTTATTCTTTCTCACCATCTTTTGAAGTAAGGTTACTAACTGACATATTTTGCCACCTCACGAAAACCATTATAGATTACTACATTATTATATAGCCTCTGTAATTGACCTTATGTGATATGGTTTAGTGGAGGACTTGTTAGTGTTAGGTCAGAGGTTGGACTAAGTGATCGTGAAGATCTCTTCCAACCTAGGTGATTCTGTGATTATTCTTATATGGGGTGTCTCTCAAATACATTATGCTGCTTTTTATCAGAAGAGTAAAGTTAAGGGGGAGAAGACTACTATGACATGAATTTTTTTTGGCAGTCCAGAGAGAGAGTATATTGACAAGCATTTTTTGGTTTTCATGTATCTTGTGGCGAAAAATACGTTGTTTTTTTAAAATCATTGCCTAGACCTCATATAGCAATGACTGTTCAAAGGCTTTCAAATGATTGCATGTGTGTGTATGTATATAGAGAATGTGTGTATATTTTCATGTACACATAGATATACACACACACAAAGCAAAATTTCCTTTTCAATGAAACAATGTAATAAGCCAGTTTACTTAATAGTTGGCAGGAAATACAAGCGGGTTTTTTTTTGTTTGTTTGTTTTTAATTTTGATTTTTTTGAATTATGGTAAAGCTTTGAATTTTGTTATTAGGTATACCTAGCACAACAGAAATGTCAAATGCAGACAAACATGATTCTTGCCCCTTTGAACTTCCAGTTGAAAATTTCTTTTTTATTTTTGATACAGATAAACATCAACGTGTTACAAATATTTCAGCAGTTCAGAAGGTGAACAGTCATGCTCATATATTGCACAATAAATTCCAAGAAGAAAATGATCTACCTACTCCAGAGAGAAATGCCGTTTTAAAAGGAAGTATAGATTCACGGTTGAGATCTAGAGCTGTAAAAAAGGATCTCATCCTTGAAAGTGGCCCTTTGAAAAAGAAAGACGTGATATTACCTGCAAAATCACAGGTATGGAAGTGATAAAAGAATTTTATGCTTTCTTCAAATTGTCCCCTGGGATTTGTTATTTATTGTAAGGCACAGTCAAGCTTTGTACTTCCTCATTTTTTTTTTATTCTGAGCTCAGAGACATAGGGGGATAAATTCTGTCATGTGCCTGTACTATTTCTGGTGTTTTTATTTTATCAAATGTTTTTTGAAAGTAATGTTATTGCTCATTAAAAATGCACTGTACAACTAGGAACAATGAGTAACAGAATGAACAAGGAAAAATATTTGCCCAAAACTAGTTTCATTTTTGAAATTAACATGGTTATTTTTCAACTTGGAATTAAAGATTAAGTATTTTCCCCTTATTGGTCATCCTCTGATGCCTTCTGTGATAGTGTTGTGCTAACTTTTGGAGGATATAATTTAGGCAGATTTTCTTCATTGATTATAGAAATTATAAAACTATGCAAGACAAATTCTGGGTTCTGATAAATCCTTCCTCCAGTCAGCAGGAGGCTTCTGTGTTGCAAACAAATGAGTTGTTTAAAAACTATTTTCAAGTGCTAATTTTTGTGAATAGTTCATTTTTTGTTCCTTTAAATATCTTCCTTTGTTTATATCCTTCCTTTGTTCCTTTAAATACCTTCCTCTAAATATCACCTTCAGCTTGAAAAACCAGTTCTGGTATTAGTAACGTGGATTTATGCATATGTAACTATTTTACTGCTTGCCATATCAGTGAGAACTGTAAGCAGTGTAAGGAAGGCTAAACATTTCAATAATTCATACTGAAGGGACTAGTCTGAATGTCTTTGCCACAAATGCAGATATGGCAATATTAGAGTTTTATTGCTGAGAGGAATGTTACCTTGGAAATCTTCTGTTTGGATTTACTCAGAGTTAACACAGAGTCTAATTATGAAAAAGTCCACAGAAGCTTTTTCCCCTTAAAAGCAACAGTGGACAAATTAGAGCTCCTTGCAAAAATTGTATTTGCAGAATTAAGCACGTTCTGTTTGGGCACAGTTGTACTTCCCTTTAAATCAGTTGTAAAACCTCCACATATGTTAACTATGCAATAAAGCCACCATACCTGACTTCAAGACAAATTCTGAAGCAGAATACAAAATACTTTCAAAAGTGAACAACAGAAGATGCATGTTTTCAATACGATTGTGTTAATTTTAAGGGAATGCTTAAACCTCTAAAACCAAGGCAGGTACAGCCTCAAGGAAAGCATGCCCAATTTCAAGAGACAACTATAGCTTTTCAGCTAAAAGAGAATAAACGACTTGTTAAGGAGAGCAGAATACCCTGGGTGCCTCCAAACCCTACATCTCCACCTGCTTCACCGAAACGGTATGTTCACAGTCTAGTGTTAACCTTACTTTTCTGTGGAAATGTTGCTGTATGTGTAAATAGTAAATAGGATGGATTGGGTCTGGCTCTCAGAGCATGAAGGCAAGTGGCACAGTATATCTCACAACCAGATGGTTGTATTCTTTTCTCACTCAGCATAAAGTGGCCCTATTCATACAGCCTGGGAAAAGGCATTGCCTTATGCTTTTTCCTGGATTACGTCCCAATATTGTCTGGGAGTCAGGCTGAAACTGTGCAGGCAACTGTGCTGTGCACTGACAGTGTACATAGCATGCAGAATGGATGTTCATATGCCATGTTGGTGCTTGTGGTCTGGCTCTGATTTAGTTCTCCTCTAAAAAATATGTTGTTATGCTGTTTGTATCTGTTGGTCCTGCCATAATGGTTTTCAAGCTCATAAGCTAATTTCAATTCACACTAACAGAGGTAAAAGTAACAGCAATATGTTCCTGTTGTGGTTTAACCCGGCTGGCAGCTAAACACCACACAGCCGTTCGCTCACCCTCCCCCCTCCCTCTCTGGGATGGGGGGAGAGAAACGGGAAAGTGAAGCCTGTGAGTTGAGATAAAGACGGTTTATTAAGACAGGAAAATAATAATAACAATAATAATAATAATAGTGATAATGGTAATAGTATTAACAATAATAATGTGTAAGAAAACAAGTGATGCACAATGCAATTGCTCACCACCCGCTGACCGATGCCCAGCCTATTCCCGAGCAGCCGGCCCCCCCACCCCGGCCAGCCACCCCTATATATTGTTTAGCATGACGTCAGATGGTATGGAATACCCCTTTGGCCAGTTTGGGTCAGCTGTCCTGGGTCTGTCCCCTCCCAGCTCCTGCTGCACCCCCAGCCTGCTCGCTGGCAGGACAGAGCAAGAAGCCGAAAAGTCCTTGGCCTGGTGTAAACACTGCTCTGCAACAATTAAAACATCAGCATGTTATCAGCGCTCTTCTCATCCTAATCCAAAACATAGCACCCTACCAGCTACTATGAGCTACTTAACTCTGTCCTAACTGGAACCAGGACAGTTCCGTAAAGTGTCATGAAATTAATTATTCATCTAAATGAATAGTTCCTAGTAGTGCCTTCTGTGTGGGGAGTAATGTGATCATATCAAAATGTGTTACTGATCAGAGAATATATATAGCCTGTAAGCCTTTTGTAAATGGCACCACTACAAGAAAGTTTTTAGGGGCTTTATTTTTGTTTTAGGCATGCATCTCTGATCTGTAGTACATCAGACTTATTAATCCTGCAGTCAGAAAAGTAAGCATTTCTGATGTGCACATTTAATATTATTTGTAGTAATGTGTTCAGGGTTATTTCACTGTGGAAAAATGCTCAGGGATAAATGCTAAAAGAACTAGATCAGGGGAAAAAATCTCAATCAACATTGGCTGAACATGTCTTTTAAAAGTGATCTTTTTATTGGATGGAGTTATCTGAAATAATTATTAGTATTGAGTTATTAGTGAAAGGCTGTTCCAATTAATCCTTATATGCTGGAGGGAAGTCTCCTCATAGTAATATATTTGTTATCATTTGCCCTCTTCCTTCTAAGATCTTTTAAGAAATAAAAAATAAAAACAGATAATGTGGTAATGAAATAATTAAAACACCTGGAAATAGCTAGACCCTACATCCTCCTGTCAACACCTCTTAGGAAGATCGTTTGCAGGACTAGGGAAGAAATTCAGTGTGAACGTTACCAAACATGTCATATTGACCTCCTCTTTATGTTTCCACCATTGCATTTACACGGGCTTAGTTTTATGCCTCTAATTCAGCCAATTAAGATCAGAAGAGTTACCCACTGAGAGCTTAAATATGGTCTGAAAGGCATAATTTGAGCAAAGGTTAGTGCAATAATTATGTTTGCTATGAAAATAGTATTTTGTGCCATTAGTGTTTTCCCACCATTGACAGTGCTCACAGGATATCCAGGACTGCAAGTTCCAAGAAGCTCATTCATAAGCATTCAGCTTTGCAGAAAGGGAATACAGAAGAAAGAAGACTAGGGCTCATGGAAAAAGAAGCTCTCAGGTTGGCATGAATATTCCAATTGGAAACACTAAGTATTTTTTGTGTTTCTTTTTTTTTTTTTCTCTTGTTTGGAGCTGGTTTGATTCTGAGGGTAAATAGCCAGTGTTTTGTGTAGTTAGGCAAGGGTTGAATCAAGGCCAGGCTAGTGAAGGCTAAACTGAGTTGCAGATGATTAAGTTATTTCACGTCCCTTCATGTGGAACTATGAAGTCCCCTTAGTTTAATGAGATGAAGCTTGCTTTTTTTTTTCTTTTTTTTTTTTCCTACCTCTCTTTCCTTTCTCAGAGAAATTTGAGCCTTTTTTGGCCATGGAGGGATACTTTCCTTTCTCTCTTCCTCTTCTGTAGGGTTTGGAGTCTTATAATCCAAGTGTAACCTGTCCAGCATTTGGGACTACTCCTTTCATTAGGGGTTGGTTCACTTGATTTGCATGTGGTATAAAAATACAGAAAATTAACTAGCAGCATAAGTAGCAAGGAACAGGTGAAGAAGGATTCATGGAGTCCTTCTAGTGATGGCTAAACTGAGCTACAGATGATTAAATACTTCCATGCCCCTTCATGTTCAATTTCATGTCCCTTCATTGATAGAGGATCCTTTCGCAGAACAGGAATGTGGAAGTAAAACAAGATCTCCCTGGCTAAAACATGACAACTGACCATATTCATAATGTATTTCCTCTTGCTTTATGCTTATTCCTTTTATTATAGTTGCTGGTTACTTTTACTCCGATGTCCTCATTCCTGTTTTTGCAGTGAGTAAAAAAATGATTAATGTGCCTTAACACTGCCTCCAGGAGGATTCATTCCATGATCTTGCCAGGCACAGAGGTGAGGCTCACCGGTCTGTAGTTCACTGGGTCTTCCTTTCTACCCATTTTGAAAATGGGAGTGATGTTTCCCTTTTTCAAGTCACCAGGGACTTTACCTGACTGCCATGATTTTTCAAATATGATTAAGAGTGGCTTGATGACTATATCAGTCAGTTCCCTCAGGACCCTGGGATGCATGTTACCAGGCCCCATAGACTTGCAGTTGTTAAGCTGCATCAGGAAGTCCCAAACTTGTTCTTCGCTTAGAGTGGAAGGGACTCTGCTTCCCCAGCCCCCACGTAGAGATGTGGAAGGCCTGACCACTAGTGAAGATCGAGGCAAAGAAGTTAAGTACCTCAACCTTCTCTATGTCAGTTGTTATCAGTTCACCGTCATCATTTGTCAGAGGCAGTACATTCTTCTTGGTCTTTCTTTTGCAGCCAATGTACCTGTAGAATCCCCTATTATTTTTTGCATCCCTTGCTAAGTTTAGTTTTGTCAGTGCCTTGGCTTTCCTGATCCTATCCCTGTACATCCGGACAGCGTTTCTGTATTCTTGTCAGGGCACATGGCCCTGTTTCCCCTGTCTGTGCATTTCCTTCTTTTGCTTAAGTTTGACCAGAAGGTCATTGTTCAGCCATATCAGTTTCCTGCCTTCCCTGCTTGGTTTATTACATACAGGAATAGGGAGCTCTTGTGCTCTAAGGAAAATATCCTTAAAGAGTTGCCAGTTCTGATCAGCTCCTCTGTCCCTAGGGACCATGTCTCACGGGATCTCATCCACTAATTCTCTGAACAGCTGGAAGTTTGCTCTTCTAAAGTTCAGGGTCCTGACTTTGCTCTTAGCGAGGCCTGTATCCCTTGAGATCACGAACTCAACTCATGGTCACTGCAACCCAAGCTTTCTCCAGTCTTAACCTCTTCAATGAGTTCTTCCACATCGGTGAGCACCAGGTCCAGTAACACTTCTCCTCCAGTTGGCTTGTCTAATACCTGAATGAGGAAGTTGTCCTCAGTGCACTCCAGGGTTCTCCTGGTTTGCTTACTGCCTGCCACATAGCTTTTCCAGCAAACATCCAGGAGGTTGAAATCCCGCAGGAGGATGAGAGCCTGTGAGTGTGATGCTTCTTGTAGTTGGAGCAAGAAGGCTTCATCAGTGGGCTCCCCTTGATCGGTTGGCCTGCAGTGTAGACCCCAACCACAAGGTGTCCTTTGTTGGTCTAGTCCTTAATTTTTACCCACAGGCTCTCAACCTGCTCTTGGGTGTTTCTCAGAGGCAACTCTTCGCAATCTATCCATTTCTTAACATAGAGGGCAATGCCCTCACCTTTCCGTGCTTGGCTATCTATCCTGTAAAACTTTTAGCCCTCCATTCCAATGTTCCATTTGTGTGATTTGTCCCACCATGCTTCCTTGATAGCAATTAGATCATAGTTGTAGATCATAGATCTAACAAAAAAATAAAATTAGATCATAGTCATGATGAGGATAGGCATTTGGGCACTGCACTGTTGAAGGTACAGGAAAAATATTTCAAAAAAGGCTAATCGTTTTATATGTATAACTTGAGTCACTTACTAATGTTTTTGTGTGTAGAAAGCTTTCTGTTTTATAGAAGTTGTTTTGAACTATTAGAATTGCAACAGAGAAGCAACCTATATTCCTTCCATTGCCCAAGATTTTGTTCTTGTTTGTGAAACTAACTTCATTAATTACTTATGTTACCTATGTTTTTTAAAGTGCCAGTTTGTTGTTATATTTTGCATGAATATTTCCAGCTAAATGTTCTCTGTTTTTTAAATGTGATTGACCTACTATCACAGTACAGCACTGAGAAAGAAAGTCAGTTCCATGAGAGCAAAATATATGTTTTTGACCTAGTCGGTAATACAGTCTAGGTTTGTTTATTTAAAATCATATTCAGCATCCTGTTGACCAGGGCTACCCAGGTTTAGTTTGCCTTGAAACTGCTGTTTCTGATATTTGAAACCAGCAGATCCAGACGTTGCATCTATAGTGGGCAGTGTGTATTGTAAGATGAGGAGCTTGTCTATCAAGGCAGTATTTGTGGTCAGCCATGAAGTTGCCTGTTTGCCAGTAGCAGAGGCAGAAATGAAGATCCCTTGTTCTCAAATGAATTTCCTGACTTATACCATCTTAAAGTCAGTATCACTTTTCTCTCTAAAGTTTTTTCAGCATTTTCTAACCTAATGTCCAGAATCAGATGATTTCATTCTCCAGTTGTTAGAATGTGAATTTTGTAACCCTCTGTATATTATTATTTTTGAAGACTAGCATGGCTTGAAGGAGGAACTTCAAGAAGAATGAAGGTTCTAACTGACCTCAGCAAAGGAGAAATGGAAAAAATAAAAAAGTTAAGGTAATGACTTGCTTTGAAGAGTTAATAAATATCAGATCTGATATGGCTTTCCCCTAATTCCCCCTACTAATATTAAAAACTTCCAATCTTCCCACTTACAGAAAAATTGGATTGATGTGTTTATTTGTTTGTTTTTTTAAATATTTTTAAATTATTATTTTCATACCAAGTTTCAGAATGACATCGTCATTTAGTTGTTTTTTGTTTTTGTCTTTTTTGTGTGTGTGTATGTGCAGGTCACAAGGTGCTTCTCCAACCCAGTATGTAGACAAAGTTGAGAAGGCAGTACAGAAACGCCTAGAACCTCTGTTGGATAGGGCACAGGTAGTACTTTCAAGCTCATGGCAGTATTTGAAGGATACATGGGTAAAGGGACAATACAAAATTTCTTTTCAACAGTGCAAGTAAGCAGTTTGGGGGAGAAACATCTAAAATGATTTATGTAGTCACTATGGTTTTGGACATTTGACAAATGTATTTCCATTTCAGTATGTGGGTCTTGAGTTATTTTAACCAAGTTTGGCAAAACTGCATTAATTATTTTTATCTTTTTTTTGGTAGTTTCCTGTCAAGTAGTATATAGTCAAAAAAGTTCTACACTATCCATGACTGGACTTGATAAGATTATTTTAATAATTTATACAATACCATATTTAATGACTAAATGTATTTTGACTAGTAATATTTATGACTAAAAATACAGACAGCTCGATTATCATGAGTAGATTTATGTTTTGTTAGCAGATCAATCTCTCCTTGGAAACAAACTGTCACCTGAAGTATTCTTTTTTTGTAAACCATCTTTCAACTCATGCAGCTGAGAACGCTTATTCTATCTGTATGTTATAAAGTAAAGGTGTTTGAAATTTATGATGAATTTTTATCTTTGACATGTGGCAGAATACATCTAAAAAAGTAACAATGTTTTCTTGAACTTAGCCATTTCCACTGGCATACGATACATCTTTAAAACAACGTCACTGTGTGGGCACACATGCCTTCTGAAGTATTTTCCTGTTTTAACTATGTACATTATGAAACCGTGGGAAACCTGTTTCTAACGTTTATTTTTAATATGTTGAGTCTGATGTGACCTTGAACGCATGAAGTTGATGGAGGGGGAAAAAATGTTTTCATATAAAATCGTACAGGTACATGAACAGTGATGTCATAGCATGGCTAATCGGTAAAATTGTACACAACTGAAACCTACAGCTTTGGCCTAGGTTTACCTGCTATGTATTTCTCTTTATGTACTCATTACTTCCTGGAGCTGCTGTGGGACTTTTCCTGTATGTTCAGTTAAATGTGTGTGTACTGTTTTGTAAGTGAGGGCCTTCACTTTACTTCCTTGAATCCTGGGTGATTTCTGAACCTGTGATGCCCCAGTTTAGGAATGAAGTTATGTAGCAAGCTTTATCCATATTCAATGATTTTATTGTTAGGAACATACCAGGCTGTCTTTATTGATTTGGCTTATTGTGTGAGTGGGGAAAAAAATATAGGAAATTATTTGGATTTTGATTAAAAGAAAAAGTTGAAATGACATTTAGATTATTACCATGAGCTGCTACAAGAAATGTTAGATATATAAACATTCTTTTTTTCCTGAATCTCTCTCTCTTTATCTCTTTCTCTCAGCTGTGTGATTTTTGCTTTTTTTTTGTTTGTTTGTTTTAGCAGGTTGCAGCAAATGCAGATATCCTGAGTGAGAAAGTATTGGATGATCTTTTAGAAGATACTGCTCAAGAACTCTGGAATACGGAGCAGCAGAAGAAACTCCAGGCTGAGGAGTTCATGGCTGACAGTCCTAGTCTAGAGACAATGTTGCAGAGAATGGAAGAAATTGAAGTAAGTTTTTATCTCTTGGTTGGTCTCAATAGTGCCAATTTCTTGTTTATTGACCATAAATTATAATATCAGTATCAATTAAGCAAGATCTGACTGGATCTGTGTATGAAATGGAAGACTTGGAAGAAGTTTCCACTTCAGCAAAAAATTGTGTAAGAATAGAAGGATGTTTAGCCTAATGGTCTTATTGCTAGCTTTAGAGTTGGTAGACCTGAGTTTGCTTACAACCACAAAGCTCTTGTGGCTTAGATCGTCATATGTGAGCAGAAGAATCAGAATCAGTATGGTGATAATGTAGTTGATTGTCTCACAAGTTGGAAAGTAAACATCAGTGATTTATTTTTTTTTACGTGATCCCAATATTCCAGTAGCATAAGCTTCTCAGGAAAACGTAGCGGTGATCAAAAGTATTCCAGGGGAATATGTGGAGGTCAGATAAATGCAGTTAATTATCCATCTTGCTATGTAAATATAGTTCGTCATTTACTTGCTTTGATCTTTCTCATACGTTGCTTATTTTTTTTTTATTTATTTTTTTAACTTTTCTTTAATAAGCTTTTCCAGAATTTTTGGTTCTAGTCTCATTTCAGAATTTCCAGTTCAGTAAAATCTTTCCTAAATTAGAACTACTGAGTTTCGTGCCATTGACTTCTACAGATCTATTTATAAATTGGAAGCATGAAGTTTACATTGTGCAGTATCTATATGAGGCACTTAAGCATGCATATGAATTCACTTTCAGTAAGACAGGAAGGGTATGAGGGCCCATCATTTTTTTTTTTTTTAAGTGCTGTTGATCTGAAATGGGAGGAGCTGCTATGGTACTGGCAACTTGTTGAGTCTTCTGGTATGGCATTTTGAACAATATTTATTATCTGTGATTTCACCCCTCCACCCCTTTTCTGTGTTATATTAACTGTGAGAAATAATCTTACTTTGACTGTGACCTGTTTCCTATCGAGTGATAACTGCTACAGCTGAACCGTTAAGTATGTGTTGATTCATTACTTTTGTATTTTTTAAAAACAGAGATACCAGGCGGCTGTATGCAGGAGATTCACCCAGATTGTGTATAGTGATTCAAAGTTCTGGGCCCAGGAAATGGGTAAGTGTTTTTTCAGTGCAGCTTGTTTTTCCTGTAATCTGTAACTTTAAATTCAGATGTTTTGAAATCAAAATTATTAGATTATGTGTGATCAAATAGCACTATACAGACATATTTTTGATTATAGGTGCTCCTTTCAGAGAAGTGTTTCTGAAATACAGTTCTAAAATCAGTATTTAAAAGAGGAGAGGTCTCTTCTGTAAAAAGCCTGTCATTTTCTGTTTGCCTTTGTTGGGTTTGTATTTGTATGCAAAGGACTGCTACTGCAACTTGGCTGAATGTTTAACACATACTACCAATCATCATGTTAAGTTTGAATGTTGCTGTCCCTTTCTAGGCACTTGTCGTTCCTTAACTTAGATATTTTCTTTTCTACCAAATTGTAGGTAGTAATTTTAGTGCAGTGGAGATGATATTCTACAGTCTATAACTGAATTACGTACACTGCAATTCATCTGTGAGCTATTTGATTCTACTCTAGAAGAAAGTTAGTTTACTTTCTAAGTTTGCGGTTTCCTAAAACCACTTCACTCTTTTTCTTGTTACGCTTTTGTGTCTCCCATTTTCTTTTCTGTACTTTAATAAATCATCAGTTTACATGACTTAAGTTCAAGTGTAAGTGTTAGTTAAGTTTTAATATAGTGGCTAGTCTGAAAGGCAGCATGTAGAAGGTAATATTATTTAATTAAGCTTAGAAGTTTTTTTCTCTTTCCTTATTCCTTTCAAGTGATGCTGATACTGTTTTTAGGTCTTGCCAGCATACATGCAAGTTTAATTCTTTTAAAATTGGATTTTTTTGAACAGAATTCATTATCCAATGTGTTTTAGCAGTAAGTATTTAATTCTTAAAAAAAAAAATACAGCTCAGATGCTTCCAGTTAGGATTAATCATATTTTACCTACTTGTTTTTATTGGATGGAAAATAAGTAGAGGAATTTAAAGTCCCTCAGACTAAAGATAATACCTAACTTTACATCAGATCTTTTTTTTTTTTTTAAATGAGAGGGACCCTAATAATGTTAGAAGAAAGTTGTTCATTAGTGAAAGCTAGCATTCCAAACAATAGCTGATATTTCCCATACATAAACCTGCACATTTTAGTATTGTTTGCCACAGTGACATGCTAATAAAGACAACTTTTCTTGTTATTTGCCCTGCACACCTTTGTTCTTTATCCTACTATTTGATTGAGTACAATGAAGCTACACCAATTTACCAAGCTGAGGCTCTGATCACATACCAACCTTAATGGAACCACGTTGTTTTAAACCAGGTAGAAGTCTCACAATAAGGCAGGTGAAGACAGTCCAAATCTTGTTGCGTTTTTTCCATATCTTGCCAAGCTCAATAGCCTACATTTGTTTTCAAGTGGTATTTTCTCTCTTCTCTAGAAGTATCCACTGATACAACAAACTATATTAAAGGTAGGATTTCTAAAATGCTCAGCTTTAATACACCAAGTTCTTGGAAATCCTATCTTGAGTTTACATTTTAGGGGGTTGTCAGCTTCAGTACTTCACTTACCTGAAGGATTTGCTTATAAAGTAAGCAAAAGTTTTTATAAAGTCTTAATTGCATTAACTGTAGTTTTTCCTTTTCCAAATAAAACACTTTTAATGTTATTTTCTTCCTTCTAGATCAACAAAGTGCATTAACAGCTAAAACACCTACATCTCCTCATCCAATTCACATAACCAAATTAACCCAGCACGTAGAGCCAGAAACAGACATTTTAATTGAAAAACTTTTTGATGACAAGTAAGTAGAATATTTGGCCCTACATGAAAGAAACTGTGGTGCATTTATGCTGTGCATCTTCATTATAGCGTTTTCATTGCAGGAAATTATGGTTCCTATTTAAAGAGGTATTCTGATCTTTCAAAAAGATAATTGGAAATCTAGTTCTGATTTAATGACTATTGTATATTTCCAGTGATACTGATGAAAACAAAGAAGCAAAGGAGAAATTGCCGACTGGAAATGATATTCTGGATCCCTGGACTCAGAATTCTCTACAGAAGGAGTGCTATATTTCTCTCCCTGTTACAAAGGATATGCTCCAGAGCATCAAGGATTATAACAGCAGATATGAACATCACCTAAAGCTCATTTTTCATGAGGCAGTAGGTGGTTTCAATCCATGGCAGATTGCTGAGAGGTATATGAACTATCCATGTATTTTGGAAGTGAATGTATAGGCTGATGAACAGTTTTTTCTATCCTTATTTAGGAAGGGAGTGGGGAAGGGGCCATTTAAATTCCACATTGAAAGCCAGAAGCAGTCAGCTATTGGACTGTTTTTCCACTGGTACTTGGTGTTCATGGATTTTTAAGGTACTTAGAGAAAATTAAAGGATGTGGAAGCAGAATGTCCTGGAGGGGTGATTATTTTTCACATCTTTGTATGGTGTTACCACCAGAGCAACTGTGTGAAATATAAGGTAAATTACGTTTGGAAGTCTAAATCGGTGGAAGTGAAAATTGTCAATTTTAACTTGACCTCATTTTGCAAAAATTGGTATTCTATTGCTATAGAAAACTCAGCAAAGAATTGTCCACACAGCTTTCCTCATCCATTTCTACAATGAAGTCATGAATGAGTCTGTAGGGAGGCTTTGTAAAAGATCTAGCTGGTGAGCATACTCTGAAAATGCCTTAAACATGACATTTTCATTGTATCACAGAACACAACATGATGTTTTATCTAAAGATAGAAGGAGCTAGTTGCATTTGTCCATTCATTAAGTCAGTAGTATCAACAGGTAAATTGAAGGAAAACAGAATCAACTTTTTTTGTTAAGTAAGAAAGAAATAAAGTACTAGGAATTATTGTGCAATCTTTAATCTTTGTGGTGTGGGATTATGAAGTGTTTCATGGAACAACAATAGATAGTCTTAAAGAGACCAGTGGCCTTAGTGCAGATTTCAGTGCTTCCTCTTCCACAAATTTTGACACTTTCATGGAGCTCACTATGAGAAGAGTGACATAGGTGGTTTACCATCCCTTAGTAGAAATAGAAGAGGTGAAGAAGAAATAAACATTGCTTTTCATTTCTTGGCAAAGAAAAAATGGTTCACATTCATTCAGTGTTTGTTAAACAAACACGTCAGTGAAAGATGGAATACCCACCTTGCATTCACAGTTGAAAAAGTGTTTCGTTGTTTAATAAGAGGTACAGCAACTAAATGATATCACTGGTTTTCATTCCTTGCACATTTCTTGAGTGATTTTCTACAAATCATTTTAAATTTGTTTTAAATTTGTATTATTTATTTCAGAAATCATCTATTGAGGATAGATAGTTCAAAAACCAGCTCTTTCTTGGGACTGGCACATGGATTAAATGGGAGTGAATCTTCCCTTCTGACAGCTGAATTCCACTGCTGCCTTTTGCCTATGATGCATGTTATTTGAAATCAAACTACAAATGTAATCTGATATCCAAGATGTTTCATTGACTTACTTTTACCACGAGAGGGCATTATAAATCTTGCTGTATAAGTATTACAAAATGTTTATAATATGCCCATACTATGCTAAAAAGGTCTTGGATACGCTAACTTTATGATATTTTAGAATATTTGCAAAACTCTGAAGATACGTTTTCAAGAGACCAGTGAATAACTGTATTCTTACACTAAAATAATTTTCCTTTCTGTGACATCAACTGTGGTCCAGAGATCTCTGAAAATGGAAATTTCTCATCTCACTTTTCCTGAAATTCTATTGTTCTCGGTAAGGCCTGATTCGGTAGCAGCTAAAATCAGTAAGAAGCTTCCCATTTACTTCAACGGCCTTTGGATGAGCACAGTAGTATTTTGTTGTACTCCCAAAGCAGGATTAGTATCTGATAGTTAGAAAAAGGAAGCAACAGAGATCTGTTAACACCTCTAAGCCTGAAGTGTTTATCCTTTGCTATGAAGCAGACTGAGGAAAGAATTTAGGCTATCTTATACAACACATATTACTAAATAACTTTTCTGTGGTAGTGGAATCTCTTCCTAAGCTAGGCAGTAGAAAGAAAAAAAAAAAGAGTATTGTTCTTTTAAAATTAGAGCATTTATATCAATGGAATGAATGACTGAAATTTGAAATCTGATCTGAGTCTTTTTTTCCTTTCCTTCTCCCTCAGTCTTGCAGAAGAACTAACAGAAGAAGCCCTATGTGATGTGGCAGCAGAGCTGCAGGATGTTTGTGAGGATTATGCAGAAGCTGTGTTCACGTCAGAATTTTTGCAGCCAGCACAGTAATTGCTTTCAAGTCTGCCCCATTATCAAATGCAACGTCTGCCACAGTCTGTCTTACCGAATGATCTACTTTTCCATGTGTTGGTTGGTTGGTTGGTTGGTTTTTGACTGTGAGATTCTGTTCGCCAAATGAATTAAGTCCAAGAAGGATTCATGTCAGGTTCCTATAAAACCACAGTCATAATGTTTTCCTTTTCAGACCCATGCTGGGTGTATCAGGACTGGAGTTTGTGTTTTTTTTTTTTTTGGCTAGTGTTTCAATAGAATGAAGTAAACTGTTACAGATGAAGCTTATATATTTTGATAGGTATACTGATCCCTTTGTATACCTGTGATTACTTCATCCATTTTTATGTGTGATCTGCTGATGAGAATAAAATACTGTGAGGAGGCACTGAGTTCAATCTGTGACACGGACTTAGCTGCACTGCGCCTCAGTTTTCTTTCAGTGGACAGAATCTGACTTACCTAACCTCTCAAAGGAGTTATAGGTTTTAGTTTATTCTTGTCAGTAAAATGTATTGAATATACCTGATAGTTGTGTTGGAAAAAATATTCATAATTGAGCCCAGATGGAAAAGTCAAGAGTAAAAGCTGTTGGGTTTGCTCTTATCCTATAATAAAGATGTTGTCTGACCACCAGTGAGTATATGTAGTAGGATTAGTTCTTTTGGGGATGTGGCAATCTAAAGGAAGGATTTTCTTTGCACAGCATTAAGTAGATGTAAACTCTTTTCAGTGGCTGTGCACAGCCTGCTTGGGATCTTGCAATGAACTTCTGAATTAAGTTCTGAAACTTCTGGTTGTTTCAGTGTATCCCTAATACATTATACACTGGCAGATCAAACATTTCAAGAGAAGCACATGATGGAGATTTTTTTTTTTTTTCTTATATTAGCCTAAAGTATTATCTAAATCCAGCATTTAGTGATCAAGCCCCACGGCCCTTAGTTTTCACTGTCTCGTTGAAATCAAGAACAAAATAAATGAACCATTGTCATTTCTGCAATATTAAATTAATTTTTTAGTTTCAGATAATCAGTGTACTAGTTTGGGTTATGTCTGGAGTTAGCGATGAGTAAGATTTATAGTATTATTTCGGGGAAATACGAGCTCAATCCTGGAGCAAAAACCAACATGTCAGTCTGTTTCCTTTGACGAATTTACTTTCTGAAATAGTGTTCAACCTCTTAGAGAACAATCTTAACCTTCTAAGATTATTATTTCCTCTCACTTGAGCATATATTTTAAAATAACTAATTTTGAGGCCTGTTTTACTGTTTTTGTTCACTTGAAATTTACATCAAATGTAATGATGTAAATGTTATTGTTGATGTGTCACTTTGCTGATGTGTGATTAATTTAAAACACTACCTTTTTATTTCTAAGATTATAGAGAGAAGCCTATTTTTAAAACCAAAATAGTAAAGATGTAGTATCTGTCTGTATCTGCATGTATGCTTGTGAAAATATTGTCAAGTTATTTTACTTTTTAATAAACAACACTTGTTTCGTAGGACTGAGCATATTTTTAATTTAGGACAACTTCCATCTGAACCCATTTGGAATGGTCAGCACCCAACATTCAAGGGAGTACATGGCAGCTTTACAAGAGTCAGACTACCATACGCCTCAATGTAACATGACTGTCTGTCAAAGTAAATATGTTTTCTCTCTTAAATCCCATGGTGCTGTGAGTGATATCCTCTGACTGATGATTCCAAAGTGAACTTTTATTGTGGATGAGATTTTGTGTTTTTTGGGTGCTTTCTTTAAGTAGAGATCTGTGGAGAGCAAAGGCCTTAGGTAGGAACCTTGATTTCATACTCTTCAGTCCTTCCTAAGAATTTAATTAATGGATTTTGTGCTGCATTATTTACAAATGTGAACTAGACCATTTAGGAAGTTTCTACCCTGAAAAATTTTGTAGGGCTTCATGTTGATAAAATTGACTGCATATCATTATTTCTAAGGGACAAAGCAGAATAAGCTGAATAAACATTTTACATGTGCATAATTCTTGTCACAGTTAGGTTGATAGAGACTATATATAGGGCTGAAATGTGCAACTTCATACCATTGCAGGTGTTAACTGTGCATCTAATGAGCCATGTTAACTGAATGGGCTCTTATTTGAAGCAGGCATGCATCTGAATCCATAGCTTTTATTTAAAGCAGACATGCATCTGAATCCATAGCTTTTTAAAGCTAAGTACTGGGGAAGTACAATAAGCAGTTTCAGATTCAAAATGTATTTTAATGGTATAGATAGTGAAGAACAGATTTTCTTCAAACCTGTGCTGTTTCTCATTGCTGAAGGTCTTCAGGAACCGGTTAGATATCCAAAATGTGCTTTTCTACCTGGTATTGCACAGAATTTCCTTCCATGGGTATGTAAGATCTTCACAGGCCTGTTTTGTCTTGATTCTTTATGTGCAAGTTTCTTCAGTGCCTGAGCTGTGAGATGGACAAAACCAAAACAGGACGAAAGAATTTGGTGGTTATATACATGTTTGTATGACTCTGTTAAACATCAATTACTGCAGTCACATATAGCTGAAGTAGATCTAAAGTTCACAGAGTCGTTCAGTGATGTGACAGCAGACACACATCAGAGCAGTTTGGTGCAAGGGTAGTGCCAGACCCTGAGTGCACCAAGGTGTTGATGTGGTCACTTCCCAGCTGGTGCTGTGGGCACCCGGGTGTGATTCTGGAAACCCTCCGTGAGGACTCATTCAAATTCTATGAGCAGTTCTTGCAACTCCTGAAAATATGCAATCTACTTTGTAAATATTTAACTGTAGAAATTAGAATGGCATGCTTCTGGGAGAGAGGTAGTTATGGCAACAGTGTTTGCTTTACCAGTGCTTTGAAGAACTACTTTTTTCTGTACCTTTTTTCTGTACTTTTTTCTGGACCTAATTCAACTGCCATTAATGTCAATGTAAGAACATAACTGAGCTCCTTCTGTTCGGTTTGCTTTATCTCTGGGTTACTCTTGGAGGCTAACTTTGCACGTCCTCTTTCTCTTTGGACTGCTTTCTTCCCACCAGGAAAAATAGGTGTGTTTGTGTGTTTGTTTTAGATTTTTTTTTGAAAACTTGTTCATAAGCAATAGCAAAAGGGGTTCCACGTTCATGATGTATGTGCTAGCCAGCTGTCAGTCAAACAGAAGATCTGCTTCAGTATATTTGTTCAAGGCACATTCTTGAAGTATATAATAACTTTCAAGCACATTTTTCCTCAGAAGTCCCCACATTATCTCTTGCAGCATGCTTGGAGTGCTAGATTGGTTAGGTTCTAAACTTATTTTTTAGGATGGTAGTCTGGTCTGAGAGAAAAGAAGCAGGTTGAAGGACAGTGGTCCTAACTGGTCATTTGTCATCTGTTTACATGTACTTCACCTGTGTGTTTGTGTCTGCCTGTTATCTCTTGCATGATAGTTTGCAACAAGTAGGTAAAAAAGGGGTGCCTCAGTTGACACTCCTAGCACAGGGAGGGAAGCATCTGACCATTAGTGCTCCTGAGCACTGTTGTGATGTTAATGTGGAACAGAGATTGGGCTGGCAGAACCTGTCTTCTGAAATACCTTGTTGAGAACAATTGAAATAAATGCAAAGCAGGATTTCAAGTTGTAGGTATTATTCTGTACAGAAGGAAATATAACCTAGCATTCAAAGTTTAACAATTACTTTCACTCATTTAGTGGAGATGATGTCTTCCTTTCGTGGTCATTCCCTTTCACCTTTTCTCTTCGGGAAGATGTCCCTTTTCATGGATTAAACTCAGTCACTGCTGCTGAGAGATATTTTTCAAGGACTGATTTTTAATATTTTTGTTTTTAAATACTTTTTTAAGCAGCTTCCTGATTTGCCAAGGTGTTTTTGCACTTACATAACTTTTAAAGCAATTATTATAGGCATGGGTGTAAGAATTGCTGAATTCAGAGCTAATTCATTAGCTGCGTGAACTTTCCTTCAAACAAATTCCTACTTTTCCACATGTGTGTGTAAATCTAGCTGTAGATTCCAGCTTTAAAAAACAGAGAATGTGGTCTCACAGCATCAAGGTTGTAGTCAGTGCTGTCCTTTGCTTCATTGTTCCTTAGTGGGGATTTGTGTCTTCAGTCTAGCTGTGCCAGAGACACACACAAGAGGAAGGGTTCACCCTGACAGACTGGGGTACATGCCTTGGTTCATACCTGAGAGGGTGCTGTTGTTGTGCCCAGTGGCTCAAGGGGCCAAGATGAAGCAATTTCCTAGTGGCCAAGGGAAGGCAAGAGCCCACAGCCCTGTGCAGGAGCAAAGGAGCTGGGTGGGTTCCGCTGGCCGCAGCTGCAGTGATTCAGGTGCTACTCTGGTCTCAGCCTGTATGAGAAGGTGACAGAGGTAAAAATGCCTTGGTGACTGCTGCAGCTTGGGACTGCACTGGGCTATGTCCTTGCTGTTTCTATGTGGCTCATAGGAGGCATTGCATGAACACCTTTTTTGTTTCTTTCTGAGAGCTGGGAAAGCTGCCTGGCTAGGTGGGAAGAGCCTGCCTGCAAGGCAGGATGTGCTCCAGTGGGAGGAGTGAGAATGGTCCCTCTTCTGAGCTGTTTCTGGAGCAGGCCAGCTCTCTGGAGGTTACTGAAGGTAGACCGCCTACAGGGAATTAATGATCCAACAGATTGTAAGATTAGTATGAAAACCAGGGGAGGAAGGAATAGGAATAATGAGAGAGAATGATTTGTGTCTGACTAGCTCCTAGTCATCTGCAGTTAGCTGTTTAATCTAGGGAGATTTTTATTTTTTTCAGGACTTAGACAATACTTTTTTTAATGGCACTTTGTATACACTGGGAATTGTAACTCTGCCTTATGTATTAAGCACTGGTCTTACAGCCCCGTTTTGTACCTGAAAAGCTCTGTGGAGCCAGAATATGGTTCACTGTGATTTTTGAAGCTGCTAGATAGTCCTTTGAACTCTGGCTAAAATCAGTAAGGACTGAATGTCACTGGTAGCTTTTTGTTTGTGTTTCTCTCTCATTCCCTTAAGGATCTGTTTCAGTGTTGTTTCTCATAACCCCATTATGTAAACCTGACACTGAACCAGCCTACGTGTTTGGGAGTAGATGCAGCCCTGACCTGAAAGGACTGGAGCAGCATAACATCAGCCTGTTTTACAGGAGTAAACCTGCAGGACTGAAAGCTCAGGGATGCTCCAGCCCACAAAGCCCTTTGGTTTATCTCAGCCTGGTCATTGTGTAATGTAAATTTGGCTTATTACTTGTGGAAGATTTAGAGAGGATTTGGGAAAGGAAGGGCGGGTGTCCTACAAAGAAGAAAATTTTCTGCACAAAGACCTACTCTGGTCTGTGCTAACTGATTAGAATCCCTTTGTTGATGCCTATTTTTGGAAAGGTTTTGGATTTTGTCTCATTGAAGAGCAAGAGGAAGTATATACATTCTTTCTGGTTATGCATGTGTCAGAGGTTAGGAAACAATAAGATTTAATAGGCTTGGAGCAAGGAGAAGGATGTAATTCAGGTCATTGTATGAGTGAAATAAGCTTGGTTGGCTATCAATGGACTCCCCATTTTACAAGTCAACCGCCAGCTTTTACTTGATCATCTCACTAACTGTAAAACTCCTTTCACAGGGGCTTGCATGGGATTAGTCATATGGAGTCTCTCTACAGGCTGTTTGATGAGTGACAGAGATAGGGCACGGCTATTTTGTGGTGGGTGTTTTGAGGTGCCATGGCTGGAAGGCAAGATGTCTGCCTCATCCTCTGCACTCTGTCCAGCAGTGGGAGCAGCTTTTGGTGTAGCAGGTATGTGGGCAAACACAGGAAGAGGCTGGTCTTCTGCCCTTGCTGGACTGTGGTGAAGCCAACAAGAACGTGGCACTGCCAATCTGTCACCAACTACTCTTTTACAATAAGCCCTGTGAGACTGGTGTCTTGTGTCCTGCTTAAGTCACGCTCAGGACATGTGTTTGTACCTGACATACCACGTAGTGCTTCTCTGTGTGAGGGCAAATTATTTTAAAATAGACAAAGTGCAATGATGAAGGAAGTGGGTTGGAAATTGTAATAAGCTTGACAAGGAGAAACAAAATTCTCAGTACCTGCTGACTGCTGAAAGGAAAATTATTTATTTCTGGTGACATCCTAACTCTCTTCTCTCTTGGGCTGACTTCTTTTTCATATTGTTGTTCATTAGATCTTGATTTATATTGATAGAAAAGGTTTACCTCAAGCGATTCAAGATGCTTTTGAAGTTCATTCCCTCACTGAAATGAAAGCAGTGCAAATCAGTTACTGCTTAGGTACAGCAGTCTAAATTCTTTAATACACTGTATCTGAGCAAATGGTAGCCAGTAAAATTATCTTGATCAAACAAAATGGTGTATCACAGCAAGAGAACAATCAGTCTTGATGAAGCCACAGGAAGAAATGCTGATTTAAAAAAAATGCAGTTCCTTTTCTGCTACCACCTCCTTTGTCTTCAGGGAAGTTTTGTTCAGCTTTTAATGAGTAAAATAAGATCTTGAAACATCTTACTTGCATTTGCCTGTCAGAAATTAAGCAACCCAAAATTTCTGCAGGCCTTAAGCTCGCTTGGGAATCTTGTTTATTTATTGCACTCATTTGATTTTGTATCTTTGTGTATTCCTTCCTTCTTCTGTGAATCAAACATCAGAATAGCACTTGTTGTGAAGGCTGGGCTTTAATTGTTTCAGTGAATTCTTGGTAGAGAAAAGCTCCTACAATTCAGTAGGAGTTCAGTGCTCAGCAATTGTCAAGATTTAGAATATAGTAGTTTAGTTGGAAGGGACCTTCAAAAATCATCTAGTCCAACTTTCTGACCTCTTCAGGGCTAACTGAAAGTTAAAACATATTATTAAGGGCATTGTCCAAATGCCTTTTGAAGTTATGGGACATCAACCACCTCTCTAAGAAGCCTATTCCAGTGTTTGAGCACCCTCACGGTAAAGCAATTTTTCCTTATAACTATTCTGAACCTTCCCAGCACAGCTTTGTGCTGTTCCTGCACATCCTGTCATTGGTGACCAGGGAAAAGAGACTGGCACCTCTCTCTCTGCTTCCTGTGCTCAGGAAATTGTAGAAAGCAATGAGGTCACGTCTCAGCCTCCTCTTCTCCAGAGCAAACAACCCAAGTGTACTCAGCCTCTCTTCACAGTATTGTGCCTTCCAGCCCTTTCACCAGCTTTGTTGCCCGCTGCTAGACACTTTCAAGGACCTTAGCATCCTTTTTATATTCTGGAGTCCAGAACTGCACACAATATTCAAGGTGAAACTGCACCAACACTAAATACAGCAGGAGAATCACCTCTTTTGACCGGCTGGCTATGTTGTGTTTAATGTAACCCAAAATATGATTTGCCCTTTTGGCTGCTGGTTCATGTTGAATCCGCTGTCTACCAGCACCCCCAGATCCCTTTCTGCTGAGCAGCTATCCAGCCACTCATCTCCCAGTCTGTACCTGTGTCCCAGGTGCAGAACCCAGCATTTTCCTTTGTTGAACTTCATGCCATTGATGATTGTCCAGTTTTCCAATTTATCTAGATCCCTCTACAAGGCCTCTTGTCCCTCCAGGGAGTCAACAGCACCTTCCAGTTCAGTACCATCAGCAAACTTGCAGGAGTTGAATGCATCCTCACTTGTAGACAATTTGTCCAGAAGGATGCATGGGCTCAAAGGCCTTATTGAAATCCATAGAGGCTATGTTCACTGCCTTCCCTTCATCCACCAAGCAGGTGACCTTATCAAACAAGATCAGATTATTCAGGCAGGAGTTCCCCTTGATGAACCTATGTTGACTACGTCTGATAACAACTTTATTCTTTAACTGCCTTTCATTATCCACCAGAATAATCCTCTCCATAACTTTAAATGATTTTTACATGTGGGATTTTTATATGTGTCTGAAATCCAAATGAAAGATTACACTCTCTAAAATGGTCTGTTATCTTTTAATTGGGAAAATAAACTTATTCTGAATATGAAACTAAGCAGCATCAATTAAACTAATGGTGAGTCTGCCACTGCCATCCCCCTCTCGTTTTCCTTCTGCTTCTGCAACAAGCCTGAGTATTTAGGCTGAGGAAAAAGAGGCAAACAGGAGTAGACTAGGAGGAAGGAGACAGAGAACAAGTAAACTTCTTTAAAAGGGGAAAGAAGAAAAGAGTGGTTGCTTCTGTTGTCAGGACTTCAAGTGTGGATTTCTAACCACCTCAGGTGCATACACCTAACAATGATTATATCAGAGGCAGGTGGCACTCCATCAATGTCAGTTATTTTTAAACCTCCTAAAATCCACATAGTAACCATCTCTTTTTCCTTCTTCTCCCTCTTCCTTTTTTTTTTTTTAACTCACCATAGTAATTCCTGTCCCTTTTTGAGCTGGCATAGAAGAAAAAATCCACAATATTAGTTAAATATAAATAGCATTGTTCAAATGGACCCAAGCTGAGATGCTAGTATGATATGAATGTGACCAGGATTCATATAAGTGTGTCTGGGCTAGACATCCACAAGCCTGGCTGGGTATCACGGGCTGTGACCTGTGGCAGCTGGGCTGCTTTGCAGCATCTCTCCGAGAAGCCGTGTGGGCAGCACGCCCTAGTCAAGATAAGTATATGCCTGAGAAAGCCAGTGGAAATTGAGGTTGGGTATGTTTGTGCAAACAGCTGCTGCACTGCAGAGCAGGAATGCTCCATAGATGCTTCTAAAAATTCTGGTGCTACTATCTCTCCCTTTCCCCTCAGCATTTCAGTTAGGAAACATATGACTAAAAACAGCCTACTGTTTAAAGCACCAAGAGAGCAGGGCTGTCTGATTACTGTGTTAGCATTTTGTTTTTGTTCTGAATGTGTACAGGCTTCTTTTTTTTCCTTCCAAATACCCAGTCCTTCAGTTAGTAAAAAAGATGGATTTAGGATCAAGCTTCATCAATCAATATTCTTGTATTTGTCGTAGTCTGTCCTTCTGCTGATCTTTTCTAACGTTCTGCTCTACTATGGGCTAGTAATCAGGCTACAGGAAGAAGGCTTCCTAGCAACACATTAAACCACTATAACAATACTTTAGAAAAAAACAGGCTGCCTTTACGAAAAATGACATTGGGAAGCTGATAAAGAGTTTCCCTTGCAGAAAGAATAGATGTTCTGTGCTAATCTGCTGAAATAGAGGCCATGCAACTTTATCAGTCTTCCTCTTTCTCTAATGGAAAAATCAGAAGGGGATCAATAAAACAGAGCAAATACCAGTAATGTTGGAGATTGGAAAGTCTGGGTTATTCTTTAAGAGTGGATTAGATAGGGGAGGCACAAGAGGATGAAATCTGAGCTATTTTATAGTGGAAGACTGAGATATCTAACCAGCAAGAGTATAGTAAGAGAGAGACATTATGCAGCCATGGCAAATCTTATCTTTTACGTGGTAGATGTTGATTAACTTTGCCTTCTCTGTGTGGCTGCAGCAGTCTAGAGGAAACTTGTACCCTCAGGTTCACTTGCTTCTGCGCCCTCTCCCTCTCAATTTGGTATTTGGAATGGACAGGAAAGGCTGTTTCTTCTAAAGAACTATTTCTGCAGCACTACCAGGTATGAAAAACTCATGATTATGTGGGACCTCTTCTGTAGGGTCTGGAGCACATCTATGTGATCTCATTTGTGCCTGAGGAGTCTTTGTGAGCTGTATTTCTTTCCATCTGTTCCATCTGGAACTGGAAGCTGATTGCTTTGTGGTCAGCAAATCTCTCCCTTGTATTAAGGAATTGTAAACAGTGCAGAGAAAACAATCTAGATTAAAGTAGTGAGTCTACAGTATGGTAACAAGGAAATACGAGATATAAACTATTTAGTTATGAAGTCCTGCTTAAATCCTGTGGTTTTAACTCTTATCAATTTTCTTTACACCTGCTTTTTATGCCTTCTGCGTTCTTCCTTATGTAGCTACCAATACTGGAGTGCACTGGAGCTAAAACAGCAACTACCATTTTTCCTTGCCTACATCTTCAGAATGCCTCAGCCCTGATATTGCTGATCACTCCAAGTCCGCCCCTACTCTGATGGACCTTTAATTGGACAGGCTCTGGATGTTGAGAAGACTTGAGGCAGGAGGAGAGAGCATCTTTCAGGTCAGAGCTTACGAAGAGGATAACAGATGGGGGACTGACTATTTCAGGACCGAGCCTCCCTCAGCTCTTGTTTCTGCATCTATTGATAGCTGTCTTGGCCATTAGTTGGACCCTGCTTCCCTGCAGAGCAAGAGCTGTGATATTGTTAGCAGAGTTCTCATTACCAGGCCCAGGTATTTGACTGGCTGTCTTATGCCTGATATGGACTTTACACAGGCACACATTCAGCTCCAGCTGAGTAATTCTGGTATCGATCAGTGCTACCTTAGTAATAAGGGCTGTATGAGGCAGGATTTGTGGTATCTGGGATTATCTTGAGCTAGCAGCAACCTGGCAACACAAACCCATGTACTTCCCTGATAGAGAATTTCCTGTACCTTGGATTACTATAAAATCTTTGCTGGGACAAGTTGCACATCCATCGCTGTCTTCTACTGTGCCTCTGTACGTTATGATTTTGTCCCTTTGTTTTTTGGCAGAATGCTGCTCTCTTCTAGTATGCTGGGCTTTGACATATCTTGTCCTTTTTTTTTTTTTCCTTTCTTTCTTTTTTTTTTTTTGATTTTGCGCATATGTGACACACAAACAGTGCAGAGAGGCCTCTCGAATGATTTAAAGTTATGTTGCCAAGATTCACCATCCTAAGACTTATTCTTGGATCTTGGACAGTTTCTCTGGCTGTTGCACTGGCATGAGCAGCCACAAAGCAGGTGTATCTGCTGCCAGAGAATTTCTCAGTCATTCCAAGTAAAACAGCGTAGTACAACCGATCTCTAGTGGGTGGCTAACATACAACACTTGGCTGTAAGCTGTTCTACCATCCGCTGTTTTCTCTGATTCAATGTGGTGTTTGCTCCTCAGGGCTGCCTCTCAATTTCTGTGGTGACTGCAAGGATATAGGAACTGAGCTTAAAGTATTCTCCTGACCTTTGTTGCACCCTTCTCATCAGCTGCTTTGTTAGTCCACACATTGCTGTCTACTGCTGATGGAACTGCACTCAGCATCACCACTTCTTGAAATAAGTAGACTATCTTCTGACTTTGGACAGACTATGTGGTGCGTAGTGCACAGATTTCCTATTTCCCTTAATTCCTCAATATTTTCCTTGTTTGGCTCCAAAGGCTGCTTAAAACAGAATGAACCTAATGTCTCTGGGCATAACCGTACAGAAGCCAGGCTTGAATTCAGTCCAGAAGACTAACCAACTGACCTTCAGCTTTGCTGCCTAGGCCATTAAGGGTTTATCTAGAACCACTTTCCCTGTCCAATTTGAGACAGTTTGCCTCATTATGTGGAGAGCTGTTTCTCAATGGGTCAGTGGTGTCAGTAGTTAGCATTCTTGTCTGAGCTCCCATCCTCAGGTGGCTTTGTCAGAGGAGGCCTCTGACACATGGCGCTGCCTATTTTGCCAGCCTGCAGGAGGTAGTATGCAAACCATGTTTTATACAAGGTTTGATTTCTATAGACATCTTGCAAGACTAGAAAACCTAACAATGATAGGGAGCACCCCTTGATATAGGCTGTGTCTTGAGAGAAGTTTCTCTGCTATATTGCAAGGAAAAGCAGTTGGGTTGCCATTAAATCTGAATGTGCTCAGAATTAAGAAAACATGTGTTTGTAATTAGATTATTTTCTTAACAAGTACTTGGATATAGAAATATATTTGAAGATATTCCAGCTTAGGTCATTGCCTGGTTTATATTTTTCTTACATTATTGTTTGCCTATGACTCTTGTAGAGGTTCAACAGGTCTCAGTAATACACAAAAAAAAAGCTGTGTGTCATCATGTACTGAAAGGATTTAGTTGCAATGCCTGGAGCTTTTGCAAGCCTTTAGAAGAAAGAGAAAAGTTCTGGAGGTTTATGTTTTCACGGGCTGGCAGTTGTCTGCTTTCAGTATTCAGAACAATATGAATTAATCTTTTCCCCTCAAGGGAGGCATTGTGGTTCTTATTGCCTTCAAAGGCTGCAGTGAACTGCCTGCTCAGGCAGCCATGCCAATGGAAAGCCTTTTATTTTTCCAGACTGCATCTAGCACAGTGCAAAATAGCTGTTAAGGGTGAGTATGTGTTAGAACTGTGGTGTTGCTTGTGAACAACAACAAAGCATATGCTTTCTTACATTCAGAGCTACTGTGCAAAGGTCTAATTTCTTCCTGTCTTTTTGGAGAAGGATGGTGGGTAGGGAGGTAGCACATCTGCAATGATTCCAAGATGATAGAGTCTTGTATGGGGGAAAATGAAAAACCTGCTCTGCAAAAGTACATTTTTTAAGTACAGTGCACTGTAATGATCTCCATAAAAGAAATCGTTGAACAATGACATCAGATGCTTATCCAATCTTCTTTCAATGGCTGGGTCAGATTCTGATTTTAAAATGTATTTTCACTACTTTGATTAAAGGTAAAGATTGCTCTTTTATGTTATTAAGGGTCTACTTTATCTGTTTACTGTTCTTCTTCACTCAGATAGCTAAGCTGACAGGGAAAAGCAGTTTATCAAACTGATACAGCAGTAGAATCTCCCTGACCCAAATTCCAGCCCTTGCCTACTACCATATTACACAAATATAGCAGCTTGGATGTATCTTGTAGTGTGCCATCATTGCAAGATGTAAATTTGTTCTTCGTGGTGTAAGTTGAAAGGAGTTAGTTTTTTAATGAAGAAGCTCTGAGCATGGTGGGCAGAGCTCTGGGAATGCACACTTAGATTTCAGTGTTGCCTTCGGTCTTTATACTTCGCTTTCCCTGTCTGCAAAAAGGAGTAGAGGACAAAGAAGGAGAGGGAAATGTTACATTTATCTGATCTGAGTACAGTATTCTTTGAGTTCTCCATACAACTCAAATTCTCAAAGGCATTTTAGATGAAGTTTTTCTTCCAGTAATATTAGCCAAACATTTCTGGAGCAGAGAATATGATTTATTTTTTTAAATAGTTTGCAAAGCTTGAATCTTGTATAGATGTTAATGCCTAAATTGTTGCATCTTGTGTTTTCTGCTTAAGAAAGAGACTGATTTGACTTAGTTCAATACTTGCACTTACCCAGTAGATAATACTATCCAAAAAATCTTAATGAAAAAAACAATTTTGGATACGTTGTAGAGACATTCTATGTTAAATGGCTGCATTGTTTTGTGTCTGCATAAACTGTTTCATATCTCTAAATAGAAGAGCTATTCCAGGCAGGTTTTGTCTCTCTCTCTCTCCCAGTGAAGATATGGGGAGCATGATAAAGGAATCACCTTCACTTTAATCTTGGTCTGGTTATTAAATTGAGTGCAGTTAATGAAGGACAGAGCTATTAAGATATTATGAGGTAACCATCTCATGGGAATCTCCCTGGTTGTTTCCTATCTGCAGACTAAGTTCTTCCAAGCCCTAGAAAAACTTCTCATTAAAAATTCTTCTCAGGTGACTATGAGAATCTGTTTTGGTGTGGCTTCTACATGGTGGCTGACGTGGGGACTATTAGCCTGACACATCTGGAAAGTTACTGTGGTTTACTTCAGTCACCTTTATGAAACTGCTTAATGGCAGTTAGGATTGCGTGAATTCAGCTTCTCTTTGCTTACACTTTTGTGCATCCATGTCCAGACTGAATGCAAATATGGAAAGGATGAAGACTTTTCAAAAGGCTACAGTGCAAGTGGATCAGTGTCTGGTCTGTAATGAATATATCCCTGGGCGTGCATCACTGATAGACTGTTGCTAGCGTGTACCTCCAGTATGGCTAGATTTCTTGAAATAACGCTTAAGTCATGCATACGTCTTATGCTGGCCTTCTACACAGGTGACCCTCTGGAAATAGGAGGTGAATTTCTGCCCTTGTATCCTCACTCTGTTGATTTCAGAGAAGTTGTGGAGGCATAACAGAAAGCGAAGCTTTGTGCATGTTTGCCCTCGGTGAATGGCAGAGAGAAGACAATTGCTGCTGTTTATTCCTTTTATGCTGTTGTCATGATAGCTTTTATGATAAACTGCAAATGGGTTTGTCATACATTTGATAGCTGTGGATAATCATGGATTTTCAAATACTTGTTAAAACTAAGTCTGTCTTTTGTTCTGTTTCCTACTCCAACTGGTACTGAGTTAACATGCAGTTGAAACAGATGTTTTTATCCCATTACTGGCCTACTGCTTCCCAGATGTCAGGGTGGCAAGTCACATCTGTACAGGACAGAAGCTGTTTGGAAAGTAGTGCAACTGTTATAGTAGGAAGCAACACTGAGTAGGGAGCTCCAAATATATCCTTTCCTTTCAGACATTTGCCTCTGAGCCAGCACTGATACCAGCCCCATGAATACATTCACAGCCTTTCTCTAGGATTGCTTTATTTGGCAGCTTATTGACACTATAGCTTCTTTGAGATAGCAATTGTGTGGTCAAATCTTTTAAACATGACTTCATGTGAAACAGCAATGTGGCTCAAGGCCAAACTTTTCCACCATGGAGCATGGTCACCCATAGATGGGAGAACACAAATTATAATTAGCATACTTTCACTTGGCTTTGGAGGGTGAAAACTATGGGGAGTTGTGGCTATTCCACTTAAGCATCAAACAAAGACACTTAACTGTCTCTGGGGTTTAAAACACTGTTCTCAGTGGTATTTGCTGTGACTGCTGAATGAACTCTTTAGCAAGATCCAAAGCAAATTGTGTATTTATTTTTTTACCCACCACGTTGGTATTGGCACAAAGCCCGCAAGCTGCTTTAGGTCTCAGTTGCATTGTTTTCTTGGTTCTTTAATTGCATTCTTCCTTGGGCAAAACTTTAGTTTACCATACTTTATTTTTTGGTGTTCCGACACACTGTAAATAAAATATAGCCCCTCACAGGCTTTCTCCCTGCCTCCTCCCACTATTCCTCCAAGACAGGCAGCCACTTCAGTCATTTCTGAAGGTGAGTTTCCCCCAGTTCTTCGGAGATCTGGAGAAGCAGGCTACTCTCTATTTTGTCCTTAATGTGCCTCAAGTGAGGGTCTTGAAGAGGGAGAAAAATAGTCCCGCCCTGAACGTTCCCTAGCTCAACTCCCGCAGCAGCGTGCAAGCAGCTCTCCTACCGCGGACTTAAAAGGCCTTGCGGCAGTTCGGCCGCTGCACTGACACACGCTTTTTGGCCAAGGGCTTTTTGCCGTTAAATCCGGACCAGCCACTTGCAGGAGCCGTTTGTGCGGGCCGTGCTGCCGCAGCGACCGAGGCACGCGCCGCCGGCCAGCCCCCGGGCGCTCCGCAGCGGGCAGCAGAGCGGAGGTAACGCCGGGCGGCCGGGGCGCTGCGGCCGGGTACAGGGCGGCAAGGACGGGCGGCGGCGGAGAGCCGAGGCGCGGGCAGCGGGCAGGACGAGCCGGCCGCGGGCACCGAGGGCTTCTGCTCTGAGCGGCGGCGCACGCAGGAGCGGGCAGCACGGGCCGCTCTGGGCTGCGGCTGGGCGGGCCCCGGGGGCGGGCGGGCTTGAGGAGTCCCGCGGCCGCGCCTCTGCTCGGGCCTCGCCCATCGCCCTCCCGGCCGCCTGCGAACAGCCGCATCGCACGGGGCTGCCGGACCGGCTCGGCGCCTGGTCACGCCTGAGCCGCTCGCTGCGCCTTTAACGGCGGCGGCTGCGCCGCGGCGGGTGGGCTGCGCGGGGGGACGGAGCGGCACGGCGGCGCCTCCCGGCCGCGTCTCTCGGCGCCGCAGGCGGGTGGGCGGTGCGGGACCTCCGCCGGGAGCAGATGGAGTGGCGGGGCGCGGGGTGCCGGAGCGCCGGGAGGGCCCCGCGGGCGAGCAGCTGACGCGGCCGGCGACGGCTTGGCCGGGAGCGGTCAGCCCCGAGATGGCGAAAGCTCCGCGCCCAGGTGAGCGGGGAGCCCGCGCGGCGGGAGAGGCTGTCCTGAGGGGAGGGGGCGGTGAGTGGGGGGGTCCGGCCGCACTCCCCGCGCACTGGCCGGCCTCGGGGGCAGACCCCGCTCCGCGCCTGCCGCAGGCCGAGCCGCTCCGAGCCGGGCGCCCCGTCGTGGCCCTGTGCGGGGTGCCGCGGCCTGCCCAGCCCCGTGCCGCGCGGACCCTGCCGCCGACCCACGGGAACGGTAGCTGCAGGCTCCCGTAAAGGAGACCCAGGTGCGTTCGCCCGAGCAGGGTCCGCTGTGCCTTCGGCGCTCCTGCGGGCCCTGTGCCGATGATCGCGGGAGTCCCGCGTGGGGCGGCTGCCCAGGCCGCCGGCGTCCTGCTTCCTGCCGGCTCTCCTCCCCGGCGCTGGGCTGGGGCTGTGGAAGGGCTCCCAGGTCCGGAGGCTGCACCGTGGCTGCAGCCTGGCTGAACCGACGCTCGCTGCTGCCTGATGTGGGAGAAGCAGAAAGGGAAGCGGCAGCTGCAGGCTCCTCTGAAGACAATAAAGATGTGCTTGTTTGGGTAGTACCCTTTCAAAGGAAAATGCAGATCTAGTCTCCCTTGTGCTTACTGGCTCACGTTTTTTTGCTTTTGCTTCCCTCGGAGCCTGAGCAATTTGGAGGTCAGTTTGCTGGACTTCAGGCTGGAGAGCTTGAGAGTACTGTGCAGCAAAGCCATGTTAGAATCATAGAATCATTAAGGTTGGAAAAGACCTCCAAGATCATCTGGTCCAACCATCACCCCACTACCAATGTCACCCACTAAACTATGTCCCTAAGCACTATGTCCAACCTTTCCTTGAACACCCCCAGGGACGGTGACTCCACCACCTCCCTGGGTGACCTGTTCCAATGCCTAATCACTCTTTCTGAGAAGAAATGTCTCCTAGTTTCAAACCTGAACCTCCCCTGGCACAACTTGAGGCCATTCCCTCTTGTCCTGTCACTAATTACCTGTGGAAAGAGGCCGACCCCCAGCTCCCCACACCTGCCTTTCAGGTAGTTGTAGAGAGCAATGAGGTCTCCCCTCAGCCTCCTCTTCTCCAGACTGAACAATCCCAGTTCCCTCAGCTTTTCCTTATAGGACTTGTGATCCAAACCCTTCACCAGTTTTGTAGCCCTTCTCTGGACATGCTCCAGGGCTTCAATGTCTTTCCTGTAGTGAGAGGCCCAAAACTGGACACAGTACTCAAGGTGCAGCCTCACTAGAGCAGAGTACAGGGGAACGATCACCTCCTTGGTCCCACTGGCTATGCTTCCTGATACAAGACAGGATGCTGCTGGCCTTCTTGGCCACCTGGGCATGCTGCTGGCTCATGTTCAGGTGAGCGTCGATCAACACCCCCAGATCCTTTTCCTCTGCACAGCTTTCCAGCCACTATGCCCCAAGCCTGATGCCCCATGCTTGCTGGCAGCCACATCCCTGGTAACACGTGTTTGGTGCACATGAGTGACCTATGTCAGCTGGCAGAGCCCATGAGAAACCTTTTGCTGTTGCAGAAGTGGTTTTCTTCTGGGTTGCATGCTGAGCCCATTGCTTTTGGAGTGACAGCCTAACTGTGCAATGACTAAATGCCTGTTGGTCTGTGTGTGAAACTTGCCTGGTGTTTGGTGCCAGTCCTGTTATCTGTCAGTGTAGCTTTACAGTCGCATGGTAGCATTATATCTACAACCAAGTTATTTTTCCCAACAAGATTATTTTATTTTATTTTTTAATATTTCCCCAAGATAGGCATGGATTGCGGGCAGCAATCCAGAAAAAAATCTGAGAAAAATAGAGTTCAGGAATGTGAGAACATCAGTCACTTTAGAAAATGCAAGTAGGGTATAGAACTAAATGATTGGTTTTAGTCTTCGATAGATGAAGTATTAATCAAAAGTGTAAAAAGTCACATTGGTTTTTTGGGGCATTGGTTTGCTGTCCTTTTAACTTTGATAGGAAGATAAGGATGTGGTGTTTTCATTTTGTGGTAGTTTGGTAGTTTTATGTTGTCGCTGCTTCTTGTCTTAAGGAAATGCAAGAATCATCCATTCACAAAGGAGCTCTTTCAGAATGTATCTGACTTAGGAGCAGAGCAAATGTGCAGCTTGTAGAAATGGAGCCTACTGAGTTACCTACATGAGCTAGAATATGCACAAATATGCAAATGTTGTGGCTGTCTTGCCTGTATGTTCCCTGCCTTGCAGCCGCAAGCATTTCTGTGGCCTTGTCGTAAATACAAAGACAGTACATAATTCTAGGAACTACAAAATCTGGTTGATCACTTTTGAATGGCACATGTGCTTATGATGGGCTTTTAGAGGCAGTCATCTTGACTTGTTTGAGTAGCCAGGTCTCACCTATTGGACATAAGGTCTTAAGCAAAATCCCTGCACAGAACTTGCTAGGGCACTTGCAGGATTGTAGGTTGCAGACCACATTGGGGCAACTGCAGCTCGCTACCTGGCATGTCCCTGTGGGTGGTGTGATATCTGTTCTTAATCTTTATTTCTTTTTGTAACAGACAGCAGTGACTCAAAAATGCCAGATCCTTCACAGAAAGCAAAAATGTCTGCACTAGGAAAGTACTTTCAGATGTGATGCAGGCAGTCCACCTACAGTCATTGCAGGAAAAGGTTAGAGAATATTCATATGTTCCCTGGTTTTGGGGAGTGAGTTTGGAGGAGGTGGTGAAGCTGCTAAGAAAAAGGGTAAAGTTAATTTCTGCTGTGGGAGAGCTGGCATCTGAAGCATCAAGAAACAGCTCTAAAAGATGTACCATATTTATAGGAAAGCTTGATCTAGGATTTGGAGCCTGAACCACCATGTTCAACCTCCTCTCTCTTCTTTCATCTCATCAGTAATGCCATAAGGTGCAAGACTGAAAATGCCACTGGTACCTTAAAATAGGGGCTGAAAGGCCTGCATGGATTAGCTTTTTGTTTTGTTTCCTGTGCTCAGTGAACAAATATATGCCTGTCCATACCATCTGTTGCAGAACTGTCAGTTGAAGGATGTACAGAGTAGGTAGCCAGGGGCTTGTCATTGCTAAAGTGCTATTAGTAGAAAGGCACTGAGTGAGGAAATAGGAGAGAGAAGTTGGTTATATTGGGTACTTAGCCCACAGTGGTGTCTGGACTGTTTCTCCAATTAGCCCTTTCACTTCTTAGCAAGGGAACTTGCATTTTGCATGGACTTTTTCTGCCTTTAACTGTATCTGTGGCTGAGTCAACTAGGCTCTTTGCTCTCCTTTTTATTTTTTGCATAGGGACAGGTGCAGCCACAATGAGAATAAATGGGTGCCCAGACCCTTTGCCCTTTCTAGCTTTCCTGGTGTCCATCTGACACTATCTTCAAGCTGCTGCTTCCTTTCTAATGATTTCATTCTGCTGTTAATGCTTCCCTTCAGCCCTCAATTCTTCCCTGTTTGTCAGCCCTTTCCATGCCTGTTAGAAACCTAGTCTTAGTACCCTGCCTCTGTCAGTCCAGGTCTGCTATCAGAGGAATTATGTTAACATCTCTTCTCTGGGCTTCAGTTTCTCTGATAAACATAATGACTTTACTTCCTCTAGACCCCTGCTTACTTAATTCCTCTTTCAAGATGACCATTTTTTTAAATTCTTTTTTTCGCCACCTATATATTCCTGCCCCCTTGCCTTTCTGGTGCCTACTGTGCACTGTATTGGTTTATTCTAAATTAGAGGTAATGCCAGTCACTGGAATGGAACAAGTAGATGCCTTTTTTTTCTCCTGATTTGATATGCATTTTAAATATTTTTTTTTTCATAACAATGTTGAAGCAACGCTTTTGGTAGGGGTAGGAGAGCATGTGGAATTATTGAATTACAGTGGTGGGCTGTTCTATCTTTAAGGTGCTTGGGACTAGAGGGATGAATAAGTTTTGAACACCAGGCCTTTTAAAATGATACGTGGAAGTGGTTAAATTTAAGTTAGGAATCAGCAGCATTAGTCATTCAATTTTCAGAAGAAGACCTTTGTTTCTTAAAGTACTTTTCAGAGCCTTTCTTTGGCCTTACTTCACTTCTTGTCTGTTCTTCTGCTTCCATTTTCCTAGTTCTGAGAACATTGGCTACAGATCAGTAAGGCCACTTCAATTCCTCTTTTTTTTTTCTCTTTTATAAACATCCTTGAATTGCATGGAATGATGTGCATTCATGCACTGCTTAATTGTCATATCACTGCCAGTTTGTCACTTTAAACAAACAAACAAAAAACACAACACCTTTGGAAATAATTTGTTTATGGCTCCTGACCAGGAGAAACTAGAAACAATTGTGCTCTTTTATGTAGTTTTCAACTACTGATGATTTTGACAGGATAATTTGCTCATTCACCTATGAGAAAATGATCTCTGCTGGTTTGTTAGAGGAAATGGAATTGGCTTTTCCCCACAACTTTTCTGCTCCTTAGGTCTGTTGTTGAGCATATGAGTGTAGTGGGTTTATGTGGCAAGGTTTTGGTAGCTGGAGGCTGCAGGGGTGGCTTCTGTGAGAAGAATCCAGAAGCTGCCCCATGTTAGATAAGGGCCCTGCTGCTGGACAGAGCCAAGCCAATAAGCGATGTTGTTTGCACCTCTGTGAGAGCATATTTAAGAAAGGAAAAAAACCAACAACAACAACAACAAAAACCCTGCTGCTCAACAGCAGCTGGGGGAGAGGAGTGAGAAACAGCCTCGCAGACACCAAGGTCTGGTGAATAAGGAGGGGCAGGAGGTGCTCCAGGCGCTGGAGCAGCAGTTCCCCTGCAGCCTGTGGAGAGGCCCCTGGTGGAGCAGGCTGTCCCCCCGCAGCCCGTGGTGTACCACAGCGGAGCAGGTTTCCATGCTGCAGCCAGTGGAGGAGCCTATGGTGGAGAAGGTGGATCTGCCCTGAAGGAGGCTCTGGCTCATGGAAAGCCCCTGCCAGAGCAGGCCTCTGGCCAGAGCTGTAGCCTGTGGAGAGGGGACCACCCAGGAGCAGGGCATTTGGGGGGAGCTGCCACTTGTGGGGGACCCCTGTTGGAGCAGTGTGTTCCTGACGAATGGACCCTGTGGTACGGAGCCATATTTGGATCAGTTCTTGAAGAGCTGCTGCCTGTGGGAAGCCCACGCAGGATCAGTTCGGGAAGGACGGCAACCCGTGGGAGAGACCACACGTTGGAGCAGGGGAAGAGTGTGACCGAGAAGGAGCAGTGGAGATGAAGTGCTATAGACTGACCGCAACCCCCATTCCCCCGTTCTCAGACCTTGAGCCCTTTGCATCATATTTTCTCTCCATTTCCCTTTGAGGAGGGGGAGTGAGAGAGCGGTTGTGGTGGAGGTCGGCTGCCCACCCGAGTAAAATCACCACAACGAGAGACAGTATTATTACAGTGTTTTTATTTTGGTTTGGATGGATTGCACTAGAAGCTGTTGATACATGACTGGGAGCTGCTAAACACTAGGGATAAAATTTGGCAATATTTTAATGGATGTTGAAATTTCTGGATATTTCTTGTAACTTGTGCTTGTGCATAGTCCTCCTTCGGATCCGGCAGGGCTCGGTTCATTCATTCTGTATTCTGTGGGTAGTGACTAGACATCTTTTGTATGGACCAGGGCTAACCTGTAAGTATGGTGAGTCAGAAACCCAAATCTAGCATATGCACAATGTGGAAAATTGTTTTCTGTGGGTCCAATAGGAGTTGTTCTCTTGTAAATATGTGACTGTGTCATTAGTAGAAAAATTAATATGTGAAATGGTCTAGATTAGGGAAATCAAGATAGTGCTTTTCCAAGTTGCTGTTTACCCATGCATCACGTCACTTCTTCTCACATCACCAGATCATAGATGCAATAAAGTACCAATGGAATTCCAGCACACTTTTTCTTCTTGAAGAGAAAAAGCAAGACTTTGTAATCTTTCTTATACTAAAAAAAAAATAAAAATATTTTGTTACAAAGGACATAAAGGAAAAATAAGACTTGATTAGCACCCATCTTCTTCAACATACGTGTGGCAAAATAAAGAGAAATTGACCTTGGTATTTAAACAATACACAGGCCAGAAAATCTTACTGCAAATATTCATTACTTTTTAGATACAGATGTAATTAACAGTTTATTCAAGTGTGAGTGCTTAAATCTATATATAAGGTGTCCATTGTGCACATGTTTCACATACAGCATATAAACCGAATTCCAATGGAAAGCAATCTCCAGGTTGTCATCACAGTAGAAAATCTGTTTTTAAAGCTCACTTCCTTCCTATGACTTGGCGAGTTTACAGAGACATGCATCCTTGTCAGGCTGAGAACTGACGCTTAATGTGTTTGAGGAAGGCTCCATCTGATGGAAGGTAGCTGAGGTGAAACAGGCAAGTGGCCAGAAACTGGCATGTTGTCATGTTTGCTCCCTGCTGGGCAAGGCTCAGAGAATAGCATCCCTCTTCTATACCTATGCTGGAATGACACAAGGAGATGATGTTAAGGTAGGCCTGGAATTCCAGCCTAATGATACTGATTTTCTAGTGTTTGATTTAATCCTTGTCGTTTTACATTAATGCTAGTATTCTGGTGGGGAAGAGTGGGTGTTTAAATTGAAAACAGTCAACAGTCTGACCCAAAGGTCACTGAAGCATTAGTCTTAGAATGTGACATCTGAAAGGCACATGAATACCATTTCTGAAATATCTCAAACATGCTAACAGTAAAAGAGTTTATCTAGGTTATATTTGGTGGAAAAAAAGCTAAATGTTCAAACTGATTTTCTTTCCTTACATTACTGAAAAGCGTGTTTTGGTTTTAGGTCTCTTTAATGTACAGTGGGAATGGCCTCCAATTGTGCCAGGGGAGGTTTAGATTGGAAATTAGGAGACATTTCTTCTCAGAAAGAGTAGTCAGGCATTGGAATGGGTTCCCCAGGGAAGTGGTGGAGTCACTGTCCCTGGGGGTGTTCAAGGAAACGCTGGACCTGGTGCTTAGGGACATGGCTTAGTGGGTGACATTGGTAGTGGGGTGATGGTTGGACCAGATGATCTTGAAGGTCTTTTTAACTTAATGATTCTATGATTTCATGTGCTAGTTTATTAGATTTTCAGATTTTTTCCTCATCTTAATTTTGTTAAGAAGTTTACCTTTTTCTATTACCTGAAACCTTTGTGCATGTGTGTTGTTGTTTCTTCTCCAATAAATATATAAATTTGTTGAGACCTTAGCAGAAGTCATGCCTGATGGATGATTTTTAGATCCTGCTGTATTGAGTAACTGATTATTCGAAACATCTGGTCACATATAGTGGAATTCTGGAATTCTGTCTGCCTAATTACATTTGCGTAATCAGATAAACATCTATTAGCAAAGAATACTAAATAAAAGTCAGCATTCAGAGAGGTGGAAATTTCCAGCCAGATCCAGAAGCCAGGCAACGTATTCCTACTCCCGTGTTAAATAATACCTCCAATGTAAATCAGGCAGAGCAACGTTTTCACAAGGCAAAGGGATCTGAGTTTAAGTGGATGTTTGAGTTTTGCTCTAATGAATTAACTACCTTTAACGTAAAACAGTGGCCAATTAAGTACTGAAAGATTAAAGCAGTGGTCAGTTTGATATTCTCTGTTTCAAGGTTGTTGTGAACATTCTACATTGCTGGTAAGGTGGGAGTTGAGCAGTTCTACAGAGTTCTGAATGAGCTGCTATATGTTTTAGGTGTTACATACATATTCAATACGGTTCAAACCCCTTGCCTTCTTTTTCCCCCGTGTACTGCAACCAAACCAAAAAGTTCTGTCAACTGTATCCTCAGTTGTTTGATGTGATAATGGAAATCAAACACAAAATTAGAATGGATGTTGATAATAAACTACCAAAAATCTGTAAAGTACTTGTCACTGCTTTTCTGAATCACAATGTATAATGCAAAAATGAAATTGAATTTCAGTAATCTAGAGACAACTGTGAGTACCATTTGATCTGTAGTAGTGCATAGTCATATCTATTCATTGGGAGGAAGAAGGGAAGGAGTCCCAATAAAAAGCATTTTCACCTAAGATGCAATAAAGGAGGTCTCAGGTTGTGGCCTTTCAGTGAAGTTATTACTAAGCTAAGAAGCATGAGAAGAAAATATTAAACATCTTTAGCCAAAAGAATGGAGGTACCTTACTAACAATGGGAAAGTCAGAAAGTCAGAAAGTTTATTGCTATATATTTCTTCCTCTGATCTCCACACCTTATCCTGTAACAGTCAGGCTAACATCTGCAAGTCCAAGTTCACGTAAAGAAGGGTATTTTCTGTGCTAAATTCTTCAGATGTGACCTTCATCAAAACTTCTATACTGTCTTAACTATTTTTGAGGAAATGTGTATCAACATGAAACCCAATGAATTAAAAACAATCAAACAAAACCACAACCAAAGCAACAAAAAAAATCAGCATAGAAATTGTGAAATAGAAACCAGAAAAATCAGGTATAGGATGGGGAAAGTACTGTGAAGTCCTGCAAGGAAAATAATACGATTAGTGAAAGTACTTTTCCAAGTTCTGTCCCAGTCAAAATGGGGTTTAAAAGGAAGAAGAAGTGTAAAGAGTTTAGAAAATATTTGAGACATCAGCATTCGATGTTTCAATGATTCTAAGCATTGCTAACATTCACATCTGAGTGCAGTTGTACTATGCAGAGAGAGAGAGATGACAGTACACCATACAGATTGCATCAAATTTGGTAGAGATGGTATTAAATAAAATAAGGTAAAAATAGCTAGTGAACCACTAAATTTGCATCCAAAGACACTTTGCAGGAAGGAGTCATCTTTTCATGCTTTCTAGCCGTCTTAACTTTCTCCTTTGCCTCAGATTGCCTGCTGTTGTCCATTGCAGATTGCTGAGGTTGGTCTAAGCTCAGCGTAAATCTGTGTTGACTGGGCTACTCTGCACCAGTACCGTGAGAACATGTCTGTCCAGTGCATCTTTATTTTATTTTAGTTTGTTCAGGGATATCCCGTGATACTGTGACTAGAAATTACTGGGTGAATAGTGAGTTCCTTATCCTGTTGAAGGTTATGTTGGTTCTAGAGACATGGTTTTTGGGTGAGCCCGAGATGTGGGAGGAATTTTTAATATGTTTAATCATTTCATCTTTTTTGGGTCCTGTGAGGACTCTTCTGGCATACCTTCTACACTGCCTGCTGCAAGGAGTTGGCAGTTTATGTAAAAAGTTAATAAGGAAGAAGCGTGAAGAAGCTGTTTCCACTCCACCCCCAAATAAGGTATTAGTTCTGTTCCAGTACTTTTTTTCTGTATAGATGTTATATTTAGAAATTTTAAATCAATTAAACAACAACAACAAAAAAACTTCCTTGAAAGGAAATGTTTCAATGTGGAAGAAAAAAAAAAGAGTTCTCTGAGCTAGGGTTGGAAATCTTTTCTAAAATTCCAGAAGTTCTTGCGGAGTGGAGACTGCACACTTCAATTATTTAGTTTTTGCTGACTGAGTGAATATAATCTTATAGCCCTAATTCTGGCAGTACATTAACAGTTGCCTTTTTTTTAGACACATTAATGGTTCTACTGATTTCAGTTGGATTAAATATGTGCATAAAATTAAGTATTCAGATGAGAGCTGGCAAGATTATAGTCAGTATTGGCACATATACCTGGCCTAGAGTCACAAGTCTGTTAAAACTGTAATTTAACCACACAGTTTTATAACGAGATGGTTGCAGCTGTGAGGGTAGCTAGAGGAGATGAGAAGCTTCCAATTTGTTAGTGTCGTAGTTGGCTCAAACACGAGGGTTCTCTTTAAAATGCAAGGAAACGGCCTCAAGCTGTGCCAGGAAAGGCTTAGGTTAGATATTTGTAGGTATTAGATATTTCAGACATTGTGCTTAGGGATGTGGTTTAGTGGTGGACATAGTAGTGTTAGGCAATGATTGGACTTGATTTTGTTGTTGTTTTTCTTGCTGGCATTTCTATTCCTTGTACCTTCTCCCATCAATGCAGATCCAGTCTGTAAATTGATCAGTGGTCGGTGCAATCTTCAGAGTGGTGCATTAGTTTACAATTAAAGTGTATTAGCCTGTCCGTAATCATGCACATGTCCTGCTCTGCAACAGAAAAAGTAAAAGTTGAATTCTCTTTCCACCAAGTTAGAACCATACAGGAGTGTAACCAGAGAATTCAGCTTCTCTGCACGGTACTGCCAGATAGTTCTGCTTTGGTCTTCTTACCAGCTCTTATTGTGACTATGCGCTCAGGGCAAACACAGTCAGCTGCCTGTGTAACAGGTGAGTGTAGCGACCTGTGGTACCGTCCAAAAGAAAGCAGTTTAGATAGGAAGCTTTGCTTCTGCTTCTTCGAGAGGAAAGGTCCCAGTGCATTTCTGTGGACTGTCTGCTGCGTGAAAATATTCCCCTTGTGTCCTACTGTCAGTCTGGTGTGTTGTCTAAACAGCCTCTGGAAACTACTACATGTGCCTCTAGTTCAGCTACTGTGAATGAATTGCAAATTACTGATGTAGTGGGTTTCTGTTAAAGGCATTGCATTTATGGATAGTTTCCCCATCCTCGGAAACTCTGGTACTGAACAGCTAAAATGAAATGTTAGCTGCTGCCCTGCTTGTAAAAATTGCTGAAGTCTGGCTGCTAAGAACCAGTCAGCAAATCTGGTATTTGAAGAGAAAGTTAATTGACTTAGAAGGAACAAATATCATCACCAAGGAGGTAGCCTGTATTTTGGAGTAAGTCTGCTCTTTTTCTTCTCTGAAATTAAATAATAAAATATGCAGCAGTTGACACTGCAAATGAAATCAATGAGTCCAGGCAATGCCAGTGTTTAATGCAATCAGGGAATGTTAATAGAGTCCTACGAGGGTGGCTAATGCTAAGCTGTTGGCACAGAATGAAGCAGACTGAATAAGACTAATGCACTAGGGCAATGCAATTGCAGTCCAGCCAGCAAATAAATACGAGTGTGAAGAACTGCAGCTAGCTTGCACAGACTTCTGCTGTTGACTGTGGCTGTGTTTAAGTTGCTTCTAAATCTAGAAGCATTCCTAGTGCAATATTATAAAACTGGTGCTGCCAAGGGTTTTTTTGGTAGCCAGAATTTTCCCCTGTGGATTTGTGATATTTTTCTCTGCCTTCCATTCACGTTCTGGGTCAAAACTCCAAGGTTGCTGGAGGCACAAGCCTTCTTTGTGGGGCCAGCGCTGTTATTGATTATGAGTCAGGCTAGTCGTAGTTCTTCTCCAGGAAGCTGCTGTTTAATTGGACTGCAATTATTTTTTAAAAAAATATTGCTACTACAAAGAGTAAGAAAATAGCATTCAGAGTGTTTTATCTTCCTGTGTCAAGCATATGGTGAAGAGCAACCTGGTCTAGTGGAAGATGACCCTGTGCATGACATGCAGGTTGGAATTAGATGATCTTTAAGGTCCCTTCCAACTCAAACCATTCTATGATTGTATGTTTTTAGAAACTTCTGAGCATGGCTCATTAAAAGGAAGGCTTTTTTTTGCCTCTTCTGGCATGTGCATAATACTTGACATCCTGTGACATTAGAAGGTGAGGATTATCTACTGGGACCAACTTGTCCTTTTGGCTCTTCCAAGAAGGTTATGAGGCTTTTAACTTGTGTCTTGGCTTTCTTGACTTGCACAACAGAGACTGTCTGTTAGTGGGGCTTTGCTGTGTTTTCTGTCTTTTGTATCATTAACACAAAGGCCAGCTTGACTCAAGTCAGTTTTAGGAATGGCACATCTAAGGAGCTAGCCTTGTCCAAGTGTGTTTCTGCCATACCATTCTGTGCTTGCTGCCAGGGTACAGAAGGTTTTTCAGCCCAGTAGGTCTGCTTCAAGGATTGCCGGCTTGTTTTCTGATAATGGATGGCAAGCTCACTATTGCTTAGCTGCGTGTAGTCTGCTCCTCCAGCTCCTACTGCCTATTGCTTCTTCTGCTCATAGTAACTGGGCTTTCTCAGCTCTTTCCTTTCTTTTGCTGGGGTTGTGGAATCACAGCTGCTGAGACAGGGAATTCCATGATGGCGAGCAGCCTGCAGGTGACACAGTGTCTTCATGAACATAAAGAAAACTGCTTTGTTATCTCTAGCTCAAATGTGTGACGTTGATGACAGGTGGGGTCATAAGGGCTCCTTATTCCTCTGGTCTCAGATGATTATAAGGTGGAGCAGGGTGCTGCAGAGCTGCCCGTAAATGAGTTATTGACAACATGCAGAAACTTGGCCTGCTCAGAAATGCCATCTGTGCAGCTGCATCAGTTGGACTCACTGGCATTCTCTTCTATGTGTTTCCTCTTATCAGAATGTGCTATGTGTCACCATAAGGACCATTTTTATCTTTTGAGTGTCTACACCACAACTTCATTTATGCACACGCACATATACAGAAAAAAACAATGTCGTGTTAATAAAAAATAACTAGAAGTGCCTGTGTCATTAGTAGCATTATATTGTTACAGAGCTTTGAGGTAAACTTTCATGAGACTATTCAGTCAAGATCCAGCTGTCAGTCTTTGTAGAGAGTCAAATAGAAAAATTCCCAAATGTTTTGGATGAGAGGAGACAGAATACGAAGATTGTTTTAGATAAATATATAAATAAAACCAGCTCATTTGCATATACCAGATTTTACAAAATTTTCATAGTAAATTTTTCATCAGTAACTGAATCTTTGGTGATACCTTTTTGAACCCTGGTTCGCCACTGGTTTGGGAAGCCTTTATTGTTAATATAAGGCAATAAACTCTGTTTTTCTAGTTAAAAATTAGTTTGAGTTATGTGTAACCCACTGGAAACAACATAAGTATGTCTGTTATTGTACCTGTTCCGATGTGGTTTTGCCTTCCTTTCTTCTAATAGCAAGCTTTGAATGAAAACACTAGTCTCTAGCAAAACAAAGCTGCCTGATGAAAAAAGCTCTGAGTAAGAATTCAGTACTTTGTTTGTAAATCTGTGAACCAAATAGGGTGGCACTTCCTTCAGAAGTAAAGTAGAATTGAAATAGGAACTACTGCCATCTCCTAGGGAAATGCTACTTCATATCTCAGAAATAACGTATAGTTTGAGTGTTGGAATTGAGCAGCCTGGTGAATTCAACAGGGTAGAATTCAGCTTTTCAAGTCATTCCATTAGCTGAAAGTGATGCAGGCTCATCTTTAAGCAAGACATTGTTTTAATCATTTTTAGAAGCAAGTGTAATTTTCATGCTATCTTGAAAATTCTGGCTGTCTTTTTGAGATTAAAGTATGTGCCCTGACCAAGTGGATCCTCTTGAGCCATCTACACAAACTGTTAGTTAATGTATTTTTTTCTTTTAAGCCTGGAGCCCAGGTGAGCATTCCCTTTGGTTAATGTGAGTCTCTCTGTATTTCCAGCTGGTCTGCGCCGATTCAGTGGTGCTCAGTGGCACATGCAGAATGTCCTCAAAGACTCTGTGGAGAGCTCCGATGACGAATTCTTTGATGCGCGAGGTCAGTGCACGCTTTTGTCCTCCTCTCCTCATTCTTTCCACAGTTTTGCAGCAAGTGGTTGAGCTTCTTTAGGAATGGACTGACAACGTTGTCCTCAACTGACTGAGATATAGAAGAAAAAAATAATAATAGAATAAGATCTTCTTACAAGGATTTATGAGTGGGCCTAAATTTATGGGAGATTGGTGAAGTACTGGTGTGGATGAACGAGCTGCCATGAGCTGTGTCTGGCATCAGAAGAAGCATGTCTGCAGCAGTCCATAGCTTTGTGGGGTCTCTTGGGCCCAGCTTGTTTACAGGTCAGGTAATATATGATGTTACAGATAGGTGCTCTTTTTTATAGCTCCTGATGATGGCCATGAGTGTCTGTGTTACTGATGGCCAGCCTTTAAAATCCATGGCCTAGATTTTCCACTGGCAAAATGTTCACTGATGTGCCTGGGAGCTCTGCTTGTTCAAGAAGCAGCAATATTTGAATGTTTGTGGTTTTAATCAGGAGAATCCAAAATACAACACTCCCTGTGTATCTAATGAGACCCTGAACTTCGGCATCTTTTTTAAGGTGCCAACTTTCATTCTGAAGTGAGAGTAGAGTTTGTAGTTTGTGTGCATGCACAGTGGAAGATGGAGACTCTAGTTTTGCTTTTGTTTGTGTGACCCAAACCTAATGCTTTTCTGATCTATTTATTTCATTTGCTTATCTGAAGAGAGTAACCCATAGGAGAGAATTAATTCTGCTACTACTTTGAAATACAGCTATAGGATCTTATATCTCATAGTGTGAGCTATTGTGGTCATATTTATGTCCTCATATTACCTGGAAGTCAGGGGTAAAGGGTGATGGAATAAACTTGTAGAATGTCCTTTATCTTTTCTGGAAAGTTGGATTCATTAAGTACAGAGCAATCTATTTGGTCAAAGGGAGAGGGAATATCATATCCCTCCCCTTCCATATTTGTTGAGATTTCTCTTCTAGTTTAAAGTAAACCTAATCCAAACTGGAAAACTCAACTGTCCCATGGGGAATTTGGCTTGGGTTTGGGTATGCTTTTTATTTTTAGTTTGGTTGTTTCAGATAACAGCATGCTCAGCAGATGTTCTACTGATTTCTAAGTGCAATAAAATTTGATGCTTTGCAAAGGAAATGGATATATTACTTCTGATGGCTAAGACTGTCATTGAGTTTCTCCATCTGCTGGATTTTCTCTCTATAATAAATATAATTTCCCAGCATTCTGTTTTTCTTGAATGAGACCTTGTTCTGAGGAAATAAATTTTCTTTTATGCGACTGCTTTGGCTTCAGTGTCATTGCTGTTCGGGTGTCTGGAGATGCATGGTGGTATTGAAAATGGTAGTAAGTGCTTATAAGGCAGTATTTGGCATTAAATGTCTGCTGTCATGTAGTGAATTCTGTATTTCAGTATGTTTTTTGTTTCCTTTGTGGGTGGGATTGTTGCAGGAATGGTTGGCAACCAAACATGGCCACATCTTGTGTTTTCATGTTGGCACAAGCCTGAGTTGAAATTCAGCATGGAGGAAGAGCTGTTATGTCAGGGTTTTTTAGCTGCTTTAAAAATGCATGGGTAAGAGGAGAACAGTGAAAACTAAACAGCTTTTTCTGGGGGGATCAGCTCTGTACTCGACTGGTTTGTAAGATAGCTTTGAAGAAGATGCATCTTGCTGCATTATACTGATCTCACTCCACCAGGGGAAAACCCCAAAACTCTGAACCAACTGATAAATCTCTGACTTATTTCTGTGAGACCGAAATTGCAATATTATTTTCCAAAACAAACTGTTTCTACAGAGACATAATTAGTATTAGTCCTATTATAGAATCATAGAATCACAGAATGGCATGGGTTGGAACAGATCTTAAATATCATCTAACTCCAACCCCCCTGCCATAGGCAGGGATGCCACCCACTAGATCAGGTTAGCCATGGCCACATCCAGCCTGGCCTTGAACAACTCCAGGGATGGGGCATCTACAACTTTTCTGGGTGACCTGTTCCAGTGCCTCACCACCCTTACAGTGAAGAATTTCCTCCTAATGTCTGGTCTAAACCTATCCTCTTTTAGTTTAAGACCATTCCCCATTGTCCTATCCTTATCTACCCGAGTAAAGAGTCCCTCTCCATCTTTTTTATAAGACCGCTTTAAGTATTGAAAGGCTGCAGTGAGGTCTCCCCGGAGCCTTCTCTTCTCCAGGCTGAACATCCCCATCTCTCTCAGCCTTTCTTCACAGGAGAGGTGCTCCAGCCCTCTGGTCATCTTCATATCCCTCCTCTGGACTCACTCTAACAGGTCCATATCTTTCTTGTGCTGGGAGCCTCGAACCTGGACGCAGTGCTCCAGGTTGGGCCTCACATGGGCAGAGTAGAGGGGGACAATCACCTCCCTCCACCTTCTGGTTATGACTCTCTTGATGCAGACCAGGATGCAGTTGGCCTTCTGGGCTGCAAGCACACACTGCTGGTGCATGTTGAGCTTTTTGTCCACTAGAACCCCCAAGTCTCTCTCTGCAGGGCTGCTCTCAATGAGTTCTTCTCCCAGTCTGTACTCCTGTCTGGGATTGCCCCGGCCCAGGTGCATCACCTTGCACTTAGACTTGTTGAACCTCGTTTGGTTCACATGGGCCAACTTCTCCAGCCTCTCCAGGTCCCTTCAAATGACATCTCATCCTTTTTTGGTATTAACTGCACCACTCAGCTTGGTGTCATCTGCAAACTTGCTGAGGGTGCATTCAATCCCATTTTCTATGTCATTAATGAAGATATTGAAAAGCATCGGCCTCAAAACAGACCCCTGAGGGACACTGACCATCACCAGCCTCTACCTAGACATAGAACCCTTGACCACCACTGTCTGGCTGGTTGGTATCTAATAAGTTTTGGAGGCTCTAGTCTGCCTTTCTGTGCTTTGTGTGTGTATGTGTACGTGTCAGGGCATGGTTGGTAAGGATTTGAGATGGGATTGGGAGTGGTGTCATGCTGTCAGTAGCATGCAGAAGCGTGGAATGCTGTCTTTGAAAAACTGTGTCTCAGATCTCCCTTGGTTAGTGTACTGCTTCCAAAGCAGGTTATAACCATTTATTTTAACAATTGCTATGTCACTCATTGAGTCCATGTAATGCAAACCAGGTTGCATTCATCCTCGTAACTGAACAATTCAAATTGTTATTTATAACCTGGACTCCTCCATTGCTAAGAAGCCATACTTAAGGATTTTCTTCTTGTTGTGGCCCTGCTACTTTGATTCATTTTGTTCTAGGTATCTTGATTTTGTTCTAAACAAATTGCTCTCTTGCTTTCCTGGCTCTTTTTGGGAAGCTCGTGCACTCCCGTCAAGTCTAGCAACTCGTGGCTCTAATTTAAGCACAAAGCCTACTGGCTGGAGCAAAGCAGAGACAGCAAGGCAGAGCGCAAGGAGCAACCCATACGTTTGGAAGTTAAAACAAAGCCAGTGTATCTACACTCCAGCTATGTACTTAGCATGAGCCTTTTACCCATGCCCTGTGGGACAGTGAACTGGCAGAAATGTTCCCCATGACATTTGGGCTCTGTTACAAGTTCACATTCAGCAAGCATTTATTCTCTGCAAATAAAACTTTCTTTGTAACACCTCGCAAAGTTAGCAAGACATCCTTTCCATGAGTAAAAAGACTTTAAATATATGACTCAGGAGCAATGTGGATGAAACAGCGCCAAACTGATCATGTTGGATCGCTCCCTACCACAGAAAGGTTTGATTGTCTGACTTTAAGACTGGTCCTGTTTGGGCACTGGACTTTTTTAGGAGGCAGTATAAGGAAGTGAGTAAAACAGATGGACTGTGGGTATATACAGTCTGTTTTAGGGCACTAAATTTCTGGGCCTTGTAAGAACATTCATTTTATTTCCAGGGCTTCATTTTTTTGTAATTGTAATTTACAAGAAATCTTTTCTGCCAGGTGGCTGAAAATCAGGCTGGTGTTTAAGAGGAAGCTTGTTTATGATGGTTACTAGTAAAGTACGTGGGACGTGGTTTTTGTTTTGTTTTGTTTTGTTGTTGTGTGGATTCTCTTAGAAACAAAGTTAACAGTTAATACCACGTTTGTGATACGATGTGAATGGTGGTATTGCTGTTTGCAGGAGATCTTGTAACTACTGTCTAACCTAGTTCAAGTTCAGTTGAACTCAACTTCCAGTTATTTTTGATTTAAAGTTGTCTACCAGATGAGAACTGACCAAACATCAAAATACCTTCTTCATCATTCCTTTACTAAGTGCACTAAGTTCCTAATCCAGAATGTGGGGGCATTTTTAACAGGGATACAAAAACCTTTCTTCCCTCCTAAGCATGTAACCATAACAGATGTTACAATCCAAAATCTGCGTACAGCTCTGCTAAAGATCAAAGAGGTGGCATGTAATACAGCAGCATCATTTTTTCCAGATGAATTTATTTAGTCTGTTTAAAAACTTTTGTTGTTATTTCTGTTTTCTTAAATTGATCTTTACAGAACTGGCATCTGTATCGCTGTGTTCATAAAAAGTGGAAGCCAATAGCTATGTGCTGTATATTTTAAGCCTGGCTTTGCCTGTGCTTTGTCAAGGTTCTTAATCATGAAAGAGGCTATGGCAGCTTCCTGCTATTTAAGCGTTGCTTTTAATTTGCTGCATGGTGCTCTCCTGAAAATAGACCCACTGGTCTAATTCATTTAATTTTAAACTGCTCTGCTGAGAAACTTGTGTATTATTTGACAGTGCTGCCTTGAACTGAAGTGGAAGTTTGGAGGATCTAAATGTTTCTCAGCATGAGTGTGTTCAATGGCAACAGTGGGATGTAAAGTTCTGTTGTGCTTAGAAAAAAAACTCTCAATGTATGATGATGCTGTCCCTCATTCACTAAAGTACTGACATTTTAAGAAAAGGCTGTTTTGCAAAAATGGGTACTGAATGTCTTAATGTTAAGAAATTCATCTTTGCCTGCCTTGGTGTTTGTTTCCCCCTGCTTAGTGAGTTTAAATATTAGTGGCAGACACTTCTGTAAGCATGTCATTTTCCATGTGATACATTCATTTTTGATGATGTATGAATAAATTTCTAGAGTTACCAATAATAAATGTGTGATTTACCACCTGTTTGAAAGAGACCAAGTGATTGTTTCTAGTACTACACCGATGTCTGTGATATTAGAGCAGTTCTTAGTCTTCTGGTGTTTGGAATATAACTATGGACACCATGTGCAGCCTTGCATCACCTTCACTGCTCACAGGACTTTCCAAGCACAAAGATAGGTATTAAAGTTTCCAGATATTTCAGTACAAACTGTGTGCAACAGTCTTCTCAACATCCCTGTTCACAAATCTTTTTTAGCTGTTGCTTAAAACCAGATAGTTCTACTTGTGGTTACGGTGAATTAGCTGGGTAATTTAAAGCCAATACAGTGTCTTTTATAAATGGCGAATTTGATGCTGGAATTGAGTTGTTCCATAGCAGATAAAATACAATCATGACAACACCAGTTTCAGTATTTTAAAATACATTTTTGAAACATCAAATACTTTTGTTATTGATGACTGTGACGTGCTGTGAATTTACCCAAAGAGTGATAAAATGTGATATGTTTCCCATTTTGTTCAGTGCAGATGATGATATTTTTGTATGAGCAATAATTTAGTAGTGTACCAGATTGACACAATGAATGTGAGGAGAGATATCCTCTTACTAGGGTTCATGGGTGTTAAAGGAACCTTGTAGTTCACTGAAGTTAGTCTAGATTCTTTTTGGGGAAAAATAGCCTGTCACATTAAAAAAAAAAAAAAAATTTGGGCCACCATTCTGGGCCTGGCATGCTGTAGTCCATGTGCTAGCACATTTGGTATGTAATTGACTGGATTTTGGAATGGAGAAGACAATCCCAAAACTTCCCTTCCCCACTCTACTGCCTCCATTTTCTCAGCTCATCTTTTTTTGAGATAAACTGCTTTTGAATCAGAATGTCTGTGCAATATTTTTTTAGATTTCTAATGCTGTCTACTGAATCAGCCATTCTATAGCAGGATGATTTCCAAGGTTTGGAAGGAAGAGGATAAGTGTGCTTATACAATATTCTGCATACTATGTTTTAAATGCATTTGGGAGAAATTTCACAATATTCTTAGTTCTTGAGCATACGGAACTATTGATTTTAGTATGTAATACAGCTTTCATTAAATGCTTTTTAATTGTTTAATGTCAGGGCAGTTTATGTAGTCTGAAATACTCCTAATAACAGTAGCTGTCCTTTTTATAACTGTTACTTGAAATAAAATGTGACTGCTATGTATAGATAATGAATATCTGCTAGTCAGTTGTTAATGCTCTAATAACAGACTTCTAGTGAGAGATGAGAATTTAATATGAGAGAAACTTCTTACGTGGATAAAAATTAAGTGTGTCTGTGGAAGATGTAGAAGTGAAGAGTCGGAGATGGTGCTCTGTTTCTGTTCTATGTTCAGTGAGAACAGGATGGCTAAATTGTTCAGGCTGTATTGAAATCTTAAGCTTTAGTGAGTGGAAGAGATGGAAGTAGAAATGAAAAACAGCCTCTTGATTTTTCTCCAAGTTGCCTTTATGCATTTCAGTAGTGACTTACCATGTAGGTTAAACCAGCTGTCTTACAGATTTCAGCAGTTTCTATGTTCCCTGTGAAGTGGGTATTGTAACTTTAAGCACTCATTCTTAAAATTTTGTTTAGAGAGAACTAAAATGGTGATGATTCATACAAGTTAGATGAGGTAGTTTATTTGTTTGCAAAATATTTTATTGGGCTCTCTTTTGGGAGTATGATCATTCACTGTGCCTGATGGGATATTCTTTCGAATTGTCAACATCCATTGTTCAAGAATGCTTTGAAGGTCAGTATGGTGATTGCCATTTTTGGAGTTGCTGAGGCATGGATCATAGACTAATGATAAAAGAAATGTACTTGGAATTTACTGAATGTGCTCTATATTCAAGTGAAGATAGTCATAGGACGGACTTTAAAGACATTTTGCAAGAGACTGAAATGTTGATAAACAGTGATTACCCACTGTACCAGGAGTTTGACCCAAGTATTACCAAGTTTTGATTACTTTGCAGTTAGCTTGCAAAATGTTCTTCAAATTAAGTTTTGTTCAGACAGATTTTCAGAAGAAAAGTAATGGGGTCTCCTTTATTTCTACAGTATGTGCCACTGGTCTGTTAAACAGTGGGTAACAATATTGCTTACGTGTAGTATCTTATAATGATTCGCATCCTAGTGCGTACATAGACTTTGGCCAGTACAAATGCCTGTTGTTCTACACCTTTAGCACATGCACAAAGGATGTCTTTTGCAGCATTGTCACTTTTCATTCTGAATAGAAGTGTGGATGGAGGCTGGAGAAATCAGCACAGAGTGGAATCATCTCACCCAGAGTCATAAACAGTATCACTGGTTGAACTAAGGGAAAAATATGCTTCTATTCCAGAAGTCTATCTCCAACTAAATTTGCTTTCTGGATAATGCAATGCATGTTTAATCATGTTAAGTCAGTATCTTACTGCTGGTTGCTAGTTGTTCTGGAATGTTTCAGGAAGGAGATCTAGCTGTGGTTGAGACCCTGGGAAACTTCATTTGTCATGGTCAGTATTGCTTCGTATGCAAAACAGGTGTTAACAATATGAAAGCACTACATTTTAATAAAGAAGCAAGGGGAAGAAACAATTTGTTAATTAATCCACAAGAAATTGATCCGAGGCCGTATTTTTTCTGGCTATATTTGGCGCTTGATGTGAGCCCTTGGGGTCTCCGAATGGACACTGTCATTGGAGCAATTGGTCCTGGTGCCATGCCTCCCTTTGTCATTACTTACAGATAACATCACAGCAAGGGTGAAGGTGATTCTCAGGAACTAGACTGTGTGAGGGAGTGTAAGGTGCATCCCCTTCCTCTGCTACCCAAATGGTTGTGGTGATGGTCAAGTTGTCACTCTCTAGACACTGCTGAAGTTGATTTGGCAACTGCCAGTTGGAAATTCCTGGTGTTTGTGCAAGATCAAATAGTCCCCTGTTCTTCTGCTGGTGCTCATTGCTGGAATCACTGAAGCAAATGTGCGACCTTCCTCAGCAGTGTGCTAGTCCTGACTCACTTGCAAATCTTTTGGTAAAGACAGTGATATGACGGTGAAAGGAGGTCGGCTTTGGTGGGTTTTTACAGCACTGAGGTGATGTTCAAGCCTAAATGGACAATGATAAATTCGTATCATCAGATCCTAGCCTTTAGAGCCTTGAATCTCTTAATGAGTCTTGAAGGAAGTGTATAAACCATTTCTGAGAGTAGTGCAAGAAGCATGCCATTACTTTGTTCATAAATTTGTATCTGCACTTATTTCAGTCAGTTTTTTGGGTTGGAAGAAGAGAATTCCAATACAAGCCTTTTGCTGTTTTTTTTTTTAATTATTATTGTTTGTTTTTCCCTTAAAAAAAAAAAAAAAGGTGTATAGTTCTCAGGACTGTCTCTTAGAAAGATGGCATAGGTGGTAGGAGGGAGCTGTCTACCTTAAGAGTCCTTATAAGGCAGAAATGAAGATTACTAAATCGACGTGATCAACCTGCATTTTAATCTGACAGTAAGCTTAAAAATCTCCAATTTGTTTGAAGGAAAATATAACGTTTACAAGGACTGGTTACTAGATTACCTGAAGGATGACACTTCTACGTTTATATTATGTAACATACTAGTTGTAACATAAGCTCTTATGTTTACTGGCCTCTATATTACTAGTAGGATATAGGTAGAAAACCTTCTCCGGTATGGATCTTCCCAGGATTTGCTTCTTGCACTTACTTTTCAGGCTTCTTTTTGTTCTGGTGCAGGTGCCTGTAGACCACATAACAGTGACCTGGTTGATTTTTCAGTCTTACTAACATCAGCAATTAACAGAGTGGAGGGAAAAAAATAAAAAAAAAAAAGGAAGGAAGGAAGGAAATTAAAAGAAAAGGTTAGGACATACCTGAGAGGTGAAGAAAGGTACTCTTCTCCACTCTCTCCCAAACAGCCTTTCAGGAATAGTTAAGTGTTTAAATGTCAGAAAAATAAATGCACACAAAAGCATTAGTACAAGCAAAAGAGACAGAAGGCAATCCTACACTTAGTGGTAAGGGAGCTTCTGTCTTTGGTAGAGGAAAGTATATGTGTGGGCTAAATTAATTGGCCTCATTTGGATTAAATGTAGTGCCAGAGAAACTGCAGGAAGGACTGTGCTGGAATGGGGAGAGGCTGTCCAGGAGGGATACTGCAGCTTTCACCTAGAAATGAAGTAGCTTGATTCCCTTATTCTGCTTCCAACACCACATTTCCTGTTTCATGTCTCACCTGTATTTCTCACACGTTCTCTGTTATTTATTCAGACTGATTCATCAATGCTTCTTAGATACTCTTGCATCTGAAAGAACTCTGCACAGTGCAGCTGGAGTTAAATGCTCTGTTTTTGTATGGGGGAAATTGGAAACTATCCCAGACTGTACATCTAACCATGTCTAATATGCACTTCAGAGGCTGCCTGAGGTAGGAGGCAGAGGGCACAGCACTGGGCACAATTAAAACATAACATTAGTGAGCTGCTTTTGCTTTCTGATAAACAGCTGGGGTCAAACCCCATTTACTCAAATAAAGTACTATTTGACTACCTTGTAAACACAGAATTAAACACCTGTGTTTGCGATCTGAACAGCTGTATATGTGTTGACAGTTGATTCATCTTCCCTGGCTAGCTGCTTAATTTAGTGAAATCCACAGAGAAAGGGAGAAGTAATATTTTACAGTTTTCTTCTGCCCACCTCTCCCTTGTTGGCTGCTTTCCATGTGGCATGGAATATGTCAATCACAAAGTTCTCAGTTCATGGCAGGACTGAGTTATGCTACCATGTTGGATTTTTTTACTATTATTTTATTGCACGGGTACCAGCAGATTTTCCTCAGTTAAAAGATGATCACTAAAGATATTTTCTCTGTATATTGAATGTCCTACCAGTGTGAAGTTTGAGCTGTGTGTGAACAAGGTGTGATGCATTAGAAACAGTGTCACTAGCAGGACTAGGGAAGTGATTGTCCCCTTGTATGCAGCACTGGTGAGACTGCATCTCAAATATTGTGTTCAATTTTGGGCCTGTCGGTAAAAAAAAGCATATGAAGTTGCTTGAGCATGTGCAGAGAAGAGCAACAAATTTGGTGTAGGGACTATAAAGCAAGACTGATGAGGAGGAGTGGCTGAGGGAACTAGGGTGGTTTAGTATGGAGAAAAGGAGTCTGACGGGAGACCTCATCGCTCTCTACAACCACCTTGAAAGGAGGTTGCAGCAAGGGGGGTGTTGGTCTATTTTGTCAGGTGCTCCTAGATGTCTCTGTGCTCCTAGATGAAAATTTAAAGCTTTGTATAGCACAGGTGGCTTTTGATAAAAGGAAAAAACCATGCTTTTAAAGAGGTCTCTGAGTCCATTCTTCCCTCTGCCTTGCCTTTTAAATGTTGTAAAGTCAGAATTTCAGTATATTGAAATCTACAGGCTAGTATTGATGGTTTATTGTTGACTTTTAGAGATACACTTTCACTTCAGGCCTGTCTAGAGTAGGAAGATACTTCTTTTGATTACATGTTAAAATTTGGATATATAATAAACTTTAAAATGTTTATAATAATGGACCACATTTAGAGCTCTATTTTCAGGCTGAGGTGAATGTTGAACTACAATTATATGACTGATAGAAGTCCCAGGATGTTGACTGAGGTTTTCCTTGCATCTTGGAAAATGTTCATGTTCACATTCTGAGAAGTTCATATAGTTTGACTGTTATAGAATACTTTAACCGCCCTATAGTATAGCATATTTCGTTTCCTGAATGAGTATATAACCTGAATGAGTATTTTTATTATATTAATATAATTATGTCAGTGCTAGATAGTTACTACTTGAACAGTTTCATTGCAGCGTTTTTACCTGTATGACCCACAGAAAATCTTTTCTTTTGTGTGTGTGTGTGTGTGCGCGCGCATTGCTATTGGATCACAAGCTTGTTACTGAATTATACACATGAAAGTGCAGCATTTGTATTCTGTGTCAGGTGAGAGGCTTTTAGAACAAAAAGGTCATTCATTTTTCAAGAAGTTCACAGTGATATTGACACTAGCAAGCTTTGTCTTTTTCAGTGCATGTCCCCTGAAGCATTTCAGCTCCACCCAGTCATATAGGAGAATAGGCTTCCAGCCTGCTACATTGCTTCACAGCACTGTTGTAAAGACTGAATAAAAAATACTTACCTGACTTCTGGTTAGAAAATAGCTTCAGTCTTTTAGGTAAAATGTGTTTCATGAAAAAAAAAAAAAGGCATGTTGATACTTCAGTACTGTAAGTATCCTGAGTTTGTAGAGACTAAAGGAGGAGAACTGTGGTTTGGGCAAAACTGGAAGTTTATGTGAAATTTCTGTCAGCTGTTAGGAAAAAAAAATCCATGTTTTAGGGCTGTTTTGATCTTCATTCTTCAGTGCTTGCCTGGGTTGGGAAGAGGGAGGAATTTTGACTATTTATTGATATTAAACACTCGAGTGATTTATTCACAACTTCGTTTTTAAAAGACTTGCTCAAGGTAAGAGCAAAAATGCAAGCAGTTCTCTCTTTTCTCTGTTTTTCCTATACAAAATTTATGTAGCACATAGGTACACTTCAGGGTATATCACTAAGCAGGAAGCTTCCCTGGAGAATCTTGCATATGCTAACTTGTTATGTATTCTCATTAGGGAACATGATGATCTGTTTATTTCTCTCCTAGTTACTAGCTTTAACCTTATGTTTGTTCTCTTGTTCATCACTGCAGTTTATTCTGTTCTCCTTTTTCTTCCTACAGAAGAGGTGGTGGAAGGAAAAAGTGCCATTCTTATAGGCATGAGCCAATGGAACTCAAATGACCTTGTTGAGCAGATAGAAACAATTGGGAAGATGGAAGAAAATCAAGGTAATGTTTACCTTGTAATGTTGCCTTACATGTTAATTTAACATTAATAAGAAAATCTGACTATTGAAGCAATTAGGTGTCAGACATTATGTAAATACTAAAAAGAAGTATAATTTACAATGCCCCATAGTTAAAGGTTTTATGTAGACATGTAAGTAATATTTTAGTGCTTGGAAATCACAGAATTGTTGAGGTTGGAAGGACCCTCCAACTTCCCTGCTCAGGCAGGATCATGTAGAGCACATTACCCAGGATTGTGCCCAGACAGCTTTTGAATATCTTCAGGGAAGGAGACTCCACAGTCTTTCTGGGCAACCTGTTCAGCACTCTGTCACCCTCACAGTAAAGAAGTCTTACCCATGTTTCAGTTTGTACCTGTTGCCTCTTGTCCTGTTCCTGGGCACCACTGAGAAGAGTCTGGCCCTGTCCTCTTGGCAACCTCCCTTAAGGTATTTGTATACATCGACCAGATCCGCTGAGCCTTCCCTTCTTCAGGCTGAACAGGCCCAGTTCTCTCAGCCTTTCCTCATATGAGAGATGCTCCAGTCTCGTAATCATTTTAGCAGCCCTCTGCTGGACTCTCTCCACGAGCTCCATGTTTCTCTTGTACTGGGGAGCCCAGAACCGGACACAGTACTCCAGGGTGAGGCCACAGCAGGGCTGAGTAGAGGGGGATTAACTCTCTTGACCTGCTGGCAACACTCTTGCTTAATGTACCCCAGGATACCATTGGCCTTCTTAGCCACAAGGGCACATTGCTGGCTTGTGGCCAGCTTGTTGTCCACCAGGACCCCCAGCTCCTTCTCCACAGAGCTGCTTTCCAGCAGGTCAGCCCCCAGCCTGTACTGGGGCATGGGGTTATTCCTCCCCAGGTGCAGGGCCCTGCGCTTGCTTTTGTTGCGCTTCATGAGGTTCCTCTCCACGCACTTCTCCAGCCTGCCCAGGTCTCTCTGAATGGCAGCAGAACCTCCTGGGGTATCAGCCACTCCTCCCAGTTTTGTGTTAACAGCAAACTTGCTGAGAAGGCATTCCATCCCTTCATCTAGGTCATTGTTGGGTAAGTTAAACAATACTGGAGCCAGAACTGACTGCTGAGGGACGCTACTAGCTGCAGGTCTCCAACTAGAGTGCCGTTGATCACAACCCTGTGAGCTCTGCCATTCAGCCAGTTCTCAATCCACCTCACTGTCCACTCATCTAATCCACATCTCCTGATCTTATTTACGAGGATGTTGTAGGAAACAGTGTCAAAAGCCTTGCTGAAGTCCAGGCAGACAACATCCACTGCTTTCCCTCCTCTCTCCAGCCAGTTACAGAATCACAAAATCACAGAATGGCCGGGGTTGGAAGGGACCTCTGAAGGTCATCTAGTCCAACCCCCCTGCTGAGCAGGATCACCTACACCACATTGCGCAGGATGTCATCCAGACGGGTTTTGAATATCTCCAGAGAAAGAGACTCCACAACCTCTCTGGGCAACCTGTTCCAGTGCTCTGTCACCCTCACAGTAAGGAAGTGCTCTCATATTCAGCTGGAACTTCCTGTGCTTCAGTTTGTGCCCATCGCCTCTCATCCTCTTGCTGGGCACAACTGAAAAAACACTGGCTCCATCCTTGGTTGTCCCATCATAGAAGGCAATCAGGTTGATGAAGCATGATTTCTCTTCGGTGAATCCATGCTGACTACTCCTGATCACCTTCTTGTCTTCCATATGCTTAGAGGTGGCCTTCATGATAAGCTGTCCCATCACCTTTACAGGGATAGAGGTCAGACTGACTGTCTTGTTCCATGACTCCTCCTTCTTTCCCTTTTAGAAGACTGGAGTGACAATGGCTTTCTTCTAGTCCTGAGGCACCTCCCCTGTTCTCCACAGCCTTTCAGAGATGATGGAGAGTGACTTAACAGCAACATCCTCCAGCTCCCTCAGGATGTGTGGGTCCCTCCCATCCAAGTCCATGGATTTGTGGTATCAAGTTTGCCTAAATGTTCTCTAAACTGATACTCCTCAACCAAGGGAAAAATTTCCTTTCTCCATACTTTATCCCTGGTATCCTAGATCAAGGATTCTTGAGGGCACACGTTAACAGTAAAGACTGAAGCAAAGACGGCATACAGTAACTCTACCTCCTCTGTATCCTTTGTCACAAGCAACAATTTCTTGCAATGTTTTGTAAAAGAAAGAATTCTCATCTGTTTTCTTCTTTTACTTCACTTCTATTCACACTTAACCGCTCAAAGAGCCTTTACAGGCAGTGTATCCAACTCAACAGCATTTGATGAGTTGGTTTATGTGTAAGATGCATCTACATTCTGATATTGCTTATCATAGAATGGCTTGGGTTGGAAGGGACCTTAAAGATCACCTAGTTTCAACCCCCTGCCATAGGCAGGGATGCCACCCACTAGATCAGGTTGGACAAGGCCCCATCCAGCTTGGCCTTGAACACCTCCAGGGATGGGGCATCCACAGCTTCTCTGGGTGACCTGTTCCAGTGCCTCACTACCCTTACAGTGAAGAATTTCCTCCTAATGTCTAAACTAAATCTATCCTCTTTTAGTTGAAGACCATTCCCCATTGTCCTATCCTTATCTACCCGAGTAAAGAGTCCCTCTCCATCTTTTTTATAAGACCGCTTTAAGTACTGAAAGGTTGCAATGAGGTCTTCCCAGGAGACATTATAGTGTGTGTATCTGTGTGTGTGTATATGTATGTATCCTGGGGAGACATTATATGTATGTATGTATATATATATATATATATACACACACATTCCTTAATGTATACTGTAAGTGTACTGTAGCTTTTCGTTCATTGTGCTGGTTTTTACCATTATTGAACAAGGCTGTCAGTCAAGAGTTGAAGTTGGTAAGGAGTGGGGCAGAAGAAGACTGAGCCAGTATTTCATGTACCATGTCTTGTTATGTCAGCATGTAATTTCATTGCTTCAGTAGTGCAAAAGAAAGAAGAACGCTGGCTGTAATGCATGCTGCTGATTAGGAACTTTCCTTGATGCACTCGTGCTAAATACATCAGATTTCTTAAAAGGTGAGGCAGTTACAGGCGTTTCCTTCTTTTCTCTGCCACTCTCAAATTCAGTCCTACTGATTTGCTACCTGTTGATTTTTCCTTGCATGTGCCCCTCTGTGTTTGTCTTCATAGTTATCTGCCAAATGCTGATAGATCTTATTGCAGTGTTTTTAGTACAGATATTTAATTACACAGTGCTTTTGTTACGGCTTAATAAAACTGAATAGCAATTAGTGATTTTGCAGTCTTAGAAATGTTTCTGACTAGCAACCATGAGATACAAATGAGGAAAGCAAAGAGAGAATGAGGAGGATGCTTGACTGTATTGTCTCCTGTGCCACAGTAAAAAGCTATTTCAGTCTTAGCCCAAGTGTTTATAGCCAAAAATTGTAAGTCTAGGTAAATCTGAGTTCTCTCTTTAAAAACATTATGTAGAAAAGACAAAGATGCCCTCTGTGTTGTCTTTTTGTGAGGAACTTCACTGTCTCAATGGAAAGATGTGAGGGGTATGGTCTGCTTTTCCAGTGAATATGTGTTTTTTTGCCGAAGCTGGATTTACTTGTGATTCTCAGAAAGTGATGAGTTCACTGGCTCTGGTTGCAGAAAGCTTTGTTGCAATTTAATCAGTCTCTAGGACAAATGGTTTTGCTCAGTGGCTATGCAGGGAGCAGAGCACTGACTGCTTTTCATGGTTTAACAAATCAATTAATAGAGCATATCATTTATGGGATCTTTCAATGAATTAAGATGTGTGAGAAGATGCAGCATGCTCTGAGCAGAGCTGAAGACCCACTGGACACTACTTAAGTAATGCTACAGATCCAGTGTAAGACATGCAAAGGTTATCAGGAACTTTATAAATGGCAAGTGTGTAATTTAGTTCAGTCATTGATTTTCAGTAAGTACAACTGAGAGCACTTGACCACCACAACCTTTCTCATCAGTGATAGAAATACATCTTCAGGAGAAAACTTGGAGCAGCATTTAAATTGATTAAGTTTTCACTATGGATATTTCCGTTGATGTGAATTTGTGTTGTTACAGGATTATAGGTAATTGGCATGTTCTTGTTTGGTCATTATTTCTTTTGAGGAAAACAAATGTGTCTTTGTAAGACATGCTAGAATTAGATGACATCTGGAAATTATGTGCGATCTCTGCTTCTTTTGATTGTCTCCTCTTGCAGTTCTCATGCTTTTCAGGAGCACACAATTACTGGCTTTTGCCAGAAGGAGTACTTAATGTCTGAGTGTAAATGCGCTTGGGGATTAAGTTTGTATGCTCATTAAAATGGCGATAGGCGACCTTTCTTGTTCTGAGCCTTCTCAAAGTTATAGTGCATTAAAGCTATGAAATTAGTTATTTCAACGCTGGTATGAAAAGGAAAAATAAAGCTATCTGGTTTTGTCTCTCAAAGGTCCATTTTGTATGACAAGAGATGTGTTGACCTTCAGTGTTTTAAATAACAGATGAAAAGAGCTCATCTAGAAAGCAGTCAAGTTTTATTGCTGTTCTGGTTCATAAATAATTTATTGGAGATATGTGAAAGTGCCTGCTTGCACACGCACATTCCAGGTTCCAATAAAAATTACTTTATTTATAACTTCTTTCTTTCTTAAGGGGTTTAGCCAGGTCTGGGGCCTGACCAAGTAATGCATCTAGGCCAACAGTTATATCCATCCAAAATAATTTTGAGACATCCAAGAAACAAGTGGAGAAGTGTTCTCATTGCCACCTTTTACACTTCCCCTGCAGTCCATTTGCTCCCCATCCAGACCCAAACATTTAATCCTCTTTGACATTGACTAGCTTTCAGCTGGGTGTTCCAGCAAGGAGCTGATTGATACAATAGAGCCTGAAGTCCAAACTATCATCTTGTTTATGGAAGTGAGAAGAATTCATTGATGTCATCATGCTGGCTGACTACTGTATTAGGCTCCCACAACAAAATCTACTTTGTTTGTCCCTTAATCCTTTCCAAGAAGCTCTCAACTGTGCCATCACCAACTGCAGGCTCCATACAGTCCAGCCCCTCCCTTATATACAGCAACAACCCCCTGCCTTGCCTGCCCTGCCTGTCCTTCCTGAAGAGCCTATAACCATCCATCACAGCACTCCAGCCACAGGATGCTTCTCACCAAGTCTTGCTTATGCCGATGATGTCATAGCTCTGGAACCAAGCTCAAGGTTCTAGCTTCTCTTGCTTGTTCCTCATGCTGCATGCATTGATGTAGAAACATTGCAGTGTGCTCCAGTGTAGCCTGCACCTCATGGAGCAGATTGAAGGATCTCACTAGCACAGAGTGCCTCACACTTTGGCATGCTGTCCCATATCACTTTCCCCTCTTCAAACCTAGTTTAAAGCTCTTTCAATCAGCTCTGCCAACTTGGGCACAAAAATTCATTTCCCCCTCTGAGAAAGGTGCATCCCATCAGGCGACAGCAGGCCTGGTGCCATGTAGACCATCCTGTAGTCAAAAAACTGTCAGAGCCACATACTGATCAGCTGGATCTGCCTATTTCTCTCACTGTTGTTCCCTGATACTGGAAGGACAGAGGAAAACAATACCTGTGCCTCCTGATCCTTTAACTAATTGTCAAGACCCTGAGGTCTCTTTTGATCACCAACTTTATTGCTGCATACATGAAAAAGCAGTAATGGATAAATAATCAGAGGGCCATACCAGCCTAGGAGGTTTTCTAGTAATGTTTCTTACCTAGGCCCCTGGGAGGCAGCAGACTTCCCAATGAATGGGATCTTGTTGGCGTATCAGACCCTCTGTTCCCCTCAGAAGGGAGTCACTGATGTGAATTTTTTTTTCATAATGGAAGTTGTCTTGTTACTGGGGGCAGACTGACTTGCCTTAGGCAGCCTCTTCAACCTAGATGGATCTTCATCCGCACCGTCCTGTCCGTCAAGTTCCCAAGCCTCATACCTGTTTTCTTAAGGGCGCCTGGGAAGGCAAGATAGGCAGGGAGGGGATTCACATGCTACACTGAGCAGAAACCTGCTTCCATCCCCCCTTAGCTCTTCAGTCTCACCACCTTCTGCCTGGTGGAGAAAGGATAGGGAATTCTTCATGTCATATGTTATGACTGGCTGACACCTCTGTCCCGGGGATGGTAGGGTATGATTCCACCAGTCCATCTCCTTTTCCATCTCCCTGATGCTCCTCAGCCTGCCCACCTCCTCCCAAAGCTGTCACCAGGCTGAGCATTTCTTCAGCCTGGGTGCACCTCCCATCAGTGTATTAAACTGATGCCATCAGACACTGACAAGCACCTCAAGCACACCCTGCAGCCTAAGACCTCTTTTTTCAGTCTAATTATGTGTGGGTCTTAGTTGCTTTGTTGAATTTTGCATTTCAAACGTTTGTTTAAAAATAAAATAAATTAATGATTGGGTCAAGAGAATCACAAGCAAATATTGCAGATATGCCAACTTGGCTCTGAATTAGCATTTTCCATTTACTTAGCAGAAGGGTTCGTTTCGTTGCATTAAATGGGTTAGATTTTTTTTTTTTTAAAGATGTTAGTCAGTTGTGGTATGAATACTCACCCATAAAATCTGAAATTATGAGCTATGTCGAGTTGGAGCCATTAAAGTCCTATGGGAAATTAATGTTGCTGTGCAAGACAAGGTGCACACTAATATGTTTTATCAAGCTCTGCATCTGGTCTCATTTTTCATTGGGTCGCTGCTTCAGTCTCCTTTGCCACATCCTCCATATATATAACCTCCTCATCTCCAAGGTTCTCCAACATTTATGCAGTAGTCAAAATACTCAGTATAATGGAAAAATCTGTATGCACCCTCATGGTTCTGTGCGTTCAGTTACGGTGACTTTCACTTTGTACTGGTGTTCTCTGCCTCATCCTCAGGCACTTAGGCTGCATTGACTAATTTTTTCCACAGTGAATGTTCTGTGTAAACAAACTACTCTCCTTCTCCCCAGTAGCATGTGACCTCTCCTTCCTCGACTCTTTCTAGAGTGTCATATAATTAATTAAAGGGTGTTTGGACATAACCAAATGTAGTGTTTATGCTGCTATAAAATTTATTGCAATAGCATCTGCCACTGCCTGATAATGTGAAGAATGGAAAACAGAATTTGGCTGAATGGAATGAACAGTGGAAGGAAAGGATGGAAATTAGAATGGCAATAGCATTCCAAAACACATCAGATGGCTCATATGAAAACAGATTTACTTCTAGCAGCAGATTTTAAAGATAAACAGTGAATTGGACTTCTGCTGTCCTTGACATGCAAATCATCCATGATAGCAGTTTATACTAGAGTAGGTTACCCATGTTCAACAACTGCTGTCATTTTATTTTTGTGATGCTGTGCATTCTAAAATACAGCTCAGCAAATGTTTGCAAAATGGAGAAAACTTAAGGTAACTTCTAAGCTACGTTTAGCTGAGTGTGGGGTCCTGCTGCAGAGAACCCTGATTTCCTTGCTGTCCTTCCACAGATTCCCTTTTTGGTTTTGGACCTGTATTAAGATTTGGTTCACATGCTAAAATCAGCAGGTGGTCTTACATCATTTTCATTGGGCCTAAAGGTTCCCTGGCTGTCAGTCCCATTCAGAGGGTCATCTCATCTGCAGGTGTATTATCTCCTTTCCTTTGTACTCCCATTCTTGTTATATTTGACACAGCATTTATTTATATATATATATATTTTTTTTTTTTCTATTTGAAGGTAAATTTCACTGTATTCTTGCAGGGGGAAAGTCAGGTTCTAAAGTGGAACATGAATGTTGTTTGTTCCAGTGATAACTTGTTAAGCTGTTAAATAAATTCAGATGATTAGAACAGGGTAAGCCATGCATACCATAAAGCCTGCTGAAGGTACAGCAGCTAATGTTGCAAGACTGGATATGTGGTGAAGAAGATGAAGAAAGATCCCCTTAATACCTTGCTGGTGCTTAGGCACACAACTGTGTTCAGCTGTGCTATACTCTGATGCTGACCATATTAGCAATGTAATCACAAGGGAGAACAAAAAGAGTCAGAGTTATACAAAGTACTCTATGGGGGTGCAAGGAAGATGGATCCAGGCTCTTTTCAGTGACACCAGGGCAAGATGCAGCATAAACAAACTGGAACACAAGAGATTCCATGTAAATATCAGGAAGCACTTCCTTACTGTGCAGGTGATGGGAGCCCTGGCACAGGTTGCCTGGAGAGGTAGTGGGGTCTCCCTCCTTGGAGAACTCCAAAAGCCACTTGGACACTGTCCTGGGCACCCTGCTCTGGTTGGCCTGCTGAAGCAGGGTAGGGGCCAGATGGACCCAGAGGTCCCTGCAAGCCTCTGCCATTCAGTGCGATTCCGTGGCATCTCAGGAGCATGAATTTGCAAAGATACATGTGTATGTAATGACTATGAAGCACAGCTGTGTAGTGAAGGTAACTTTGTAGAACTCATTTTACCTGCAGCAAATTTCTGTGGTGAATAGATACGTTTATTTCTACTGGTGTTACCAATCCTTTGTGGGAAAGTAAGGTGGATTCTATGATTCTATTCTAGTTTCAACACTGCCCCCCAGATTTATATATTTTTTAATTTTTGTTTTTGGTAGCTTTGCAACAGGTGGTAGCAAGCAACTAGAGGAATTGCAGATGGTCTTCTAATTCCTGGCCAGAGAGATGGCAATTTGTTGCAGATTCTGTGAAAATCACTGTGTGGTGAAAACCTTTGTACTCCTATGTAAAGCACAGTTAATTGCTAGGACATAGAGTTCCTACTACCTTTATTTCACTAGCATGCTTTCTTTTGACAAAGTAAATAAATAGTTCTTTGAATTTGATGAGTCTCCTCATAAACTAAACTCTTCCTGATATTGTCTCTTTAAGTGTAGAGCTAATTTCAAAGCCCTTTAGTAGTATAGATTTCAAGGTTTGTAGTTACACAGATGAAGTAGAATGCCCTCAAGTGGTTAATCAGGGATGACATTTAAGTTTTTGCCATCGGATCACAGTAAATGTCTTCAAAAGGGTATTTTAAAATACAGGAGGTCTGCATTTCAGTCTATATTCATATTCCTTGAACCTCTTGAGGGATGACTATATGAAGAGAAATGTAATGTGATTTATCAGCACCCATTTGATGCTGTTATTTTGGCAATTTAAGAGCTGTTGTGGGATTTGTATGTAGAGACTGGGAAAGAGGGTAGGAGCAAGTAAAAGATGACCTTGCTTGAAGCAATTCTTAATAGTTGAAAGCAGCCCAAGTGACCTCTGGCATACTCCAGTTTGTGGTAGCAGCTTACAACTAGCGGATTCTCTTTAATTTTTTATTTTAAATAAAATGGGAGCACTAAAGGCTATTGCAAGCTAGCAGGTGCTGTGGGAGATATTTCCGTATCATTGTGGAAGGCAGTTAAACCTCATTTCAATGCCAATTTTTATTACAGTCCCATTTTGTATACTAGTCTGTATTTCATCTGGACAGGGAGGCATGAAATTAATGTGACTACACTGAGATCACAAGACCTGTTGTAAGCTGTTGTCGTACAACTTCATTATAGAAGACCTGTGCATCTGCACTGAGGACAGTTCTGCTACTGGAGAATTCACATGCATGCAAGACTCTGGTTTGATAAGTGTGCACGGATGTGTTGGTTCCTGTTTCTGTGTAGATGTTCCTGCCATGTAGAGTTAGAATTTCCCGGCAAAATAAGTGTGTCTGTGTTACTTGAACCAAATGTCTTTCTGGGTGACTGTGTTCTGATGAATTGTTCTGATGAATAAAGCCTTCACCTTTTTTCGTTTGTGTCAGGCTTTACAGCCATGCTAGCTTTGCATAACCTGTACCAGCAAATCTAGTAGAAGAGAAGAATCACATGAAGTAAAGATTTCAAACTATATTGCTGTTGTGCACATTGCTGTCATCTGAGTAGCTCTGACTACTTCTCCAAACTGAGTGACAGAAAAGAATGCAATCATTTATGTTCCAATGTAAAACATGCCACCCTTCATTTCATTTTCTTAGGCTTGCGATCAGGATCAGTACCACTCTATGTAATTTGTTCATTACAGCCACCAGCATCTTTTTATGTTCTGCCTTGCAGCACTGCGTGCAAACACTGTGCTGTTTGCAAAGGTGAGAGACCTGCTGTAGCTTGAAAACTGTGAAGCACATAAATAAAGTCTGATAGGCCTTTTCATATCACGGAGAGATTCTATGCCTTGTCAACAGTGTTTCCTTACATTTTCATGGATAATTTAATTGCGGTCGTTTTCTGAGAGGTAGATAAGTCTGATGATATTTCTAGTATGTGAATGGCTTCCTGTGTTGTTTAACTGAGAATTTTATTCTAAGGCTGATGTTGAATAACCCAAATCTGAGAGTGAGTGGGTACACATGAAAGAGAAATCCATGCATGTCTGACAGACACCTTATAGTCATCACATAAGTGGTAGGGTCACAGGATAAGCAGTAGCTCTGTGTGATAAATAGCCAAACCATATGGTAGTTGCTGACTTATCTTTGTCTCTGCAGTCTTCTGCTTGATAATCTCTCCCTCTGGCATTTATTCTGACCTTTGAAGCTCATAATCAGCTTCAAGCAAAACTGCATCATTAAAAGCACTTTTTTATCTCCTAAACATCAATTAAGTCTCCTCAGCAAAGTATCAATCTCATGTCTAGTACAAAATGGGGTTTCTCTGAGTGTAGGTGAATTGATCGGGGTTAATGACAATCCTGATTCCTGTGGCTTGAGTTCTTTTGCTCTGAGGAGGAGCAAGTGTTGCTTTGTGTCACTAAACCTTTGTGAGTGTATTGAAATGCCTCTACACTTCTGCTTGGTTTCCCAAGGTACAAAAGCTACTGGAATGTAATGTTTCTTGCTCCCCTCAGTTTAGACATACTTATTCTCATCTCACATCACATAGGTGATTAGTCTGTCCTAAAGCAGTTTATGTATTTGACTGCCTTTAGGAGTGTGGTAAATTGTTGTAGCTTAAATTCATCATATGCAGTGCATTTTTTGTCTTTCTGTCATCTGTGGAGTTCTACATGCAAGGTAATTTTTGTGGTTTAGGAGATTTTTATTTCTCTCTCTATTTTTTTAATTACCTTTGCTGCTATACCTTCAGCTCTGTTCTCTGACAGACAGAATGTTTTGCAGTGGGAGTGGGAGGTGTTAAGTTCTGTGATAGGTGAATTAATTCCACAATTTCAGACTCTCAGGCTCCCAGAAAGATGCTCTCATCTGCACAGGTGAGATATTTGACCTTTAAGAGGGAGGTCATTGCATCTTAGCAGAATAATTGATTGTGATCTGGCATGCTGGCTAGGTTGAGGAAGCATCTGGAAAAGACTAAGACTTTCATTCTTTCCTGAAGCCTGCAGGAAGCCAATGCAGTGATATTAGGTCAAGTTCACTCAATAGCATGAAGAATTTATTCTGCTCAGTAATATGAACTAGAGCTGTGTAGGATGGCTCTGCAGCCGTTTACAGATTTGGGTTTTCAAATGTTTGAAAGATATTTCCCAGTCAAAGTGAGAAAACAGTTTGGAAAGAAGACCAATATTCTGATAGCAGTCTACTTTACCTATAGAATAGGAACTGCGATTAAAACAGTGCCTGGAATCTACTGTCCAGTTATCTATAAGATTTTTATGTGTGTGGAGCAAGGAATTATCCTTCAGTCTGGCATTTGATGCATAAAGGAAAAAGCAACCCACCCACTCTGCTTTCTAAAGACCTATTATTAGAACAAGATTTTCAAAGGAACAGGGCACAAGTAATCCCAGGAAGTATCTTGTCTAATGTGTTGCACTGTAAAGATAACAGAAAGTGTTTGTGTGCACATGATGAATCCTGGGTTTCCTGTTTCAGTACTCTGTTGAAGATAAATATTATGGTTCCCTATAAGGTGGTGCCCCATGGCCCCGAATAACTATTTTTCATGACTGATGACATTTTAAAAGTAATGTTTGTGTGGTACTGGTTCTGCTTTGAGCTTAGGTGCTAGAAAACTCATATTTTTCCTATGAAGAACCTCAGAGTAAAGTGGGTCTTCCGGACAGGCTTTTGGAAACACCACTTTTAATTAGAAGCAGATTTAAAGTGTAGAGACTTCCAGAAAGCAATTATGTTTGTTTGGAATTTCCAGGTTTGTGGATTTATGTTGTTGCTGTTTGTTAGTGGTGTTTGTGTGTGTGTGTGCTATTTATTTTTGTTTGTTTCACACAAATATTAAATGACTAATCCTTTAAATCCTTGCCTGCCAAAGAGGCAAGAATAATCACCTTCCTTTTAAATGTAGAGAAACTTAGTCACTGTTTGAATGATTTTCTCATGGCTACAAGGAATGATAATGGCAAAATCTGCTATAGAATTCGTTCTTAATTGTAATGCAGAAGTCTGTGTAAATTTATTTTGTAAATTCCACTGAGGTATAGGAATGAAGGGTGTTATGTAAAGACAACCTGGCACTTTTAGTTCATAATTGTTTTCTTTTAAACAAAAGATTACTGTAGATTTAACGTGCCATAGTTCTCATAAAAAACTTCATGGCAGTTTCTCTTGTTTCATTACATGACAGTGGTTATGTTGAGGCAGATGCTGAGATGCTGGACTCAGCAGTAAATCATCACAAATTTGCCATTTGGGCACATTTTAATAAATATTGACTTATTTGTAGCTTTTGATATTCTGTATCTTATACATGAATATTTTGGAGAACAATGGCCCATAAGGTAAAGAAACAAGTGTCATGCAATGAGTAGGAAAACTAATGAATGGAAGCACATTTAACAGATAAAGCATCTCAATATATTCTGTATTTCGAAACAAACTAGTTTGTTGTTCTCGGGCCAATATTGGATAGTTAATAGATTGACAGTAGGCTGAACAATAAACTCAATTAGATTAGGTGTTAAAAGCCTGTCTCTCAGTTTTATTTGTATAGGTTATCAGTTTCTTGTCTTACATAAAAAGTCACTACTAAGCACTGGTCCACTGTGAGCGTCACGTTGCTGGGTCCTAGTCAACTTGTTGTCCACCAGGATCCTCGGGTCCTTTTCTGCAAAGGTGTTTTCCACACTGTCAGTCTGGGTTATTGTTCCCCAATTGCAGGACTTTGCATTTCATTTGGTTACACTTCATCATATTCGTGTTGACCTGTTTCTTCAGCCTGGTGAGATCCCTCTGAATGGCAGCACAACCACATGATGTCTTAGCCACTCTGCCTAGTTTTGTGTTGTCTGCAGGCTTGTTGAGTGTGTAGTCTGTCCCATCATCTAGGTCATTAATAAAGATGCTAGACAGGACTGTATGTAGTAGTGACCCCTGGGGTGCACCAATGGACACTGGCCTTCAGCTGGACTTGTGCTGCTGATCACAATGCCTTAAGCCTGGCAGTTCAGCCAGCTGTCAGTTCATCTCACTGTCCACTTATCTAGCCTGTATTTCCTCACTTTGTTTGCGACAATGTTGAAAGCCCTGATAAAGCTGAGGTAAACAACATCCACTTGTCTCCCTCCATTCACTAAGCCAATAGTCTTATCACAGAAAGCTATCAGGTTGGTTAGGCTTGATTTCCCCTTTGTAAATCCGTGCCAACTACTGCTATTCACTTTCTTGTTTTCATGTTTGGACATGAGAATAGCCAGTAGAGCAGCCTATCCAGCCAGTCTGCCTGTTTATTCAGATTTATTTATTTATTTATCCAGAATTATGTATTCTGAATTCTTATAATATACATATTCACAACTATATCTTTGGGTCTGTTTAGTTAAATGTGTTGAGGTTTTTTAATCACATTTGTTAATGTTAATACCGTAATTAACATTAGTATATAGTAATTTGTTAGTAATTAATATTAGTATATAGTAGTTTGTTAAGTATGTTAATACAGTTGAACTAGCAGATATTGCGGACCTGCTGTTTGAGGACCAAGAGTGTGCACCTAATGCCTCTGACGAGATGTTGTAAAAAATATGGTGTTTGTCTAGAGTGGTCTGAGTATATAATTGACTGTATTGAAGGTACTGAATCTGCTCTCATTGAAGCCAAAAACACTCTAAATTCTGCTCCAAAGTCAATGTGGACTTTCATTGTTGTCTTTATAACAGATGATGAACATACGATCCTGTTGTGATAAAAGGTATTAGGAAAGCACTGTGTTTATCTGCAGTGTTTCTTCCTGTTTGTTCAGGTTACAAGTTTTTTTCTGTGTGAAAATCTCTTGCTGTAAATTTCTGTTACTCCTGTCATGCATCCTGGTAATGTAGCACTGCAGTTACTTCTGGGAGTTTCCCAGCTAATCACAGAGATTTATGGAAGAGCTGGATGACGAAGGTCTTCAGAGAATTTTAAAGGCTCAATTCACTTGTCAACATATAGGTGATTGGTGCCATTTAAAATATCCCAGAGTATCTATGATACCTAACATTTGGTTCTTGCAGAGATGACCTCTTCTACTGCTGTTCCAGTCCTCTTCCACTACTGTTCCAGAAAGGCACAGATGATGAACAACATCTGTGCTGGTACTGTACATCTCTGCATAAGGACCCGAATCTTGTTATAAATGTTGCTGTAAGAATAGAGGAGTATTTAATACGTAGGACTGCAAAAAAAACTGTTTATTGTTCAGTTTATCCACAGGATTTCCTGTGAACAGATCTTTCTGTTTTGAAACTATATAACTCTATACCCTTATCTACCCGAGGGTGCTGAGGGAGCTGGCAGATGTGATTGCCGAGCTGCTTTCCATCATCTATCAGCTGTCATGGTCAACCAGAGAGGTCCCAGATGACTGGAGACTTGCTAATGTGACACCCATCTATAAGAAAGGTCGTAAAGAAGATCCAGGGAACTACAGGCCTGTCAGCCTGACCTCAGTGCCGCAGAAGGTTATGGAACAAATCATCTTGAGGGCAGTCACACAGCATGTGCAAGACAACCTGGGGATCAGATCCAGCCAGCATAGGTTCATGAAAGGCAAGTCTTGCCTGACCAACCTCATCTCCTGTTATGGCCAGGTAACCCACCTGGTGGATGAGGGAAAGGCTGTTGACATAGTCTACCTAGACTTCAGCAAAGCCTTTGACGTGGTCTCCCACAGTATTCTCCTGGAGAAGCTGGCAGCCCATGGCTTGGACAGGTACACCCTTTGCTGGCTTAAAAACTGACTGGAAGGCCAGGCCAAGAGAGTGGTGGTGAATAGAATGAAATCCAGCTGGCAACCAGTCTCAAGTGGTGTTCCCCAGCTGTTGGTATTGGGGCACACCCTCTTCAATATCTTTGCTGATGATTTGGATGAGGGAATTGAGTGCACCCTCAGTAAGTTTGCAGGCGACAACAAGTTGGGGGGGAAGCGTCAGTCTGCTTGAGGGTAGGAAGGCTCTGCAGACTGGGCAGGTTGGATCGATGGGCAGAGGCCAATGGGCTGAGGTTCAACATGTCTAAGTGCCGGGTCCTGCAATGTGGTCACAGCAACCCCCTGCAGCGCTACAGGCTTGGGGGAGAGTGGCTCGAAAGTCGTGCAGAGGAAAAGGATCTGGGGGTGCTGATTGATGCTCACCTGAACATGAGCCAGCAGTGTGCCCAGGTGGCCAAGAAGGCTAACAGCATCCTGGCTTATATCAGAAATAGTGTAGCCAGCGGGACCAGGGAGGTGACTGTCCCCTTGTACTCTGTACTCTGCTCTGGTGAGGCTGCACCTTGAGTACTGTGTCCAGTTTTGGGCCCCTCACTACAGGAAAGACATTGAAGCCCTGGAGCATGTCCAGAGAAGGGCTATGAAGCTGGTGAAGAGTCTGCAACACAAGTCTTTTGAGGAGTGGCTGAGGGCACTGGGGTTGCATAGTCTGGAGAAGAGGAGGCTAAGGGGAGACCTCATTGCTCTCTACAACTACCTGAAAGGCAGGTGTGGGGAGCTGGGGGTCGGCCTCTTCTCACATGTAACTAGTGACAGCACAAGAGGGAATGGCCTCAAGTTGTGCCAGGGGATGTTCAGGTTTGAAACTAGAAGACATTTCTTTTCAGAAAGAGTGATTAGGCATTGGAACGGGTCACCCAGGGAGGTGGTGGAGTCACTGTGGAGGTGTTTAAGGAAGGGTTGGATGTGGTGCTTAGGGACATGGTTTAGTGGGTCATACTGGTGGAAGGGGGATGGCTGGACTAAATGATCTTGGAGGTCTTTTCCAACCTTAATGTTTCTATGATTCTATGTCTATAAAAGGTGAGGAATCCAAGTATTTATGCAATCAATTATGTCTTTTTTCCTTTCAGGTGAATTATATAGAGCCTCTTTAAGAAAACAAAGGTTACCTGCACAAGGCAGTATTGAAATACATGAGGACAATGAGGTGAGATTGTTTCCCAAAACAGATTGTGCTGATTTCCAAGGATCAGATATGTGGAAATACTCTCTTATTGTATTATGGAATTGTAAGCCTCTTTGATGGCTTAGTCTTTCTTTTTTATTTTTCGGTAAGTGCACATGCAATAACCGAAAATCAGAATGAGATTTTCACATACTACATAATTCACTTAGGTGGAAATATGACCCATTTCTCTCAAAAGTTGTCTACTTAGTGCTTCAGGTCAAATACAGGTTTTGAGAAGCAGATTTGGCAGCGGTCAGGAAATTGACAGTAACAAAATTACTTCTTTAGAAGAAGCAAAGAATCTAAAGAAGTTGTGCTCCTTCCAGTTGACTGATTAAGGTCCTCTATCCCAACACAGGACAGGAAACAGAAATGTCTACATTTCCGTATTTCAAGAATCCCAGGCCAAATGTCCCCTGAAAATGCTGACAGTCTTTGACATCAGGTGTCCTTTCAGTTCAGCCTTTGAGCTCCTTGTCTTAGTCATGACTGAACTGCTGATTACAGGCAAATTTATTTTATTCCTTTTGACTCCTTCTGTGAAAGCTACCTGTTAAATACAACTGTGCTGAAAGACTTTTTTGACAGTTACTTGAGCAATATTGACCTGCTTGAATTTTTACCTCTGTTTTGAAGCTTTCAGTTACACCAACCTGTCAACAGTGCCACTTGTTTACAAGCTGGCATTGGCTGTGGAAAGAGCTACTTTAAGCTTTTAAGGGGAATTAAACTCCTCTTCTGAATAAATGGATTGGGAATATATGGAGAGGGAAATTGTAAATTAGAGCCAGAAAAAGTGGAACCTCAAAAACTCTCTTTTTACTTACCAGCATATCCAATACTGAAAGATACATGCAGATCAGCAAAATGCCTGCAGAGGACGAACATGGGACTTAAAATGAGTAATTCTACTGGAGACTAAAAATCATGGGCTGAACAGAGATAATGGCTTTGTGGAACAATTTAGAATTCTCTCTTTTTCAACCATTTGTCTGTCACCATTCTACAGGTGCTGAATTACATATTTTTTTCTCATTCGTGCCAACATCTTTTCCACCCCTGCACCTCTACTGCTAAGCTACAGGCTGAAATTTATCTGTGTGCATTTATTTACTTGTCAGTTTTTCTGGTTAATGCTTTGTTTGTTTGATTAATTTTGTGTGTGGTTTTTGTTAAACTCTGAGCAGTTCTTCTCATTTTATATTTACTGTTGAAGATTGTGGTTTTGGTAGCAGAGCTGAAGGAGGTGCCTAGAACATTGCCTATTTGCAAGTTGCCATAGTTAATTTAATAAAAGATATGACCTCATCCTGCAAAGTTTTTCCTCTCTTGCAAGAGGTATGCTAATATTGGCTGGTTTCTTCACAAAAACATAATACTGTGATGGGAGTTGCAGTCCTGAGACCTGAGAGTATAACTGTCTGAGTTGGTCTGTGTTCAGAAGCCCATTTTTAAAAGGTGCTGTGTAAGCGCACAAATCAAGCCAGTCTTTGCCTTAAACATCTTGCAGTTTAGATAGACTGATAAAGAAAAAAAAAAAAGAGAAATCATCTGAATATAGCACATGAGGGTACAACCTATCTATTAGATCATGATCATTTTGTAAGACTGGGGTCATAGTAGAGACTAAGCTTATATAAATTAATTTAAAAGATGTTACTGAAAATAAGTGGAGCTTATTTCACAATATAATATTTGATTATTTTATTTGAACTTCTTTCTCAGTAGATCACCCAAGGTAGCAGTTAACAATCCTCAAGCAAGTACAAGAAAGAAAATAGCTGTCAAGATTTAAAACCAGAAAAGTTCCTAATCTTTTCATGTATTAGGTCCTTCTTTGAATGAATATGACTCTCAAGGTTTAAAGAAGAAAAAAGATGTGTAACTGTGAAACATGCGAAATGTTTTTCCAGTCTCAAGTAGATAGATAATGTTTTTTTTCTACAGAGCACATGACCTCACCTTCCATGGAAGATTATTGTCTGTGTTTTGCATGACAATTCACATACTCACTGTCAGCAACAGTACATTTTTTACTCTCTCAGTAAATGTCTTGTATGTTAACCCGCCCCCTTTTTTTTTTCATTTTAATAAGTTGCCAGTCCCAGAAGGCTTCCAGTCTCAAAAGTCTTATCAGTTGCTTCTGCTAGATGCTTTCATGGGCAGAAATGAAAACATTGGCAAATGTGTTCATTTGTTTTTCTTTAAAGAACCTGTGATGATTAGAGTTAAAATGTTTCCAGTAAATGCAGCAGCCCATTTCACATTAGATATTTTCTTAGGCTGCCTGTGAATGTTGGACATCTCCAGTCTGGACATATTTCCAATAGCTTTTGATGTGCACAAAGCTATAGTCTTTGTTGGTCTACACCTGACCTGTAAGGGTTTTCTGGCAGAGCATAGTGTTCTCTACCTGGTTCAGACATACTTAAATTAAATGTGTTGTGTCCCATCCCATCCTCCCCACCCCCACCCAGCAGATAATACAAAGATCACAGTGGGGTGGGAAAAGGAATCAATTCTAATTGCTTCTGAACATTAACATTTAGACATTAGAAAGAAGTTTGTTGCTCAGAGGGTGGTGAGGCACTGGAACAGGCTGTCCAGGGAAGCTGTGGATGCCCCATCCCTGGAGGTGTTCAGTGCCAGGTTGGATGGGTCTTTGAGCATCCTGGTCTAGTGGAAGGTGTCCCTACCCATGGCAGGGGGGTTGGAATTAGATGATCTTTAAGGTCCTTTCCAAGCCAAACTATTCTGTGATTCTGTGATTAACACCAAATATACTGACACTGTCCATAAAAAGGCTTCCTCCTTTCTTATTTCTTTTTTCTCACAGGAAGGAGTTAAACACGAGAAATGCAAAACTCATGTGCTAATTCTGATCCTACATGGGGGGAACATCTTAGACACTGGAGGAGAGGACCAAAGCAGCAAGCTGGCAGACATCAACACCTTCAGTTCTGTGTTTGAAAAAGTCACCCAAGCCCATTTCCCTTCTGCTTTGGGACACATCTTAATCAGACTTGTTCCCTGCCCTGCAATCTGTTCAGCAGCCTTCTCTCTTGTTTCCAAGTAAGCTTATTTCATTTTCAAATGTTAGGCTTTGCAGTTTGGTTTTGAAAGGCTTTCTATGACGTGTACTTTTCATAATGAAATGCCATGAATCCTTTTTAAACTTTTGCTCACTGAATGACTTAGTATGATCTTTCATACTTCTCTACATGGATGTGTTAGTTTAAAAACAAACAAACAAAAACAAACAGAAAAAAAAACAAACTCGTGGACTACAGGCTATCATCCGCATGCATCCAGAAGAAAAGTAAATAAATCCAGAACAAATAGGTAGAAGAAGAAAACTATGATAATTGTTAACTTTTCCTTCATCCATCCTTTAAAATCTGATTAAAAAATGAGTAGTCAGCATTTATCTTTTTTTAAAATGTGAAGCATAGCTAGAACTGCCAGCAAATATACCAGCTGACACTTCTGTATCTGATTTGTCTGTTCAATATTTGACCATTGCAGAGACAGGATGTTATAGAAGACCCTTCTGATAGTTTTAATGTTTTTAGATTTATAAACAAAAATGGCATATTGGTAACATTGGTTTAGGAATTAAGTGGAGATTGTGAAGTCTTGCTGAGAAACTTAGACTAATTTAACAAAATTATGCTTTGCACTGGAGACTGAGAACAGGAAGAACTATCTAGAATATTAGCGATTTAACACCTCTTGGTGAGAGAATTTACATATGAACATGATTTTTACCCTTTAACAAGAGAAAAAAAAAGTAGTATCTGTTTATTCCCAATAGCAGCTACTACTCTTTGAAATCCTGTAGTGTTTTGCAGTGGGGTATTAATTTATTGCCATTAACCTATAAGAATGCAGCATAAAGCAGTCTTGAATGAGCTACAGAGGACGCATCTCTAAGAAACAGTGCCTTTGGCTAATGAAGGCTTCAGTTCAAAATGCCACTAGGATTTGGTTGCATGCATAGTAAGGGGGATCTGTCCTGTTTTTGGCTGGGGTAGACTATATTTTCTTCATACTCGCTGGTATGGTGCTGTGCTTTGGATTTAGAATGAGAATAATGCTGTTAACACACTGATGTTTCAGTTGTTGCTGAGCAGTGCTTGCACAGCCAAGGACTTCTCAGCTTCTCCTGCTGCCCTGCCAGCGAGGAGGCTGGGGGTACACAAGGGGTGGGGAGGGGACACAGTCAGGACAGCTGACCCCAGCTGGCCAAAGGGATGTCCCACACCATGTGGCCTCACGCTGAACAGGAAAACTGGGGGGGTTGGCTGGGGTGGTGGCCATTTCTTGGAAACGGGAATTGGTTGGTGGGTGGTAAGCAGTTGCACTGTGCATCACTTGTTTTGTGTATTCTTTTATCATCATCATAATTTTTTTTGGAGGGGGGGGGTTCCTTCATTTTCCATCCTAGTAAACTGTCCTCTCAACCCATGAGTTTTACCTTTTTTCTGATTCTCTCCACCATCCCACTTGGGGAGGGCGGTGAGCGAACAGCTTTGTGGTACTTAGCTGTCTGACAGGTTAAACCACAGCACTTCCTAAACAATAAATCAGTTTTAAGACAGTGATATTTTCTGGGCTATCCTGTAGGCTTTGAGCAATTCACATACCTCTACTCTGAGCATGCTTTTTCAAGTAGGCCAGCTGAGGATGCTTATAACATACATTAATAATTATATGTTTTGAAGTTCCTGTGTGCATGCTTGTGCAAAAGATATTGGTGCGGTGAAAAACTATTAATTTTAACAATTGTTATATGTATGGCTGTAAAAATTTCAGATATGCACTCTTTTTGACAATGCTGTGAGGCTTCAAAAATGACATATAGCAGCTCCTTTTCTCTGTTGTTATTTATCCCAATGGTCCAAGTGAAGTGAACTTAAAATAACAAATGGAATTTTTCAGTGGATACATCCACTTTGGTGCCTGTTCTTCCTCAGTTACTTTTTCAGTCCTGAAATTCGCTCAATAAATGACAGGACCTTTTCAGGTAACACCTCTTGCCTTAGTGATATTTTCCTTGAGATAAATATTTTAAACAGAAGTGTACTAATCTTTTCAGCACGACAGAGAAAGGAGGAAAAAACGTACTCCTAGGCCTTATTCAACTCTTCTACAAGTGTAAATCAACAGTAACTACTGAACTCTATACTGATGGCAGAGGAGACTCAGACTTGGCTGATTTCTTCTTTTCTAAACAGAGGGAAACTTCTGTTGGTTTTGTCCAGGGTTTCCCCTAAGTGACAGTCACTTTTATAGCCTTTCTTGCAGTATAGCACCTAAAGTTACATTTGAACTTGTAGAGCAGAAAACGCTGCAGAAGAGGAGAGGACATGAGTTTTCTACAAACACATTTTGGACCTTAAGAAATGGGAACAGTGATGCTTGCTGTCCAGATGATGGTTGGAAAGGAGGGGTTAGAGTATAGGTTGAAGTTCTGAAATACCAGCTGGACTCAAAGCTAAGACAGCATATAGGAAGAAAAGGGGGCAATGTGTAGACCAGACTGCTGGAAGGTGTGCCTGACTGTTCACATCAAGGGGGAATACACCAGAACAACTGGGAAAGCAGTATGTGTGTCCCAGTTGCTGCGCTGTAAGGAAAGAGAACTAATAGTAGAAGAGGAGTTGCAACATCAAGAGGTGTTTGAAGGATCCATCTGCAAATGAGCCATTTATTAACACAGGGATCAGTAGTGTCTCTTAGGTATCCCCATAAGGCAGTGCCTGCAGGGCTCAACTAACTGGAAGAAGAGCTGGTATAGTGGAAGTGCTGGTGACAACCCAAATGAACAGAGCTCCCCCCTTCTTTCTCTTTGTTTTTTTGATTCCTTCTTGTTGCAGCCCTCGATACTCAGTCAAACTGAAAATAGCCAAGCTAGATTTTTGAGTGTCCAGCTGAATCATTCCCAGCACTGAAATACAATTAGTACTGCCAAGGTATGTTCTTGCCTTAAACCACTTGTAATGCATCCATTTACTGCTGACAAAAGGAGAGATGATTATTGGCTCTCACAATTCTGCTTCATGCCAGCAGCTTTCACAGTTAGAACTGAAGGAAGCAGTTGTGGAACATAAATTTGTGGTTAACATCCCACTTAGCAAACTGTGGGTGAGGAGGTGTGTTTTTAATTACTGAAATATTCATCGGGTGTGAGCCAGATTAAGCAGCAGCGCAAGATTTCGTGTTTGGTTTGAATGTATCCTGAATTCTGTGAATGTGCAAGCATAGTGCATGCCAAGGTAGAGCAACCCTCTGTTTGCCTTGGCACAGGTTTTGAATTACAGTGTGTCTATGTGCTGAGTATCCGGGTTCAGACTAATCCCACTGGGACCTTTCATCTGAACACACACAGGCAGTTCTCCTCCCTGTCTTGCAAATAGGGGGTTAAAGGAAAGGGATCTTTCAGGGAAAATTCACTCCAACCGGTAATGTTTTAGATTGTTTAATCTGGTCTGCTTCCATCTGCTCCCATCACTTTCAGTTTCCTGTATCTCTTGTAAATCAGAAAGACACTGCTTATGCAACCTATGTGAATCTATATTGTATGAGTGATGTCCTGTGACACATTTCCACCTTTGCTGCTAAGGACAGATAAGGTTTAAAACTAAGTTCCATTCTTGTTCCAACTAGATGGCTTGTGAGCCATCTCTTCCCTTTTCAGGGAAACAGACGTCACTGATTAGATCAAAAGTTAGGCTTTTAATAGATTGATTTGATGAGCATACATTGATTCCCATCTCAGACTGAACCTTCTAAATTACAGTGTTAGCCAAACTGGGTAACAATTGCAATTTCTTTATTTATTTATTTTAAGAAAAAAGCTTACATTGTAGGAGGCGAAGGGGCAAAAGTCAGTCTTAACAGGCATGGGTCACTGTAAGTTGTGTCTAGTTGTTGACTACAATGGCTTCTGTTTACTTCTTGGTTTGAATAAAACCTTATGTACCTGACTAAGCATGACTGACTATGTACATCTCAATAGTTTTGAGTAGGCATTTTAGGTCTCATAGACATTTAAATGGAAGTACAGAGTTAAGCACGTGCTTGAGCATTTTTGTGGACTGTCTTATTCTTCTGTTATTAGTCTTCTATGATTAGAGATGAGTCATAAACTGGAAGGCCCATCTCTTTCTTTGCATAGCAAAGCATAAAGAAAGCATTGTCAGAATCTGATTACACAATAAAATAATGTAAAGGACAGGGAAGGTCTTTTAGGGAAAGAGACATTGCCTCTGAACTGTTTACACTCTTTGGTCCAACATGCCTTAAACCTAGTGAGTGTCTTGAAATCTGGCAAAATCTATTTCCAGAGCAGTACCAGGTTTTTGCTAAAGGGCATTATGTAAGACAGGGATGGTCTTAAGAGGAATTAATGCAAATGCTCAGCCTGGAAAAATCCAAATGTAAATAAGTGACTTCATTGTACAGCAACAAATGTGTACAAGACAAGGTAATTTTCTAGGTGTTAAAATTTCATCTCTTTTAATAATCTATCAAATTGCACAAGATGCATTTTTCAATTAAGAATTAATGGTGCCTAATTCTGGAGTTGGTGTCAACTCCCTGACTGAAATTCCATTTTTAATGCTTGTGGATGACGTTGCTACTGTATTTAAGAATTTAGCTAGTTTTAACCCTGTGAGCTAAGGCAATGAGATAATGTCTATGAAATCTAGGCACAGAGGAGCTAGACACTTGCTGAAGGTAAGAAGTCTGTGGCAGAATTAGGTCTTGAAATACGTTTGTTGTTACTACACCAAGGAATCACTTTCCTTTACCTCCTTGCAGACCAAACGTCGTGTTTAAACAAGAACCAGACAGGAAAGTTAATGACCGCAGTGGAGCACTATGTTGTTTTTGTCTCATATATATAGAGGTAGTATTTTATTGAGATTTTCTTCCATTTCTTAAATTCTTAAAGAACTGTGCCAAGAAATATGGTTATGCACCTAAATTACTGACAGTACTTTGCTCACAACTGCAAAATGTTATCTAGTTCCCACTGTTTGTGTTTAGCAGTACTGCAAGAAGTGGGAGAGAAAAGCCTTACCTGATTGAGGTGAAACATACTTTGCCTCTTGGTTGGCTGTGTAGTGTTTTATCCTTTCATTATTCACAAGTGGGGCAAGGTCAAGGTTTGATAGTTATCCAAACAAGTGTTCCCCCATAGGTGATTTTCCCCTCTGCTTTCTCCTTTCACCTCTGCCGTGGCCAGAGGCTGACCTAAGGAAATTATGAGGGACCTGTGTTTCATCTTTACCTGTATTTAGCCACATGCTTTCTACATTCAGGAAAAGTTTCTTCCTTGTTCCTCCTTTCTGTTGCTCCTGCTCTGCTTGAAAATTACCAAATCACTGGAGTGCTTCAGCAATAGTCAAGTATGGAAATGTTCTGTGAAGCTGAGGATATGAATACAGACTGACCTTCATACTTGAGCATTGCAAGTCATCTTTTCTTCTTCTGTTACCCTGGTGATAGCCCTGAGGATGCAGGTTTTAGCAGAGACACAGACTTTAATTCCAGTTCAGGGAGCTCAATTTTCAATATTGTGATAGCCCACAAAGTTCCTAAAGATAATGACTGCAAAATAATGTTGAAGTATATTGAATTTGCTTGCCTGTGGCTTTGGATGAACTTTGGATGAGCTGAATTGTTGAAAATGCTTCTGACTGGACAGTCAGCTTACTGGAAGAGAATCTGGCACACAGTAACGTGCCTTGCACCTTTGACTTCACTCATCAATAAAAATCAGTTGAGACATGACTGACAGGTTTAATGAAAAACTTGCAGGGTACACATCCAAACTAAAATAAAACTGGCATTCTGACAAATTTAAGCTTGCATTTTCTATCAAGTTTCCACCTTTTTGCAAAATGTTACTCTGCAAACAATTACATAACATTTCAGAACATAGGCAACTTTGTTCCAGCTGTTTGAATGGGTGGAACATTGGAAAAAAAGTTTTTATACACTTTTGAACAATGTGCCTGTCACACACGTTCTGTGAAACAATACTTCATTGTGATTATTTGACCCCATTTTTTAATGTAGTGAGTTAGTGTATGGGGGGGAAGCTGAAAGGCAATAATAATCTCTTCACTCATCTAAATTATGTCTACTTTTACATGTAAAAATAAGGCAGAAAAATTGCACCATGTGTGCTTAATTACAGGAATGCCTTCTAGCATTGTCTCAGTTTTGTAAAGCAGTAACTCCGTGATTGTTAAGCTGTTGAGTGTTGTGAGAAAATGATCCTTCCTGTACTTTCATTGTCAACTGCAATAGCAAAGCCCATTTCTGTTAATAAGTAACTGTTCATTAACTAATGCTGTGTGATGCCTTTTGCATTTTTCCTGATGATAGCATGTTCTTCTTTAGCCTAAATCCCTACAGCTATGATGAAAGCTGTCTCAGCAGCAGTGAAGACCACATCCCACTGGCTGCCTTGCCCTTGCTGGCTGTTTCGTCCCCTCAGTACCAGGATGCAGTTGCCATGGTGATCACTAGAGCAAACCAAGTTTACAATGAATTTCTCAAATCTACAGATGGGGTTGGTTTTAATGGACAGGTAGGACTATTCTTCTCTTACATCAAAGTAAAATTCCTTTAAAGTAAGACTGTTTCTTGTTAAACCACTTCTGATCTGTGTTGATGGTTTTGAGTTAATCAGTGTGGGAACAATACTGTAAATGTGATGTATATGAACATTAGCTTGGAATAGTGCCCAGCATGAGAAAGACCCTTCTGGAATCCTATGCAGTATTTTACCTGGCCTTACTCAGTTGGTAGAAGATATTATACCTTCTCCCACAACCATTTTGACACCTAATCTCTTGTTAATTATTGCTGTGAGCTCTGGTAATGTTTAGGAGCCTTAGTTGTGCAGTAAGAGTTTATTATGCTAAGCGGTGAGCAAGCCTGCCAGCTCAAGACAAGTGCTAATCTATGTTACCAAGTTCATCATCACACACTTGCTATAGCTGTTGGAAGAGCTGGGACATCAGCACATCTCTGACTAAGAGCAAAAGGAAATTTAACAGTTACTATTTCTTTTTTGCCTCCATCACAGTAGTAGTAAAGCAGTTGACAGTAAAGAAACCCAGAAGATAAATATCCAGTTGCTGACAGTGTTGCAGATTTCCTGTGTAACTCTGGGATGGTCATTTATTTTTTTCGGTCTGACCCACTCCCCAGTGAAGTCACCTGCAGACTTCTTCCAGCTGACATATGTCACAGTTATTGTTCCTACTTCTCCATCTCTAGACTAGAAAAAAGAGTACTTTCCTGCTTCACGTAGAATAAAAATGGTACTGCTACCCTGTGTAAATTACTGATATTTTTTTTTGTGATGGGGCCCTATACATAGCTGCAAACATTCACTTCCTTGAAGTACAATGACTTCCAGACTGCAGAACAAAGGAAAAAAAAAATCAGAATATAGCATAATCTTTGAAGGAAAGCATGTGTCTTATACACAAACGGATTGTTTTCCATAGCAATAATGAGATTATGCTATGGCATACCAGTATTTTTAGACTAAAATTTGGTTTGAAGCCAGTTTTACTGTCCACAGTAAGCTATTCTTGCTTGAAACATGGAAACAGCCTATCTTCAGTGATAGAGATTCAGTGATATCTTCACATTATAAAATGTGAGATTATGAAAAGAGGAATTATACAAGTTACAGAAATAATTGTGAAAAGAATTATCAGTAGAATTTTTTTTCTTTGACAAAGAAACAAAGAAATCTCCTTGTTTTTTGTTGCAAACTCTGAATTAGTATCATACGTGCAAAAGTCATGACCCCTGTATGCTCCACAGAGTTTTTACCATCAACAAATACCAGTATTGTTAGAATGGAAAAGTGACTTCTCCGTGCTGTCTGCAGTTCTTTGCTTTGTTCCTTAGATAGAAATCTCAGTTTAACCTCTGAATAAATCATGTATTTCTAAAATAGATGCCATATAACCCAACTCCACCCTGTGTGTCTCTTTTCTCTCATATTTTGGTCTCTTTTGTCCATTTATATTGAAAGTTCATCAGATCAAAGACTGCCCATTGGGCTTTATGCAGCATCTGGAAGACGTTATCTCCATTACCTTAATGCCAATAGTAGTGAGGATTAGAAATGGAATGTAAATTCATGGAGATATCATTAATGTCCAACAAAACATGTTGGTTTTTACCAGTCTCCATGTGATTTTCAGTTCGTTGTTGACTTCATTGAATGTTAATAGGAATCTGAATATCAGATATTAAATCAGCATTTTGGTTAATTGTATATGACTTTAGAATTAGAGTTATCTTAGGATAGATGTTACCTTCATGTATTTTGATATATATTTTTTTTTTAACTCTGAGAAATGTGTTTTTAACTTTTAACTCTCAATTAAGAGAGCCTGGTATGTGGAGATGCACTGAGAGGGGCTTGAGTTTTTTTTTCCTACCTGCATCTTGAAGTACTCTCTTTTCCTAATACAGTTCACTTTGAAGGTATCATGCACAACATTCTGGTATCCCAATCGTGTAGTTTGGTGTTGTAGCCAAGACGATTTAAGGCTACAAGCAAGTTGAGGTCTGTAAGGAGAAGTAATATCTTCTGTTAAACTGGTTGGAGTTGGGAACAACAGACCAGGTGTTTTCTTCAGTTTGAGAAATATACAGAATAGGTTCCTGGAACTGGTGGAAGAGAGCAATTTGTTAACAAGGAGAGAGGTATTAGAGCAGTTACACCTCACGAGAAAGAGGCAGAGGGACAGGGTGAAAGAATTGTCTCCTATGGGATGGGGGCTGTTAAGCACAATCAGCTTGTGAGGTAGATTCTAGTGTTCCTTAAAATTTCTTCAACTACTGAATTCCCAATTTTAATATCTCATTTATTTTAATTCCCAGGCCCATATTTTGAAGGTAGTTTGTATGTTGATATTATATGTGAAGCTCAAGACTCACAAGACTCACAAGAGTGAGTCTCTCATTTTAATACCTCATTTAAAAGTTCTGTTCCCTTGTCCTGACAGGGACAATACCAATACAGGGACAATACCAATCCGTTTTTAATTGGTTGAAATCTCCTACCCTATCTGACTACAGGAACTGTTAGGTAGCTTAAAATCTGTAAGATGGTTCTCCAGTGATCTGGACTTTTTAAGCTGGAATCAGGCTTTAAGTAGGTGAAGGAATTCTGGCCCATTTGGAAGAACTCCTTCCTGGTCAGAACGGTCTCTGGGACAGATATTCTTGGCATAGGGCATATGTCTGTAGATCAGTTCCTCAGATAAGAGGAAGTGAAAGATGAAAGATGAGAGGAAGTGAAAGAAGGTGACTACACGTTTTCAGCTGCAATAGGAACTACACTGTAAAAAAACAAGAACAAGGGTGTAAATTAAGACAGGAACTCCTATGCAGTGCAGTGATGGTTTTTGTTTCTTGTAAAACACTTGCTACATCCCACAAAGTATATTTTTATTTCCTCAGGTGTGTCTTGTTGGTGACTGCATTGGAGGAATTTTGGGTTTTGATGCCATCTGCTATAATGCTAATAGAGCTGATGAGAGTCGGAACAGTAGCAGGAGAGGAAGCATCAGCAGCATCCAGGTGAAGAGAAAAAAATCTACTCAGCTGAAATCCTATAGATTCATTCCCTGGAGGGGCAATTGGAAATTCAGGTCCATATAAACCAGAAAAAATTCAAGGATTTGGTAAATTGCAATGATAGCACAGGATTTTGCTCATATCAAAAAATTGCCACCTGAAAATAAAGTCTGCAGGTTCAATTTTATGATGCATAAAAATCACTAGTGAAGGCTTTATTGGTAGATCTTTAATGTTGGGCTACAGAGTGTCTTTTATTGCATACCTAATCCCTTACTGTAGATGTAAATGTGTCATCTCAGTAATCACAGGCTGCTGTTTTTGCCAAAATCTTCTTTTTTTTTAGTTGAATCCCAGACACTATGGAATCAATTATGCTAGTGCCTAGGGGTAGTCTAACATTATAATATGCTCATGTGTAAGTTCTACTGACTGGTGAAAGACTGCCTCCTTTTTGATGAGGAATTAAGTCACCTGAGGATGTGTGAATGGACCACTGAGCATAACTGAGTCTCTAGATGAGTGCTGTATTTGGAGTGAAGGGATGATTAATTCTGTGGTCCAGGAAAGATTTTGTTGTAGGAGAAGAGCATTTTTTTAAATAATACTGGCATATAGGAAGTATTACTGTGTTTTCCACTTCAGAAAGAAAACTGGAGTTCAACTAATCTTATGTACTTCAGACTCAAGTGGATATGCAGAGGTGATGCAGAGTTTTGGAGTTGACACTGGATGAGGTGCCTGTGCTCCACTCTTCGGTGGTTTTGTGACACTGGCTAAATTGTTTCCTCTTGTGACTCTTCAGTTACCTCTCTCCTCAAAAATGGGATCAGTTATACCAGCCTTCTCAGTTCATTCAGAGAGCTGTGTGTTACAGAGTAGCATGTGAACATGGTAGCACTCTCCAGCAAAGACACATCCTCTAAACATTTCCAGGAGGAAAGTTATTCTCTGACCTGACTCTGGAGTCTCAGCAGGAAACCTTTGACAGTGCCAGCAGTGAGGATAGTGTGTTGCAAGCAACCTAAATGGAGAAATTGACCTCCTGGATCCCAGTCCTACAGTGAGACTGATTGTAGAAAAGCTGCTAATCAATCTGAGAGCAAGGATCAGACTTTAGGAAGACAGGTTCTTTTGACTTCACTGCTCTTGCTTATAGTTTCAATTTTCCTTCTTCCTTCTCTTCCATGATATCACAGAGCTTCACTTCCCAAGTCTCTCCCCAGCTTTTCCCTCTTCTCCTCCCATTTTCATCTCTAATACTCTGTAAGTTCAGAAGAACTAATAATTCTTTTCATTCCTTATCTTGTCTTCCTGCCCATTGTTCCCAGCTTGCTCCTGTGAAACACATTCAGGATGCCTCTTTTACTTTTTTTTTTTTCCTTCCTTGGTATCGCCGGTAGAAATGGATCTCATTGGAAAGCTTTGAAGCACAGAAATATGAGGGAAATATTTTACCAATTTCAGAGGCATTTGTGAAATGAAACTAACTGGAAATAAGGATGAGACTGAGGTACTCTAAACCAGTTAATTGTATGCTCTGGTTATGAACCCTGAAAATAGAGTAAATAAAGTACCTTCAAACTCTGGTTATTTTAAAGTGGTTTATAATAATAGCTATGATTGGTGATGCAGTGACCATTACATTCTCTGAATAATTCACAGTTTCAGGCTCTATAAACTATTTTTGGGGAGAGAAAGAGGGACTGATAATTTGTCACAGCAGTGTAAATAAGGAATTAGAGTGGTACATTCAGTACTATCACAGGTGAATATTTATTGTTTTGTGTTGCAGTCTGTTTTCTGTTTTTTAGTTTTCAATATACACTACATATCAAGTGAGGCTTATATGTAATTAGTAGTGATTTCTACAGCATAGGCAGAAATGTAAGTGATTACTGAGATGATGACGATTGTTACCTGTACATGCCTGTAAGGGGCAGTATTTAAAAATGTATCTTCATGTTCAATAAAAGAACCAGCAGTAGAGCAAATGTCACTCTGCTCAGACCAAACTAGTAACTCTTGCCCTATAAAAATTACATTTTTAAAAGTTAAAATGTTTAGCAAAGAAAGCCAGTGTTATCATCATCATCACCATCATCATAACACTCCTAGAGATTTTTAGGTATAGAAGGATGAAATGAACTTCATCAGACACTGGAGGTGGAAATCCAAAGTCTTACAATAGCAAACTCTGCACTTGGTTGGGAGCACTGTATCTGTTTCTGTCTTGCTGCAACAGCTAGAGTACTCATCATTTTGAAGCAGACAACCCTTAATTAGGACAAACAGAGAAAGGTGATGATTTGGACCACATGGATAAATAATACATAAAAACCACCTGTGGGTGACTGATTCAGATCCTAATTATTGATGCCACTTTACTGCAGATAGGATTTTAATTGTGGCATTTGGGGGCATTGAGAGATCTCGTGTCAAAGGAATAACAGGCTTTTAATTGTTTGAAATGCAGCGTATGGTCTTTACATCAATCATATCAGACTTCTACTGTATTACCTGCTGTATTTTTAAGTGGTTTAATATGTTTTCCAGAAATGTTTGACACTCTTTGATCTGGCTGATACGAATGCTGAATTGGCAAAGTTTATTTCATGGTATGCAAGAAAGACTGTCATGAAGGTGATCCTAAATGCTCAAACCCATGACATCGAAATTTAGCCCCTTGCAAAATATGACCTGAGGTTATCTTGTGATGCAAGAGAAGAACACACTCTCTGCAAAGAGAATCTGTTAGTGAAGCTTAGAGGACAAAAGTGAATTGTTGCTGCCTTTCAGGGTTGAAGACATTAGCTTCCATTATTGAGCAGTCTTATCAGCTAGTTCTGTGGTGTCACAAGCTAGTTATTGAATACTGTGAAGAAATAAGAGTGACTAAAACAAGTGTTTGGTTTTACGTTACTATCAACGCTATGCCTTTTCAACAACCAGCACTCTCCCTGAATCCACCAGTAAATCAACAGTCCTACACCAAAATGTTTTATCACGTTGAGATTTTTTCATCTGCTTTTTTGCTCTGGCAACATCAAGTATTCCTATTTTTTTAGTCTATTGACAGCAATGACTTTTTAAAAAGTAATGGGAGCTGAGATGCTGGTGTATCTGCCACATGGTTTTAACAAACAGAGCATTAAAATGTCACCAGGGTTTTGATGAAGCTCTGAGACTTGGCAGTACTTACATGGTTTTCAGAAGTCACTAATGGTATGATATTTAAGTCCTTTGCCCATTAAAAACAGTGGATTTATCAGAGGACTTCATGGGCTTTTTGTTCAATCTCTAAAAATTCCCTTTCAGCTCTGTGTATGTGGGTTCACCTCCACGTAGTGTATTTGAATATTCTTAGCATTCTAATAAATTTATTAATAGTAAAAACATCTGCCAAATTGATATTTTGGTCAAAGGTTGCATGCAGAATATTTGTAACATGCAAGTTTTAAAGTTAAAACCATAAAAATACATATATTTTCATGGCACTTTTGGTTAGGAACAAGCTAGAGATCAGAAGTCATCATGGAGGCTATGAGGTAAATAAAAACCTTTTGACTACTGAATCAGTTTGAAGTAATCATGACACATGAACAGATTAAGACATGGCGTTCACATATGTTCCTGAGAATTCTATAAAAACAGTCCTGAGAATCTATAAAAAAAGTTCCTATGTAAACTTTATCAGGAAAGTTTGGACATAGAAATTTTGGCTTTAGAAGGACCCTGGTGTTCTGCAGAATAGATAGAGATGGTAAAAAAAAGCATTGATGTTGTAAGAGAGCTTCAGTGTAGGATTGTAAATTGCAGGACATGTTAAGCTATATAGAGTCAGTTTCAGAGTTTTAAAACAAACAAAAAACAACAAAACAGAAATGAAACCAAAAACAAGGAGGACCTGTAGTTGGTTCTGGCTTGAACTCAAAGGAAGCACATGTTTTTCATAGGCTGCTGGTTTTGGTTTTCTGTCACTTTAGCGTACAAAGCAGCAGGGGCAGTTATCTCCCAACACATTGCAGGAGCCCTCCCCTGCTACATGGCCCTGTGGAACAGTTCTCTGCCTTTTAGTAATAGTAGCAACTAAAAAGCCAGAAGTGAGGCTTAGTTTTAACAACGTAGATGCAGTTATTGCGCAAAGCAAGGTCATAAATCTTATACAGCTTTCATATGAAAGTTGGCATGGTATGAATTTTGCTACATGTTACCATGAAATCCAGAAAAAATCCTACATGCATATATATATATATGTACATATATATATATATATGCATGTAATATATGGAATATGGAATATAATCCTACATGCATGATATATATAGACAGGAATATGTGCATATGTAGGATATATAGACAGGAATAATTGTCTATGAACGTGCTGGTCCTAAACTTATCTTATGCAAGTTATTAGGATGCAAATGTTAGTTGCATGGTATTATTCATGCAGGTTGGAAATTAGGTTGGAAATTGGGAAAAATTCAGATAGGAAATTAGGAGAAATTTCTTCCCAGAAAGAGTGGTTAGACACTGGAACAGGTTGCCCAGGGAAGTGGAGTCACCATCCTTGGGGGTGTTTAAGGCAAGGTTGGATGTGTTGGTAGGGGAACGGTTGGACTTGATAACCTTGGAGGTCTGTTCCAACCTTAATGATTCTTTTATTCTACGATTCTATCCCTTGAATTCTAGTACTACATTATAGAGTTAGTAGGATATGGATGAAAACTGTTAATCACACAATTAGAAGAGATAACTCTTCTCCTAATGTGTCTTGCTGATGTTCATATGCTTGAACCATTTTTTAATTAAAAAAAAATCAGAGAGGATGTTGATGTAAGCTGCAGAAGTGCTGGAGGAAATGAACAATAAATACATCTATTTCCTATTTAAAGGGGTACCTTAAAGATATGGTACCACTGGTCTCCTCTTGCATCCCACAGAAGTTCACATTCTTTAAAAATCAGGTCCTGCATCCATGGAACATAATGAGCAAGACTATTAATGTTCTAATGGCATTTTGTGCACTCAGGTAAGACCCCTTCTGATTACTTTATAATATTTATAGTTTTTTAAGAATGATGAAGTCAACAAGGGATGAAGCCTTTTTTGTTACTCTTCCCACCACCGCCCCTATGCCTCCCCACTTCCCCCCACCCAAAAAAAAAAATCCTGATTCTCCTTCCACCTTTTAGGCTATACATCTTACAGGGTAATTTAGTCTTCATCTCTTTCCATATCTTCTCCAGCAACAGGAAAGTCTAACCCCTTCCACCCTTTCTTGGATAAAATGAGGTCAAATGTATAAATGCAGCCTTTATATATAAGCTCTGTTGTATTTTGGTCCCTTTCTAAATCTTCTTTTTGCTCTGTTCATTCTCTGTAGGATAATCCCCTTTTAACAGAGGACTCCAGTCTGGGTGGCAGCAAACGCCTGAGCAAAAGCAATATTGACATCTCGGAAATCATGGAGGATGAGGACCCAAGGCAGCCGTTGCCTAGGAAACAGAGTGACTCATCCACCTATGGCTGTGATACTATAACCCAACATCATGCTTTCCTGTCTAGGTAACTAGTGTGTGATGACTGAGTAAAAGAAACAGGCTTGCCACTAAATGCAGCCTGTCCCTGCCAGTGGAACAGAATCATTTTTATTGGTTGTGGTGTATTTCTGGAGGTTCGCTTCAAGTCCCTGCAAATGCTTTTCAAAGAAAACCATGAATATAGAGTGTCTAACATTAATTTACTCACATGTGGAGAGTTTTTGTTTAACTTTTATTCATCTGTGAGAGATTTGAATATGCAAAAGTGAATGTAGGTAGATTCATTTCTTCAGTGGGGCCCACACACGTCAGGATGGATGAATGCTTTATAATTCTGAATTACTGTTACATTTTTCTTGGACTTCATTTACAGGCTTTTCATTATTCTCTGAAGAGTGATATAATTGCTTTTGGTGTTCTAATTGGTCTACAAGCTATACAGAGCATATTTGAAACAAAACAACAGCTAAAACTGTAAATGTCAGGCCTAAATGGGGAGGAGGCTGGGGGCAAGATTTAATCTCATTAGCTTTCTTGCGTCCTAGGAAACCTTTTAAATACAAATATGATGGGAAAATCAGCATTCCTTTTGTTTGCCTTGTTGTTTCTGCCTGTTCTTAGCTTTTGCTTGCTTTTTACTTCTGAATTCTTTGTGCTTTTTATTCCTCTATCCATCTCATTTCCTTTATTTCATCGGGAGTGATGGAAACGGAGAAGTCTTAATGTGTGTTCAAGTTCTGCTACAGTTTAAGTATAGTGCAGGCTTACTGCTGTGTTGTACTTCAGTCTGGCCGTTTTGTTAGTAGCAGCTTACGGTAATTTTATTGCCTCAAACTTATTGGGGTTTTGTTTTGGATATCAGCATGTTGCGTCTTCCCTCTGAGGCAAAATGGTTGGTTTTGCTTTTCCACAACTGAAAACTTGTGAAGATTTTTTTTTGGTCAGTTACTTTAGATTCCTCTATAGGAGTACTGTGCTATCGATAAAGTATGGTGCTGGATTGTATAAAGAACTTCATACTTGGGGGATAATAGAATAATTAAAAAGACAAAGATAACTGTCTTTTTACAGGTCTTCTCTTTTAATTTTCTGGATATCTGTGTTTTAAACTAAAAGCTTTCCACGGAGCTGTACTTAAGCGAGAAGTTGGAACATGTTATCTTCCATTCACATTTTGGACACCTCAAACTTTAGTCTGTTGCAGTTATTTGAGAAGAGTTGCATATACCTAGACTAAAGGAGGCAGAAAATATTCCTTGATAAGGTGGGGGAGGGAAGTGTCAAACCAAACCAAACCATATCATCCTTTACCCCACCCTGTACATGGAGATTCCTAGCCTTCGGTTTCCAGCCTGTGAGACTTGCATAAGATCACTAGACCTTTTTTATCACGCTTATATACTGCTATTTGGAAGTAGTGTGTCAGTGTGAGTAATGAGGTTACAAAGATCCCTCTTTCACAGAGAAATTGATTTTTGAGTTACTTTTTTAATTACTTTTTGGGAGTTTTGATTAATAACATCAGGTTATAATTTGAGAATGTCATTAGGTTCTCAGATTGAAAGAATTGTCTTGGTGTTATGGTCTGATTCAGGACAAGTCTTCAGGATTTCTGGATTCTGAGCCATGATTGGCCATTAGTGTAAAGTGTAGTGTGCAGATAACTCATGAGGGCTTCAGTTACAGCTCTGGTGATAGCACGGTCAGCATCTCTAAGTCAGGTTTTGCATGCTCTGGCGACGTACTGCTCTGTCTCATGATGCTTCATGGGCAAGAGGGGTGTATATGTATATATGCTACTGTTCTGCATCTGAATGTAGTAATTTAATCTCTCACAAAGCTAAATGAGGGGTGAGTATTATTTTCTTTGTCCATGAGGGATAGGCGATCTGTATTTACCATATGCATGTATGGCACAGAAAATAAATGAAAGTGTTTAAATCGCTTAAAAGATGAAAATGTATCTATAAGCATCACTAATTTTAACCTGTAATAACTAGTTAATAACTAGTTGAAAAGTAGTAAACTTTTGTTTCATAGCTCACAGAACACGTAAAAGCAATGCTTTTTTATGTACTCGTACAACTGTAACTTTTTAATACCATTGTCCTTACACAAGTTGAGTAGGTTCAAATTTGTAGCAAAAGTTGCAGAATAAGCTTACATACATCTATACAGCTAAAAGGGAGGGGAGATAGACTTCAATTTTAAGAGTCCTTGCATAACTTACTGATAAGTATTTTAACTGTAGAAAACTTGTATGTTGAAGGTAGTAAACTTAATTAATGGCCACACTGGAAATCATAAATGGCTGCTATACTGTAATTAATCTTTTTACAGTGTAAGGCGTATTGCTTGGATCTTGATGCAGGTGCTAGAGCTTTCTAAGCAGCCTGTTTTTGGAATGGATTTCTTCTCTGGATTGATTATTGTTGAATCAGTGCGTTTTCTTTGCTCAGCATCCACTCAAGTGTGCTGAAAGATGATGCAGACTTTCTTCCTGTGAATTCCAGTCTCTCAGAAGTAAACCTGGGCCGATTTGAATTTGAGGTGTCAGATTTCTTCATCTTTGGATCGCCACTTGGTTTGGTGCTGGCCATGAGGAGTACTGTTCTGCCAGGCCTGGATGGTAAGCTCTTTCTGGGGTTAGAACACAGGCTGTTTAATGACCTCTGTAAACAAAGAGACACATTTAAAAGGAGGTAAACAAAAGAGTCTAGTTAAAGACTGGGGAATGAAGAAAGTTTCTTTCTTCTTCTAAAAGATGTGAATGTTAGTGTAGCTTGGTACTGAGGCATGAGGTGGTGAGGTGTGTTCTGGTGATGTCACTGCTCACCCATTTGCAGTAGTGTGTCTTTTGCTCTGCTGTTGATTGTAAATTCCATAACATACAACATGAAGCTTATACCTCACCAAGGAGAAGTCCTTGAAAATGACACCAAAAATAGCATCTGTGCTTAGTCATTTCATCTTGTTCACTTCTTGCTTCATGTGTAAATTTCAATCCCATTAGTGCTGGTTGTGAGCCATTTTTAACTCTGGTAAGAGCACGGTGATCAAAGATATACAGGATTTTTTTTTTTAATATATCTGGATTTTTTTCACATATTTTAAAGGGCTTTACTTTTCAAAATTCAGTGTGTCTCTTTCTTCTGTGCATCATGTGAGGTTTGGATAGCAAGGCATCTTCATGGGAAATGGTATGTTCAGTTATTAGATGAGGGAGAAAAATCCATTGCAGTAATATAAAGAGACAACAATTCAGGACTCCCAGGTTTTTTTTCTTTGTAAAAGTTCAATTTAAACACTTTTGAGTAATGTCATTTGGATATCTTTCAAATGTTGCATTTAATTGCTGGAATAAATTGGAAAGGAATATGAACTGAACTTTATTTTACTTGCAATAGGTAAAACAAAAAAGTCTATAGGAGGCTTCAGACATCTCTTAGGAATTTTTTATCAAGTTCTGTGGCTTCAGAGGAGAATATTATTTAACTCTCATTTTGCATTTCTTCTGATTGTTTGATGGACAGATCATCCTTTCTAGAAAAATCAGCATACAACAGATAGTCTGAGCAGGTTTTGGTTGTCCTGCAGCTGGAAACTTGGTAGTTGCCAGTGATAACAATCTAAAATGTTTTACAAAGAGTGCTTTGGTAAAATGGTGTTCATGGGCATGCATCATCGCATCTACTTTAGGCAGTTAACTCAGATACCATGTGAGGAGCAGTCTAGTCTTCATCTGTCATCAGTGGATTGCATTTAGTTACCCTCTGAATAGCTGTGCCATTTTTCCTTCATAATAGGTTTAGCAAGACTTGAAAAGGTGCCTGCCTGTGCAAATGTGGGCTGAGTATGCATTTGGTTGCTGAGGTTTAATGTATTTTGCATATCTGACAATAACGTATTTCAACAGCTTACATGGGCTGAGTGTTATTTGACACTACCAGCAGGATAATTTGGAGAAGCACGTAGAAGTTTCCCCTTAAACATTAATTCAAAAGGAATGTCTTCCTTTCTTTTCTCTCCCATGTCACAAATTCCTTGTGGTCTCACATTGTGTCCTAGCTGTTCATGAGGTATGACACCCCATTCTAGTTCTGTTCTGAGCAACTGGAATTTTCTCTTTTTCCAATAGTCCTGTTTCTGTCCCTGTTTGAAAAAGATATATGAACATGTGCCTCATCTTTAGAATTAATGTTTTTCTGAACTTGAACCTCAGTGCTGAAGTATCATAGTATCACAGAATGTCTTAGGTTGGATGGGACCTTAAAATGATCTACTTCCAACCCTCCCTGCCATGGGCAGGGATGCCACCCACTAGATCAGGTTGGACAAGGCCCCATTCAGTCTGGCCTTGAACACCTCCAGGGATGGGGCATCCAAGGCTTCTCTGGGCACCCTGTTCCAGTGCCTCACTACCCTTACAGTGAAGAATTTCCTCCTAATGTCTAAACTAAATCTATCCTCTTTTAGTTTAAGACCATTCCCCCTTGTCTTATCTACCCGAGTAAAGAGTCCCTCTCCATCCTTTTAAGTATCTTTGAAAGGTTTTTACTATGAACAATAGAAGGGTAATTTTCTTACCAATTTAAATAAAAACATTCTGTCCCTCTGCTATAGCTTTTACAGAACAGAGATTGCTGCAAAGTACTACTATGATCTGCTTATGGCAACACTGCTTTGACAACTCAGAAGTAGTCTTAGAAGTTCAGAACTTGGTACATCAATATAGTCTACATCAAGATTTTTCCCTGTATGCCATTAATAACAGCAAGCAACAGAATAAATATTTTTAGAGTCCTTCCAGCAACACGGGAAGGACTTGAGAAAATCTGTAAGAATGCAGTGTTCTCTGATATAGGTAGTTCATTGTGACTCTGTGACTGCAGCAGAGAAAGTTGAACAGTGTCAAGTTTTCTCAGTGCAGTTTTGCTGATGTACAAATACCTTTACTGCTGCTCTTGAAAATTAGAAAGAACCTAAGTAGGGTGCTCTGATTTTATTTTTTTTATATCTATGATGGGTGCTCTGATAAGGGATGTCATTTAAGATAGATTCCGTCAGATCTAATATTCAATAACACTGTCCATAATGAATTCATCTACCCAGGCTGGCAAGATTCAGAGTGATTAAAGTGTGGTATAGCTCAATGAGAAGGGACTACAATGACTGTTGTACAGATTTTATCCATCTTGTGTGATCACTCATCTAAGTTATGCTGCAGTGCCCTGTAATCAATCAAAAGAATGCCCTGTTAGCTGAGTAACAAATACCCATTTCCCGTTGCAGCCCCAAAAACCCTCAGAATTTTCATATCTTCAGCAAGAATGTTAAACATTGCTTTGAGTATGACCAGCCTCATTTCTATGCATTAGCTTTCATAAGGTGACTTCAGAAACTGCGATAATGTTACCTGTCTTCTCTGGATCTCATTTAGATTTCAGTCCTCTATGTGTAACGGGCCTGTTAAACCATTTTGCTGGTAAATATTTGAAGTGCTGAGAGCGTCATAGTTGTAATGCTCAGTAACAAATTTACAAGACTTTTGAACTTCTTTGTACTTCCTTGCTTCTGTCTTGTTTCTCTGGCTCATCTTCATGTCTGCTACATGCCTACATCTGAGATTGTGATGTCTCTGTAAAATTCTTTTGCAACAAAATGTTCTTTACGGAGGAAATTGTAACTGATTTACATAAATTTCCCATGGCTAAATATGTGCTAGTCTAGAGTTGCAGAAGACCATATTAATCATATTTATATATATAGACTCCTTGAAAATTGTAAAGGTGCAATACTGAACTCTCTTTCTCTGTTTGATTCTCATCCAAGTATGCCAGGTCCGCCCAGCCTGCAGCCAAGTTTACAGTTTCTTTCACTCTGCTGATCCCTCTGCCTGCAGACTTGAACCATTGTTGGAGAAAAGATTTCATCTCCTGCCTCCATTCAGTGTCCCACGGTACCAGAGATACCCACTGGGGGATGGAAGATCTCACCAGTTAGGTACAGTACTTATTTTCCATAGCTCTCTTTATCTGTTCTTCTCTTGAGCTTTCTCTCCTTACACAGCTCAAGAGGATATGAAATACAAATGTGCTTCCATGCTAAAAACTAGTCATCTGGGACAGAAGGGTACAGGTATATTTAGCAAGTATCGAACCAAAGATCACTGAGAAAAACTGGTTCTTGCATGTGAGCTTTTGGGATACTAGCTCTGTTAAATAGTGTTTGAAAAGTGAACCATTGCTTTAGTTGAAGAGTCACTTGCATGCTTCCATGTCTTTGACTGAGTTGATTGATACCATCATTTTAGACTATTTATTTTTACAGTTAGTTGAACTTTGCCTACATATACCAGTTGTTTTAGATGTTGTTTCTCTTGGTCATTTGTAGTAGTTTTATCGCAGATATCTATTAAGACAAATTATAGCACTAGGAAAATTGTCTTTTGATCTGCTCTTTTGTTGTTAGACTACTAAATAGTAATCATATTCAGCAATGGATGTTTGAATCCAGGAAAAAAAGAAACAGATTGATTGGGGAGGAAATAGAAAGACATGGATTTAAAAAAAAAAAAAAAGGAATTGTGCTGTTGTGTTGTAACAATTATGTTTTGACTTTTCATATAAAAAATGAGATAGTTGTACAAATGTGCAGTATCCTGACATGCCATATTATGCAAAAAAGGAATTTATCAGTGTATGTGTACATGCATACACATTAGATTTATTCTTTTTGCTACACATTCAGACATGAATTCAGGCCTCAGCAGAATATTTCAAAAGGCTTTTCAGGATTTGGAGTTTCATGTTAAAGGCTAATACAGTAAAATGGCAGTGTTTTCTTTTTGTTAGAACTGGGTGAATATAGATCATTGGGAGCCTCTTCTGTGCAGTGTGATACACACGCATCCCTTCCTTTTCTCTGCCAAAAGTAGTGTGTATATTGGATGCAAATCAGTCTAAATCTGATTAAACCAATTTTTGAAAAACTACAGATCTTGAATTGTATCATTTCACATTCATAACAACCTCCTATCTAGGAAAAGCTCAGCAGTACTAAGTTCTCAGATAAAAATTTGAAATAGGGCACTTTTATGCAATAGTTGTTCTTCGTCATAGCATATAGTTCTTTCTGTTGCAGATGTCTTTAAGGAATAACAATAATTAGTACTCAGATTTAGTATTAGTCTGTAGTTTCAATAGTAGTTAAAACTGTGACTGGTGACGTTAAAAAACATAGATATAACAGACTGCATTAGAACAATACAAATAATTTTATGATAAAACATGATATTAAAGTACTTGGAATTTTTTTAACTAGGAAATGAGATGGAATAGTCTTCTTAAATTAATTCAAAGACCAGTGTTCATATGAGTAGGTAAGCATTAAACAGCATGAGAAGAGCAAGACTCATGGTTACACATGAGCTGCTGAGTTGTGTGCATCTGTTGTGGGAATCCTACAAATGTTGATGACAAGGGCAATATAAAATACTGGTACTGACATTTGGTTTGGAAAACAAATGTTCTGGTTCTACAAATGGGATTTATTTTCATTTTTACAACATGAGAGTCTATATTCTCAGTGTTTACTAGAAATCAAGGTTTGATTGGATGGTAGAGAGTCTAGGAGTGGCAGGTTTTTAACAGGATGTATTATCAGATTGTCACCCACTTTCAGCATGAAACATAACAGCACAGGTTCAATAAAGGATTCGGAACAAATTCCAATGTCCAGAAGAGAGATTAAGACTTTATTCTGAGAGGGTAAATGAATGTTCAAGTATGAATTTACCTGTAGCTGCTTCCTTACTGTTAGCAGTTGATTTTGTTTTGCTGTCTAGTACAGAATACTGACGAATACCTTAAGAAAAGCCTTCATATAGTCTCACCCACACCAATTGTCTTAACACCATTAGCTAACTTAACGCTATTGCCAAGCCACTGAAAATCCTGAAGATCTGTCTTTTCCTCAGGAATTGACTAAGGAATAGCCAAGCTGTTGGAGTGTCCAATCTATGGAATGTGTTCTCTCATCACCCGAGTGTCTGAATTTTCCTACTGCTTAGTTAGGCACAAAATTCTGTTTCTGAAACGTATCTCAGGCTATCTGAATACTTCCCTTAGGCTGCTTTTCAATTTGAAAATGTTGTGTTGCTGTATTTTACGAGCTTTGTTGTATTGAAGTAAACTCTTCAGATACTAAGATTCTTGAAGCAGAGACTTTATAAGTGATTTGAGAACAAAGGGTGTTCTTCTTTGGTTCATCTAAGGCAATGTGTCAGAAGATTCTCCTACAAAGCACATAAATCTGGAAACACTGTCTGTTGGACGTATTATAAAAATTCCTAAGGTCTAATGATCAGCAGGTGTTCCATGGTATGGTTTTGTATTAACTCTGCATATTTAACTATTGCTGTGCTTTACATCTAAGCTATGTTACTTCAATGAATATGAAATCCTCTCATTTAAATGCACATGCTTTGAGATCCTCTTGGAATTAAAGAATCTTAATTCACAAAGGATTAATTCTAGTGACTGCACAGATTTTTTTTTTTCCCTTTTCTCTGATACCTGGGCTTGTGAAAGCATTTCTCCAAATGAGAGCTTTTATGGTATTAACTTGAAATGGTAGTTTTCTAGTGAAATACAATGAAACCTAATTGCACCAAACTGTATTATTATACACTGCCCAAAACAGCCTTTTCTGGTAACCTTTCATGTCACTGAAGGATCTCATTCCCTGTTCCTTTTCTCATAAGAACAGATGGTTAATGGTTTTTTGTTGGTTGGTTAGTTTTGTTTTGTTTTAACTGTGAGGGCAAGGTACAAAGTTCAGATTGTGTTACAACACAGAGAAAGACATGTTGTCTTGACTTCTATTGAACAGCACCTTTCTCAATTTTTGCCTATGCGACATTTAGTAATCAGAATGCTTTTGTGATCCTTTACTTTGTGACAGATCCCTGATTTGCCACCACTCGTGTCTTTTGACTCCACTAGCATGTGAGATGTAATTTCTTTTTGCTTTGCTGCTTATGGCATGGGGAGGGTTAAAAATATGGTCACTGTGTTTACTGAAAACACCTGGTTTCAATCTACCCTACCTTTTAGACATTTGACATAGCAGAACTTAGATAATTTTCTTTACTATTTACACTTAATAAAGAGTCTTTGAGCTTCTGTCACGTTTTGTTTTGCAGCACAATTGAAATAAATGCAAATTTCTTCTCTTGCAAAGTTCTATTTATAAGGAATATGTAGGATTGCCAACTGGTATGCTTCATTATGGGTAGACAGAAGTCAAGGTCTAAAAGCACTGTATTTCTCTGATTGTATATAGAGAAAATAATGAATTGTTAATTTTGTCTGGAGATGGTTACTGAATTGCCTGGCCGTGAGGAAGTTGCTTTGCCTCTTTGTCTTTGCTGCAACTATCATAATTACCCAAGCTGAGACTTTGTAAAATGATCTGCCTTTATTATCAAGCTTGATAAGTAAAAATAAAGTTAGACTAGTAATAAGACCCTATAATGATAAGTGATAATAGCCTCTAAAGGCTCTTAAAGAGCCTTTAGATCAGATCTTTGGAGCCTTTAACCTCAAATTCTGAGTCATGTGATACTCAGATTCATGAGAAAGATTGTTTTTGGAGGGAAATGTCTTTTTCAGTTACTTAAATGGAAGAATAATGGAAATTGTCCTCCTTTACAATTCAACAAAAACCCGTCCTTCAGAGATGAAGGCGGACTGCCTTACCTGCGTAACATAAAGATGATTTAGGAAATATGAGAGAAAGGCATTTTTGGCAGTTTTCTTCCAGTTTGTTGATTTGGTCTCTTCAGAAGAAGAATGGTTACTCGAAATAAAAGTATTAGGAAATAAACAAATTACAAACCCCAGATTCTTATTGAGCAGTTGGTAAGCCAGCCAATAATTTGGAAAAGTCAAACAGTGTGTTGGCTGACAACGTTTTCCATTTTGTGCAAAGTTATTGTTTTTAATTCTCTCTCCATCTCCATTTTTGTGGGAATGAAGAACTGAATCTCAAACTTTTGAAAAGTTCTAACAGAGGAGGAAGGATTGGATTATAGTCAATTTACAGTAGTTTCAGTAGAGCAACAACAATTCGGAGGTAGAGAATTTTAAAAGGCACAACAACCCTTTTTATTGAAGTGAATTTTTTAGCACCAGAGAGGGGAAGCAGAAAGTATGTGTCAGAAAACTGCCAACCACAAGCACTTTCTGGAGGTGTCATTTGTTTTTAGCTCTCATTTACAGAATTTATTGCACTTTCTGTGGAATTTCCTGCTGATTGCAGTTTGGTTCAGGTTACTGGTTCAGATAGACCACTAACAGAGTGCATCTTCCTTGTTCCTTACTCCATATGTCTGTGGATTCTACTGCTCTATCAGCTCTTCAGTGAGCTGATTTGCTGTGATACTTCAGGCCAACGTGGTTTGGAGTTTGTTGTCAGAAGGGCTAAGTGCATACTGGTTCAGTGTTAGAATGACATAGAATAGAACTTTTACTTCTTTGTACCTCTTGTTTTGCTACAAAGAGCATATAATATCTCCCCATCTTAGGAGGTAAGTTATAAGAAAGCAGCACTGTTTTTAATTTTCAGTTGTCTGCGTTAGAGGTTATGGTTTGCCTGAGACAAGGGAAGTAATAAGATTGTACTTCCATCTTTTTTACCTCCATTAATCTTTCCTATAGCCACACATAACTTTCCTTGTTGTGTGGCGTCAGAAAGATTCCTTTGAAAGAACAGTTCATTGCAGTTATTTTTCTTAATGAAACTCAAAATACATATTTCCATGGAAAAAATGATTGAATACATTCTTTTGAAACTTTATACCAATCATGAAGTGTTAGAATTTAATTGCTTCTCTGGTTCAATCTGGTCCATCTCCTTGTGTTGTCTCATGCAGTTGAGATATTCAGGCTTATGTCAAAACAAGACAGAACCTTTCCAGCCATGTCTGCTTTTTGGAAGGGATGAATTTGTAGGGAGCTATGAAGCTATTCCTTTTCATTCAATGCTGACAAGTTTTAACAGTTCTGATGTCTATAGATACTTATACTCCCAGTGTATTTTTGTAAGCAATGATGTTACTGTAAACAACTTTTATGTTTAAAGTCTTAAAAAATCCTGTTGTGTTCTCCTCTGTGCGCCATTGAGGTATCCTTTGCACTAAGAGTTGGTAACACTTGAAAAGTTGGAAGAGAAACTTACCCCAGGCCTCTACTTTGTAAAGAAATGTATGACGTAGTCCCTAACCCATGGCCACATGAAAGATGAGCACAGTGTGATCAGTTGTCTGAATGGGACTGAAAAATGCTCAGGAATAGAGCAATATGTCGTCAAGGTCCCTCTGCTTTCTTTTTTATCGTGTGCATTGAACTGCTTCCCCTTTTCCCTTTGTTCACTACATTTTAATCTCTCCAAGAGGTTTGTTCTCTGAAAAAACTATAGAGGAGTCAGCTGCTTTTGATGTGCACTTTGCTGTACATCCTGTCTCACAGATACCTTGTGAAGCTTCTGCCTTTGCTGGGTGCAGCAGAGATGTGCAGGCTACATCAGTAATACTTTTATTTAAATGCACATCTGTTCTTTGAACACCTCAGGAGCGTTGCAGAACACCTCAGGATGAAAGCTTTCTTTTGTTTCATAAAGTAGAGGTGTTAGGCATGGCCCATAGCTCATCTGTCAGAGTGGCATGAATAAATGAGAATTCTGTTCCGTTTGTGAAGATGCAAATCAGTAGATAAACTCTCTGAACGCTCTCTTTCTCAAGTCGTTTCGCTCACCTCAGGAAAACAAGAGGAGTGTCACAGACTCCAAGGGTTGCATAGCTCGTCTCAGAGAGTGACTTTAAAATAGGCAAGGTTGAGTGGGAAGCAGCCTCCCAACAGCACTACTCATTTTGGAAGATCTTACTTAGCTGCCACTGCATTTTTATGGCAGTAGGGTATGCTTTCTCCATTTAGTTGTGCTGTCTCATGCTGCCCTTCTCACTCTGAAGGAGTTTCATCTGTGGTTATTAAATCTGATGTTGTTAAGGAAAATGATAATTAGCTTTATATTTTAAAAATATGTGTTTCAAAAATAATTTCAAAGCCATGTTGTTCATCCCATTGTTTTTTTGTTGGTGGTGGTGGCTGTTTTTTTGTTTTGTTTTTCATTTCTGTGACCTGCAGGTGATGCCATCCAAAACCACAGTGCTCTGTTCCTTGAGAACAGCTCTTTGAATATAACTCTTGCTCAGGAGAGTCCTGAATCTCCAAACGCATCTAATCAACCACAAGGAAAAGAGAGAAAGTTGAGCTTGGCCAGCACAAACAGCGAAAACTCAGGGTCAACAGAGAGCTTGCCATCAGCATACTTCACCAACAGTGAGTGAAGCCTAGTGACTTGCGCTGTCTGATATAGCAAATGCCCTTTCCCTATATCCTTTCTGTGGAAAACTATTATGAAAAGGAAAATAACTTACTTGGAAATTTGGGGAGAATGAGAACAGCCTAAGTTGCTGTGGTTTTAAGTAACACAATTTAACTTCCTTTTTCTGTTTGTAATAATTTAGATAAAGTAATAGAAGTGAAGTCACAATTCTATATTAAAATGGCACTTGGAAATAGTTATTACTGGTTTCATACTAACTTGGGTTTAGAAGCATGGTCCAGGCATGAAGAAATATAGATAGATAAGAATTGTTACTCATAACTATTAAGTGCTATAGATCATTATATTCTCCTGTTACAGACTGTAGACACATATCAATACTGGTCTTTCACTGTACATTTTCCATGGACCAGGAAGCAAAGGGAATCATGGAAAGGTAACCTCTGCTTCCCAAAACTTGGAGGGCTGTTTTGACTGCAGACATTTAAGGGATTATGCAGTCAGTGAAAACAGTACATTTGTGTTTGATTGATGCCTTTAACAGACTCTAAATGTCAGGATTAAAAAAGCAGAGGATTTTATTTTGTTATCTAGCTTAAACACAGAAACAGCAAGAGATTTGCTAAGATATCTTTTAGAAATGTGATACTTTTTTTTTCTTTTGTTTTATTTTGTAGTTACTGCAAAGTGGTGGGGAACAAAACGAATTGATTATGCCTTGTATTGTCCAGATGTACTGACAGCATTTCCAACTGTGGCCCTGCCACATCTCTTCCATGCCAGTTACTGGGAATCAACAGACGTTGTGGCATTCATTTTGAGACAGGTGGTTGATCTCTTTCTTTCTCTCTCTACAGCAAATATCCCTCTCAAAATTAGAGGGAATAAGGAAAAATTAGGAGACTGAAAATGAAGTGTGTAAGAAAAAACAGTTGCTTAGCAGTCTCTCCTGTAACTGTACTAGTGTATTTACAGGCATTGTGTGCACTGTCTTCTCAGAAATTATTTCTGAGGCATATGATGAGTCTCTTGTTCCTACTGTTCCAGTATTTAGACAGCAGCTGTGAGTGACGTAGAGTTAATCCATGTTCTGATCTCTAGAGAAGGTCATGAGGCTGAGAAATCTCACCTGGGTTGAAAAAAATTTAGAGGATTTGAATGTGACCTTCAGGATAAGTGGCCCACCAAGAAACCAACGTCCCTCCCCTAGAAGCTAGTTACAAGCACTTTAATTTGTATTAACTCACGAATCAGTGTATTTTTTACATCCAGTGAATGATGAAATGATGTTTTTAATTGATGAAATTCTAAGACTCCTTCAGCCTCTCACTGTCCTTTCAAAGCATCCTTTGGTATATCTAATTCCATTCAAAACGTAATAAACTTTGTTTAAGAACTAGTGTCACCAAAATCAATGCAAAGCAAAAGCTTTTTATGGGTTTTTCATGAATCAGAACAGCCTCCAGAACAGGAATCTTATTTGTTGTTCATCCAAAAGCAGAGAAGTTTCTTCTGGAAGTGTCAGGATGCAGATACCTGCTTTATTCTCCTGAAGGGTCTTAGATATTTGCATGTAGATGTTTCTGCTCTCCTTTGCAGCTTTCTTATAGCTCTTGTCATCTCTCTCAGGATTTTTTTTAACCTTGAGTCCATCAGAACATTCTTGCATATCACCTTTCAAATGCCTCCCTAAGCGTATTGCTGATACTTTTCTGTCAGCAATCATTCCTGCTTTATTATCCCTGCTTTCTGTTCATCCATATTAAGTTGCAGTGTTTTGTCTTATCTAGCCTTATATGTACATTCACACATTTGGAACGTTCCTCTAAAGCAATATGTGAACTTATAACACTACATAAAGGACTGGTTAATTTCAGCAAATGATGGACATTCTGCCTTGCTGCCTGTTAAGGTTAAGGCTAGTGATTCATAAATGCCCTATAGGCATATATTTCCTATATATGCCCTCTGGTGAATGGAATTTATGACATTTTTTTTAAAAAACACACTGGCCTCCCAGCCTTACTCTGATCCGTTGCAAGCCAATTGCTTTTCTATGGCTGAATGCAACAGAATTTTACTTGATGGACTTCACATCAGACAGCTTTCAAAGGGATTTCAGGCCACCATTCCAGATGGCACCAGGGTTGGAAAACTTCAGCATAGAAAGCCAACTGTCCAACTTGATTCATTTTCTGCTAGCATGTGAAAGATACAGACAAAGCCATTTCTCATTCAAACTGAACTAGCCTCAAGCTGTCCCTGGTCCCATTATGGAAGCTGCAAGCCATGTCTTGCTGAAATTTGTGGGTTGGCTCTAATATATGAGTTGAACACACAAATTTTTTTGGTTAAGTGTGTGATATTTAGGTCATAAGGAAATGTAGCTTGCATGATGTGAAAGGGTTCTGCATGTTCACAAACTATAGTCCTTTTACCTTCAGATTAAACCATGTTACCAGCCTCAAGCCAAATCCCGTTCCTGTTCCCTACTGCAGTGGTGAGTAATAGCCAGAAGGCAATAGGAAACATTGTCTGGGCCTATGAGTAGAAAATCGTTACAGATAGAGTCAGGAATCTGACCTCTGCTCAATAAAGGGCATTAACAAGTACTTCCATGGTCTTAAGGAGCCTTAGTGACTTTGCAGACAATGAGGAGAGAGTGTCTCTTGATATCATCCTAATGTTTGTGTGGTTCGGGGAAGGATTTGAATGTAAAACAATGTGCATGCTGTGGTGTGAATGGAAAAGCTGTTCAATAAGGACCTGAGCTTAATCGTATAGACAAATAAAATGCTTTCACTCTTTTGGCCAGCATTTAATGTGAACATATGGTCTGTGCATCTTTCTGCTCTGCTTGTGCTATCTGCTCTGCAGCGTCATTCAGCAGGGGCGGCAGTGTACTCCTTTCCTTGCCAATTACAGGACTCTCCAAGCAACACATGGTTTATTAAAACATTAATATCATTTCAGGTGATGAGGTATGAAAATGTAAATTTCAAGGAGAACAACAGCCTGGATCCAGCAACACTAAGCCCATCTAATCCACGAGAAAAATGGCTACGTAAAAGGACACATGTCAAATTGAGAGTAAGTATAAATCTGGATATCCATGGCAGCTATAGAAATTGGGTTTGGTAGCAATTTAAATGGAGTCTAATCTCCTAAAATGTGAATTTTACATAACTGAAAACTTTTAACATAATCCAGAGACAAATAAATTAACAGTTAGGAAATAGGAACAATTTATTCTTGGTTTATTATTACACATTGGGAGAAAGTGTATTTCTTTCTTTAAATAACTGAAGGGCCTTACATTTCAGTTAAGCAAAGAGGTTGCTCTTCTATTTTCTTGTACAATAAATGGATCTATGACCCAAGAAAACATGTTTTCTTTCTTTAGATGCCACTTCAATTACAAGTATCAAATAAAGGCTTAAATAATAAATACATAAAATTTATGACTTGAGAAATTTCTTTTGGATGTCACTGAAATCCGTAGCAAAATTACGCTGTTAATTTTTAGACAATTTTTTAGCAAGTTTTGAATGCCGCTATAAGTACTGATAAGGATTTGTTGTGCTCCAGAGCATAAGTGCATACCAGGGTTAAATATGACAGTCAGTAAAAGCTTGTGTCCAGACTGTGCTAAAAATGTATTATCAGTTTGTAAGATGTGCCAAGTTGCAGATATTCTTCCCATTCATCAGTTAAAACTTTCTTGGGGGAGGATTGCTTGTTTTTTAGTGTGAAAAATTAGAGCTACTGAAAATAAGTGAAAGTGCCTCATAAAATGAATGTTTTGCATGTAATTACGTGGATCTATGGCACCACTTGTTCTGAAAGGTAATTGGCATTTACTTTAAACGTACGCTCTTATTTGGTCATCTTTTGTGTCCTCAACAGAATCTCTATTCAGAAATGCGCCATTAATGGGATCTTGGCCATTCCTGAAAGCCCAGTTTTGATGGGTACTCTAAGGTGCACTGAGATGTACCTCAAACACACTGTCTTGGACTGTGTTTTCTGTGTAACTGTTCATAACAACATAATAGAGACAATAGCCTTACTACAGAAGAAAACTCTACCCTCCCACCTTTTGCTCTCATTTTAGAATGTGACTGCTAATCATCGAGCTAATGACATCATTGCAGTAGAAGATGGTCCTCAGATACTAGTTGGGCGCTTTATGTATGGGCCTCTGGACATGGTAGCTTTAACAGGTGAAAAGGTAAAATCTGAGTATCCTGTTTCCTTATTTTTCTAAAATAAGTGTTTACTAGAAATAGTTGTTGAATGTAATACACATGTAGTTCATAGTACCAAAGAAAGTCTTACAGTGAGGGGGATTACGTCACTAGTCTCCCACCACTTCAACAAAAATATGCTGTAAGCACGCTCTCTGGATAGCTGACATTTTTCCCAGCTATCATCTTTTTTACGTGATGCTGGCCATCTCCTCTTGTTACTGAAAAGTATGCTGGGCAGCCGTTTCTGAATCCATCATCTGTTTACACCACCTACTGCAGAAAATTAACTTGTTGAGGAAGGACAAAAAAAGAATTTATTAACAGTTGGCAAATCACTAGAAGAAAAATGTACATCTTCCTTTCAAGGTAAGACAAGTGGATAAAGGAATAGTGATGCTGTAGGTTAGGTTGCTATTGTTTCTCACATACATGGAAGAGTAAAGATTAGTTGTGGAATTGAAGAAGTAATGTGCCACGGTTGGAATCGTCTGTGCTCCTAACACTGCCTGCAGCAGCCAGGCTTAAAACTAGCAAAGCCAAACATTAAGTGAACTCTTTGTTCATATTCAATAGACTGTAAGAGCTTTTATGGAAATTAGCAGAGCATTATTGCTGAACTGAGGGTAAAACTGAAGCTTGGAGGCTTCGCTTTGCTTGTTCTGTGGGTGGCCCATGCTGCTAAGGTGATGCATTAACCTCATGCTGGGTTGAGCATTCAGCTTCATGCTTTTCAACATTGGGCAGTTTACTTTTAGAGCAGTCTGCACTTAAATAATGACTCTGATAACAGCTTTATGTATGGTAAATCTCCCTTGTTCTCCATCTCCTTTTGCACTGTTTAGGAAACTGGCTATGGAAAGACATCTGCTGCCTACCTTTTTTCATGTTACTAAGCAGGAAGTGGTATTTCCGGTAGAAAAACCTAAGGATCGTGGTGCCATGCATTAGAGATGATCCTCTCACTGTTGCAAATGTACTCAGGCTTCTGGCTTCAACATATTGGAGTTAAGACGTTGGCTGAGTTACATATAAGCTAGATCTATTGCACTCAGCCAGAGTAAAGCTCTTGCTTTTGAGATCAGCATTTACATTCTCACTGTCTGCCTACATCACAATGAGATTATTGCTCTCTTCTTGGTATGTTAAATTTTCAGAGGTAATTGGAAAAAAAACACAAAACTTTAGTGAAAGACAGGAATCTGTCAAAATTGTGTTATATAGTGCATTTGGAAGCCTTGACCAGCGTCTTCGAGTTGATAGTCTAGACTGCATCATTCAACTGAATTGCTTCCATCCCTAGCAGAGACCTCACTGTAAAATGTTTTCCATTCAGCCTCAGCCATAGAGAACTTGAGTGATATCTGTCTGAAATACAGTTCATGTGACAAAGAACTCTTCTACAGTCACAAAAGCTATGTCAGCTGCTGCTGTGTGTTGGCTTGAAATACAGGATACAATATCCCGTACCTCTGTGACTGCTGGGCTTCATCAGTTAACTCCACAAGACTTAAGTGATGTGCTGCTTCTAAGATTCTATTGCAGTATTCAGCATGCCTTGTATTGGTACAAATTGAACTATCATCATGGGTAATGGTTATACTTTTAAGACAATCACTGCTTCAATCTTGTCCCATTGTTGTTTTGTTGTGGTCGTTGTTTTGTTTTTTGGCTGTTTTGTTTTGTTTTAAAAAACACCTGAAAGCATCCCCATCACTTGAGTGACTCAAGTTGAAGAAAAACACTGATGAAACCTCTTCAGGGAAAAAAATCTTGATAATTTGAGGTGTTCAGGCTTTTCGTTTGAAAGCAATGTTATGATTTGAGAAAGATTTCATCTTTTAATAACCGGCTGATTTTTTTCCCTTTTGTAGGTTTAATATGCAAAAACTTAATACACACACAAGCTGAAATGATCTTTTTTCTAGTTTGATGTTCCTCCTGAAGTCCTGAGCTCTCTATACTCTTGACATTGGCAGTGCTAAGATGGGTGCTTTAAATGGTCAAAGCAACAATAAACTCTTGTACTGTGTGTTAGGAAACATTTCTAATTGAGAGGACCCTCTATGAAGTTTTTATTGAGTTTTAAGGTTCCTTGAAACTTCTTTGTTAGCTTTTGGTACAAGACACAATTGGAGATACTAATGGGATTTAGGCTTGGCAGGTTTTGTGTGATAGTAGGCACCCTCTGTGTACCTGTTGTATTGTTTTTGCAGGTTGATATCTTCATAATGACTGAGCCATCTTCGGGTAGATGGGTGTACTTTGACACAGAGATATCCAACAGCAGTGGCCGGATATCCTACAGCATACCCAAACAAAAGAGATTGAGAGTTGGTGTGTATCCCATCAAAATGGTGGTCAGGTAATAACTCTACGCTGGAACTACAGGTGTGATGGGCTCTTGTGATCAGGAAGACATCGACACGTATAAGATTGAAGTGTGTATGGAGGGGGAATTTGGTCAGTTCTATATTATACAACAGATTTCTGTGTGGCCTTAGGCAGATAATTTAATTTATTTGTGCCTCAGCAGTCCAGTGACAAATGTAATTATTTTTCTTCGTCTTCTTGCTGTGTTATCAGTTTAGATTTGAAACAGTGGTCATCTGTTTACTGGCCAGCTTACAGGTGTCCAGCCCAATGGGTCTTATCTATCCTTCCTACAACACAAAACTTCACCATAATTCAATTTAGTGCAAAATAAGATGACTGGATGACTAATCAGTTTTCTTATGGCAAGAGTGTATGATTTGGGTTATTTCAGAGCTTCTTCATTGAGGAAAAGATTGCTGAAAGGTATGGCTTCATGTTCTTCAAGCCAATAAGAAGCTTTTGTTGTTGAAATTAACAGTAGAGGATCTACTGTCTTATTCGCAGCCAGCAATTTCTGTGTTGATAGCAGGCTAATTGAAAGAGTCGCCTTAATTCTGTACGTAAGAACAGTTTTATTCTAAACCGGGGGGAAAAACAGTATCTCAGAGTAACATTTTATTGAAGTCAACTCTCCTGGTTTTCCTGTATTTGAAAAAAACACTATGTTAAGTCACGTATAAAAAATGAAAATGTGTGAAATAAGATTTGTTGGCATAGGTGCACGACTAGGGTAGCTGTGCTTTTAAAAATTCTGATGTTTAATTCCTATGCTGAATTAAAATAAATAAATAAATAACATTAATTTAATATTGCACTTAGAATTAAATCACATACCCAAGTAGCAAATAGTTTTACAGCTTTCTTTGAGTCTCTACTTCGGAGGCACAGAGTGATGAATTCAGTTGAAACAGAACATGACATTATCCACCCATAATCAAGTGCAAAGTCAATTTACAGTCTTGTGTAGTGCTAATGGAGGAAGAAATATTTTACTTCACTGTAGTATAACAAGCCATCAATTTATGAAAAGACAGTTATATGAACACAAATTAAGGTGTACTGGGAAGCTAAGTTCCCATGGGCATTTAGACTGCAGGAATGAGTTTCAAACAGGAATGAGAGTTGTCCTGTCTTTGCCTGTTAAGCCATAATGTAATGTTCACATATTTTAAGAATCTTCATCATCGTATATAAATTTCTATATCATACAGTGATCATCTTTTTAAAGGAAGGACAGTGTGGTCTTCGGATTACATTTTTTTAAGGACCATGATATCGTGGAACGATAAGACTTTGGATCACTTCGTGCTTTATTAGAGTCCAGACCTCTTGGGGAGGTCATCATGAACAGAAGATGGCATGGCATCTCACATGCCTTTCTATATGAAAAGACAACTGCAATTGCATTTTTCTTTTGGTTTGGTTTTGTTTAGGGGTAGGTTATTTTGGTTTGTTTTACTTTTCTGGATTGGCATTTCCATTGCAATTTGCAATGCTAGAGAGATGGGTAATGCTAATATTATCCTAATGTTTATTTAGTGGAGAAAAGCTGATAGTTATAAGCAGAAAGATGCCAATAAAAGGTACATATCAGTTCTTCCCTTGTAATTTCTGAGAATTTGCCAGTAATTGTGAACTGTTGGGAAAAAAAAAAGGTTGCTAATTTCTGCCAGGAGAGGTTTAGGTTGGATATTAGGAAGAACTTCTTTACTGAAAGGGTTGTTAGGCATTGGAATGGGCTGCCCAGGGTAGTGGTTGAGTCACCATCCCTGGAGGTCTTTAAAAGACGTTTAGATGTAGAGGTCAGTGATATGGTTTAGTGGAGGACTTGTTGATATTAGGTCAGAGGTTGGACTAGGTGATCTTGGAGGTCTCTTCCAACCTAGATGATTCTGTGATTCTGTGCGCTATGTAGATCCACAGAGAATTCGCGTATTATCTATGTGTATATATAGACAGATAGAGTCCAAAGTTTGAGTTCTTGAGGCGCTTTTTTTTTTTTTTTTTGAATTGTTTTATGTATTTGTACAAATGCAATTTCTTATTAAAGTCAGCTTCCAAATTTTTTTTTTGGAAAGCTATTTCCTAAAAGTTTAGGTTTTAATTGCCACACATAGGACTGAAATCAGAATACCTACTTGACAGAGATATTTGAAACTGCAGATCTAGACAGTCCTTAACTAGAATGTGCAGAAAATATTCTCACACCATGCTTGTAAAAAGTATTTATTCCTTTGGCTCTCCAGAGGGGACCAGAGCAGTGCCACAAGCTATCTGACTGTGCTTCCCCGAGGAATGGAATGTGTTGTGTTCAGCATTGATGGTTCATTTGCAGCAAGTGTTTCAATTATGGGAAGTGATCCCAAAGTCCGAGCTGGGGCTGTTGATGTTGTCAGGTAAGTGAAGTTTGCATGGTTCGTTTTCTCAATCTCTGACTTTTCTGTTTGAACGCAATAGGAGGGAACAGGACAGAATATATAATTTTTAAACTAAATATGCAAAAATTCTTTAAAGGCTAGAAGGCTTTGCAGGTATGTTTCTGTATTTTCTTGGACAACAGGCCTGCCTGATTTTCAGAGGAATCTTAGAATGCTATGGTTTACTTGGAAATTTGTAGTTTAAGTTGGATAAAGATTGAAAATTGCATATTCAAATGAACATGGTGTTAAAGTGTGAGTAATTAATTAATAATGATTCCAATTGTTACAGTGGTTAGCAAAGAATGTATTTTGTGTTTCACTAACTTCAAGTAAGGACATACTTTTGCTCCAGAAATACCAAGCACCGTGAGCATAGGAATGTTTTATGGATGAAAAGTCAGAATGCTTTTAATTAATTCTTGCAAGTCTGTTAACGCTGCACTGGGTGAGGAAATACAACTCACATTTTGGAATTCAGAGATGCCAGTTTTCAAGGATTTTCCATTCCCTTCATTTGAAATGACAGAATCTTGCAATACATTTCAAAGGTAGCAGGACGTGAGGTGCAGTAAAAGGGACTATTCTAAATACGTTTTTAAATAGCTATTATGTTTTACATAACATATTGTATGAGACTATCACTTGCTTTATGCCATCTCCCTCAAGATGTAGAGATAATTGCATAATTTCTCACTAGGAGCAGACATGGTGCTTTCTACCTGTTGAAGGGTCACGTCTGATTTCTAACTGGATCCATGCTGAGCAAAGAAATACTAACCTGTCTTTTGGGCGTTATTTCTTTTTCTGCATCTATGTAATTTATCTGTTGTTTCTGACAGACATTGGCAGGACCTGGGATATCTGATTATCTATATTACTGGCCGTCCAGATATGCAAAAGCAGCGTGTGGTTTCATGGTTGTCTCAACACAACTTCCCACAAGGAATGATCTTCTTCTCTGATGGACTTGTTCATGACCCACTGCGACAAAAGACTATTTTTCTACGGAATCTCATGCAAGAGGTACTAGAAAGCAGTTTATATCCTTGAAACCTTTTTCTAGAGAATGTCATTGACTGAACAGTAAATCCTACTGGCCATTATAAAGTATTTTTGCCGTTCCTCCTTTCTTTTCTTGCTTTTCAAAGAGTAGGAAATGCTAAATAAAATATCCAAAGGTACCTCCTGGCATATGATATTACAAATAAATTGATGAACTACTTATTCTTTCCTGTCTGCATATTTGTAATTCTGCTGGCATGCAGGCAAACAGATTTAGCTGTGTGTGGTTTACAGCATTGTTAACAGTGAGTTTGTCTGCTGCTTCAATGCAAGACAGGTGCCATCCTTGTAGTGCATGCTGTTCAATAGTCAGAGCGTTTACGTTGGAAGTAATATTTTTTTCAGTGCCACATCAAAATCTGTGCTGCATATGGTTCCATGAAGGATATTTCTGTTTACAATGTCTTGGCTCTGTCGCCATCCCAGATCTACATAGTTGGACGATCAACAAAGAAATACCAGGCACAGTGTCAAGTAAGTAACTGTTGCTGCTCAACCAGGAAGTCCTTGGGAGGAGTAGGGAAATGCATGTGTGTGAATGTATGCACGCACACACATGTGCACGCACACGCAAGATAAAGAGCAGAGACAGTCTTTCAGAGAAAGAAGGGCAGTTTTGGTCTCAGATGAGGCATTTTCTGGCTGAGTGAATCATAAAGAGAATTGAATGGTCACAGGTTGTATCTGCAAGTGCATGCGTTGCATATTGCTGAACAACAAAAATGGAACAATTCACTGAAATTAAAAGGGAGAGGAGACACATTAATTCTTTTATATATATCTAACTACATTACCAAAGATAGGAACTGAACTCCTCATAGAGCTCATGGGTTGAGGCAGCAGTAATTTGTCACTCTCTTTCTTTCCTTCCTGTTTCAGTTCCTCAGTGAGGGTTATGCAGCCCACTTGGCCTCACTGGAGTTCAGTCTTCATTCACGACCCAAAAAGAACAACTCTCGGATGATCTTGAGAAAAGGCAGCTTTGGCCTTCACTCCCAACCTGAGTTTTTGCGCAAGAGAAACCACCTCCGCAGGACTATGTCTGTGCAGCAACCTGACCCACCTTCTTCAAACCCCAAACCAGAGCGTGCCCAGAGCCAGCCCGAATCAGACAAAGATCATGACAGACATTTGCCCTCCGTTGCTTGGGTTAGAGGTGGAGTTCACAAGTTTGAATCTGTCCCCTAGGAAGCCTGGGGATGCAGATCTTGGATGCCACCCCCTTAAACTTGTAATCATGCCTCAAAGATAATATTTAGGCAGCTTCAGACTAGAAAATGTAGAGGGGAACCTGTACCTTGGAGTCGTTCCTGCTCTAGAAAATGCCTTCTTATACCAACCAGGGAACTTCCAGTTCGTTCCTCTTGACATGTTTATTGGGAAATTTTAAAACAATCTAAAACTATCGCAAGTGCTTAAAACATCAAAGCAACAGGAAAAAAAATCTTTGGTTATTTTGTACAATAGATACAATAAAATGTGCAATAAGAGAAAAAGCTGCAACAAGCTGTTTTTTATTCAAAAGAAGGATAGTGGTAGCAGCTAACTAGCTGCACCCAAAGCAGTATAAACAGTAGGTCCCATAGGTTACAGGGAAAGTTTGCACTTTAAACATTACTTTTATCTGCTGCCACTTCACTTTTGATAAAGAGATATATTTGCAAGGGAAGAGGAAGAGGGAATACAGTAATGGATAATCAGAATTTATACAGCAAGATGCTTGTTGGGTGCCTTTAACCCAGGCTATCCTTTCAGCTTACATTGTTGGTCAACGGACTCAGATATAGGCACTCATGTTGTCTGAAGTGCTGTACATCAAGTAATTTGGAGAACTCCACCTATGAACCAAATCATAAATGCTTTGTGTTAGAAATAAATGTCTCTGCCACGGTTTGAAGTAGTTAGTGTTGCTGTATACAAAGTGATGTGCAAGTGTACAAAAATCACATTGTTTTGTTGAACTTGGTGACTGTGCAAAATGTGTTAACTACTGTGAGTAAGGAGATGCCTCTGACCATCTAAGTCTGAAACACAGATCCTAAGACGGTAACCTAAAGGGAACTTTTTTACTAAAGGATCTGCAAACTTCAGGGCAATCAATTTTTCCATTATTCTAACTAGAAACTTTAAACTGGAGGAGGAAAAAGTGATAAATGCTAATGGAATTCCTGGGAGTAAATTATTTACCTTCTCATGCTTTACAGCAACTGCTGTGCTAAGACAATCTGTAGCAGTCAGAATTACAGCGTGTGAGCTTCAGAGAATGGAGATGACAAATTACAGGTGCCAAGTAGACATTTTCCTACTGACTTAAATTTATCTCAGATCTCTCAATTAACTTATTGAAAGTAAAAATGTGTGAAGTTTTCTCTAGGTGATAATATTTCTAAACTAAATGTCATTAGTTTAACGTAGCTGCAGTTTGCAGCTTCTTTATGCAAATATTTCCACCAAACTATAAACTCACCAAGAGAACTTCCATGATAGAACTGATGCATGTTTCAAAACCTGCAATGAAGTTGCTAGTGCACAATTTTTTTTTTCCTTCAAAAATTAAAACTCCAGACTGTTGACCCTGAGAAAACTGGAAGTCAGTAGGGGGATTTGGTTTCTCCCCAACACACGCACTTTTGTGGAGTTGGAGGTTGTCATCCCCACCCTTTTACTTTCAGGTTTTCCTAGTCTGTAGCTGGAACAGAAAGAAGCCTGTTGATTAATGATTTCAAAGTTACTATGTAAAACAATAAAGGAATACAATAGAAAAGTATTCTGATGGTGCAGAAGGAAACCCAATAACTTCCTGTTAACATAAAAGTTTCAGTGTGCTTTTTGAAGGGCCTAGTAACGTGGCTTTTGACCTAAAAGGCAGCAAAGTAGCTTATAAATGAAAGTTGGGGGTTTTGTTTGTTTCTTTCTTTCTTTCTTGGTTTTAAGCTTATCACTTACCAAGATTATCAGTTACCTATTTCAAACTTCCTGAAAGATCTCTGGCACATCAGAAAGTTGTTCTTTTATAATGCTTCCTTTAAGGGAAGGAGTAATCGTTGCTGAAGATTTAGGAAAGCTATGAGAAGTTTGGTAGCTCACATTCATTAGGTAACTGCAATACAAGGGCTGGGGTTGTTATGCTCTGTTGGCAAGTCAGCCAGCTACAAAAGCTAAATGAAAGATCTCCACAAACTACATTGAAGCAGTCTTCAAGTTTACAAATGCTTTCCCAGTAGTGTCACACCTAGCTCTTTAACCCACAAATTTAGAGTAGTTTTCAGTGTTCTATCTTGACCCAATGTGTCTTTTATATACTGATCATTGTCCATTTCTTTTCCTGTCCTATACAGCTAGGAGACTGCACAAGTTAACACTAGACAGCAGGCTCCATGTCCCTCCAGTCAGTTCAGTGCTATCATAGGTACCAGAGCTGACAAGATGTTAGAGCAGTGAAGGCTACTTATTATAATGATGAAATTTTCTCTCTTGCTGCTTGTCTAGGAAAGAAAAAATCAAGTAGTAAAGAAAGATGCATGTCTCTTTATATCTGTGCTCCCTTCCTATGAAATGTATCTTGCTTTAACAGGTACCAAACAAAAAAGATGTCCTGAGTACATCCTCTGAAAAGACCAGCCACAGTAGCTCAGTCTCTGAACAGTAAATAATTGATACTGCAGAACAGTCTTTGTTTATTAGTCCCAGGGGACTGCCTTCTTTTTTCATATTGCACAATGACTGACAGAAAGTTTTGGCTCTTGACAGAGCAAGACAATAGAATATAGTTATTTCACACATGCTCCTGGTTGTTGTTTTTAAATAGGTGAGGGAGGTAATCCAAAGATGGTGGCATTCACAAGACAAATTTGAAATTTACGTAAGGGACCTAAAGGCAACATTGACTGCAAAATTTGAAGTTACTGTTTAAAAGAACTGGGTGTTGGGTAGCATGTCTTCTCAGAGTAATAACTGTGCCTGCTCTAGAGTTCAAAGCTAATGTTGCTTTAACTGTCTACCTCTACCAGGCAGAGACTCCAAAACCTATTTTTTTTTATTTAAGTTGCTAAGACCTACTTACTTTGAAAAGGGAGATCTGTGTGTAATTCTGTGATTGTCTTTAAAGGACTTAGGATTCTGAACACAAGGTTAGAGAAATCTCCCGGGTTACTGAAGTTTGTTTTACTCTTGCTAACACAATGGCATGTTGCAGGGAACCATGTCCTGAAAGCTCTCACTTTGTGTATTTCTGTTAATTTCTGGGTCACATTTACAGTAGTCATTGTGTTGGCTTCCCATAAGAATATTATGAACTAAAAGTATGGCTTTTCATAAGAATATTATGAACTAAAAGTAGTAAAACAAATGCTATTGTATGCTTGATTTAGTGGTAACAATTTCATAGTCTCTACACATCATACTGAAATTAAGCTGAAAATATTTTCCCTAACTTCATTTCATTTCATAAGGGTTTATGTGGCCCTTGCATAATACCAACAATACTTATTGCTCAGGGATTGAGTGGTTTATCTCCTGAACACATGCCTCCAACTGAGCACTTTGGTGAACAATGATACAGGCATCAGTTTGAAAGTTAAGACTTCATGCTAATTAGTAACTGAGCTTCTGAGACATCAGATGCAATTGTTTTGAAAGCACTAACCAATTGCCACTAAAATGGCACAAAACTTCTGTTGGAGATGGGACTATGAAAGATACTGTGATTTACTAGGCTGGTTCAACAAATACTCTGTGGCCATGGCTGGAGACCTCAAGTACTTCGAAACACTAGTTCCCCTCCTCCCCGCTCCCTCCCCCCCTTTTCCCCCCAGTCATTAGAAACACTAGTTTTACAGCATAACTTTTCAATGTTTTCTCTTGAAACATTGCCTTCTGATCAGTCTTGGTTTTATACTTTGTCCACGTGAAACTGCATGCAACAGTTCATTGGAATTCCCTTTGCAATTGGCCTTCAGTTTCACTTCTGCTTTCACAGAGGGATTATCAGTCCTCTTCATCAGGCCATTCACTGAGATTGAATTTGAACCTGCAGTCCTTTTTTATTTTCTGATTACTGAGCCTCATTGCTGCATTCTCTGTACAGTCAGCACTTTCTTAAACCTTATAGGCTGTGTAAGTGTTGAGGCATACACAGAATGGAAATGTTCAGAGAAGCTGTGGGTATTATGGGTGTCCAAGGAACACAAGCTAGACCCATCAATAGTTTTCAACACATATAGTGCCTCCAGTATGTTACAGAGAAGCACTTAGTCTTTTGATCAACTTAGTGGAGGAGGCAGAAGCGAAACATAAAAGAAAAAGCTGTTATTCCATTTATTCAATTGGGTTCTGAAGCAGCAGTACAAGTCAGCACAGTACAAAGTAGACCACACCTGGAAGCACTTCCTTCTTTGCCCTGTTCATATATATCCGTTTTTAAATTACTGTATTCTGGAAAAAAAATAAAAAGTAAAAAAATAAAAGCTGTGATTAATAGCAGTTTTAGACTTACCTGAGATATTGTGAAAACACAACTTCACACTGTGGTGTATTTTGTATGTATGTAGCTATTGAAAGCCAACCTAAGTGAAGTTCTGCTTTCAAAGCAAATTTGTAAGCTTTTTTTTTAAAAAAAAAAAATGGCTGTTTATTCAATTAAAAAAAAATGTATCTGAGTACACTAGTGCGCTTCAAACAGATTCTTGCTTGACTAAAGTATGCCTGTTTAGTTTTGTGGCATGGTTTATATCTATTTCTGCATAAAATTTTGTTAAGTGTAAAATTGACATGGCATTAACTATTCCTCTTGTTCCTTGGGGTTCATGAAAGCTGCCATTTTGATTTGTTTGGATGAAAATAGTCTTAATTCTTACAGATTGCTTCTCCTGAGCCTCTACTACTTAGGAAAGTCATTTCTAAACAAAGGTAAAACTTTTCACTTGTTATGTAGAAGTGCAGCTACCAGTAAACCACAGAGAAAGACATTTGACGCACCTTAATCTAATATTAAAATCCAGTGACATTTATCTTGAAGCTCCACCATTCTGCAAAATATCCTGTTTGCCTTTCTTAGGGAACAAGTTGTCCTATTTACACATTACAGGCTTAAGGCCAGAGCATGGCTGTGAATTTAAGCAAATACCCAATAGTTATTTCACGTTATTATGTATTTCACAGCATAAATTTAAAAAGAAAAAGTGAAATTTGTCCTTTTGTATTGTTTAATTTCTTAAATTTGTTAAAAACTTTAAGCATTTTTAATTATACGTGAAAACAACAGGTATTTTCAGCTTTAGAAAATTTTAACTGCAACAGTTGTTACTGAACAAATAGGATTTTCCTGTTTTTTCCCCTTTTGCAACAGAGAAGGTAAGTATGTTATAAAAGCGCTAGACAGTTCAAGTGTGGGCCCTTTTGTAATAATCTAATTGTTTTAATAATGAAGAGAAGAAGAGATTATACAATATAGTTTCATTTTTTTCTGATTAGAGCTTGAAATGTGGGATCTAAAATCAGGACTTCTGCATTGAATTGTTCATTTCAGGCACACAGGGGAGAAAGTTGCATTCTTCGTCCTCATCTGGAGCTGTCTCAGGATAGAAGTCCCTAAACACAAAAATTTCCAACTTACCTCCTCAGCGTCTGTAAGAGCAATGATTCCTCCTTGTCTGTTCATAGTTTCAGCAGAAATTGTAGTTTTAACAAGGTAATTTCACTTCAGTGCTGTTTAATCACTCAAGTGTAACTATAGGTTCCTACTGATGATCCTAAGTTCAGTCCCCCATTAAAAAAAAAAAAAAGTAATAATACATTTTTCTGGATGAAAAGAGCTCCTTTTTTTTCAGAACTAGGAAATGGCCTGGACCAGCTAGAATCCTGTGCTATGGACTCTGGAATTGAAGGTCAGGTGTTGGTATTTCTCTTTCCCTCATTTTAGACCAAGTCCAAGGTAAGGGGTTGATAGTTTATCCTCTATTTGTATTTATCCCAATAAGCTACCTTTGAAACTGGGTATCATTGTCTGGGGAGGGTGGAGGTGGTGGAAATATGAAACAACTCTGGCAGATAAGTTCCTATTTGTAAAATTGTACAGAACTTAGGGGGGAGAGGGAGGGCATAGAATAGAGAGGGAAGATTACTGTGACCTGCTGGGAGATGGGGTACCAGAGATCATAACACTAAAACATAATTTAAAAATCACAACTTTTATGGATAAGTTATTCTACAAGGACTGATGTAGGACCCAGAATGGCAGGCTTCTCACAGAACCCCAAGCCTTCTGTATAAACTTTTCTATTTGTGGGGAAGGGAAAGAGGCAGTCCTCTTATAACTGAATTCCTAAAAGGAAACAAAGTTGTACATGTTCTTTCAGTCTATAGTTTTATGAAGCGTATACTTTTAGATAACGTTTGTCAGTGAGAAGGTTCTATCTGGTGAAAAATGTTTATATTTCTTATGGCTGCCTTGTAAAGATTCAAAAATGTACAATAATGAATTTCTTAATATGAAATAAGGAGTAAGATTTCTACAACTGGTATAGATTTTGACGTGTGCTGGTTTTTAAAATCTTATATTAGCTACTAAAATAAAACTTTCCTTGCCTTTAAGCCAGTAGTGTCCCAGACTGTTTTTATTTGTGGTGTTAGTATAGAAAATGTTTAATATGGTTGACTATCTGAAATAAAGACTTAGATCTGTGAACAGACGTCAACCTGTGACCTCCAATCCTCCTTTTTGAAAAGAAGTAAGACAAGAAGAGATTTCAATAATGAGACACCATCCTTGTGGAAGCTTTATAGAAGGAGTTTCAGTACATGCAAGGAATAACTTCAAGGTACTGTTCCATATAAGAAGAGCTTTTTGTTGGTGGTGTTTTATTTAAAAAGACAAAAACAAACAAAAACCTACTTCAGAAAAATCACACAAACTAAAGCTCACACTAGTCATCTGAAAGCCTAGATGTCTGGGATGTTTCCAGGCTTTATTAATTGTTTCAATATTTTATAGTTTGACAAGAGAAAAGAAAATTGGGAGAAAGTTTAAAAATCAGTAATTACACATAAATCAGAATTGAACATGACTGCTTCTCATATTTGTACTTAATACCATTAAAACTTAGGCTGTTCCAGTTTTACCAAATTATATGTGCATCTTAAAAATGATTGTAGATAAAAGTTTACCAACTCAATCTTTTGTTTGAAGGTACATCTTAAAGTGAAAGTAATTCCAAAAGACTGCACAAAACTGCTACCATAGAAAACAGCCCTGGTGTTGAATTCTAGAAGCTTGAAAAATCTTTGCTTTAGTTTGAAAGACAGAAGTTGGGATAACATAACAGCAGTCCTTAGGCTGTGAGTTAAAGTCCTAATGTGGCTCCACTATTGTGGCTTGAGTGACTCCACAGAAACCTGTTGCCTTGGAATGGCATTTGTGGTCAGAACTCAAGCAATTATTGTTTCTTTAAGTTCCAGTTAAACATGATGCTTAACTTTTAGTTTGTTAGTATTTAAAAAAAAAAAAAGTTAGGTTTTGAAAATAACAGATCACTACTTTTAGTATAATATAAATATGTGACCCTTTCTCTGACCATGGTCAGTGCAACATATGTTTCAAAGTACTTACTGCCTATGAAAGCCACTTTCAGGATGGTCCCTTATCTCAGTAGGAGGTAATACATCGTGGTACAAATTTCATTTGACTTTAAAAGAGAAAGCAAGGGAATGGAAGTCCCAGGCTGCTTTGTTAAGAAAGATTTTTAAAATATAATTGCTTATTCAAAGTAGTCAGTTACGTTCAAAGCATAGAGTACAGTCTCTCAGGTCCCAGTCGAAGTCTTCCTTTAGATATACTCAAACCAACACTACTTATAGCCATCTCTGTCCAGGTACCAACTGCTCAACAGTTTCTTTGCTTGCCTTCTGATAGCCTGAGAAAATTTCTGAGATTGATGTACAGACTGCAGGTTTTGTGCCATTAGACAGTAGTAGTTTGATATCGCATGCTGCCTGCAGAAGAACAAGACTACCGTTAGTAGCATGAAGTCAACAAGGTTAAGTAACTGGTTGTTACACAAATTGCTGGAAAAATGGCAGACAGGAGCAACAAAGGACAAGATCTGGGAGCAAGGAGGGAGGTGGTCTGAACCTGTGTACTTCCACTGAACACTTCTGAAAACTAGCAAGAAAATATTTAGTTACCTTCAATGAGCATAAATGGCAGTACAAAAATTAAGTATGGCAATACTTTAACTAGCAACAAGACATTTCTTGTGATATAATGTAATTCATTAAAACAGGTACATCTGAGCAATGCATGGAGCTGGCAACCATCATCAGTTTGAGAAGAAAGGCTTGTTTCATTATGGAAAAGATTAAATGGAAGCTGTAATAATATAATGCATGGCAATTGAATACTGCAAGAGAAGGTAATGTGCTAGAGTGAGTGTAAGCACACCTCCAAAAAAATGTATTTCTCAGCTATTCCAAATAGGGTTCCTACAAACGAGCAAGTGTTGGAGCACATTGTATACATCTACACAGGCAGGAGAACTGGACCAAATCAGAGGAAGCAGTACACATAGCTGTTGGAAGCTTCAATCAAGCATTTGAAACTGCTCCCAGGTAGCAGAGAGAGTTGCATTTTACTTTTTTTTTTCCTTAACAGTTACAGAAATCAAGTTCTTATACCTTTGTTGCAAGAATAGGAACTATGATGTAACTTTCCCTTTAAACAAAAAGAATACTTCAGATGTTAACAGGTGAAGATATTAATGTCACAACACAGATCACAGTGAAGGTAATCAAGGCTCTTATGACATTCTCGTAGCAAACCTGGTAACGGTTCAATGAGTTGATACTAGAAGGTGATTTTCAGAAACACGAAGCAAAGAATTCATGTTCCCATCCACTTAGGTGCAACTGTGTTTAAGAATGCCAGCAACACAGGTATCATCTACTGTTTCTGTCGCAGCATCATGTTAACTGCTAATACAATGCTAGGGATGGAAAATAAAGGCTGTAAAATTAGCTCAGGGTAACAGTTTGTTCTGTCATGCTTTGTGATCTTTATTATTAATCAGTAAGAACTGAGATCAAGTGACAAAGACATTAGTACCAGTAGTTTTCTGATCTGGGGTGAAAAAAGCTGCTGTTTGCATAGAAGCCCAATTTATGGTTCACTGCAAAGATGCAAGGTTTCACTAATCTTCAATACAGAGGCTGCTTCACAACTGCACAATGATCTGCTGTAGCAGAGAATGCCACAGTGAATATGAGGGAAAGAACCCTTTGGTTCCACACAATAAGATTTTAAGAAAACTTTGAGTTAATATGTGTGTCCCTCTCCAAACAGCAGTTTTTCTCCTCACATGTGCATGCAGGTATAGTTAAAGTAAGTGAACAACTACTTTACCTGGTTGATACTATCTTCAGTTACGAATGAGAGAAACTGTCATATCACTAACAGATGGGAGAATATTAGGAGTGAGATTTAGTAAATTTTCAATGTATATTAACATTAACTTTTACAGGAGTAAACCTATAACTATCTAAAAATTATGCCATTGGTAGACATCGAATTTTTGGAATTGTGCAGGATTTTAAGCCTTTATCTCTTTGTAGATAAAAGTAGTTAATGCTAAGCCTTCCCTAGAAGATTAAAGTACCTTGACTTAATTATTGAATGCCTGACATCAAGTGTTCTAAGAGAGAAAGGGGTTTAGGGAACTGTTCTGCATTGAAACTCCTGACCTTTAGTTTTTACTGACTGAATAGGCCTACTTCAGCATGACATAACCTTTACAAATGCAACAGCCTATCACCTCACGGGTTAACCAAGGTTTTGTACAAGAGGCTTCTGCATCCTCTAAATTTTGAGGTATGGTTCAAATTGGCTATTTGTAAACAGAACTATATCACAAAAGCTTTTTTCTTATAAATGTGCATGCACCAGTGATAGCTAAGTGTCTGTGCAATGGTTTGGAGTTTGTTTTTTTGGCATGCCTGGATTGACAGCTCTTTTAGAGGTAGTAAGAATACTGTTCTAATACAAAGTAAAAGTTAGGCTCTGACTGGGAGAAATCAGACTTCTACAGCAAGAAACATGAAGACAGGGTGAGTATCTGACAGGTTTTAGAAGCTGCAAGTCCAACTACTAATTTAATCTGCACAAGTGTCATGAAGAAAGAATGGCTCTGCTATGTTACAACTGAGAAAGTTCTGCAGCTATTCCTCGTCCTGAGTTACAGCAATCACTTGGCCTAGTGTTCAAGTGGAAGGTGGCCTATTGCTAAGAGTTGGGGTATTGTTAGCAGTATTTACCTCTCCTCTTGTACAATACCATCATCAAGTGCCTGAGAGAGGTGCTTCAGTCGGCGAATCCCTGAGGAGACCAGTTCCAACTCACACTCAAACTCTCTGCAAAAAGGATGTTTATTACTAGAGATGAAACCAGGCAGACTGACTAGGTAATAGCCTCTATCCCTGCAGTAAAAACTCAAGTTATCTCCAGACTACTGAGAGAAGCTTGGGCCTGTAATGATTATGTTCTTAATTCTACTGACCAGCTGCTTCACATCTCCATTCATCCTATAGATAGCTATCCTGCAGTTCAATGACTGGTCTGATTCTTGAGGTTTAGACAGCTTCTAGCTTTTGACATTTCTCACGACTTTGACCGAGACAAAAGCATACCTGGTACATTATAAAATACTACCTTAGCTCACAACCCTTTCTCTAGTTTAGTGACACGGTTTAATGGTGGACTTGGCAGTGCTGGGTTAAAGGTTGAACTAGATAACCTTAGAGGTCTTTTCCAACTTGAATTAGATGATTCTATGATTCTAATTTGTGTTAAATCTTTGAGGCAAGAGGAATCTCTCTACTCTGTATGAAGAGCTTGGCATAGGCAGAACTCTTTCAGGTATCTCTGCAATACAAATAGCAGCATTAGCAAGATAGAGCTACGTAGAAGATGCATTGAGAGCTTCTTTACCAGAAAAGCAACAGCAAAGAGTTCAGGTATATTCCTAGAGTCAGATGTGGTTTGGTGCTGAGAAATATGCTGTAAACCTTCTAATCCAATGGGAGAGTGATTAAAAAGGAAGCTCTTTCTTGTCATGGCACAAAATGAACATTCATGGTTCAGCTTTATGCAGCGCTCAGCCCCTTTCTATTCAGCAACCTGTAACTACTACTTTCCTAACTATCCTAACAGCATACCATTTCAGTGGAATAGGATAACAACCTTCATACCTTGCCATTCATCTTACAAGATACTCTAATCACAGTAATAAAAAAAGCAATAAGGTTTACACAAAAAAAAATGTGGCTTACGTCATTCTGCTGGCAGGAGCAGGTGATGAATAGGGGCTCTTAAGCGCTGCTGCTCTTCTTGATCTCCGGAGTGGGACAGCATCTTCACCATGCCAGGATGGGAAACCCCTCCATTCTGTATGTTCTGACACCCTTGTTGGCCCAAGCAAGGCTCTTTTGCTGGATCTTGGGGTGCCCATGGAACTGGTTGCTGGAGTAACACTATTCTTGTTATGGCGAGGGGTTTGAGGCATAGTACTTCTTTTCCTGGAAAAACTGGTTGCATGGCTTCTTCTACCAACAGATTCATCTGGAAAGGCCACAGTCGAGTGTATTGGGTTTTGGCGAGTCTTCTGTATTTTCTGAAAGGTGCATTAGACAGACATGTTAAGCTAAATGAAGTCAATCAGCCTAGAGTCTGGAAACAGGAAGATAAGGAACATTTGAGCTGAATCCCTAGTTTTCGTTCTCGTATCAGGTTTACCCATTTCATAGAATATCCCGAGTTGGAAGGGACCCATAAGGATCATCAAGTCCAACTCCTGGCACCACACAGGTCTGCCCAAAAGTTTAGACCATGTGACTAAGTGCACAGTCCAAACGCTTCTTAAATTCAGACAGGCTTGGTGCAGTGACTACTTCACTGGGGAGCCTGTTCCAGTGTACAACCACCCTCTTGCTGAAGAACCTCTTCCTGATGTGTAGCCTAAACTTCCCCTGCCTCAGCTTAACACCGTTCCTGCGGGTCCTATCACTAGTGATAACAGAGAATAGGTCACCTGCCTCTCCACACCCCCTCGCGAGGAAGTTGTAGTTGAATTTGGGTTCTAGGAATCATTTGCTCCCCTGATCCTTGGAACTTGACAAGGACTTCAGCAGGCATTGGAAGAAAGTGCCTGCTGCTTTTGTGCAGAAAAGAGACATGCTTTCTGATACATAATTGATATGCCTAGAGTCTGCCTCCAACAGGAAGAGCAGTGCAAACTTTAGGTTGCTATCCTGCTACCACCTACTGGCTTTTGTCAGTCCAAATTTAGATTGTCTGTTATGAAGAACATGCTAATAAATAGCACAGGTGCAGGAAAGATCTATATATATATTTATATGCATAAAGCTACGCATTTCACAGAAACAATCATTTGCAAGCAATGGCAGTCTCTACCCACCTTCTTCCTCATGAAGGCTGCTCTGTCATACATGATGAAATACAGTAGGGGAAAAGGGTTTTATTAAACAATTTCTCATGTTTATTCTTTTCACCTTCTTCCCTGTTCTGCCAGAACCATAGTTTTTCTGGATAATAAAGGCAAGGATTATCCTGCTAGAGCAAGGATAACGTTCTACTAATGAGTAGCTATGAGCCAACCACTATGTTGTGCCGTACATAGAATAAACTCTCTGGAATACATTATATCAGAGTCCAGAAATCTTGGAAACGAAGTTGAAGCACAAAATAAACTACCTACTCTTCAGTGCAAAGGCAAAAGTACCTGGGACACCGTTCCAAAAGCATTTCTTGCTGTTCTTGTAATACTCTGGAGAGCTTGGCACTTTCCTCTTGCTTCCGTACTTTCCCAAGTTGGGGTCTCATGGAAATTCAGCTCTACTTGTTTTAATGGTATTCGCTTCCTTAGAGACATACGGATGGTATTGAGAGAACTCAAAGAAGCCCTTCTCTTGAATTTGTCTGGTACAGGGCTGTCATTTTCATCAAAGTCAGCTAGGAGCTGGTGTTTCCGCCAGCCCATTGTTGCCTTGACATTTTTGAGCATAGATACCATCTTGTTCCAGTTCTTGGTCAATCTATTTCTGAAACAGTCAGAATAAGAACAAAAATTAGAGCAAAGTGCATCAGTATGGAAAAGGAGAGATTGGATATCACATACTGCATTTCCAAGGATGCTAGTCCTGGCAAGCTGTGAGCCTCAAGCACATCAGGTAGAATGCGATTTAACTGCAAGTTTCTTGATGTCTCAGACTAAGGTCCTGCATCCATAGCTTATCAGGTTTATTTTTGGTAAGCTGCCGATCGCTACGGATTATTTTACGTCGGCAAGTCCTGCACACGCGGGATACCGGGAAGGGAGCAGCTGCTGCCCCAGGGTTGAGTTCGCTGCTGCCGAGCACAGCGCGGTGCCCCGGTGCTCTGAGGCCCGCGGCAGCTAAGGCGGCGAGCCCAGGCGACGCGGTTATTTCACGCGCAAGAGACGTTGGAAACCACGGCTGCGAAAGACAGTAACGGCGATACCAAGGCTGGGGGAGACCCAGCTCAAGCCCCGTACGGCAGGGGACGCGGCCCGCGACAGGGACGTTCCGGCCGCCGCTCGGGACCGCACCTACCGGGACCAGGCCGACCGCCGCCGCAGCCGTCCCCGCCGCTGCGTTCAAATCCCGCCCCGCCCCCCTGCGTTCTGGATTGGCCAGCGCAGCCGCGCGTGCGCTCCCATTGGCTGCGCCCCTCGCGCGCGCGGAGGCCGTTAGGCGCGCGGCCACCGCCCAGGGTGGGCCGGGGCAGCTGCGGGAGCGTGGCGTGGCGTGGCGTGGCGTGACGTGACGTGACGTGACGTGACGTGACGTGACGTGACGTGACGTGACGTGACGTGACGTGACGCTCGGGGCGGGAGGCGCGTGGCTGTGCCGACGAGCCCAGACGCTGCCGCCGCGCGGCCGCGGTTGCTGCAGGGGGAGATGGCGGCGGGCAGCGCTCTGCGCCTCCCCCCGCTCTGTTCCCACCGCCCCGAGCTTAGCGGTCTTGAGCGCATCTGCCCCAGCAGCATTAGCAAGGTATTCACAGGCTGGTTGCCCGGTTGGGAATCCGTGCGACCACGTCTGTTGTTGCTGATAATTATAAGACAAGTCTTGGAAGGCTTTTTTGTTGTTGTTTTGCCCCACTGGCTTATTTCGTTGCTGGAGGAGACAGAGCTGGTGAAATTACACAGTGTTGTACTGGAAACTGCTTGGGGGGTCCTCTGGCGAATCAGGCAGCAAAGAAAGGCCAAGTGCTGAGAATGTTGTTAGTTTTGTTTTGCATCCTACCCCAGAGGAAAACAAGTAACACATTTATCTTTAAAACACTTGTACCTGAAAAATTGCTCTTGGAAAGAGCTGTAGCAGCTTCCTTTTTTTTTTTTTCTTTTTTTTTTTTCCCCAAATGTGATTATGTTCCTTCAAACGCAGAGCTGACTGGTAGAGACACCTTGCATAGCCAGTGCTTACCCTAGAGTCATGTCTGGTTTGCCCATTGACACTGCAGAATACCTTGCAAGTCATGCCAGTGGCTTGTAAGCATATTTTCTAGGACTTGCAAAGCACTACAGTTTTAAAATTTCCACATGACAGCATTTGTATCCCTTTGTATTCATAAACTTTAACGTGGGCAAGTACATCCCAAGAAATAGTCCCTTATTAATAGAAATGTATTTCTGTGTATTACAGTCATATATGCTATTCTGCTGTCCTCTGCCCATTAGCTTGATGGCTTCCGGATAGTTGCAACTTTGTCATGCCTTTCCCCGTGCCCAGTTCTGTCACTCTGGGGAAGGTTTCAGGCTCCTTTCACTTGCAACCTGCAGCCTGAACCACCATATTTTGAGACTTGGCTTGAATATATGGACGGGCAAAAAAAAGTGGTCATTCATCTACAGACTTCCTAAATGACTGACAGTTCTGCAAAACAAAGAGGTCTTCATAGGGTAAGGGGAGATTTGGTTCCCCAGTAAGTGGAAGCCAGGTGGTAATCAGAGGCACATATCTGTCTTTGGCACATATCATATCTGTCTTATCTGCTTATCTTTTTCATTGTCTTTACCTCAGCCCAACTGACTTGTTTCAAGTTGGCTTTGTTTGCTGTTTGCCCTGGCATGGCTCCAGTTGTTGTGACATCACAAAAGTTACCTCTTTGCTCGGCAGCAATGACCAAACTTTGGGGAGGGGGCGGTGAAGGGGGAAGTACAGAAAACAAATCATGAACTCAGGAGGGCGACTATCCGTCAGAGCTGGAAAGGTGCTCAGGGAGCTGGACAGAGTCCAGCCTTGAGAGTGGAACAGGTAACGTCTTGCATCATGGTTGTTTCCTTGTGTTTTACTACTACTCGGCTGGACTCCTGACTCACCAGCCTTCCAGTCCACTGGAGCAAAAAGTCTCAACAGCCTGTTTGAACCAAGTGATAGAGTAGCTTACAGTGCTTATTACTCTCAAGAGGGATTGTACCTTCATCTGAGACAGGGCGCTACTTCCAGTTGTCTTGAAACAGTATTCCAGGGGCTAAGGACAGTCATGTGCAATAGCTTTGCACAGACAGCACTGCTCATCTCTGTACAGCCCAGAATGCTGGACACAACTCTACACTAGGTATCAGGCCTCAAAACATTATCAATTGCAATGACTGTTATCATACCATTTCCCTGTTTCGCTAGACTAGAGGCCAGAAAGTTCAAAGATGAATCCTGTGATTGTTCTTTACTCATTTTTTTTCTTTTTATTTAGGTTAGACCATCGTTTAGACACAAGAAGTTGCTTGATCCTGACAACTTGACTACAGAAGCAAAGAAAGGACTGTTGCTTTTGAATGTAAAGAAGCAAACTTTTAGCTGTTTGCTTGAAAGACCATCCTGTTGGGAATTACCAGAAATTTAGCCACAGCTTTCTTAATCTAAGCTTGGTTCAACACTCAGAGGAGACGTGAAAAATTGTCTCCTCAATGGAGGATGACAGCGACCCTGAGCAGAGCTCCTGGGCTGATCTACCTGATGTCTGTCTGAGACATGTCTTCCACTGGTTAGATGACAAGGATAGATCTCGGGCTGCCTTGGTCTGTAAAAAATGGAGTCAGGCCATGTACTCAGGATCCCTCTGGAGAACCAGAACCATCACATTCAGTGGTCAGCCATCAAGGGCACACATGTTTGAATTTAAAACTGCACTGTGGTATGTCAAGAAATTTGGCAAGTATTTGGAGCACCTTGAAATCAAGTTACTGTATCCTTACAACACTGTCATTACGCAAAAATTTCAAGCAACTGTGAGAGGTCTTCTTTCACACTTGGGTAAATGTAACAGTCGCCTCATATCCTTGAGCATCAAGAACCTGGAATTAGACCGCTTGGTCTGGAAAAACATGGTCAGGGCTCAGTTTATCAAGAACTTAGGTACCTTCCTGAAAAGAATGAGCAAACATCTTGATTATCTCAACTTAAAAGGAGCAAGAGTAACCTTGGAAGAAGGCTGTGGGCTTCTGAATTCTCTGAGCTGCTTGACTAATAAAAGCTTTATATCAGAAATCAATATCGAGGATTTCTTCAGTCTCCACCTTCCTGTCTACAGCAGCACCTTGTTCCACCAAACCATGTCCAAGTTCCACAGCCTGGTTATCCTGACTTTCAATTATAATTGCATCTCTGATGAACTGCTGGACATCCTGCGGGAGCACAGTGCTCATTCCCTGTGCACCTTGAATATCAAATGTCATATCCATGACCCTCATGGGCAAGTGGTCTGGGGAATGTCATGGGCCAACTTGGCCAAGAGAGCCCCAAAACTGAACGTCAACTTCTTCTTTGAAAGAGTTATGAGCCATGATCACCTAGCCAGGATCCTGCTAGTGGAAATCCCAGTCAGGAGCATCAGTTTACGGAGCTGCTATTTCAGTGATCCAGACTGGATGATGAGACCTACCCTCACCAACCTCCTCCCAGCCTACTGGCATGTGCTGCAGGTAAGGTCAGCAGTCGTGACAACTTAGAGCGGTAGTGACAACTTATCCCAAAGCTAAGCAAAGTAATCATGTAGGCATTCTGCATAACAACAGTCACCTATAGGAATTCCTGACCGCTTCAGTTTTATTTTTAAGGTAATGTTCAGGGGAACTAGTCATTCCAGTGTTCCAGCTGTAGTCCAGTTCAGGTAATTGGTAGTGTTTAGACAATGCTCTCAGACGCATAGCCTTTTTTTTGAGGGGTGATCCTTTGGGGACCCAGGAGTTGGACTCGGTGATCATTGTGGGTTCCTTCCAAACCAGGAATTTATAATTCTATGATTAATTATCCTTCCCTAGTTACAATGTTTGTGATGCTGTTCTTCACTAATGGCAGGCTGGTGTCAGGTTGCACTCAAAAAATACCAAAACATCAAAAATACTGGTGATCATAATGTCAGCTGTGAGCTAAAAGAACCTTTCAGGCAGGAAAGCATCATTTTTGTAGAAAAGCTGTTCTGCCAAAGCACTTTGTTATTACGGAGGTTGCATCACAAAAGGTGTGCAACAGCTGACCCATGTAAATGACTTACCTGGTCTGTGCATTCTTGAGGGAAGCACATGGCCTTACTGAAGGTTACTGACAGCCTTCTTTAAGTTCTATTGCATTCTAGAGTTTTGCAATAAACACCAGTGATCTGTAAAGCTTTCCAGAAGTTGTCTTTGGATGTACTCTTTTATCTTTGATCATTTCTGGTATGTGAGATAATACCATGGCATGAGCTGTGGGTTGTCTAGAAGACACTAGAAGTCCACTAGAAGTTGTGTGTCTCTTAGGATGGTACATCATGCACGATGGACCCCCATCTTAAGGGGGGAATGGAAATTAGCATTACATATACTTCTGTCATAATAAAAAAGTGATTCTTTGCTAGTGTCAAGGTTCAAAGTTGATCTGCTGGCAGTCACTTCTGTTAGCAAATTTGGGAAATCCAGTTGCTACTGCATTCACAAGGTTTTTTTCAGTGGTACTAACAGTGTTCTTTCTTTTTCAAGAAATTAACACTTGAAGTAAACAATGACCATGAGGTGCTGGATGATGAGCTGCTACAGCTCATCTTATCATGCAGGAGGTTGTTTTTTCTGAAAGTCTGGGCATTTCTTAGTGTCACCTTTATGGAGAGGCTGCTACATAATCGTGCAGAAAGGAAATGCTTTTTGACTACCATAAAGGTAAGACTTTGTGCTTCAAAACTCCTGTTACCTTCCTTCTTCTCTTCCCTATTGAGAGGAATCTGAGGTCACTATATCCATATAAAGGTCACAGAAGGAAAAGTTAACATAACTACTTTCCCTATATAATGCTTTAGTATTATAAGGATCCTGAGAACCACTCACAGAAGTGGAGCTTCCCAACCTACTCAGCCATGTACAGAATACTATGTAAGTTCAGTAGCCAGCACCAACCATGCCACAAGTCTCTGCTAGTCTAGGGGTTCCTTCTGTCACGTCCCAGGTCAAGCTAGGGATTCTTAGTTACCTCCCAGGCCTGGTATTTGGGTCTATGCTTAAGTTGAAGTGTGTGGGTTGAGTCCCAGTAAACTGCAAAAATATGTAAACACATCTCACTGAATAGGGATGCTGTGTTGAACTGGGGCCAGACCACAAATGTAGCTGGTGTAAACCATGCTGTCATGCTGCTTTGCCTGCTGGACTCTGAATTTAGTAGATTCTCTTAGTTCTGTGCAGATCCCACATATGCATCAGTCCTGGGGGAAAAGGACCCTTCCTCTTCCCAAAAAAATCTTTGGCAGGAGATGAGTCAGAGTCTTCACACAGTTTGGAGCAAAACCAGTAAAAACTTCAGGATTTAACTCAAAAACATTGGCTTCTCTAGATCCCTCAATAGTTGTAGAGGCTTCTTGTTGCCGTGAAATTTAATGGGTTGAGACTGCTCCATGTATCTGAGACACATGACTGCCATTCATGCACACAGGTCAGGATTTACACAGCCCGACAAGAGACCAGTGAGGAGGATCGGCTGTTGCGCGATATTTACAAGAAGTTCAAAAACCTGATTGACTCAGAGCTTAATTATTTTGTCATCACCTACCCAATGGTGTAAACCACAGGGAGACCCAGAAAAACACCAGTTACATCTACAAATGATGAATGAATCCTTTAGTAAGGCATTAGTAAGGGATTCAAATCTTGCCGGCGCTGCCTCCAAAATGGAAATACCATTACAGCAAGAGACAGGCAAGAGACAATTTTACCATCCCCTGGATTAAAATGTTGGATTTGGGAACTGGCCTCCTGTGTCTCCAGCATCATTTATTCTTGTAATTTCTTTGCTTTCCCTCACCAGAACCAGAGGAAGCAACGAGCACTTTCCCAGCCTTTACATGCACCTCCAGTAAATCTAGCCCCTCCACTTTACTCAGCAATTCCCATTGTAGAGTTTCAAACACCTCACAACTGAAGCCCCTCTGATTGTTTCCATTTTACAAATAGGGAAACTGAGATATGGGGTGAGGAAGTGATTAACCCCCAATTAACCTTGGCTTGATCTTGACTCAGTTGCAGTCAGATACCCCATCCAATGTATCACCAGTCCCTAGTTACTGTTGAGTTTAATATACACCCTGTGTCCAGTTCTTAACAGCAGATGTTAAGAAAAAAACATACCTTGGCTAGTCCTACCCATGGTACTCCCACCCACTCCTCCCACTTGCCTATCTTTCCAGCAAGTGCCTTATGTGGGAACACCTGCTTTAACTTCCACAACTTCTGTACCTCTCAATGGCAAAAGATATCATCGGTTGCACCTGAGATAAATAACATGGAAGGCACATTCCTTCTTATTCTGGAACTTTATTGCCAAGTGGGAGATTTCATCAGGCATTCTAGAGCATAGAAGTAGCTGTAAATACTAGGTCTGTTTTAATTACTTCATACATCTAGAATGAGAAGATGGCATTAAGACAAACCAGTAAATCTGGAGGTTTGTCAATAAAAATCTCACCAGGAGTTGTTCAGGAAGATGACTTCAAAAGTTGTTAATGCAAACAGACTCTCTCATCTGCATGCAGAGCACTTCATCAATGTATAATGTATTTGCCTTGACTTGGATGTCCTCCTCCAAGGAAAGCTGTCGTCGGCTCAGACCTTTCAGCTCTGTCTCAGCCTGTGCCAATGTATCCTTTAATCTAACAGGGAAAATATAGTCAGACATTATTTGATAATACATGGACATTTTGTCATGTGGGATAAGAATTCCAAGTGGGAAAAAAAAAAAAAAGAATGAGGATTCACAGTGAGACAATATCCAGACAGCTTACCCTAAAATGTGCTACCCTTAAGGAAAAAGCAATTCCCAGCCTTTCAGGGAGGATAGCTGGGACCCAATGTTACTGTGACTATTTAACTTAACCCATTAATATGTACCACAGTTTTCCCACTCTTTCATCATTTCTACTTGCCTTTGAATATTGTTTGTAATCTCTTGAACTTCACTAATCAACTTGTATTGTACTGTGTCATAACATAATTCCACATTGGGACGATGGTTTCTTGCTTCCAAGCGAGTTTGAGCCACTTTAACAGGTCCTTCTTTATCAGCAATTGCTTTCTTTAAGGCTGCAATGTTCTTCTCCTGTAAGGCAGCCTCATCCATCACCTTAACAAATCCAACAGAAGGAACTGCTACACACTGCCTCTTACAATGAGTGAAATCATCAAGATCTTTAATAGCTATAGTAATAGCAATCACAGTAACACTCATTATGTTAAGGTTTTATTTTACTAGAGTATTTTTACAGGTTGCCCAGGATTATGGTTCCTTCATTGGAGAGGAGGTAACATCATTCTAAGTGAGACTGACGATTTAAGTTCAGCAATAACTCTTAACATCAAGCTCAGTTTTCATGTATTGAACTTCAAGCACATTGGCCCTGATTTAATAAGCTATTAGGCTTTTACAACACAATCATGAAAATCCTGTAGGAATACCATGTGTCTGAAAATCACAAGGGAAATCCCAACCTCACTGAAGCCTAAACATTTCCATTGAATGAATGATTTCAGAAATAATGTACCTCTGTATCAGTGCACATAGAGCTGGTTCAATAAAATCTAAGCTGACTGTTATGGGGGTATAGGGTGGAGGTGGGGTGTGGATGGTGGTGGGGGAATGTGGCAGTTCTTGCCAGTATTACGAAGGTAAAATTCTTAACTGCAGTAGCTCAAGACACCAGATTGAGTAAACTGGCTGATAACCCATGCCCATTGTTTCTATCTTTTCACTGACAGACTGCTATCACTTACCAGTGCAAGGAGTATTTCTAGCTTGTGCTTGGCATCTCTGACTTCCTTCACCCTGTTTCTAAAAGCAACGTTGACCATCTCATATTGCTTGTGCATGTCATTCACTGTCTGGGAAAGGATGCTGTCAATCAGTGCCCTTAGTGACAGTGAGTTGTTTCTCTGCTTGTCAGCCTTTTCAACATTTATGTTTGAGAAATCTATCCAGTCTTCAGGGCTAATAAAACTGAAAGAGATTCAAAATAAAAGGTCATTGACTGGCAGCATCAAGCCATCTGTGATTTTGTAAATCTGTAATTGCTCCATAAAACCAAATATGAGTGCTAAACAGAACAAATCAGTACTATAAAGCAGTACTATTAACTGCACACCCCAGTGAGTGCTAGTTTTTCTGGGAATTCAACAGATACAAAATAAAGACCCTCTCTGCCGCAAACATTTCAGAAAGAAATAGGGGTAGTGTGGAAACCATTTTGATAAATCACACAGCAACTTTGTTTTTACTTTCCTTTCCTGATAAGGGAGGAAGGGGTAGACACAGATAATAAGCAAAGTTTCTTGGAAAACTTTTTTGTTAATGAAACTTTTTTTACTAAAATAATATGTTACTATTAATAATAAGTAACTATTCACATAACACCTTCACTTACTCTCTTGTACAGTTCAGTTCTACATGCACAAATAGTGAATTGTAGCAATAGTTGCAAAGCCAGCCCCCAGGTGTATCACCAGAAGTGAAGAGTCATACTTGTGTCCCAGTGGCTTGTAGGCAGGTGTTTGGGAAGTTCCTCAGAGGTATGTTTCATTGGGTGTATTTATAAACCTGTAATCATCATCTGCATATAGCAGCAAACACTGTTCTGGGTGTGGGCTGAGTTACACAACCCGTTGTTGATGTACACTAGTGTACTAGTGGCAAGAGCCAGCAGTGTCTTGGTGTTCCAAGTGTGTCAGTTTTTGCAGAGTTAATAGCTTCCTCAGGAGACTGTTTCACACACTACATAGCCTGTTTCTTCTCACCAACCTATTCTGTAGTAGCTGTTTCTCCATCTAAACCATTCACACTTTATTCACACAAAAGGGGCGCATTTGACAGGTTAACAATTGAATCAGAAATTAACCCCACACCTCATGTGTCCCAACTAGGGGACCAACTAGGACATCCTGGGAGAGGAAAGGAAGTTATATCAGTGAATCAATTCTGGTTTTAAGCAATGTATGAAATTTGCTCTAAGTAACTGTGAGCCTCAAAAACTTTTAGTGAATTGCAGTTCTCTAGAAACATGATTATTGTGGCTTATTTCACTGACATATTACACAGATACTAAAGTGATGGACAGAAGTATAAAAAAAATATACAACAGACTGATGATGAACACCTAGTCTGTCTTACACATAGTTACTTGCATATAGTTACAACAACCCCCTGCAGCGCTACAGGCTTGGGGGAGAGTGGCTCGAAAGTCGTGCAGAGGAAAAGGATCTGGGGGTGCTGATTGATGCTCACCTGAACATGAGCCAGCAGTGTGCCCAGGTGGCCAAGAAGGCCAATGGCATCCTGGCTTGTATCAGGAATAGTGTAGCCAGCAGGACCAGGGAGGTGATTGTTCCCCTGTACTCTGCTCTGGTGAGGCCGCACCTTGAGTACTGTGTTCAGCTTTGGGCCCCTCAGTACAAGAAGGACATCGAGGTCCTGGAACATGGCCAGAGAAGGGCTACAAAACTGGTGAAGGGCCTGCAACACAAGTCCTATGAGGAGTGGCTGAGGGAACTGGGATTGTATACTCTGGAGAAGAGGAGTCTCAGGGGAGACCTCATTGCTCTCTACAACTACCTGAAAGGAAGGTGTGGGGAGCTGGGGGTCGGCCTCTTCTAACATGTAACTAGTGACAGCACAAGAGGGAATGGCCTCAAGTTGTGCCGGGGAGGTTTAGGTTAGAAATGAGGAGACATTTCTTCTCAGAAAGAGTAGTCAGGCATTGGAACGGGTTGCCTAGGGAAGTGGTGGCGTCACCGTCCCTGGGGGTGTTCAAGGAAAGGTTGGATGTGGTGCTTGGGGACATAGTTTAGTGGGTGACATTGGTAGTAGGGTGATGGCTGGACCAGATGATCTTGAAGGTCTTTTCCAACCTTAATGATTCTATGATTCTACTTTAATCTTGCTATTTCTGGAATGGTTCGAACTAGCTGTATAGTTATCGTACATTTGTTGAGCTAAATAACCACTTACTTTCCTTCTATTTTCACTGTATTATCAGCATATCTGACATCAGGAGTGTTGTTTGTCAGGCTAGCACAGTAATTGTCAATCATCAAAGCTGTGAATTTATCCTTCAGATCCATTTCCAAGTTGTATTTTGCAGAACGGTTTAGTCTAGAAGAAGAAACAACCAGACTCTAAGCCAAAGTCTAAGCACAAGTCTCTCTAACATGCATGTGAGAAGAGGTACATTAGTCAATGCAAATGCTGTTATTGAATTTTTCATGCATGAACTCTTAGTTGTAAAGTCACAAAATCTAGAGCATGGTGCTACCTCCATATGAACTGATGATATAATCTCCATTGGAATTAAATGCACAGGACTGGATCCTGGGAAGACTAGGGATCATGTGGAAGTGCTTTCAGTTCTAACAGAACTTCTCACAATTAATGATCACGTTATGGATTAAAACTGAACTTCTGTAACTGTTTAGAACTGAAAGTAACCTTGGTTCTGTGTTCAGCCTGATGCTTCAACGTCTCAGGATTATGTCTGTCCTACTTCTCAGATAACCAAAGTTCAGTTATGCTCTTTGCCACTGTACCTGATTTGCTCATTGGTTTGTTCCAATGTACGTTCAAGCAAAGCAATAACCCCCTGTAAGACTTCAACTTCTTTGACCAGTTCCTGTTCCACTTCATCATGCACCAAGTCAATCCCAACTCGCCTCTGCCTAAATAAAAAGAGGAAAAGCCGTCAGTCACATTGTTCAAATGCCTACTGCTAACAGACAGTGGTGAGAGCCCGGCATATCCAGTGTTTCTTTGCCACGCTGGTAATATGTCCTTTATGGGATTGGGTCCCCAGTGTTAAAACACATAAATCAGACCATGACTCTGCTGCAGAAGCAGCCCCTCAGTTTTCAGCCTTCTAAATTATTTGTTAAAAGTTCATTACCTAGATTTCTTTTTCTCACTCCCTGAATGCTTTTCTTAATCTCACCTGTTCAGGAGACACTTCTGGGCAATGACAAGTGGCTCTTTGCAGCTCTCCAAGGCTTTCTCCAGCCTGATCTTGAAAGTCAACAGTACCTCTGTCTCATTAACAATTTGTTCAAGTTTGTTATCTAATTCTTGCCTCCAGAATTTTATTTCTTTCAGTCTCTGTTCTGCAGAATGAAAGTTACAAATATCTATTAATACAAGCTGCTCTTAAATGCTAGAGCATTGTGAGTCAGATCGTAGATACGGCTAGAAATAGACTCAGTCCACTGTGGAGTGAATTTAGTGCTGGAGGCTGATATGTGGAGACAGTTTTACAACACCGTGTCAGGAGGTTGGGGCGAAATAGCTTTCTGCATGTTTTAGACAGGTAATTTATTTCATATAAAATAAAGAATCCACCTAAAAATATTTTTGATAATGTTCTGCATTTTTCCATGAGATCAGATAACATGGCATTGACATATATTCCTACCCACAATTACCTAATTTTTTAAGTCCAGCCTAAACATATAGCTCAGATGATACTTGCAGAGCACACATGGGATTACCTATTTTCTTGTTGACATCACTTTGGGTTTTCTGAGTTGTCTTTTCTGTTTCATCCACCAGCCTCTGACTCTCAGCTATCATGCGCTCTGAACTGGATTTCTGAGACTCTGTACTGGCACACTGCATCTTGTTTGCGACATGCCATTCAGAAGGATGAAACTTCGGTGGTGCTTGAAACAGTCTGGCCATTGTTTTTTGAAAGGTTCTGAATATAACACAGGTCAGTTCTTCGAATGTGGAACCTGAAATCAGGAGTAGCATTATATTTGGCTGCAGAAGCAAGAAGGGATGAATACGGTCCAGGAGGGTGGAAAAAAAATCTTGCCCTTTTATCTGCAAAATGACACAGATGAAAAGAAATAATTTCTTGCTCAAGGTTCCCCAGGAGTTTGCTAAGATGTGGAGGAGAGGATTTGGTGTGGGAGAACGAAGAACGAAGAACCGAGAATTTGGGCATGGAAACTAGGAGGAAAGAGAGAAAATAAGAGAAAGCTGGAAAAAATTGAACTAGTATAAAAGTTAAATAATGTCCCACAGGTTAGAGACGTAAACATGCTTTAAGAACATGGCTGGAGAGATGCATAAACTCTAGACTGCAAAACAAACAAGCAAACAAACAAAACTAACAGTCATTAGAAAAATATGTGGAAAAGGAACCTTAAAAAATTGAAAACCAGATAAAAGAGGAAACGGAAAAGCCTAGGTAGTGCTAGAGGAGAACACAGAACAAAGCCTACTTGGGACTCTTTTAATGTAGGGCTAAACTGATGCCCAAAATATACACAAAGTCACAACAATTTGACTGAGTATCAATTTTCCTATTGCACTATGTTTATCCAGTGCTTTTGCGATAACTCCTCTCCACAGGGACAGCATTTCCTCAGCAACACACGGTTTTGCCCACACACTAGCACAGGTATCCTTAAAAATCACCCCCCACACACCTTTCTCCCTCACACACCTCTTGGCTGAAACTGCTCCTGGCCTGGATTGTTCGTTCCCAAGGACAAATCCTGGCTAAGCGACACGTCCTCGCTTCCCCTTCACTGGGGGGGGGTCTGCTCCCAACTTTCTTCCAGCCTCAATCTCCACGGCTGCAGCACAGTTTGTTAAACAAGAGACAAATATTGCAGGAGGGGGCTCAGAACGTCACGGAAGGTAAACAAAGCAGTTGCTATGGGAAGAGCAACACTGCCTCCAGCAACCCGGCCAGCTACTGCTATTGTACCAGGTGCTTCCTTTCACCCTTTGCCAGAAAAAAAAAAGAAAAAAAAAGTCTGGAAATAAAAACATTATTCTTTGTCTATTAATTGAAATGGCTGTCACAGCTTTGGACAGTAATTTTTGAAGGACTTATTGAAGAAAAGCATAAGGATTCTGAAAACAAATGGAGGGTGTGTTAAATACCTATCCAAAATGTCTGTCATAAAATATTTAGCAGTATTCTTTAACCACTCCATTTTCCTGGCAACTATGTTCTTCCCTTACCTGAGACAAAAGAGATTTGGATCCAAAGAGAAGAAATGGAGGAGGCAAAAGAGCAGTACATTAGATGCTACAGGTTAAGGCATCTCCATATAGCCCTGTCATAATTAAGATCAAAGCATTGTTTCTCAGAGTTCCCAGCAAGGTTCAAAGAGACTGCAAAGTGATAAGGAAAGAAACTGCATTAGTCAAAAGTTGTTGAGCTGGTCCAAGACAGAAGAGTAGGAAACAACTGCAATTATTGCCTGCAGTGACAGCTAGAAAGCTGCTGCTAACTACCTTTAATCTCAACACTAGCTAAATTCTCAGTGATCATTAAAACTGGTTGCTACAGTGCTTCTGACACAAGTTGCTATGTATATAGAAATCTGTGTGTACTCCATAGAAGCCAAAAAGAGAGGTTGCAGCTGAAGAAACACTGAGAAAATGCAGGTATTTCAGAGCTACCCAAAGGAAAATACAGGCTTCAGAAGACACGGTTGACAATAGAACTGAAGCTATTAGCCTGAGAGGAAGAGGACCTAGAGATTCAATAAGCAGCGGAGACTGGGGCGCAATGCAAACAAGGCTAATGAACAATATATGCTTACTGATGCAGGGGGTGGAAAGCTGTGGTCACAGACACTCAGAATACTCCTGGTTCGTAAGGCAAAACAAAATTATGACTAGGGTGAACATTCTGACCAGAAGATTCAGTTACATAGACCACTACTTATGAAGACCTGTAAATCAATGTATATGGTATCACTGACATGAAGACTGCAACTACTGGCACAAGAGAACAAAGCTTCTATGGGCTGGCCTTTGATCTGTACATTCTGGCCTAAATATATGTGGTTTGTTTGTTTGTTTGTTTTTGTTTTTTTTCCTTTTTTCCCCAGTGACCACCCTTAGCAAATTCTTATCATTAGGTTCTAAAATGAGTTAGTTGAAATCAATATTTTTGGTATATGAACAGCTGGAGCAGGACTGGAGCCATTTCCATAAGAACTGAAAGATTTTCTTTGACTTAAGTATATCTGAACTCAAACAGTTTCAACAGAGGTTTGCTTTGGACTATCAAGCCGCAAGGATTTTTTTGTTGTCTTCCACAAAATGTTATTATCTATACTCTCAGCAACATTCCAAGACTTCTAGAAATACAAGCAAATTAATGAGGGTCTACAGAGTGATTATTCACAATAAACCGAAATGCTGAGATATCTGAAGTCATATACTCCTGAAAACATGCTCAGTCACTTTGAAAGCTGAGGAATCTCCAAGTCAAGTCATCCAGTTTATTATTATAGGATACCCATGAGACTTCACTTAGTTTTGTTCTGAAAATACGGTACCTAATGCTGTTCTGACCCAGCTTGAAAGCAACACCTTCATAATTTGTAACGACAAACCTGTCATAACGGGTCTTCGTGTTCTGTTCTTCACGACTTGCTTATTGTAAAAGATTATTCATTTTCAAACTGTTAACACTCAGTTTACAATTTTACCTTGAGTATTAATTATGTAACAGAAGAAAGTTTTAGTCTCATCATTTCAGATGGTTTTCAGGGCTTAAATCATAGTAGATTTCCTGAGGCAGACAACGGTTTATCAGACAACAGGGGTTAAATGACCTCACCTATTGGGTCAATTCAGAAAGGAATTAAAATGCTTTGTTAACTCCTGGAAGCCCCCCGCAGCTCAGCAGGGGACAGAACAAACGCCGACCACGCAAACCTCGCAGGCGCACAGCGCCTCCAGCCCTCAAAACCCCGTCAGCCAATCCCAGGCGCCGCTGGCTCCTCCCAGCCAATCAGCTGCCTCCACAGCCTCACCCCACGTGCTTCTCGGCAACGCTCGCACTCCCCAGCGTGCGGGGCTTTGCCCTCAGCCCCAGGACGGCGCTGCGGGGCCCGGCGCAGGCAGCTCGGGTCACCGGGCTGCCCAGGCTCCACGGCACCAAGAGGAGCAGGTGAACGGATGTCAAAGCGGTTGTCACAACACTTTTCTGTCTGGACTTATTTTTCCCTAATATGTACAGCCGTAGTACTCCCTACATTGATACTGAAATGACCTGGATGAAGGGGCTGAGCACCCTCAGCAAGTTTGCTGTTGACACAGAACTGGAAGGCGAGGCTGATACCCCAGAGGGCTGCACTGCCATTTAGAGAGACCTGGGCAGGCTGGAGAAGTGGGTGGAGAGGAACCTCATGAAGCGCAACAGAAGTGCGGGGCCCTGCACCTGGGGAGGAATAACCCCATGCCCCAGTACAGGCTGGGGGCTGACCTGCTGGAAAGCAGCTCTGTGGAGAAGGAGCTGGGGGTCCTGGTGGACAACAAGCTGGCCACAAGCCAGCAATGTGCCCTTGTGGCTAAGAAGGCCAATGGTATCCTGGGGTACATTAAGCAAGAGTGTTGCCAGCAGGTCAAGAGAGTTAATCCCCCTCTACTCAGCCCTGCTGTGGCCTCACCCTGGAGTACTGTGTCCGGTTCTGGGCTCCCCAGTACAAGAGAAACATGGAGCTCGTGGAGAGAGTCCAGCAGAGGGCTGCTAAAATGATTACGAGACTGGAGCATCTCTCATATGAAGAAAGGCTGAGGGAACTGGGCCTTTTCAGCCTGGAGAAGGGAAGGCTCAGCGGATCTGATCAATGTATGTAAGTTTCTGAAGGGAGAGGGTATCAAGAGGATGGAGACAGACTTCTCAGCAGTGCTCAGCAATAGGACAAGAGGCAATGGGCACAAACTGAAACACAGGAAATTCCATCTGAATATGAGGAAAAATTTCTTTACTGTGAGCATGACAGCACTGGAACAGGTTGCCCAGAGAGACTGTGGAGTCTCCTCCTCTGAAGATCTTCAAAAGTCATTTGGACACAATTGCAGGTAATGTGCTCTTGGTGACCCTCCTTGAGCAAGTACATTGGACTCTCCAGAGGTCCCTTCCAACCTCAACCACTCTGTGATTATGCTAATAAGAACATATACCTATCCCTCATCACAGCATCTTGTCCTAAATTCAGAGCCATATTTTAATATTTGTTTCAGTTTGACTTAAATGATACAGGACCATCTGATCTCTTTACCATGGTGCCTTGCAGAAAGGTTGTTCATCACAGCACCTGCTAGGTGGTTATGTCCCGACATACAGAATGCTAAGATTTGCATGATATTGTCTACTGTGATCTGTGTAGGTGGCACTGCTGGGTGTACTGAAATCTGCATCAATATTCCCACACATGTAATAAACAGTTACAGTTGGATGAAACAGCATATTCTCCTCAGTAGAGAACTAAATCAAAACCAACTTCAGTACAGATGAAATATCAAACCATGTGTTTAGTATACTACTCACTTACCACAATCCATTCTAACGCCTTTTAAAATCTGAATGAGAAAAGCTGCTGACAGAAATCTGGAAATTGGTTTGCAAGTCACTATGTATTAACTGCCAAAAATGATTGTGTCTTGCTGTATGGGTCGATTCCAAAATGTTCTGTCAGGTAAGTTGATCTGTCTAGTACATATGATTAAAAAGCCCAGATGATTTGTGGAATGACTTTTATTATCAGTAACAATAAATGCCTACTGGATAGCCTCTATTTACAGACCTCTGAATATTAAAGATGACTAGTTCTGGTGTTTTTTTTTTTGGTTGTTGTTTTTTAGCTTATTCATATTTTACTGGCATTAGAATGAAGTATGATACTTCTTTATAATGGTAACTGTTTAGATTATTAGCTGAAACTTACACGGGGATGATAGGAAAGATAAATGATTTTGGTGTTTGATTACAGACTTTAATGATGAGCTTTTGTAATGTACTTCAGGTTTTACTTTTTACTTTTTACTAAAAATGCTATTTGACTGTAAATCTGTATTATTAGTTACGTAAAAAGTATTATTGGCTCTGTAATATTACCTTGATTACTGTAGCCTATTCCCTGGCCAAAGGCAAAGTACCACATTTGCTTTACAAATATAGCCTTTAATCACGAGTATCACCCCATCATTTCATGCCTTGTTGCTTTCCTATGATGATATGAGACAGTTCTCTCATGGTTCTCCTGGAAATTTCCAAGTATTATTACAAGAATACTCCACATAGTGTAAATTTACTGCCAGCTTGCCAAAAGAGGGTATTCAGAGAAATCTGAATTATGTGTAGTAACACAAGGCCTGTTACTTCTCTCCACGGAGTGGAAGATTACAGCTGGGTCCAGTTCTGGACCTCTGCTAAGAGGTTCATTGTTTCAGAAATGGATATTCTTTCCTCTTTGTACACATCTCTTTGCTCTTTCTTGGCAGAGCAAAGTGGAACACAATGGCAACATCACCATTCCATGTGTCACTGTGGTCCCTTGTCTTGGCCTCAAATTAGATAAGATAGTCTTAGCCATATGCTCAGGTTCAAGGCAAGATATAATCCAACCTGTGGTTTTGAGCAGCTTAATTTATTTGCTTATGCCAAATGTTTGCTTTGGGATCTTTTTATAGACCAAGAGCAAATAGCTAGAGAAAATTAGAGCTCATTAGAATCAAATCTCTAATAGAGCAAAAGAATATGGGAGAATGGTCTGTCCACATGTACCTTAGAATCACAGAAAGGTTTGGGTTGGAAGGGACCTTAAAAATCATCTAAATCTGAACGCCATCCCATGCCCAGGGACATCTTCCACTAGACAAGGTTGCTCAAAGCTCTATCCACCCTGGCCTTAAACACTTCCAGGGATGGGGCATCCACAGCTTCTCTGGGCAAACTGTTCCAGTGTCTCACCACCCACATAGTAAGGAATTTCTTCATTATATATCTAATCTAAATCTACCCTTTTTCAGTTTAAAGCCATTACTCCTTGTCCTATCACTACACTCCCTGACAAAGAGTCACTCCCTAGCTTTCCTGTAGGGCCCCTTTAGGTATTGGAAGGGCTAGCTGGAGCCTTCTCTTCCCCAGGCTGACCACCACCAGCTCTCAGTCTTTCTTCACAGGAGAGGTGCTCCAGCCCTTTAATTGTCTTTGTGGCCTTTCTCTGGACTTGTTCTAATACATCCATGTCCTTCATGTGCTGGGGGGCCCAGAGCTGTACACAGTACTCTGGGTGGGGTCTCACAAGAGCAGAGTAGAGGGGGAGGATCACCTCCCTCAACCTGCTAGCCATACTTCTTTTGATGCAGCCCAAGATACAGTTGGCTTTCTGGGCTGCAAGCGCACATTGCCAGCTCATGTTGAGTTTCTCATCAATGAACGCCCACAGGTCCTCTTTATCAGGGCTGCTCTCAATGCAGTCTGAGCCCAGCCTGTATTTGTGCCTAGGATTGCCCTGTCCCAGATGCAGGACATTGCATCTGGCCTTGCTGAACTTCATGAGGCTCGCAAAGGCCCACCTTTCAGACTGTCTAGGTCCCTCTGGATGGCATCCCTTCCCTCCAGCCTGTTGACTGCGCCACACAGCTTGGTGTCACTGGCAAATTGCTGAGGGTTCACGCAATCGCACTGTGTTACCAACGAAGATGTTAAACAGCACCAGTCCCAATACTGACCCCTCAGGAACAGCACTTGTTACTGACCTTCACTTAGACATTGAGCTGTTGACCGCAACTCTCTGAGTGTGACCATCCAGACACTTCCTTACTCACCAAGTGATCCATCCATCAAATCCATGCATTTCCAATTTAGAGACAAGGATATCATCTGGGATAGTGTCAAATGTTTTGCACAAGACCAGGTAGATGATATCAGTTGCTCTTCCCCCATCCACCAATGCTGTAACCCCATCATAGAAGGCATACAAATTTGTCAGGCATGTAATACTGTCATTCCATACATCTGTCACACTCTTGAGGAATGGAATTACTAACTTCTTTGTAGATTTGGAATGCAATGCCTGAGTTCCTCAATAATTACCCAAAAGATTAAACTGGAAATATAGCAAAAGAATTTTCATTTGTAGTCTGGAGCTGCAGATACTATTGTTATTGGCTATTCAATGAAAACTATAAAAGTAAGCAGAATAAGTACTTGACGCAGGTTCTTCAATTTTACTCACACTTTGGCAACTACTACATATTAGCTAAACAAGTCTGCCTGGCTTTATTGTACTCTGAAGTACTTCTCTATCAGCTTTCTTTTAATTTGACCTCAAGAAACTAGGCAAGATGTGTACAAATTTACTCCAGTGTGCAATATTCCATAGCTGTGAGGTACTGTTGAAGTTTTCCACAAGTACAACTAGTGTTACTATAGTGAGTAATGAGATCTCTGTGATTTCATGTTAAATGCTGTGAAGCAGAAACTCATGGTCAAAATCACACAATTTTATACTTACACCTTTGCTTTAACTTCCTTCAGGTGAAATTCATTCGTGATCGGTCCTCTTTAAATCCAAAGTACAAGGTGTTTTTTTTTTGTTGTTTCCCCCCCTCCACCCCCCCCCCAACAGTGTCTTTGAGATTGTTCAGGAACAAGGTGTACTCATATACCAAAATTCATGATAATTCTGACCTATGATTTTTTTTTTTTTTAATAGGAGAAATCAAATGTGTTACATATTACTGTCTTTATATAACATGTATCTGTGGATATAAGAAGGCACTTTGTTCTTGTGAATTACAGGAAACAGTCTGATTTTTCCTCTTTTTGAAACTCCTCTTAAGTGATTATCATCAATTTTTAAATTATGCAGTACTTTACAGGTTTATGTGGAATATAACGGGCTGATAGTTACTGTCCGTATGGTTCAAACAAGGCTATTTGATCTTTTTGTGATGACTTCTTTTGCAATTGGTATCTAGACAAAATCAGCTAGTTGGAAAGGCAGCTTAACTGTACTCTTAAAAAAAAACAGCAAAATCTTTATCTTTGTGAGAGTTCAGTTGCTCTATATAAAAACCATTATAGATGTTTCATCACCGGCCAGCACCATGGTAACACTAACCAACTGTAAGTGAGCAATAGTTCTCAAACTGAACGCTTTTTTCCTAAAGCGTTCATGATTGCGGAGTCCTCTTTCTTAGGGCCTTCTCCCATTCTCCTCCCTACTTCCGTTCATCAGGTGATGATCTCAATTATCACTGCTGCATTTGGTGCTGCTGCTTTCACAGTCAGCATTTGTGATATGCTTCCACTGGATGGTATCTAAAACAGAATGAATGTTGGTAAGGAGGAACTGGGAAATCCCAGTTTCCAGAACTGGGAATGCTATCTTTATTTCTCCACCCAGTCCAGAAAGTGGAGGCTAATCAGAACTTTCTTATTACTTTGCTCAATAAAAGGGTTTTTTTTTTTTTTTTAGGTTCATAGAATGTCTTCTCCTCTACTGTCACTTTTTCTCCTGTTATGAATCCTGACTTAATAGCACTTCTTGTTTCATGTATGTCTACAAGACCTTATCAGGAGCCAAGCTTTTTAGGGGAAGTTTAGGGGAAGAGATGCTGTAAACCCTAAACAAGTCTAAAATCTCTGACAGTGACAGTTTGGAACAGACTCCTTGGGCCTGCTTTGGCTACCCTTTTAATGTTAATAATGTCTAGTTGTAGCAGATGCAGCACCCTCATGATAGGTCTAGATTTGGCTATTTGAAAATCATCTCTGGAAATTTTATTTCAAAAATGAAAATCAAGCAGACAGTAGCAGTGAGCTATGGGCTATAAAAATGCTTGCACTGATTAAATTTTAAGGAGGTATGTGGGGGTCTATAACAGTTATCTTTTTGTCTTTGTTTTTAAATTCATATACAGCTAGTACAATAAGATGGAGCTTCACTTGCATTGCTTTTTGAGAACAGAAATACCTTGTAAACAAAAACACTGACTAAAAAGGACAAAATGTGCTTAAATCCTGAAAGCGTTTGGAGTTTGAAAGTTTTACCAGCTACATGGAAAAATAATTTTAAACAGCAGGTGATGGCTCTGCTATTATTTTAAAAATCCTGCATAGAACAAATTGATCTAGCCTTTAAAAATAGCATAAAGTTGCCAATAAACCACCTTGGATAGTACTGAATTTTTGATGCAGCACAGAACATGAAAAAAATCTGTGTAAAATACAGTATGCTGACAATGTATTATCTTTTTTATCACTCCTGCTAAACACAAACTGTCGTATACACAGTCTTTTTTTAAACTAAAAATACTAAAAAAAATCCAGCAGGGGGCATACATTACATACTTTAATTTCAATTTAATTATACAATCCAATAGTCCAGGTTATACAATTTAGATCAGGCATTCTTTTAACGCACACAGACAAATTTTTCTAAAATTATAACATCATCTCTATCATCTCCTTACATGCAAACCATCAGCAGTTAAAAATCAGCCTACAGTCTTCCACTCCCCTGCAATCATTTTGATGACAAGTACCAGATAATCCTCACCATTCACCTCTCTAAAGTGAGAGGAGATTTGGAAACTGCAAATGGCTTTTGTGTAGCTGTGAACAAGCTAAACTGTAGCAAGGATGTAAATTCCCCCTAGTGAACTGGCAGTACTTTTGCTGTCTAAAATTTCCTTTATGTAATTATTTCCTACTATGCCTAAATTGGCCAAGCACTTACCTGTGTTGTTAAGACTCACATCACACAGGAAAATCATCCATGACCTGGGACTGTGAACTAATTCAGTGTATAAAGCCAGTATTGCTCCTTATGTTGTAGCTGCACTTGAACTTGGCTCTACTAGTCAATAAGAAGTATTCTGCTAATGAGAAGTATTCTGCTGTATGAATGGAACTATGCATTTCACATACCAACTGTAGACAGATTTCTCATTGTGCCTAATTTGATCGCTTCTGCAAAACACAAGTACAGTGTGTTCATCCTTATAGTGCACTTGTTGGAGTGTGCAACAGGTGCACACATTCCTCAGAACTATGGTCATTCTAAACAAAGTTAAAAACTGAAAACAATGGCAGACATTACAAATGTGTAACAGGCCTGCCTGACCCCTGCTCACTTGCATTAAAGCTATATTAGCAGTACCTGGAATCCTGCTATTTTAACCAAGTATCTTTCAGATATGTATTAAGATATGTATTTAAAACATGCTTTCAAAGTTGTTTCCACAGTGTCATAGGCTAGGCACACTTCAAACAGAACTTGGTGATCCAACTCTTCAGCGGTTAGTTTATACTTTACCTTTGCATCCTGCCCCCCCCCCCCCCCCAGCTAATAAAGTAGTTCATGGTAGAGAAGCTGTGGATGCCCCATCCCTGGAAGTATTCAGGGCCAGGTTGGATGGGGCTTTGGGCAACCTGGTCTAGTGAAAAGTGCCTCTGCCCGTGGCAGGGGGGTTGGAACCAGATGATCTTTAAGGTCCCTTCCAACCCAAACCATTCCGTGAGTCTAACAGAGACAGGAGCAAAAATTTAGCTTCCCGTAATTTTTACAAGAATATTACAAATCCAACCTACTACTAGCACCAAAATGACAGCATTTGTCTTTCCCTATGTTTTTGTCATTTTCAAACACGCTTCTTCTGTTATTGACTTGCTGATATGATCAACACTTTGAGGCGCTGCTCAGCAACACTTCATTCAGCGACACGTGAATGCAAGCAGAGGGACAGTAAAAAGCACTAAATAGTGTTCTATTTGCAAAATGTCAGTTCTTCCATTAGCATACTGTACTTGACCCTTCTGGCTGGAGAGGTGCTGATGGTTTTATTCAAAGCGTCGTAGGTGATTGTATAGAGATTGGACATAGGTGAAGACACACATGGGATCTGGCTTGTGGCCCATCACCATCATGTCATCCACTTCTATCAGACGATCGCAGTGAGCCATTTTCCTGTAGTAATAATAAAACAGATCCAGCAAATCAAGAGTTAAAGCCAAAGCCTGTAGCTACTTCCAAGATTCCTTTGCTGCTCTGATTTGAGCATCAATGAGGTATATAAGAAATCCTGAGATTTATCAGCAACAGTGAAATGGTCAGGCTCAGGTACTGTTGACAACTGTTATTTTTGTTAACACAGAACATACTTACTCTTTCCCTCTTTTCCCCTTTACTGGAATCTGATCCCATCTCTGTGGCATGTAGTGCAATCTCTCATTCCTCTGCTCGAGTCTCAGTAAATAGGGTGATATGAGTTTGTAAGTCATGGGTTTTTCTACTTATTATACTGGAAACTCCAAAAGAATGGGAAAACTCGAGAAGAGATGAAATCTACTAATTACAGGCCAAAGTGGCTGTGGGTTCTTTTTGTTTGCTTTCCCCCACCTTCACTTTCCTTAAGGTGTGAGTGACTTGGACAACAATCTTAAATGATCATCATGTTGGAGAGCGGAAGCCTAACCAAGACTGGAACAATGGAAAGGAAAAGATCTGCTGAGGTCTAGGATGAAAAAAAAAAAAAAAAAAAATCACAAAAGCAGTAAATATTTGATCTGCCAAGCTCATAAAGGTTAACAGCAATAATTGTGAGAGGAACCCTTTCTGGCAATAGAAGAAAACAGTTCAAAGGCCATCACAGCTACGGAGAAGTATGTAATTTCTTAACCAATGTTTCTTATTGTGTGTATGCTTGAGTTCTTGAGTTCTCCCATATACTTACTGTTACACAGAAACTGAGATAGAAAAACACATCAACTTTCCTTTGAGAGTTGTAGATAGTTTTACTGTAGAGATCAACCGCCTGAAAGTGTTGTAGAATCGCTTTCAGTTCACTGACATTTAAGGAAATTTATGTGCGCATATAAACTGCAATTCTCAAATTGATTCATTTGCTAGGGGCTGGAATAGGGAGAGCCAACATTTTTTTCCTGTAATGGTAAATGGCAAATGCAGTTCTGTAAGTTTTTGCTTAAATAAATAAATAAATAAATAAATCTCTGAAAGAAACCCGCAGCTTCAGTGTGGTGGTACCAGTGTTTGAAGTTGTATCAGAAGTTGTAGGAAGCCACTGTATGCCCCCCATCCAATCAGTATTTGGCAATTTGAACCCAGCGGCACACCACGTGAAATGTTCTATTATACGAGTCAAACAAAACAGCAAATAAGAATCATGTTGATACTGGGTCAAAAAGCTAGTATTTCTTTTTACTATTAAACAAAATGATGGAATAGCTGAGAAGTTCCCACTCATGATGACTAACAACCATCATCTTTGATTGTCTGGCACACTGCATCAAAAAGGACAGTGTGATGGAGAGTCTCTGTCCATTTTACAAAAATGCATACAGATACAGGTGAACCAAGATGAACAGCCTCACCAAGGGCAAATCATGCCTCACCAAACTGGTGGTCTTCTATGATGGAGTAGCTACATCAGCTGACAAGGGAAGACCAACCGATACTACATACCTGGACTTCTGTGAGGCCTTTAACAGCCCCACAAGACTAAATTAGCTAAATTGGAGAGATTACGTATTTGAAGGGTGAACTACTTAGTAGATTGGGAATTGGCTGGATGGCCACAGGCAGAGTTGTGGTCAACTGCTCTATGTCCAGGTTGAGGCTGGTGATAAGTGTGTCCCTCAGAGGTCCATCTTGGGATCAGTGATGTTTAGTGTCTTTATCAAAGACAGACAGTGGGATTGAGAGCACTCTCAGCACCCACGTGCACCTAAGGAGTGCCATGAAGATGATCAAAGGGTTAGAGCACCTCTCCTATGTGAAGACTGAGAGACCCGGGGTTGTTCAGCCTAAAGAAGAGAAGGCTCTGGGGTGACCTTATTGTGGCTTTTCAGTATTTAAAGGAGACTTATAAAAAAGACAGAGCAATTTTTTACATGGGCAGATAACAATAGAACAAGGGGAATAGTTTTATACTAAAAGAGGGGAGACTTAGATTAGGTTATTCGGAAGAAATTCTTTACTATGAGGGTGGGAAGACACTGGAACAGATTGCCCAGAGAAGTTGTGGATGTCCCATCCCTGGAAGTGCTGAAGACCAGGTTGGATGGAGCTGTGGGCAACCTGATTTAGTGGGTGGCATCCCTGCCCATGGCAGGGGGGTTGGAACCAGATGATCTTTAAGGTCCCTTCCAACCCAAGCCATTCTATGATTCTCTGAATCCTCCCACAAAATTAAATTCCAGAAGTTAATCTACTTGCTTGCGCCTCCTTCAAGGGTCACAGTTTTGTCTGGAGAGGTTGGATATATTAACATGCCTCAAATTCAAATCAGGTATCAGGCATGTGGGATTGGCCAAGCAGCTACAAGTTGAGTGTCCAGTTCCTACAGACTGTTAGTAGAAGTTGGATTCCTTGTGCCCTATGAACTAAAATTTTTTTTTTGATTGATAAAGACAAATCTATTAAGATTCCTTCATTACTTGAAGAAAAAAAAAAGATTAAAAACAAAAAACAATAACCACCAAACACTGAGAGTAATAGTAGTAGAGTAGTAGGTTTTTCCTCTTCTGTCCAAGCATAAATTATGAGACTGATTTCTCAAGCTTAGTATGTCAATGCTAAGGCTGGTTTAGAGTAGCTGCTACTAAATTCTTCCAATTTAAACACCATATTTATACTGCTGCTATTATAGCATTAAACTGCATAATTACACTGAAATGCTTAAAATCACCAAACATCTGTCTTCACACAATAAAATGTGAAGTTTAAATTTAAAAAAAAAATAATAAAATTAAAGTTTAAAGTGATGTTTAAAATTAAAAACGTGAAGCTTACACTTCTAGAATGATAAGCTTTATAAAGCTTAAGTTCAAGTTTTGTTTTTTTTAAAGATAGAGTATAGCACCTGGCTGCCTCTCCCTGATTCTTTATAAATTGGCTTCTCATACTTGCAAGTAATCTTTTATAAACACTGGAAAGGAGACACTTTATAATTTGTCTCAGACCTTTTGACATTGAATATATTATGGAACAATAAAGAGACAGGGCATAGGGATTTCACTAGTACTGTAGTCTCTGTTTTTCTCCATTAAAACATCTACTTTTTCTTGTTACTTTAAGGTAGGGGGAGAGGAAATACCATCTTAATTTCACATCAGTCTGCAGCAGAAGAAGCATCTGTGGGAAGCTGAGTGACTAATCTACCCATCTTTGCAGCTACGGAACAAGTCAAATCAATGCTGCCTTTAACAGAAAGTCTCCATTTCATGTGGCCAGGAGAGGGTTCCTTAGTGTCCAATCAATAGTCCATCAAATACCATTTTAATACTACTTATGAAAAGTAATATCAAAATAATTCACTAAGTGCTATATAAAAGAGATGCATAATAACCTCTATTGCAGGCTGAGGAGTAATTTGCATGAGTTTGTACTGTAAGTATACACTATTCAAATACATTAACTGAGCTGAACTGAGTCTGAGCACCACCTACCACAGATGCAAACCTCTAGCTCTACAGCAGTAGAATTTATTAATGCCAGTCTGTGCATAAGTTTAGCTGTCGTGATATTAAAAACCCTCAACACAGACAATAATAAGCATATATGGTAACTGCAGTCAAAGGTTGATATTTGAACACATTTCCTCCCTGTTAATAACATTTTGCAGACCTAAACAAACATCACTGTAAAATAAACCCAAGCACAGCTGCTGCTCAGCATCTCATTATGCATTTCTTGGCCACAGAAAAGCTAATAGAAAAATCAGTTTGAGAAAACTGCTCAATTAAATGTAAGGACACAGAAGTTACACCAAGTACTCACTGGCAACATAAATCACAGAATCAATCATAGAATGGCCTGGGTTGAAAAGGACTTTAAAGATCATCTAGTTTCAACACCCTTGCTCTGAGCAGGGTTGCCAACCACTACAGCAGGCTGCCCAGAGCCATATCCAGCCTGTATTCCAACATAAAACCACTGTAGTGACAGTAAACATGGTTAGTGGACCCAGTAGAAAAGCTGCAATATTCACTTCTGCTTTGCTTGTTACGAAGTATATAAACATGGTGAGTAAGTATGAACTGAAAGGCTGTTCAAGTCCAGCCTCTTGACTGATGCTTCCTTCAGGTTTTTATTTCTTGACTTCATTCTATGTTTACCCTGCTGAAAAAAAAAAATCAATTTGCAAAAAAGTTGGAGAATATGCCTGACACCTTGTTTGCTGTAACAAAGATTCCCTGTGTGGTAATGGGATAAACGATATTGTTGAACAAATCTTTGAAATACCAGCTGTCACTCTGAGAAATGCTGAACTCACTGAGATCTACTAAGGATCACAGAATTCAGGTTGGAAGGGACCTCAGAAGGTCATCTAGTCCAATTTCTGCTTAGTGCAGGGTCAGCTACAGGAACATGGACACACGAGTTATTTTTTCATTGACTAGCAACCATGATACGGCTTGATGGCTATTTCAGTTCAACATCGTACACATTGCAACCCAAGTATAAACATTCATTGGCTATCAAATATAAAGACATAAAGCAGATCTGAACTGTCAAATAGTATTTCAGCATAAATTCAACGGAATTAGTGAAATAGTGACAATCTAATGACAGAATTCATCTCAGTTTTGTTGGTTTTGTTTTTTAAACTACATACATTCCCCATATAAAACTAACAGGGTTCATCTAAATGCATTTTTACCTACAGGTTGCAACTTCCTTTTTCTGGAAGCCATTCAGACACCTAAACATGGATCGTTTAAGGTAAAAGCATGCAAGTCCCGCTTGCCACCATGCTGTCACACAGTACATTGTTAACAATTACTTTTGTCATGTAATCTGTTCTGTTTATTTTGTTAGTATTTCTAATGGGTTTTGCTAAGTACACGCTGGGTTATGTTTTGCTTAAGTTCCAGAAAATACAAATTTGTAAGGCTTATGAACTTTCCAGATATTATTTCTCAGGTCATGTAAATGCCCAATCTGTCAGTAAAATTTAGTAACAACCCCTATAGAATATATTTGCCAAGGCTATTTTGCCTTAAAAGCAGCATCCTATTGGAATGTGGTTCTTACCAATGCACACTATCAAATGGAATCTTGGAAGGCAAGCATGTGCAGCAGGCAGTAAATGAGGAACCTTGAAGTGTGACAGGTGGAAGCTGTGAATTTCTACATCTACATCAAGCACAACTGAAATCTACTGACTGCACATACGCTCCTGTGACCTACTAAAAAAGCCAGTACTGTGTCCTGCTGATCTAAGGACAAAACTGCAGTACTGTCTTACAACATCAGGAAACAATGACATGCAACAAAAATAAGAACTCCATAGATCATATAAATCTAATGGCTTTGCGGTGGATGTTCTCAAAGCACATTTGAAATTTTCCTGTAGCAGTCTTGTTAGCAATATCATCTAGTGTACACAGATGTGGTCCTGTGGTAAAATACCGTGGGTGAAACCTGCTGCTAACAGTGACTGCTTCTAGCAGCAGTCTCATGTTCTAGCAGTTGCTGCTAGGATCTCAGAGGTGAGAAAGCAGAATTCAAGTACTACCTGAAGACTGTGAAAGACCTGAATGTGAGACTCCAGTGAATTATTCTGTGTCTGGTAAAACCACACCCGATTTTAGCCTGCTGAGTCTCCTGCTCTATGCATTCTCTGTGCAGAGCTTTATCATCTTTTTTGGCATGACACGTGTAAGGTATACGATCTACAAGAAGAATAATGAAACTCTTCACTGCTGCCTAATTGATAAGATTTGAACTGGAAGCACTTAACAGAGATCTAACGTGATACTCACTCAGCCATGGTGAAAGCCAGCTCAAAGTTCTGCTTGCGATTAGCTGGGTCAAGCTTATTATAATCAAAAGCTTCAGGAAAGAAAGAATGCACAAGGGCACAGAATGCCATCCCATCATTCCAGCTTGAGGAGAAGTTCTGGAGATCAATATGCTGTCATGATGAAAAAACGCAAATGTTAATGCAGCACCAGGAAACTTGGAAGAACAGCTGCTTTTGCTCACTGCAGTTTTCTGTCCAGATCTCCCACTAACCAAAGCAACATAGCACAGGCGTTATGTTTTTTCTTCCCCCCTTTGTATATCCATAATATTATTTGTATTCTGAGAATAAATGGCATGCTCAGCAGATACAAAGCAAACACACCCTCTCGGTCCCTGATCCAAAGCCCACTGAAAATACCGTGAAGAATCTTATAAACCTCAGTGAACTCCGGAGCAGGTCTAATGTACCACCTCACTATCTGTGGAAACTGAGGACACTGCTCATTTCTATGAGGAATTTATAGCTGCAGAACAGTTCATTTTGTGGCTGTGAGCAATACTGGATAAAGACTTGCTTGCTTTGCTACTCAATAAGGCCTAATTGAATGCTTATTACACAGATGAGTAGAAATACAGGACGAATTAGGCCTACTGCAAAACCTGATTCTTAGAACTAATGCTTATTGTCACTTTCAACTGCCAGAGTGAAGTGAAACATACTGGTATCTTGCCTTATGCTGTTTTCCCATCATATAAAATTCAAGCCCCACCTTTTCTGTTAAGCAACTAACAGTCATGTTTAGTAGCTCTGCCTAAGTGTACTGTGATTAAGAGTTCAGCAATAATAATGTACATTTTACAAAACAGATGAAAAACATATTATAAACAAACAAAATACAACCCAGAACACTAGAAAATTTTCTCCTTGAAATTACTTGGGAATTGTGGCTTAAGGCCAGGTAAAAATTACTAAAATCTCAACAAATTAATTCTCTTAACTACACTGATGTTACCTCGCAGAAATTAGCTCACTAACACTCCGTGATTCAACCTCAACTATTTAATACAAATGTGTTTCTCTAAAACTAGGAAAGAATATTTTGGTCTTCTGTGTAGAAAAAGGGAGATGGTCTCCACGTACTGGTAAAAGGCTATTCAGAACTTACTCTGTGTAATGAGAATGCAGAAATCAAAGTCTGCTACTATGAAAATAAAATGTGTTGAGTGTACACTGAAGTCCATACCCATAAGCACAAAGTTTGGTTTTTTTTCAGACAAAAAAACTAATGTATTAATGTTGACTTTCAGACAAACACTTATGTTTTGCTTTGATAGACATACAGAACCTCATTCATGCAATAGGTTTCCTGCAGCTTTGCCCATGCAACATGTTACCCATACAGAACATCATGACCTTGGACAAAGTTAACTCATTGTTTAGCATGTTTTACATTTACTTTTTGAGTACTTTTTTGGCAAGTTCTCCTGAAAAAGAGAGCTGGAAGTGCTAACGTGTCTTCACCTTGTATCCTATGGTTTTTGAGCGACACCAATCTAACAAAATTTGTTTAATGCTGCTAGCGCTGGCAACCCCAAAACTCTGCGATCTCTTCAGTTTAGCTCTGGATTCTCCTTTTCCTCTGGAAAATTAACAGAAACCAGATTAAATTACATCCTAGAAAAACTTAAACCTACTTGTCAGCAACATCTATGCAACCTTGCCCACGTCAGTCCCTGTCCAGGTGATATTTGAGAAATACGTGGCTGAAACTTCAACTTGCTGGTCCTGCAAGAAAAACTCATTTTCATTTCACTAAAGCCAGGATTCCATGCCCTCCTCTATTTAAATCGTGACCTCACCATGATGCATAAAGAACAGTCCATGTTTTTGGTCCTTAATGAATGACAACAGAAAGTCACTATATTCCCAGTCTCTTATAATAATGGAGGAGGCAGCTTTCACAACACTCTCTCCTGATAAAAGGCATCTGCTACTTCAGCTGAACAACTCCAAAGCCAGAGGAATCTATAGCTATGAATTTCCATGGCTCAGTCTGTGATGGCAGCAAATCTATACATGACCTTAGAGTCCTCGAGCTCAAAAATCTTACACTGAGAGAGTTCTCCCACCCAGCTGTCCATTGCTGGCAGTAATTAACAAATCAGTTTCCCATACACAAACCCATTCTGGTGACACAAGGGGGTGACATACTTTGCACTGTCTTGTTCAAATTTCTCAAAAAGCGCTTTCCGGGACTGTGTTCCCATAGTCCGTGGGAGCGTTTGAGATCGCACCAGTTCTCGCCTCCTTTCAACTTGGTGATGTATAGTAGAAGGAGAGGAGTTAGGCTTGGGTGTCACATCACAGTAACTGTCAGCTGCCCTGCAGAAAAATTACATGAAAAGTATGTGGTTAAAGAAAAAAAGTGTATCTCTGCAGTGCCAGTAGTCAGCATAGAGGCCCAGCTTTTGCCTACTCTAAACCTCCCTAAACAGGACGTGAATGAGTCAAAAAACAATTTAAGCAAAAGTTAAAGCTTTATTGATAGACAATAGCACTTGAGAACAGAAGTTTCTAAGGAAACGTTTATGAGACTCAGCTGGCCAAGTCACAAAGGCTTTATAGCACTAAATAGAACAACAATTAAACACTTTTAAGGAAACCACCTAGGAGCACTAAATCCCTTTAACTTTCAGCTCCTGGGTTCCTGGAGGAGTCAAGTCATGTTTCAAAACTAGAACTTGAAGAGTAATTCAGGAAGTACTTTTGAAATTTTTAATTATAGTACACAAAATCCTTAGCTCATGTCACTGTTGCTTTACTGACCGCAAGCTGCTAATTTGATCAAGACACAGGATTATATTCTGATTTGTCTTTGAGCTGTAAATCATTTCATCAACATTAAGGAAGTAAACCACACATGGCATTTGAAGGTGTTTCCCTCTACAAAGATGGAACAATTGAGGTAAAGAGCAATAAAATCAGTGTCACACATTAATCTCTGGTACAGCTGGAGGTCAGATCTCCTTGACAGCAAGTTCTGCAGGGTGCTCAGTATATCACAACTCAAATATTGAAGTGATAACATTGGAACCAACTCAGAAAAAATATAATGCCAAATTTGGGATGATTTTCAAGGCAGTTGCAAGCCCAACTTAGGAGACTTAAATTGGCAGCCCTCCCACTTTTCTTGAATGGATATTTTGCATGCTGAGGATGCCTGGATATGCCAGTACTAAGTGTGATACCATGTAATACTACACTAAGCAACTGTGACTCTGACTTAATCAAAAATGTGTAGTAGCCAGTTTTTTGAAGGACAAATGAAAGTCTTCAGTACCCTGCAAGGCATTTATCTACAAACCAAACTCTAGCCTAGACAAACTATGGATGTATGATGGCACTCACATGTTGGTTTCCAAAAATAAGCCCAAGGCAGAAATTCCTGATAATTTTTAGAAGTGTTTCCAAAAGGCCTGACAACTTGCTCCCCATAACAAAAATCCACCACTGGCACTAAGAGTTTCACTAACAGCATAAAAATGTAAAATCCACAATTAAGTCTGCTTTAAACTCCTCTAGCTCTAGAAAGCTTTTTTTTTTTTTTTTTTACCCCTTCCCATCTGTGCTCCATGTAGCCCCTCAGGAGCACTCACAACCTTTAACAGGTTGAGATTACAGCACCTGGGACTCACCTGTTCTCTAAATCAGCAGAATACCTACCTGTTAACTGAGATTATACTGAACATAATGGCCTAACAAAATATCAAGAAGAATACCTGCCTTTCACCAGTTTTGGTTCCACTGCTCATCCCACAACTTGCAGTTGAGACAGGCTTAGCGACAGATGTGGTATTCTCTGTATAAAAATACGAAAAAAAAGATGCAACAGGGTTGAAACTCTTCTCTCCTTTCCTCATACGTTTTCAAACCTTATCCTGATGGACAGCCAAGTACTACTGATTTTCACTCACCACAGTAAGAAGCTGCAGGCCTCTGCCTAGATTCCAGTTTAAGCTAGCAAGCTAGGAAAGGATTTTCCCCAGGGATTCAGACCCTCTGCAAAACTGTTGCACTGCAGCAGGGATTGTATAAACAGGTCGGAAAAGGCTGTGAGAAAATGCCTTCAAAAAAACCTCTGTTGGGAAGGCTGGATTCTTCCAGTTCCTTGCGCAGACCTCTGAGGACACACTGCCAGTGATATTTCACTGAAAGGAGGAAAGGGTGCTACAGCTCAGCTTGCAACAGTCATTCTGGCATATATAAGGAGTCCCAAGAAGTTTACCATGCACAGAGCACAATTTAAATGACCTAATTTCCGCCAGAAATTGTTTTAATTTGTGAAGTAGAATAAACTCCAAAGATTGCAAAGGTGGCTTAAAGCTAAGCTTGCATCTTCCTCCTCTCACCCTTGGTGTTGCTTCTTTTGTGCTTTCCACCCTAGATCCCAGTACTATATTCTGGCTAGGCTCTATAACCGTGAAATAATGGAGTGATTTGTCCAGTTTCAACACACTAAAGCCAAAACTTGTTGCAGAAGGCAGGAACTCATTTGTGGAAGGCTCCTTCTATAGACAAAGAACTGGCATCTTAGAAGCAATCCAACCTAAACGCTGTCCAAATCACCCTCTTCAGAGTGCTGAACTCTCCCCACTGCCTATAGAAGGGACCCAGACCAACTAGATTTTTCATTTAAAACACGCCCTGGTAAATGCCAGCATACAGATGTGAATCTGGAACTACAAAAATCTGCTAGATATCTGTGCAAATCCCACAGATGTTAAGCTAAGGAGGAATATCATCCCTATTCTGGACAAGCTACATCTCTGCTCAGCTGATACTTGAGATAACTTAAATGCCAGTACATTGTATAGACAGTAACAGCTTGGCATTATTGTCAGAAGTAATTTTGTAGAGAGCTCAACTCTTCTATTGCCACTGGAATCAAAAACCCTTAAGGCATATGTCTCCTCTGAGACATTTGTATGTGAAAGTGACTACTTACTGTTCCGCTCAGATTAATTTGCTTCAACACCTGTAAGGTGGGCCCACCACTTTCCAGCTGCCATTAAGCTTGCATTCAGTCACAGCTTTCACTTGGTCAGCTGAAACGTTCACCACTCAAACTATCTGGTCTGACTCACTGTTTTTGGCACCAACTGTTTCCACTACATAGATTGCCTAACAGCACACATGCACACCACTGTGCGCATATGGATATGTATCCCTTGCTTTGAACCTGTGAAATTAAATCTGCATGGATTTTTGTTAGCAACTTTTAACATTACTATGTACCTACTAAATGGAACTAGACACTTAGATCTGAATTCCCCATGGAATCTCTCTCAATATGCATTGCATGACACACTGATAGGAATGCTCACCTCCAGTGGCAGATGAGGCCAATGTTCTCAATGTACTTGAATTCCAGGCCTTCACTGAAACAGGAAAAAAAAAATACAAAGGAAGGCTATGTTACATTCTTAGCTTGAATAAGACAAAATTTGAAAGAAGAACCTGCAAATAATCCCTGTCTCTTACTGGCAATTCCATCTGATCTCTCTCTGATCTGTCTCTGTAATTTTTGACCCATATAAATAGTCTGATCAATAAGCATCACCATGACTAAACACACCTGAAATACAGCTCAAAGACAAATGACTTGAATATGAATCAAATGATACAAGATTTCATTTTGTTTTAATTAATTTAGATATAAAAATAAGATTCTGCAATTTCTGACTTTCTTATGTGTTTCAGTTTGCTGTTGGTCATTCCCGCCTCCACATGACTTTTGAGCCTGTTAGCCAATATCTGCCTAACTTCTCAAGATACTTCTTCAGTAACTGTGCTAGAATACAGGCTGCATTGTGAACTCAATTATATTAGGCTGCAAAAATTCTCTGAAGATGTGACGTTATAACCTAAACCTCCAAGTAGGACCCACAGTATTTCAAATCGGAGTGTCTCACTATGGAACAAGAAGCCATAGAAGCGAGGTTTGATAACTACCTCTAGGTCACAAGACAACCACTGTGTTCCCAGTTCCCTGAAGTAACAAAATGAGTCACATCTTCAGAAAACAAACCTTTTTTTCCTCTCTTACCTGACTGGTTGGAAGTTTTCAATACCATCTCATTTTTGCTCTTGCTCTGTCCAAGAATGCCAGTGGATGCATTAGCTGCTCCTGTTGAACAGATGCTTTCTCCTGATATTCTGGTTACCGCAGTAACAGGAAGGTGAGGCATCTGTAATGTGACTGCAGGGGCATGGGCCTCAGGGGAAGAATCTGACATGCGAAAAGAGGTCAGTTCACGGGAGACTTTTGCCTGACCTGATGAATAAAAGAAAAGCAGAGAGGAATTAAATTTATTTACAGATTTGTAACAAAGTTACAAACCCATTTCCATGCAACAACTTAATTTTACAAGGCATTGGTATTATTCTACCCCGTTCTCCCTCTGAGACATTATACCATTTACAGCACTACATGACACTCAGCAAGAACAGCTTCTTCAAATCATTAATTCACTAGCACCTACGTTTAGTTACCTCCTCTTCCTCTGTGCAACTCCTGCACCCAGTCTTCTGCTGTGGATTAGGAGTCAGCATTCTTGTTCCTTTCTTGATTTTATCAAGTGCTGGTTGCCTCAGTTTTCTCTAAAATTGAGATAAGAAGTCCTTCCCCCACTGAAGGATGATGGATTGGTAATTTGCAAAACGTTTTGAGATGTAAGGCTAAAATGGAACCCAGAATAGCAGGCCTTATTATCACTAGTGCCCTGAGATAACCTAACAATAATAGGCTCTAATTTATAAAACACTATAGTGCATGGTCAACTGTAAAGTTAATTATTTCCTAATATTTTATTCCTAATAATTATTTCCTAATTTTTCCTAAGTAGGAAATAAACAGTGCCACAGGACAAAATCCATGCTGAATCCATAACAGATTCTAATGGTTCCAACAACCAAAAGCTGCTCCATGACTGCCATGATCAGGTATTTTACAAGTAGTGCTATTTATTTTCTTGCTCTTTTCCTACCTGATGAAGACTGGTGTCCATTTTCAATGATGGAAGAACTAAAAACTCTTCTAAACTCAGGTTTGTGGTGGTCATCCAGGTCTACACTCTGTCAGAGCAGAAAACAGACAACTAAATTCCAAACAATATCAGAAGTCAGAGGAAAACCCAGAAACCCCAGCCAAAAACAGGCCTTCCCCATACTACTGACCACAATACAGGATGGGAGCAATTCCTTAACTCTGAAGGCCAAAAGTTGAAAACTGACCACTGGCAACGCAGGTCATGCATCAGTCCTCACATACTTGTCCCAACAGGTTCCATGCACCTAGGAGGGCACTTTATCCACTTTTCTTAAATAAAGCTATGTAAGCTATTCATCTACCGTCACTGCGATGGTGATAAACAGAAGACCCTGTCCAGCTGTGGAGAAACAAGGGGAATGCAGAATTTGTAAGTCCAAGTCAAACCTTCCTGTTCTCTCCCTTTCATTATATCAGAAAGTCTGAGATGCTGATGTTAAAACAAGGCCATCCACCCTATTAAGAGGGCATGGAAATAATGCCTTAGTGCACAAAAATTTCCATCTACGTGTGATAAAAGATAGGTAGATGTAGCTGGTATTCATTTAATCATATAATCAGAAACAAAGCCTTGATTGCATTTAGCAGGACTTCCACTAAATTCACAAGGACATGCATTAAGTCCAAAATAATCATAAATTACACTCGTCTAGGGCTAACAATCTCAATTTCACTGAACGGCGAAAGACTTTAAAAAGACGGGGATTTTGCAGGACGACAAGAGGACATACAAAAGACTTACTGGGTAATTCCTTCTGAATTGGTTGCAGTCTTTTTAACAGCAAAACCAGCTCTTCCTACATGGCAGCTAAAGCATTTTTTTATACTGCCAATACCACTGCTTGTGTTGAGGTATTTCTATCGTATTTTTCACAGAACTACCCTACATCATGCATTACCTTAACTGCATGAATATGCAGATTCAGCTAATAGAACTACCTACACCTGTGAAGTAATACGTGTTTGAGCTGTATGCGTACATACATACACGTAAGCTTGGCCTGGTTGTATTGGAGGTACCAATTACTGAGGGTGTTCAGGATATCTGTAAGAAAGGCTCAGGGTATGCATGGGTGTGTGAAAATAGATGCAAGAATAGTGTACACCTAGTCCTGGAAAGACAGGTGAACCTTGCACAACTTTACCAGATGAAAAGTCCATTGCTCTCTAATTGGACTATTCATTGAGAAGCTACTTCGCTATAGAGCTTACATTGTTTCAGACTACTAAAGACAATAAGAGTAGTCATCCTTCCGTACAACTCATATTACAAGGTTAGGCTTCTTCCATACAAAAAGTATCATGTTTCTAACTTTATTTTACTCTCCTCTCCTCAATCCTACTATGCCCGGTTCTAGTATTTTTACCTGTTAATGTTTTATGCCCTTTTAAGTAAGTTATTGAGCTAATTCATGAGATAATCAGTGTTTCACCACTGAAATACACTGTGGATTCAAGTTCATAACTTCTCTCAACGTCAGGTTAAAAAGACCTTTACGTATTTCAGACTGCATCAAATGTTTTAACATTTAATATTCTGTTTCCTGCAATAAAATAGACAGTTGACATATTCTGAGAACATACGTGAAAAGCATTACAGAAAGTATCATCCCAGACATTTATATCTGACTTATAATTTGCAACTTCTGTTACTGATACTTTCTTCAGGAAAAAACAAGACTTTTTCCACCTAATGTCCAGGGAAATCAGCCAAGTTTTTTGTGGTTTAGTGCGTCCGTGTTGTTGTTGTGTTTGTTTTAAAATAACCAATAAGAAGTTACATGATTTTGGGGTTCAGGAACTAAATAAAGAAGAAATCACCTTGCAGACAGCTAATAACCTCAACTAAAAAAATGTAGCCGCCCAGAATCAGTGTATACATGCAGCAGAGTCAAATTTTCCCCCCCAATTTTTTTTTCCCACAAAATTGGTGAAAAAGTTAGAATTGACTCTAGACGGGCATCTAACTATCAGACAGGCCAAGAAAATTCCAAATACCTAAATAAATTCTGTAACACGTCTTTATAAATACAATCCCTTACAACTTCAATTCAAATAAGTTTTCTTGTTGTTTTTTTTTGCTTTTTAAAGACAGATTGAAGATAAATATGAAGATTTTATGCTGCAGATGAGTATAAAAACAAATAAAATAAAAAAGGAAAAGAGGCAGGGTACAGACATAAAATAATTTGTTTGCTTTCTGTACAATGGAAATACAGAGCAAACTGGTGATTTGACTTTACTTATTTTTGTCCACAGCTTCATCAGAAATTGTTGGAGAAACTTATTTCTAAGGGGAAAAATTACATCTCATGGAAAATAGAGAAACCATATGATTCAAGGCAGCTCAACAAAAAATAATTTCTTGGCACTTGTCTACTGTTTACACTCATCCGAACTTCAATAAGAACACCAGACAAAAACTTTCAGACATCTTGGAGATATTTTAAAAGCATTCAATCTTGTTAGATGCTGCAGAATGCACAAACTGCTTCAATATACATTACTTGAGACACAAGAACTCTTTCTCTCAGGTATAAACCTAATGCAGCCCCTGGTAACTTCGGTCTGAAGCCTCACTAAAAATTTGTTAACTCAGATTACAGTAAGGCAGCCTAAGCACAATTTTCTCACAGAGCATACAGTGTTGGGCTTAGATTCTGACCTTCCTAATATTCAAGTGTCAACCTCCAACTGATTTCAATGGAACACAAGTATATATTGTAAAATTTGAGCTATGCTCCTGTAATAGCAAAGTCAAGGAAAATCCTTCCCTTGAAGTCAAGCTTGGGCCCTGTATTTTCAGATCACAATTGGTACGCAGGCTTTTCAAGACTAGCACAGTTTGGAGAAACCGCTGAGGTGTAGTAAAGGCCCATTAACCTGACTTCAAGATAAAGACCTACTGCAATGCAAGCAAGTCTCTTACAATGATATATTTCAATAAAACACTGAAAGAAATGGCTACAGGTCATTCAGATACCGTGAAATGTATTTCAGGCTCAGCTTGAATGGTGTTATTTTACTATATTGGGTCGTATACTACTTTTTAACCTGAGGTCAGATTTTCATGTCAGTTTTTGTTTGGTTTTGGTTGGCTTTTTGTTCTTACACTTGGTGAGAAAAAGAGTCCGGACGTGATATTCAAACAAAACAATACTAAGTTCAGAAGAGGACCAGAGACTTCATAAAAATGTGGAAGATGCACTCTAAGAAAAGAAGACCCTTAAAGATTTCTCAGACAGGAGGTTTCACTACTTCCTAGTTTCTATGTCTATTAACTTCCTCGAGTTACACGTGCACTTACATGCTCTGCTAGGTAAGGGTCTGGAGGTTACATGATGAGCCAAGCTTGGTCTGTTTACCATTAAAATGCTTAAGAGAGCTGCCTTCTAAAAACAAAACAAAACTACACAACATCAAGTTTTAGCACTATGTTCCTTAGAAGAAATAAAATCAGACTTATTTTGATACCCCCATTAAGGTTTTAGATGCACCTAAAATAGCTGTGGAATGTCCGTTCCATAACTTGGTTAGCCCACCTTAAGATACACCACACAGAGTTCTATAAACCAAATCCATAACCATATAGGAGTTCAGTATTTCAACTTGAACAAAAGGAATTTATTTTCTTTTAATTTTCCTTTATGTTTCTTATTCAATAGGAATGGAAAATAAATTAGCTTGGAAGTTGGAGCATTTACAATTCTCACTCTTTTACGACATCTAAAACCTTCTTACAAGCAAAAGCACTGTGAGCTTCGCTGATTTTTATGGGATATCTTTCATTTAGAGGCTTCATTAATGACATTTGCAGAAAAGCATGCCTCTCAGTCCTTGTGAAGATGACCAAATCAGCTGAGAAAGGATGCATCATTACACTGAAATCAAAGACAGCAAGGAAGCAAAACAGTCAAATGAGGTAGTCATTGCAAAGATCATATATCATCCCCCTCACTGAATTTGCTTCCTAATGCAGTGACAGGTGCTGCATTAATTTATTTTATGCAAACCTGATTACTATGTTTTGGCTAACAGTGCTGTGGAAGAAACTGACACCAGTCTGGAGGTGATGAATACCAGTGTGCTAATAAAACACTGGGAGGATCTGTGGTCTGGTTCTACCATGCACTTTGTACAGTCAGACTAAAGTACTTTAAATTTCCCTTCGAAGATGCCAAGCTTCTGCCAAACCCATGTGTATAACAATACTTAATCTGTCAATGCTAGCTACATAGATTGTAAATAGCAGAGGTATAGGTACATACATCTGTGCCTAATAATATGAAGTACTCATTTGTACAACACAGGTAACAACAGGATGGGGTACTGGTTAAACTGAAAAAGAGAAAGTTAATGCTAGTGAGTTACATGTCTTAGGCTTGCTCTTAGAACTAATCTCTCAGTAACTCAGTAGCCTCTGTATAATGTAGGGTGATCATACTTTCTCTAGTTTTAGGGCTGTGGGAATTCCTCCTTCACTGCAATGACGTTAAGACCTTGGAGATCCATAGCTGGAAGCCACTGTAAAATGGGGAAACACAGTAACCCACTAAAGAACACCCTGCACATTCAGAAAAAGTAGACGCCAGACCCTGAGATTAGAAAAATATATATATATTATTTTTACTTTCTCTCTGAGCCACTGAGGTACACACCTGTTACGTCTTCAAGCCTTTGCCTGAAACAAGGTCAAATCATAGAAGAATGACAGACGAATGAGATTCATCTCTCTCAAACAAGATTTCTCAGTCTTCCAGAATTTTTCATAAATGCAACAATTATCAAAAGAGTCATGATAAAAATCATCGGATCTAAAAGTGCTCTTTATCTGATTGTGTGAGAGATACCTCCCTCTTGTTACACATCAATGTGAACTGAGATGGCCTCGTGGTATGTAATGTCAGGTGACTTCTGGACCACTTAATCTGCCTGTTTGTATTCCCCGTGTCATTATGTCTCATGCAGTAACTCCTGGGCTGACTAACTGTTGAGTGCGATCAGGTCACCAGAGATATACCTATAGGTAATATTTGTTTAGATCTTCCCAGGTGTTCCTAACGCAGCTATGCATTTCTCTGTTGCTTTCTGCATAGCTGGGCAGTTCTCTACAGATGTCCTTCCAGCAGTCTGTCAACACTGAATAGAAACTCTTCAAACAGTATCAAAACAGACCACCCTTGTAATATTTTTAGTCCTCCTTGTTCACAAAGGAAATCATGTTCAACCACAATCACCGTGGAAAGATCCTAAGTGATGATACTCCTGCCAGCATGTGAGATTCACTCAGCGAAAAATGTGAGAATTCTTCCTTTCTAAGAACCACACGCAGGTAGGGTAGGGTCCCTAGTGTTTTCAAGGGACGACAAACAGCAACAAATTCCTCAACAAGGGATAAATCCTCTGTAGTGAAGCTATGGCTCCAGGATCTCACCTTAAAATTCATTTTTCAAACATATTCTATTTGATACCTTTGCGAAAACAGCTATCAGAGTCTAGCCTGGTTAGAGAGCCAAATTAAAGTATAGCATCAAAATACCAGAAAGACTGTGGTTAACCACAGCGGCTAACGGCTGACACACAAATGCACGCTTTTCTTTTCTTGTTTAACCTAACAGTGTTCTCCATCTGCTTACCCTTCATAATCTTATGTCATTTATACGGATAGAAGTCTTGTAAAACAGTGCTTTGCCAATTTATGTGGCTATCCTGTCATTCTCTCATTGCAAATAAACGTTGCAGATAAACCTTCAGGCATTTCCTCATGATGTATGTGGAAGCTATATGTTAGATTTCTGTTTTCATTATATTTACATAAAAAAAACACGGGGAAAAGCATTAATGCAGTCAGTTAAAAAGCCTAACAATACAGTTGCAAATGATTTATTTGGGCATGGGAATTTTCAAAAGCAGATCCTGCTGGAAAACAACCACTGTAGACAGATCTCAAGAAGCAAGACTTGGGAATCCACATCACAAGGAAGAAGGTCTACACTGTAGGCTAGCTATGGAAGCTGAGGGCACCTATGCACAGAGTTGACCAGTTGCATGTTAGCTTCAGCACAGGTAAACTGTATAATCACACTCATGCATTGCCAAGCCTGTGTTTCGTTTCCTGAGCACTACTGTTAAAGTGTGGAGACCTTTTCTTTTTCCCATTCCTTGCCTCCTTTTTCCATTACCTCCCTTGTATCAGATCTTATAAACCACAGAGCAAATCACGTCAGCTCAGAAATCACATGAAAAAATAACCCTCTTCGTTATCAAAACCCACTCGTTGTCTATCAGATCCTGTTTCCACACAGTTATGTTATTAGATTGTGGTGGAAACAAGCAGTCATACGTAGGATGACATAAATGTCCTGACATAGCAGCACACTGCAGTTAGACTGTATTAAACAAAACATAAAGCTGAATCCCAAGCACTGATACCTGCCTCTCACCAAGGCGTATTATCACTACTAGCTCAGAGCCACACAAAGGCATCTACAAGGCTCCTGACAGACCTCAACTATCTCCATCTGGAGCAAAGCACAAGACATTTGACCCTGTATACATATCAGAGAAGCTAGGTCCCTTACCCTGTGCTACCGCCTCCTCAGTTTTGTTCATTAATTCCTCTGGGGTTGATCTTATGTCAGTGGAAGAAGAATCTTCTTGTAGAAAATAAGGTGCTTATAACAATATAAAGCCAGTTTGCCTCAGTCTCAGATCTTTGACAGTCTGGAATACTTTCCTTCGTAACCTTTCTTCTGCTGTATTACTAGCCTCAGGAGCAGCCATTTGAACAGCGTCACCTAATAATGATTTTTTGAAAAGCATTTCATTGCAGCTCTGACTCAGCTTTGTTTATAGGTGAAATACAATCCAGTGGCACCTAGGATACAGAGCACCTAGAAGCTCACCCCAATCAGTGTATCTATGTATGAGACAATGCACATATTGACAGTAGGCAGACAGTGATGAGCTTCTGCCAAAGAGAGGCTGCAGCATGAAAAGAAAGGGGGACAGAGGAACAGGAAGGTATCGTGGTGTACCCTTATTATACAGAATACCACCAAAAGGTACTGTGATTGATCATAAAAACCCCAAATCCTTACCACAGTGATGTGTTAATCTGCTTCCCACATTGAAAAAAAGACGAAGGCAGACAACACCTAAGCTTATCTTTCTCCTTTCTGTAACTTTTAAAACTACCCCTACCTTTGGCATAACACAGAGCTGCATTTTTAATTTCATTTATTTACTCTGCAGCTTATTCAGCATCTTGCATTCTGTGGAAGAAAAAGGAGAAGAAAAAAGGTGACAAATTGAGTCAAGGACAATCTAGATACAAGGTGTTTTTAAGGAGAAAACATACAGATTTCCTAGTTTCGACTCTCTCAACAACTTTTTGAATTAAATGATACCTTCCTCAGCTATGAGGAAAGTTGCCAAAAACATCTCCTGTCAAGCACTTGAATCCCTGAACCTCAGCAGAAGGAGCTGATCAAAACTGTTTATGTGACAGACACGATCATAATTAAAGGATGAGTCCAAGATACCTGCTTTAACCAAAACTTTCCCAGACTTTGGAGCTGACAAAAATGAACCCCATGCTGCCTGTTCATGTCTTCTTCAGAGGTCACACCAAGAAAAAAGACATAAGGCTAGGGGAGCAGACTCTTGTGTCACAGATAACTGTGCAACTAGAACAGAGCTCATATATACTATGAGTATACATATATACTCATAATAGTATGCTTGCACAAATAATGGAAACTAAGACTTTGCAATCAAGGTTCCTTGAAAATGAAAAAAATGGATCAGAATAGCGTAGTTCAATTGGATGTGACCTACAAAGACCATTGAGTTCAAACACAGGTCTTGCATTGAATAGCTAAAATGCTATTCTCAAATCTTTCACCAAAAGAAAACAACATAAAAAACACAGAATTATATGATTCCTTGGAAGAAGTGACCACAAATAGAAAAAAAGCAGGGCCCTCTCCCCCGCCCCCATCTTCTGCCTGGAAAGCATCACAGGAACAAGTCGGTACTGCTTTCAAAGAAGTGTTGCTTTTTTCCTGTCTCTTATACTGCAATTTGCTTTACACCATCCAAACCATATTTACATATAGAACATAATAAAACGGGGTTCTGGTCTCATGCAAGATCACCTCTACTATGCAAGTATCATTTGTTACATAAAAATCTTTCTACTAAAAACATGACCATATTGTAACTAAAAAGCAAATCCAGTCTACAGAATGACTAACTCAAAATCTTGCTCAGGTTATCTAGCTCCAGATCCTGGACTTATGTTATCCATTAGTTTTACACCACCTCCCCGCTCCAATGTTTAGAAACAAAGTATCACATGCCACAAATACTGCATAAATGCTTAAAGGAAAAGTTAGAAGACAAAAACTAATCCTTTTTTTTTTTTTTTTTAACATAATTTTAAACCAGTCCCAGGGGTTCTGCCATGTAAGTTTCGTATACTGGCTGCTGTCAGTGCTGGATTTGGACATTCCCTTTCTGTTTGGCAGCCATAATCTAAAGATCTTGGAACATTCCACAGAGCTAATCTCCAAACAGACCCTGTTTTTTTTTTTTTGTTTTACAGAGATAAAAGGTATCGCCTTTATTCAGTTTATAAAATTCAGAGTTTTCAGAAAGATCTACCTAGTTGAAGGGTAAATCAAAAAATAATTAGACACTTCAGGATCCACCTGTAGCAACTAAACAAGCGGATTTACTACAGTCTTAAAAATTCAAAAAGTTATTCTTCTTTCATTATTAAAACTTCAAATTCACCACTATTCCAAGATAGAAAAAGAAAAGTGAGCAATTTTTCTTGTGAAATCTTTTGAAAGAATGCAGCAAATAAGACTGTGAACATGACAACCTTCGATCCAAATTACCACCTGATACCAAAACTAATGAATTCCAATTACTTTCCAAATTATCCTTCTCTGTGGAAGTCAGTGATACAGAAACCACCCCGAGAGAAAAAACAGAAAGGAAAAAAAAAGAAAAAAAAGGAAAAAAGAAAAAAAAAAGAAAATCTCCAAAGCAGTCCTTTTTGCTGTTCATATCAAAAATAAACGTGCAAACAACAAAGAACAACCACCACCCCCCTCCCCAAAGCTGCCTTTCCCAATAGCTGGAGAGCCCTGTTCTGGGGTAAACAGACAACAGATCCTTTGCGACATTAACACCATTGTGTCTTATGCAGGAAATGGGGGCAAACAAAAAGTCATCCTGAAAGAACAGCTCACTTGCTGTACTGACATACGCTGAACCAAAGGCAGCTGGCTCCATCTAAGTGAGCACTTACACAGATTTCAAGGACAGCATAGCTGAGGTGGCCCAAAAATTATACTTAAAAGGAGATTTGTGTCTTTACTTTTGTCTGAACTATGCTTGGAACTCCGTAGCCTCACTTTTTTTTTTTTCCCCCCTCAATGAAATTACCTTGAAAAGTAATCTGGCAACGTTAGAAAATAACAGTTCAGACACTAAAGATGCTCAGAACCTCCAGTATTCAATCTGCAATCTGAGAAAGAAACTCCTAATTCTTATCCCGAGTATTTTGCTAGAAACATTGAAGGAAATGCAACCCAGCTCTTTATTGGGATAAACACTGCATCAACCACACAGTTATAAGAAACTTAACCAATACATCTTTTCAGGAGCAAAAGAACACATTTATTTGCTATTATTTCCAGAACTGTATTATTTATTTCTCCTTGTAGAAGCATTTACTATGGCTAGAAGCCTTATTAATTTTTATCACAGCCACTCGTTTATCTGAAAACATACACAGTGTCATGTATGGTACTCTGCTTCTAGTGCTTCGGTTGTATAAACAGAAATTGCAAGCAACTGAGAGAACACTTTCTTCAAGACAAAAAACCTAGGTGACCTGCACAGTGACTAAGGCTTGTGCTTTAGCCATTTGAGCACAGCTACATCACGACCTTAACAACAAAAAATTTGTTTTCGCTGCATACATTTGGTGTGTGTAGCTCCAGCTGCATCTCCCGTGGTTCTCAGTCCTGAGATTTCTTCTCGATCAGTTGTGCTAACTCTGGAAGTTGTCCAGTGGGGAAAATTGCTGGGAAGATACTGGAGAACTACCAGTACTAAAGTGATCTTCCCTGAACCCTCAAAGCTAAGTGGGAAAAACTCAACCAGAACAAAAGTACATTCTGTGCTTTAACCCAGACTTATACCTAGAGCTGGATATTGCCATAACCTTGACACAAGGCTTACCACAGAGTGTGGAGTACACGCTACAAATAGACAGTGGTGATGAAGCAAGTGAGATGTGTGAGGAACCACATCTTCTTGTCCCTTCCCTGGTACTGAGCTTACTTCTGCTCTTTGCAATACAAATAAGTGTGGAAGACTCCATGGAGCAAAAAGGAATGGATCTGAAAGATGTGCACGCTGTTCATCTTTGTCATTTTCAGGAAAATGCAGCAACTGCCACAATGGCATTGGAACAGCGCATCACGCAGCAGCTTTGCCTTCTCATTTGGCCAGCTGTGGGAAGCCCTATGCCCTCACCCTTGAGTCAGTGAGGAGGAAAAGTTCTGGAATGTTATACAGAATCTTTGTCCAGTCCCACCAAATTAACTTTGAATGAATTTTATTTCCAAGCTTTTATCTTCCATCCCCAAAGCCTGGATAACCCATGTATCATCTTTTCATGCTACAAATCTCAAAGACCTCAGGCAAGACATGGCTTAATCAATATCATAGGAAATAGGCTGTCAGCTCTAAAAGCCAACTCTCTAATACCACACAGTTTTATGTGACATTCACTATGTACTGTCTGGAGGTAACCTCCTGGTGTCCAGAATTGTACAGGAACTCTCACAGCTCCTTCCACAGAACCAGGCATATATGAAAAGTACTACAGAAAACTCACTGTCAAATGAGCTTCCTACTAACTAGGGTGTCCATGCACCAAGTTACAACACTCCACCATGGCGCAGAAACAGTTTTACCAGTGGGGAGAATGTGACTGTTCGTGCTTGTTTAGGTCATGGATACCATGACAGCTTGCATGGGGCCTAGCTCTCTGGAATGAGCCAAAGCAATGCTCATTGCACTTGCACAGCAAAACTGCCACACTTCAGGATGTAAAGTCACTATCTTAGGGAAGTGTGTTACTGCCTGCTATAGGCTGCCGAGCTGTTCTCCTTTAAGTGCTTGCCAACTGGCAAACACTATTGCTGGCACACAGATCCCCCTGAATCTACTCCAGAAAGCACACATGGATATTTCCATATATCTGTATATATTGATAGCTGAGACCGCCCCCAACTTCTCTTCTTACTTCTAACTGTACTGAACCAAGAGGCTGCTGCCACCCTAACCAAGATCTCTGGACTTGAAGTGCCATAATCAGAAACATCTCCAGATGGTGTCACAGCCAAGGCCATTCCTCAGAGTACCTACCAAAAACTCATCGACGCTACACTGCACAAGAAGTGCCCCATGACACTAAACACTCCCCCATGCCAGTGCAGGGCTCAATGACACTCGCGAAGCATCCACTCGTACCCAAGTGCTCATGCACCCTCTTGGCCCTCCCTCCACTGCCTCCCCAGCCACGGTGAGCACTTACTTGACTCCGGCCAGTCACCGCTAGCTTCGCATGGCTGGAGAACCTGCCACTGGCCAAAGGCGGCCCCGGAGAGCCAGGTCCCGCAGGCGGGGGGCTCTCCTCTGCCCCATCTGGCCAGTCCTGCAGCAGCCCTGCCGACTGGCCAAGGGCCTCCACCTGTCGAGCCAGGCGCTCCAGCTGCACCCGCAGGCGCCGGTTCTCCTGCTGCAGCTCTGAGACAGTGTGTGCCAGGGGGCTAGCAAGGCGCAGCACCTCCTCCACCTGCCGTCCCACCCCTCGTTTGAACACCTGGATGTCCGCATGTATCTCCCGAACAGCGCTCCGCAGCGTGTCCTCGTAGCGCCCCAGGGCCTCAAACACTGTCTGCACTTCGCGGCTGTTCGAATCCTCGGTCTCGCCCGACATTGCGTCCATGGCCCACAGGCTCCGTGGCGCGGCCAGAAAGGCCGGGTGGTGGTGGCTCGCGATCCGCTGGTCGCAGACACCCGTCCAGCGCCTCTCCCGCCGCCGCCGCCGCCCACTCCTCCCCTCCGCGAGCGCGCAGTAGCTTCTCGAGGCCTTAAGCCCGACCCCCGCGCCGGCCTGCCCCTGCGCCCATAGTGCGGAGGCAAAGCCGCACAGCACCCGCGCCACGCCCGACGGGGGGCGCCTCGGCAGCGCCGCGCAGCAGCAGGGCACGGAGGCAGTGAGACCGGGAGCGGAGACGCTACCCGGGACCGCCCCGCTGCGCGTTTGCACCGTCGGGGGACGGCATGCAACTTCAGCAGGGAACAGCGAAACGGGGCGGGAGAACGGGCGGGGCAATGGCGTGCTCGCAACCGCCCGTGGCCGAGAGCGGTGGGCTGCGGGGCCGGGCCTGGAGGAGACGCGGTATGGCAAAGCCGTTGCGGATAAGGGAGAGGGATGAGTGGCAGATGGGGGTCGGGGAGGAAGGCGGGGAGAGAGCGAGGAGGGGTGGGGTGGGGTGGGGTGGGGTGAGTTTCATCTTTCCCGAGTTGCCTCGGTGATGATGCTGAAGTAAACAGACCTTATTGTTTCCTGCGGGAGCACGAAGACAAAGGCAGAGAATTGGCTCTGGAAGAATAACGCAACGGTAGAATTATCACAAAAGCGTAGGTGTTTTTGTTGCTGCTGTTGTTGTTGTTTTAACTGCCTCTCGTTTGTGCGTTTAGAACAATTTACAATACAAGTTAGGACGCCAACAACTCAGGCGCTTCCTAATCTCACAACAAATTTAAAGGCAACTTTCACCCTGTCTCCCTGCCTCCCACAAATGAGGAAGTTGGCTCCATAATTCAGTAGCCTAAAATCATGCCCACCTTTCTGCTCCTGTTTGAAATCTCTTCCTTATGGGCTGTTGCAGCTGGCCGCAGCATGAGAATACGTTAGTCGCCAAAAGCCTCTCAAAACAGACGTTATAAACACCACAAGTGAAGCCCAAATCAAATACGACTGCAAGAGCAAAAGATGTCACCCTCAAAATTTAGGATTTACCTAAGAGATTTTGATGCCCAAATCATACTAGGAATTCGATGTTCAACTCTCCTTCATTCTCTCTAACTCAGTCTTGTGGTATATTTCTTCAATAAAATCCTATCAGGAAATAAGATTATTTATTTTTGAAGTACAATTAACTAAGGACCTCTTTTAAGGTCTGAACCATACCCCAAAGACCAAGTTCAACAGGAGTTTATTTGCTCATGGGATCTTGATAATTCCCTGAATACTTTTGTCTACCACTTTTTTGAATCAATATAGAATCTTAGAAAGAACAAACTGTCCTAGGACAGCGGCAACATGCCACATCGTTAAAGAAAACTCCATTTGCGTTCCTTCCATTTCTCCAAATAAGGCTTCTTGAAATCTCTCTGTAACAATGAAATCAACAGTTTTCTGCCAGCAAGAAAGAGACCCCAGTTACCACGTCTTCAAACATGATTTAGAACCTTGAAGGCTATAAAGTTCCAGCTAAATTAGCTGGTAATATAGCTTGTCTGGACATTGTGTGGAGGATGAAAACGCAATACTAAAAATGTGTTGTTGTTACATCCAGAATTTCTAGATGAAGAATAGCGTGACTGAAGATATTTGGCATATGGGAACCCAATCAAAGACTTGAGAAGCCTCAAAAATCTCATTTGGCAAAACCTCCAGTCACGAAGAGGAAACATCCAGGAAAACCTGATGTATGATAGCCCTATCAATACGCCATTAGCAATGAACTAAATACTACAGCCCATAGTAATACAATATTTTTGACAATTCTTGTGGAATTGTGCTTTTTGTAAGGACCTTATGATGTTTCTAGAATATCCAAAGTACTCTGCAAGCAAACCAGAAACCATGGAATGTATTGTATTCCAAAGCTCATCTCAAAAAGTCTGTTTAGCTATCTTAAGGCAAAGTTCTGCTTAGAAAACTGTCACTGAAAAATGGGTACTACACTAAGGAAAACCCCAAAATGTTTCAATTCAGAGCAAAATATGCTCAGTTTACATACAGAAGATTTAAAGTTTGTCTTTAAATGAGTGGCAGTCCACCGTGCTAACCACAGGTTTTGATAAACAAGTTTGAGTTTTTTCCATATTGTGCAGCTCTAGGAGTGATGATGTGCAACAGGTTACATGATATCCATTATGTCTGCTCTATAAATCCACTGCCTTCAGTGGTCCTAGTCTGGAAGTATGGACTAGAGAGGTATTAGTCCCCAATCCTTGTGCAAGGATGAATAAACCTTTTAAAAACTATTCCTAGTAGAATAGCTAGAGTATGTAACACTTGCACAATCATTTTCATAGAGTTACAAAGGCAAGTTCAATATACTCACATTTCTAAGAGAATATAAACATTTCCTTAACACGCATCTCTTAAAGGAGTCTCTTGTCTCTTAATCAAGTCTCTTAAAATGCCAGTTAAGATTTTCAGGAGAAAAATAAATAAATTAATAAATAAAAGAACGAAATCTCATTTGACTGGGGGGACTGGAAAGAACAATATTATATAACCCATTAAACGTTCCAAGCTTTATTTCACATTAAATCAATGTGAATGGTTTTACATGTGTGCTTATTTATGTAAAAATTTGTGTAGCTGTTGAGGCAGATCTGCACTGACTCATTGCCCTTTTTTTTTTTTTTTTTTGCATAGAATGGCTTGGGTTGGAAGGGACCTTAAAGACCATTTAGTTCCATGCCATAGGCAGGGACACCTCCCACTAGACCAGGTTGCCCAAAGCCCCGTCCAACCTGGCCTTGAACACTTTGAGGAATGGGGCAACCGCAGCTTCTCTGGACAGCCTGTTGCAGTGCCTCACCACCTTCAGAGTAAAGAATTTCTTCCTTATATCTAAACTTCTACTCTCTTATAGTTTATAGCTGTTACCCCTTGTCCTATCAACTATACTCCCTGATAAAGAGTCCCTCTTCAGCTCTCTTGTAGGCCCACTTCTGGCTCCCGGAGCCTTCTCTTCTCCAGGCTGAACAACCCCAACTTTCTCTGCCTCCCTTCATAGGAGATGTGCTCCACCCTTCCCCTCCCTCCCCCCCCTTTTTTTTACACTAGTTCAAATCTCTGATATCAACATAGTACTGTAGTACAACAATACTACACTAAAACAGTTGAACTTGCAGTTCTTAAGTCTAAACTGTTTTCTGTGGTTTGAGAATGCACATCAAACAGGCCATGAGGTCATCCAAATTAAACTTCATCCAAACAATTGATCACATCCCTGTAAACACAATAGACACAGTAAATCCAAATGGATTTACCTCATCTTGGATTATATGTTAGCACAATACAGAATATATGTGATTACTCAACGACTGGCATAAAATGGAGCTAAAACCAACGCAAATCAATATTGGTAGGCAAACAGAAATTCTGCATGATTCAGAGGTCCCCTTTAATGTGTACATTTGAACTTCAGATTTGTGAAGGAAAGATTTCTTCTAGTCTTGAATGTTTACGGAGTACCTCCACTGCATAGTAAACTGCCTTTCATGGTATTTGTATAGCACTGTGGTGTTACACATAACTATAGTATCATTTTGCCAGAATGCATTCAAGGCGTATGCTGAAATACCACTTTCAATGGCAAATGGAGACAAGAATATAAAGCCTACGCACACTGAGTGGGCTTTCTTTAAAGATTTAATGGAACACTTTTTCAAAATGCATGAAGTGATAAAGCTCCATTGAATTCGGTGGATGGAGGATCTCACTACATCTCTATGAAACATTGATGGAATTTATGAACACTTTGGATCTAATCTAGACATTATTTTTGTGTAAATAACTGGAAGACACTTCTGCTTTTTGCTGGTGTGAGAGGAGAATCAAGCTAACTCTTTCAAGATTTTTAAAGTTTTAAGGCCTTTAAAATTTGACATTTCCTGTCTTGTTAATCTCTGCCTCCTACCCATCTCCCTATGAATGTTTTTCAGGCACTGGAAAGCTCAATGTGGTGTGTTGGAATTTCTTTTCTGTTCTGCCCTGTGAGGCACAGGGTGAGAAATAGAACAAAAGCTCAGACTCTTCAGCTGATGTCTTTGTTTTAATTGTGAGCTGTGCAGGATGATGAAGAGCTCAAAATGAGGCTTCCAGCCTTTGTCATGGATCTCCTGAGACTGCAGATCTGCTGAGACACCTTTGATAGCATTGTCTTGCAAACCCTGACATGATAAAATGCGTTGCAAGACAGCTAATCACTAAAATTGAAGACAAATATAGGGTCTGCCTTTCTGAAATAGTTTGAGGGTAAAGAAAGAAGTGGAGGGCTGTCATATCAAGGTCCTCTATGCCCCTACATTTATATAAAACCTGTGGGTTGCTGCAATTGTTTTTTACCTGGACAGTAGTATCTGAAAGCCTGTCAGGCTTGAAAGGTTAAATATATTGCAAGTGAGACACCTGAAGACATAGTAACCTGGATTCTATCTTTCACTTCTTAGCAAGTCTCTGATTTTGGCAGTGACATTATGCAACGTAAATTAGAGCTTATTCCTTTTACCAAATAGGATTCAGCTCCTTCAACAGAAGCACCATTTGGAGGCCCCTTCTGTTTTGCACTAAAACCCAACTACTAGCACAACTCTAACAGAAGCCACACCTGGCTTTATTTCTGACATGGCCAGCATGCCCACACAACACCCTAATTATGGCAGGTTGGCACATTCCTTAAAAGTTTAAAGTTAGTCTGCCATGCAGCCGGGGTTCCACAACATCCCTACACCAAACTGCTCTCTGCATGGAATACTTACAGAAATCCCTACTGTATTTCCCTTAATTGGAAAACATTTGACAACCTCCTGAAATTTCTACCCTTGTAGAATACATAAATACATTATTTAGATGATTTGGCCCAACAACAGCAGCTTATTTCTGTTTCCAAAGGCAATAAAAAAAAATATTCAAGTCCCACAAGGTGCTGAGCACAGCCTGAGACATGTTGCATGACTATAGGTCACACTGTATTCAGGAACATCCATCCTGCTGTACTCCGAACATTGATTCCCCGCTTTTACTGTTAACATTTGTATTAATTGCTAAACAAACAGCAAACAATAGGCAACCCTGCACGATAAAATGGTTATGCAGACATGAACACTGCCAAATTGTCTTAAAAATGCTATCATACACAATGTGAAGAGCAGAATCATTCACTCAGATGCTAAGCATGGTCTGCATAGGCCAGTAACCATTGTCACATTGTCATAAATATGCAAGATTGCAGAAATTCTACTCCAGGCACCACTGTTGCAACTAAAATGCTTCTCTGCCCTTTCACTTATCCAAGCAACTTGGTGCACGACTTCCATTGGGTTTGGAAGGGCCCACCAGTAAACGACAGCAGCAGTTGCTAGGAGGCTCAGGATCACCCTGAAGTTCATGGTAACTGAGCAGAGCTACACTCTGGGCACATCTACATTCTTTCCAGGCCAACTTAGTTCATAGGAGGTAGCTTCCTACAAACTACTGCAGCATCCTTATGCTCAGAACCGTCAGTTTCTTTCCAGTACTCAAGAAGCCAATTCGTCCTGGACTAGATAATGGAAAGTCTTCAATTTCTGCACACTGAGCAGGTTAACTATCTGCTTGCATGGTACCTTCTGAATTTCTGAAAAGTCTCTAGATCGCAAAGGGTATCACGCAAGGTCCCAGTGCTGTCTTGCAAAGAACAGTCCCCAAAGTTATTGTGGCAATCTGTGCCAACAGGATTGTGTAGCGAGACCCAAAATGGTAAAGGCACATGCTAATGCTTTTCCTTATTAGATCTTTATTTTCCATAAGCAATTCTAGAAACTTCAGATATAATCAACTGGTCTGGTACTCACTGAAAGAAGCTTCATAGAATGGTTTGGGTTGGAAGGGACCCTTAAAGATCATCTATAGTCTAACCCCTCTGCCATTGACAGGCACATCTTTCCCTGGATCAGTTTGCTCAAAGTCCTACCCAACCCAGCTTTGAACACTTCCAGGGATGATGCATCCACAACTTCTCTGAACTAACTGTTCCAGTGTATCACCACCCTCATTGTGAAAAAATGTCCTCCTTATATTGAGCCTAAATCTATCTTCTTTCAGTTTAGAACCATTGCCCCAGACTGTCACTACAGACCATGGTAAAAAAAATACATCAGTCTTTTTCCGTCTTTCTTATAAGCCCCCTTAATGTATTGAAAGGGGGCAATAAGGTCTCCACAGAGCCATTTCTTCTCCAGGCTGAACAACCACAAATCTCTCAACCTTTCCTCACAGGAGAGGTGTTTCAGCCCTCTGATTATTTTTGTGGCGCTCCTCTGGACCCACCAAAGGAGCATTGAACAAGTCAATGTCTTTCCTGTACAGCGGGCCCAAGAACCAGATGCAGTTCAGTTCTGGGGTAAGGCGGGAGGTCTTATGAGAGCAGAGGGTGAGAATTAACTCCCTTGACCTGCTGGCCATGCTTCTTTTATTTTACTCTGTTTATTCATTAAAACATGGAACAGAAACGTGATATCCTGCATGTTCCTTAATCAGAGCAAGCTTGAAATGGAAGAATGACCTCACTGGCTTTTTTGTCAATACACTTTACTCCTCCAATATGCTCCTTCTCTCAGAACTACTTTATGCTTTGGAGTGAAGTATAACAATTCATGAGCATGCCATACACCACTGCATGCAAGACTACATAACTTTTTAAGATAGGAAAGCCACAGCCTCCCAGCTTCAAGACTACACTGCTAAGGTTGCATGTGGTTCACAGATAGATGCATGTGTTCAAAGCTGATCCCTGAGGAACTTCAACAAGTAGAAGGTGGCTGTCCAAAAATATGTTTTTACCAGGACAGTTACAGACTGACACTACGAGTCCCTCCACTCCTGTGCCAGCTTTGCTCATCTGGATAACACAAGTCCCCACATAACAGCACACACGTATACAAGCAACAGCAACATATTAATTCAAGGACTGCAGGTGTACACATCTTACAAATTCTTTTTGGTCACCAAAATGCCTTTGAAATAAGGAGCAAGAGGAAAGACACAACATGAGATCCGTGAAATGGAAAGACAGATCTGCATGACAGGGACACTTAGAAAGCCATACTGTAAGAATAAAACCTCCTTCATCAGCAAAATGATATATACTGATAATTTCCTTGTTGGTTACTTCCATCACACACAAGGCAACAGAATTTCATTCCTTTCTCTTGTTCCAATGTAAAACTGACCATTTTTTTTCCCCTTTGCTTTCAGGGTTCAAACTCAGAGAACATGTCAAGTTGAGAGGCATTGACAAATGCTGGAGCAACCAGAAAGTTCTCCTAGCTTAGAGTATAATTTACTGAGACAGATTTATCTCAGCTAGTGGCCCTATTATTTTCCATGAAGTCAAACTCCTCTGCTCACAGGTTTATTACACTCCCTTGGCCTTTAGGGACCAACTGAAAACTCGCATATTTGCCCATGTTATCAGGAGACTAGGACTCTAAATAGTTGCCAGCACAAGTGAGGAAAGGATAGATGGACTTTATTCCTTTGCAGAATACACATAATATAGCAGCCTTCTTCCTCCACTTCTGAAGTATCTGACAACACAAGGAAGACAATGAAAGAGCAATATGATGCAAATGTATCTAGGAATCACAATTTTTTGTATAAAATAAAATTTAAAAGTCCTCCCCTGCAATTTGGTCAGAATAGCACACCCTTCTCAAATGAAAGAACTCCTGCTTAAAACAAAGTTCATTTAGAGTAAGAGAGGTCATGAATGTGCAGTGTATGGCATATTCTGCACCTGTGCCTTATACAGACTCTCACGGGATTGAAAGAGATGATATATCTGAGCTGATCTAACAGCGTACTGTGGCAAAGGTAGTCATCTCCCCTGTTAACATCCTCACTCCCCCTGCTCATGTCACAACAGTTCCAGGCCCATCAGAACACTGCCTGAGCTGATTGATTTCATTAATCCAGCAGAAAAATTAATCCACATAAAGAAATGGATTTGCTCTCTTCTGGGCTGATGAGCTGAGCCAGCCCAGAACATGGTCAGAAGAGTCCTCCTGAAGCCAATGGAAAGTGAGGAAAAGAACTGGACAGCACTCAGAGCAGCAATCGGGAAAGGAAGACCACTTCTGTTGGACAGAAGTGAGCAGCTAGTCTAGTTCTTTGCATGCGGTTAACCCTAAATCGAGTTAATTCCTCAGTCTCACACTGCACAAAGTATGCAGAGTAGTTAACACACAGCAAATTTGTATCTTATCTCATTGCCCAGTAACTTCCAACCACAGATACGGCTCTCACCAGGCTGGCAAAGTTTCATAAAGTAATAGGGCTGCAGGGTTGATGCCAGCAGGGAAGCTGTCCCCATCTTGAAAGAATAAATAGACGCTTTCCTTCCAGAAAAGCAGCAGGACAACTGCTGTTTTCTCTAACAGCTATCAACTGGTGTGTAAAACGTTTTCTGTGTAGGAATGCTGCTTTCAGCAAGGTGTCAGAAAACAATACTGTCACCAGCTCTGGCCACACTCATGTTTTCCATATCTTTATTTTTTGTTCTCACAGAGTTATCTGCTCCCTTTATCTGACTGGAACAGAAGCCATTTAGCTCCTGTGGTACTTTGCTTCCCAGAAAAAGTCTGCCTCTTCCTCTCTTCTCATTTTCTCCTTCTCTCCTCCATCCTTTCTCCCTTCCCGTCCTCCTCAAATGCTTGAAATTATTTCCTTAAATTCTGTAAAGTAACCAAAGACTTTGTTCTCTGCTATCAAGAGTCTAAAGGGCTTGCTCTGGCAATCACCTCACAAGCTCAATGCTTATGTAAAATCTAAGGCCTTTTTTAGCCTAGCATTAACATTTTGCCCTACCATTAACATGGGTAGATGGAAAAGTTGCACAGATAAAAAGAACGTTTTAGTGACCCATTTTAAAAGAACAAGAGTTTTAGAGCAACTGCAAAATAATTTGTGTTATACCTCTGCTGTTCCCATCTCCTTAGTGTCTGGCTTCTGTCTGTGCAGAGGAAGTCTCTTCCTGCCAGTGGGCCGTACTGTCATCTGATGGATCTATTTTGGTGTTAACATTGTCTATGCATGTAGTGTGTGCACATGTCTGTGAGAAGGGAAATGCTTCCAGTCTTCCTACACCCTCTGACAGCTACCCAGTTCAGGACTCAGACTACAAAGGATCACTCTCTTCTGTCTACAAATTGCATGATAGGACAAGCTCACCATTTAGCAATTCCATAATGAATGGGACAGCAGGAATGGTAATTGCCTTTTCACAGCTAGAGCAAACAACCCAAGTTAAACAAATAATCAACAGAACAAATACACTGTGTATTCCATCAAACTTTTCCAGTAACTGAAGACCAGTTAACCTCCCTTTTGGCTACAGTTACAGCCAAGAGAGCAACATCTAACCACAGTTCAAACAGGCTTCTTTCTGGTAATGGATCTCATACTTCCAGGCAATCACTGGTTCTTAGGGACTAGGAAGAGATCAAATGTCTGTCTAGCTAGGGATAATCAGAAGCCTTTAGAATGCAGGAAAACACTCAACTCCTTAGGATCCAATCCTCTTTCTGGTTGAAGTGGAGGAACAATTCCACATAACCAGGACTCTTGCATGCAAATCATTGGATTGTGTCTCCAATTAGAGACAGAACACTGAACTCCTTGGATCTCAAATCTGATCCAACCTGGCAACTCCTACATCCTTGCATGGCCTAACCAGCTCCCAGTCATAGCTATAGACTACTCTGTCTACAGCATATAGTCATCTAGCTGAGACTGTGCCTTTGGGAATGACAGATGCTGGACTGTCCTGGTACTGGAAACCTCTGCACTCCTGCTAGCCAAAATTCTGCTTGTGAAGAGACTAAGACCATCTCTTTGCTATCACTACCAAGAGTGAGAAGAATAAAGCAGGATTCTCAGGCTCTTGGTACTGAAAGCAACAATAGAGTACAGAAATCAAAACAGAAGCTAAAATGAAACAGAAGATCAGGCAGTAGAATGAGTAATAGATTTGTGTGATGTGTGTTGTTAAATAAGCACCTAGAATTTCTGTATACATGGATCTATCCCATCTACACTCCACCCGCACTACAACTGGACTGTGAAAATAAATTCAGTGCTGCCCACTGACATTTAACTACTTATACTGTGCCTTTTCTGCTTGGCAAGGAAGCACTATCTTTAGCTAAAAGCCACAGGTAAAGCTGTCTGGATTCTCTTTACAGACTAAGAAGTCTGCATTGCCTGCCTTTGATTAGGAAATACCTCAGAATATTTCTGGATCATTGTTCTCCTGCCATTGCTGAGCCAAAGAGCACAGCGGCTGACCTCAAAGAGAACTCAGTTCAGGGGCTGCTACTTCTGTCACATTAATTATCTAGTTTTGCAGATACAGATGTTTCACTTTAGCATATGGTGGCCTGACAAGGACTGGCAAACAGAGAAGCTCAGAGAGGAACTGGCATATACCAATTTCCACAGAATCAGTCTTCCTGCAAACAGATGATCTATGAACACAGCCAGATGGCAAATGCATGCGAACACTTGAAAAGCTCAGAAGAAAGAAGTGGCATGCTTTTTAATCTCGGCAGGCATCTGTGCATCTTCCTACTGACTCTGCATTTCCCAGTGACTTGCAAAATGCCTACTTTTGGAGAAAACTTCCATATAAAAGCCTACTGTAAAAGCATTTATTGTTTAAGAGTTTAAGTCCAGAGAAAGTAAGTCATAAACTCGGTCCCTTTTGGGAATCATCCCTTAGCAAAAGGTTTCTCAACCTTCTGCATGGGTGTGTATCTCACACTGACAAGCAAGAGGTTACCACTGTGCTATGGCAGGTTGTTCATGAGTCAGCCAAATCTGTAACAAACCTTTATTGGATCTGCAATGGAAGAACATTACTGCTTATATTTCTCTGACAAAATAAACATGTGCTTTTCAGCTTATGCCAGTCCTTCCTAAGCTAGTCCTAGATCTGACTGCAGCTGAAGGTATCTGTGCAAGTTATATACCAATATATCCATATCCATATTCCTCTCACAGGCATTCCAGCAGGGAGTGTTCTGGGAAGGTAGAGAATTGGGTTTCTCTGCATAGAGTAGGTCATGTGGCAGTACCTCCTCTTTTGCCTCTTTCTTCTTTGCCAAGCCCCATCCCAACATCTCCTTGTCCATCCCATCTCAAATATCTGCTGGTGCAAAAGGCCTTGGCCTTTTTACACTCTGTACTGGGAAACAGGCTTAAAAAAAAATCACAGAATCATAGAATCATTTAGGTTGGAAAAGACATTCAAGACGATCAAGTCCAACCATCAACCGTATCTACCAAGTCCTATCACACCACCACGTCCCTTAGTGCCACATCCACACATCTATTCAATACCTCTGGGCATCAGGACTCCACTACCCTTGGCAACCTATTCCAATGCCTGACCACCCTCTCCATGAAGAGATTCTTCCTAATATCCAATCTAAACCTCCCCTGGCACAATTAGAGACAGTTTCCTTGGGTCTTATCACTTGCCACCTGAGAAAAAAGACTGACACCCACCTCCCTACAACATCCTTTCAGGTATTTGTAGAGAGCGATGAGGTCTCCCCTCAGCCTCCTCTTCTCCAGACTAAACAACCCTAGTTCCCTCAGAAAGAAAACAATTAACCAGCTACTGCTCATTTCCAGGTGATATGCTTTGCTGGCTTGGGGGAGATCCTGGTGGGCAAGTCAGTAGGAGATTTCCCAGTGATGCACAAAGAGCAGCATCAGGCTTTTCTTTTATGAATTAGGCTTGAAATTCAGAGCGGGAAGCATCCCTTCATACTAACAACAACCACCATCAAAACTTTGCTACAAAGGAGTCTGAAATGCCCTGTACAGACTGGACCTGCAGGTACATTAGATGAAAGGTAGGAAATGTTTTTTCGCTCATTTTCAAGGCAGTCTTATCTTTCATGCCAGACCAGATGCTTCTAAAATTACAGGCATGATTGCTTATGCAGTAAACTGCCCCACTTCAACCACTCTGTGACATCTTCCCTGTGAAAGCTGTTTTCATACCTCCTTTGCCTCAGTCTCCCCACATGCAGATTGCAGCTAACATCCCCTCAGGTAAAGCATCCCACTCTTGACTGTCTTGTCTAGTATGACAGCCAGCTGTTTGGGTGAGGGACTATTTTTAACCCTGAGAATTACAGGGCAACATCTGGCATAACTGGGAGCTCTCAGTACTCCCATAATAAAAAAATACTTGTAACTGTGGCACCATCCATAACACAGCATACCATCAGCTTAAATACCATTTTTTGGTGTCTTCACAGGTTTAGGCTTAGAATCTTGATGACTATAACTAACCACCAGGATACACATCCAGCTGTTCAGATGTGACCCTCTGCCAGTCTACATTGCTTCTCTCCCCTCCCTCTAACAGGTTCCAGGCAACAAGAGTTTAAGTAGTAGCCTGCAAGACACCTCAAGCCTTCCACAGGGAGACTGATCCCAACTGCAACAACCTCTGACAGTGTGGCTTCTTCCACAGCTCACTCCCGCTTGCTATCATTTGTATATCAAAAAACAATCCTTTAATCAAACAGGGAATAAAGTTAGAGAACATGATTCAAAGTTCTAGGTTATTGCCAACAAGACAGCTTGGATTATATGGATGTTTAAAAATCACTATAATGACCGGCAGTGTCAAAGCAGAGCTGAAAAATACATTTTATAAAAATGTATTTAAATTAAGTAGGCAATTTAAGTAGGCTGCCAAATTAAGTAGGCAGGCTCAAGGAATCACGCAAAGCACAGGGAATGAGTGCATCCCTGAAATGCCACCCAGTCCACCAGGACTCTAATTCAGCAAAATGCATATACCTGTGCCGAAATTTGCATCTGATTGGCTTTGTTCTTAAAGACAGAGGAACTCCTGAGAGTTTTGCTGTACTCCTGCAGTATACAAGAAATCTAACGTACAATGCAAAAACAAGTGCAAAACAAAACTACACATATGCTAAAGACCAGAGGCTTTGCACTTACTGCATGATACATGATTGTTAGCAGAAGGCAAGTTCACCTGTGATTGGACTGAGTGCTCTTGATGTGATTTGCCTGTGTCATTCACAGACCAATGTGGCATGCTGCAGTCAACTGCAGAGCCCTTAAAATCAGTTGTGCCCAACTGCATATGGTAAGTCATTACATCATATTTCCTTACTTTAGATTTGCTTCCCTCTTGAATCTCATTTTTATGTTTATTTTATTAAATATTTTAATTCCTTGAGTCTCTCTTTATTCATGTTAACAGAGCAATTGGAGCAGGGACTGGGCACTGGGCTCTGGTCTTCTCTCTGCCACTGACCTTCCAACAATCACTGGGCAAGTTATTTAATCTTTGGGCCTAGTGAAGCTTTAAGGTCCTTTATGCTCTTCTGCCAAAACCACAGTGACATGAAGTAGATGTGACTTCTGTTTGCTGTAAGGCTTCTGTAAAAAGCTAGGCTCATATAAAGAAAAATGGGTTCCTACTCCACAGTAGCTAGGACATGTTATTGGGTTCTGTGACCAGATCTTCCCTGACAGCACCACTGATGACTTTACATTTGACACCGTAATTAAGCATTGCAGAAAAAAAGCTGATATTGTTCAGAAGACTTTCCACATTCCACCCTTTGGAAGATCCTCCTCTGTAGGGAAGGACAGGATCATATCTATGACCTCGCACTAGCTGGTGTCTGAAAATAGAAGCCTGCTTACTCCCATCAGTAGAGAAGGTATTCCCCCCAAACCTGTTTGGGCTTGGATGAAATGGGTATAAGGAAAGTAGGGGGAAGCCCAGCCCACTGATTGCAGTGTTGTTCTGTCCAGGTGAAAAGAGGGATAGGCTTCCTTTCCTCTCACAATGATCTGGTAACTTCGTATGTTTCAGCTGACCTCTCTGTTCTTTGATAAGTGTTACCAACGTTCCTCTCCCAAAAAGAGATTAAGAGAAATGAGCTCACCATTTTTCCTTGTTTGCTTCAATAGCCTGCCTTTCCTCTCCTTTCTTTCAATTACCGCTTTTCTAAATCCTCTCAAAGCCTTTTTCTCTTTTACCTGACAAAAATCTTTCTCTTGCCACACTAGTCATCACTTTTTACACTACAGTCTTGTCACTCAGGATAACAGGAGCGTTGCTTTTCATGCAAACTCTTCCAGTCATGTTTTAACATCAAGTTCCTGGCAGAGGATCTGGGAGAGCAAGAAGGTGCTGGAAGGTAGAAAAATACACCTAAATTACATCACAAGTGTGGTGGAACAAACAGAACAATATGGTAGATTTGGTCAACCTTCACTACATCTTAGAGACTGACAGAAGTGTGCACATGCCTTTGTGTGACTAGTACTGTATGCCTGTATAACATGTGCCTGTGTGCATGTGTGAGCTGAAGAATGAGCAGGGGAATCCTCAGGTGCAACATAAATGCTTTCTAGACACCATTTAAGCTTCACTCATTTCAGACCTTGAAAAAAGACATCCTACTAACAGGTTAATATAAGAGTAAAGTTACCCACCAGTATTTACATAACAAGAATTTAAAGAGGTGCCTTTGGTGTACAAAGACTTTGGGTAGTCTAAACAACACAGAAGCAGATTCTAGAATGAGATGAGTTGAATATACATGAACAATTGTTTTTCTGATGAGGTTTCACATCCTGATGGCATTCACAAGACTTCAGCAACTAAAGGACCATAAACTTCACTAATATTAAAAATGAGTTATGTTCTCAGTCATTATTTCTTCTCTGCAAAACTTATTTGAAAACAGATGAAGATAACAATCACTTTTTGCTGGCAAAAAGCCAAGAGTCCCCAGGTGTTTAACATAACTGACAGGCAACTTTTCTGTGTCATCCCTGCTTGGCACCAGGGATTATCACAACACTAAAATAATGATCGCAGAGAAATAACAGAGTGCATGCACCAGGCATATGCCTGCAGATATATGTGCAAACACAGTCCATAGGCATCAAAAGGAGCATCCATTCTCCAGATTGTACAAGGCCTTTCGTCTTCTTCTGCCACATTCACTTGTCACAAAAAGGACTAGCAGAGCTAACAGTCTCTGTAACACTTCAGTGTACCAAGTCCTGTCAAGGGTAACATTTAAGAGATAGCAGTTGCTGCCATGGCTGCAAACTTTGTTTTCCTCAATACTGATCTCAGATAACATTGAGGCTCAGTCATCCTCTTAACAAATCGCTATCTGATCCTGTGTCTGACAGCATTCCATAGGCAGTTCCAATTCTTTCCAGATCAAAGTTCTAGCTTTTCATGGCAGAAGGCAACCTGATACTCTGGCCTAGTTCCAGCTTATACAGGACTGCCAGGCAAGGGGAAGGCCTCAGCAATGGGACATTTTGTGTCAGCACCTGTCTGAAAGTGCTCTGTTACAGAAGAGGTGGAAATATCTGCTGTCACTTCACCATAACCAGTTCCTTAATCATATCTCCTATTTAGTACCTGCTTCATCATGCACTACACCTTACAATGTGGCTTGTTATGTATTATTTCCCACAGCACTCAGCCTACCCAGTCTGGGGCCTCGGAAATTCCAAGACTGGTGCAAGTGAGTAAAAGGGAGAAGCAAAAGTCTTACAGGTCTCTGGTACACTGTGGGAGTGACCCAGGCTGAGGATCTCAGAAGCAAATCCTTGAGAGGAAGGATGAAAAATTGCTGCCATAGTCATTGATCTTTGGATAGCGCATGTCGAAGAGTAGGGTTGCTCAAAACTACAGGAAGTCACCAAGTCTGTGGTCAGCACCTTGACATCCTCTCAGGCTGCAACACCACTGCATGTTCCCATGGCTGGGGAGCTTCCCCCCAAGGAGCTGGCAAAAAGGCATTCAAAACTCCCACTAAAGTGGCTAGTGTTTTGTCTCCAAATCAACAAATTGCTGTTTTTGTCTTTGTTCTAAGAAACACCTTTGCCAAGCATCTGGAGAGTTTCGGGAATGTTAAGAGACCAGAAACATGCTGTTCTCCCTCATGCTTCAGGAGTAATCTGTTGCTTGATACCCCTCTATCTTGCCCTGCATTCCCCAAGCACTTCATAAATTTCTCCATCTACAGCACTGTGGAATTCTCCAGGGCTCTTTAGACATTTATCAGGCAAGGGCTTGAAAGCAGCTTTCCTGACTGATAATGCTGGTTTATGAGTTCCTCAAGTGTCCTTAGCAAACCCTCCAACATATGCCTGTGCACAATGTGAAATTCCCACTATTTGATTGTGGCCAAACCATTATGTCTGCCTCTTGCTGACTGGGGCTCCCTTTTCCCTGAATACTCTGCTTTTCAGGCTTTTCATCCTTCCCAGCTTGCTACAATCTGTGCTGTTTTGGAGGGAAATCCCAAATATTAAACATGCCAACAGCCTACAGGAAACCTATATCAATCTGATACTGTCCCAAAGAGAGCAATCGGCAGCCCTTGGCTGCTGTGGAGTTTTAGCCTATGTAACATAGGTGATATTATTAACGTTCATTAAACCACTGACTGAAAGAGCAATTGGAAATACAGTCAAACATTTAACAAGGGCTGCCTTCCACTTAATGTTAGCAATAAAATTCCTGAAGGGTCAGGAAAGACATTTCCACTAAAGAAGGAACCCAGACCTCACATGTGCACATTAAACATAATGGAAGGAAGGATCTGAGGCTTTTAATCAAGGTAAATATGCATGTGCTATGCAGATGATTTAAAAGATAACAAGGCACATTCCAGTCTCAGCTATAATACTACAGTGAATATGGTATTACTTTACCAGTTCCTGCAGTTACTTGAGATTTAATAGCTATACCTCCAAAATCAGAATGCAGGACATTGTCTTAATTTTGAAGATTGCATATATGAAGTACTGGTGTCTTTATTTTATTTTAATATCTGTCCATAAGTTAAAGCAGAACTCTAACACTCTAATGAAAAAAAAATGAGGAAAATTGATCTGGTAAGTAGAATACTGGGAGGGGCAAAGCATAAGAACATAAGAAGGAATGCTAACAGGGAAACTGAAAATAAATGGGGGCTACAGGCGATTCCTGATACAACATCTTTGACCTCAGTGGAGTCACATTTTCTTTCCACTCAGTCATTGCCACCAGCTCTGGCTTCATATGTGATCCTTCATAAATAGCTAAACATGCTCTGATTCACTGGCTCTGTTCTCTCTTTTTTGCTGCTCAGCAACTTTTGAACTATAAAGGAACTTACCTCAGCTACTTATAAATTTGCAGTCATGGAACTAGTGAGAACCTTGCAGGGAGATAGCCATTCAACTATAACAACCCAGTATAACAATAAGGGTACCAGATAATTATTTGGACATGTAATCTTCAGCACTGAGAAGACGTAGAAACTCATGGCACACATTAAACAAAAGACACTTCAATATAGTCCCAGAAACCAGTTGCTCAAAGAATAAAAATGGCAGTCAGTGGATAGATACAATCTCAATTACTAGCCAGCATTAACTATCCTAGATCATCTGAAGCTACTAAAAGTAAAAATATTTGCATTCAGTGTGAAGTCACTCCCCCAGGCATCTGTTGTGTGACGGGATGCAGCATGGTGATGATATAAGGACATAGGTAATTCAGAGAAAGCTTCCACATCAGTGCTTTGGTCACGGTACCATAAAGACTGGAAAGTTTTATTTATAATTCAGCTTATGATATTGAACATGGAGAAGTAGTTGGTGTTCAGACGCCTTTATCTAGCTATTGGGAATGCTGTCTGGTTAATCAAAATAACAACTTAAGTGGACAGTTCTGTTATTGTGGGGTGTGCAGGAGGTGTGCATTTGTATAGACAGAAAGAACATGCCACAGGCACTGCATACCCATCACTGTGCCTTGAGTTACCTGGCTAGGCACATACAGAGCTGCCCTGATACTGGGCAACCAAGAGCTGAGGCTTGGATGACACTGGACACCAATTCACCCAGGAGTGCTAAGAACCTGACTTTGAAAAATAGAAGCTACTAGAAATCACTTCCCTTTTCTTCAGTCATCTATTGAATAACAGTTATCAGGCTTTTACCAAGTATTTGAACAGCTTATCTGAGCATCTAGGAAGTAATTACATTTTATCTTAGCACACTAGTTTCCCTCCCTGTCCCCCCCCCCCCCAACAGGGTGGTTTAAACTCACAAACTTCAGCACAAGTCATGAGCCTCACACAAGACTGAAAAAAATAGAGGATTATCCTCTTGAACTGGCCAATAGATGAGTAACGAAGAATGGTATTATTTACCTAGACTTATAAGATCATTCACAGAAAGAGGCAGAGAAAAGCATTCTCTCTTCACTTCTGTTTTACTTCATCAAAAACCTTTCATCCCAGCTAATGCTGAGCATTTCTTACTGAAGTACTAGTGCAAATAATTAAAAGCCACCAGTCTACAAGCAATGGATAGGCTAGATGGACCCAGGTAAGGAATTAATGTCAGAGCAGTGAACGCTGACATGAAAAGCAGCACTGTGCTCACCAAAGACCTTGCTTCAGGTCATGTTATATAGAAAGAATCTAACCTCCAATTACTTACATACATACACCCTTTCCCATGAATAGATCACGGAGTCCTTTAAGTAAGCCAAGATCTTTATCCTCATTTGACAGACAGGACATAAAGTGAGGCATTTTCTGAACTGATCCGTCTACACCACCAGTGGTTAATTTGCTGGGTGAGAACTCAGCTTCTCATTCCCCATTTAGTCCTCTAGCATCAGGTCTGTTGCCTTAGTGATGCTTCGGCTTGTGGCCCTACAGATGTGAAAGAAGATAGCTAGGAGTGCACCTACCTGTCTGTCTGTCTCTCTGCCCTAAGATACACTCCTGAGCAGAGAGATATTTAAGACTTCTCCAATGCACTTCAACTAATATGACTTCCTCAGTCTTCACACTGAGAAAATACAGGGACCTTTCATGTGCTTCTGGTTTTGAATTTTCCCATCAAATCTTTTCCAGACTCTTTTACCCAAGTGCATTTAGAAAGATGTACGTAGTGTTCTTCCATGATCAGCAGGACTGTGGAATTGATAATTCCTTTACCTTTACCCTGTACTGAAGAAGCAACTTGAGAGCTTTGCTCCAAACAAGTATGGAAAAGTAATATCCAAAAAAGTTAAGATGCACAACAAAATAGCAAGCATTCAGCAACCGTTATTCCGAAAACAGTGGGATAAGCAATGCCTTTCCCCCCCACCCTGGTACTGTATTCCTAATGATCTCCTTAGAGTGTAGGCCAGCACTGGCCTACCTGCACTGACTGCACCTCTCAGTGTGGCAGTCTGAGGCTTACAGGAAGAGGCAAGCTCACTCTTCCTTTAAAAGCACACTGGAAGATACATGAACATGATTAACCATAACCAACCACTGGAAGACAGAAAAGGGATGTTAATTCAGTACCAGTAGTCAGAGCCTGAAGTTCATCCTTCCTCAGAGTATATACAGAGTAAACTGAGCTCTCCTTTGAAATACCTGGGGCTATCTTCATAGGCGTGCTAAGATTCAGAGAGCTAGCAAGGAAATAGAGTCTGGCTTGCACCCTTAAGAAACATGCAACTTTGTTCTGAATGTTTTTAGCAGTCAACAGAAATAGCACTCGGGAAAGGTCAACAACTCATTTTTCTGGACCCAATAACAATTACAGGGCCAGCAAGGTTGTTCTGTGATGACACCCACAGTGAATTATGACCTGCAGGGGCTCTATGACAGCACAAGCAAATAAAATGCAGTAATGTGAGTCGCAGCTTGGATGTTGTGTTCTTTATGGTGAAGGGATATTATTTTCATCAAATACAAAAATACAGAGTATATAGCCAAGAAGGGGAAAACCATGCTAATACCAGCATGATGATTCTGTGTCTTCATGAAGCAACAAGCTTTGTAACAGGATGCCCAGCACCACTTAGAACCATTGCATTTGCATGCATGTTTTCAACAACAAATGAAAAACTCTGAGATCAGAATGTCTATGACTAGAAGGGCTCATTTTGAATGTATGTGCCTAAGCAAAGAGATACTGGTAAACATAACCCAAAAAGTCTTCTACCCCATTTCAGAGCTGCATAGTAGCTTGCCAGAGTACTGAAATGAATGGCTAAAAGTCTCAGAATGAAGATGTCACAGAAGAAAAAGTTCTGATTCTTGTTTTGATTCTGTTTATTGTGTGACCTTTGTCACATCATTCAAAATCCCCTTGAACGTGTTGTTCCTGCTCATCTACTGCTTCCTCTTTTCCCTGTTAGAGGTTATTGACCCTTCAAATCTGCACCTATGGTTCATACCTAGAAATTTAGTTCACCTTGAACACTTTCAACAGATTCTTAATAAAATCAAATGGAACACTTTTCTAGAATTCTGGATCTGTTCTGTCCACATTCTGAGAGGAATTGGTACCTGATGTTCACCACATCAATGGGAAAAAAATCTATTAACACTAAGCACAAATGACTTTCCAAGTTATGGGATACTGCCTTAAGCAGATGGCTGAATGAGATGCTTTCTAAACACAAACCCAGAGAACTGGTGAGAAACCTGAACACAGAAGGGGTAGCTTCAATAACAGAAGATAGATACCTAAAGGCCTGTTAATTATAGTCACACAGCACCTACAAAGGTATCTAAGATGGCTAGATTTGGGGTAAATGTCTGAAAGGAACCTCTCACACCACCAAGACAGGGAGACCTAGACTTTTAAATTATGCACTTAAGCCTAAAATATGACTACTATCACTTACAGCTACATTGAGAGGACCACACAAAGCCTTGGAAGAAGGCATACTGAGTATCTGTGTGCAAGCACATCCATTGTGATTGCACATGTCAAAAGCTCCTCAAACTCAAAGTATCGTTGCATATTGAAAATTTTTCAAGATTCATTTTGTACTCTTTGTTCTTCTAATCTAGGGAGTGTGGGGCAGTACTGCCTTCCACTGTACGTAGTATCCCTCAGAACTGATCCTGAATTATTGTAATTATTGTCTGTGGGCTGTTAAAGCTTGTTAAACATCTGTCGCATTTCACCTCAGAGATAGTTGTACCTCAGTAAGAGGTAGGGATATTCTTATCCAGCCTTTCAAGAGCCTTGGGGAAAAATACATACTCTGTAAGCATTACTACTCACATTACTTACTGAATTCTTACTGATTTATTGCCAAGCAGAAGACGTTCTGAAGGCTCTTCAAAGTAGCCTCTGTGCTGCTTAAGCATATCAGAAATGGCTCTGAAAGTTAAAGTATTTCCTATAGGTCTTGCTCATTAGATTTTAAAACTAGATGAGGTAATTGGATTGCTTCATTTGCATTCCCAAATGTGCTCCACGGCCCACCAGCAACGAGAAAGATGCAGGTAAATGCTTCATAACAGACCCCATGAAATGGTATCACGATATATAGTTTTAATTCCAGATTTAAGTGGAACAGTGGATGGCTGTCTGCAAGAAAGACATTCACTCATAACCTAGAATATATGGGAATGTCTGTTCCAGGCTGACCTGCATAACACAATCTAAGTAATTTATCCAGTCAGTGAGGGAACTCAATAAGAATTGGGTCTCAATCGTGTCTGAAGCTGTGCAGAGAGCATGGAGGCAGTCCCTGTCCCCAAGAACATTCCAGTCGCATACAGAGAGCTGAATATTGGAAAGTGTGAGGGGAACAAGGTGGGAAGAGGATTTTGAGTTTCAGAATCTGTGAACTGAAAATAAAAGATGACACCAGAGTCAGTGCTGTCAGGGTGATGAGAACCATGGGTGAGACACCTTCTAAAAAGTCTGCACTTCATCAGAACAACTGTAAGAAGTGACTGAGAAAAATGGGTTAATGCAACCAAGATCTCTTATCAGCAGAGACATAGAAAAATCACAGGTTGTGCTACAGTGTTTAATGTGAAGACTGACCTGGCTACATGTTATTCCAGGTTACAAAGGAGAACATAAAACAGCAGGAAAAACATGAGCAGAGTTCCACGTGGTCCCCCTCCACATCCTTTTAACAAAACTGTGCAAATCACATTAGTAAGGTGCTCAGGGAGAAGATTTGCCTAAAGGGACTTACCAGTCCTCAAGGAGGAGGCACTTTCCTCTACTTTTTTATTGAGGTAACTTTACAAGCACAATCTTCCATTTGTGGCAGTCAGGACTTGATCAAAATGTGTTCCCTGATGGGTCATGTGTCCCTGGACAGTGACAGCCTGTCCCTCAAGTGTGCCACAGAGGCAGACTAAGGCTGGAAGGAAGAGGAGCTTTATTCCTCTAGAAATAGGAAGGGCTCAACTTAGTTAAGGCTTCAGAAAAGAGGCAGGAAAAAGGCATGGAGTATGAAGGTTGCTGTCATCATCCGTGACTCTAGTAGTTATGCTAACTTCTCCTGCAGTGTTCTCGGCCCTCAGTCAGCTCAGTCCACCATTGCAGATGCCAAAGAGGGGGGGTAACAAAACCTGCAGCTGAAGGGAAGGTAGGCTATCTTGCTCTTGCCAGCTAGTGTTTCCTCATGGCTTTGTCAGGCTCCTTCTCACACAGAGAACTAAGAGCCAATGAGGCAAAGCAGTTTGTCAAGAAAACTGTGAAAATACTGAGAAACTCAGCTCAGCTTTTTGTCTGGTATGTGCATTTAAACTTATGGCCTGCAGGCAGTCTCTTTTCACATTTATTTCACTAGTTGTGAAGAACAATTAAGATTACAAAATTAACAATTTGTGGACTGAGTAGTAAATTATGTGGGGGAAATGTATGGCAGAGATGAATGTTTGAAGGACAGCTTTCTACTTTTGTGTTGTGATGCAGAATGGACAGTTGGAAACTAATCCTGAGAGCTGACTGCAATGTAAGAATCACTTGCAGCTCTCCCTAAGCATAATACTAAAGCTTCAGCAGAAGCAAAAAGCAAGTTGTTGAACTACTCCCTTACCAATCAAATCACAAAAGGGCAAGCAACATAAAGCTCAAACTCCGTTCTCCTCTCTGCTGGGCAGACACATTAATGGGACCTGGACCTATACAAAGTTGAAATAACAAGTGAATGAATTCATCTTCAGTAGATACAGTTAGTATCAACACAGCTGCAGCACCAACATGCATGGAGACAGAACTAAGAGAGGAACAGCAGCATTGACAACCATGATGATAAAAAGATAAATTCACCAGCTGTCACCAGCTGTCTTCCTACAATCCAAGTAACTGTCACTGAATCTCCTCTCTGCAGATGGCACATGCTCCACAGATTGCCTTATTAGTCATGCTATATTTCAAAGGGTAGGCTCAGCCTTGGACCATGTTACAGTTTTCCTAAGAAAGGCAACAACTGGCTCCAAATGAAGGTTATTCACAGTCAAGAAGCCATACCTCCTCTCCAGAGAGGATACTGGCTAAGACAACATGCAGAAAAGCTTCTGTGGAAAAGATCCCATGCAACAAAGCAGAGCAAATATGTATCTTGTGTGAATATGGCAGTCAAGACAGAGGAAGCTACATTGAAATAGTTCTTGGAGAAGCTGGATTTGATAACCCAGTTACAGCAGGGACTCCTCCTGAAGCCAAGAAAGATGAGAGAGAACTAAATGGACAGCAATCAAGAGTACGCAAAACTTTTCCAATATCCAAGAGAATGGAAGGTAGTAAATACCACTGAACATGTATTCCATGACACTGCTCAGAAAAGGCACAGCACAGGGGAGAGTCAAGTAGGATGTGTCAGGCAGTGAGGATCTTTCTCGACCAGTAGCTCCTAAGGCCACTTATACCCCAGCACCATCTATCTCCTTTTGCTCACTTCTGATCCCTCAGGGCAAAGGTTACCACAGCCAGAATAGCTCTGCAGTGCTACCAGCTAGAGCATACATCCAGGGATCTAGTTGGTTTCCAAAGAAATATCACTTCCCCTTCCCACTGTTTCATTTTACAATTGGATCACTTCACACCCACCCACAGAAGAATGGAAGTGACATTAATGCCTCCCAAGGCAGGGCAGAGCCTCTTAATGCAGACCTACCACCAATGAAATAACTGTAATTGCCGCCTATAATATAAGCCAAAGAAAGAAGCTGAGGAATGCAGCTGAAATAATACCATGTGACTCAGGCTTCGAACACACAGCACTGTGACTTCATTGTGTCTTCTCATTCTCTCAAAAAATCTTCTGCAACCCCTTAAGGCATGAGTAAAACTCCCTCTAGGACTATAAACCTCCAAAGCACCCTCAGTTGCTTGTCATATTCTCTCACTCCTTTACCTCAGCTGAAGGAGCAGAGAAGTGGATATTCTGTGTTACACATTGCAAATACATACCAGATGATCCTGGGTGCTGGCATTTTGCCTGCAGGGACAGAAGTCAGCCATGCCCAACTGCTAACTTTGAACACGCTTGCTCAGCAACCTTAGGCAAATCACTTCTCTCTGGCCTCAGGGTGAAACACGCAGGCAGACTCACTCAGGCAGTGAAGCTAGGAAAAGAAGTTCCCTCTCACCATCCCATCCACTTTTACAGAGCTGCTACAGTGGTCTGGGCAGTCATGGTATAAATAAGAAAACAAGATAATGGAGATAATCACCAGAATGGACATTTTGTTTGTTTGTCTAAAGATAAAAAGCTAGAATTTAAGGGTGTCACGGTGCAGCCTTAGTTACCAAACCAGACAGGCACTGAAGTAATTGGAGGTCACAGACAAGCATGAGTAGCAGAGAGCAGGAGGTTTGCCACCATAGAAAATGGATCAGTTCCTTCCCAATGGAAACGGGTATTGGGATGTTGTCCTTCTTCAGGCAAGGACTATTGGCAAATACTGTACAGCTACAATTTTAGTATTGTGTTCCCTCAAACAACCTTCACTTTCTCAAGGCCCATGACATTGACTGAACTCCTCTAGATAAATTTCCAGTTGGCCCACCTGTCTGTCATTCCCAGGTTAGCTGATGAAGCAGAAAATGGAACATTCATATTAGAAAGAAGTAAGCTCCTATTACTCTTGAGTACTCTCAGCTGACTAAACTTAGGACAAAAACAAACAAACAAACAAACAAAAAGTGGCCAAACTGCCTCATCATAAAATACAGCACTTTGTTTTTAATCAGATATATAATCTCCATTGGAAAGCTACAAGCACCAGCAAATCCAGTAGAACAACCCATCAAACAAAAACAATCTTATTGCTATAGTCTAAAGTCACTTAATTTCTGCTTGTAAGCATTAGATTTTATCATGCCTTTCCCAGAAGGCACAAATAACCTTCTGCAAAGATGCTTCCTCAGAGGTTCTCTTTGAGCACATCTGTAGCATGTCAATGTGAACAAGATACGGGCTGCCTACCTCCCCTTTTTGTGGCATTGGAGTCATACTCCACCAAGCATTACTCTTTGTGGTACGCACCTGGCTTCCCCTGGCCTCAGCACCCATAGTCTCTGACATACAGTTTGTTTTCATCCACAAGTGGGGCTTGGCATTCAGGTGTCCCACAGAGGCTGTGTCCAGTGACAGCTCTTTGCAGATGCCACTCATATATCCAGATCACTTTGCACTTAGTAAAAAGTGCCTCAATGCAGAACTCCAAGTAGGAGGTTACATACACTGTCGGGGTGGGAAGGAGGAACACCAGTCCCAAGGACTCTTGAACCACTTTAAAGTTCCTCAAGGTTTCAGGATAGTGCCACTGCTGTTCACAGGGCTACCAGGGATTTCTTTTGCATTGCCATGGACCTTTGGCCAGTAGAAACTATTGGCATCATCCCGAGGACAGCCAGGATGCCTTCACTATTATGGAGTCCAAAGGCTGCTCCTGCATTGGATGTCAGCACCCTGAGATGTTCACAGCATGTCTGGTGCCAGGGGCCAGTGTCTTCACTGGTGAGGTTGGGAGATGAAGTTCCCAGGGGAACAGGTGACTTCCCATGAGACACATCAAGCTCCACTGCATGCATTAGCAGGCCTTTAGTGTGTACCAAGGCTCTCCATTTGTCATGCAACGTGTGACAAAGTTTTTCTGTTTAGCTTTCTCCTGTATCCCAGACTTTTCCTGGTGCTTTCTCATGTTCTCCTGGTCTTCTAATCCCCTTTGGCATGCCCTTGGGCCCTTCCTTTACCTTTCTGTGCTCCCAGAGTTATTCATTTGACTCCCTATACCATGATGTTTTCCCTTTTTTTCCCCTGTCTTTTTATTGCATTGTAGAACTCACCATTTGTTCTCTTAATACATTTCCCTCCCTATTGCAAAATCCTAGGCCCTCTCTTTATCTGTCAGCAAGCCATTCTCAGAATCTGGGACACACCTCTGCTGCTCTGGCAGGCACAGTTGCCCCAGTGGGGCTAATGGCAATGGGCCACGTTGGGCGACAGTCTTCCATTACCGGTCTGCTAGTCAGCAATTTTGTTCTATGTGGCATGCCAGAACACATAGTCTTCTTTTACTGGGCTTCTAGGACATCACAGAGCATTTCCAGGAGGCAGGATCTCTGGTGTAGCCTCCTTTGAACCTCTCCTTTTCCCTCAGGTCTCCTGTTGAGGCCCTCATTTTTTGTTTCAACTTTTGGTATCTCTCTGTTCTCCTCAGGACCTCTCCTGTGAACATAGGCCCAATAAAAATGAAGTGCAGCACTACAGCATATTCCTTCTTAAAATGGAAACTAAAGTGTTATAATTCTGCTGCTGATACCACTACAAACTTTTCTCAATTGCTTCCCAGTGTAGCCACCAATAATCTCAAATACTTCTTAGAGCTTAAAAAGAAAGGTTTGTGTTTGTCATTAAAAAAAAAAAAAGGTTAAACTACATGCCTGTTTATATTGCTGCAGTGATATATGCGGTCATAACAAAAGGGAAGATATAGTCTTTTATAATAGCAGTGGTTTTTTTTTTTGTCTTTTTTTTTTTTATGCCTTTATGCCTTCTGCTGGTTTTTGCCTCCCCTTTCGCGAGGATTGTGGGTGGTGTGGCAGGTGGGGCTTTGGGTTTTACCAACCTGAGTTCTCACATTGGGGTTTTTAATGTCTTGGTGGCTTTCAGTTGGAGTAGGGGTTGGGATTTATATTTGTTGATAGCAGATATCTGAGAAATGTTTTCAAGCTTGGAGAAGCTAAGGTTCCTATTTGAGGTAAGAGCAGTAGGCCTACTCAAGGCTGAGTAACAGGCATGGTACAGTGTGTTTAGCAGCATGTAGTTTGTTCTCAGCATAGTAACTGCATGGGGTTGAAGGGTGTTGAAGGGTGTTGAACTGTTGAAGGGTGGAAGATATTTTTTCAGGGAGCAGTATGTATTAAGGTTTTTCCAGATTGCTTGCAGAGTATGTTGTTGTCCCTAAAGCCTTTTGGCAACTGCTGTGGGCTCTAGCTATGTTTTTTAAAAGAACAAAAACAAAAAAACAACTGTTAGAATTTGTCTAACGTGTAGATGACCCTGGACTCTGTGAGGAGAGATAATGAGCCTTAGCTCAGAGGTGCAATTCCTGTAGAGCGTATGGTAAAGTGGCTTTCGGGGCATAGATAGGCAGAAGGCACTATTGCAAAGGAGTCTAAATCCTTTAGAAGTGACTCTGTCATCAAATGTTTGCATATGAGGATGTCACCATCTGAGTCACCTGGAGGTCTTTAAAAGACATTTAGATGTAGAGCTCAGTGATATGGTTTAGTGGAGGACTTGTTAGTGTTAGGTCAGAGGTTGGACTAGGTGATCTTGGAGGTCTCTTCCAACCTAGATGATTCTGTGATTCTGTGTGCTATGTAGATCCATAGAGAATTCACATATTATCTATGTATATATATATACAGACAGCATCCAAATGGGGGCGGGGGGGGGATAGCATCCTGATGGGGGGGGGGGGGGGGCATTGGCCTTAATCTTGTAGAAAAGCTATTCATTTCACAACTGTCTGCACTGAGGTTTGCTTCCATCTCCACACAGTTGCATCATAAGACTTAGCACAATGTTCTGTGATCATAGGCTTCTGTATATGAGCATCTGCCAGCAGCCCAGTCTCATGTCCCAATTATTTCACTGCTCTTATTTAACAAAATTGCTCTGTACACATATTTTGACATTCATGTGCCTGAGTTCTTCCAGTCTTTGTGACCTGGCAAAGACTATATGGGTCACTTCAGGGGGGAGTAGCTGCCAGCAGCTGGCAAGGAGAGTTATTTCATTTACTTCACAAGTGCCTAAATCGTTTGGGAGAGGCTATTGACGTGATAGGTCTGGGCACAGAGGAGCGTCATTCCTGCAGACTCAATCTTGTATTGATTTAAATCCATTCTTGTAAATCAATGCAAAATTGAGTAAAGTTGAGCATGTGTGGCTTAGTGTCTGTTTGGAAAGCTGTAGAATGTAGTTAGAATTTAAGATGGTATTCACAAAAGGAAACAAGACTAAAGGGACAAAAGGAATTGTCAAGCTATCACTCAGCATCCAGGTGACATCCAGTGTTAAAATACAAGCACTGTGCCTACATCTGAGCAGACCCGGGCAAACTAAGTGATGACCGCTGAGCTGAAACAGGTTATTTTTGTCGTGTCATGATTAATGCAGTTATAAATATCCCGTTGTTTGCGCTTTACATGTAGTGCCCAGTCCTCAGTGTGGCAGACTGAAGACTCGGACTCGGGGTGGGGATGCAGCCAACATACAGGATCAGGAGAGAGGAATGGCTGCAGGCGGGCTGTGGGAGGTACCTCGGCGTGCGCGTCTCCTCTCTCTTGAAAGGTGCCGCACGCAGTTTCGGACGGGTGAACCCCAGAAAGCGAGGTGGCTGTAAGCTGCTACTGCCACCCGCCGACCAAACCGCGGTCCTGCAGCAGTGCGGAAGGAAGCACGAGAGCCACCGGCCGCAGCACTGGCACCTGGAGACCAGAGCGCGGTACTGTGGCGCTCTGCGCCGCGCATGCGCAGCAGCTCCATCGCACTCGCTGCTACGCAACGGCTGAAGCCCGGTACAGCAGCAGAAGTGCCGCTGAATCCGTACAGCATGGCGGCGCCCGCCGTGCCTTTAAATTAGTAGCGACGGCATCCGCTGAGGTCCGGAGTGAGGGAGGTGCCTGGGTGTGGGTGTCCGTGGGACTCCCAGTCACGAAAGCGGTGATACAAGCGAGGGGGGCTGTCCGGGGCAACTTGGGACGGGGCCCGGTGCGAGGCACTCTGCGGCCGGGGGAAGGCGGGGGGTGGGCAGCAGGGAGGCTCTGCGACCAGACGGGAGTGCGGGGTGGGGGCACGCAATCGGTGGCTCCCGTGGAAATCCCCAAGGTGCCGGGCGGAAGTGGGGAGGCAGCGCTTCGGCGGGGCGGTGCCGAGGGCTGCGCTACGCGGGACTTACGTGTTCCGCAGCGGGAAAGAGCGGTGGAGCGGGAAGAGCTCTTACGGCGTGCGCGTACGGTCAGACGCCAGACACCACCGCGTCCCGTGGCGCGCCGACAGGTGTAGTTTCCTGGTACGTGCCTTCCGGGCGGCCATCCTAGGTTCGTCAGCAGTACTCGCGGCGGGAGGTGCTTTTTTCCAGAGCCGCACACCCCCTGCATTGTGCTCTGCGGCACGGTTTCTTTCCAGTTCCGTGCGCGATTCCCGTCGCGACCGTTCGGCCGGCGGCGTTTCCAGACGCGCACCAGGAGCACGGGCGTAGTGGTCGGGAGAAACACGGCGGCGCTCCGGGCGTGTTTCCCTGCGGCGGCGGTGGGGGGTGAGTGCTGGGACCACCATTGAGACGAGCGAGACCCTTCAGCGGTGGCGGCGGGCATTCGGGTGTTTCCGCCCTCCTGGGCGCGGAGGTACGGGGCGGTTCGGCACCGGGCGCCGCGGGGCTCGGACTGCCGGGAGCGGAGGCGGGGCAGGGTGAGGTCCCACCAGGAATACCTGGCCAGTGGCCAGCCCTCTGCCCCTAACCTTACCCTTACCCCCCACCATCCTATCCCCCCCCCCCCCCCCCCAAATCACCGCGGATCAGCGTTTCTCACCGAGGCGATGCGCAGCAGAGCTCCAGACGGGGCCAGAACTGGAACTGGGCTCAGAGGCGGGCAGCCAGGGCAAATGAAGCTGGGTGTGCAAGGCAGCGGCCACGGAGCTTGCACCCCTGCTTATGGGGGGATCCAGCCGCTGCCTGGAGTGCAAAGTGCCCGGGACAGCAGGGCACTGCCGGGCCCTGACTTACAGGGCAGCCCTGGTCCCAAGGCCCATGGGAGGCTCCTTCTCTCCCATTCGGGGGCACCCAAACCCCGCTAGCGGGGTTATCGCCCCACACACGCTGCCGGTGGAGCACAAAGGCTCCCACACCCAGACCCTGCTTACAGGCGGGACAACGATGCCCAGGGAGACCCAGAGCTCGGCCTTCGCCCACAGGAGCAGGAACGACTCCAAGCAGCCAGGATGTGGGGCGGCATGGCCAAAGGCTGCAGGCCGGTACCCCAGCCCCGCGTACGGGGAGGGCCAACACCCGGCCCCACTCATCTCAGTCCCACGCCTCTGAAAGGCTGGGGCCAGAGACACCCGCCCTGCTTACAGAACAGGGCCCTACAAGTCCTCCCGCCCAGCCCAGGGGATGCGCACAGCCCTGCCTACAGGGTGCTCCCCCAGCGCTGCCCAGTCCCAAAAAGCCCCACGGAGCACAATGCTCTGGCCTGCGCCCCAGTTACGGGCTGGCCCTCCTGGATGCACCACAACGTTGCCTCTTCCATACACCCGGGAGCAACCTCATCCCAAAAAGCAGGGCTTGTGCCCAGCACCTCCTGAACCCGCACCCTCCCTCTGCAGGGCAAGGGAGGGCTCGTTCCTGCTGCCTGCCTAGCAGCCGGCTGCTGCGCTGCAGCCTCCCCAGCCCTGCTTACAGGGGGGGTGATGGGCTGCTCTTGGGACAGGGGGCCAAGGGGACAGGAGAGGGGGCTCCATGGCTGGTGACACGCACCCTGACGATGGGGCTGTCACATTGGCAGGGCGCCAGCAGGACGGGCGGCCGCAAAGGCACGGACCCACGCCCTGGCTACAGGCCGGTCGCCTTGCCTGCCCCACTACCAACTGGCCTCCCTCCCTCCCTCCCAGAAAAAAAAAAGAAGAAAAAAAGTCAGGGACAGGCCCAGACTCTCCCTCCACTCCATTCGCTGGCTGAGAGGGAATCCCCCCGTGGCTGCCCAGAGCCCTCCTTTCTCTCCTGGGAAGGCCAAGCTAAGCTGCAGCACTTCTAACAGGGGCCTAAAGGACAAGCACACTCGCTTGCTCACTCACGCCACTTTGGGCCAGGGCAGGGGCAGGGGTCAAGTTGGCGTTGCAGAAGAGAAAGAGAGCTCCATGCAACCAGCGCCTGGGGAGCAACCCCTCCCTCCCCGCCAGCAGGATGGGAGAGCCTCAGGCCTGCCCCAAGGGGCTGCATGGAGGCCACAGGCCTCAACGTGCCAACAGGGGCTTCCTGGGAGGCAAAGGCCAAGAGCCGTGACACGCCCCGATGACAGGGGGTCACGCTGGCCGGGCCGATGGCGGGCAGAAAGCCACCGGGGCCACAGGAGCAGGGAAACAGACCGCCCCCACTTACAGGGGGGCCTCGGGGTCTGGCGAGCTACATCTCCCCCGTGGGTGCAGAGATGCTGCCTCTCGCCCTGCTTACAGGGGGGCTGCACTCTCCGGGCAGCCAGAGGAGCAACGGGCCAAAAGGCCAAAAAAAGCGCAAAGACCCAGCCCTGCTTACAGGGAGGGCGCCCAGCGCAAACCAGCCACGCTCTCCCGTGACCGCGGCCCCCGTGACAGGGGGTTCCCTTTGCCCTGGCTGCCTTTCTCTTGCCACCTCGTCAGACCTCCGCTCCTCTTGCCTCACTCTTGCCTCGCAGCTCCACACCAGGACTCTTCTGTCTTCCTCCTCCACCATCGGACGCTGCAAAAAGGAAGGAGGAAGCCGTGAGACATGACAAGACCTGGCTCCTGCGTTCGAAAGATACGGGGATGACAGTTGCGTCCTTTCGACCACTTGTTACCACAGATTTTCCCTTCAAAAAGTCTTAATTTGCCCCCTTCAAGGTTCCTCGGATTTTAACCCATGAATGTAATTTTATATCCTCTTATATTAGTGCAGATTTCCCTCAATATGATCATTTTGTCCCCTCCAAGTTACCTCAGATTTTAGCCTATAGATGTCACTTTATATCCTCTAATGTTACCACACAGTTTCCCTCACAAAATGCTTAATTTGTCTCCTTCACGGTACCTCAGATTTTAATCCATAAATGTCATTTTATATCCTCTAATGTTACCACAGAATTTCCCTCAAAATACTCATTTTGTCCCCTTCAAGTTACCTCAGATTTTAGCCCATAAATGTCATTTTATATCCTCTAATGTTAAACAGAATTTCCCTCACAAAATGCTTAATTTGTCCCCTTCAAGGTACCTCAGATTTTAACCCTTAAATGTAGGTTTATATCCTCTAATGTTACCACAGAATTTCCCTCACAAAATCGTAATTTTCCCCTCCAGGTTTCCTTAGATTTCCCCCGTAATATGTCATTCTGTACCCTCTGAAGTTACCTCAGATTCTGCTTCCCAAAATGTTATCTTACATTCCCAAACATTACAGATTTTCCCTCAAAAATGGTCAGTTTGTCCACTTAACGGTGTCTCAGATTTTAACCCATAAATGTAATTTTATAACCTCTAATGTTACCACAGAATTTCCCTCAAAAAAATTGTAATGTTCCCCTCCAGGTTTCCTTAGATTTCCTCCATAATATGTCACGTAATATGTCATATACACCCCCTGAAGTTTTGATCCCTCAGATTTGATCCCCCATGTCATTTTATATCCTCTAATGTTACCACAGATTTTCCCTCACAAAATCTCAATTTGTCCCCTCCGAGGTATCTCAAATTTTACCCCCCAAAATGTCATTTTATATCCTCTAATGTTACCACAGATTTTCCCTCTACTCATTTGTGCCCTATGTAACACCCTCCCTCTGCCCCAGGTCTATCCGAGGTTTCTTATCGCAGAGCGCACCCTGCCGGCAGTCGCTCGGCTCAGCCCCGTCGCCTCCCTCTGGCTCGCCGGCAGCCCTGCAGCGACCGCCTCCCACGGCTCGCGAAGCAAGGGCGGGAAGCGGCGCGAGCCGAGCCAACCCCGCGCCGCAGGGAGGCTGCGCGAACGCCCGGTGGGAAGTTCCCGGCAGGCGCCTGGCCGCGGCTGCGGGTTATGGGCGGGAGGAGCCGCGGCGCGAGCGGGGCAGCCTCGGCCCCCCCCCCCCCCGCAGACGGGGCAGCCGCCCCCTCAGGGTAGTCCTTTACGGCCCCTCGGGCATTTCTCCACGATTGCTGCTGCCGCCAGCCCCACGCCCCCGCCCCTGCCCCTCGGCTCCCTTCGGCCCAGCCCCTGTCGGGCACCAGCCCTGAGGGCCGTCCCCGCCGCGGACCCCCCGGGCCGGCTCGGACGCGTCCCCGTAGGGATTCGCGCGGTGTAGCGGAGGGGAGCAATGTCCCTGGCTTTGCCGGAGCGGCCCTCGTCTGTGCTCCCACCGCTGCCACCCCTGCCGCCACCAGCGCCGCGGATGCCCGCAGGCGGGGCTGAAGCCAGGCGGCGCGCGGCTCCGGCACCGGCTGCGCTGCCGGCTGAGCCGCGTCCGAGGGCACTGCCGGGCTGGCTGCGCGGCCAGCCCGACCCCATGGGGCTTCCAGGCTGTCGGGGGCGATACTTGTGACCAGGGTTCGCAGGATTCGCCGCAACAGATGGATGCGGAGGCCTTGTTTTCTCAAATTTCTGTTTGTTGCTGCTTACCACAAATCACCACTTGCAGACGTACCGTGATTATTGAAAAGGTACGTGTGAGTATTGATAACAGGGTGTTCCCAGAAAGTAAATAAATGCAGGTAGCAGATACTGAGGGCATAACCATAGGTAATAGCAGCAATAAGAGGTAATCAAAAGGCAATTAGATGTAGTAAAAAGTAGTCATGCAGCAGCAAATAGAGCTTAGTACGATACAGTAAACAAACACGGCAATACTATGGCAGTGAAAATCCTCACGATGGATTACAATTTAAGCATGCTATAGCAACTAATCAAGAGCAGCTGGGAGGGCGTGTAGCCAGGACGGCTGACCACAGCGTGTGGTGTGCTCAGCAGTAAATGCTGGGGTAAAGACAGAGATGGGGCGGAGGGGGACTGGACTCCTTTTTGTACTTTGCTTGTGCATGCTGCTTTTGCTGTACCTTTTAAGCTGTCTTGACCTCAATGCGTGACTTTTCTTGCTTCTGCCTTTCTGATTCTCTTCCCCCACCCTGCTCTTGAAGGGGAAGTGAGCAAGGGTCTGCTGGGGCTCAGGGCCCTCTGTGGGGGCTAACCCACAACCTTTTGATAAATGCTCATATTTTCTGTTACTTTGTAATTTTGAAAATGTTTTAATGAAACCATGCTTAGGAGTATGCCTTAAAGTCTCAGAGATGTTTGTGCTTTGAGGAAAAAAGTTGCACCGAGTTCTTAAACACCTTCAGAAAGGACCGTGACTTTCCTAGAGTCAGCTCAGGTGGCAGTCACCGGCAAAACAGAGCACACTGGCAGCCTGGACCTTGGATGCAAAGTGCAAGGTGTTTCCTAAGTGTATACTCCTTTCTGAGGGGTGTTTTATTGTGTGCTGTCTAGCATCAGTTTATCAATTTGCCTCTAATGGGTTTTGGTATTCCCAAAAGGACTGGGATTAAAGAATGGGTGTGTGCCTCAGCACTGCATAATTTTATTTTGCAGCCAAAATTTCTTGTTTTGTGGTTTTCTGCTAGCTTGTATTTTGCAGAAAGCACTTAAAAATGTATTTAGTTTGCTTCCAAACAAGTAAAGAGAAAGTCCTTTTACCTTTAGGGTAGGGCTAATTTTCCTTTAGGCCAGAAAACAGAGGAAGATACCACCTGCTACAACCTTTGTTAAGAGAGGACCAAGCATACCCGGACCTTCTTAAACAAACAAACAAAAAACCCACCACTTAAAAAAAGGGCAACAAAGAGGCAACTTCTGCCCGAAGTGGTGTAAACGCATAAAGCTGTCAGTGTTTTTTTTTTTAGCTCGCACATCGGCACTGCTCGGGAAAGCCGTGCCTGTCGCTCTGCTTCTGCGCATGCGCGGAGCCGGCCGGCTCGCCTCGAGGGGGAGCCGGGCGACGCCGCAGGACCCCTGCCCGCGGCAGAATGGCGGCGGTCTTCTCCGGAGCGGGAGCCGCGCCGGACCGGGCTCGGGTCGGGACGGGACGGGACGGGAAGCGCGGTCCGCGGCTTCTGCGGAAATGGCCCTTGTGCGGGGCAGGGGCGGCGCCGCGCCGGAGCGGACCGGGCGTGCGGCGGGGTCTGCACTGCGCGGGGCTTCGGGGGGGCTGGGGGAGAGGGGGGCGGAGCGGCGGGAGGTGGCGGCGGGGCGGGGCGGGGCGGGGAAGAGCGGCGGAGTCCTCTCTGGGTTGGGTGGACTGCTCCGTCCCGGGGCATGCTGGGAGCTGTAGTTCTGTGGTGCGCGGCCGGTCTTTCCCCGAGCCGGGGCCGGGGCCGGGGCCGGGCCGTGCGCGCCGGGAGGCGCAGGTTGCCGCTGGCTGCGAGCGCGGCTGCCGGCGGTGAGGCGAGCGAGAGCCTTCGGGGGCGCTTCCCCGGAGCGTCGGGCCGGGAGGGGTGGGGGCTGCGGCGGCCGGGCGCGGGTCCTCGCTGCGCTCGATCGTCGGGCTGCGCCTCGGAGGTGTTCCTGCTCGGCGCAGGGAAGCGCAAAGGAAAGCCGCGTGGTGCCTGCCAAGCTGTAGTAGCTTCTTAGACCTAGAACGAATTGGCCTGTCGAGCTCTGTCTCTTTGTTGCTCAGTCTGTGGTACAAGAGGCTAACCTTTGTCCCACCTCAGCTTTCAGAGTTGTCCTAGAAATAAACCGGTGCTTGCGGGGCTTTCCAGAACGCTGGTTGTGGTCGGTCAAGACAGACGTGAGAGGCAATTTCTGCCTGTCTGTCTGTCTATTGGTTATGTCCCGAGAGTTTTGCTTGAACAGTGTGCAATAAAAGCGGCCTCGGGCCCTTACTGGTGGTGCAGTTTCTGCACGTGTCTTATAACGTAGGTTCCCTGCTTAATTTGCAATTTATGAGGTTTCTACCAATGAGCACTTTCCTGTCCATGCCGAATATAGCTGAATTGCAGGCTACGATTAAACATCAAATGTTTAATATAGATTGTTAATAACAAATTGCAACTGTTAAGAATATATGCTAAAAAAAATAGCACAGAAAGTAGAAGCTCTAGGCTGTGAGTGGTCTGTCCCATACTGATACTGCATGTTTGCACCGAGGCAGAATGATTGCTTTCACTCACTTGTGGAGCGATGAGTCTAGGCTCTCACTGCTAGTATTTTTAGCAAGACTGATTGAGCATTTCTCTAACATATGAGCAAGTGTTTGAGGAGCAAGTGATGGGTATGGGCACTTAGAAAGAGACTGCCAAAGGGCAGCTTCCTATTTTATAACTGAATTTTGTGAGCGTTGGTCCTCGTTTCATACTGAAGGGGAGTATGCTCTAGTGAAGGGAGTATGTTCACGTGAAAGGAAAAGGCACTAGTCTCCCTCGTCTGGCATTATTACTTCCTTGCTGCTAGCTCTGTTCTTCATAGAAAGCCAGTATGTTTCCTCGTCACATTCTAGTCTGCCTTCCTAGACTTCAGCCTTTGCCTCCTGGGTCTCTTGCCTTGCATAGACAATCTCTCCCCTTCTCCTCTTCTTCTTCATCTCATTTGTAAACCTTTTATCAGGCTGATTCTTACTGGCTTCCCACCCCCACCCCCCGACCTTTTTCTATTTTTTCCTTTTTTCCTATTTTTTTTTTTACGGACTTAGGATGGCTTGTCTTGTTAGTTACTTTTCTTCCTGCCAGCCCCCAGCCTCAAGTTCTCCGATGCGACGTCAGAGGATCATCTTTGATACCTCCGCATCTGAATAATACGGTTTCTGTCCCATGCTGTAGCTGACGGCAGGACGGACTCTGAGTGCAGAGGAGGGGTTGCTTCCTCCCTAGTTTCCTATTGCGTCTCATACTGGTTTGGGTAAGCAATTACAGAGGAAATTTGACTTCTCCGTGGAGAAGCGTGTGCCTGACAGCTAGCTGGAGACAGCACACACGGAATTGAGTCAGCGCTCCGAGTGCGGTCCTGAGTTGCAGTAAAGGTAAAACAATTGCAGACTGACAGTTTAGCTTGTAAGGAGCATATACAAATAGCAGGTTTGCCTCTAATGCTTAAAAGGCGAGGTTTCGAGATCATATTTCACGGACTACTTCCTATAGATTTCAAGAAATGCAATCGTTCTGAAGCACAGCCGCGCTCTGTTATTGTTTAAAGGGAACAAACTGCTTTGAGAGCCGTTACGTGGGAGGGAACCGAGGGCGGAAGTGACGTCAGGGCGTGCCTTCCCTGAGGGCCAAAACGGCTCCGTGATTGGCTGGACCGTGAGGGCGGATGTGGTGTCCTGGCGAGCCGTCATTAAGGGCAGAAAGGCTCCATGATTGGCTGGGAACCCAGGGCGGAAGTGGCGTCACGGCTAGCCTTCGCTGAGGGCGGAAGCGCTCCGTGATTAGCTCGGAGGGCTCGGAGGAACCCAGGGCGGAGGTGCCGTGCAGGGCTTGCCGGCACTATGGGCGGAAGCTGTCGGGCCGGGCCGGGCTCGGCTCGGGCCGGGCCGCTGAGGCGCGGTGCCGCAACGAGGTTGGTGGTCGGTGCCGCCCCGGGCCGGGAGGGGGCGAGGCGGCGGGCGGTTGGGGCGCCACGCGGTCGGCGGCTTCTGCGGAAACGGCCTTTGTGCGGGGCGGGGGCGGGGGCGGTGCCGGAGCGGAGCGGACCGGGCGTGCGGCGGGATCTGCACTGCGCGGGGCTTCGGGGGGGCTGGGGGAGAGGGGGGCGACGCGGCGCGGGGGGGGGGCGGTTGCGTGCGCTTGGCCGACTCCCCTCTGGGGCGGATGGACTGCTCCGTCCCGCGGCATGCTGGGAGCTGTAGTTCTGTGGTGCGCGGCCGGTCTTTCCCCGAGCCGGGGCCGGGGCCGGGGCCGGGCCGTGCGCGCCGGGAGGCGCAGGTTGCCGCTGGCTGCGAGCGCGGCTGCCGGCGGTGAGGCGAGCGAGAGCCTTCGGGGGCGCTTCCCCGGAGCGTCGGGCCGCGAGGGGTGGGGGCTGCGGCGGCCGGGCGCGGGTCCTCGCTGCGCTCGATCGTCGGGCTGCGCCTCGGAGGTTTTCCTCCCCCCGCGTGCTGACGGCCGGCTCTCTCTTTTCTCTGCGGCTCACCAGGGCAGAAGCAGCTCCCCGCCGCTGGGACCCCCGTGGGGTTTGTCGCCGAGCGAAGGTGGCGCAGCAGCTGAAGGGAGGAAAGCTGCAGCTGGCGTGCTGCAGTCGCAGGTTTCCCAGGAGAAAGAGCAGCCCGTCTGTCCCAGCTGTCCGGGTAAGTCGCAGCGACCTTTGGGTGAAACCGAGGCGTGCTCGTAAACTTCCTGCAGCCCAGGCTCAAAGGCTTAATCAAATTTGCAGAAGCGCAAACTGCTCGGCGCAGGGAAGCGCAAAGGAAAGCCGCGTGGTGCCTGCCAAGCTGTAGTAGCTTCTTAGACCTAGAACGAATTGGCCTGTCGAGCTCTGTCTCTTTGTTGCTCAGTCTGTGGTACAAGAGGCTAACCTTTGTCCCGCCTCAGCTTTCAGAGTTGTCTTAGAAATAAACCGGTGCTTGCGGGGCTTTCCAGAACGCTGGTTGTGGTCGGTCAAGACAGACGTGAGAGGCAATTTCTGCCTGTCTGTCTGTCTATTGGTTATGTCCCGAGAGTTTTGCTTGAACTGTGTGCAACAAAAGAGGCCTTGGGCCCGTACTGAGCAGCGAGAGAAAGCAAAACTCCAGGTAAGCGCTGGCCGTGGCAAAGTTGCTTGGGAATTGAGCGGCTGGGGGTCTTTCCAGCGGAACTCGGTACGCAGACAGAAGCGTGACCTTTGAGGTCCCTGTCTGTCTTGCGTTGAAGCTGTGGTATTTGACCCATGACTGTATGCAGTTGCTAAATCCTAGAGGGGATGATAGAGACGTCCCTGGGGCAGCCTTTTTTGCCACAGTCATTGCAGAAATGTTGGAAAAGTGAGTATCATCCCTCTCTTTAAATTCACCTTTTAAAGCATTCTTTCTGCAGACTCCTGTCTGTGATTTAGGTACTTGATTTGCGTGAAACAGAGCCAGACTTTCCTATTAACTAGCGCCCTGATTGAAATTGCCTGTCGTCGGAGGACAGGAACTATAAATGGTGCTTGGCAGTTTAAAATCTCTTGGCTTCTACGGAGGCTAACTTGCCAAAGCGAATAGGAAGTAGCCTAAAGTTCGGTAAAGACGCTGAATAGAAAAGGTCCTCTTCTTGATGGGGAAAGAGCTTCGCAGAACACGAGCTCTGTTTCCCGTAGGGCTCCCTACTTACCCACCTGTTCAGCGATTATTGCAGGCTTTGACTGGTCCCCTCAGGTCCGATATCGCACAAGCGTTGTGCCGCAGACAGTACCTTAGCTTACTTTCCATCTCGTGCTGCGTTACTTATACCCGCAGAAGACTTACTTCAGCGTCAAATAAACCCTGTGCGAAGCGTCCCTGACTCATGCCAGTGGGACCATCCCGTTGTGGCTGGTAAAATCCAGGAACAGGACGGTGCTTGGAAGAACGTAACCTATGGAGGAGCAGGCAACAGTCTCCTGTTAGGCAACAGGTTTTCGAGACTGGTTTTGCCACCCCTCCGCGCATTTTGAAGGAGGCAGTCCCTAAGCTGATGCAATCCAACTGCATCTAAGCTGTAGGTTGTTACTTCCATAAGTTATAAAGGAACTTCACTTTTTTTTGTTTGTTTTTGTTTTTTTTTTTTAAATCGAGGCTCGTGTGCGTGCGTTTGGCTTGTCCCGATGGCTGGTGTAGATGATCGCTCACGTGCCCCAAAGCTCCCTGTGCTGATGTTGGATCTGCCCCTCGGTAAAGGACGGCATCCCGTACGTTCAGCTTTTCTTCCTTACCGTCTCGTATGTATGTATGTATTTACTTTTCTGAAAGAAAGGGTGGATATTTCATGGGTCTCTCTGTGAGCGTATCGAACCAGGCCGCAGTAAATATGTGTAAGCGAGTAGGCTGCAGCATGTGCTGGGCAGTATCGGAGTGCTACTCTGCTAGCAGTGGAGAGCCAGGTGAAGGTGTAGAGGGTAAGGGCTTGTTCTGCCTCAGGTTGAACGGAAAGTTTCTGAAGTTGAGCATCCCGGGGGATGTTTGTAGGACTGTTGTTAGACAATAAAAGTTCAGATGGCTGTCGACAAAGGGGATTTTGTTGGCTCTTTTAGATAGCTATACCTACCGAAGATTGAATCGGTTACAAAAGGTTGTAGTAACCTCGCAGTCTCTACGTTCTGTAGCGTCTGTAGCAAAATAAACTGGCAGATGAATAAATGAGCAGGTACAAATACACGTGACTCTACAGCTGAGATAAAATAACATGCAGTTTCTTCTGTGTTTTGTCTTTCAAAGCACATTGTTGCTGAGCGCCTGAGCTTTTTGCTCGCGTTACCGAGGCAAGGAATGGCTGCGCTTCTTCCCCCCTCATCCCTCTCTTTTTTTTTTTCTCCTCTCCCTTGATGACAGGGACTCGAAATGTTTTCCTCGGATGTCCACGTGAAAATTAAAAGAAAAAAAAAAAAGGCGACGGTGGTGAACACTGACAGAATTGGGTGACTTTTTCAAGGTAGAGGGCAAAGAACGTGGAAATTTCTAGTACGTTAGCGTTACTCTGTTAACAGAACCAACGTACACGCCACTTGCTGTTCCTAGTTTTTTGGTTTGGTTTTCCTTTCAGTAGTCTCCCCAAAGGCTCCACAAAGGACACCTTGTGTATCTTTTCTGTTCTTCCAGGATTCATTCGTCAGGAAAGACGACCGTGAAATCTGAGGGCTGTGGACGAGGGCTGTGGAACCATCTGGTAGATGGTTGTTGCAGTTGCCTTTGGTCACGTCATTCGTCCTTTTAGCTTGCCCTTTACTTTACCTTGAGTGGAATTTTTCTTGCCACGCTATGTTTGCAGTGGTAACATTGCTGCCGAGGTGTTTTTTGACTAAAAATGATCTTAACTGTAGTAGTGAATTCACAGCGTGTGGCTTTGTGTACTGACTCCCATGATCACAACTTTTTTTTTTTTCCTTTGTCATAGATAGGAGAAAAGCTCTTTCCAGAGAGATGGAGAAGGAATTGATTATACCTCTGTCTCATCCTGTGAGACTGGAAGACGGTGAGTGACTAACTGTAAGCTGCAATTCTCAGGAATCGCATGGCTAAGAGTCTCGGGTTCCTTCTCTGCCTGACCCCCAGGGCCTTAGGCACGGGAAATCTTAGGCTTAATGTTTTTCCCTATGAAATACTGTCACGCTAAGGGGCGTAGCTGACTAACTGTTACGGGTCTGGTCGGATTCAGGTTACTGAACTATCACGGTCACGGATTCACCAATAACGTAGCACGCCCTCGCTCTAGTCGCATTCAATGAGAACTGTCACGGCTAGGAACAATGCAATGAACAGCAATTTATTACAGCAACAAGGACACAGGTTCTTTGGATCGCCGGCGATAAATTCACTGTCCGCGAAAGCAAGCGAGCACGCATGAAATACACAGGTACTCGTCCTGGCTGTTAATGCATTAAAAGGCACAAAGGCTCTAGAGATTTCTAAGTTTCCAAGGAGACACCTGGTACAACCAAGCGTTCAAATATTACCCCACAGCGTCCCAGTGCGGGGGGAAGAGAGGCTCAGCCCGTCGACTGATCCTGGAAGTCAGAAAGGTATCCTTGGTGATGGTATCTTCCCTAACACCCCCTTTCACTTAAGACAGTTTACATCTATTTTCTCTCCTTTAGGTGGGACTTGAGTGACTCTAGTCAGGCATACCTTGGTTATGTTTGGTGTAAAGTTTTCTTGCTTTCGTTTAAAGGTAGAGGGGTCTGAGAAACTCAGAGCATGCCCTCAGTGAGGGGTGGTCGCACCTTGGAGACACGGAGCTTTTGGGATGGAGGTGTGTTTTGGTATTATGATGATACTAGAATGAGCAAAAGTTCCCTAGAGTGCAGTGTTTTGTTAAAAACATGACAGGTCGTTGGCTCAGGGTAGCAAACGTGCAGCTTATCGGTCTCAGTGTGCACAAGAGCATCTGGTCCCCATCTGGTCGCAGAGCCTATCCGTGGTGTTTCCACTCCGCTTTACGCTCCGTCCCCTTCCTTAGAGTCAGCACACCAAGTTCCCCTAGTGCGATAGCACGTAAAGTTGGAGGCCTAGGGAACGCTTAGGTAGCGCAGCTGCCCTCCACCCTGAAAGCTTCTTCGATGCTGTACGCTTTCTTTAAAAGTTGAATATGAGTTTAATTTGCCTTGTTACTTAAGGCAATTACTCCGCAACTGCCCAAAGCAGCGACAGTGAGAAGCCCACTTCCAGCATCCGCTCCCCACGCAGGGACGGACGGACGGACAGACGGACGCCGCTCTTTGCCTTGCCCGCCGGGGAAGGGGAGAACGACCGGGCAGGGAGCCCCACCGCAGCCCCCCTCCCGGGAGTCCTGCACAGCAGTTTAATAAAGTTTGCTTTCCGGCCCGTGCCCCCTTTGGTGGTTGCCATCGGGGGAAGTGGCTGTCGCCGTCTGTGTGTGGGTGCAGGTTCCGTAGCGGGGTGGGTGTGGAGGGGGGGGGGGTGGCCCTGTGTCCACCGGCCGCTGGATGCTGACGACCCCTCGGAGTGCGGGGCCAGCCCTGCCGGGTGGGGGGGCAGCTCGCTGCTGTCTTTGCTCCCCGTGCTGGGGGGACTGCCCTGTGTGGCGGGGGCTGCTTGCAGAGGCGCAAGTGGGGAGGGGGCTGGGGGTTCCCGGCAGGACCCCCAGGGCAGGGGATGGCGTTGTGGAGGCCAGGTCCTGGGGGATTGGCGGCTGGGGCAGGGAAAGCCCAGGCGGGGGTGGCACGGGGTGGCAGGCACAGGTCTGTGGGTGCTGGGCTGCAGGTGGGGAAGCCTGGGGCTGGCTCTGTGGTGTTTGCAGTGTCAAGCCGCCAGGAGCACCATTGCCCCAGCAAGCCGGGAGTTGTGGTCATTGGGCTCTGAGCATCCCGTTGCCCGCGTTGGGTTCGTTGTTATTATCTCCCTGCCTTTTTTGTCCCGATAAAAAATGTACTGTTTCAGCTTGCCGCCGCTCAGCTTCCCAGCCGTGAGCGGCACGTTGCTCAAGGCAGACACTTCCTCCCTGAGGCGGCGCGGGGTGCAAATTTCTGCTGTTTTCGTTTGTGCTTTCTCTAAGAAAATGGTCTGGGAAGCCGTCCCTGCTGCCCTCAGGACGCATCCTGCCGGCGAGAAGCGGGTACTGCAGGCGGCGGGGCCACGCAGGCGCGGTGGCGCCTTTGGATGCCCCCTTCCGCCACCTGCTGGTGATAATCCGGTACTGCAGGCGCCTTGGGTCAGCGCATACGCTGTGGCGCCCCCTGGGGCCTTCTGCGCCACCTGGTGGCGAAAAGTGGGTACTGCAGGCGCCTCATGGCCCCGCATACGCTGTGGCGCCCTCTACCGCCGCCTGGTGGCGAAAAGTGGGTACTGCAGGCGCCTCGGGGCCGCGCATACGCTGTGGCGCCATCTGCGCCACCAGGTGGCGAAAAGTGGGTACTGCAGGCGCCTCGGGGCACCGCATACGCTGTGGCGCCCTCTGCGCCACCAGGTGGCGAAAAGTGGGTACTGCAGGCGCCGCGGGGCCGCGCATACGCTGTGGCGCCTTCTGCGCCACCAGGTGGCGAAAAGTGGGTACTGCAGGCGCCTCGGGGCCGCGCATACGCTGTGGCGCCATCTGCCGCCGCCTGGTGGCCGGAAGTGGGTACTGCAGGCGCCGCGGGGCCGCGCATGCGCGGTGGCGCCCCCTGGCGCCCTCTGCCGCCGCCTGGTGGCCGAAAGTGGGTACTGCAGGCGCCGCGGGGCCGCGCATGCGCGGTGGCGCCCCCTGGCGCCCTCTGCCGCCGCCTGGTGGCCGAAAGTGGGTACTGCAGGCGCCCCGGGGCCGCGCATGCGCGGTGGCGCCCCCTGGCGCCCTCTGCCGCCGCCTGGTGGCCGAAAGTGGGTACTGCAGGCGCCCCGGGGCCGCGCATGCGCGGTGGCGCCCCCTGGCGCCCTCTGCCGCCGCCTGGTGGCCGAAAGTGGGTACTGCAGGCGCCCCGGGGCCGCGCATGCGCGGTGGCGCCCCCTGGCGCCCTCTGCCGCCGCCTGGTGGCCGAAAGTGGGTACTGCAGGCGCCCCGGGGCCGCGCATGCGCGGTGGCGCCCCCTGGCGCCCTCTGCCGCCGCCTGGTGGCCGAAAGTGGGTACTGCAGGCGCCCCGGGGCCGCGCATGCGCGGTGGCGCCCCCTGGCGCCCTCTGCCGCCGCCTGGTGGCCGAAAGTGGGTACTGCAGGCGCCGCGGGGCCGCGCATGCGCGGTGGCGCCCCCTGGCGCCCTCTGCCGCCGCCTGGTGGCCGAAAGTGGGTACTGCAGGCGCCGCGGGGCCGCGCATGCGCGGTGGCGCCCCCTGGCGCCCTCTGCCGCCGCCTGGTGGCCGAAAGTGGGTACTGCAGGCGCCGCGGGGCCGCGCATGCGCGGTGGCGCCCCCTGGCGCCCTCTGCCGCCGCCTGGTGGCCGAAAGTGGGTACTGCAGGCGCCGCGGGGCCGCGCATGCGCGGTGGCGCCCCCTGGCGCCCTCTGCCGCCGCCTGGTGGCCGAAAGTGGGTACTGCAGGCGCCCCGGGGCCGCGCATGCGCGGTGGCGCCCCCTGGCGCCCTCTGCCGCCGCCTGGTGGCCGAAAGTGGGTACTGCAGGCGCCGCGGGGCCGCGCATGCGCGGTGGCGCCCCCTGGCGCCCTCTGCCGCCGCCTGGTGGCCGAAAGTGGGTACTGCAGGCGCCCCGGGGCCGCGCATGCGCGGTGGCGCCCCCTGGCGCCCTCTGCCGCCGCCTGGTGGCCGAAAGTGGGTACTGCAGGCGCCGCGGGGCCGCGCATGCGCGGTGGCGCCCCCTGGCGCCCTCTGCCGCCGCCTGGTGGCCGAAAGTGGGTACTGCAGGCGCCCCGGGGCCGCGCATGCGCGGTGGCGCCCCCTGGCGCCCTCTGCCGCCGCCTGGTGGCCGAAAGTGGGTACTGCAGGCGCCCCGGGGCCGCGCATGCGCGGTGGCGCCCCCTGGCGCCCTCTGCCGCCGCCTGGTGGCCGAAAGTGGGTACTGCAGGCGCCCCGGGGCCGCGCATGCGCGGTGGCGCCCCCTGGCGCCCTCTGCCGCCGCCTGGTGGCCGAAAGTGGGCACTGCAGGCCCCCCGGGGCCGCGCATGCGCGGTGGCGCCCCCTGGCGCCCTCTGCCGCCGCCTGGTGGCCGAAAGTGGGTACTGCAGGCGCCCCGGGGCCGCGCATGCGCGGTGGCGCCCCCTGGCGCCCTCTGCCGCCGCCTGGTGGCCGAAAGTGGGTACTGCAGGCGCCCCGGGGCCGCGCATGCGCGGTGGCGCCCCCTGGCGCCCTCTGCCGCCGCCTGGTGGCCGAAAGTGGGTACTGCAGGCGCCGCGGGGCCGCGCATGCGCGGTGGCGCCCCCTGGCGCCCTCTGACGCCGCCTGGTGGCCGAAAGTGGGTACTGCAGGCGCCGCGGGGCCGCGCATGCGCGGTGGCGCCCCCTGGCGCCCTCTGACGCCGCCTGGTGGCCGAAAGTGGGTACTGCAGGCGCCGCGGGGCCGCGAGTGATGTTACTACATCATTTACTACATTTTTTCCTGCGAGTGATGTTACTACATTGATTTTGGTTTTGGGGTGTAATATGTTATGCTGCTAAATTTTTCTTCCTGTGCAGAAGAAAAGTTGAGCTAATTCCAGTTAGCTTCAGTAACTTGCTTTCTCATATTGTCATTTCAATATTCAAAGCTGAAGCAAAAGCATTGGTATTGTTGCTTCTAGAGAGACGCCAGTTCTCCGGTCTGCACTCTGCATGCTGTTCAGATAAGCTAGAAAAAAATAAAGGAAAAGAAAAACAGCTGCTGCTTCTCCTGCTCTCTTTCTGCTTTCTACTTTCTTGTGCTTTGCCCCTCCCCTTTCCCAGGTGATTGGCTTTGGGTTCCAGGCAGGGCCTAATGGTAACTGAGTCACAGGCATCCCATCAGAGAGCTCATTCTGCCTGGGCTGCAGTTTGGGGTAAGTGCTTTGTTTTTGCTTCAGTCAGTTGCAGGGGTCTTTAGGTGGGTCAGAGCCTACGGACTGATGCGTTTCCAAGTAGAGATAGGTACATCCTTCTTTGTGAGGTAACAACTAGTAGGATCCTTGCTGATCCTGGCTGGAATAATAATAATGCACAACACAGAAATCATATGAGAAAGGACTGGCCTATAGCGAATCAAAGTGCTCCCAAGGGGTTTTTGTTCTAGTAGTAGGGTACATATATCTTACTCTTTGTATTGGTAATTATTTGGAAACCTAAGGGTTAAAAATAATGACCGGGAAAAATCAACTATTAATTTTGTTTCTAGTGACTGTAGGCCTCAGAGAAGGGCTTGGTCAATTGGCAACTTGGAAAAGGCATGACCAGATAATAGTAAGATGGGATACCCCGTCAAAATAGGGGTGAATGTGACAGAGGGTTATGTACCACAATCTGTCATGTTTGATGCTTGTGAGGTGTTAGCTTGTGGAGATTTAAATGCCCAATGACAACTGAGCAGAGAGAACAAGTAACTGGGAGAGACCCAGCCAGATTGAGAACAGCTGTATGGAAACGATTTGCCATCAGAGAAAGGGAGAAACTCAAGGAGAAAACAGGAGAGAAAAGAGGAGGCTCTCTTTGAAATGTGGCAGTTCAAACATTTGAGATTGAAACAGGGTATGGGGATGTGAATGCCTGGATAGAATGGGTCAAATATGCTGTCCAGAGTCTCAACCGTAGCACTTGCTATGCTTGTGCCTCGGGACGACCGACTGCCCGGATAGTGCCCTTCCCATTGGGGTGGACCAGGGATTCCCAGGGGAAGCGATGTATGATTGCATTGTACCAAGAAAAGACTGCCTGGGGAAATGAGGCCTGTAAGTCTCTCTCTTTGCTGTTCCCTCCCTTGCGTGATAGCAATATCAGGGTTCCCCCTGCATTCTCTACAGCTAAAGGTGACCATGCAGCTTGCCTCTCAGGGCAGGGTGTGAGCGCTACCCGGCATCTGGGAGAATTTGCCTTGTGCACGAGGACCTTGAATGCTACCAAGGACCTGATGGGAAACTGCTCAAGACTTGAGATCCCCAGGGCAGATCTGTGGTGGTACTGCGGAGGGAAGATCTTACGGTCCACCCTACCATCTAATTCGGGAGGCATTTTTGCACTTGTTCAATTAGCTATACCCTTCACCCTGGCATTTGAAAGAGAAACATCACAAATACCCAGAAGAAGTAAAAGAGGCTTAGGAATATCATTTGATGATGGAGGGTACATAGATTCTCTTGGGGTGCCTAGAGGAGTTCCCGATGAACAGAAAGCCAGGAATCAAATTGCTGCAGGGTTTGAGTCGCTGTTCTGGTGGGTAACAATCAATAAGAGTATTTATTATAGTCAGCAGATATTCATAAATCATACAAGGGATGCGATAAGAGAAATCGCTGAACAACTAGATGCCACCAGCAAAATGGCTTGGGAAAACAAAATAGATTAGATATGTTGATCGCGGAGAAAGGAGGTGTGTGTGTGTGTGTGTGTGTGTGTGATACTGAGCAACCATTGTTGCACTTTTATACCCAACAATACTGCCCCAGATGGCACAGTAACTAGAGCGTTGCAAGGGCTTACCACCCTTGCCAGTGAATTGGCAGAATGATTAGGAACAGGCACTTCCATCACAGGATGTTCGGAATCTTGGTTTGGTAAATGGAAAGGGGTCCTAGTGTCCGTATCTGCATCCTTGATCGTAGTAGCAGGAGTTTTGACGACCCTTGGTTGTTGCATTATCCCCTGTGTAAAAGGACTAGTACAGCGGTTCACTGAAACTGCACTATCGAAAGAAATGACCGTGGAGCCACCACCTTACTCACGTAAGGTGATGATATTAGAGGGGATGGAAAGCAAAGAAGGTGAAGAAGAGGAAGAGATCTACCAAATTACACCGCAGAGAAAAGTTTTGCAAAAATCAACAATTTATAAAGAAGAAAAGGGGGGAATTGTGGGAATAAAAATGTTGTTTTTGCAGAGTTACGTTGTTTAGAGGGAAGGAATGCGGTGTTGAGATAGGCTCGCAGTGATAAGAAAGCTTAACGGACAACCTTGTAAAATGCAGACAACCGGACTCCTCAGAGCAGCTAGGTGAAAATCACGGTGTCAAGTCAGATCAGTGAAGAAACATTACCACTTCAAACAGTAAAAAAGTCAAAAGAAATTTGAAATTGAACAGGCCGGCAACTGAAGGCCACGTAGTGTCTGTGAAGCGTCGGATAGGTTGTGAACCCGGAATACCCAGTCAATGGGGAAACAGGGGAGGGTCCCGGTCGTCGAGAAAGAAAGTCCATAAACCGTACTGTGTGACTAGTAGGTGCGCTCCTGCTTGTGGGACGCGTGCCATTGCGATCGCAAATAAATTACTACTTCACTGAGATCCTCGCCTGAGCCTAACCTACTGGCTACGGAGTGCTTCTCACACTCCCTGCGCGTAATCCTGGCTACAATATACCGCGTTATCGAAGGTGCCTTTTAAACAACATTGATAGAAACTCAGGGGGCGATAGTACTGACCCTGGGGGTGGAACTATCCACGCAGGGAATAATCCACGCTGCACCAAATATGGTAGCCACAGGAATGCCAATATACATAGCGCACGCCAGATGCAACGTGAGAATCCTGCAACTGGATGGCCTGTCGCAAATGGCGAGAGGTGGTACTGGCTACGTGGCAATAAAGCCAGGAAGGTGTTGCCCCTGGGATGGAAGGGAGCTTGCACCCTGGGGGCAATAATTCCAAACGTAACTATTATTGAAGACCCACAAAGCCAAAGGCCCCTTGAGACCACACGCAGGATTAAGCGGACTCCAGACAATTCTCTAGTAAAATTCTCTAGTATTTCACAGCTTTGCAAGGTGGTTTTTACCTCGGTGAGGGGTGGGTGAATTAGAAAAAGCGATTGTAAATATCTCCGCTATAACTGAAGAACTAGAAGATAAGTTTGATAAGTTTGCAAAAATAGGACTGTAGAATCAAATAGTATTAGATTCATTAATAACCTCATAAGGAGGAGCGTGCACTGTAATTAATGCTAGTTGCTGTATATACGTAGATCAAATGGGACGAATTTGACTGATATTTGGGGGGAAAAAAAAGTATACTGGGGGGGTGTGGGGGGGAAAGATCCTACATAGAGTAGCTCAAGATGACAGTTCCTGGGCATTTAGAAACATTTGGGAGAAACTAACTTCGTGGTTACCTGAACAGAATTGGCTCAAACAACTATTTGTTGGTATTGTAAAAATAATGGCGTTGTACGCCTACCATCCCCCGTGACATCCGAAGAAGACTATTGCGCCTTAACGTTGGAGAAACTCAAGAGCGCGGTACGTGAAGAGATGCAAAAACAACAGTAGGAGTAAGGAAAGGAGAGGAGGGAACTGTGAGAAACTAAGTTGTGTTTTTGCAGTAGAGAACTAATTTTCTGTATTCCGAGGTAGTTGTGCAGTCATAATGAGGAGAAACGCTACGTGGGTAAGCGGACAGTAGGCGGCCTCACTGTTCCGAAATAAGGCAGAAGCTTGAGGAAAAACAGGTTGAGCAGCGTGGGAACGGTAAAACAAAGATCACAGGTTCCTGAAACATAAGAAAGGGAAAAAAAAAAAAAGGAAGTAAGAAGGGAGCAATTAAAGGGTTGTAAAAGAAGTAAAATTGTACATACATGGTATAGAGGAGCGTCGAGCAGCTTGTGAACCTGCAGTACTCGGCCAATGAGGACACAGGGGAGGGGATCAGGCGTCGGGGAATAGGGAATAAAAGTTGATGCTGTGCTTACTGCAATGCGCTCCTGATCGGCAGGACGCCCGCCACTGCAACCGCGAATAAAATAGCCTCAGAGAAGATCGTGTGTCAAGAAAATTATTTGAGACGTTTCTCGCAGATATACTTGACGAGGGAGGACCAAGAACACCCCGCCCTTCTTTAAAAAAAAAAATAAAATAAAAAAATAAAAAAAAGGCATCACAGGGGCAGCCTGAGGGTCGCCTTCCCACAGGGAAGCGGCGCCGTGATTGGCTGGACCGTGAGGGCGGAAGTGGCGTCACGGCTAGCCTTAACTCAGGGCGGAAGCGCTCCGTGATTGGCTCGGAGGAACGCAGGGCGGAGGTGCCGTGCAGGGCTTGCCGGCACTATGGGCGGAAGCTGTCGGGCCGGGCAGCGCTGGGCTCAGCTCGGGCCGGGCCGCCGAGGCGCGGTGCCGCAACGAGGTTGGTGGTCGGTGCCGCCCCGGGCCGGGCCGGGCCGGGAGGGGACGAGGCGGCGGGCGGTTGGGGCGCCACGCGGTCGGCGCGCCACGCGGTCGGCGGCTTCTGCGGAAACGGCCCTTGTGCGGGGCGGGGGCGGCGCCGCGCCGGAGCGGAGCGGACCGGGCGTGCGGCGGAGTCTGCACTGCGCGGGGCTTCAGAGGGCTGGGGGAGAGGGGGGCGAAGCGGCGTGGGGGGGGGGCGGGCGGGCGGGCGCAGAGAATGCGGCGGCGGGGGGGGGGGTTGTGTGCGCTTGGCCGACTCCCCTCTGCGTCGGATGGACTGCTCCGTCCCGCGGCATGCTGGGAGCTGTAGTTCTGTGGTGCGCGGCCGGTCTTTCCCCGAGCCGGGGCCGGGGCCGGGCCGTGCGCGCCGGGAGGCGCAGGTTGCCGCTGGCTGCGAGCGCGGCTGCCGGCGGTGAGGCGAGCGAGAGCCTTCGGGGGCGCTTCCCCGGAGCGTCGGGCCGGGAGGGGTGGGGGCTGCGGCGGCCGGGCGCGGGTCCTCGCTGCGCTCGATCGTCGGGCTGCGCCTCGGAGGTTTTCCTCCCCCCGCGTGCTGACGGCCGGCTCTCTCTTTTCTCTGCGGCTCACCAGGGCAGAAGCAGCTCCCCGCCGCTGGGACCCCCGCGGGGTTTGTCGCCGAGCGAAGGTGGCGCGGCAGCTGAAGGGAGGAAAGCTGCAGCTGGCGTGCTGCAGTCGCAGGTTTCCCAGGAGAAAGAGCAGCCCGTCTGTCCCAGCTGTCCGGGTAAGTCGCAGCGACCTTTGGGTGAAATCCAGGCGTGAAGGGGATTTTGGTGGCTCTCTTACACAGCTAGTCCTACCAAAGATCGCATCGGTTACGAAAAGTAGTAGTAACCTTGCAGTTTGCGTGTTCTGTAACATCTGTAGCACAATAAACTGGCAGGTGAAGAAATGAGCGGGTACAAATACACGTGACTCCATCGCTGAGATTAAATAACGTGCAGGTTCTTCTGCGTTTTGTCTTTCAAAGCACGTTGTTTGACTCGGTGATCCTTAACGATGATCCTCGGTGGTCCCTTCCAACTCAGGATATTCTATGATTCTGTTGTTGCCGAGCGCCTGAGCTTTTTGCTCACATTACTGAGGAAAGGAATGGCTGTGCTTCTTCCCCACCCCCCTCTCTTTTTCCTTTTTTTTCCTCTCCTCTTCTCCCTCGATGACGGGGACTCGAAATGTTTTTCTCAGATGTCCATGCGAAAATTTAAAAAAAAAAAAAAAGAAGCTGATGGTGAACACTGACAGAATTGGGTGACACTTTCAAGGTAGAGGGCAAAGAACGTGGAAATTTCTAGTACGTTAGTGTTACTCTGTTAGCAAAACCGACGTACACGCCGCTTGCTGTTCCCAGTTTTTTGGTTTGGCCTGGTTTTCCTTTCAGAAGTCTCCCCGAAGGCCTTTGTGGACAAAACTTTGTCCCGCTTCAGCTTTAAGAATTATCCTAGAAATAATGAACAAGTGCTTGCAGGGCTTTCCGGAACGCTAGTTGTGGTCAGTCAAGAACGACTTGGGAGGCAATTCCTTTCGTGGAATTGCAGAGTGATCGAGAGATCAAGGCCAGCGTTGTGAAGAAATAGTGCCAGGTTATAGTCACAGGTGACTGCCTTCTGAAGGGAACAGAGGCTCCCATCTGCAGACCAGACCATCTTTACCGAGAGTTTTTCTACCAGCCTGGGGCTTGGATCAGGGACATTGCTAGCGAGCTTACGAGCTTAGTTCAAACTTCAGATTATTCCCTACTCCTGCTCTTTCACGTGGGTACCAACAAAGTTGCAGCAAGAAGTCTGTGTTCAATCAAAATAAATTTCAGGGCCCTGGGAAGATAGCTAAAGGATTCAGAAGCACAGGTTATCGTCTAGCATTTTGGGATATATTAAACACAGCGTAGCCAGCTGGTCAAAAGAGGTGATTCTCCCACTGTATTTAGCGTTGGCGAAGCCTCTCCTTCAATATTGTGTGCGATTCTGGGCTCTACAATATAAAAAGAACGTTAAGATCCCTGAAAGCGTACAGAGGAGGGCAACAAAGCCGGTAAAAGGATTGGAAGGCACGCCCTGTGTGGACGCTATGGTACTTCTGCTAGCTCCTCGGAATTGTATATAGTCACGAGTAACACTCCTGATTCTAAATACATAGTCTTTCCCTGCATATAAGCCGAACGCTATTCTACAATCGTTTGCTTCTTCTGGCAGTGGATTCTGTCTTTCAGTGATTTATGGGTACTTTACATGTCCTGGATATTGTTTTCCAGATACCTGGAGCTTGCTAGCTTTTCTGTCTCCCAGACGTGTGGCTGATACCGGTCTAGTCTTGTGAGCTGTGCTGCCGTGAAGTCTGTCACCTGTTGATGCTGAAGGTACTTTTCTAGAAAGAGGAAGGTGGTAGGTACAGTTTCACACCAGGACATCAACAAAATCACGTACTCTTTTTATCATCTCCAGACGTGTTTCCTTCGGTGGCTTCTGGACTTTGGTCCATATTGTAGGCCCCGAGAAGGAAGGAGGTTGGCTTTTCATAACCACAGTTTCTTCCAGCTGTTTCAGATGGATTTCATGGTTGATTCTAGTTGAAATGACTGCCTCAGGAAAAAAAAATAACAAAAATGATAGTCCAAACAACTTAAAAAAAAATAAAAATAAAAAACAAACGAAAACACCGCTCCCATTTCCTCACAGCTTATTCATTTGCTGTGGTATCTTCTTTATGGAAAGAAGTGTCCTTTCCTTCCCAAGCTGTAAAGGAAGAGTTCAGGTACTCTTCACTTGTGCGCTTTAATCTGTGACGTGTTTGTTCGCATAGAACTTCTGGGAAGTTTGGCGGTAGAGTTTAGGGTTTACATGTTAGGTAAACAGAAGTATCGCTCAACTCAGAACATAGTTGAATAAAAGTACAATATTTATTTAAAATGAATAAGTGTGTGTCTATAGTCTTGTGTCCTTTCTTTGCAGAACTCAATAGTTAGCCTTTATACATATTTCTAAGTTGCCCGGTTTATCAGTGTACAACACAGCATTCGGGAATATCATCTGAGATTTTAGGTGAAGAGGACTGTCCTTTGTTCAGTTGTGCACTCTTGTGTGTCAGCCCTGATTCTGAACCGTATAAAAGCTGGAAACTTCTTTCCGGTTTTCTCTCTAACCTCACTGAAGTGTGGGTACTTCCCAGCGTACGTGATACTATTCAGCATGTGGATATTCTGTTTCCTCACACTAGCTACAATTCCGGTGAAGTTACACATCTTGAGCCTGCATGTTAGTGTTTCATCCTTTCAGTTCCACAAAAGGAGGGTTCAGTGGAAGTTTTGAATCCTGTAGAGTGGAATACAGGTTTTTAGCCTCAAAGGCTTTAGTTATTTTTCCCTGGTGAGCTTTGGAACAGAAGATATGTAACATTAACAGTTTTTTATTATTCATTTCAGGACTCTTTGACAGCCCTCCAGGATCCGATGATGCAAAGCTCACTGACATATCCTACCCAGGAGACCAACAATCTGTGACATTTGGAACCAAATCCCAGGTGGGAAACGTAAGCGATCAAAGTGGAGCAAGAATTCGTGTTGAGCATGGGGATTCAAATAACAAGTGCATTTTCGGGAACTGGCTCTATCCTTCATCGCAGGTGAAAGCAGCTCTGCGGGCCCTCCAAGGAGGCACCTCTGCAGTGATTGCAAGTGGAACCCACCCAAAGATCTCGGGTCATGTCATCACAGATGTTGTGGAAGGGAAGAAAGTTGGAACTTTTTTTTCAGAGGTAAAACCTGCAGGTGAGTACGGAAGTAACATGTACATTGGGAGCTGTAGAGATTTCCTGGAAGTTTAGGGTCGAAATTTGGCTAGGCCTGCCTGTTCAACAAATGGGAAACTACGCTCTGCTTGACAAACGGCTTTTGAAAGGTAATTTTTAATGTTGGAATAGAACATCTTGAATCCTCTGCTCGGGTTCCTTCCAGCTGATGACTTGCTGCATCAGACTTGCATTCAAAGAACTAGGTAGAATTTATCTACTTTATAAAGTATGACCTCGCTTTAAAAAGCTGTTTTAACACTCCTTAATTAAGTCTTCTTAATCAAGTGTCTGCTAGTTCTTTTCTTAACTCCTGTTATTTTCCTTAACGTGGGAATTCCTGCTCTGGCAATTTCTGTAGGACGCTTCTGAAATAGAAGTCCGGGCCTATTAGTCACATTTCAAGTCATCTGTCCTACAGACAATTTCAAGAGTTAAAAATGAAAACGTAGCTTATCCGTGAGCTACTTGAGAACTCCTTAGTGAAATGCTGCATGAGCCTTTTGACTTGTTACTTCTGCTTCTGTTTCAAAACTTGTTCTGTATCGTTTCAGTTTGAGACAGGTTCTTTGATATCCATGCCACGAAGAAAACCTTTCTTCTGTAAGAACCCTTCAGTGTGCACAGGGAGAGGCGTGGAGAGAGCAGCTATTCTGCAAGCTGTTACTCAGGCCGCTTTTGGCTTCCAGTGCTGTTTGTACATTCCCGTGTTGTTTTGCAATCTTTTCTCTTTTCGTTAGTTGTCTAACTAAACTTTTTCAAAGGATGCCTCCCTGTTTTCAGTTTTCTCCTACGCCCTGAGATTTAGCCGTCCTTCTATTCTTTTGCTCTTTGTCAAGTCTTTTTGATACAAGCTGTGTGCAGCTTTGATACAAGCTTGTTTGTCCCCTATGACCTGGATGATCTTGCTGAATCTCCGTGATGCCTTGAAAAGGGCTGTGCTCGGGGACCGTGGCAGCATTTTGGTATCTGATACAGATTTTCCTGTTCTGGCATACAGTGAATTTCTTTGATATGTCTATTAGGACCGTACCTGTTTTCCTGCTTTGAGTAAGGAGTTGGAAGATGAAAGGTTAGCGTTCCTTTCCTCCCACATGGGCTGTAACCTTTGTCTGCATGTCTTGTGGTTGTGTTTTGTTTGTTTGTTTGTTTTGGCAGGCCCTCCAGCAGAGCAGCAGGGTGAAAGGTCTCGAGCTGGTGGCAGGACCCTGGCAGCTCTGCAGCCTGAGCAGGTGAGAGAACAGTATGTGCTCACTCTTTAAGGTTGGGAACACGTGGCAAGTCTTAAAATACAGGTTTATAACACAAATGGGTCCTGGAAAAAATCAGCTGGCTCCAAGCATTCAGGGAGTCAAGACAGTGAGAAGATGTGTCAGCAGAAATGAGCTGAAGTGAGCCAGATGTCAAACACCATGGACTTCATATAAGGATGCAGTTCAGAAGCTTTTCTCTTTCGGAGAGCGGAGATTATTTATCGTCTTGCTGACTTATTACCTGATCACAGAGAAGAAATTCTCTTGGCAAACGAGAAGGACTTAGAAGAAGCTGAAAATAAAGGTAATATTATGGGTCCTTTCATGGTACTCCTGTTGTCATGAGCTTTTCTGGGCCTCAAAGGAAATGAGCAGAACTAGAATATTCTGTCACCTGCAATTGGATATTATGACTGTCACAGGTTAGTGAGCCCAGGACTTTGAGAGCTTGTCAGTGGAAACAGCTGCAGCTTCCATAATTACATGAGAGATGTCTTCATCAGAGAAGACAGAGAGGCCTTTGAAAACAGCAACCCACGGCATTGTTTAAAAAAAAATAAAAATCTAAATAAATAAATAGCGTTTTCTTTTGCCAAAGGAGGCTCGCTTTAGAAATTGAATATAGCAAGTATCTGCCCTGTTATCGTCATGTATGAAATAGCATGAGTATCTCCTGGGCTGGTTAACGTAATGTTTGGCCCCTGTGGGGAAGGTTGTTACTTAAAAATGATGCTTTCCAGAACGAACCATATTACCTTCTGACCGAGGAAAGTACAGTTCAGGCAGCATAGACTAAATCCGTTCTTTTGCGTTCGAGTGGTGCATCGAGAAGCTGGTCTTGGGTTAGAAAATGTGTGAAACTGGCACGTCACAAACTGTAATGCAGAGAGATCTTTGATAACAAAAGCGTATTTCTGTTGGTGAGTTACTGGAAGGCTGCAAGAAGTCTTGCCTCAAAAGACTCTTCTGAAATGAATTCTGTTGCCATCCCAATTTTTTTTTTCTACGGGCACATTCTTGGGACTTGCTTCTGCAATGTCGAGAGTTATGCAGGGTTGGTTTTTGATACCCAGCGTAGAGAAGGAGTTAGCTTACATTCAGGTGCTGCGGTTTCTGCACGTGTCTTATAACGTAGGTTCCCTGCTTAACTTGCAATTTATGAGGTTCCTACCAATGAGCACTTTCCTGTCCATGCCGAACGCAGCTGAGTTGCAGGCTACCATTAAACATCAAATGTTTAATATAGATTGTTAATAACAAATCGCAACTGTTAAGAATATATGCTAAAAAAAATAAGCACAGAAAGTAGAAGCTCTAGGCTGTGAGTGGTCTGTCCCATACTGATACTGCATGTTTGCACTGAGGCAGAATGATTGCTTTCACTCACTTGTGGAGCGATGAGTCTAGGCTCTCACTGCTAGTATTTTTAGCAAGACGGATTGAGCATTTCTCTAACATATGAGCAAGTGTTTGAGGAGCAAGTGATGGGTATGGGCACTTAAGAGACTGCCAAAGGGCAGCTTCCTATTTTATGACTGAATTTTGTGAGTGTTGGTCCTCGTTTCATACTGAAGGGGAGTATGCTCTAGTGAAGGGAGTATGTTCACGTGAAAGGAAAAGGCACTAGTCTCCCTCGTCTGGCATTATTACTTCCTTGCTGCTAGCTTTCTTCATAGAAAGCCAGTATGTTTCCTCGTCACATTCTAGTCTGCCTTCCTAGACTTCAGCCTTTGCCTCCTGGGTCTCTTGCCTTGCATAGACAATCTCTCCCCTTCTCCTCTTCTTCATCTCATTTGTAAACCTTTTATCAGGCTGATTCTTACTGGCTTCCCACCCCCACCCCCCGACCTTTTTCTATTTTTTCCTTTTTTTCTATTTTTTTTTTTACAGACTTAGTATGGCTTGTCTTGTTAGTTACTTTTCTTCCTGCCAGCCCCCAGCCTCAAGTTCTCCGATGCGACTTCAGAGGATCATCTTTGATACCTCCGCATCTGAATAATACGGTTTCTGTCCCATGCTGTAGCTGACGGCAGGACGGACTCTGACTGCAGAGGAGAGGTTGCTTCCTCTGTAGTTTCCTATTGCGTCTCATACTGGTTTGGGTAAGCAATTACAGAGGAAATTTGACTTCTCCGTGGAGCAGTGTGTGCCTGACAGCTAGCTGGAGACAGCACACACGGCATTGAGTCAGTGCTCCGAGTGCAGTCCTGAGTCGCAGTAAAGGTAAAACAATTGCAGACTGACAGTTTAGCTTCTAAGGAGCATATACAAATAGCACGTTTGCCTCTGATGCTTAAAAGGCGAGGTTCCGAGATCATATTTCACGGACTGCTTCCTATAGATTTCAAGAAATGCAATCGTTCTGAAGCACAGCCGCGCTTTAAGGGAACAAACTGCCTTGAGACCCATTACGTGGGAGGGAACCGGGGGCGTAAGTGACGTCAGGGCGTGCCCTCACCGAGGGCCAAAACGGCTCCGTGATTGGCTGGACCGTGAGGGCGGATGCTGTGTCCGAGCGAGCCGTCATTGAGGGCAGGAGCATTCCATGATTGGCTGGGAACCCAGGACGGAAGTGGCTTCACGGCTAGCCTTCACTCAGGGCGGAAACGCTCCGTGATTGGCTCGGAGGAACCCAGGGCGGAGGTGCCGTGCAGGGCTTGCCGGCACTGTGGGCGGCAGCGGCCGGGTCGGGGCGCCGAGGCGCGCTGCCGCAACGAAGTTGGTGGTCGGTGCCGCCCCGGGCACGGAGTAGCGTGCACCCCGAGCACACGGCGCTTGCCAGCTTTACGGGAGCAGGTTATGTAGCGGGGCTACATAACACATAACAGCTTCAGCTGTCGGGGGAGGGGAAGGCGACGGGGTCTGGCCGCGATGCCGGGGCAGCGGGAGCCTCTCCGGCTGCCGAGCTTCAACCTGCCGCACAGCTCAGCGCCGCGCAGCCGTTTCCTCGCTGCCTCAGTCCCCCCCCTCCGGGAAAGGCGAGAGAATAGGGGGTGGGGTGGGGTGGGTAAAGCGTGCGGGTTGAGATAAAGACAGTTTAATAGGACAGCAAATTAAGAGAAAGTAACGACACCAACGTGTACGCACACGCAAAGCTACCGCCGCACGCCGCAATTGCTCGCCGCACGCGTGTCCGGTTGCCCGGCCGGTTCCTGAGCAGCAGCCGCCCCCCGGCCGTCCTTCCCGGGTCCGGACACCCCTTCGCGGCCAGCTCGGGTCGCCGTCCCGGTCGCGCCTCCTCCCGGCTCCCGGAGCAGACAAAGCGTCTCCCCTCCGGCTCGAGCGCGCTCAGCGCTCGCAGCCCCTCCTCGTGCGGCGGCTCCGCTCCCCCGGTCGCCGCGCCGGGCCGAGCCCCGCGGCCCCGTGCCTCGCTCCGGAGGCGTCCGCAGGCGCTGAACGGAGGGTCGGAGGACCCCCGCCGGCGGCAGCCTTCTGCCGGGCCTTCCTTGCCGGCGAGAGCCGCCCGGCCCGGCCCGGCCGGCCGCGCGCAGGTCCCGCGGCGCTGCTCGGTGCCGCCGGGGCGGGCGGCTCGGGGCCCCGGCCAATGAGGCGGCAGGCGGCGGCGCGGCTCCCGGGAGATGGGCGGGGCATGCAAATCACGCCGGAGGGGAGGGGAGGGAGGGCGGGCGAAGGGGCGGGGCGAACGCTCAGAGGAGGCCGAGCTGCGCCAATCAGCGCGGAGCGGAGGTCGGGCGCAGGGGCTCGGTGGGCGGGGCAGGCGGCCGCCGAGCGGCGGGGAGGGAGAGGCGGTGCCGGGGGCGGGGCATGCAAATTATGCGCGGGGCCGAGCGAATCGGGCGCGCGGGGGCCCGAAGGGGCCGCTGGGAGGCCCCGGCGACGCGGCGGCGGGGCGCTCGGGGGTCGCGGCTGCGACCGGAGCGCCCGAGAGTGGGCGAGGGCGGCGGGTTGAGCCCCGGGAGGGCGGGGACGAGCGGTGGATCAGCGGCCGTGAGGTAGGGGTGGTGGGCGCGGGATCGGGTGTCGTGGGGGGAGAGAGACGCCGCCGTATTTGGGCCTTTTGGCTCAGCTGAAGTGTAGTGTGCGTTGCTCTGAGTTTGCTGTGTGTCTGCGTCGTCGCTGAGGGGAGTTTGTTTTGGGCTTGAGGAGTTGGGTGTGGAGCCCGGTTCCGTGCGGTCCTTGCAGCCTGGCGGTATTGCGGTGTGTCCGGGGGCGGTGCGCCGTTCTCCGGGAGGTTGCTGTGGGTGTCCGAAGGCAGAGCTGGCCGGCGTGCGGCGGGGGAGCGCCTCCGTTCCGCGGCGCGGCGCCCCGGCAGCTGCCGGCCAGCCGTCGCAGGGGGTGAGGGAGCGCCGCAGGGTTCCTGGCTCCGCGGAGGGCAGGTCGCGGCCCAGCGCATGCGCTCGGTTCCCCCCTCGCTGCCCCTTCCGCGGGGCGGAACGGCTCTCTGCTCGCTTGCGCTCCTGGCAGCGCATGCCGTCCCTTTGCGCTGGGTAAGCGGCCGTCTCCGGCGTCCGGGGCAGCAGGTCACGCACTGCGGGCGGGCGGGCGGGGGGGGCAGCACGTTTCTGAAGGGCTGCTTTTGAGAGGGGGAGTTAGGAGAATCTTACGGAGTACAGAGAGAGCGCCGACAGCATTAAACTAGTGGATGCTGCTTAGCGTCTTTGCTAACTCTTGTGCATTGTGCAAATCAATCAAAGCAAGAAGCTTTGGGCCCCTTTCCAAGGTTAGTCTCTCGATAAGAGTGTGAGCCTGTCTTAAGAGACTGGCAGAAACCGGTCCTGCGGATGGACAAGAGCCGAGGAGCGACTGAGTCCGCGCAAAGACAAGAGGTCAACTAGCGGTGACGAGGAAGAGTCATCAACCTTCATCCTCCCGAGGAACCCCACCAGGAGACACTGCGCAAGCAAAGATGGGAGGAGTTGATGGAAATAACTCCTTGGAACCGATTTTAACGCGAAGCGGGGACAGGTTATGAATAGGTATAGGCGTACCGTGAAACTTTATGCGTACGTAACCCTGTGCTGCATACAACCACGGCAAATTGCTGCGTCGGGTGCGCACGGCTTTGGTGGGACTACCCCCCGTGCTGCCCAGTGCTGAATAAACATACCTACTTTACGATCTTATTGATTGTGGACTCCGTTTGCCACAAGTCAGTTTGGCGAGCCAGCCAGGAGACGCTCTGCTCGGCTGCGGGATCGACTGCGGAGCGGACGCCCCTAGGTGCACCCCGAGTATTTTCCTCGGAGGAGCCTCCGCTCTCAGCCGCTCACCGCGGGAGCAGGCAAAGACCTCCTGCTCCTGACGCTGCGGACAAACGGTACGTTTTACAGTACGGGAAGGGCCTGTAAGTCGTACGCGTGGCCGGGGCGGCCGGTAAATCGTGCAGAGACGTCTGGCGTGCAGCATAGTCCCCGTATGGGAGGAGGGTACCCTACAGGCTGACCGACTGAGCGGTCGAGGGGGTTTTGCTGACCGACCGACCGAGCGAGCGGCCGCTAGCGATCTTGGGAGTAGATCAAGCAAACCCGAGGTTACCGCTGCATCCCAGTTTTGGGAGCCGGGACGGACCCGCTAATGACTGTATAAGAAGCAGGAGAAGGGTAAGCGGGCCTCTCAAAACTGTGACAAGGTTACCTGGGTAACATTTGCAGCTGCTGGAGGGATATTAATTGGAGCGGCAACAATTGTATGTCTTATTTGTAGGTGTCTGGGTGTGTCGTGTTGAAAGCATTTGTGTAAGCGTATGCGTTTGAGACAAAGTATTGTCGTGAAGCGAGTTACAAACAAGTCTGGTTGTTGTTTTAAGTGATATATTCCTGTGGGATGAATGAGAAGTGCAGGGGGGCCTCTTTGCGTGATTGCGCCGCGTGAGTGAGACGCAGCATCGCCGCGAGGCGAGCGCGGAGTTCCGATCCGCGGTTCCGTATTCTCCGCGAGGGGAACGGCCAGAGACGAACGAAGCGCACGACAGACCGAAAGGAAGCGCTGCTTTATCCCAGCGTTGACTGGTGGTGCCCGATGTACGGGCCCGCTGGTGTAGCTTGTAACCCTCTTGAATGTTTCGAGTGTGACAAGGAGAAAGGCGGGAGCATTATCTAAGGAACAGTTGAGAAGTTTGGGTATGTTCGCTGTGGTGTTTGGTTGGTTTCCCAAGTACTGGGGGAGCGGGGCTGACTGATTATCAAAGCGGTAGAACGGAGAGTCACTTCTTTGGCGGTTCGGGCTTGAGCCCTGGGAATTTGGTAAGAAGGGGGAGAGCGAATTTATTTAGGCCTCAGTACCTTTATTTAGGCCTCAGTACCTTTATTTAGGCCTCAGTACAGCGGGAGGGGGTGTGTGTGTGTGAGAAGGAGTGCTTGTTTGTTGCGCTTTAATGCCCAGCACTAGTGGCTTGGAGGGTGGCGCTGTAAGTGGAGCGTTGCAGGGGCTTCCCGCCTCTGCCAGTGAATTGGCAGAGTAATTAGGAACCGGCTGTTGCTTCGCGGGATGTTCAGAATTTTGGTTTGGTAAATGGAAAGGGATCCTGGCGTGCGTATCTTCATCCTTGATCGTAGTAGCAGGAGTTTTGACGACCCTTGGTTGTTGCATTATCCCCTGTGTAAAAGGACTAGTACAGCCGTTCACTAAAACTGCGCTATTGAAACAAATGACCGTGGAGCCACCACCTTACTCACGTAAGGTGATGATATTAGAGGGGATGGAAAGCAAAGAAGGTGAGGAAGAGGAAGAGATCTACCAAATTACACCGCAGAGAAAAGTTTTGCAAAAATCAACAATTTATAAAGAAGAAAAGGGGGGAATTGTGGGAATAAAAATGTTGCTTTTGCAGAGTTACGTTGTTCAGAGGGAAGTAATGCAGTGTTGAGGCTCGCAGTGATAAGAAAGCTTAACGGACAACCTTGTAAAATGCAGACAACCGGACTCCTCAGAGCAGCTAGATGAAAATCACGGTGTCAAGTCAGATCAGTGAAGAAACATTACCACTTCAAACAGTAAAAAAGTCAAAAGAAATTTGAAATTGAACAGGCCGGCAACTGAAGGCCACGTAGTGTCTGTGAAGCGTCGGATAGGTTGTGAACCCGGAATACCCAGTCAATGGGGAAACAGGGGAGGGTCCCGGTCGTCGAGAAAGAAAGTACATAAACCGTACTGTGTGACTAGTAGGCGCGCTCCTGCTTGTGGGACGCGTGCCATTGCGATCGCGAATAAATTACTACTTCACTGAGATCCTCGCCTGAGCCTAACCTACTGGCTACGGAGTGTTTCTCACACTCCCTGCGCGTAATCCTGGCTACAATATACCGCGTTATCGAAGGTGCCTTTTAAACAACATTGATAGAAACTCAGGGGGCGATAGTACTGACCCTGGGGGTGGAACTATCCATGCAGGGAATAATCCACGCTGCACCAAATATGGTAGCCACAGGAACGCTAATATACATAGCGCGTGCCAGATGCAACGTGAGAATCCTGCACCTGGATGGCCTGTCCCAAATGGCGAGAGGTGGTACTGGCTACGTGGCAATAAAGCCAGGAAGGTGTTGCCCCTGGGATGGAAGGGAGCTTGCACCCTGGAGGCAATAATTCCAAACGTAACTATTATTGAAGACCCACAAAGCCAAAGGCCCCTTGAGACCACACGCAGGATTAAGCGGACTCCAGACAATTCTCTAGTAAAATTCTCTAGTATTTCACAGCTTTGCAAGGTGGTTTTTACCTCGGTGAGGGGTGGGTGAATTAGAAAAAGCGATTGTAAATATCTCCGCTATAACTGAAGAACTAGAAGATAAGTTTGATAAGTTTGCAAAAATAGGACTGTAGAATCAAATAGTATTCGATTCATTAATAACCTCATAAGGAGGAGCGTGCACTGTAATTAATGCTAGTTGCTGTATAGATGTAGATCAAATGGGACGGATTTGACTGATATTTGGGGGGAAAAAAGTATACTGGGGGGGCGTGGGGAGGAAAGATCCTACATAGAGTAGCTCAAGATGACAGTTCCTGGGCATTTAGAAACATTTGGGAGAAACTAACTTCGTGGTTACCTGAACAGAATTGGCTCAAACCACTATTTGTTGGTATTGTAAAAATAATGGCATTGTACGCCTACCATCCCCCGTGACATCCGAAGAAGACTATTGCGCCTTAATGTTGGAGAAACTCAAGAGCGCGGTACGTGAAGAGGTGCAAAAACAACAGTAGGAGTAAGGAAAGAAGAGGAGGGAACTGTGAGAAACTAAGTTGTGTTTTTGCAGTAGAGAACTAATTTTCTGTATTCCGAGGTAGCTGTGCAGTCATACTAAGGAGAAACGCTACGTGGGTAAGCGGACTGTTCCGAAATAAGGCAGAAGCTTGAGGAAAAACAGGTTGAGCAGCGTGGGAACGGTAAAACAAAGATCACAGGTTCCTGAAACATAAGAAAGGGAAAAAAAAAAAAGGAAATAAGAAGGGAGCAATTAAAGGGTTGAAAAAGAAGTAAAATTGTACATACATGGTATAGAGGAGCGTCGAGCAGCTTGTGAACCTGCAGTACTCGGCCAATGAGGACACAGGGGAGGGGATCAGGCGTCGGGGAATAGGGAATAAAAGTTGATGCTGTGCTTACTGCAATGCGCTCCTGATCGGCAGGACGCCCGCCACTGCAACCGCGAATAAAATAGCCTCAGAGAAGATCGTGTGTCAAGAAAATTATTTGAGACGTTTCTCGCAGATATACTTGACGAGGGAGGACCAAGAACACCCCGCCCTTCTTTAAAAAAAAAAAAAAATAAAATAAAGGCATCACAGGGGCAGCCTGAGGGTCGCCTTCCCACAGGGAAGCGGCGCCGTGATTGGCTGGACCGTGAGGGCGGAAGTGGCGTCACGGCTAGCCTTAACTCAGGGCGGAAGCGCTCCGTGATTGGCTCGGAGGAACGCAGGGCGGAGGTGCCATGCAGGGCTTGCCGGCGCTATGGGCGGAAGCTGTCGGGCCGGGCCGCCGAGGCGCGGTGCCGCAACGAGGTTGGTGGTCGGTGCCGCCCCGGGCCGGGCCGGGCCGGGAGGGGACGAGGCGGCGGGCGGTTGGGGCGCCACGCGGTCGGCGGCTTCTGCGGAAACGGCCCTTGTGCGGGGCGGGGGCGGCGCCGCGCCGGAGCGGAGCGGACCGGGCGTGCGGAGGGATCTGCACTGCGCGGGGCTGCGGAGGGCTGGGGGGGAGGGGGGCGAAGCGGCGCGGGGGGGGGGGTTGCGTGCGCTTGGCCGACTCCCCTCTGTGTCGGATGGACTGCTCCGTCCCGCGGCATGCTGGGAGCTGTAGTTCTGTGGTGCGCGGCCGGTCTTTCCCCGAGCCGGGGCCGGGGCCGGGGCCGGGGCCGGGCCGTGCGCGCCGGGAGGCGCAGGTTGCCGCTGGCTGCGAGCGCGGCTGCCGGCGGTGAGGCGAGCGAGAGCCTTCGGGGGCGCTTCCCCGGAGCGTCGGGCCGGGAGGGGTGGGGGCTGCGGCGGCCGGGCGCGGGTCCTCGCTGCGCTCGATCGTCGGGCTGCGCCTCGGAGGTTTTCCTCCCCCCGCGTGCTGACGGCCGGCTCTCTCCTTTCCCTGCGGCTCACCAGGGCAGAAGCAGCTCCCCGCCGCTGGGACCCCCGCGGGGTTTGTCGCCGAGCGAAGGTGGCGCAGCAGCTGAAGGGAGGAAAGCTGCAGCTGGCGTGCTGCAGTCGCAGGTTTCCCAGGAGAAAGAGCAGCCCGTCTGTCCCAGCTGTCCGGGTAAGTTGTAGCGACCTCCGGGTGAAATCCAGGTGTGCTCTAGTAATTTTCCTGCACCTCAGGCTCAAAGGCCTGATTGAATTTGCAGAACTGTGAACGGATGAACAGATTGGAGGATTTTTTTTTTTTTTGGAAGGAGGCAGTCCCTAAACCGATGCAGTCTAACTGCATCTAAGATGTAGGTTGTTACTTCCGTAAGCTATAAAGGAACTTTACATGCTTTTTAAATGGAGTCTCATGTGTGTGCGTTTGGCTTGTCCTGATGGCTGGTGTAGGTGATTGCTCACATGACCAAAAACTCCTTGTGCTGATGTTGGATCTGCCCGTTGGTAAAGGACCGCATGTTCAGCTTTTTTTCCTTACCGTGTCGTAGTTATTTTATTATTATTTTTTTTCTGAAAGAAAGGGCGGATTTTTCATTGGTTTCTCTGTGAGCATATCGAACCAGATTGCAGTAAATACACGTAAGCGAGTAGGCTGCAGCACGTACTGGTCAGTATCAGAGTACTACTCTGCTAGCAGAGGAGAGCCAGATGAAGATGTTCAGGGTAAGGGCTTGTTCTGCCTCAAGTTGAATGGAAAGATGCTGAAGTTGAGCATCCTGGGGAATGTTTGTAGGACTATTTTTAGACGACGAAAGTTCAAATGGCTGTCGATGAAGGGGATTTTGTTGGCTCTTTTAGACAGCTATTCCTACCGAAGATCCCATCGGTTACAAAAGGTGGTAACCTTGCAGTTTCTACGGTCTGTAGCAAAATAAACTGGCAGATGAATAAATGAGCAGGCACAAATACACGTGACTCTATAGCCATGTTGTGGTTTAACGTAGCTGGCAGCTAAGCACCACATAGCCGTTGGCTTGTCCTCCCCTCTCCCTCTCTGGGATGGGGGAGAGAAATGGGAAAGTGAAGCCTGTGGGTTGAGATAAAGACAGCTTATAAAAACAGGAAAATAATAATAATAACGATAATAGTACTACTAATAATAATGTGCACAAACAAGTGATGCGCAATGCAATTGCTCACCACCTGCTGACCGATGCCCAGCCTATCCGCAAGCAGCTGGTCCCCCCAGTCCTGCTAGCCACCCCTATATATTGTTTAGCATGACGCCAGATGGTATGGAATACCCCTTTGGCCAGTTTGGGTCAGCTGCCCTGGGTCTATCCCCTCCCAGCTCCTGCTGCACCCCCAGCCTGCCCACTGGCAGGACAGAACGAGAAGCTGGAAAGTCCTTGGCCTGGTGTAAACACTGCTCTGCAACAATTAAAACATCAGCATGTTATCAACACTTTTCTCAGCCTAATCCAAAACATAGCACCCTACCAGCTACTAGGAGGAAAATTAACTCTATATTAGCTGAAACCAGGACAAGCTGAGGTTAAATAATCTGCAGTTTCTTCTGTTTTATCTTTCAAAGAATGTTCTTGCTGAGCGCCTGAGCTTTTTGCTCACCTTACCGAGGAAAGGAATGGCTGTGCTTCTTCCCCCCTCATCCCTATTTTTTTTCCTCTTCTCCCTCGATGACAGGGACTTGAAATGTTTTTCTCAGATGTCCATGTGAAAGTTTTAAAGAATGCTAATGGTGAACACTGACAGAATTGGGTGACTTTTTAAAGGTGGAGGGTAAAGAACGTGGAAATTCCTAGTACGTTAATGTTACTTTGTTAACAAAACTGATGTAATAGCCACTTGCTGTTTCTGTTTTTTTGGTTTGGCTTGGTTTTCCTTTCAGTAGTCTCCCGAAAGGCTTTTGTTGACAAAACTTTGGTCTGCTTCAGCTTTAAGAATTACCCTAGAAATAATGAACAAGTGCTTGCAGGGCTTTCCAGAATGCTAATTGTAGTCAGTCAAGAATGACTTGGGAGGCAATTCCTTTCACGTAATCGTAGAGTGGTTTGGGTTGGAAGGGACGCTTAAAGATAATCTAGTCCATCCCCCCTGCCTCGATCAGTGGCGTCTTGCACTAGGTCAGGTTGCTCAAAGCCCCATCCAGCCCAGCTTTGAGTACCTCCAGTAATGAGGCCTCTACAACTTCTCTGGGCAGCCTGTTTCAGTGTCTTACTACCCTCATTGAGAAGAACTTCTTCCTTTTGTTCAATCTAAATCTATCTTCCTTCAGTTTAAAACTTGTCTTGCCTTGTCGCTACAGGCCCTGGTAACAAGTCCTTGCCTGTCTCTTTTGTAAGTCCACTATACGTGTTTAAAGGTAGTAATGAGGTCTCCCCAGAGCCTTCTCTTCTCCGGGCTGAAGTGTGACACAGCCCTTCTCCTGGTGCTGGCTTGCAGGTCAGTGCCAAGCTACCGGAAGGAGGTTTTTATGTACTTTGCTACTTCCTTCAAAGGGAAGTTGAAGTACAGACAAGCTGACTGAGAACACTCCAAAGTGGTAGACGCGAGACGTTTTGTAGGACGCCAGCTCTTTTCCTCTGTGAGCGGAAGGAAAGCTTGTTCGGGCACAGGTATCTATCACAGAGGGATGCAGCTCTCGTTACCACTTCTGCTGACTCCTGAAGTGTTCTATGCGCTGGTCTGATATCCCTGCCCATCTGTGGCAGAAGAGTTTGTCCCTCAGATTGCAGAAGCAGCATTGTGGAATTTAGGTTTTGGAATGTATTGAGATTGTACTCCTGAAATCTGATCTATTTCAAGATACTACCTATCCTTTCAAACCTTGCTTCTCTGAAATCCAAGTCGTTGTCATTACCCCAGAAATACCGAAGGGAGAAATGCTCCATTGAGCAAATTATCAGAAAGACAGAATCAATTTAGGCAAGCCTCTCTCCCGTGGAATTTGTGGATTCCTTAAACTGGCCTGGCAGGAGTATTTGAAGTAAATACTATCCAAGAAAAAATTATTCTTACGTGTCCCCTCAAGACTAGGAGATGGTTACCCAGCAAAATGCTTGCTCGAGGCACGGGCTCAACAGCTGACTAAGTAATTGGAGTGTGTGGGATAAAATACTGCAGACAGCACAGTCCACGCATTTGGTTGTTTAATGCCACTGAGATATGGTTTTATAGCAGAAATGTGTCAGAATTAACAGTAATACAAGGAAACGATGCAAACCTGGAGGTAGGCAGTGAGCTTTGTGAGCAGGGAGTGCTGGTGTGGCCCTGTTCCTCTGACTACACCTGTGTGAATCAAGTAGGGGAAGTGAGTATGGATGTGGTATTTCAGCCCTTTCAGGGAGCTGAACGTCACCTGAAAAGATGACGACATCCCTGCCCTGGAGGACCTGCCCACCACAGTCTGTAGCATTGTGTGCATTTGTAGATTGCTGGGCCTGAGAGTAGGGGACTATGGGATGTTGGGGCTGGGATTTGATTTGGGGATTCCCCCCAGCCCCACAAGCTTAGCTTTTAAGTTAAAGCTTGGAAATAGAAGAGGGAGTGAGGGAAGAAAAAAGCAAAGCCTTACAGAGCCTCAGCTCCATTGAGGAACGAATAACAGTCTGTCTGCTTCTGGAAGAACTTCCCACTGCTGAGGATAGATGGGGTGGACCCCAAAAACTAGATGGGATTCTGTGTGAGCTGGTAATACTGCCAGCAGGACTCCATAGCTGACGAGAGACATTATTTGTTTTGATGTCCGTCACAATGAAAAATGCTTGTTTCATCCAACTTGGGGAAGTAGTATCAAACTCACAGACAAACAATATTAGTAAGACTCTATTACACAGTCATTGTGAAAGTTTAGCATAGCGAAGAAACTGTGTGTATAAGGTGAAAAATGGAGTCATACCTCCGAGAAGTCCCAGTTTGTGGTCTTTAATCTTTTTTCTTGTTTTTTTTTGGGGGGGGGGGGGGGGAGGGGAGGGAAGGGGGGTAATGAGGGAGAGAGACGAACATTACCCAAAAAGGTGACAAAATCCGTGCCTAAAAAGCTCACCTGCTACAGCTTTTATAAATGATCTTTGCACTGCAAGTTTCAGTTTTCATGAAGCCAAATTGACATAAATCTGAAAATTTCCATGGGTTTAAAAGAACGCTTACTGAAATATTCTTGTCATTCACAGTAATAATGGAGTGAGTGAACTTGTTCCGCATAGTGACCTTACTTTATTGTTTTTGTATTCCAGCAAACCTGTGCAATCCCAGGAGTGTAAGTACAGTCTTGTGTAGCATTGTCATTCTGCCCCACCACTCTGATATCTAACAAGGTAATACTTTCTGGATGTTGTCTACAAATTCTTTCCTTTCTTATGTAAGAGGTAGATGCATGTATTGCCTAGTTTGTCATAGATTGTTGCTGAAGTACTGTTTTATTTGTATTTGTGAAGACAGCAGAATCAAAGATAGCAGCTCGGCGACTTCCACCGAGATGGTCATTAAGATAAAACAGTGAAGTTTCTAGCATATATTAAAAAGCCTGGAGGAGTTAGCATAGCTTGCAGGAAATTGTGCTGGAAAGAGATGATATTTGACAGCAAACATGAAAATGTTGTCTTTTTACCAAGAATGATGAGAACTGCCGCGTCCGCCCTGTGTTTGGATGGGTAAGTGGGGTGAGTGAGTTAAGAGGAGCTGAGCATAGAGTTTGTGGCGGAATTGAGAAACGAATGAGATAATTTAACCTCTTTTCCGTGCATGTCTTTTTTTTTAAATCCCATACTTTTGTTATTATCAAGAATTTTTAATGTAACTCTCTATTTTAACTGGTTTGGTTTTGTGGATAGCAGCTAACTATAGAAAGAACTAAGATCCTGAAGTGTCCTTGGAGCCGCTAACTCTACTTCTTTATCTCTTCCCTAAGAAGACGTCCTGGATTTAAAGACGGTGTGTATTAAATGAAGTATGAGAAGAAACAGCTTCTTCGGACACTGGCGCTCCTCTTCTTCAGCTCGTGCAGAAGGCTGACAGCCTGTCTCACTCTTGTCAGTGCTATCCCACCACCTCCTGTAGGAGCTCAGCACCGCGTTTGGCCTGTTGCGATCTTCCCGCTCCCCTCATTTCTGTGCTGTAACGCCACCATGCACGAGAAGTCAGGTAGGATCTGAAGACCTTTGAAATTGCTAAAGAATCAAACCTCAGCTGTCAGTTTTAGCCCATTGTATTCCAGACGTTTGCTTTGCTGGATGATAGTTACGTTTTTGATTTTGTAATACGTTCTTTGTAGAGGTTATTTTAAGCAGACAAGTAGGTAGCCTCCTTCTTTCGGTGGATTTGTGCAGGTTTTAGCTGAGCTTTGCACATCTGAGCGATTGCCCAGTGGCTGTTCTGGTCTTGACGCGTCCCTAAAACCTTTGTCCGCCTCGCCCCTCCTCTTTGTGTATTAAGATGCATGTTTGCGTAAAAATTATGTACACCGTGCATAAGCCCCCCAGTGGTTATGGGGCATTTTCAGTATTTCACAGATAAGACTCTGTGTTTACTTAATCACTTAGGCATAGTCCTGGCTTTCAGCGTAGGCATAGCTAATGATTGTTATTCAAGTGGTTATGAAGTTCCCAACGTTTGTTTGTTTATATATATATATATGTAGAGAGAGAGAGAGATACATACACATATGTATATGTATGTATATACATAAATGAAACTGAGTCTGTGGAGTAAAAGACTTGTCTGCTTGCTGTATATACTCACGTATCAGCAGACTCATACACAAGCTGATCCAAACTGGGTGCCAAGCTGTGCCTTTTTTGTCGCATGGAATATGCAATCTGTGCACCTCAGGTGTACCTTGTCTATTAACTATCTCTTACATCGTGCTACCCCATTAATATCAGTGGATGTACCCAGCATCACCTTGGGGCTACATAGAATGTGGAAATTTCTAGTATGTTAATGTTACTCTGTTAACAAAACTGACGTACTAGCTGCATGCTGTTTCTATTTTTTTGTTTTTCTTTTCAGTAGCCTCCCCAAAAGTTTTTGTGGACATGTTGTGTATCTTTTCTTGTTCTTCCAGGATTCACTTGGCAGGGAAGACAACCATGGAATCCAAGGGCTGTGGACAACCATCTACCAGATGGTTGTTGAAGATGCCTTCGGTCACGTCATTTGTCCTTTTAGCTCGCCCTTTCCTTTATCTTGAGTTGAATTTTTGTGCAGTGCTATGTTTGCAGTGGTAACACTGCTGCTGAGGTGTTTTCGATTAAAAACGATCTTAACTGTAATAGTGAATTCACTGAGTGTGGCTTTGTATAACGACTTCCACGACCATAACATTTTTCTCCTTTGTCACAGATAGGAGGAAAACTCTTTAGAGAGAGATGGAGAAGGAATTAATTATACCTCTGCCTCATCCCATGAGACCAGAAGACGTGTAGTAACTGTAAGCTGCGATTCTCAGGAGACATACTAAGCATCTCTGGTTCCTTCTCGGCCTGCCCCCCTAAGGCCTTAGGGATGAGAAATCTTAGGCTTAATGTTTTTCTCTATGAAATACTGTCGTGTTAAGGGGCGTAGCTGACTAACTGTTACGGATATGGTCGGATTCGGGGTACTGAACTACCAGGGTCACGGATTCACCAATAACGTAGCACACCCTCGCTCTAGTTGTGTTCAATGAGAACTGTCACAGCTAGGAACAATGCAACGAAGGGCAGTTTATTACAGCAACAGGGACACAGGTTCTTTGGAATTGCCGGCGATAAATTCACTGTCTGCAAAAGCAAGCGAGCACGCATGAAATACACGGGTACTCGTCCTGGCTATTAACGCATTAAAAGGCACAAAGGCTCTAGAGATTTGAGTTTCTACGGAGACGCCTGGTACAACCAAGCATTCAGATCTTACCCCACGACATCCCAGTGCGGGGGGAAGAGAGGCTCAGCCCGTCGACTGATCCCGGAAGTCAGAAAGGTATCCTTCGTGATGGTATCTTCCCTAACATCCCCTTTCACTTAAGCCAATTTACATTATCCACCAATCTGTTCTCTTTAGAGACCAGTGATAGGACCCGTGGGAATGGTGTCAACCTGCAGCAGGAGAGGTTCAGGCTAGACATCAGGAAGAGGTTCTTCACTGAGAGGGTTGTTGAGCACTGGAACAGTCTCCCCAGGGCGGTAGTCGTTTCACCAAGTCTGCCGGAGTTTAAGAAGCATTTGGACTGTGCACTTAGTCATATGGTCTGAATTTTTGGGTTGACCTGTGTGATGCCGGGAGTTGGGCTCGATGATCCTTGTGGATCCCTTCCAATTCGGGATATTCTATGACTCTGTGATTATTTTCTGTCCCTTTTAGGTGGAGCTTGAGTGACTCTAGTCAGGCATATCTTGGTTATGATTTGTAAAGTTTTCTTGCTTTCGTTTAAAGCTATAGGGGTCTGAGAAATTCAGAGCGTGCGCTCAGTGAGGGGCGGTCGCAGCTTGGAGGCATGGAGCTTTTGGGATGGAGGTGTGTTTTGGTATTATAGTGATGATATAATGAGCAAAAGTTCACTAGAGTACAACGTTCTGTCAAAACCATGACAGGTGGTTGGCTCAGGGTGTGAGAAACAAAGTTGTGTTTTTGCAGTAGAGAATTACTTTTCTGTATTCCAAGGTAATCGTGTAGTCATAATAAGGAGAAATGCTAAGTAGATAAGTGAAGGGAATGAGGACACAGACTCCAAGATAGTCGAGAAATGGAGACCCTTTATTGTTCCAATGCCAGATATTATATAGCTTTCTGAACCAGCTACATGCACTGCACGCAGCTAGCGTGCGTAGTTACAGACTTCTGATTAGTGCATTCCTTTTGATCATGCATAGCCCTCTATAGGCCCGTCCGAGCCTAGCAACTTCTTACTGGTTCCCACTTTCTCTTATTCTAGCCTGGTTACCACTCTATGCCTGTGAGTAACCTTCTTCTTAACCCTTAGTGCACCGCTGTATCAATCAGCTCCAGTTTATCACCGAATGGGTCACCTGTAGATAAGTGGACAGTAGAAGGCCTCACTGTTCCAAAATAAGGTAGAAGCTTGAGAAAAACAAGATGAGCAGTGTGAGAACAGTAAAACAAAGATCACAAGTTCTCAAAACATAAGAAAGGAGAAATTAAAGGGTTGAAAAAACAGAAGAATTGTACATACATGGTATAGAGGAGCGTCGAGTAGCTTGTGAACCTGTAGTACTTAGCCAATGAGGAAACAGGGGAGGTGATCAGGCGTCGGGTAATAGGGAATAAAAGGTTATGATTTGTTTACTAAAATGCGTTCCTGATTGACAGGATGCCCGCCATTGCAATCACGAATAAAATAGCTTCACAGAAGATCCTGTCTGAAGAAAATTATTTGAGATTTTTCTCACAAGGATGGTAAACATGCAGCTTATCAGTCTTGGTGCGCATAAGAGCATCAGGTCACCGTCTCATCACAGAGCCTATCCGTGGTGTCTCCACTCTGCTCTACGCTCTGTACTGTTCCTTAGAGTCAGCACACCAAGTTCCCCTAGTGCAATAGCATGTAAAGTTGGAGGCCTAGGGAACGCTTAGGTAGCGCAGCTACCCTCCACCCTGAAAGCTTTTTCAATGCTGCACATTTTCTTTAAAATGTGAATATTAGTTTAATTTGCCTAGTTACTTAAGGCAATTACTCCACAAGTACCAAAAGCGATATGGAGAAGCCTACTTCCAGCATCTCTGTTGGTAATAATAGCTTCATACTTGTGTGCTTATCCTCATGCCTTTTCCTTTCAAATACTGGAAAGGCAGAGACTGTTCAACAGAGTCATCTCTGATCCAAAAACCAAAACTCTGATTTCATCCCAAACTAATGCTGTCTGATGTCAGTAAAACTGCTATTACTCTCGGTCATCCTGGCTGTCGCAATTGTGCCTCTGTTGGACTCTCTGTCCAACCCCGTTGATCACCCCTGTCCCGCTCCCTGCACCCCGGGTGGTTCTTCTGTCCCTCTGCCCTGCTGTCTGTCTGTCCACCCAGTTCCTCTCTTGCTGCTTGTATCCCACTTGTGCCCTTTTCCTTTTTCTTCCTCCTTCTGTGCCTCACAGCCCATTTCTGCAGGAGGCAGCTGTTCCCCAGGGCATGGATGCTGAGACGGACGGATGGACCTGCTGGATGCCTGAGCCCCGCAGCCCCCCAGGGGAAGGGGAGAATGTCTGGGCAGGGAGTTCTGCCGCAGTCTCCCTCCCAGGAGTCCTGCGTAAGAGTTTAATAAAGTTTGCTTTCTGGCTTGTGCTGCCCTCTGTGTTTGTGGACACTGTAAGTGGCTGTGGCTGTGCTGCTAGGTGCAGGTTCCTGGGTGTGGAGGGGGCAGGGGCTGGGGTGTTGGCCCCATGTTTATTGTCCATGGGGGAGCCAATGGACACAGACAAGCGATCTGGGTGTGGGGGCCACCCTGCTGGGGAGGCTGCAGGCGGGGGGGGGCAAGGGCAGCAATGGTGGGGGTAGGCCTGTGCTGTGTTTGCTCCCTGGGCCAGGTGTGCTGGGACTGGTCTGTGCAGAGAGAGTGATTGGCGAGCGTGACCTAGGCTGTGGCTGCTGCGGAGCAGCAGGTGAGGGAGGGCCTGGGCATCCGTGGCAGAGGGGAGGGAAGGGTGTTGGGGCGGCTGGGTCCTGCGGGACCCGTGGCTGGGGTAGTAGGCGGCGGATCAGAAAGCACGGATTTGACTCTGGGGCGGGGCGTCAGCTGGGTCAGGTGGCTGGGAGCGTCTTGCCCCACAGCATGCCGGGAGTTGTGGTCTGTGGGCTCTGGGCTTTTGATCGGCCACATTGGTTTCCAGAGCATGCTGCGAACTGTAGTTTCACGTTGCCGCTCAGCACGGGGCCTTTTAGGATGGGCAGTTACTTCCTCCGTGCCCGTGGAGCGGGGTGCTTTTTCTTGCCTTTCTTGTGTGGTGTTCCAGGCGGCTCCTGCCGCTTCCCTTAACGAGCAGACGGCCTGGGAAGCCGTGCCTGCCGTTCTGTTTCCGCCCATGCATGGAGCAGGGTGGCGCGGCGGCGCCTGGTGTCACCTGGTGGCCGAACAGCGAGCGGTGCTGTAGGCGAAGAGGCGCTGCGGTGACGCGTCGCTCTCTGCTCCCACCTGCTGGCGAAAGGGAAGTACTGCAGACGGAGGAGATGCGCATGCGCTGTAGCAACTGCCAGGCTTCGTGCCCCGCAGCATGCCGGGAGTTGTGGTCTTTGGGTTTCGAGCTTCCTGCCGGCCATGTTGGTTTCCCTGGCATGCCGGGAAATGTAGTTTTTCACATTGCCGCTCAGCTTCCTAGTGGGTAAGGGCACGTTGCTCAGGGTAGTTACTTCCTCCCTGAGACGACATGTAAAAGTAATTCTTGAAAAAGTAATTCAGGAAAAGTAATTCTTTTCCCATGTTTTGTTCATGATGTTTGTAGTGTGCCTTTTTATGTGTGTGTTTGGCCTGGAGCTGTCCTGCCTGGCAATTAGTGATGGTAGCTAACATGGTGGTCCAACAGTGCAATAATACATTGTCCTGACTCTTTTGGGAAAGACATCTGGTCTGTCTCTGGGCGAATACTCAAGCTCTGGGTGAGTACTTAAGGGCAGCTGGCACAGTCTTTTTTTCTTTTTTTCCAGCAGTAGGTAAACCTTAGGAGGAGCCGGTCAAAGGAAACAGCACTTTCTGGAACTGTCAAGTTCTTGTTCGGCAACTTGGTGATTGGTTTGATCTGCCTTTTCAGATGTAAAGGCAAGCGGACTGCTGTTTTGAAATGATAAAATTAAAAACATGAAGTTTGTCAAATGTGGCAGTGCCTGTTTGCAGTCTGTTTATTGCTTTTGCTAGTGGTAGGTAACACTTCTGAGGAATCGGTCGAATGAAAGAGCACCTTCTGGAACTGTGAAGCTCTGCGTTGGCAACTCGGTGACTGGCTTGACCTACTGTCCATTTCCAGAGGGAAGCGGAAAGCTGTTTTGAAGGGAAGCTGTTCTGAAATTAAAAAAGAAAAAAAATAATGGCGCTGCTCTATGGCACCTGGAGGACCACCGCTCTGCGTGACAGTTAAAAGAATGTGATTTGGAGATGGAGAGCAGCAGAGGTAAAGCAGCTGGGAAGAGAGGTATAAGTATTGCAGAGGTATTGCAGTAGGTAGGTAGGCTGTGGTTATGAGGTGCCTCAGGGTGTGCTTTGTCTTGTTTCTGCAGTTCCCTCGTGCAGCCGTGGAGAGGTGAATTCCCCATGTTGTGGAGTGGTGCAAAAAGGTGAGAGGGTTGTCAGCCCGGTCAGTTTCCTTCACCAAAGCTAAGGTAAGTCTTTCAGGAGAAACAGGCTGATTGCCTGTGCTGCACTCTGCACGCTGTTGACCTAAGCCAGACCAAAACCAGGGCTGCTGTTCCTCCTGCTCTCTTTATCTCTTCTCATGCACGGCCCCTCCCATTTTCCACATGATTAGGGCAGGCATTCTGCCTGGGCTGCTCTTTGGGGGTAGGGGCTTTGTTTTTCCTTCAGTCAGTTGCAGGGTTCTTTAGGTGGGTCAGAGCCTATGGACTGATGCATTTCAAATTGAGACCGGTAAGCCCATCTTTTTGAGGTAACTAGTAGGGTCTGTTAGAGCAAAGCTGCCAGGTGCCCCCCCACCTTGCAGGTGGCTGCCAAATGCCCCCCCCCCCAGCCTTGCAGGTGGCCGCGTTTGAGCTTGGATCTACTTTCCAGGTACAGAGGCAAGTGGACTGGTCTTTTGAAATGATAAAATTAAATATAGGGTCACCTGTGGTGTTGAAGGGTGGGTGGTAATGCTGGCAGCTGAATGTTTATCTTTTGACCGTGTTTTCCTTTGTTCAAGCTGAAATGCAGTGCGCAATACAGGACGTTGCTACCCGAGCTACCTCAGGCAAGGTGAGCAATGAACAGAGGTAGCAGTTATTTTTGGGGTGCGGTTGTCACTGCAGTTAAGTTATTACAAAAAGTAGAATAAAAATCCATTTTGCCTTTTAGAGGTGCTCTAGGTGGCTTGAGAGCAGATGGAAACATCTGCCTCGGGGGTTAGGTGAGTGGGTGAAGTAAAAGAGCGGTTGAGAGTAACTGTCCTAGGGGTGCTGTGGCTTTTGCTGCTGTGGTTGCTTTCTCTTCTGCTTATCAGGTGCCACAGGCAAGGTGGGCTGTGATAGTCTTTAGAATAGGAGCAAAGCAGGTCACTGGACTGCTGTTTGGTTCCTGAGAAAGGTGTTGCAGAGGAAAAAGGTGGTCTGGCGTGGCAGCTCCTGATGGTGGTCTTCTTCAGTAGGTGAAGCGGTGCCTGAAGCCCCATCCCGTGTAGCCTGAAATGGTGTGTCTGTGTTTGGGTTGGGGTTGCACCTTGGTGAGTGCAGGGATAGGATTTAAGCTGGTGCAGCAGAGGGCCAGGCTCCATTGTCCTGTAGTGTGTTTTGACCTATCAGCATAGCCTTTTGGTTTTCAGATAGCCTACTCAAGTATGTGATTTATGCTGCGAGTGATGTTATTACATGGAATTGATCTTTCTTTCTGGTGTGTAATCTGTTATGCTCCTAGATTTTTCTTCCTGTATAAAAACAACGGTTTGAACTGCTTGCAGTTGAAAAAATCTTCAGTTACTTGCTTGGTCATATTGTCCTTTCAATATTCAAAGCTGCAGCAAAAGCATGGGTATTGTTGCTTCTAGAATCACCCCAGTTCTCTTGTCTGCAGTCTGCATGCTATTGAGCTAGGCCAGAAAAAACAAACAAACAAAAAAAAACATAGTTGCTGCTGCTCCTGCTCTCTTTCTACTTTCTTGTGCTTTGCCCCTCCCCTTTCCCAGGTGATTGGGTTTGGGTGCTGGGCGGGGCCAAATGGTATATGAGCCCCAGGTATGCCATTAGGGAGTTCATTGTGCCTGGGCTGCTCTTTGGGGTAAGTGCTTTGTTTTTCCTTCAGTCAGTTGCAGGGTTCTTTGGGCAGGTTGGAGTCTATGGTTTTCTAGATTTTAAGTGCTTGGAAATCACTTACTAGAGGGATATTTAGCAGAGGTTGCTGGCTCACTTGTTTTTGGGATGGTGGGATCCACTTGTGTTTTTGGGTTATATTTGAATCTCTAGACGTATGAAGGCACTTGTGTAACTCTCCAGAGGACTAAAAAGAGCTTGATTACACACTACAAGAGGCTTGACCACGTAGGCGCAGTATTACCAAGAGACTGAGCAGGGTCGTAGCAGAGTTACCTTTACCATCTGTGAAGGGTAAGTCTGTGAATACCCCTGCTGGGGCTGCTGTGTGTGCATGGCTTTTTGGCATTTGTGGAGCTCAGTAGTTTTTTTTGTGTGTGTATGTTCTTTTTTTTTTCTTTTGAGAGCCAAATAGTGTGTGTGCTGAGCGTGGTTGGCAGGAGGAGGTGGGGAATTGTCTGGCAGGGGAGCTGTTCAGGACTGGTAGGTTTGGTTTCTAGGAGCGTGCGGCATCCTTCCTGTGCGATGCCGCTGATTGTTGGGCAGGAATGTTCCAGCTCGTGTGTCTTAAACAACGTAGCTTGTGCAGTGTGCGTTGTGTGGCCCGGGCAGAGTTTGCCGCGGCGCTGTGAGCGAAGAATCTCAGTTCGAGCTGGTGAGCAGCTGAAGCAAAGGAGCTGGGAAGAGAGAGGTATTGCAGCAGGTACGCTGTGGCTGTGAGGTGCCTCAAGGTGTGCTTTTCTCTTGTCTCTGCAGGGGCTTCATGAAGTCTTGGACGGGGAAATGCCCGTGTCACAGAACAATGAGGGAAGGTGAGAGTTTTATCAGCCTGGTGATCCCTGATCTGAAGCGAAGGGAAGACATTCAGGTGTTTCCCTCTGAGGGTCTGAGGTGAGGCTGTTTGGGACAGAGGAGCAGTGTGGCAGGTGGTGGCTTGCAAGCACAGCGATCATTTTGTCCTTCTGTGTTCCCAGGTGGCATGGGTGATGGTGGCCGTTCCTTTCGAGCTTGGATCTAACTTGCAGGTACAGAGGCAAGTGGACTGCTATTTGAAATGAAAACATTAAATATGGGGTCACTTCTGTTGTTGAGGGATGGGTGCTAATGCTGTCAGCTGAATGTTTATCGTCTGACTGTGTTTTCCTTTGTTCAGGCTGAAACGCAGTGTGCAGTACAGGACGTCACGACCCGAGCTACCTCTGGAGTGACTCTGGTGAGTGATGAACAGAGGTAGCTGTTATTTTTGGGTTGTGGTTGTCGCTGCAGTTTTTTTAACTATATCAAATAGAGTAAAATTCCAGTTTCTCTTTTAGAGGTGCTCTAGGTGGCTTCAGAGAATGGGTGGAAGCATCTGCCATGTGGGGTAGGTAAGCGGCTGAGGTAAAGGAGGGGATGAGAGTAACTGTCCTGAGGGTGCAGTGGCTTTTGCTGCTGTGGTTGCTTTCTCTTCTGCTTATCAGGTGCCACAGGCAAGGTGGGCTGTGATAGTCTTTGGAATAGGAGCAAAGCAGGTCACTGGAATGCTGTTTGGTTCCTGAGACAGGAGTTGTAGAGGAGAAAAGCTTTCAATAATCAAAGCTGAAGCAAAAAAAAAATAAACCACAGCTGCTGCTTCTCCTCTTTCTCCTTTCTTGTGTTTTGCCCCTCCCCTTTCCCAGGTGATTGGCTTTGGGTTCCAGGGAGGGCCTGGTGGTCATTGAGTCACAGGCATCCCATCAGAGAGCTCATTCTGCCTGGGCTGCAGTTTGGGGTAAGTGCTTTGTTTTTCCTTCAGTGAGTTGCAGGTTTCTTTAGGTGGTTAAGAGTCTATGGACTGATGCGTTTCCAAGTAGAGACCGGTACGCCCATCTTTGTGAGGTAACAACTGGTAGGATCTGTTAGAGTAAACCAATCTAGTAATAGGTGCCTGTATTGCATGCAGCTCTTCTTCAGGTGAGTAATTGTTATAGCATGTTTACGGATAGGATGGCAGTGTGTTTACTTTGTGGTTCTGGGTCCTTTATGATTTTTGCCGAATTGCGGGGCTTACTTGTGAGTCTTTGCCTGTATGTCAAATATTATACGTCAAATATTATCAAAGTTACAACCTTGGTGGCAAAGTGATGGAGCAGGGTTTAGGAGATAAGTATCATCGAAGCTCCCTGTGTAAGCATGCGTCTGAAAAGAGCAGCAGTAGGCCTGTAAGGGGTAGTCTGTTTCAGGGTTAGGGACAGTTTGTTATAGTTTTGGAGCTTTTGCCTGTGGTTTGTGTGGCTGTAGAGTCTTTAGACGTTGCAGCCTTCTAGATTTTCAGTGCTTGGAATTCAGGTAATAGAGGCGTGCTTAGGAGGTGTTGCCGGCTAACTCGTTTTTAAGAAATGGTGGGGTATGGTTCCTCGACCGCATAAGCACGGTAGTATTACCAAGAGACTGAGCAGGGTCCCCTTTTTCATCTGTAAAGGGTAAGTCTGTGATTGCTGCCATCTGGGCACAGGCACATTTTCGTGCCCATCACTGCAGTTAGTTTACTACATCAATTAGAGTAAAATTCCAGTTTCTCTTTTAGAGGTGCTCTAGGTGGCTTCAGAGAATGGGTGGAAGCATCTGCCATGTGGGGTAGGTAAGCGGCTGAGGTAAAGGAGGGGATGAGAGTAACTGTCCTGAGGGTGCTGTGGCTTGTGCTGCTGTGGTTGCTTTCTCTTCTGCTTATCAGGTGCCACAGGCAAGGCGGACTGTGGTAGTCTTTGGAAAAGGAGCAAAGCAGGTCACTGGAATGCTGTTTGGTTCCTGAGAAAGGTGTTGCAGAGGAAAAAAGGTGGTCTGGCGTGGCAGCTCCTGATGGTGGTCTGCTTCAGTAGGTGAAGCGGTGCCTGAAGCCCCATGCTGTGGAGCCTGAGCAGGCCTCGCTGAGGATGAAGCCTGCTTTCCAGCAGTTTCCAAAACTGTGTTGAGGCTGAAATGGTGTGTCTGTGTTTGGGTTGGGGTTGCACCTTGGTGAGTGTAGGGATAGGATTTAAGCTGGTGCAGCAGAGGGCCAGGCTCCATTGTCCTGTAGTGTGTTTTGACCCATCAGCCATAGCCTTTTGGTTTTCAGATAGCCTACTCAAGTACGTGAATTTTTCTGCGAGTGATGTTATTACATGGAATTGGTGATTTTTTTTTTGATGAGTGATCTGTTATGCTCCTAGATTTTTATTTCTTTGTAAAGAAAGGTTTGAGCTAATTCCAGCTGAAAAAAAATCAATTGCTTGGTCGTATTGTCCTTTCAATATTCAAAGCTGCAGCAAAAGCATGGGTATTGTTGCTTCTAGAAACACCCCAGTTGTCTTGTCTGCAGTCTGCATGCTGTTGAGCTAAACCAGATTTAAAACAAACAAACAAACAACAACAACAAAAAACACAAAAAAAACCCCACAGCTGCTGCTGCTTGTGCTCTTTCTACTTTCTTGTGCTTTGCCCCTCCCCTTTCCCAGGTGATTGGGTTTGGGTGCTGGGCGGGGCCAAATGGTATATGAGCCCCAGGTATGCCATTAGGGAGTTCATTGTGCCTGGGCTGCTCTTTGGGGTAAGTGCTTTGTTTTTCCTTCAGTCAGTTGCAGGGTTCTTTGGGCAGGTTGGAGTCTATGGATTTCTAGATTTTAAGTGCTTGGAAATCACTTACTAGAGGGATATTTAGCAGAGGTTGCTGGCTCACTTGTTTTTGGGATGGTGGGATCCACTTGTGTTTTTGGGTTATATTTGAATCTCTAGACGTATGAAGGCACTTGTGTAACTCTCCAGAGGACTAAAAAGAGCTTGATTACACACTACAAGAGGCTTGACCACGTAGGCGCAGTATTATCAAGAGACTGAGCAGGGTCGTATCAGAGTTACCTTTTTCATCTGTAAAGGCTAGGTCTGTGATCGGCGCGGCGCCGCCCGGGCACATTTTGGCGCGGCGCCGCCCGGGCACATTTTGGCGCGGCGCCGCCCGGGCACATTTTGGCGCGGCGCCGCCCGGGCACATTTTGGCGCGGCGCCGCCCGGGCACATTTTGGCGCGGCGCCGCCCGGGCACATTTTGGCGCGGCGCCGCCCGGGCACATTTTGGCGCGGCGCCGCCCGGGCACATTTTGGCGCGGCGCCGCCCGGGCACATTTTGGCGCGGCGCCGCCCGGGCACATTTTGGCGCGGCGCCGCCCGGGCACATTTTGGCGCGGCGCCGCCCGGGCACATTTTGGCGCGGCGCCGCCCGGGCACATTTTGGCGCGGCGCCGCCCGGGCACATTTTGGCGCGGCGCCGCCCGGGCACATTTTGGCGCGGCGCCGCCCGGGCACATTTTGGCGCGGCGCCGCCCGGGCACATTTTGGCGCGGCGCCGCCCGGGCACATTTTGGCGCGGCGCCGCCCGGGCACATTTTGGCGCGGCGCCGCCCGGGCACATTTTGGCGCGGCGCCGCCCGGGCACATTTTGGCGCGGCGCCGCCCGGGCACATTTTGGCGCGGCGCCGCCCGGGCACATTTTGGCGCGGCGCCGCCCGGGCACATTTTGGCGCGGCGCCGCCCGGGCACATTTTGGCGCGGCGCCGCCCGGGCACATTTTGGCGCGGCGCCGCCCGGGCACATTTTGGCGCGGCGCCGCCCGGGCACATTTTGGCGCGGCGCCGCCCGGGCACATTTTGGCGCGGCGCCGCCCGGGCACATTTTGGCGCGGCGCCGCCCGGGCACATTTTGGCGCGGCGCCGCCCGGGCACATTTTGGCGCGGCGCCGCCCGGGCACATTTTGGCGCGGCGCCGCCCGGGCACATTTTGGCGCGGCGCCGCCCGGGCACATTTTGGCGCGGCGCCGCCCGGGCACATTTTGGCGCGGCGCCGCCCGGGCACATTTTGGCGCGGCGCCGCCCGGGCACATTTTGGCGCGGCGCCGCCCGGGCACATTTTGGCGCGGCGCCGCCCGGGCACATTTTGGCGCGGCGCCGCCCGGGCACATTTTGGCGCGGCGCCGCCCGGGCACATTTTGGCGCGGCGCCGCCCGGGCACATTTTGGCGCGGCGCCGCCCGGGCACATTTTGGCGCGGCGCCGCCCGGGCACATTTATCTTAGTTCGAGCTAAGGAGCAGCTGAAGTAAAGCAACTGGGAAGAGAGAAGTATTGCAGCAGGTGCGCTGTGGCTGTGAGGTGCCTCAGGGTGTGCTTTTCTCTCGTCTCTGCAGGTGCTTGGTGCAGTCTTGGACAGGGAAATGCCCGTGTCACGGAGCAGTGAGGGAAGGTGAGCGTGTTGTCAGCCTGGTCGTCCCTTAACCGAAGTGAAGGGACGTAGTGGGTTTATGTGGCAAGGTTTTGGTAGCAGGGGGCTCTAGGGGTGGCTTCTGTGCGAAGAATCTAGAAGCTGCCCCACGTTAGGTAAGGACCCCGCTGCTGAGCGGAGCCAATAAGTGATGTTGTTTGCGCGTCTGTGAGAGCATATTTAAGATGGGGGAAAAAAAAAAAAAAGACGCTGGTCCATGCAGCAGCTGGGAGCGCAAGAGGAGTGAGGAACAGCCTTGCAGGCGCCAAGGTCAGTGAAGAAGGAGGGGGAGAGGTACTCCAGGTGCCGGAGCAGAAGTCCCCTGCGGCCTGTGGCGAGGACCATGGTGAAGCAGGCTGTCCCCCTGCAGCCCACGGAGTACCACGGTGGAGCAGGGTTCCATGCTGCAGCTGGTGGAGGAGACCACGGTGGAGCAGGTGGACCTGCACTGATGGAGGCTGCGGCCTGTGGAAGACCCTTGCCGGAGCAGATTCCGGGCCGGACCTGTAGACCGTGGAGAGGAGACCACGCAGGAGCAGGTGAGCTGGCAGGAGCTGCTGCCCGTGGGGGACCCAGGTTGGAGCAGTTTGCTCCTGAGGGATGGACCCCGTGGTATGGACCTACATCTGGAACAGTTCTGGAAGAGCTGCTGCCTGTGGGAAGGCCATGCCAGATCAGTTGACCAAGGACTGCATCCTGTGGGAGGAACCCCACAGCACAGGGGATGAGGGCGTCCGAGGAGGAGTGGCGGCAAAGAAGCGCTATAGACTGACCATAAACACCGATCACCTGCACCGCTGGGGGGGAGAAAGTGGAAGAGGGTGGTTGGGGGGGGAAGGTGCTTTTGGTTGCTTTTGTTTGTTTCTCGCTTCTCTACATTGTGTAGTAATAAGCAATAAATCTTTCTATCTTTCCATGCTGAGCGTGTTTTGCCTATCACGATATTTACTGTGTAATCTCCTCGTCCTTATCTCAACCCTTGAGCCCTTTTTCCTTGTATTTTCTCCCTGTCCTTCTTTGAGGAGGGAGAGTGAGAGAGCGGTTTTGGTGGAGCTCGGTCGCCTACCCCTGTAAAACCACCACAGGGGAAGACGTTTGGGTGTTTCCCTCTGAGGGTCTGAGGTGAGGCTGTTTGGGACAGAGGAGCAGTGTGGCAGGTGGTGGCTTGCAAGCACAGTGGTCATTTTGTCCTTCTGTGTTCCCAGGTGGCATGGGTGGTGGTGGCCGTTCCTTTCGAGCTTGGATCTAACTTGCAGGTACAGAGGCAAGTGGACTGCTGTTTTGAAATGAAAACATTAAATATGGGGTCACTTCTGTTGTTGAGAGATGGGTGCTAATGCTGTCAGCTGAATGTTTATTTTCTGACTGTGTTTTCCTTTGTTCAGGCTGAAACGCAGTGTGCAGTACAGGACGTCACGACCCGAGCTGCCTCTGGAGTGACTCTGGTGAGTGATGAACAGAGGTAGCTGTTATTTTTGGGGTGCGGTTGTCGCTGCATTTACTTTACTACATCCAATAGAGTAAATTCCAGTTTCTCTTTTAGAGGTGCTCTAGGTAGCTTCAGAGAACGGGTGGAAGCATCTGCCGTGTGGGGTAGGTAAGCGGCTGAGGTAAAGGAGGGGATGAGAGTAACTGTCCTGAGGGTGCAGTGGCTTTTATTGCTGTGGTTGCTTTCTCTTCTGCTTATCAGGTGCCCCAGGCAATGTAGTAAACCTTCCCGTTAGTAAACGGGAGAACATTTGAGATAGTGGAATCTGGACCTTTGAGTCCTAGCTGGTCTACCCAAGCTTGCGAGCTATATGCCATATTGCGGGCCCTAAAATTGTTGAAAAATAAAAGCGGTACAATATATACAGCTTCAAAATATGCTTATGGGGTAGTACATACATTTGGTAAAATATGGGAAGAAAGGGGGCTCATCAATTCACAAGGAAGGGGTTTAATACATCAGGAATTGATTACCCAGGTTTTACAAGCTATCAGAGAGCCCAAAGAAATTGCCGTAGTACATATAAAAGGGCATCAAAAAGGCCTCACCCCTCAGGTTAGGGGTAATAATCTAGCAGATCAGGAGGCAAAAAGGGAAGCATTAATGAGTATAAGAATTATAAGAACGAAGGAAGATTGCCCAGACTGTGGAAAATAATACTTATACTTAATAGTTAATATATAATAATATAATAATTAATAATATAATAATATATAAATAATATATAATGATGCTTAATATAATACTTAATACTGTGGGAAAGACTTAAAGGAATTTCCATGTTATGATTGCTGGAGTGAATGGGGAGTTGATGGGATTGAATGCAATTGTTCTGAGGAAGAAAGCCCGCCTTATAAAAACTGCTACAAGTGCGGGACGACTAACTCCCTCTGGTCGAATGGACCCATTCCCCTCCCCTTACTCTGTTTCACTATTACAGAAGAAGACAAGATGACACAAATGGGGGTTCAAAAAAAAAAAAAACGATAAAGGGAAATGGGTACTGCCTGATGGACGGGAAGTGTTACCAAAATCAGTAGCTATGAGGGTGCTACGGAGATTTCATGAACAGACGCACTGGGGTACTCAGGCGTTGGTGGATCAATTTGCCACATATTATATGTGTATAGGGATTTATAATATAGCAAAGAGGATCGTAAATGATTGCATAACTTGTCTGAGGGTAAATGCTCAACACATGAGAAAAAGGGTCCCGGGAGGAGGACGAGAATTGGCACATCGACCTTTTGCAAAGATTCAATTAGATTTTACTGAACTTCCAAAAACAGGGCGATATAGATACTTATTAGTTATTGTAGACCACCTCACAAACTTTGTTGAAGCATTCCCTACGGCAAGGGCCACAGCTCAAACCATGGTAAAGATATTATTAGAAAGCATCATACCCAGATACGGGGTAATAGAAGCAATTGACTCTGATTGAGGCGCACACTTTGTGTCAGAGGTATCCCGAGACACGATGAAGGCTCTGGGAATTAAATGGGAATATCACACTCCCTGGCATCCTCAGAGTTCGGGAAAGGTAGAACGAATGAATGGTGAAATTAAAAAGCAACTAACAAAGCTTATGATAGAGACTAAAACCTCCTGGGTGAAATGTTTACCGCTTACACTATTGAATATCCAGACATAGCCCCGAGCCGATGTCGGAATCTCACCTTTTGAAAGGCTGTATGGTATGCCTTATGATTTAGAGATGCCATCTGATCACCCCCAGGTACAGGATATCCAATTAAAACCTCATTTAATATAGCTTATGAACCGACGGAGGGAGTTGCAAGCGAAAGGCTTGGTGGCTAGATATAGCAATCCATAGGATACAACCTGGAGATAGGGTTCTAATTAAGACATGGAAAGAAATGTCTTTAACACCACGGTGGGGAGGCCCCTATGTTGTTTTACTTATCACAGAGACGGCTATCCAGACGGCTGAGAAGGGGTGAATGCATGCCAGTGGCCTGAAAGGGACCAATCCAGAAAAGCGAATGGGAAGCGGTCGCAGGCCCTGATGACTTAAAGCTCACGTTGAAACGAACTCGATAAGTATGGTCTAACTGTCTATGTATCGTAAAAAGGAGGAGAGGGGACCCTGTTTGATCAGAAAAAGGTCGCGGTTACCTGAGAAACTCCCCTGAAGAACACTGCTGCTGCCGAGAAGAACCTGCACCTTGTAGTTCGCTGCAACCGCACCGACAAGCGAGGCAGAGAGTGAAACGGTGGGGAATTACGTGGCCAGGTAAAGAACTCTGGAAAATGGGCCCTAGCCATTTTTTTTTTTTGCGATACATAGTAATGGGTACGATTGTTTACACTGTTCCTGGGTCTGCGCACCCTCACAAACCTTTTAAATGGAGCCTGATTAGATGGGAAGATCACCATGTTGTTCAGCAGATAACTACTGCTGGGGGACTGATAGGGGAGGCATCATCTATATAAAGAAGGAAGAGACTAAGAGTCCCCAACGGGTGGGACCAAATCAGAAACTGTCGGGGAGTGTTTTGAGGATTCAGCCTACACAAGCTTTTAGAATGCTAACTCCTTGTTGTGGTTTAACCCGGCTGGCAGCTAAACACCACACAGCCGTTCGCTCACCCTCCCCCCTCCCTCTCTGGGATGGGGGAGAGAAACGGGAAAGTGAAGCCGGTGAGTTGAGATAAAGACAGTTTATTAAGACAGGAATATAATAATAACAATAATAATAATAGTGATAATGATAATAGTATTAATAATAATAATGTGTAAGAAAACAAGTGATGCACAATGCAATCGCTCACCACCCGCTGACCGATGCCCAGCCTATCCCCGAGCAGCCGGCCCCCCACCCCGGCCAGCCACCCCTATATATTGTTTAGCATGACATCAGATGGTATGGAATACCCCTTTGGCCCGTTTGGGTCAGCTGTCCTGGGTCTGTCCCCTCCCAGCTCCTGCTGCACCCCTAGCCTGCTCGCTGGCAGGACAGAGCGAGAAGCTGAAAAGTCCTTGGCCTGGTGTAAACACTGCTCTGCAACAATTAAAACATCAGCATGTTATCAGCGCTCTTCTCATCCTAATCCAAAACATAGCACCCTACCAGCTGCTATGAGGAAAAATTAACTCTGTCCTAACTGGAACCAGGGCACTCCTGATAGCCCTAAACCACTGGAGGTTGCTAATAAATCAGTAAACCCGGAGTACGGGATTAGAAATGAAGGGGTGACCGGGAATAACATATGGAGAATCATGAATGCTAGTTATCAGTTGTTGAATCAAACAAATCCAGACGTGCCTAGACCTTGCTGGTTATGTCTTGATATAAGGCCCCCATATTACGACGCCATTGGGGATCTGGGAGAGACCACCCGTTCAAACGAAACCGATCCCCCACAATGCCATTGGGAAAGGGATGTAGGAATAACGTTAACGGAAGTAACTGGGAATGGCAGATGCATAGGCACGGTCCCTGGTGAGAAGTTCCATCTATGCAATATTACAGAAAACGTTACGCAATTAGACAAAGAAAAATGGTTAATACCAGCAGATAACACCAGATGGGTATGTTCGTCTCTGGGGGTAACTCCATGCTTATCTTTGAAATTGTTCAACTCGTCTCATGATTTCTGTGTGCAGGTAGTAATTATCCCAAGGATTCTTTACCATTCTGAGGAGTATATGTACATCCAACATGCTATGGCAAAAAACCACTTAAGGAAGAGAGAGCCTATTACGGCTGTTACTTTAGCCACTCTGATTCTGGGGGCTGCAGGAGCCGGAACTGGAATTACCTCTCTGGTAAAACAAAGCCAAGAATTTACCTCGTTACGCATTGCTGTAGATGAGGATTTGGCCCGTATTGAGCAATCTATATAAGCTTTAGAGAAATCTGTGCGATCCTTATCTGAAGTAGTACTACAAAATCGTAGGGGATTAGATCTGATTTTTCTACAATAAGGAGGATTGTGTGCAGCCCTACGAGAGGAGTGTTGTGTATATGCTGATCATACTGGAGTGGTAAGGGATACAATGACTAAATTGAGAGAAGGGCTAGAAAAACGAAAAAGGGAGAATGAAGCCCACCAAAACTGGTACGAATCCTGGTTTAATTACTCACCTTGGCTCACTACACTGCTATCAGCTATGGCCGGACCTTTGTTGCTGCTCATATTTACACTAACTTTTGGACCACTTATATTCAATCAAATAATCACAATTGTAAAAAACCGATTAGAGGCAGCTCAACTTATGCTTGTGTGTGCGAAATATGAATCTCTTGAACAGGAGGAGGATGACGCAGAAACTTTAATATTGAGCAAACAAGTGCTTCAAAAATTCATCAATGAACAAAATATGTTAGAAAAAGAAAAAGGAGGGATTGTGATAAATTAGCGGGTGTTTGTTCATTGTCTTTAAAAAGAATTCAGAGAATCTGCTGAGAAGATAAGGTTTTGCAATTTACGACCTTGTTAAGGGGGAAGACTAAGCAAGTAGATAGGGGGGAGGGGGTGTTGGATAAATGTCCTTGGTAAAACAAAGACTCTGTGAAATACTGTTTTGCTGCTTTACTACCCTTGAACACGAGCACAACGCATGATCATTGAAAGAAACAGAACGAACTGCACAGCTTCAGAAGGTTCAACAAGTCCTGACAAGCCGAACTTGGATGCTGACAAGCCGAACTTGGATGCTATAAAACGGCGACACTGAAAAGGGAAAGTTGCGTGCTGTGATGGAGCGGAGACTCCCCAGCCGCCCAGCGCTGTTTTGCTTGTACCTGCTTACTTAATAAATAAATTATCTTCGATAGACCAGAAAATTGCGTGGTCTCGCTTACAACATTAAACAACGTAGCTTGTGCCGTGTGTGTTGTGTGGCCTGGGCAGAGTTTGCCGCGGCGCTGTGAGTGAAGAATCTCAGCTCGAGCTGGTGAGCAGCTGAAGTAAAGGAGCTGGGAAGAGAGAGGTATTGCAGCAGGTACGCCGTGGCTGTGAGGTGCCTCAGGGTGTGCTTTTCTCTTGTCTCTGCAGGGGCTTCGTGCAGTCTTGGACAGGGAAATCCCCGTGTCACGGAGCAGTGAGGGAAGGTGAGAGTTCTATCAGCCTGGTGATCCCTTATCTGAAGCAAAGGGAAGCCTTTTGGTTTTCAGATAGCCTACTCAAGTATGTGATTTTTCCTGCGAGTGATGTTATTACATGGAATTGATTTTTTTTTTTTTGGTTTGGCGTGTGATCTGTTATGCTCCCAGATTTTTCTTTCTATATAAATAAAGGTTTGATCTAATTCCAGCTGAAAAAATTTCAGTTGCTTGGTCGTATTGTCCTTTCAATATTCAAAGCTGCAGCAAAAGCATGGGGATTGTTGCTTCTAGAAACACCCCAGTTCTCTTGTCTGCAGTCTGCATTCTATTGAGCTAAACCAGATTTAAAAAAAAAAAAACAACACAGTAAACAGAAACAAGAAAGAAACCACCACAGCTGCTGCTCCTGCTCTCTTTCTACTTTCTTGTGCTTTGCCCCTCCCCTTTCCCAGGTGATTGGGTTTGGGTGCTGGGCGGGGCCAAATGGTATATGAGCCCCAGGTATGCCATTAGGGAGTTCATTGTGCCTGGGCTGCTCTTTGGGGTAAGTGCTTTGTTTTTCCTTCAGTCAGTTGCAGGGTTCTTTGGGCAGGTTGGAGTCTATGGATTTCTAGATTTTGAGTGCTTGGAAATCACTTATTAGAGGGATATTTAGCAGAGGTTGCTGGCTCACTTGTTTTTGGGATGGTGGGATCCACTTGTGTTTTTGGGTTATATTTGAATCTCTAGACGTATGAAGCCACTTGTGTAACTCTCCAGAGGACTAAAAAGAGCTTGATTACACACTGCAAGAGGCTTGACCGCGTATGCGCAGCATTACCAAGAGACTGAGCAGGGTTGTATCAGAGTTACCTTTTTCATCTGTAAAGGGTAAGTCTGTGAATACCCCTGCTGGGGCTGCTGTGTGTGCATGGCTTTTTGGCATTTGTGGAGCTCAGTAGTTTTTTTTGTGTATGTTATTACTTTTTTTTTTTTTAAGGCCAAGTAGTGTGTGTGCTGAGCGTGGTTGGCAGGAGGAGGTGGGGAATTGTCTGGCAGGGGAGCTGTTCAGGACTGGTAGGTTTGGTTTCTAGGAGCGTGCGGCATCCTTCCTGTGCGATGCCACTGGTTGTTGGGCAGGAACGTTCCAGCTCGTGTGTCTTAAACAATGTAGCTTGTGCAGTGTGCGTTGTGTGGCCCGGGCAGAGGTTTCCGCGGCGCTGTGAGCGAAGAATCTCAGTTCGAGCTGGTGAGCAGCTGAAGTAAAGGAGCTGGGAAGAGAGAGGTATTGCAGCAGGTACGCTGTGGCTGTGAGGTGCCTCAGGGTGTGCTTTTCTCTTGTCTCTGCAGGGGCTTCATGAAGTCTTGGACAGGGAAATCCCCGTGTCACGGAGCAGTGAGGGAAGGTGGGAGTTTTATCAGCCTGGTGATCCCTTATCTGAAGCGAAGGGAAGACATTCAGGTGTTTCCCTCTGAGGTGAGGCTGTTTGTGACAGAGGAGCAGTGTGGCAGGTGGTGGCTTGCAAGCACAGTGGTCATTTTGTCCTTCTGTGTTCCCAGGTGGCATGGGTGATGGTGGCCGTTCCGTTCGAGCTTGGATCTAACTTGCAGGTACAGAGGCAAGTGGACTGCTGTTTTGAAATGAAAACATTAAATATGGGGTCACTTCTGTTGTTGAGGGATGGGTGCTAATGCTGTCAGCTGAATGTTTGTCTTCTGACTGTGTTTTCCTTTGTTCAGGCTGAAACGCAGTGTGCAGTACAGGTCGTCACGACGCGAGCTACCTCTGGAGTGACTCTGGTGAGTGATGAACAGAGGTAGCTGTTAGTTTTGGGGTGCGGCTGTGACTGCTGTTATTTTACTACATCCAATAGAGTAAAATTCCAGTTTCTCTTTTAGAGGTGCTCTAGGTAGCTTCAGAGAACGGGTGGAAGCATCTGCCATGTGGGGTAGGTAAGCAGCTGAGGTAAAGGAGGGGATGAGAGTAACTGTCCTGAGAGTGCTGTGGCTTTTATTGCTGTGGTTGCCTTCTCTTCTGCTTATCAGGTGCCACAGGCAAGGTGGACTGTGAGAGTCTTTGGAATAGGAGCAAAGCAGGTCACTGGAATGCTGTTTGGTTCCTCAGACAGGAGTTGTAGAGGAGAAAAGCTTTCAATATTCAAAGCTGAAGCAAAAAAAAATAAACCACAGCTGCTGCTTCTCCTCTTTCTACTTTCTTGTGTTTTGCCCCTCCCCTTTCCCAGGTGATTGGCTTTGGGTTCCAGGGAGGGCCTAGTGGTCATTGAGTCACAGGCATCCCATCAGAGAGCTCATTCTGCCTGGGCTGCACTTTGGGGTAAGTGCTTTGTTTTTCCTTCAGTCAGTTGTAGGTTTCTTTAGGTGGTTAAGAGTCTATGGACTGATGCGTTTCCAAGTAGAGACCGGTACGCCCATCTTTGTGAGGTCACAACTAGTAGGATCTGTTAGAGTAAACCAATCTAGTAATAGGTGCCTGTATTGCATGCAGCTCTTCTTCAGGTGAGTAATTGTTATAGCATGTTTATGGATAGGATGTCAATGTTACTTTGTGTGTTTGCTTTGTGGTTCTGGGTCCCTTATGATTTTTGCTGAATTAAGGCAAATATTATGAAAGTATAACCTGGGTGGCAGTGATGGAGCAGGGTTTAGGAGATAAGTATAATCGAAGCTCCCTGTGTAAGCATGCATCTGAAAAGAGCAGCAGTAGGCGTGTAAGGGGTGGTCTTTTTCAGGGTTAGGGACAGGAGCTTTTGCCTGTGGTTTGTGTGGCTGTAGGGTCTTTAGACATTGCAGCCTTCTAGATTTTAAGTGCTTGGAATTCACGTAATAGAGGTGTGCTTAGGAGGTATTGCCGGCTAACTCGTTTTTAAGAAATGGTGGGGTACGGTTCCTTGACCGCATAAGCACGGTAGTATTACTAAGAGACTGAGCAGGGTCACCTTTTTCATCTGTAAAGGGTAAGTCTGTGATTACCCCTGTTGGGGCTGTTGTGCATTCATGGCCTTTTGGTATTTGTGGACCTGAGGGTGTGTTTTTTTTTTTCCTGGCTCTCGTCTCTGTGTTTGAGTCCTCTGCAAGGAGCTGTACTGTTTGCCTAAGCCAGCTACAACACCTATGTTTGTATGACCTCCTCTTTTCGTTTCTTGTAGCCCAGGGCATGGGCACGGACACTTGAATGAGGCACGAGGGTGAGTGGACGGCAGTGTGGGCCCTGAGTTGGTCAGTGGATTGTGTTGGTCTGCTTTGCCTGTTATGCAGGCTTTGGAAGCACCTGGAGACAGCAGAGTACATCTCCTGCCACGTTCCTGAGGCGCGCCAGGCGTCAGCGGTTCCAGTTCCTGAAATGCTGGAGATGCTCGGAGCACAAGAGGAGCTGGGAGCGTGATGCATCTCCTTGGGATGTTAGGTGAGTGAAGCGGTAGTACTGGGTTGGGGAACGTGGGTCTGGGGCTTCTTGGCTCTTGGGGTAGGGGAGGAAAGAAGAGGAGTGGGTATAGACTGTTTTGTGGATTGTCATTTTTGTTTGTTCTTTCTCCTTGGTCTAAGCTACGTGACCTTGGCTCAGCACAGTAAATGGAAGCGCTAAGCCTGGATCGGGAAGGTGAGTGGAGAAAAGTTGGAAAAAGGGCATTGGTTTTGGTTTGGTAGTCTATTGGTCCCACCTCTGGGTGACTCCTCTTTTCCGGGGACGAAGAAGATACTGGGAACATCCTAGTTGGCCTCTGTGGTCCACCTTGAGGATGGATTGTGACCCCTGAGAATTAAGTCCAGGGGCAAATACTGTGTGTTTGGGGGTGGTTGGCAGGGGAAGGTGGGCAGTTGTCTCGAGTTGGTCTATCTGACTTCAGTAGCAGAGCAGGTCAGTGGACTACTGTTTTGTTTTTGAGGTGGGTGTTTTACTAGAAGTTTGGCTGGTGTGCCAGTGCCCGATGGCACTTTATTTCTGCAGGTGAAGAGGAGCCTCATGCCGGAAGCAATGTCCTGGCTAGCCTTCGTGTTCCTTGATGAGGATGGAACCTGCCTCCCGTCATTCCCAAGCTAAGTTGTGGGGCAAGTGCTATGTTTGCTTTCGGGTTTTGAATGCACACATAGGGTGAGGGTCTGTGCTTTTAAGTCATTGCTGTGGATGGGGCCTTTTAGGATTGATCACGGTCAGACAGTGTGTCGAGGCCTGAGATTCTGTCAGGTACGGCTTGAGCACGTGCCAGGCAGGGCAGTTCCAGCTTGGTGTCTGTGTTCTGTGTTGTCTGTGCTGTGCTGTTGCTCCTGGTGCTTGGCAGGCCCTGGGGAAGCCTTCCTGAGGGTGTCGAACACTTGACCTCACTGGAATAATGCTGATGCTCAATCGGAAGCTGAGCATTTCTTGTCTTGCAGTGGGAGCCTAAAGAGATCATTTCTTCTGTGCGTGTAATTTTTTTGTATCAAATGTTTCTTGATGTGATCATCATATGTTACGCGCTCCTCAGGTCTTGATATCCTCATTGCCTTTTTCCACTGGACAGATTAGATGGGCAACTTGTTAGCCACGCCAAAGGTCCTATGCTTGTTTTATGTTTGTAATGCTTGTTTCATCATCGTAGGGCTGATCTGAGCACTTCTTGTCTTGCAGTCACAGCCTGAAGCGCAGATGTGTTTCAGGTCTTGTGCATCATATTCGGTTTCAGATGGCATCTGTTTCCATCCTCGCTCTTGCAGAAGTCATGTGGGCTTCATCAGGAGCTCTGTCTTGGGAGTTCATTTCTGAAGCATTTTTCTTCTGGGGTTTGCACTCCCCATCCTTCTGGTCTCTTGTCTTGAAGGCAGGCTTTTTATGCCTCCATCATCCCAGTTCTGGCAGTTGCTTCCAGTCGCGTGTAGTGACATTTGAGTCTCTCCTTGGGTCTGCTGCAGAGCACCTGTTCTGACTTGCTGTCGCTGTAGGGCTTCCCTCTGGGAGTCCTCTTTTTTTTTTGCGCCTTGTGTTCTGTGTTTTGTTTGTAATGTTTGTAGCGTGCCTGTGTGTGTGTGTTTGGCCTGGAGCTGTCCTGCCTGGCAGTTAGTGATGGTAGCTAACGTGGCAGTGTACTAATACATTGTCCGGACTGTTTTGGCAAAGACATCCGGTCTGCCTCTGGGCACGTACTGAAGGGCAGGTGGCACAGAGTCATCTCCGTGGTGTTTGGCAAATGTGGAGGGGGAGACCTGAGCTGCTTGCGAGCAGCTGTTTGCATAGTGCTTGAATAGTGCTAGAGGAGAGGTCTGTCATTGAATCTAGAAAGCTTGCAGATGTGTTTTTATTTTTCTCCAGTCCTAGATAAACCTTAGGAGGAACCGGTCACAGGAAAGAGCTCCTTCTGGAGCTGTCAAGCTCTCGTTCGGCAGCTCGGTGACTGTCTTGATCTACTTCTGGGGTGCCGAGGCAAGTTGTCTGCTGTTTTGAAATGATAAAATTAGCCATGGGGTCCCTTGTGTTGTTGAGGGATGGGTGCTAATGCTGGCAGCTGAATGATTACCTTCTATGTTTTCGTTTGTTAAAGCTGAAACACAGCATACAACCTGGGACGTCGTACCCAGAGCTGCCTCTGGCAAGGTGAGCGATGAACAAACGGTGCAGTTATAATTGGGTTGCGGTTCTCACTGTCACTCTAAGTGACCCCTCTTTTCTGTTTTAGAGGTGTTGTAGCTGGCTTAAGAGGGTAGATGGAAGCATCTGCCTCGGGGTAGGTAAGCGGGTAGAGGTAAGGCAGCAGATGAGGGTAACTGTCCTAGCTGTGCTGCGTCTTTGGATGCGGCCTTAGCCTATGCTTTTCTTTTTCTTTCGCAGGTGTCTCGCACAGGCTCAAAGGAGCAAACTGCATTCTGAAGAGCTGCTTAAGTAGGGGGGCTGGTCATGAGCTGGGTTGGAGCGGAATGGCCAAGTAGCACGAGGTGACTATGAAAGGTCTCTGTCTTGCTTTGCAGGTGCCATGGCAGGCTCTCCACAGAAGTGGCTGAGGATTTGAGATGAGGCCGGAGAGTGACAAAGAGCAGCACGTGCAGGGATGGTTTCCAAGCGCTGCGGTTGCTTTCTCTTCTGTTGGTCAGGTGCCACAGGCAAGGTGGGCTGTGACATCAGTCTTTAGAATTGGAGCAAAGCAGGTCACTTGAATGCCGCAGGGCATCTGAGAAGGGTGTTTTAACAGGAAAAGTTTGTCTGGCATGGCGGTGTCTGATGGCAGTGTGTTTCCACAGGTGAAGAGGTGCCTGGAGCCCCATCTCATCTAGCCTGCACGTGCCTTGAGGATAAAGCCTGCTTTCCAGCAGTGTGGAAAGCACCACCAGTCTGTGGTGCCGGCCCGGCCGAGTTGGAGCATGTGAGCAGCTGAAGAAAAAGAGCTAGTGAAAGAGAGGTATTGCAGCAGGTAGGCTGTGCCTGTGAGGTGCCTGAGGATCTGCCTTTTCCTTTTTTTTCTTTTGTGGGTGCTTCCTGCAGCCTTGGAGAGGTGAATCCCCACATTGTGGAGTGCTGAGGAAAGGCGAGAGGGTCGTCAGCCCAGTCAGTGTCCCTAAGCAAGGTCCCCCTAAGGCAAGTCCTTGAAGTGTTTCCCCTGGTTTAGCAGGTGCTGCAGCAGGCCTTCCTCAGAATCTGCTGAGGGTCTGAGGTGAGGCTGGGTGGGATAGAGGAGCAGTGTGGTGGGTGATTACTTGAGAACACAACGATCATTTTATCCCTTTGTTTTCCCAGGTGGTGTGGGTGATACTGGCTGTACTGTTGGAGCTTGGACTCAGAGAGGAACGGGTGAGCACAACCGTATATTGCTTCAGTGGTAGTCAGTATTGCGGAGGAGGTGGGCATCAGGGCCGGTGTGCTAGTGAATGCTGGTACGCTGTTTTTGCAGATGATGATAAGCCTGGCCATGGACTAAGATGTCTCTCAGTGTCTGTGCATTTCTTGAGGTGGAGGGAATTTACCATCCAGCAATCTGAGAGCTAAGTTGAGGGGCACCTGGTATTTGCATATGTGGTGTGGCTGATGGGAGCTGGGAGCCGGAGCAGCATGGAGCCAGCCGGCTGAATATACTTGGTGCCACTGTGAAGGTGGTTCAGGCTGGGTCACCTTCAGGCTGCTTGAGGCTGGGTCATCAGGCTAATAGAAGGAGCAGGGGATATTTTGTAGTGTGAGTGTATGTGCCAGGCAGGACAGTTCCCATCTGTTTGTCTTGTAGCGCTGCTTCTGCAGGGTGTGTTCTGTGTCATGCACTCCTCGGGTCTTTGTATCAAATGTTTCTTGATGTGATCATCATGTTACGTGCTCCTCAGGTCTTGATATCCTCATTGCTTTTTGCACTGGACAGACTAGAAAGGCAACTTGTTAGCTGTACCAAAGGTCCTAAATGCGTGTTTTGTCATCATGGGTCTGATCCGAGCACTTCTTGTATTGCAGTCGCAGCTTAAAGCGCAGATGTGTTTCAGGTCTTGTGCATCATATTCGGTTTCAGATGGCATCTGTTTCCATCCTCGCTCTTGCAGAAGTCATCTGGGTCGCATCAGGAGCTCTTGCTTGGGAATTCATTTCCTAAGAGATTTCTTCTGGGGTTTGCACTCCCCATCCTTCTGGTCTCTTGTCTTAAAGGCAGGCTTTTTATGCCTCCATCATCCCTGTTCTGGCAGTTGCTTCCAGTCGCATGTAGTGACATTTGAGTCTCTCCTTGGGTCTGCTGCAGAGCACCTGTTCTGACTTGCTGTAGGGCTTCCCTCTGGAAGTCCTCTTTTTTTTTTGTGCCTTGTGTTCTGTGTTTTGTTCGTAACGTTTGTAGCGTGCCTGTGTGTGTGTTTGGCCTGGAGCTGTCCTGCCTGGCAGTTAGTGATGGTAGCTAACGTGGCGGTGTACTAATACATTGTCCGGACTGTTTTGGCAAAGACATCCGGTCTGCCTCTGGGCACGTACTGAAGGGCAGGTGGCACAGAGTCATCTCCGTGGTGTTTGGCAAATGTGGAGGGGGAGACCTGAGCTGCTTGCGAGCAGCTGTTTGCATAGTGCTTGAATAGTGCTAGAGGAGAGGTCTGTCATTGAATCTTGAAAGCTCGCAGATGTGGGGTTTTGATTTTTTGTATGTATTTCGTTCCCCTCCCCAGTAGGAGGGGTAAACCTCAGGAGGAACTGGTCACAGGAAAGAGCTCCTTTTGGAACTGTCAAGGACTCGGTACCCGGTGACTGGCTTGATCTACTTTCCAGGTGCTGAGGTAAGGGGGCTGCTGTTTTGAAATGATAAAATTAGCCATGGGGTCCCTTGTGTTGTTGAGGGATGGGTGCTAATGCTGGCATCTGAATGATTATCTTCTGACTGTTTTCATTTGTTAAAGCTGAAACACAGCGTACAACCTGGGACTTCACGACCAGAGCTGGTTTTGGCAAGGTGAGCGATGAACAGATGTAGCAGTTATTTTAGGGGTGCGGTTGTCACTGCAGTTACTTAACTACACAAAATACAGTTAAAGTCCTGTTTATATTCCAGAGGTGTTGTAGCTGGCTACAACATAGGTGTTGTAGCTGGCTTAAGAGAGCAGATGGAAGCATCTGCCTCGAGGGCAGGTGAGGGGGCAGAGTAAGGGAGCAGGTGAGAGTACCTGTCCTAGCTGTGCTGCGGCTTTGGATGCTGCCGCGGCCTATGCTTTTCTTTTTCTTTCGCAGGTGCCTCGCACAGACTCAGAGGGGCCAAGCTGCACTCGGAAGAGCAGCACGAGAAGGGCAGGCTGGTCGTGAGTGGAGCAGTGGAGCAGAATGGCCAAGTTGCGCAAGGTGACTGTGAAGGGTATCCATCTTGCTTTGCAGGTGTCATGGCAGGCTCTACACAGAAGTGGCTGAGGATTTGAGAAGAGGTTACAGAGCATCAAGGAGCGGCACGTGCAGTGACGGTTTCCAAACGGTATGGTTGCTTTCTCTTCTGTTGGTCAGGTGCCACAGGCAAGGTGGGCTGTGACACTAGTCTTTAGAATCAGAGCAAAGCAGGTCACTTGAATGCCGCGGGGCATCTGAGAAGGGTGTTTTAACAGAAAAAGCTTGTCTGGCATGGCAGTGCCTGATGGCAGTGTGTTTCCACAGGTGAAGAGGTGCCTGAAGCCCCATCCTGTCTAGCCTGCGCACACCTCGCTGAGAATGAAAGCCGCTTTCCAGTAATTCAGAAAGCCAAGTTACGTCTCGTCCTCGAGCATCTGGGGCGTCTGCCTGTGCTTTTGGGCCTGTCTGTAGTGTTTGGCACCTGCATTAGTACTTTCTTGGCGTATGTTTAGGCTTTTGGGGCCTGTGTCTTGGGGGGGGGGTGTGGAGCTGCTTGTACACCTTTGGGGCTTGCATCTGGGGGGGGGGGTTGGGAGTTGCTTGAACACCTTTGGGGACTGTGTCTGGGGGGGGGTCAGGGCCTGCATCTGGGGGGGTTGGAAGGTGCCCCTACAATGTAGGGATCTGTATCTGTGGGGGTTGGGAGCTGCTTGTACACAGTATGGGCTTGCGTTTGGGGGTGGGTGTTGGGAGCTGCTTGTACCCTGCAGGGATCTGCATCTGGAGGGGGTTGGGAGCTGCTTGTACACCTTTGGGACTTGCATCTGGGGGGGGGGGCGTTGGGAGCTGCTTGTTCACTGCAGGGTCCTGCCTTGGGCAGGGTTTGTAGCTGCTTGTACAGCTTTGGGGTCTGCAGCTGGGGCTGGTTGAGAGGTGCTTGTCCACTGTAGGTGCCCACGTTTGGGGAGTTGGGAGCTGCTTGTACACTTTTGGGGCCTGCAGCTGGGAGGGGTTGTGAGATGCTTGTACACGCTAGGGGCTTCCCTGTATGGGGCTTTGGGGCCTGCCTCTGGGAAGGGGGTGGTTGGGAGCTGCTTGCACACCCTTGGGGCCTGCCTCTGTGGGGGCTTGGTGCCTGTGTCTGGGGAGTGGGGGGGTTCAGAGCTGGTTGTACAGTATAGGAGCCTGCATGGGGGGGGGGTTGAGAGCTGCTCGTACACTGGACGCCTGGGTTGGGGGGGAAGGTTTGGAGCTGCTTGTGCACCTTTGGGGCTTGCATCTCGGGGGGGTTGGGAGCTGCTTGTACACCTTTGGGACTTGCATCTGGGGGTGTTGGGAGCTGCTTGTACACCTTTCGGGCTTGCATCTGGAGGGGGTTGGGAGCTGCTTGTACACTGTTAGGGCCTGCCTTGGGGGGGGCGTTGGGGCATGTTCCTTGGGGGTGGGGTTGGGAGCTGCTTCTACGCTGTAGGGGTCTGGGTCTTGGGGGGTTGGGGCTGTTTTTACACCTTTGGGGCGTGCCTCTGGGGAGGGTGGGGAGTTGCTTGTACACGCTAGAGGCTTCCCTCTATGGGGCTTTGGGGCCTGCCTCGGGGGGGGAGGGGTTGGAAGCTGCTTGCACACCCTTGGGGCCTGCCTCTGCGGGGGCTTGGTGCCTGCGTCTGGTGAGGGGGGGGGGGGTTCAGAGCTGGTTGTAGTGTAGGAGCCTGCGTTGGGGGGGGGTTGGGAGCTGCTCGTACACTGGACGCCTGGTTTGGGGGGGGGGGGGGGAGGTTTGGAGCTGCTTGTGCACCCTCGGGGCCTGCCTTTGCGGGGGCTTGGTGCCTGTGTCTGGGGAGTGGGGGGGTTCAGAGCTGGTTGTACAGTATAGGAGCCTGCGTTGGGGGGGCGGTTGGGAGCTGCTCGTACACTGGACGCCTGGGATGGGGGGGAAGGTTTGGAGCTGCTTGTGCACCTTTGGGGCTTGCATCTGGGGGGGGTTGGGAGCTGCTTGTACACCTTTGGGACTTGCATCTGGAGGGGGTTGGGAGCTGCTTGTACACCTTTGGGACTTGCATCTGGGGGGGGTTGGGAGCTGCCTGTACATCTTTCGGGCTTGCATTTGGAGGGGGTTGGGAGCTGCTTGTACACTGTTAGGGCCTGCCTGGGGGGGGTGGGTTGGGGCATGTGCCTTGGGGGTGGGGTTGGGAGCTGCTTCTACGCTGTAGGGGTCTGGGTCTTGGGGGGTTGGGGCTGTTTATACACCTTTGGGGCGTGCCTCTGGGGAGGGTGGGGAGTTGCTTGTACACGCTAGGGGCTTCCCTCTATGGGGCTTTGGGGCCTGCCTCGGGGGGGGGCGGGGTTGGGAGCTGCTTGCACACCCTTGGGGCCTGCCTCTGCGGGGGCTTGGTGCCTGCGTCTGGTGAGTGGGGGCGGGGGGGGGGGTTCAGAGCTGGTTGTAGTGTAGGAGCCTGCGTTGGGGGGGGGGGGTTGGGAGCTGCTCATACACTGGAAGCCTGGTGGGGGGGGGGGGGGAGGTTTGGAGCTGCTTGTGCACCCTCGGGGCCTGCCTTTGCGGGGGCTTGGTGCCTGTGTCTGGGGAGTGGGGGGGTTCAGAGCTGGTTGTACAGTATAGGAGCCTGCATTGGGGGTGGGGTTGGGAGTTGCTCGTACACTGGACGCCTGGGTTGGGGGGGAAGGTTTGGAGCTGCTTGTGCACCTTTGGGGCTTGCATCTGGGGGGGGGTCGGGTGCTGGTTGTACACCTTTGGGGCCTGCCTCTGGGGGGGTGGTTGTGAGCTGCTTGTACACCTTTGGGGCCTGCGTCTGGGGGGGGGTGGGAGCTGCTTGTACACTGTTAGGGCCTGCCTTGGGGGGGGGTTGGGGCATGTGCCTTGGGGGATGGGGTTGGGAGCTGCTTCTATGCTGTAGGGGTCTGGGTCTTGGGGGGTTGGGGCTGTTTGTACACCTTTGGGCTGTGCCTCTGGGGAGGGTGGGGAGTTGCTTGTACACCTTTGGGGCCTGTCTCTGGGGGGGTTGGGGCCTGTGCCGGGGGCATTGGGAGCTGCTTGTACACTCTAGGGTCCTCTGGCGGGCTTTGGAGCCTCCCTTTGAGGGGGGCAGTTGAGAGCTGGTTGTACACCTTTGGGGCCTGAGTCTGGGGCGTGGGGGCTGGGCCTGGGGCCTGCACTGGGGTGGGGTGGGGTCCAGTTCATGGGGGGGGGGGGTTGGGAGCTGTTTGTGGACAGTTGGGGTCTGCATCTGGGTGTGGTTGGGGCCTGTGTCTGGGGGTGGGTCGTGGCCCGCTTGTAGACTTCTGCAGCCTGCGTCTGGTGTTTGGGGGCTTTTCTGTAGCGTTTGGGTCTTGCATTTTGGCTTTGGGATGTGTCTTGAGCTTCTGGGGCCTAGCTGTAGTGCTTGGGGCCTGTGTCTGGGGCTTTTCTGTAGCATTTTGGTCGCGTGTTTGTGATTTGGGGTCTGTATCCAGGGTTTTGCCTTTTTTGTAGTTTTCAGCTTTGTGTCAGTTTCTTTGTTGGTTGCCTGGGGTTAGGGGCAGTTTGGGGTTTGGATCAGTGTCATTAGCGTCGGGGGGTTGATATGAAGGGTTAGGGTTGTGGTTAGAGTTGTTAGGGTGATTCAAAGATCATAAATCCAATTTCTTTAGGTGATTTATTCTTTATTGACGGCGCCGGATGCACGGGGGATCTTTCCGCCTATCGTGCATCCCGAAGTGAAAAGCCGTCCCAAATTTATACATCACAGTGATTAATATTTTATTAACGCCTATACATATTCATTATCTAACCCCGCCTACTCTCGCTTCTCATGCTAATCAGTTTTTTGTGTCCTGCGCCTGCGCAGATCCTCTCAGTGGTCTTGGGCAGGGGTCGTCGAGCTGTGGTCGGTGGTCTCAGAGAGGAAGGCCATAAGTCTTCCTCACAGTGTACTTTTCACCCTTGGTCTGGATTCTGCTGAGTTAGCTTTCTTCCTAACCACAAGGACTGTTTTTTCTTCGAATCTTCTGCTCGTTATTTTCTTATCTTGGATTCCAGTGTCTTGTTCGAGATATATTGCCCGTATATGTCCTATTTCGAGATACATTGTCCGTACATCTGTTTCCTGCCCTACACCTAATGTTCTGTTCTCCTTTAATAGTTACATTCTTAACCCTTTCTTATCTGGAATCGCCTCAGCTTCCCTAATCAAGGGTTAAAGGGAATAAGGATTTTAGGGTAAGGGGATCAAGGTTGTGGGAATAGAAATGTTTTTGCACAGAGTTACGTTGTTTAGAGGGAAGGGAGGTGGTATCGAGATATGCTTGCAGTGATAAGAAAGCTTAACAGACGACCTTGTGAAATGCAGACAACCAGAATCCTTAGAGCAATTGGGTGGAAATCACGGTGTAAGAAACATTACCACCTCAAAGAGGAAAACAGTCAAGGAAAAAAGAAAATTGACTTGTAACAGGCCAGCAGCTGTGTATTTTCAGTGAAGCACCGGATAGATTGTGAACCTGGATTACCCAGTCAATGGGGAAACTGAAGCGAAGAATCTCAGAGCTGGTGAGGAGCTGAAGTAAAGGAGCTGGGAAGAGAGAGGTATTGCAGCAGGTACGCTGTGGCTGTGAGGTGCCTCAGGGTGTGCTTTTCTCTTGTCTCTGCAGGGGCTTCGTGCAGTCTTGGACAGGGAAATCCCCGTGTCACGGAGCAGTGAGGGAAGGTGAGAGTTTTTTCAGCCTGGTGATCCCTGATCTGAAGCGAAGACATTCAGGTGTTTCCCTCTGAGGGTCTGAGGTGAGGCTGTTTGTGACAGAGGAGCAGTGTGGCAGGTGGTGGCTTGCAAGCACAGTGGTCATTTTGTCCTTCTGTGTTCCCAGGTGGCGTGGGTGATGGTGGCCATTCCTTTCGAGCTTGGATCTAACTTGCAGGTACAGAGGCAAGTGGACTGCTGTTTTGAAACAAAAACATTAAATATGGGGTCACTTCTGTTGTTGAGGGATGGGTACTAATGCTGTCAGCTGAACGTTTGTCTTCTGACTGTGTTTTCCTTTGTTCAGGCTGAAACGCAGTGTGCAGTACAGGACGTCACGACCCGAGCTACCTCTGGAGTGACTCTGGTGAGTGATGAACAGAGGTAGCTGTTAGTTTTGGGGTGCGGCTGTCGCTGCAGTTTTTTTTAACTACATCAAATAGAGTAAAATTCCAGTTTCTCTTTTAGAGGTGCTCTAGGTAGCTTCAGAGAATGGGTGGAAGCATCTGCCATGTGGGGTAGGTAAGCGGCTGAGGTAAAGGAGGGGATGAGAGTAACTGTCCTGAGGGTGCTGTGGCTTTTGCTGCTGTGGTTGCTTTCTCTTCTGTTTATCAGGTGCCACAGGCAAGGTGGGCTGTGATAGGCTTTAGAATAGGAGCAATGCAGGTCACTGCAATGCTGTTTGGTTCCTGAGGCAGGTGTTGTAGAGGAGAAAAGCTTTCAATATTCAAAGCTGAAGCCAAAACATGGGGATTGTTGCTTCTAGAAACAACGCAGTTCTCTTGTCTGCACCCTGCATGCTGTTGAGCTAAGCCATATAAATAGATACATAAACCACAGGTGTTGCTTCTCCTCTTTCTACTTTGTGCTTTGCCCCTCCCCTTTCCCAGGTGATTGGCTTTGGGTCCCAGGCAGGGCCTAGTGGTAATTGAGTCGCAGGCATCCCATCAGAGAGCTCATTCTGCCTGGGCTGCACTTTGGGGTAAGTGCTTTGTTTTTCCTTCAGTCAGTTGCAGGGGTCTTTAGGTGGGTAAGAGTCTACAGACTGATGCGTTTCGACGTAGAGACCGGTATGCCCATCTTTGTGGGGTAACAACTAGTAGGACCTGTTAGAGTAAACCAATCTAGTAATAGGTGCCTGTATTGCATGCAGCTCTTCTTCAGGTGAGTAATTGTTATAGCATGTTTATGGATAGGATGTCAATGTTACTTTGTGTGTTTGCTTTGTGGTTCTGGGTCCCTTATGATTTCTGCAGAATTAAGGCAAATATTATCAAAGTTACAACCTTGGTGGCAAAGTGATGGAGCAGGGTTTAGGAGATAAGTATCATCGAAGCTCCCTGTGTAAGCATGCATCTGAAAAGAGCAGCAGTAGGCGTGTAAGGGGTAGTCTTCTTCAGGCTTAGGGACAGTTTGTTATAGTTTTGGAGCTTTTGCCTGTGGTTTGAGTGGCTGTAGGGTCTTTAGACGTTGCAGCCTTCTAGATTTTAAGTGCTTGGAATTCATGTAATAGAGGTGTGCTTAGGAGTTGTTGCCGGCTAACTCGTTTTTGGGAAATGGTGGGGTACGGTTCCTTTTTTTTGAGTTATCTTTTAATCTCTAGGTATATCCAGCCATTTGCATAACTGTCCAGAGGCTTCACAAGGAGCTTCAGTACGCATCAGAAGGGGCTTGACCACATAAGTGCAGTATTACGGAGAGACTGAGCAGGGTCACCGTTCTCATCTGTAAAGGATAAGTCTGTGAAGTCTGTGATTACCCCTGTTGGGGCTGCTGTGCATTCATGGCCTTTTGGTATTTGTGGACCTGAGGGTGTGGTTTTTTTTTCTGGCTCTCGTCTCTGTGTTTGAGTCCTCTGCAAGGAGCTGTACTGTTTGCGTGTCCATCACGGATATGACCTCCTCTTTTTGTTTCTTGTAGCCCAGGGCATGGGCACAGAGACTTGAATGAGGCACGAGGGTGATGCATCTCCTTGGGATGTTAGGTGAGCGAAGCGGTGGTACTGGGTTGCGGAACGTGGGTCTGGGGCTTCTTGGCTGTTGGGGTAAGGGAGGAAAGAAGAGGAGTGGGTATAGACTGTTTTGTGGATTTTCACGTTTGTTTGTTCTTTCTCCTTGGTCTAAGCCACGTGACCTTGGCTCAGCACAGTAAATGGAAGCGCTAAGCCTGGATCGGGAAGGTGAGTGGAGAAAAGTTGGGAAAAGGGCATTGGTTTTGGTTTGGTAGTCTATTGGTCCCACCTCTGGGTGACTCCTCTTTTCCGGGGACGAAGAAGATACTGGGAACATCCTAGTTGGCCTCTGTGGTCCACCTTGAGGATGGATTGTGACCCCTGAGAATTAAGTCCAGGGGCAAATACTGTGTGTTTGGGGGTGGTTGGCAGGGAAAGGCGGGCAGTTGTCTCGAGTTGGTCTATCTGACTTCAGTAGCAGAGCAGGTCAGTGGACTACTGTTTTGTTTTTGAGGTGGGTGTTTCACTGGAAGAAGTTTGGCTGGTGTGCCAGTGCCTGGTGGCGCTTTATTTCTGCAGGTGAAGAGGAGCCTCATGCCGGAAGCAATGTCCTGGCTAGCCTTCGTGTTCCTTGATGAGGATGGAACCTGCCTCCCGTCATTCCCAAGCTAAGTTGTGGGGCAAGTGCTACGTTTGCTTTTGGGTTTTGAATGCACACATAGGGCGAGGGTCTGTGCTTTTAAGTCATTGCTGTGGATGGGGCCTTCTAGGATTGATCACGGTCAGACAGAGTGTGTGGGGGCATGAGATTCTATCAGGTACGGCTTGAGCACGTGCCAGGCAGGGCAGTTCTAGCTTGGTGTCTGTGTTCTGTGTTGTCTGTGCTCCTGGTGCTTGGCAGGCCCTGGGGAAGCCTTCCTGAGGGTGTGGAACACTTAACCTCACTGGAATAATGCTGATGCTCAATTGGCAGCTGAGCATTTCTTGTCTTGCAGTGGGAGCCTAAAGAGATCATTTCTTCTGTGCGTGTAATTTTTTTGTATCAAATGTTTCTTGATGTGATCATCATATGTTACGCGCTCCTCAGGTCTTGATATCCTCATTGCCTTTTTCCACTGGACGGATTAGATGGGCAACTTGTTAGCCACACCAAAGGTCCTAAATGCTTGTTTCATCATCATAGGGCTGATCTGAACACTTCTTGACTTGCAGTCGCAGCTTAAAGCGCAGATGTGTTTCAGGTCTTGTGCATCATATTCGGTTTCAGATGGCATCTGTTTCCATCCTCGCTGTTGCGGAAGTCATGTGGGCTTCATCAGGAGCTCTGTCTTGGGAGTTCATTTCCGAAGCATTTTTCTTCTGGGGTTTGCACTCCCCATCCTTCTGATCTCTTGTCTTGAAGGCAGGCTTTTTATGCCTCCATCATCCCAGTTCTGGCAGTTGCTTCCAGTCGCGTGTAGTGACATTTGAGTCTCTCCTTGGGTCTGCTGCAGAGCACCTGTTCTGACTTGCTGTCGCTGTAGGGCTTCCCTCTGGGAGTCCTCTTTTTTTTTTGCGCCTTGTGTTCTGTGTTTTGTTCGTAATGTTTGTAGCGTGCCTGTGTGTGTGTTTGGCCTGGAGCTGTCCTGCCTGGCAGTTAGTGATGGTAACTAACGTGGCGGTCCATCGGTGTACTAATACATTGTCCGGACTGTTTTGGCAAAGACATCCGGTCTGCCTCTGGGCACGTACTGAAGGGCAGGTGGCACAGAGTCATCTCCGTGGTGTTTGGCAAATGTGGAGGGGGAGACCTGAGCTGCTTGCGAGCAGCTGTTTGCATAGTGCTTGAGTAGTGCTAGAGGAGAGGTCTGTCATTGAGTCTTGAAAGCTCGCAGATGTGGGGTTTTGATTTTTTGTATGTATTTCGTTCCCCTCCCCAGTAGGAGGGGTAAACCTCAGGAGGAACTGGTCACAGGAAAGAGCTCCTTTTGGAACTGTCAAGGACTCGGTACCCGGTGACTGGCTTGATCTACTTTCCAGGTGCTGAGGTAAGGGGGCTGCTGTTTTGAAATGATAAAATTAGCCATGGGGTCCCTTGTGTTGTTGAGGGATGGGTGCTAATGCTGGCATCTGAATGATTATCTTCTGACCGTTTTCATTTGTTAAAGCTGAAACACAGCGTACAACCTGGGACTTCACGACCAGAGCTGGTTTTGGCAAGGTGAGCGATGAACAGATGTAGCAGTTATTTTAGGGGTGCGGTTGTCACTGCAGTTACTTAACTACACAAAATACAGTTAAAGTCCTGTTTATATTCCAGAGGTGTTGTAGCTGGCTACAACATAGGTGTTGTAGCTGGCTTAAGAGAGCAGATGGAAGCATCTGCCTCGAGGGCAGGTGAGGGGGCAGAGTAAGGGAGCAGGTGAGAGTACCTGTCCTAGCTGTGCTGCGGCTTTGGATGCTGCCGCGGCCTATGCTTTTCTTTTTCTTTCACAGGTGCCTCGCACAGACTCAGAGGGGCCAAGCTGCACTCGGAAGAGCAGCACGAGAAGGGCAGGCTGGTCGTGAGTGGAGCAGTGGAGCAGAATGGCCAAGTTGCGCAAGGTGACTGTGAAGGGTATCCATCTTGCTTTGCAGGTGTCATGGCAGGCTCTACACAGAAGTGGCTGAGGATTTGAGAAGAGGTTACAGAGCATCAAGGAGCGGCACGTGCAGTGACGGTTTCCAAACGGTATGGTTGCTTTCTCTTCTGTTGATCAGGTGCCACAGGCAAGGTGGGCTGTGACACTAGTCTTTAGAATCAGAGCAAAGCAGGTCACTTGAATGCCGCGGGGCATCTGAGAAGGGTGTTTTAACAGAAAAAGCTTGTCTGGCATGGCAGTGCCTGATGGCAGTGTGTTTCCACAGGTGAAGAGGTGCCTGAAGCCCCATCCTGTCTAGCCTGCGCACACCTCGCTGAGAATGAAAGCCGCTTTCCAGTAATTCAGAAAGCCAAGTTACGTCTCGTCCTCGAGCATCTGGGGCGTCTGCCTGTGCTTTTGGGCCTGTCTGTAGTGTTTGGCACCTGCATTAGTACTTTCTTGGCGTATGTTTAGGCTTTTGGGGCCTGTGTCTTGGGGGTTTGTGGAGCTGCTTGTACACCTTTGGGGACTGTGTTTTGGGGGGGGGGGGGTCAGGGCCTGCATCTGGGGGGGTTGGAAGGTGCCCCTACAATGTAGGGATCTGTATCTGTGGGGGTTGGGAGCTGCTTGTACACTGCAGGGATCTACATCTGGAGGGGGTTGGGAGCTGCTTGTCCACCTTTTGGACTTGCATCTGGAGTGGGTTGGGAGCTGCTTGTACATCTTTGGGACTTGCATCTGGGGGGGGGTTGAGAGCTGCTTGTTCACTGCAGGGTCCTGCCTTGGGCATGGTTTGTAGCTGCTTGTACAGCTTTGGGGTCTGCAGCTGGGGGGTGGTTGAGAGGTGCTTGTCCACTGTAGGTGCCCATGTCTGGGGAGTTGGGAGCTGCTTGTACACTTCTGGGGCCTGCAGCTGGGAGGGGTTGTGAGATGCTTGTACATGCTAGGGGCTTCCCTGTATGGGGCTTTGGGGCTTGCCTCGGGGGGGGGGGTGGTGGTTGGGAGCTGCTTGCACACCCTTGGGGCCTGCCTCTGTGGGGGCTTGGTTCCTGCGTCTGGGGAGCGGGGGGGTTCAGAGCTGGTTGTACAGTATAGGAGCCTGCGTTGGGGGGGGGTTGGGAGCTGCTCGTACACTGGACACCTGGGTTGGGGGGGGAAGGTTTGGAGCTGCCTTGTGCACCTTTGGGGCTTGCATCTGGGGGGGTTGGGAGCTGCTTGTACACCTTTGGGGCTTGCATCTGGGGGTGGTCAGGTGCTGGTTGTACACCTTTGGGGCCTGCCTCTGGGGAGGGAGGGTGGGGAGGGAGTTGCTTGTACACCTTTGGGGCCTGTTCTGGGGGGGGTTTGGTGCCTGCGTCTTGGGGGGGGGGGATTTTGGAGCTGGTTGTACACCTTTCGGGATTGCATCTGGAGGGGGTTGGGGCCTGCCTCTTGGGGGGGGGTGGTTGTGAGCTGCTTGTACACCTTTGGGGCCTGCGCCTGGTTGGGGGGTGGGAGCTGCTTGTACACTGTTAGGGCCTGCCTTGGGGGGGGGGTTGGGGCATGTGCCTTGGGGGATGGGGTTGGGAGTTGCTTCTACGCTGTAGGGGTCTGGGTCTTGGGGGGTTGGGGCTGTTTGTATACCTTTGGGGCGTGCCTCTGGGGAGGGCGGGGAGTTGCTTGTACACCTTTGGGGCCTGTCTCTGGGGGGGGTTGGGGCCTGTGCCGGGGGGGGGTTGGGAGCTGCTTGTACACTCTAGGGTCCTCTGGCGGGCTTTGGAGCCTCCCTTTGAGGGGGGCAGTTGGGAGCTGGTTGTACGCCTTTGGGGCCTGAGTCTGGGGCGTGGGGGCTGGGGCTGGGGCCTGGGGCCTGCATCTGGGTGAGGTGGGGTCCAGTTCATGGGGGGGGCGGGTTGGGAGCTGCTTGTGGACAGTTGGGGTCTGCATCTGGGTGTGGTTGGGGCCTGCGTCTGGGGATGGGTTGTGGCCCGCTTGTAGACTTCTGCAGCCTGCGTCTGGTGTTTGGGGGCTTTTCTGTAGCATTTTGGTCGCGTGTTTGTGATTTGGGGTCTGTATCTAGGGTTTTGCCTTTTTTGTAGTTTTCAGCTTTGTGTCAGTTTCTTTGTCGGTTGCCTGGGGTTAGGGGCAGTTTGGGGTTTGGATCATTAGTCAGTGTCATTAGCGTCGGGGGGTTGATATGAAGGGTTAGGGTTGTGGTTAGAGTTGTTAGGGTTAAAGGGAATAAGGATTTCTAGGGTAAGGGGATCAAGGTTGTGGGAATAAAAATGTTTTAGCACAGAGTTGCATCGTTTAGAGGGAAGGAAGGTGGTATTGAGATATGCTTGCAGTGATAAGAAAGCTTAACAGACAACCTTGTAAAATGCAGACAACCAGAATCCTTAGAGCAATTGGGTGGAAATCACGGTGTAAGAAACATTACCACCTCAAAGAGGAAAACAGTCAAGGAAGAAAGAAAATTGACTTGTAACAGGCCAGCAGCTGTGTATTTTCTGTGAAGCACCGGATAGATTGTGAACCTGGATTACCCAGTCAATGGGGAAACTGGGGAGGGTCCTGGTCACCGAGAGGAAAAAAAAATTTATATAAACTGTGTTATGGAACTAGTAGGTAGTTTGTGGGACGCCTGCCATTGCAATTGTGAATAAAAATGCTATTTCACTGAGATCCTTGCCTGAGCCTATGTTATTGGTTACAGAGTGTTTCTAACAAGATGTTAGGGTTTTAAGGTTTCAGGGCTAAGGCACTAGGGTTGCGTTTCAGGGTTAGGGTTTCCAGGGTTTAGGGTTAGGATTTTAAGGTTGTTAGGGCTGGAGTTATAAGGGTTAGGGTTTGGGGGTTAGTGTGTTAAGGTTTTAAAGTATTTTGTGGTTTTAGTGTTGATAGGGTTTTTAGGGTTAGGGTCTTAGGGTTTTAGTTATGGTCAGGTATCTAGGGTTAGGGTTTTAAGGTCTTAATTTTTTTCTTTTAAGGTTAGGGTCTCCAGGGTTAGGGCTTTGAGAATCTTTATTTTTTGGGTTAGGGTTTAGAGGGTCTTAATTTTTAGGGTTAGGGCTTTTAGGCGTAGGTCTAGTGTGGTAAATTTTATCGGGTTAGGGCTGTTAGGGTTTCTAGGGTTTGTTGGGGTAGGGGTTAGGGTTAGATCCGTGGTTGCCGTAGGGTTAGGGGTCAAGGTTCTTAGGGGTGAGGCCTAATATTAGGGAGGAAGGCCAAACTAATAGGGTGGGAGCCCCCCAAAATTGAAGGGTTGAAGCCCAAAGTTAGGGGAAGGAACGTCAAAATTGTGGGGTCCCCCAAAATTGGGCGGAAGAACTCTTGATATTAGGGTGGAACCCAAAAAAGGAGGGTGGGGGACTCCACAATTGGGGGGGACCCCCAAAATTGGTCGGGTCCCCCCAAATTAGGGGAGGAACCCCCAAAATTGGGTGGGCGAACCCCCAAGTTGGGGGGGAAGAAGACTTAAATGGAAGTGTGAAATTCCAGAATTGGATGTGGACCCCCCCCCAGACCTGGGGAGGAATCCCCAAACTTGGGGGGGACCCCCAAAATTGGGGTTTAAGCCCCAGATCCCGGGGAGCTAAGCCCCAAATTAAGGGAAGGACCCTCAAACATGTGGTGAGAACCCCAACATTGGGGGAAAGAACCTTAATATTAGGGTGGCAGGCCAAGAAAGGATGGTGGGGGTGCTCCAAAATTGTGGGGGGCTTGGAATTGGGGGGAATCCCCAAAATGGAGGGGGAACCCCAAAACTGGGGGGGGGGGGTGGCGAAGCACCAAATTGGGCGAAGGAACCCCAAAATTGCGGGGAAGAACTCTGTAATGGAGAGGTGAAACCCCGAAATTGAGGGGAAACCCCCCAAAACGGCGGGAAAACCCTCCATAAACACAAAACGAAACCGGTACTGTAACAGAGCAAAAAATGGCGTCCTACGGCAAGCTGCGAGGCTCAATTTTCTGGGGAGTGCTGGGAAATGTAGTTCTTGGGCACCGGGTTTCCGGGAATCCATATTGTTTTCCCAGAGCATGCCGGGAGATGTAGTTCTCGGACACTGGGCTTCCGGTAGGCCATGTTGGTTTCCCAGAGCTTGCCGGGAGATGTAGTCTTCCGGCACCGGGCTTCCGGGAGGCCATATTGGTTTCCCAGAGCATGCCGGGATATGTAGTTCCCGGGGCACTGGACTTCCGGGCGGCCATGTTGGGATTCCGGTGCATGCCGGGAGATGTAGTTTTCCGGCACTGGACTTCAGGGCGGCCATGTTGGATGCCCAGAGCATGCCGGGAGATGTAGTTCTCGGGCACTGGACGTCCGGGCGGCCATGTTGGATGCCCATAGCATGCCGGGAAATGTAGTTGTCGGGCACTGGACTTCCGGGCGGCCATGTTGGATGCCCAGAGCATGCCGGGAGATGTAGTTCTCGGGCACTGGACGTCCGGGCGGCCATATTGAATTAGGGTTAGGGTTAGGGTTAGGGTTAGGGTTAGGGTTAGGGTTAGAGGGTAAGGGTTAGGGTTAGAGGGTTAGGGTTAGGGTTAGGGTTAGGGTTAGGGTTAGGGTTAGGGTTAGGGTTAGGGTTAGGGTTAGGGTTAGGGTTAGGGTTAGGGTTAGGGTTAGGGTCTTAGGGTTAGGGTTAGGGTTAGGGTTAGGGTTAGGGTTAGGGTTAGGGTTAGGGTTAGGGTTAGGGTTAGGGTTAGAGGGTTAGGGTTAGTGTTAGGGTTAGGGTTAGGGGTTAGGGTTAGGGTTAGGGTTAGGGTTAGGGTTAGGGTTAGGGTTAGGGTTAGGGTTAGGGTTAGGGTTAGGGTTAGGGTTAGGGTTAGGGTTAGGGTTAGGGTTAGGGTTAGGGTTAGGGTTAGGGTTAGGGTTAGGGTTAGGTTAGGGTTAGGGTTAGGGTTAGGGTTAGGGTTAGGGTTAGGGTTAGGGTTAGGGTTAGGGTTAGGGTTAGGGTTAGGGTTAGGGTTAGGGTTAGGGTTAGGGTTAGGGTTAGGGTTAGGGTTAGGGTTAGGGTTAGGGTTAGGGTTAGGGTTAGGGTTAGGGTTAGGGTTAGGGTTAGGGTTAGGGTTAGGGTTAGGGTTAGGGTTAGGGTTAGGGTTAGGGTTAGGGTTAGGGTTAGGGTTAGGGTTAGGGTTAGGGTTAGGGTTAGGGTTAGGGTTAGGGTTAGGGTTAGGGTTAGGGTTAGGGTTAGGGTTAGGGTTAGGGTTAGGGTTAGGGTTAGGGTTAGGGTTAGGGTTAGGGTTAGGGTTAGGGTTAGGGTTAGGGTTAGGGTTAGGGTTAGGGTTAGGGTTAGGGTTAGGGTTAGGGTTAGGGTTAGGGTTAGGGTTAGGGTTAGGGTTAGGGTTAGGGTTAGGGTTAGGGTTAGGGTTAGGGTTAGGGTTAGGGTTAGGGTTAGGGTTAGGGTTAGGGTTAGGGTTAGGGTTAGGGTTAGGGTTAGGGTTAGGGTTAGGGTTAGGGTTAGGGTTAGGGTTAGGGTTAGGGTTAGGGTTAGGGTTAGGGTTAGGGTTAGGGTTAGGGTTAGGGTTAGGGTTAGGGTTAGGGTTAGGGTTAGGGTTAGGGTTAGGGTTAGGGTTAGGGTTAGGGTTAGGGTTAGGGTTAGGGTTAGGGTTAGGGTTAGGGTTAGGGTTAGGGTTAGGGTTAGGGTTAGGGTTAGGGTTAGGGTTAGGGTTAGGGTTAGGGTTAGGGTTAGGGTTAGGGTTAGGGTTAGGGTTAGGGTTAGGGTTAGGGTTAGGGTTAGGGTTAGGGTTAGGGTTAGGGTTAGGGTTAGGGTTAGGGTTAGGGTTAGGGTTAGGGTTAGGGTTAGGGTTAGGGTTAGGGTTAGGGTTAGGGTTAGGGTTAGGGTTAGGGTTAGGGTTAGGGTTAGGGTTAGGGTTAGGGTTAGGGTTAGGGTTAGGGTTAGGGTTAGGGTTAGGGTTAGGGTTAGGGTTAGGGTTAGGGTTAGGGTTAGGGTTAGGGTTAGGGTTAGGGTTAGGGTTAGGGTTAGGGTTAGGGTTAGGGTTAGGGTTAGGGTTAGGGTTTAGGGTTAGGGTTAGGGTTAGGGTTAGGGTTAGGGTTAGGGTTAGGGTTAGGGTTAGGGTTAGGGTTAGGGTTAGGGTTAGGGTTAGGGTTAGGGTTAGGGTTAGGGTTAGGGTTAGGGTTAGGGTTAGGGTTAGGGTTAGGGTTAGGGTTAGGGTTAGGGTTAGGGTTAGGGTTAGGGTTAGGGTTAGGGTTAGGGTTAGGGTTAGGGTTAGGGTTAGGGTTAGGGTTAGGGTTAGGGTTAGGGTTAGGGTTAGGGTTAGGGTTAGGGTTAGGGTTAGGGTTAGGGTTAGGGTTAGGGTTAGGGTTAGGGTTAGGGTTAGGGTTAGGGTTAGGGTTAGGGTTAGGGTTAGGGTTAGGGTTAGGGTTAGGGTTAGGGTTAGGGTTAGGGTTAGGGTTAGGGTTAGGTTAGGGTTAGGGTTAGGGTTAGGGTTAGGGTTAGGGTTAGGGTTAGGGTTAGGGTTAGGGTTAGGGTTAGGGTTAGGGTTAGGGTTAGGGTTAGGGTTAGGGTTAGGGTTAGGGTTAGGGTTAGGGTTAGGGTTAGGGTTAGGGTTAGGGTTAGGGTTAGGGTTAGGGTTAGGGTTAGGGTTAGGGTTAGGGTTAGGGTTAGGGTTAGGGTTAGGGTTAGGGTTAGGGTTAGGGTTAGGGTTAGGGTTAGGGTTAGGGTTAGGGTTAGGGTTAGGGTTAGGGTTAGGGTTAGGGTTAGGGTTAGGGTTAGGGTTAGGGTTAGGGTTAGGGTTAGGGTTAGGGTTAGGGTTAGGGTTAGGGTTAGGGTTAGGGTTAGGGTTAGGGTTAGGGTTAGGGTTAGGGTTAGGGTTAGGGTTAGGGTTAGGGTTAGGGTTAGGGTTAGGGTTAGGGTTAGGGTTAGGGTTAGGGTTAGGGTTAGGGTTAGGGTTAGGGTTAGGGTTAGGGTTAGGGTTAGGGTTAGGGTTAGGGTTAGGGTTAGGGTTAGGGTTAGGGTTAGGGTTAGGGTTAGGGTTAGGGTTAGGGTTAGGTTAGGGTTAGGGTTAGGGTTAGGGTTAGGGTTAGGGTTAGGGTTAGGGTTAGGGTTAGGGTTAGGGTTAGGGTTAGGGTTAGGGTTAGGGTTAGGGTTAGGGTTAGGGTTAGGGTTAGGGTTAGGGTTAGGGTTAGGGTTAGGGTTAGGGTTAGGGTTAGGGTTAGGGTTAGGGTTAGGGTTAGGTTAGGGTTAGGGTTAGGGTTAGGGTTAGGGTTAGGGTTAGGGTTAGGGTTAGGGTTAGGGTTAGGGTTAGGGTTAGGGTTAGGGTTAGGGTTAGGGTTAGGGTTAGGGTTAGGGTTAGGGTTAGGGTTAGGGTAGGGTTAGGGTTAGGGTTAGGGTTAGGGTTAGGGTTAGGGTTAGGGTTAGGGTTAGGGTTAGGGTTAGGGTTAGGGTTAGGGTTAGGGTTAGGGTTAGGGTTAGGGTTAGGGTTAGGGTTAGGGTTAGGGTTAGGGTTAGGGTTAGGGTTAGGGTTAGGGTTAGGGTTAGGGTTAGGGTTAGGGTTAGGGTTAGGGTTAGGGTTAGGGTTAGGTTGGGTTAGGGTTAGGGTTAGGGTTAGGGTTAGGGTTAGGGTTAGGGTTAGGGTTAGGGTTAGGGTTAGGGTTAGGGTTAGGGTTAGGGTTAGGGTTAGGGTTAGGGTTAGGGTTAGGGTTAGGGTTAGGGTTAGGGTTAGGGTTAGGGTTAGGGTTAGGGTTAGGGTTAGGGTTAGGGTTAGGGTTAGGGTTAGGGTTAGGGTTAGGGTTAGGGTTAGGGTTAGGGTTAGGGTTAGGGTTAGGGTTAGGGTTAGGGTTAGGGTTAGGGTTAGGGTTAGGGTTAGGGTTAGGGTTAGGGTTAGGGTTAGGGTTAGGGTTAGGGTTAGGGTTAGGGTTAGGGTTAGGGTTAGGGTTAGGGTTAGGGTTAGGGTTAGGGTTAGGGTTAGGGTTAGGGTTAGGGTTAGGGTTAGGGTTAGGGTTAGGGTTAGGGTTAGGGTTAGGGTTAGGGTTAGGGTTAGGGTTAGGGTTAGGGTTAGGGTTAGGGTTAGGGTTAGGGTTAGGGTTAGGGTTAGGGTTAGGGTTAGGTTAGGGTTAGGGTAGGTTAGGGTTAGGGTTAGGGTTAGGGTTAGGGTTAGGGTTAGGGTTAGGGTTAGGGTTAGGGTTAGGGTTAGGGTTAGGGTTAGGGTTAGGGTTAGGGTTAGGGTTAGGGTTAGGGTTAGGGTTAGGGTTAGGGTTAGGGTTAGGGTTAGGGTTAGGGTTAGGGTTAGGGTTAGGGTTAGGGTTAGGGTTAGGGTTAGGGTTAGGGTTAGGGTTTGGGTTAGGGTTAGGGTTAGGGTTAGGGTTAGGGTTAGGGTTAGGGTTAGGGTTAGGGTTAGGGTTAGGGTTAGGGTTAGGGTTAGGGTTAGGGTTAGGGTTAGGGTTAGGGTTAGGGTTAGGGTTAGGGTTAGGGTTAGGTTAGGGTTAGGGTTAGGGTTAGGGTTAGGGTTAGGGTTAGGGTTAGGGTTAGGGTTAGGGTTAGGGTTAGGGTTAGGGTTAGGGTTAGGGTTAGGGTTAGGGTTAGGGTTAGGGTTAGGGTTAGGGTTAGGGTTAGGGTTAGGGTTAGGGTTAGGGTTAGGGTTAGGGTTAGGGTTAGGGTTAGGGTTAGGGTTAGGGTTAGGGTTAGGGTTAGGGTTAGGGTTAGGGTTAGGGTTAGGGTTAGGGTTAGGGTTAGGGTTAGGGTTAGGGTTAGGGTTAGGGTTAGGGTTAGGGTTAGGGTTAGGGTTAGGGTTAGGGTTAGGGTTAGGGTTAGGGTTAGGGTTAGGGTTAGGGTTAGGGTTAGGGTTAGGGTTAGGGTTAGGGTTAGGGTTAGGGTTAGGGTTAGGGTTAGGGTTAGGGTTAGGGTTAGGGTAGGGTTAGGGTTAGGGTTAGGTTAGGGTTAGGGTTAGGGTTAGGGTTAGGGTTAGGGTTAGGGTTAGGGTTAGGGTTAGGGTTAGGGTTAGGGTTAGGGTTAGGGTTAGGGTTAGGGTTAGGTTAGGGTTAGGGTTAGGGTTAGGGTTAGGGTTAGGGTTAGGGTTAGGGTTAGGGTTAGGGTTAGGGTTAGGGTTAGGGTTAGGGTTAGGGTTAGGGTTAGGGTTAGGGTTAGGGTTAGGGTTAGGGTTAGGGTTAGGGTTAGGGTTAGGGTTAGGGTTAGGGTTAGGGTTAGGGTTAGGGTTAGGGGTTAGGGTTAGGGTTAGGGTTAGGGTTAGGGTTAGGGTTAGGGTTAGGTTAGGAGGTTAGGGTTAGGGTTAGGGTTAGGGTTAGGGTTAGGGTTAGGGTTAGGGTTAGGGTTAGGGTTAGGGTTAGGGTTAGGGTTAGGGTTAGGGTTAGGGTTAGGGTTAGGGTTAGGGTTAGGGTTAGGGTTAGGGTTAGGGTTAGGGTTAGGGTTAGGGTTAGGGTTAGGGTTAGGGTTAGGGTTAGGGTTAGGGTTAGGGTTAGGGTTAGGGTTAGGGTTAGGGTTAGGGTTAGGGTTAGGGTTAGGGTTAGGGTTAGGGTTAGGGTTAGGGTTAGGGTTAGGGTTAGGGTTAGGGTTAGGGTTAGGGTTAGGGTTAGGGTTAGGGTTAGGGTTAGGGTTAGGGTTAGGGTTAGGGTTAGGGTTAGGGTTAGGGTTAGGGTTAGGGTTAGGGTTAGGGTTAGGGTAGGGTTAGGGTTAGGGTTAGGGTTAGGGTTAGGTTAGGGTTAGGGTTAGGGTTAGGGTTAGGGTTAGGGTTAGGGTTAGGGTTAGGGTTAGGGTTAGGGTTAGGGTTAGGGTTAGGGTTAGGGTTAGGGTTAGGGTTAGGGTTAGGGTTAGGGTTAGGGTTAGGGTTAGGGTTAGGGTTAGGGTTAGGGTTAGGGTTAGGGTTAGGGTTAGGGTTAGGGTTAGGGTTAGGGTTAGGGTTAGGGTTAGGGTTAGGGTTAGGGTTAGGGTTAGGGTTAGGGTTAGGGTTAGGGTTAGGGTTAGGGTTAGGGTTAGGGTAGGGTTAGGGTTAGGGTTAGGGTAGGGTTAGGTTAGGGTTAGGGTTAGGGTTAGGGTTAGGGTTAGGGTTAGGGTTAGGGTTAGGGTTAGGGTTAGGGTTAGGGTTAGGGTTAGGGTTAGGGTTAGGGTTAGGGTTAGGGTTAGGGTTAGGGTT